>NC_138029.1:110417790-111791055 GCF_964106645.2 Podarcis pityusensis
AGACCAAAAAGACCAGTTGAATGCCCCAATTTCCAAAGAAGAAGTAGAAGAAGTGATAAACGAATTGAAAAGAGGGAAGGCACCGGGCCCGGATGGGCTAACAGCCAGTTATTATAAAGAACTAAAAGATAGGTTAATGGCTCCATTGATTGAAGTAATGAACATCTTAAAAGTAAGGGACATTCCAGAAACATGGAAAGAAGCATTCATTACAATAATTCCAAAACAAGACTCAGACCTAACCCAAGTGAAAAATTATAGGCCCATCTCGTTATTAAATACTGACTATAAGATCTTTGCAGGAATTCTAGCCAAAAGATTGAAAAAGATACTAGTAAGAATCATCCATGAAGACCAAGCGGGTTTCCTGCCGGGCAGACAATTAAGAAACAATATAAGGAATGTTATAAACATCATTGAATATCTGTCCGATAGGGGTGACAAACAAGCAAGCCTAATATTCGTGGATGCGGAGAAGGCGTTCGACAATGTAATTTGGGAATTTATGTTGGAGAACTTAGAACTGATGGACGTGGGCCGAGACTTCCTCAATGGCATAAGGGCTATATACACAGAACAGAAGGCAAAATTGATTGTGAACAATGTTATTACGGAAGACATAAAAATATCAAAAGGAACAAGGCAGGGATGCCCACTGTCACCGCTGTTATTTATAACTGTTCTGGAAGTTCTATTAAATGCAATTAGACAGAATAAGAGAATAAAAGGGGTAACATTAGGCCTAAATGAATATAAGGTTAAAGCTTTTGCTGACGATGTGGTGCTGACCGTGGAGGAACCAATAGAAAGTATAAGAGAGGTTTTGGATGAGATGGAGCAATTTGGGAAGGTAGCAGGATTCAGATTAAATAAGAGTAAGACCAAAATGATGGTAAAAAATATGGACCAAGATACGATTGTAAAAATACAGCAAGGTACGGAGATTGAAGTGGTAAAAAAGGTTAAATATTTGGGAATCTGGCTATCAAACAAGAATATTGATCTATACCAAAATAATTATATACCAGTATGGAAAGGAATAAAGAAAGATTTGGAGGTGTGGGCAAGAATGAGACTATCACTATGGGGAAGAATCTCTATGATAAAAATGATGGTGCTACCTAGGTTACTATTCCGATTTCAAACTATACCCATTGTAAAGGGTACAGGAGTTTTTAAAGAATGGCAAAGGGTGATATCAAGATATATCTGGGAAGGGAAGAAACCAAGAATCAAACATAAGTTGTTAATAGATGCGAAAGAAAGAGGTGGATTCGCCCTACCAGATATGAGAATGTACTATGAGGCAGCATGTCTGTGTTGGTTAAAAGATTGGGTAAAGTTGGAAAATAAGTAATTGTTAGACCTGGAAGGATTTAATAACAGATTCGGGTGGCACGCGTACCTATGGTGTGAAAAGAAGAGGGTCCACAAAGGTTTTGGGAATCACATATTTAGAGGTCCACTAATAGAGGTTTGGGATAGATATAAAAACATACTGGAAATAAAGGTTCCGCATTGGTTATCACCGTTAGAGATAATGTGTCTGAAGAAAATCAATATGAGAGATAAGTGGGGTACTTATGGAGAAATGGTAACTAATGAAGGAGGGAAATGGAAAATGAAACCATATGACCAAGTAAAACTATATATACATGACTGGCTGCACTATTTTCAGGTAAATGAAAGATTTAAAAAAGATCTGAAGGAAAGGGGTTATGTGGAAAAAGAATCAAGATTTCAAAAAGAAATAATAAATAATGAGAACAAAAATCTGTCAAAAATGTATAAAATACTGTTGGAGTGGTATACGAAGGATGAGGAGGTAAAATCAGTAATGGTTCAGTGGGGAAAAGATTTTGGATACAGTGTTCAATTGAGGGATTGGGAAAAGCTGTGGAGAGAAAACATAAAGTTTACGGCATGTACGTTATTGAAGGAAAATGTGATGAAGATGCTGTACAGATGGTACATGACACCCGTAAAACTGGCCAAGATGTATAAGGTAGATAATAAATGCTGGAAATGCAAACATAAAGAAGGGACATTCTTCCACCAGTGGTGGGAGTGTAAAAAAGTTAAAAGCTTCTGGGAAAATATCTATAACGAGATGAAAAAAATATTAAAATATACTTTTGTGAAAAAGCCAGAAGCCTTTTTATTAGGCATAGTAGGAAAAGAGATAAGAAGGAAAGATCGCAAACTTTTCCAATACGGTGTAACGGCAGCCAGAATCGTGATAGCCCAGAAGTGGAAGCAAGAGGAGATCCCAACAGTAGAAGAGTGGAGAGCTAAATTGACAGACTACTTAGAGCTGGATAAATTAACTGGGAAAATCAGATATATTAAGGATCAAAAATTTATTGAGGATTGGGGAAAGTTTGTGGGGTATCTGGAAAAAAACTGTGGTGTAAATATAACGCTAGCGGGGTTTAAAGAGGCACTGTAAAGAATAATTAAGTATTGCCTATTAGAAATAATGAGGGCAGGGTGGAACATTTGGCAATATGAAAGAAGGAATGTGTACAAAAGTTATATTTACGAACGATGGTCAACAGCGCTGAAGGAAGTCTAAATGGATATGATTTGATATGTTATGGAAAATGTATGATTACTTTGCTGTGTTTTATATATATCTTTTTTCTTGTTTGTCTCTGTTTTTGTTTTTTGTTCTCTTTAATTTTTGTTGTTTATAAAACTGCAATAAATAAAAACTATAAAAAAAAAAGAGAGAAGGGAGGAAAGGGAGCAGTTTCTCTTAATGGGGTCTGGAAGGTGGAGGTGGGGAGGGGTTTCCACTGTGGAAAGAGAGAAGCTTCCTTCTGCCCGGATCTGGTGCAAAGGGAGTCGCCGGGAAGGAGGTGGGAAAAGGGCGAGGGTTGGGCATTGTTGGGCAAGTTAAGAATAATAATAATAAATAAGAATAATAATAATACCTGCCCATCTGGCTGGGTTTCCCTAGCCACTCTGTGCGGCTTACAACATAGATAAACCATAATAAAACATCAAATGTTAAAAATTTCCCAATACAGTGGTGCCTTGCAAGACGAAATTAATCCGTTCCACGAGTCTCTTCGTCTTGCAGTTTTTTCGTCTTGCGAAGCGCCGCTATTAGCGGCTTAGCGCTATTAGCGGCTTAGTGGCTATTAGCGGCTTAGAAAAAGGAAAAAAAAGGAAAAAAACTCGCAAGAACTCGCAAGACGTTTTCGTCTTGCAAAGCAAGCCCATAGGGAAATTCGTCTTGCGAAGCACCTCAAAAACGGAAAAACCCTTTCGTCTAGCGAGTTTTTCGTCTTGCGAGGCATTCGTCTTGCGGGGCACCCCTGTACAGAGCTGCCTCCAGATGTCTTCTAAAAGTCAGATAGTTGTTTATTTATTTGAAATTGGAAGGGAGGGCGCCACCAGCGAGAAGACCCTCTGCCTGGTTCCCTGTAACTTCGCTTCTTGCAGGGAGGGAACTGGCAGAAGACCCTCGGAAGTGAACCTCAATGTACAGCCTTCCTTCCTTCCTTCCTTCCTTCCTTCCTTCCTTCCTTCCTTCCTTCTCTTTAGGCACCAGGCAAAAGCATTCCTCTTCTCCCAGACATTGGGCTCATTAAACAATCTATGGCCTTCACACCTGCAATTGTACGTGCCTAAGGGGGCAGTTGTCATTTTTTATTTCTTACTGTGCTGTGCATCTCTGATTTTCTATTGTAAGCTGCCCTGTGATCTTCGGAGGAAGGGCAGTATAGAAATGTAAAGAATAGCAGTAAAAATAGGAAGCCCTGTTGTGTTCAAGGGGGTGGTTGGGACAGAGTCTCTGATTAGCATGCATAGCCCTGTTGTGTTCAAGGGGGTGGTTGGGACAGAGTCTCTGATTAGCATGCATAGCAGGTCAGGCTAAGGAGGGAATAATAATAATAATAATAATAATAATTCATTACTTGCACCCTGCTCATGTGACTGGGTTCCTCGGCCACTCTGGAAGGCTTCCAACAAAATAAAAAACACCGAAAACATTGAATACTTCCCTGTACAGGGCTGCCTTCAGAAGTCTTCCATTTTGTAGAAATGGCCTTCAATATTAAAGAAATGCCCTCTTTAAGTAATCACGTGATGTAAACATGTACACTAGTGGTCAAAATTGTGGAAACCATTTGGAAAAGTGTATTTCTGAGGTTTGATAACTCCTAACACCACTTTTTTTTTAGTAATACCATAAAACTATATATCAATGGAAATATAATTTAATGAAAAATGTAATGCAATAACTTTTATGAAGGATTATTTATTACAACAGCAGTCATAAAGAAGAAACGTGAAATGCATACAACAAAAGAGATATACCAAAATTCTCACCGTGTCAGTTAATACTTAGCTGGGTAACCTTTAGCCTTCCATGGAGTAAAGTAAGCTTTTTAGTTCTGCAGCTGTAATAATGTGAAACTAAGATTAAATTATTTCCCTTATTAATTGGGTTTTATTGCTGGGCTGCTTCTGACTAACAAGTTTCTTTAGTCAGCTCCATAGATTTTTGATTGAGTTAAGGTCTGGGCTATGTATTTTGGGGCATTTACTTTCCCATTAATGACTCAAATTTTGTCCACACCTCGTGCTGTCATACAGCCCCAGATCATAGCACTGACTTGGTGTTTCACGGAAGGTGCAATGTAAATAGGATGTAAATCTCCTCCAATTCTCCTCACGTATTTCATGGCATCACTACCAAGCGAGATTTTGGTCTCCTCACTCCAAATAACACTGTCCCATTGTTCTGCTGTCCAGTTAACATGGGTTTAGCCCAGTCTGATTTTGTAGTGACTGCGTCTCCTTATACCTCTTCCAAAATTTAGAAATGTCCCCTTTGGTTAAGTTTCTGCCAATTTTTCTTCTAATATCTTCATAACTGTAGCCTTGTTCACTTAATAGTACTATTTTACATCCCTTTCTAGGTGACCAGTCAACTCTTTGCACCATTTATTTAATTTTATTACGTTTTACAAGCTCACTAAATGAAAAAAACCTCAACCAACTTGATAGCAATCGCACAACACATTTTTAAAAAATATATTTTTATTGAATTTTCAAATTATAACAACAAATTTCCACAAATCTTAATTGAACAATTTCTATATCCGTATTTCTCCCCTCCCTCCTCTTTGGCTTCCCCCATTTTTCCGTATTGATTTATTACATAAATTCTATACTCTGCTGATTTTGCTTCTTATATAGTTGACAAAACCTGCCAATGAGTCCATATCTTTATACAGTGGTGCCTCGCAAGATGAAATTAATTCGTTCCACAAGTCTTTTCGTCTTGCGAGTTTTTCGTCTTGCGAAGCACGGTTTCCCATAGGAATGCATTGAAAATCAATCAATGCGTTCCTATGGAAACCGCCTTCAGACCAGGTCTGGGGACAGTCTGTCCCCCGACCTCTTCTGAAGGCCGGCGGGGGGCGAAAGTCTTTGCTTCCCCCCCGCCTGCCTTCCCGGGACAGCGGAGACTTCTCCGCTGTCCCGGGGCGATATTAAAATGCAGGCAGGCAGCAGCGAAAGCTTCGCTGCCGTCCCCCAGCATTTTTAAAGCCCCTGGGACAGCGGAGACTTCTCCGCTGCCCCGGGGCGATTTTAAAATGCTGGCGGGCGGCAGCGAACCCTTCGCTGCCGCCCGCCAGCATTTTAAAAACCCCGGGACAGTGGAGGACTTCTCCGCTGTCCCGGGGCGATATTAAAATGCAGGCAGGCAGCAGCGAAAGCTTCGCTGCCGTCCCCCAGCATTTTTAAAGCCCCCGGGACAGCGGAGACTTCTCCGCTGTCCCGGGGCGATTTTAAAATGCTGGCGGGCGGCAGCGAACCCTTCGCTGCCGCCCGCCAGCATTTTAAAAACCCCGGGACAGTGGAGGACTTCTCCGCTGTCCGGGGCGATCTTAAAATGCTGGTGGGCGGCAGCGCTGCCGCCCGCCAGCATTTTAAAATCGCCCCGGGGCAGCGGAGGAATTCTCCGCTGTCCCGGGGCGATTTAAAAGCGCCCGGGAAGGCAGGCAGGGGGGACAAAGACTTTTGCCCCCCACCGGCCTTCAGAAGAGGTCCAGGACCTCTTCTGAAGGCGGGCGGGGGGCAAAAGTCTTTGTCCCCCCTGCCTGCCTTCCCGGGGGCTTTTAAATCGCCCCGGGACAGCGGAGAATTCCTCCGCTGTCCCGGGGCGATTTTAAAATGCTACCGGACGGCTTTTGAAGGCAGGCGGGGGGAGCAAAGACTTTTGCCCCCCGCCCACCTTCAGAAGAGGTCCAGAGGGCTCTCCAAGCTGCGGATAGCAGCCTGCTGCCCCGCGCGAGGGGCGCTCTTAAGCAGAGCGCCCCTCACGCGGGGCAGCAGGCTGCTATCCGCAGCCTAGGCGGGAACTCTTCTGAAGGCTGGCGGGGGAGAAGGGCTTTTCTTCCCACCGCCAGCCTTCAGAACAGCTGCGCACCTTCCCCTCTGTTCCCGGACCTGTCCTGAAGGCTTGCGGTGGGAGGAGGGCTTCCCTCCCCACCACCAACATTCAGAATGCTGTTCTGAATGTTGGCGGTGGGGAGGAAAAACCCTCCTCCCACCGCAAGCCCCGGGAACAGAGGAGAAGCCCTTCGCGCCTTGTCCTCTGTTCCCGGACCTCCCACCGCAAGCCTTAGGACAGGTCCGGGAACAAAGGAGAAGGCGCGCTGCGCTTCCCCGCTGTCCCCGGAGATTTCCCTATGGGCTTTCGTCTTGCGAAGCAAGCCCATAGGGAAATTCGTCTTGCGAAGCCGCTAAAAATCGGAAAACCCTTTCGTCTTGCGGGTTTTTCGTTTAGCGAGACATTCGTCTTGCGGGGCACCACTGTACTGTCTTTTTATATAGTTTATAAATGGTTCCCACTCTTTTTTGAAACCAATGTTGTCTCTCTCATTTATTCTCTCTGTCAGCTTAGCCAGTTCCGCGTAGTCCATCAGCTTGGCTTGCCATGCTTCCTTTGCTGGCGTTTTCTGTTTTCCATACTTGTGCTAATAAAATTCTTGTTGCTGTTGTCGCATACATAAACTATGTCCAATTTCCCTCTCATGTATCATGATCTAAAATTAGAAGCAGGAAAGATTCTGGTTTTTAAACAAAGGGTTTCTTCAACATTTTTTTCAGTTCATTATATATCATTTCCCAGTATTCTTTAACCTTCTTGCATTCCCACCATACATGAAAAAAGTACCACCTTTCTCTTTACATCTCCAACATATCTTGGATCCCGTTTTATACATTTTTCCAGTTTTTCCAGTGTGATATACCATCTATATATCATTTTCAAATACAGTGGAGGCCCCATTAGCTGAAGTGGTGCTTCAGGTTAAGAACAGTTTCAGGTTAAGAACGAACCGCTGGAATGAATTAAGTACTTAACCCAAGGTACACTGTAATTTTCTCTTAATGGTATACAATCTGTAAACTTTACATTTGTTTTCATAAACTTTCCCATTCCTCCAACTGTATATTAAGCCCAACATCCGGAGCCCATTTTATTTGGGCCGATTTTACCTTCTCATCTAAAGTCTCTCCATATAGCAAAATGTTATATGCTTTCTTCAATAATTTGGTTTTTCCCTCCACAATTTCCTTTTGAAAGTTTGAGATAGTATAGCTGAACCCCCTTTTATTATCTTCTTTAAATTGCTCATTAATTTGTCTGTGATGCAACCAACTTTGTAAAGTACCTTTCAAGTTTTCATAACTTTTAAATTTCAAACCTTTCTCCTCTTCTATTAACAAATCTCTATATGTTGGCCACTTTCCTTTTTTATTACCCCTCCAGCTACACAGGGTCTAATCCTGCCAGACTTTGGTGGATGTCTCAAAAATTTCCAAGGTGTTGGATATTCAAATTGCAGAGCTTGTCAAAACTGAGAGGCAACTATTTACAAATCCTGTTCTTTCAGCAAAGCAGGAATTTTAGGATTAAAAATACATTTGCTTTCACTCAGAGGCTGTAATGTAGATTTTTGGGGGCTTTCATCTTATTCAGAAAACGTCTCTGCAGGGTTCTCCCCTGAATAGCGGAAGCGCGGCTTCCATTTTTAATACTTCTCACTTTGAAGTTCAAATTAAAGTCCAAATATTTTTAATTCCTCTCCAAAAGATTATTTCTATTTTACCTTATAACAGAAGATCTGTCACTTCAGAGGGCGGCTTTTAGGCTTCAGATATTCAGGTGTGCGTTGGAGCCGACAGCCCGCCTCAACCGTCTTCCCCTCCCCCACCCGCTGCTGATGCAACTGCGGGAGCCGGTTTGACGGGAGACCTGGGGCTCAGCTGGACCCCGTTGCAGCCCCACTCTTCTGCAGAGTTTTATGAGGGCTTTTCTTTTTTAGCCCTAAAACATCCCCTCGGTCGCCTGAAATCCCCCTAAAGGCTCCGTCTTACTCGGACGGCGCCCCAGGTGACGCCATTTCCTCCACCATCCAGACTGGAAGCCCATAATCACCAAGTCAACTCTTTGTGCCATTTGTTTAATTTTATTACATTTTGCAAGTTCACGAAATGAAAGGGGGGAAAAAAACCCAACCAACTTGATAGCAATCACATAACACACTAACAAAATCCTGCTTATTTATGTCGTAATCCTTCCTAAAAGTTGTTGTATTACATTCTACTTTAAATTACAGTGGTACTTTAAATTACAGTGGTCCGTTCTTAACCTGAAACTGTTCTTAACCTGAAGCACCACTTTAGCTAATGGGGCCTCCTGGTGCCGCCGCGCCGCCAGAGCACAATTTCTGTTCTCATTCTGAAGCAAAGTTCTTAACCCGAGGTACTATTTCTGGGTTAGGGGAGTCTGTAACCTGAAGCGTCTGTAACCCAAGGTACCACTGTATCTTTCCATTGATATATAATTTTATGGTATTACTCCCCAAAAGGGGGGTATTATGATCCATCAAAACCCAGAAAAACACCTTCTCCAAGGTTTCCACAATTTTGACCACTAGTGTATGTTGTCTTCTAGGTCCAAAGACACACATGCACACACAGATAGCATGAGCAAGCAGGGCTCCAAAGTGCTTCTCTTGAGAACTTGCCATCTAAGTTGTTTACTCACGGCAAAAGCTCCTATTTCCCAAAAGGACAGGAGGGGGAGGTCTCTCCCCCACTTTTAACCCACCCACTCCCACCGCACGGAAGGGAGAGGTCTTGTTCATTCACAATCCCTGGATCCACTGCCTCTCCCAGGGGATCCAGATGCAAGCAAGGTGCTTTCTTCTTCTCCATTCAAGGGCAACCCATGTATTCAAAGCAGTCCTTTGCAGATTAAGACTTAAGTTCAAAATAAGTACAAAAACCCGACAAAAGGACTCACGGGTTTATAGTGGCACCAGCTTTCCTAGTCAAGATTCCACAATGTCAGACTGTAGCTCACAAAAGCTTAAGCCATAATACATCTATGAGCCTTTATGGGCTGCAGAAGATGAATAAACAGAAGCATAGTTAATCTACGGACTTCCATCCCACAAGAGACAGTGACGGCCAGCAACTTGGATATCTTGAATAAAGGGATTAGGCTGGTGTCTGTGCTCTGCGCTTGCGGTCCTAGGCAATAATGCTTCTTAATACTAGTTTCTGGAAAGCACAGGAGGGCAGAGGGCTCTTGGGCTGAAATCTTGCTTGCTGGTTTCCCACAGGCTTCTGCTTGGCCACTGTGAAAACAGGATGCTGGAGTAGGTGGGCCTTTACCCGACGCAGAAGGCTTTGTTTAGGTTCTAATATATTGCAATGATTTTACACTTACATGTGGCATAAGAACACTTCAGTTTTACTTCTTACTCATAGGAGAGACTGCTATTGGAGCCTGTGATCATTTCCTCACTTGAAAAAGAAAAAACAAAAAAAATTCCTTCCAGTAGCACCTTAAAGACCAACTAAGTTAGTTCTTGGTATGAGCTATCGTGTGCATGCACACTTCTTCAAATACAGCAGCAAGCAAGATTTCAGCCCAAGAGCCCTCTGCCCTCCTGTGCTTTCCAGAAACTAGTATTAAGAAGCATGCACACGAAAGCTCATACCAAGAACTAACTTAGTTGGTCTTTAAGGTGCTACTGGAAGGAATTTTTTTTGTTTTGACTATGGCAGACCAACATGGCTACCTATCTGTAATTGAAAAAGAAAAAGACAGAGATGTGTCTTATAAGCCAGTTCCACCGTAGATCTCTACTATAAAATGATGGTGCTCTCTTAAGTGTGAATGGAGTGATCATGGGTTTCTCTAGCCATTATCTCATCCGCATTCCTAAAAATTTGGAACATGGAGACAGTTGAAAATGGAGAGGGAGTGAAAATAAGAGAAGGTGCACATGGGGATTGATGTGTGTTCAGTTCATTTATTGTCTTTCCTAAAAGTCTAACAGGATTCTCTCCCTGCCCCAAACAGCTGAGGAAGATGATGGTCAGGATTCAACGGAGAGGTCTGTGAAATCAGTGGGAAGAGCAGAGAGGCCATTTAAATGCAGGGAATGTGGAATGTGCTTTAGTCACTGTGGAAAAATGAGGATACACCGACGAATTAACACGGGGGAGAAACCGTTTGAATGCATGGAGTGCGGAAAGAGCTTCACTCAAAGTGGTAAACTTAGAATACATCAACGAACTCACACAGGGGAGAAACCATTTAAATGTATTGAATGTGGAAAGAGCTTTGGTCAAAGTGGAAACCTTAGAATGCATCAAAAAACTCAAACAGGGGAGAAACCATTTAAATGTATTGAATGTGGAAAGAGCTTCAGTCGTAGTGGAGCCCTTAGAATACATCAACAAACTCACACGGGAGAGAAACGGTTTAAATGTCTCGAATGTGGAAAGAGCTGCAGTCGTAGTGGTCACCTTAGAATACACCAACGAACTCACACAGGGGAGAAACCATTTAAATGTATTGAATGTGGAAAGAGCTTCAGTCGTAGTGGAGACCTTAGAATACATCAACAAACTCACACAGGAGAGAAACGGTTTAAATGTCTCGAATGTGGAAAGAGCTGCAGTCGTAGTGGTCACCTTAGAATACACCAACAAACTCACACAGGGGAGAAACCATTTAAATGTATTGAATGTGGAAAGAGCTTCAGTCAAAGTGGGACACTTAGAATACATCAACAAATTCACATGGGGGAGAAACTATTTAAATGTATTGAATGTGGAAAGAGCTTCAGTCATAGTGGAGCCCTTAGAATACATCAACGTACTCACACGGGGGAGAAACCGTTTCAATGTATTGAATGTGGGAAGAGCTTCAGTCAAAGTGGAAAACTTAGAACACACCAACTAACTCACACAGGGGAGAAACCATTTAAATGCATTGAATGTGGAAAGAGCTTCAGTCAAAGTGGAGACCTTAGAATACATCACCGAACTCACACGGGGGAGAAACCATTTAAATGTATGGAATGTGGAAAGAGCTTCAGTCGTAGTGGAGACCTTAGAATACATCAACAAACTCACACGGAGAAAACATTTAATTGTATGGAGTGTGGAAAGAGCTTTAGTCAAAGTGGAGGCCTTAGGAAACATCAGCTAACTCACACAGGGGGGAAACCACAGATGTAGGGAATGTGGAAAGAGCTTAAGACAGAGTGGAGACCTTAATATTCCTAAGCAAATTTACACAGGTGAAAAACCATATAAATGTATGCAACGTTGCACTCAATGTTCACTATTTAATTTATGTCAAGAAACTCATAAAGGCAGAAATCAATTTTAAATACATGGAACCCATGTGATGTTTTTGTTTTTGTATTTAAATTTGTATACACATATATATGTATTAAAGTAATGAAGGTCACATATACTTGATGTACAAAAGAAGTTGCAAGTTGTTGCTAGATTATCCAGGGGGAGAGTGTGAATCTGGAATGCTCAAGGCGTGTGATGAATCTGTTGAGTTTTGACTCCACCCATCACTGCCAAAATGATACGCTGCCCTTGTCTTGTGGATCAGCATCTTTCAGGCTTCAGGGAATTGCCTTCCTTCCCCTTGGTCGTAGATAAGCAGAACAAAGGAAAAGGAGTCTTCTTACCAGTTAGAAATTTTAATGATCCCAGCAAGGGGACAAAGAACCCGTCTTCTAGGAATGGCGGTGCTCCCAATGAAGAGGTCCAGTCCCTCACATCCCTAGTCACCCTGTCACTTCTGCGTCTCGTAATCTGAGCTAGTTCCCTCTGTACTTTCTGTCCTGCCACTTTCGCTGCTCTCCTTGACCTTGGGGAGAGCGGATGGATGCTTTCCAGAGACAGTGAATCTGTTAACTCTCCCCCCCCTCCAGAGTTTCTTCTGCAAGCTGTTCCCCAGTATTTCCCAGCTTCTGCCTTCTGAACTATGTTCCTCTGCAAATCACTTTTCCAAATCTATACAGTCCTCCTGCTCCTGGGAAGAATCCGGGGAGGGGGTGCTTTTTCTGTGCAAGGCTAGTTCGTGTTTCTCCCGAGTATGCGCCTGTAATCAGTGAGCGTGCATTTAGCAGGAGAGCATCCCTTTGTCTCGGCATTTAAGATGCTTCAGGAGGCCGTAGAGCGAAGCATGTGTATCGCACATGAACTGTGAGAGCAATGGTGGAGGAATAGCAAATGACTGTCAGGGTGCTTAAAAGGAGCCTGTCGTTTCGTGAGAGGGGGTGGGGGGAGGAGAGTTTTAGTGACGCTGAACAGGAAGAGCCAAGCGCACCTATAGGATACATGTGCTTGCTACTCTTGAGTTTGAAGATGGGCAGTGGGAGTGGCACATGCTTTTGCTGAAAGTAGATCTAGGGAAGATTAAGTTAATTGCAACCTTAAACACACTTGGGTCCCATTAAAGAGGCTGCTCATGAGGCCGGAGGAACATCGCCCGGCTGTGAGGTGTAAAGTCCACCACTCCCTGCAAGGTCTTTCCCACCTGGCCTAGGGGACGGGGCCCAGACTCACCCAGCTCTACTATGTTAAATATCAATTCTGTGGTCGACCTTTGTACTGTTTTATTTTGAAATCTTTAAGATAATATTTTTGTTTTCTGTTATGTTGCTTTGACTGTATATTCTATATTTCACATTTTTCAGGTTGTTTTATTTATGTTTTATTGATTTAATATGCTGTGAACCGCTTTGTGGTTTTTCTTGAAATTATAAAGTGGAATAGAAATTAAATAAATAAAGTTTCAAGCAGGGATATCCAACATGGGGTTGCTCAGATGTTGGGCAACAACACCCATAAGCCTCAGCCTGTATGGCCAAGGTTGATGGGGGTTGTAGTTCAAAAGCTCAAGGGTGGAAAATCTCACGTTTCTTACAACTTTTCATTATGAATAATTATAGGTAAAACTTTTGTTGATATAGAGCTCATTTTTGGGCTTCCAGGAACAGCTAGTCACTTCTGCTTTATAAACAAACCCAAATATATTGACACACTTTACTTTAAAAGCAGATTTCAGAACAGAGATAAACAAAACCTTTTTAAAAATCTTTTTACTTTACAAACCATAATTTTGTCAATCCAAGATCTGCTCTTCATATGTATAAAAATACTTTGTTAACAATGAGATACCAAAATAATAATAAAAAATCTGCAATAAGACATTATCAGCATTTAAAAAGAAATGCCAGTGGGATGTTCAAGGCATTGAGTTACAAATTAAGGCAAAGATCAACCATTGCTAGGTAGACCCAGGAGACTTAATCCTAGAATCAACCCCTGCCCCCCACAGCCTGCTTTTGCCTGTAAATGTATTTGATTCAAAGGTCACATAAATCATCATGATTTTTTCCTCATTGATTCTGATGGGCGGGAGGGAGTTAAAAGTCACCCCATGGAGGTATATATGGGTCTGAGTGGCAGGTGATCCACTGCCAGACCGCCATCTTGACAAGAATCTTTCTCAAGGCCTTGTCTTCAAGAGGACAGGCAATGAATTCTGATTGCCTGCTTGGAACAGAAATGTATTTGGGAGACACCGCTGAAGAGAAAAAGGGAAAAAACTCACAGCCCACTCCACAAATTATCCAGGCTGCTATGTGGAAGAAATGCATTTTCCCACCTTCCCTTGAAACAGCCTTGCCCTACAACGCTATGTCACAAGCTGCCCTTGGGAATGGTCCCACATCTCAGAAGGTAGGCAGTGGGGATGAGTGCTGTGTTTCCCTGGGAGCAACACAATGGCACTGGAGGCTGCTGAGCAAAATGGCCCCCGTGGACTCCATTGTGTGTGTTCCCACTTACCTCCTGATTGCTTGCCTTCTCCCTTGAGGGCCACATCCACACCACATTTAAATCACTCTAGTACCCCTTCAGTCAGTCATGGCTCCCCCCAAAGCATTCTGGGAGCTGTAGCTTGCTGAGAGGAGACTCCCTGTTCCCCTCCCAGAGAGATAATATGTAGAGTGGCTTCACTATCTATTCCTTGTCACGGAGAACTTGGTGAATTGTAACTCTTTGAGGGAAATAAGGATTTTAAGGGTTGCCATGGTTGAAGACTTGATTGCCTCTTCTCTTCTCCCCCCCCCCCGCCAATATAGCTTCTATAGTTTCTATAGCCTACATATGGTAGAGATATTTAAAATGAGAGTCCTCATAAGGACTCCTTTTTGGTCTTCAAAATATGGCAACCATACCTAACAGCTCCAAGCAACCTTAACAAACTACAGCTCCCAGAATTCTTTGGGGGAAGCCATGACTGTTTAAAGTAGTATACAGTGGTACCACTTGCCCCCTTGAACCGTGCCCGTCCTGGCTGATTAGAGCATGTCCAGACGAGGTGCGGGCCCCCCTGGATGAGATCATTAATCAGTCCCTTGGTATGTGGACTTTCCCAGGGGAGTTGAAGGAAGCAGTGGTGCATCTATTCTTAAATAAAACATCTCTAGATCCTTTAGATCTATCCAATTACCACCCGGTTTCGAATCTTCCATACCTGTGTAAGATAATTGAGAGAGTACCGTATTTTTCGCTCTATAACACGCACCCGACCATAACACGCACATAGTTTTTAGAGGAGGAAAATAAGAAAAAAAATATTCTAAACGAAACAGTGGATGTATGATTTTTGTGGTTCATGCTGTGGCCACAGACATGTGATCTGACGGTGAGTTTGGGGTAGCCCAGTGCAAAAATCCCAAGGATCCATGTGGATCCATGCTTTGTAACCACATTTTTGCACCACTGCGGCCCCAGGCAACAGTGTGTGATTTTTTTGGTACAAGCTGTAGCCATGGACATGCTATGTGATCTGATGGTGAATTTGGGGTGACCCAGTGCAAAAGTCCTGAGGATCCATGTGGATCTGTGTTTTGTAACCACGTTTTAAGTGGGGAGGGAAGGAAAAGCACTCAAGGGACAAGGAACACGCGTGGGGTGGGTGGAGAAGGATGCTGTTAATGATGCAGAAGAGGGGTATAAGGGGAGAAGGCTCCTCTCCTCTCCTGCTTTGCTCCTTTAAAGGCTCTGCTTCTCTCCCTCCTCCCCAGCTCGCTGGAAAACTTTGCTATTTAGCCAGCTGAATGGGGAGGAGAGAGGGACAGAGAGCCTGCTTGCGAAAAACTTTGCTGCTATTTAGCAAACTGTTCTCTCCCTCCTCCCCGGCTTGCTGAAAAAAAAGCTCCAGAATTGTGTAAGCGGCTCCTCTCCTCTCCCACTTTGCTCCTTTAAAGCAAGCAGGCTCTCTGTCCCTCTCTCCTCCCCACTCAAGGGCTCTTCTCCCGCTTTGCTGTTTCAAAGCGAGCCACGGAGGAGGGAAGGAAGGGGAACCATGGATCCTCTGCTCACGACTGCAGCAGATCCCCCCGCCATCCATAGGCATTAGCTCCATAACACGTACAGACATTTCCCTTTACTTTCTAGGAGGAAAAAAGTGAGTGTTATGGTGCAAAAAATACGGTAGTTGCCGAACAGCTTGGTAGGTTTCTGGATGAAACATAGGCTCTGGACCCATTTTAGTCCGTCTTTCACCCTGGTTACAGCACCGAGACAGCTTTGGTTGCCCGAACATGATCTCCATTGACAGCTGGGTCGAGCTGGGTCGGGCCTGCTGATTCTCTTAGCCTTCGGCATGATCAATCACGAACCTTTGGACCACCGCCTTTCCGACGTAGGGATTCAGAGCACAGTCCAACAATGGCTGCGCTCCTTTATCTCAGGTCGGGGACAGAGGGTGGCGCTAGGGAGGGAGTGGTCACTGCGGCACTCCTTGGTGTGTGCAGTCCCACAGGGTGCAATCCTTTCTCTGATGCTTTTTAATATCTTTTATGTTCCCCCTTACCCAGATTGTCCAGAGCTTTGGGCTGGATTGTCATCAATATGCTTTTGACAGCCAGCTTTATCTGTTGATGGACGGCCGCCCTGACTTGGCCCCGGACACACTGACTAGATGCTTGGAAGCTGTGGCTGGATGGCTGCGTGGGAGGCGTTTGAAGTTAAATCCTTCGAAGACAGAGGTCTTCTGGCTGGGTCGGGACAACATAGGGTTGGGGTCCCAACTCCCATCTCTTGCAGGGGCTCAATTAGTGCCAGCACCTTCTCTCAAGAGCTTGGGTGTAACCTTTGACGCCTCCCTTTCCATAGAGGTGCAGGTTAAAGCCACAGCAAAGGTATCATTTTTCCATCTCCGTCGTATTAAGCAGTTGGTCCCTTACCTTTCTCGCCCTGATCTGGCCACAGTGATCCATGCAACAGTCACCCGGTGGAGTACAGGGTCAGGTTTAAGGTGCTGGTTTTGACCTTTAAAGCCCTATGCGGTCTAGGACCCACTTACCTATGGGACCGCCTCTCCTGGTATGCCCTGCGGAGGACCTTAAGTTCCGCAAATGACAACATTTTGGAGGTCCTGGCTCTCAAGGTGGCTAGATTGGTCTCAACTAGGGCCAGGGCCTTTTCAGTACTGGCCCCAACTTGGTGGAACACTCTGCCACAAGAGACTAGGGCCCTGCAGGACTTGACATCTTTCCGCAGAGCTTGCAAGACAGAGCTGTTCCACCCGGCTGGTTTGGTTTGGTTTGACTCAATCTGACAATGTTTCCTTCCCCTTCTGGTTTTGATTTATGGGCTACTTTTAAAATGAGGCTGCTTTTTAAATTGAGTTTTAATCTGTATTTTAAATTGGTTTTTTCTCCCCCTATTATGTTTTTACTGTAATTTTACCGGTGTTAGCCATCCTGAGCCCGGCTCTGGCCAGGGAGGATGGGGTATAAATAAAAATCATTAGAATTATTATCAGACATTAAGAACTTCCTGATCCTGCTTCTTTATAAGACATCTGAAGGCAGCCCTGAATGGAAAAGCTTTTAATGTTTGATGCTTCATTGGATTCTAAAAAATATTCTTTTGGGAGCTGCCCTAGTGGCTGGGGAAACCCAGCCAGACGAGCGGGTATAAATAATGTTGTTATAATATTATTATTCTGCTTAATTGAATAGCAGTTCCCAGAAGCCGCTGGAGGGGAGAAATGCTCTTGGGCTCCCATCCTCCTTGCAGGCTTGGCCACCATGAGGAGACAGTGCTGAAATTCCTGCATTGCAGGGGGTTGGACTCGATGACTCTCAGGGTCCCCTTCCATCTCAACGATTCTATGATTCTAACAGGGTGCGGGACTAGATGGGTTTGATCAAACTACAGGGCTCTTCGTGTGGTGTGTGTGTGTGTGCATGCACATGAACGTTTTTCTGTGTGTGTGAGAGAGAGAGAGAGAGGGAGAGAGAGAGAGAGCGAGAGAGAGAGAGAGAGAGAGAGAACCTTCAGGAAGAGGCCCCTGTCTCTTCTTTGCAAAGAGGCTGAATCAGCTGCAATACCCCCACACTTGACCCACCGCTTCCCTGCCTGCTCTCTCTCCACCCCAACCCCAGTTCCACGAGTATTGCATTGCACTGCACAACCCCCACCCCGCAAAGCTTGCTGCACCCCGAGACGTGGGGTCAGCTGTGCTGCTTAAGCCACGCCTTCTTTCCCAAGTCAGTATGAGCAGCAGCACCCTCCCCTCTAGCAGCTTCCACTCTCTGCCTTTAATCTTTAAGGCAACGAGCATACCTTCCTTCAACTGGAAGCCCAGCTTCCCTCCCTCCTCTCCCCATTGGCTGGGTACTGCAATTATCCCACCCCCGGAAATATCCTGCCTCCCAGGCTGGGGGTCCCATTCCCACCCCCGCTGCCCAGGGTGGCTGCCACCATCGCCAGGATTTCGGGTGAGTGCAAAGCCAGTGGCGGGGAAGGAGGGAAGGGGCTTTGCAAGGGGTGGGGGGTCCAGGATGAGAAGCCCCGGGACGGGGAGAAAAGAGAAGGGAGGAAAGGGAGCTGTTTCTCTTAATGGGGCCTTGAAGGGTGGTTTCCAGTGTGGAAAGAGAGAAGCTTCCTACTGCCCGGATCTGGTGCAAAGGGAGTTGCAGGGAAGGAGGCGGGAAAGGGGAGAGGCTTGGGCATTGCAGACCAGCCTCGCCATAGTAGTAATAACAGTAATAATAATATTTATACCCCCCCCCCCATTGTCTGGGTTTCCCCAGCCACTCTGGGCATCTTCCAAGAAAATAAGAAACACCAAAAACATCCAAACATCCAAGTCTGCTGATGCTTCATTGGTTTTTAAAAAATATTCTGTTGGGAGCTGCCCTAGTGGCTGGGGAAACCCAGCCAGACGAGTGGGTACAAATAATGTTATAATATTATTATTATGCTTAATTGAATAAGGTTTCCTGGAAGCCGCCGGAGGGGAGAGATGTTCTTGGGCTCCTCGCAGGCTTGGCCACCATGAGGAGACAGTGATGGGATTCCTGCATTGAAGGCGGTTGGACTAGACGACTCTCAGGGTGCCCTTCCATCTCTATGATTCTAACAGGGACTAGATGGGCTTGATCAAACTACAGGGGTCTTCATGTGATCTGTGTGTGCATGCAGACGAATGTTTTTCTCTGTGTGTGTGTGTGTGTGTGTGTGAGAGAGAGAGAGAGAGAGAGAGAGAGAGAGAGAGAGAGAGAACCTTCAGGGAGAGGCCCCTGTCTCTTCTTTGCAACGAGGATGAATCAGCTGCAATACCCCACACTTGACCCACTGGATTCTGTATATTCTTTCCTTCCACTTCCAAATTTGTAATGGTGTTAAATTTTTGTCTTTTTTTCATTTGCCAGGCTAACAATTTCCCACATTTATTAGCCGATTCAAATGTCTTTTGTCTCATCTGTTTAATTTTCCACTCTATTTCCTGATTCATCATTTTCATATATTGAACTTGATGTAGCTTTATTTCTCTCAGAATCTCTTGTGACTTTGGTTTCGCTCTCAGTTTCTTCTCGCCTTCTTTTATTTTCTCCAAAATTTTATCTTTTTTCTCATTTTGAGTTCTCTTCTTTATTGCATTCTGTTGAATCAGAAACCCCCTCATAACCGCTCTGCTTGCGTCCCAGATTACTCTTTTTTCAACGGTAGTATTCATATTTATCTCAAAATAATCTCTCAAAGTTTTTTGGGCCTTCTTGGTAACCTCTTCGTCTCTAAACAAGGTGTCATTCATCCTCCATCTGAAGGAGCCAATCGGTGTTAGTTTCATCTCCATTTTCACAGAATTATGGTCGGAGCAAGTTATAGGACAAATTTCCACTTTTCTAGTCTTTGGAGCCAGTCCTCTAGTTATCCAAATTTGGCCAATTCTTGTCCATGTCATTTTGGCTTCAGAGAAGAAAGTTCCCTCTCTACCCAAGGGGTTCTTTGTTCTCCAAATGTCAACTAAGGCCATATTGTCAGTCATCTCAAAAAAGGTTTTTGGTAGTCTGCCATCCTTGGTAACTACCTGTCTCTGTGCCTTGTCCATATTTGTAGATACCACTCCATTCATATCTCCCATCTTGATGATATAATAGTCCAGATAGTCCAACAAGGTCTCATGCAACTTTTTAAAGAATTCAGATTTCCCCTCATTTGGTGCATAAACTCCTACTATCAAAAATTTCTCTCCTTGTGTTTGAATTTCAATTGCCACAAATCTTCCTTGATCATCTTTGAAGATAAATTTCGGTGATAGGCTCTCTTTTGCATAAATCACTACTCCTCTTTTTTTAACCTTGTCCGATGAGATAAACTCTTGACCCAATCTTTTATTGATCAATACTTTTCTGTGTAGCCTTATCACATGTGTTTCCTGTAAACAAATCAAGTCCAATTGCTCAGAGAGCTTTCACTATGGCACGGTTTCAAACATTGCCAACTGCTTACCTGACCGGTAGATACACAAAAACCCCAGTAGAACATCGTCTATGTCCTTGCCTTATGAAAACTAAAGAGGATCTTACACATTACTTCCTCTATTGCCCCATTTACTCGGGCTTTAGAGACGCATTGCTGCAAATTATACCCAACTCTATAACCAGTCCTGAAGATAGAGTAAAATTTTTGTTAGTTGATGCAAACCCATGCATTACCCATGTAGTAGCGGTCTTGGTGATGAAGGCCATGAAAGCCAGGGAAAGATTTATGGACGACAATGTAAAGACCCCATCATCGTCTGTTTAACTCGCTGCTCGTTTTCCCTCCTTTTCTATCTTGTGGGAAGAAGGTTTTGTTGGCATAGTATGTAATGAATTTTAATATTTTTTAACTACTGTAGTGTTGATTTTTGTGCACAGGCATGGTCCTCACAATAAACGGATTTGATTTTGAATAAATGAAAGACTTTTTTCCTTTTCTGCGGGGAGTTAAAACCATTAATGTTCCAACTTAATAGTTGCAGAGCCATGATGTAGTTACTTTGCTTTTCCTCCAACTGCACCCAGTGTTTGTTCTTGTTCTATCGGTGGTATCACTTTCTCTGAGTTGTCCAATCCAAAAGGTAGTGTTGCTATGTCTAGTATTCCTGTTTTTAGTGCTCTTGGCTCTTCTCCAGATTCTTTCTGCAGGTCTTCTCCGTGATCTTTCAAAAATCTTTCTTTATCGTCCACTGATCTTATTTTTATCTTTCTTCCTTTAAAGCTGAAGGATAGGCCTTGGGGAAATTCCCACCTGAAAACAATTCTATTACTTCTTAGCAGGGCAACCAGATCTCCGTAGCTGGACCTAAGATCCAGAAGGTATTTCGGGATGTCTTTAAATATCTCCACCCTGTTCCTCCCCCCCTCTTCCAAGCCTAAAAGCACTTATTATCTTAAAGTTTTGATTCTCAGAATCTAGGTTCCAAAAGTCTGCAAATTCCTGCATAAGTCACTTAGGTTGTCTTTCTCAAGTTCAGGTACGGCCCTGATCCTCAAGTTCGTTTGTTTTTCCTTCAATTCAATCATAGACAACATCGACCTATGGTCCTCGAGTTGCCTACATATCGGTGGTGTCTTCTCCTCTACAGCAACTGCTTTTTCCTTTGCTTCTTCAGCTGTCTTTCGGGTCAAAGTAGATTCCTGCAGCAATTTCTCAATAGTTTCTGTATTAGTATTCACCTTCTGTCCCAAGTTATTAATGTTTGTAGTGTTTTGATCAATTTTAGTTGATGCTTCAGCTACTTGTTAACTTAATTTTTCCAAAGATTCATTAATTTTGCCTAATGCCAGAGCTAAAACATCTTCAGATGCCATTCCTTTTGACTTAAGTTTTTTATAAGATATTTATTAAAGTTTCAGAAATTATATAAAAACAAAACAGCAATACAAACACAAACAAAAACAAGTATAATTTCAATCCCTTATTTTCTTGTAACTTACTTCCCCGACCTCCTCATACCTCCCCTTTCTGTATTCCAATTTCTAATTATCAATTGAGCAAATCCTCTCCCTTATTTTTCATTTTATTTTTAACCTTTCTTTTCTTTTTACATGATCATTACAGCTGAAAACCACTTAACTTCTAAACCAACGTCATTCTAACATTCATTAATTTTGCAATGTTTCCTAAGATAATCCTTAAATTTCTTCCAATCTTCTTCCACCGTCTCTCTTTCCTGGTCTCGGATTCTGCCAGTCCCATATAGTCTATCACCTTCATCTGCCATTCTTCCAAGGTGGGTAGATCTTGTGTCGTCCAATACTTTGCGATGAGTATTCTTGCTGCTGTTGTAGCATACATAAAAAAAGTTCTATACTTCTTTGACACCACTTGGCCGACCATACCCAGGAGAAAGGCCTCTGGTTTCTTCAGAAAGGTATATTTAAATACCTTTTTCATTTCATTATATATCATTTCCCAGAAAGCCTTAATCTTTGGGCACGTCCACCAAAGGTGAAAGAATGTACCTTCATTTTCTTTACATTTCCAACATTTATCATCAGGTAAGTGGTAAATTTTTGCGAGCTTGACTGGGGTCATGTACCACCTATAAATCATTTTCATAATATTCTCTCTTAGGGCATTACATGCCGTAAATTTCATACCAGTGGTCCACAACTTTTCCCAGTCAGCAAACATAATGTTATGACCAATATCTTGTGCCCACTTAATCATGGCTGATTTAACCGTTTCATCCTGCGTATTCCATTTCAACAGCAAGTTATACATTTTTGACAAATTCTTAGTTTTGGGTTCTAACATTTCTGTTTCCAATTTTGATTTTTCCACCTGGAAGCCAATTTTTCTGTCCAACTTATAAGCCTCCATTATTTGATAATAGTGAAGCCAGTCTCGCACTTTATCTTTTAGTTTCTCAAAACTCTGCAATTTCAGTTTGTCCCCTTCTTGTTCCAAAATTTCCCAATATTTCGGCCATTTGGACTCCATATTAAGCCTTTTCAGAGCCTTTGCCTCCATTGGCGACAACCACCTTGGGGTTTTGTTTTCCAGCAAGTCTTTATATTTAATCCAGACATTATACAATGCTTTCCTGACAATATGATTTTTAAAAGCTTTATGAGCTTTAACCTTGTCATACCACAAATATGCATGCCACCCAAAAATATTGTTAAAGCCTTCTAAATCCAAAATGTCTGTGTTCTCAAGAAGCAGCCAATCTTTCAACCAGCAGAAAGCTGCTGATTCATAGTAGAGTTTAAAGTCTGGCAGGGCAAATCCCCCCCTTTCCTTTGCATCAGTTAAAATCTTAAATTTTATTCTAGGTTTCTTGCCCTGCCAGACAAATTTAGAAATATCTTTCTGCCACTTCTTGAAACAGTCCATCTTGTCCACAATTTGCAATGTTTGAAACAAAAACAACATTCTAGGCAATACATTCATCTTAATAGCCGCAATTTGACCAGACAAGGAAAGCTTCAAATTTGACCAAATTTCTAAGTCTTTTTTCACTTCTGTCCAACATTTCTCATAATTATCTTTAAATAAATTCACATTTTTAGCTGTCATGTTAATCCCCAAATATTTCACTTTCTTAACCACAGTTAAACCTGTCTCATTCTGAAACCTCTCTTTTTCAATAGGTGTTAAATTTTTCTCTAATACCTTAGTTTTTAACTTATTCAATTTAAATCCTGCTACTTGACCAAACTTTTGAATTAATTCTAAGACCCTTTTAGTACTAGATTCTGGCTCTTGTAATGTAAGTACCAGATCATCTGCAAATGCTCTCAGTTTGTACTGTTTAGCTCCAACCTGTACCCCTTTAACCAGCTGATCCCTTCTAATCATGTTCAGCAAAATCTCCAGGACTGATATAAAAAGTAATGGGGAGATTGGGCACCCCTGACGTGTCCCTTTTTCTATCTTAAATTCTTCCGTAACCACATTGTTTACAATTAGCTTAGCTTTTTGTTCAGAGTATATTGCACCTATACCATTTTCAAACCCTTGGCCTACCCCCATCCCCTGGAGATTCTTCCTCATAAAACTCCAAGAAATATTGTCAAAGGCTTTCTCCACATCCACAAATATCAAAACTGCTTTAGTGTTTATATTCACTTCTAACTTTTCCAAAATGTCAATTATATTCCTTACATTATCTGACAAACGTCTTCTCGGGAGAAAGCCCGCTTGGTCTCTATGAATCTCCTCCTTTTGACTTAAGTTGAACAGATGCTGCCCCTGGTAGTGCAGAAGGGCCAGATGCTGATGCTCTTCGCTGCTGCCATGATTTACCAGACCTTGTTGTTTTTTCTTGAAGCAAGTCTATTTTTTCTTTTCCATCTGCCATAACACTTTAACTGGAGCCCAAGGTTGATCCCACGGCCAGAGTTTGTTTTGAAGTGGAAAATTCCCCTGGCCAGTTGTAACAATTTCAAACTTTCTCTAGGGGGACACAGTAACAGTCAATACTTGTTGCATTAAAATAACTCTTTCTAGTCCCCCATTTAACAAAATAAGCAACAGTTTCAATTTCAGTTAGTTTTCTGTTACCTTAAAATCAGGAGAAACCAGTCAGAAACAATCTATCTCTCTTGCAGAGTTAGCTGTCAAAAATTACATTGTCCATAAGCAGCGCGCTTCACAATGCGGCAATCTTATTGTCCATTGGCAGCCTGTTTCCAGGCTTTAAGCGGTGGACTTTTGTTTCCTTTCCTCTCTTTTTGCAGGAAAATTTACTTCTCCCTTCCCCCCCCCTCCTGCAACCAAGGGAGGGAGATCTCTTGTATTGATGTTAAGATTATAGTCCTTTTCAGTCGACTTTCCAGGTCTTAGCTTAGAAGTTCTTTGCTTTGATCTGTTAACAAGAAGCGGAAGGCGAACTTCCTGTTTAAACCTTCCCACTTCGGTGCCAAATTAAACCTTTGTTTCCCTTATTTTCAGATCTTCAGTTTTAACCTACTCACAGGTAGTTGTTTTGATGGCCGAATCGTCACAGGAAAAAAGTCCGGCAACAGCTGTGCGGCTTCGCTCCACGGAAGAAGCAGTTGGCTCTCAGCACCGCGCCGCTCACCCCGTTCGCTCCGGAGCCCGTAGTCGGGTTCCCTTGCAAATTGGGGGGGTGCTGAAGGTGCCCGCCGAGTCCCACGGTCACAGGCTTCACCCACCTGTGATTTTTAGAGGGGTCCCTGCTTCGCCGTAGCGGCAAGACCCAATTTCCGCAGAGCTAAATCCCTCAAAGTTAGAGGGAATCCGCCATTACCGATGGCACCGACCCCGGACGTCGAGTCTTCTCATGAGGTGGCAAAAGTATTGCAGCCTCAGCTTCACGATCTGTCCTTCCAATGAGCACTCAGGGCTAATTTCCTTAAGAATGGATGCGTTTGCATAGACATGCAAATTTTTTAATGAATAAAGAATATTATTTTTTTTAAAAAAGGTTGCAATCAACTTAACATATGCGATACACGCACTTCGCTCTAATGCCTTCTGAATTAACTTGCACTCCAAGACAAAGGGATACACTCCTGCTAAATGCACACTCGCTGATTACAGGCGCATACTTGGGAGAAAGAACTAGCCTTGCAAGGAAAAAGAAGCATCCCCTCTACTTCTCTTCCCTTCTCCCCTCACCCCCACCCAAGGGCCAGGCCCATGCTTGCTCCCCTAAAACAAAATCTAACCAGGGACCCAGCTGAGGAGAGCTGCACTGAGGCGCATTCGTGGGAGCCTCCCTCTGAATCTTCCCGGGAGCAGGAGGACTGTATAGATTTGGACCAGTAGTTTGCAGAGGAACAGTTCAGAAGGCAGAAGATGGGAAATACTGGATAATGCTTTTATTGTAGCTTTTTTATTATTATTTCTGTACCCCCTTGCTAACCAAATAATTTTATACATATGAAAAGCAAATCTTGGATTGAGAAGATAATGGTTTGTAAAGAAGAAAAGGGTTTGTTTTTTTAAAAAAAATTGTTTCTCTGTTCTAAAATTTGGTTTTAATGTAAAGTGTGTCAATATATTTGGCTTTGTTTATAAAGCAGAAGTGACCAGCTGCTCCTGGAATAAAAAATGAGCTCTGTATCAACAAGTTTTACCTATAATTAAAGTTCTAAGAAATGTGAGATTTTCCACCCTTGAGTTTTTGAACTACAACTCCCCATCATTCTTGGCCATATGGGCTGAGGCTTATGGGTGTTGTTTCCCAACATCTGAGGTACCCCATTTCCCTCAAGCAGACAGATGCTGATCCACAAGACAAGGGCAGCCCATCATTTTGGCATTGAAGGGCGGAGGTCAAAACTCAACAGATTCATCACACACCTTGAGCATTCCAGATTCACACTCTCCCCGTTCATCTAGCAACAACTTGCAACTTCTTTTCTACATTTAGTATATGTGACCTTCATTACTTTAATACATATATACGTGTATACAAATTTAAATACCAACACCAAAACATCAAATGGATTCTATGCATTTAAAATTGATTTCCGCCTTTATGAGTTTCTTGATGTGAGGTAAAGAGTGAAACTTGAGTGGAACATTGCATACATTGATATGGCTTTTCACCTGGGTGAATTCGCTCATGAATATTAAGGTCTCCACACTGTCTGAAGTTCTTTCCACACTCCATACATTTAAATGGTTTCTGCCCTGTATGAGTTTGTTGATGTATTCTAAGGTTTCTACTTTGACTGAAGCTCTTTCCACATTCAATACATTTAAACGGTTTCTCCCCTGTGTGAGTTCGTTGATGTGTTCTAAGACCGCCACTGTGACTGAAGCTCTTTCCACATTCAATGCATTTAAACGGTTTCTCCCCCGTGTGAGTTCGTTGATGTGTTCTAAGATCTCCACTGCAACTGAAGCTCTTTCCACATTCAATGCATTCAAATGGTTTCTCCCCCGTGTGAGTTCGTTGATGTGTTCTAAGGTTTCCACTACGACTAAAGCTCTTTCCACATTCAATGCATTGAAATGGTTTCTCCCCCGTGTGAGTTTGTTGATGTCTTCTAAGGTGACCACTTTCACTGAAGCTCTTTCCACATTCAATGCATTCAAATGGTTTCTCCCCCGTGTGAGTTCGTTGATGTTTTCTAAGGCCTCCACTAGAACTGATGCTCTTTCCACATTCAATGCATTTAAACGGTTTCTCCCCCGTGTGAGTTCGTTGATGTGTTCTAAGATCTCCACTGCAACTGAAGCTCTTTCCACATTCAATGCATTCAAATGGTTTCTCCCCCGTGTGAGTTCGTTGATGTGTTCTAAGGTTTCCACTACGACTAAAGCTCTTTCCACATTCAATGCATTGAAATGGTTTCTCCCCCGTGTGAGTTTGTTGATGTCTTCTAAGGTGACCACTTTCACTGAAGCTCTTTCCACATTCAATGCATTCAAATGGTTTCTCCCCCGTGTGAGTTCGTTGATGTTTTCTAAGGCCTCCACTAGAACTGATGCTCTTTCCACATTCAATGCATTCAAATGGTTTCTCCCCCGTGTGAGTTCGTTGATGTATTCTAAGGCTTCCACTACGACTGAAGCTCTTTCCACATTCAATGCATTCAAATGGTTTCTCCCCCGTGTGAGTTCGTTGATGTGTTCTAAGGTTTCCACTACGACTGAAGCTCATTCCACATTCAATGCATTTAAACGGTTTCTCCCCCATGTGAGTTCGTTGATGTGTTCTAAGATCTCCACTGCAACTGAAGCTCTTTCCACATTCAATGCATTCAAATGGTTTCTCCCCTGTGTGAGTTCGTTGATGTATTCTAAGGCCTCCACTACGACTAAAGCTCTTTCCACATTCAGTGCATTCAAACGGTTTCACCCCAGTGTGAGTTCGTTGATGTATTCTAAGGTTTCCACTAGAACTGATGCTCATTCCACATTCAATGCATTCAAATGGTTTCTCCCCCGTGTGAGTTCGTTGATGTATTCTAAGGGCTCCACTAGAACTCAAGCTCTTTCCACATTCAATGCATTCAAATGGTTTCTCCCCTGTGTGAGTTCGCTGATGTATTCTAAGGCCTCCACTACGACTGAAGCTCTTTCCGCACTCAATACATTTAAATGGCTTCTCCCCCGTGTGAGTTCGTTGATGTTCTCTAAGGTGTCCACTATGACTGAAGCTCTTTCCGCACTCAATGCATTCAAACGGTTTCTCCCCCGTGTGAGTTCGTTGATGTTTTCTAAGGTCTCCACTACGAATGAAGCTCTTTCCACATTCAATGCATTCAAATGGTTTCTCCCCTGTGTGAGTTTGTTGATGTGTTCTAAGGGCTGCATTCTGTCTGAAGCTCTTTCCACATTCAATGCATTCAAATGGTTTCTCCCCTGTGTGAGTTCGTTGGTGTGTTCCAAGACTGCCACTATGACTGAAGCTCTTTCCACATTCAATGCATTCAAACGGTTTCTCCCCTGTGTGAGTTTGTTGATGTGTTCTAAGGGCTGCATTCTGTCTGAAGCTCTTTCCACATTCAATGCATTCAAATGGTTTCTCCCCTGTGTGAGTTCGTTGGTGTGTTCCAAGACTGCCACTACGACTGAAGCTCTTTCCACATTCAATGCAATTAAATGGTTTCTCCCCTGTGTGAGTTCGTTGATGTGTTCTAAGGGCTGCATTCTGTCTGAAGCTCTTTCCACATTCAATGCAATTAAATGGTTTCTCCCCTGTGTGAGTTCGTTGATGTGTTCTAAGGGCTGCATTCTGTCTGAAGCTCTTTCCACATTCAGTGCATTGAAATGGTTTCTCTCCCGTGTGAGTTCGTTGATGTGTTCTAAGGTCTCCACTACGACTGAAGCTCTTTCCGCACTCAATACATTTAAATGGTTTCCCCCCCGTGTGAGTTCGTTGATGTGTTCTAAGGACTCCAATACAACTTTCACTGAAGTTCTTTTCGCACTCCATGTATTTACATGGATTCTTTCCTGTGTGAGTTTGTTGGTGTATCCTCAGTCTTCCAAAGGGTCTAAAGCACACTCCACATTCCTTGCATTTAAACTGTTTCTTTGTTCTTCCCAATGAATTCACAGATGGCTCCGTAGAATTCTGACCATCGTCTTCCTCA
Source organism: Podarcis pityusensis (assembly GCF_964106645.2). Taxonomy (NCBI): domain Eukaryota; kingdom Metazoa; phylum Chordata; class Lepidosauria; order Squamata; family Lacertidae; genus Podarcis; species Podarcis pityusensis. Next base: position 110,446,530 of record NC_138029.1, read on the forward strand.
CCTGCTTGGGAGTGGGGGGGGGGAGAAAATCCTGTTAGACTTTTAGGAAAGACAATAAATGAACCATCTTCCTCCGTCCATCCTGACTAGGTTTACAGGTTCAGCTTCTTGAGAAGCGCAGAAGCCAAGGCAAGTTGTAGCTTCCTGGGAGGAAGGAAGAAGGGATTCTGCTGCCTCTGTAGAAGCTCCTATTGGGCACCCACTTCCCAAGAGCCTCCACCCATTTTCAAACACCTTTGGCAATTCCTTCCGTCTGCCTGTCTTTTCTCCCTTCCTAAGGCTGGCATGGTATGGGCAGGAATGGCCTTGTGCCAGTTGCCCAAAGGGCCACAATAAATGTGATAATGTGTATCTCTGTAAATCCTCGAGTGTGCTTCTAAAACAGAAGTTATGGTAGTCTGTGCTTTAAAACTGGTTATTTTGCAAGTTGCCGCCCCCCAATTGGGGCAGAAATACAGCTAATAGGAGAATCACAAAGATACAGCTGAAAGCTGGAACATGAGTCGCCACATGATGCAAATGGCTGCATGTAACACAGGTTCCCAACATGCACACCAACACAATGTCACAGAACGCGGTAGGGATCAGAACATATTCAGCAGAAATTGCCAGTGCTTGTTGCGCATGTGTATTATAATAAAATGAGGCAATGATGAATATCAGGAATACTTGGCTAGTTTAGATGTATTCAAGTCTCCAGGGCCAGATGAACTGCATCCAAGAGTATTAAAAGAACTGGCAGATGTGATCTCAGAACCACTGGCAATCATCTTTGATAATTCCTGGAGAACATGCGAAGTCCTGGCAGACTGGAGGAGGGCAAATGTTGTCCCTATTTTCAAAAGGGGGAAGAAGAGGACCCAAATAATAACCGCCCAGTAAGTCTGACATCCATACCAGGGAAGATTCTGGAGCAGATCATTAAGAAGAGTTTGGATTTGATACCCCGCCTTTCACTCCCCTTCAGGAGTCTCAAAGCGGCTAACAATCTCCTTTCCCTTCCTCCCCCACAACAAACACTCTGTGAGGTGAGTGGGGCTGAGAGAATTCAAAGAAGTGTGACTGGCCCAAGGTCACTCAGCAGCTGCATGTGGCGGAGCGGAGACGCGAACCCGGTTCCCCAGATTACGTGACTACCGCTTTTAACCACTACACCACACTGGCACTAAGCAAACAGTCTGTGAGCACTTAGAAAGGAATGCTGTGATCACCAATAGTCAGCATGGATTTCTGAAAAATAAGTCATGTCAGACTAACCTGATCTCGTTTTTTTGTCAGAATTACAAGCCTGGTAGATGAAGGGAATGCAGTGGATGTAGCCTACCTTGATTTCAGCAAGGCCTTTGACAAGGTGCCCCATGATATTCTTGTAAAGAAGCTGGTAAAATGCGGTCTTGACTATGCTACCACTCAGTGGATTTGTAACTGGCTGACTGACCGAACCCAAAGGGTGCTCATCAATGGTTCCTCTTCATCCTGGAGAAGAGTGACTAGTGGGGTGCCACAGGGTTCTGTCTTGGGCCCGGTCTTATTCAACATCTTTATCAATGACTTGGATGATGGACTCAAGGGCATCCTGATCAAATTTGCAGATGACACCAAACTGGGAGGGGTGGTTAACACCCCAGAGGACAGGATCACACTTCAAAACGACCTTGACAGATTAGAGAACTGGGCCAAAACAAACAAGATGAATTTTAACAGGGAGAAATGTAAAGTATTGCACTTGGGCAAAAAAAATGAGAGGCACAAATACAAGATGGGTGACACCTGGCTTGAGAGCAGTACATGTGAAAAGGATCTAGGAGTCTTGGTTGACCACAAACTTGACATGAGCCAACAGTGTGACGCGGCAGCTAAAAAAGCCAATGCAATTCTGGGCTGCATCAATATGAGTATAGCATCTAGATCAAGGGAAGTAATAGTGCCACTGTATTCTGCTCTGGTCAGACCTCACCTGGAGTACTGTGTCCAGTTCTGGGCACCACAGTTCAAGAAGGACACTGACAAACTGGAACGTGTCCAGAGGAGGGCAACCAAAATGGTCAAAGGCCTGGAAACGATGCCTTATGAGGAACGGCTAAGGGAGCTGGGCATGTTTAGCCTGGAGAAGAGGAGGTTAAGGGGTGATATGATAGTCATGTTCAAATATATAAAAGGATGTCACATACAGGAGGGAGAAAGGTTGTTTTCTGCTGCTCCAGAGAAGCGGACACGGAGCAATGGATCCAAACTACAAGAAAGAAGATTCCACCTAAACATTAGGAAGAACTTCCTGGCAGTAAGAGCTGTTCGACAGTGGAATTTGCTGCCAAGGAGCGTGGTGGAGTCTCCTTCTTTGGAGGTCTTTAAGCAGAGGCTTGACAACCATATGTCAGGAGTGCTCTGATGGTGTTTCCTGCTTGGCAGGGGGTTGGACTCGATGGCCCTTGTGGTCTCTTCCAACTATGATTCTATGATTCTATTCTAGGAACGTGAAACTCCAAAGGGACTTTTTTAAGGAGGCGGGAGACGCAAGAAAAATTTAGATTCTTTTGGCAACAATAAACATTAGAACAAGGAACTGCTGAGCAAAAACAAAAACAGGAGCATGTGCTGAAGTTCTTGCGGAAAGGGGGCAGGGCCTTCAAAGGTCTCATAATCGACCCAAAACAACACAGAGGTCTGCCTGTCAATTGCATTCCAGTGCTTGGACATCTCTGGTGTATAAGATTGGTTGAAACCGAAATGCTTTGTTTGAAATTATATAAATACCAATGCCTGGACCACATATGTGGTGGAGGCGTGAGGAAATTAAGAAATTTTGGATAGTAGTACACGAAGAACCAAAGAAGATGTTGAAAATATCAAAAACAAACCAGAGACATATCTCCTTGGATTGACAGAAGATGAGATACCACGGGGCGCAAGAATTTTTCTCCATGCAAGTACAGCTGCTAGAATAGTGATTGCTGCTAGGTGGAAGTCAAAAACTATACCCACAAAGGAGGAATGGATTTGTAAACTAAATGAATATTTAATTCTGGCAAAATTAACTGCTATAATAAGAAATCAGTTGTATCAAAAATTTAAAAAGGAGTGGAAATGTTTTGATGAATATATGGCAAAGTATTGCTCAAAAAAAGATATGCTAATATGCCTAGATTAAAATGTGAAGTACTGGATGGAAGAATAATTAGTAAGGAAAGATAATAAGAATATATAGATGATTTGAGAAGATTGTAGAATGCAAAGGTTATTGTAAAGTGTATAATGTGGAGGAAATAGAATGGGGGCGGAGGGAAGGAGGAAGGAGAAAAGAATAAAATGATGGACTGAGGAAATAGAAATGTAAATGTATGGGGGGATGGGGAGGAAATGGTGTTGGCTTTGGTATATCTGTATTGTAAAGTAATATGTGAAAACCAATAAAATAATCTAAATGGGGGGGGGGGAGCCAAAGCCATGAACATGATCATCTGACGCATCAGGATCTGTACCAAGTAATATTTAATGACCATGTCCTTCATGGATCAATGCCTTGTCATGGCAAAGGGGCTTGAATAACTCAGAGACGAGGAGAAGGGGACGACAGAGGACGAGATGGTTGGACGGTGTCCTCGAAGCTACAAGCATGAGTCTGACCAAACTGCAGGAGGCAGTGGAAGACAGGAGTGCCTGGCGTGCTCTGGTCCATGGGGTCATGAAGAGTCGGACACGACTAAACAACAACAACAACAACAACATAACTCAGAGACGCTATGAGCTATGCCGTGCAGGGCCACCCAAGACCGACAGGTCAAAGTGGAGAGTTTTCAGTAAACTTGATCCACCTGGAGCAGGAACCAGCAAGCCACGCCAGTATCCCTGCCGAGAAAACTCCATGGTCGTATAAAAGTTATGACACTGGGTATTGTTGGCCAAGGGGTGTTAAAGAAGGATCAAACATTTTTTATGTATGCAACAACAGCAGCAAGGATACTCGTCGCCAAGCATTGGAAAACTCAAGATATACCCACACTGGAAGAATGGCAGATGCAACTGATAGACTATATGGAATTGGCCGGGCAGAATCCGAGAGGAGACGGTGGAAGAAGACTGGAAAAAATTTAAGATTTATTTGCAAAAATATTGTAAATTGTATGAATGTTAAGCAGGATGCTTGATCATAAACAATTTGGCACCATCGGAACAGATGAAGTGAATTATGAAGATAAGTTAAATTTATGAAAAATCAATATTTTTTTTTAGATAACTATTAGGCTAAGCTTATTGTTTTAATAGAGTGAAATGAATATATCTAAAATTTAAGATATAACATTGGAAAACTAGATTGTAAGGTGGGGACAAGGTGATAAATTTGCTGGATTAATTTTTATAAATTTGGAACGCAGGAGCGGGAGATGTGAGGAAGTCCAAAGAGGACAAGAAAATATGTTATAAAATGTGATATTTTTGTATGTTTTGTTTTGTGTGTTGTAACCAAAAAATCTTTAATAAATATTATAAAAAAAAATATAAAAAAAAATTATGACGCTGGAAGATGAACCCTGGAAGTGTGCCTGGAAGTGAAAGAAAAGTCCAGTGCTGCAAAGAAAAATATATGAACCTGGAATATGAGATCCATGAACCATGGTAAGCTGGATGTGGTAAAAAATGAAATGGCAAGAATAAATATTGACATAGTGGGCATCAGTGAACTAAAATGGACAGGAATGGGCGAATTCAATTTGGATGATCATCATATCCTACTACTGAGGACAAGATTCCCATAGAAGAAATGGAGTGGCCCTCTTAGTCAACAAAAGAGTGGCAAAAGCTGTACTGGGATGCAATCTCAAAAATGATAAAATGATCTCGATACAAATCCAAGGCAGACCTTTTAACATCACAGTAATCCAGGTTTATGCACCAACTACCAATGCTGAGGGACGTGGGTGGCGCTGTGGGTTAAATCACAGAGCCTAGGACTTGCTGATCAGAAGGTCGGCGGTTTGAATCCCCATGATGGGGTGAGCTCCCGTTGTTCGGTCCCTGCTCCTGCCAACCTAGCTGTTCAAAAGCACCTCAAAGTGCAAGTAGATAAATAGGTACCGCTCCGGTGGGAAGGCGTTTCCGTGCGCTGCTCTGGTTCGCCAGAAGCGGCTTAGTCATGCTGGTCACATGACTGTCTGCAGATAAATTCCAGCTCCCTCGGCCAGTAAAGCAAGATGAGCGCCCCAACCCCAGAGTCAGCCATGACCGGACCTAATGGTCAGGGATCCCTTTAACCTACCAATGCTGAAGAAACTGAACTTGACCAATTCTAGGAAGACAAATCCAAGGCAGACCTTTTAACATCACAGTAATGCAGGTTTATGCACCAACTACTGGGGCTGAAGAAACTGAAATTGACCAATTCTAGGAACAAAAGATTCAACAAAAGAGTGGCAAAAGCTGTACTGGGATGCAATCTCAAAAATGATAGAATGATCTATCCAAGGCAGACCTTTTAAGATCACAGTAATCCAGGTTTATGCACCAACTACCAATGCTGAGGGACAGGGGTGGTGCTGTGGGTTAAATCACAGAGCCTAGGACCTGCCGATCAGAAGGTTGTCGGTTCGAATCCCCATGATGGGGTGAGCTCCCGTTGTTCGGTTCCTGCTCCTGCCAACCTAGCAGTTCGAAAGCAGGTCAAAGTGCAAGTAGATAAATAGGTACCGCTTCGGCGGGAAGGTAAATGGTGTTTCCATGCGCTGCTCTGGTTCGCCAGAAGCGGCTTAGTTATGCTGGCCACACGACTGTCTGCAGACAAATGCCAGCTCCCTCGGCCAGTAAAGCAAGATGAGCGCCCCAACCCCAGAGTCGGCCATGACTGGACCTAATGGTCAGGGGTCCCTTTACCTTACCAATGCTGAAGAAACTGAACTTGACCAATTCTAGGAAGACTTACAACACCTTCTAGAACTGACACCAAAGAAGGATGTTCTTCTCATCCTAGGGGACTGGAATGCTAAAGTAGGGAGTCAAAGAGATAAAAGGAACAACTGGTAAGTTTGGCCTTGGGAGTTCAAAATGAAGCAGTGCAAAGGTTAATAGAGTTCTGTCAAGAGAACAAGCTGGTCATAACAAACACTCTTTTCCAACAACACATGAGATGACTCTACACATGCACATCACCAGATGGGCAGCATCAAAATCAAATTGATTATATTCTTTGCAGCCAAAGATGGAGAAGTTCTATACAGTCAGCAAAAACTAGACCTGGAGCTGACTGTGGCTCAGATCATCAGCTTCTTATAACAAAATTCAAGCTTAAACTGAAGAAAGTAGGGAAAACCACTGGGTCAGTGAGATACAATCTAAATCAAATCCCTTATGAATACACAGTGGAAGAGAGGAACACATTTAAGGATTTAGATTTGGTGGACAGAGTGCCTGAAGAACTATGGTTGGAGGCTCAGAACATCATACAGGAGGCAGCAATGAAAATCATCCCAATGAAAAGGAAATGCAAGAAAGCAAAGTGGTTGTCCAATGAGGCCTTACAAACCGCGGGGGACAGAAGGCAAGCAAAATGCAAGGGAGATAGTTAAAGATACATGAAATTGAATGCAGACTTCCAACGAATAGCAAGGAGAGACAAGAGGGACTTCTTAAACGAGCAGTGCAAAGAAATAGAGGGAAACAATAGAATGGGAAATACCAGAGATCTGTTCAAGAAAATTGGAGATATTAAAGGAAGATTTTATGCAAAGATTACCATTATAAAGGACAAAAGTGGTACGTGTGGGAGCCATGAAGCCATGGCAGAGGCTTGTAATTGTTGCGTGGTGCCTCGCTGACCGGCATGTCTGTGCCTTGCAGTGTATTGAATGTATTGACCTTATATGGAGTTGTGTTCCCTCTGGGCAGTAATTATCTTATATGGTGATGGGTGTTGTAAAGCCATGATTGGGCGATGTAACGTGAGACACTGGCAGACGGCCATGCAGGCTGGGAGAAAAAGGATAATAAAATTACCAGAGAGGAGAGAAGTCGAAGGAGCTGCCCTCCATCCTGAAAATACTGCTGTCTCTCTGTGTCTTTTTTCTATGCTGTGCACCATTTGATGACGGCTGGTTTCCGTCAGGTACGGACCTTACAGAAGCAGAAGACATCAAGAAGAGGTGGCAAGAATACACAGAGGAATTATGCCAGGAAGATATGGATGTCCCATACACCCCAGGTAGTGTGACTGATGACCTTGAGCCAGACATCCTGGAGAGTGACGTCATCCAAATGGGCCTTAGAAAGCACTGCTAATAACAAGGCCAGTGGAAGTGATGACATTCCAGCAGAATCTTAAAAGATGATACTGTTAAGGTGCTACACTCAATATGCCAGCAAGTTTGGAAAACTCAGCAGTGGCCAGAGGATTGGAGAATATCAGTCTACAATGCAATCCCAAAGAAGGGCAGCGCCTAAGAATGCTCCAACTACTGCACAATCATTTCACACACTAGCAAGGTTATGCTTAAAATTCTACAAGGCAGCCTTAAGCAGTACGCAGACCGAGAACACCCAGAAGTGCAAGCTGGATTTTGGAGGGGCAGAGGAACCAAAGACCAAATTGCAATAATGCGCTGGATTAGGGAGAAAGCTAGAGAAATCCAGAAAATCATCTACTTCTGCTTCATTGACTACGCAAAAGCCTTTGACTGTGTGGACCACAGCAAACTATGGCAAGTTCTTAAAGAAATGGGAGTGCCTGATCACCTCATGTGTCTCCTGAGAAATCTCTATGTGGGACAAGAAGCAACAGTTAGAACTGGATATGGAACAACTGATTGGCTCAAAATTGGGAAAGGAGTACGACAAGGCTGTATATTGTCTCCTTGCTTATTTAACTTATATGCAGAGGACGAGATGGTTGGACAGTGCTCTCAAAGCTACTAACATGAGTTTGACCAGACTGCAGAAGGCAGTGGAAAACAGGAGTGCCTGGCATGCTCTGGTCCATGGGGTCACAAAGAGTCAGACACGACTAAGTGACTAAAGAACAACAACGATGTCCAGTCAGCATTCCCTAATTTAGAAGCAATTCTGAGAATGTTCCTCTGAATGATGATTGCAAATTGCCATTTGTAAAGATCCGTTTCTTGACTGAAGAGGATAAAAAATGAATTTGGAACAACAATGTCTCAAGATAAATTATGTTACTTCAGCCTCATGTACATAGAAAGTGACAAGCTAAGCAGTTTATCATTTGATGATATCCTCAGTGACTTTGCTTTGGCAAAGGCAAGAAGGAAAGTATTGTAATTTAGATCATGTTTGTGTACTGTTTGTATACACAGTACAGAATGAATCATGATAAAATTATACAGTTGAATGGGTATTGGGTAGATGCAGTAATACTATTAGTCCTAGTAAAAAATTCTTTCCTGTAGCACCTTAAAGACCAACTAAGTTAGTTCTTGGTATAAGCTTTCGTGTGCATGCACACTTCTTCAGATACACTGAAGAAGTGTATCTGAAGAAGTGTGCATGCACACGAAAGCTTATACCAAGAACTAACTTAGTTGGTCTTTAAGGTGCTACAGGAAAGAATTTTTTACTTCGACTATGGCAGACCAACACGGCTACCCATCTGTAACTATTAGTCCTGTAAAATAATTTTAATGTAAAGGTGTGTACAGTATTGGTATTATTTATAAATGTGACATATTACTAGAAATACTGTCTTTTACACTCACTAAGTGTAACAGGGTACAAAGGTCTGCTGTCCCAATGAAGAATGTGGACTATTATGGTAATATTGATACTGATATAAAAAATGCATTGTATTAACTACAATTGCATTGTACAGGTTATCACACTTAATTTCATATTAATAATGCTATTTATAATTATTAGTAGTTTGCATCATATATTTACACCTATTATTATAGCAAGTTTCTAGGACTAGATTAGCATTCTTTGTAAATTGTGTTTCTAAAGGAACTTCTGTTATTGCCAAATGCCAATGTGTTTGCATTAAGTTTGTTATGAATAACAAAATCATTTTAAGTTAGAGCTTAATAATTATTTCACTATTAATATACTTCGTAATTGTATTTCAGTTCAACAATTACCTTGAGAAAATACATACTCTGTTCTGTGCAAATGGTTTTAGATACCGATTAGGTCCATAAATTATCATACAGCCTATATTCAACACAAAAAACAGCGACAATTTGTTGTTGACAAAGGACAGCTGGGCATATAAAGGGCCCCATGACCTCCAGTAGTTTAGGGCCTCATCAAACCTCAATCCGGCCCTGCCCCCACTACTTTATGCAAGGAGTTCAAGGAACAAAGAGCTCTTTGGAGGAGGCCTCAGCCCTTCCTTCTTCCTGCCAGGACCCCCCTGCCTTTGTTTTCCTCCCCATCTTTTCCTCTTTCTCCCTCTGCCATCCAGCAATCCATGTCCCCATCTCCTCTACAAAACGGAAGACTTGGATGTTTGGATGTTTTTGGTGTTTCTTATTTTGTTGGAAGCCGCTCAGAGTGGCTGGTGAAACCCAGAAAATGGGGGGGGGGGTTAATGAATATCATTTATTTATTTATATATATATACCGTAATTATTATTACTATGGCGAGCCTTGCCAGCAATACTCAAATCTCACCACTTTCCCGCCTCCTTCCCTGCAACATCATTTGCACTAGATTCGGGCAGGAAGAAGCTTCTCTCTTTCCACAGTGGAAACCCCTCCCCCCCCCTTCAAGGCCCCATTAAGAGAAACAGCTCCCTTTCCTCCCTTCTCTTCTTCTCCCCGTCCCGGGGCTTCTCATCCTGGACCCCCAGCCCTTGCCAAGCCCCTTCCCTCCTTTCCCCGCCGCTGGCTTTGCACTCACCCGAAATCCTGGCAGCAGGAGCGACCCTGGGCAGCGCGGGCGGGAATGGGAGCCCCCGCCTGGGAGGCAGGATATTTCCGGGGGCGGGATAATTGCAGTACCCAGCCAATGGGGAGAGGAGGGAGGGAAGCTGGGCTTCCAGTTGAAGGAAGGTATGCTCGTTGCCTTAAAGAGTAAAGGCAGAGAGTGGAAGCTGCTGGGGGAGGGGCTGCTCGATACTGATTTGGGAAAGGGGGCGCGGCTTAATTAGAACAGCTGACCCGCCCCCTCTGCCGTCCTGCACTGTCCTTGTCCTGCAAGGAATCCGGTGAGTGCAAAGTGCCTCGGGGTGCAGCAAGCTTTGGGCGGCGGGGTTGTGCAATGCAATGCAATACCCATAATTGGGGTTGGGGGTGGAGAGAGAGCAGGCAGGGAAGCCGCGGGGGGGGGGGGGTTGCAGCTTATTCATCCTCCTTGCAAAGAAGAGACATGGCCTCTCCCTGAAGGTACGCTCTTTCTCACTCTCACTCTCTCTCACACACAGATCACATGAAGGCAGTCATCTTTGAGTATTCCTGGAGAACAGGCGAAGTCCCGGCAGACTGGAGGAGGGCAAATGTTATCCCTATTTTCAAAAAGGGGAAAAGAGAGGACCCAAATAATTACCGCCCAGTCAGTCTGACATCAATACCAGGGAAGATTCTGGAGCAGATCATTAAGCAAACAGTCTGTGAGCACCTAGAAAGGAATGTTGTGATCACCAATAGTCAGCATGGATTTCTGAAAAATAAGTCATGTCAGACTAACCTGATCTCGTTTTTTGACAGAATTACAAGCTTGGTAGATGAAGGGAACGCAGTGGATGTAGCCTACCTTGATTTCAACAAGGCATTCGACAAGGTGCCCCATGATATTCTTGTAAAGAAGTTGGTAAAATGCGGTCTTGACTATGCTACCACTCAGTGGATTTGTAACTGGCTGACTGACCGAACCCAAAGGGTGCTCATCAATGGTTCCTCTTCATCCTGGAGAAGAGTGACTAGTGGGGTGCCACAGGGTTCTGTCTTGGGCCCGGTCTTATTCAACATCTTTATCAATGACTTGGATGATGGACTCAAGGGCATCCTGATCAAATTTGCAGATGACACCAAACTGGGAGGGGTGGCTAACACCCCAGAGGACAGGATCACACTTCAAAACGACCTTGACAGATTAGAGAACTGGGCCAAAACAAACAAGATGAACTTTAACAGGGAGAAATGTAAAGTATTGCACTTGGGCAAAAAAAATGAGAGGCACAAATACAAGAGGGGTGACACCTGGCTTGAGAGCAGTACATGTGAAAAGGATCTAGGAGTCTTGGTTGACCACAAACTTGACATGAGCCAATAGTGTGACGCGGCAGCTAAAAAAGCCAATGCAATTCTGGGCTGCATCAATAGCAGTATAGCATCTAGATCAAGGGAAGTAATAGTGTCACTGTATTCTGCTCTGGTCAGACCTCACCTGGAGTACTGTGTCCAGTTCTGGGCACCACAGTTCAAGAAGGACACTGACAAACTGGAACGTGTCCAGAGGAGGGCAACCAAAATGGTCAAAGGCCTGGAAACGATGCCTTATGAGGAATGGCTAAGGGAGCTGGGAATGTTTAGCCTGGAGAAGAGGAGGTTAAGGGGTGATATGATAGCCATGTTCAAATATATAAAAGGATGTCATATAGAGGAGGGAGAAAGGTTGTTTTCTGCTGCTCCAGAGAAGCGGACACGGAGCAATGGATCCAAACTACAAGAAAGAAGATTCCACCTAAACATTAGGAATAACTTCCTGGCAGTAAGAGCTGTTCGACAGTGGAATTTGCTGCCAAGGAGCGTGGTGGAGTCTCCTTCTTTGGAGGTCTTTAAGCAGAGGCTTGACAACCATATGTCAGGAGTGCTCTGATGGTGTTTCCTGCTTGGCAGGGGGTTGGACTCGATGGCCCTTGTGGTATATTCCACCTCTATGATTCTATGAAGAGCCCTGTAGTTTGATCAAGCCCATCTAGTCCCGCACCCTGTTAGAATCATAGAATCGTAGAGATGGAAGGGGACCCTGAGAGTCATCTAGTTTAACCCCCTACAATGCAGGAATCTCAGCACTGTCTCCTCATAGTGGCCAAGCCTGCAAGGAGGATTGGAGCCCAAGTGCATCTCTTCCCTCCGGCGGCTTCCGGGAACTGCTATCAATTAAGCATAATAATAAAAATAATAGCAATAAAATTTTATTCATATCCCGCCCTCCCCAGCCGAAGCTGGGCTCAGAGCGGCTAACAACAGTAAAATGATACAACATTCTAAAATCATTTCATTATAAAATCAGTTCACATCAGATTAATGGCAACCATTGGGCTAGAGTTTTGTGAGGATTGCCAAGGGAGGGGGTCAGGCTGTGCCTTGGCCAAAGGCCTGGTGGAACAGCTCTGTCTAGCAGACCCTGCGGAAAGATGTCAAGTACCGCAGGGCCCTAGCCTAGAGCGTTGCACCAGATCGGAGCCACAGCTGAAAAAGCCCTGGTTCTGGTTGAGGCCAGCCTAACCTCTCTGTGGCCCGGGACCTCCAAGACGTTTTTGTTTGAAGACTGTAAGGTCCTCTTTGGGACATACCAGGAGAGGTGGTCCTGTAGGTACGAGTGTCCTAGGCTGTATAGGCCTTTAAAGGTTAAAACCAACACCTTAAATCTGATGCTGTACTCCACCGGGAGACAGTGCAACTGGTATAGTACCGGGTGAATGTGATCCCACAGGGAGGACTCCGTAAGGAGTCTCGCCACGGCATTCTGCACCCGCTGGACTTTCTGGGTCAGTCTCCAGGGCAGCCCCATGTAGAGCAAGTTACCAAAATCCAGTCTGGAGGTGACCGTTGCGTGGATCACAGTGGATAGGTCAGGGCGAGAGAGGTAAGGAGTCAACTGCTTAGCTTGGCGGAAATGAAAAAATGCCGCCTTCGTTATAGCTGCAGTCTGCACCTCCATGGAAAGGTGTCGAAGATTACACCCAAACTCTTAACGAACAGTGCTGGCACTAATTGTGCCCTCGCAAGAGATTGGAGTTGCCGCTCCCAATCCCCTATTGTCCCAACTCAGTCAAAGGACCTGTGTCTTCGAAGGATTTAACTTCAACCAGCTCCCGCGTAACCATCCAGCCACAGCTTCCAAAAATCTGATCAGTGTGTCTGGGGCCGAGTCAGGATGGCCATCCATCAACAGATAGAGTTGGGTGTCATAATAATAATAATACGTTATAATAATAATAATATAACATTATTTATACTCGCTCATCTGGCTGGGTTTCCACAGCTACTAGGGCAGCTCCCAACAGAATATTTTTAAAAAACCAATGAAACAAACATTAAAAGCTTCTCCATATAGGGATGCCTTCAGATGTCTTATAAAAGTCAGATAGATGCTTATTTCCTTGACATCTGACGGGAGAGCATTCCACAGAGCGGGTGCCACTACCAAGAAGGCCCTCTGCCTGGTTCCGTCATTGAGTTGATATAGAGCATCTAAACTAAATTTGTCGGCTTCTGTCAAATAAGCAGAATTGGGAAGTTTTTAATGTCTGTTGTCTTATTGTGTTTTTATATTTTGCTGGAAGCCGCCCAAATTGGCTGGGGAATAATAATAATAATAATACCACTTGTTCAGTCTTAAAATTTATTTGTACCAGTGCATTTGGAAGCATCAGAATAACTTGAGGTAATATATTCATACAAAAGCTTTGCTCCCGATTCATTGCAATCCTACCAGCTGAATTTGATCCGAGTCCTGGGATAACTCAGTTGGTAGAGCATGAGACTCTCGGGGTTGTGGGTTCGAGCCCCACCTTGTCAAAAGATTCCTGCATTGCAGGGGGTTCGGCTAGAAGATCCTCTTGGTCCCTTCCAACTCTTTCATTCTGTGTCTATGAAACTCACTTATTCACAACGAGGGCAACACCACAATTTTTTATTAAGCAATTTATAAAATTGGAGAGCGAAAGAAGGAGGAATCTCAGGGTGGGCTTTTTTTGTGGGGGACATGACTTTTCTGGTCAGTGGGCAGGAGGAGCGTGGGTCTGTGGGATATGAAATTCGTAGCAGTGAAGTACAACATTCCTAGAGTGGACATGCTAGGGGATGCTTTGTGCCACCCAGGAGAAAACTTCCTCTTTTGGATCTGGAAGGGTACGACAATAATTTTGGCTGGCACGCATATTTATGGTATGACAAGGCAAAGGTGTATAAAGGTTTTAAAAACCATATTGTTAGGAAAGCATTGTATAATGTTTGGAACCGATACAAAGATTTGCTGGAAAGTAAAACCCCCAGGTGGTTGTCACCAATGGAAGCTAAGGCAGTGAAAAAACTTAATATGGACTCTAATTGGCCAAAATATTGTGAAATTTTAGAACAAGATGGTGAAAAGTTAAAACTTCAGAGTTACGAGAAGCTAAAGCATAAAGTTCGAGATTGGCTACATTACCATCAGATAAATGAGACATTTAAGCAAGACAGGAAACTAGGTTTTCAGAAGGAGAGGTCAAAGTTAGAAACAGAATTGTTAGAACCCAATACTAAGAATCTGTCCAGAATGTATAATTTGCTGCTGAAATGGAACACACAGGATGAAACGGTGAAATCAGCTATGATTAAATGGGCACAGGACATCGGTCATGACATTATGTTCGCTGACTGGGAACAGTTATGGACCACCGGTATTAAGTTTACGGCATGTAGTGCCTTGAAAGAGAACATAATGAAAATGATCTACAGGTGGTACATGACCCCAGTCAAGCTTGCAAAGATCTATCATTTGCCCAATAATAATTGCTGAAAATGTAAGGAATCTGAAGGAACTTTCTATCACCTTTGGTGGACCTGCCCAAAGATTAAGGCCTACTGGGAAATGATCTATAATGAAATTAAGAAAGTCCTTAAGTGGACATTTGCAAAGAAACCGGAGGCTTTTCTCTTGGGCATGGTCGGCCAATTGGTACCAAAGAAGGATAGGACATTCTTTATGTATGCAACTACAGCAGCAAGAATCCTGTTGGCAAAGTATTGGAAGATGCAAGAACTACCTACTCTGGAAGAATGGCAGACGAAGGTGACTGAATTTATGGGACTGGCAGAGATGACCGGCAGAATCCGCGACCAGAGGAAAGAGACAGTGGAGGAGGATTGGGAAAAATTTAAAGTATATCTTAAAAATTGTTGTAAAATTGTGGATTGATAAGATGTTAAGGGGTAAGAAACAGAGAACTACAGCTGTAAATGATAATGTTAAGAAAATCTAAAGAGAGTTAATTAGAAAAATTGATTGAAGGTGTGATGGGACGATGAGCTGCTTGTGTGTAAAATCCTAGTCCCTCAGAGTTTGGTCAAGTTTGCAAACCTCTGTCTGTAACGGAGCCCCTTAAACATGGCTCCGTCAGTCGCTGGCAGATTCCGACAGTGGTTGCTTTCGGAATCGCTTCCAACATAAAAGCTCCTTAACGGAAACACGTCTTCTGGACTCTCTGCGTGACAGTTTCCGGCGAGGAGTGGGTGTCCCTACAGGAGGTCCTGAAACCTCCCCACTGTTTTCGCTGGAAGTGTCTCTGAGCCATCCCTCCAGCTCCCTTTCCCTCAGCCCAGCTCCTCTCCCCCTACTGGTTCCCTCTTCAGCTGCTGAGTCTCTCCCAACCTGTGTGAGCCCTTTCACTTCCCTTCCTTCCGATGGCAGTTCCCTGACATCCACCTCCCCTCCAGGGCCCCCTTCATCCCCTCTCGCCCCCTCCTCTACGGGCGGTGAGGAGGCAAAACCCCGGAATGAACTTCCTTCATCTTCCGATGTCCCGAACACTTCTCTCCACCTGTTGCGGTTCCTGGTCTCGAAGTACTCCTCCTCCTCAGAGTCCATCTCCCCTTCCCCTTCCGATTCCGAGAATCCTTCCAACTCCTCCTCCTCATCGGTGGTCCCAAAGTATTCCCTCCGGAACCTCTCCACAGGCTGAGGTTTCCTTGGGAACCTTTGATGGAACGTTTCTATCAATACCTCGTCATTGATATCTTCTGCCATTACCCAAGTGTTTTCTGACTCCGGTTCTCCTTCCCACGCTACCAAATACTCCACCTGATCCCCCTTCCATCTGGCGTCGAGGATTTCTGCCACATGGCTGCTGCATTCCCTTTCTTCTATGACCGGTCCCCGAGTGGCCATCCCTTCTCGTCCCCCCTCATACGGTGACAGTAACGACCTGTGAAATACTGGGTGCAGTTTCATGTGGTTGGGTAACCGGAGCCTGAAAGCCACTGGGTTGACCTGTTGAATGACCTCAAAGGGACCCAATCTCCTGGGTCTTAATTTCTTACAACCTCCTTTGAACGGCAACCCTTGGGTTGACAGCCACACCCTATCTCCCACCCTTATGGTTTCACCTTCCCTTCGGTTCTTGTCTGCCTGCCTCTTGTATTCTTCCTTCGCCCTTTCTAAGTTGAGTTGGAGCTGACGATGGATTGCTTCCATTTCTTCTACAAAATGCTCGGCTGCCGGGACACCCCATCTCTCCCCTTCTTCCCCTGGGAAAGCCCTGGGATGACACCCATAATTAGCCAAGAAGGGGCTCATCCCTGTGGACACATTCTCGGCATTGTTGTAGGCAAATTCCGCCAGCGCCAACTTTTCTACCCAGTCATTCTCTCTGTCATTGACATAACACCTCAGGTATTGCTGGAGGACCCCGTTTGCTCTTTCCGCCTGCCCGTTGGTTTCAGGGTGCCGGGCAGTCGAAAAGTTGACCTCCACCTGCAGTAAGCTCATGAGCTTCCTCCAGAACCTGGAAGTAAATTGTTTTCCTCGGTCTGAGACCACCCTCAATGGCACCCCGTGCAACCTAAAAATGTGTTCTACAAATAACTTCGCTGTCTCTTCCGCCGTGACTGCATGCGAGCAGGCTACAAAGTGGCACATCTTTGTTAGTAGGTCTACCACCACCATGATGGCTGTTTTCCCCTTGGACTTCGGCAGATCAGTCATAAAATCTATCGACACTGCCTCCCAAGGTCGTTCTGGGGTTGGTAAGGGTTCTAATAGCCCCGCCGGTGCCCGCCTCTCCCCTTTGGCTCGCTGGCATTGCTCACACCCTCTTACATACTCCCGTACATCTTCCCTCACCTGAGGCCACCAAAATTCCCTGGTGACCAACCACATGGTTTTGTGTTGTCCAAAATGCCCCGCCGTGGGGCTGTCGTGCAACTGCTTGAGTACCCTCCCCCTTAAGTCTCCTTCAGGGATATACAGTGCCCCTTTGTAATACAAAGCTCCATTTCTTTCCTCGAAACCCCCTGGTTCCTCTCCCTCACCCCTAAGACCTCTGAGCTTATTCTGGGCGTATTCATCATTCTCTGTTTCCTCTACCAGTTCTCTTTGTCCCACCAATGCCGCCCCACACACCCAGCGGTCCTCTGGAATGACATGTCTCTCTTCGGGTGCTCCCTCCTCCTCCAAATATTCAGGTTTGCGTGAGAGAGCGTCCGCCCTAATGTTCTCTGGGCCTGGCACGTAACAAATCTCAAAGTTAAATTTGGAGAACTCCTGGGCCCATCTCACTTGCCGTTGGTTGAGCACTCGTGCCGTCCTCCAATACTCTAGGTTCTTGTGGTCAGTGCACACTTGCACCTTATGTTGTGCGCCAATTAGCAGGTGCCTCCATCTCCGGAACGCCTCATGAATGGCTAGTAGTTCTCGGTCATACACCGTGTAGTTCCTCTCGGATTTGTTCAGCTTTCGCGAAAAAAAGGCACACGGTCTCCACTCTGACTCCTCCTTCCCTGGCTGCAGAAGCACCGCCCCAATCGCTCTGTCTGATGCGTCAGTTTCCACTCTCATCGGTTTTTGTAAATCCACATGCAGGAGTTGTTGTTCCGAGGCGAAGGCCCTTTTTAGTTCCTCAAATGCTCGCTCCGCCTCCTCAGTCCAAACTAACTTCTTCTTACTGCTGAGACAGTCCGTAATGGGCGCCGTCAGGTGGGCAAAGTTTCGGATGAACTTACGATAGAAGTTCCCAAATCCTAGGAACCTCTGCACATCCTTCCTTGTTTTGGGTGTTTTCCATTCCAGCACCGCCTGGACCTTGCCGAGATCCATGGCCAATCCCTTGTCTGACAGGCGATACCCCAGGAATTCCACCTCCTTGGTATGAAACTGACACTTCTCCAGTTTCACCCACAGCTGGTTGGCTTGCAGCCTGCTCAACACTTCTCTGACGTCTCTCACATGCTGCTCCTCATTCTCAGAATACACCAACACGTCGTCTAAGAAGGCCACACAATTCTTGTAAAGCAAAGGCCCCAGGACGTGGTTCATAAACGATTGAAAGCACGCGGAGCCTCCTTGTAGGCCGAAGGGCATAACTAAATATTCAAATGCCCCCAAAGGGGTGAACATGGTGGTTTTCCATTCATCCCCCTTCCTTATTCGTATCAGGTTGTACGCCCCCCTTAGGTCCAGTTTAGTAAAAATCTTTCCCTTCCTGACCCTTGTCAAAATGTCGTCAATCCTGGGCATAGGGAAAGCCACTGGTTCTGACACTGCATTTAAGGCCCTGAAGTCACACACAAGCCTCGGCTTGTTCGTGTTTTTTTTTATCCACAAAAAACACTGGGCTGCCCCCCACCGCCCTGGACTCTCTGATGAACCCTCTCTTCAGGTTCTTGTCAATGAACTCTCTTAGCTCCTGCATCTCTCTGTCTGACATGGCGTACAGCTTGCCTACAGGGAGCTGTGCCCCAGGGAGTAAATTGATTTGACAGTCAAAGGGTCTATGCGGGGGTAATTGGTCAGCTTCCCTTTCGCTGAAGACGTCGCGGAGATCTGCGTATTGTCGTGGTACCTTCACGTTCTCCGTTACTTCAGTCCCTGCTAGGGTGGCTTGGGCCCCTGCCAAACCCTTTCCCTCTTTGCAGTGTTCTAAGCAATGTGCTGAACCAAAAGAAACCACTCTCTGATGCCAGCCCACCAGCGGATCATGTAACGCTAGCCAGCTCATCCCCAATATAATGGGAGCTCCTCCCAAGGTGGCCACATTAAACGCTATCAGTTCGGTGTGCCTTGCCACCTTCATTATCATTGGGACGGTCTGCAAGCTGACTTCTCCTCCCAACAGCTCCCTGCCATCGATCGTGGTCACCTGCAGGGGGTTGCTTAAAGGGATCGTCTGTATCTGGTGTTCAGCTGCAAACTCTTTGCTCATGAAATTGCAGGAGCTGCCTGAGTCCAACAGCGCCTTTATCTTTAGAGGGTGTCCGTTTGGCAGCTCTAGCGCCACTTCTATCACTAGGGCGGGTTTAGGAGGTTCTGGCGTGGGCACTTTCACTGCTCTTTGGCCTGACTGCTGTGCCCCGACGGTGGCAGCCAGGCGTTGGCTTTTACTTGCTTCGGTATTTCTTCCTCTCTTCCCTCCACAGCTCCTACCATCCCTTGCCATTCCTTCCTCTGGGGGCAGACTCTGGCAAAGTGACCTGGCTGTTGGCAGAGATAGCATTTCCGGGCGCCTTTTCCCTCCTTCTTTCCCCCCTCACTGGGCTTTGAAACTGCGCGCGCGCGCGCTGTTCCGATTTCCATCGGCTCTGCCGGCGGGAAAGTTGGCTCTGGAATGTCTGGAATGCGGAACTCCTTCCAACGTTCCCCCTTCCCTTCCCGCCTCTCCAATGCTCTCGCCTCCTGGCGCGCTCCTATGGTCAGCGCTGATTTGGTCAGCTGGTCCATAGACTCCGCCCTGGGCGCCCGGGAAAGTTCGTCTTTCACAGCCGAAGAAAGCCCTTCTTCAAAAAGCATTTGAATGGGTTCCGCCGATAGATCCCACCCCAATTTATGGATCAACATGGTGAATTCAGTCCAGTACTCACGGACAGATCGGCTCCCCTGTTTGCAAGCCATTAACTGTCTGCGGACCACTCCCTGTTCAATATCGCTGGAAAACATCAGATCCATGGCGCGAAAGAACTTCATCGTGTCCTTTAGGACGTCACTATTCGCTGCCATCAGGGGTCTAACCCAGTCTCTCGCCCCCTTTTCAAGATGCCCAATCACGAAAGCCACTCTTGATTCCTCGTCAGGGAATTCATCAAATTGCAGATTGAGGGCATATTGCATCTCTGTCCGAAAGCCATGATAGTCTTTGGGCTCCCCCCCAAACTTCTGCACCAATCCTGGTACCTTTCTGACGAGCTGGGTGTCTTTCCCCTTTTTGTCTGCATCCTGAGCCCTCCTCTCCTCAAGCCTCGCCGTCTGCAGCGCTAGCTGGACCTCCAACACCCGGTACCTTTCTTCCAGGCTTGGACCCGCTCCAGCTCCTGCTTCTCCGGTTCCGGCTGGGTTGCTCATGATGCCTTCTCCTGCACAAGCTGCTCACGAAGACTGTCGGAATGCTGTGATGGGACGATGAGCTGCTTGTGTGTAAAATCCTAGTCCCTCAGAGTTTGGTCAAGTTTGCAAACCTCTGTCTGTAACGGAGCCCCTTAAACATGGCTCCGTCAGTCGCTGGCAGATTCCGACAGTGGTTGCTTTCGGAATCGCTTCCAACATAAAAGCTCCTTAACGGAAACACGTCTTCTGGACTCTCTGCGTGACAGTTTCCGGCGAGGAGTGGGTGTCCCTACAGGAGGTCCTGAAACCTCCCCACTGTTTTCGCTGGAAGTGTCTCTGAGCCATCCCTCCAGCTCCCTTTCCCTCAGCCCAGCTCCTCTCCCCCTACTGGTTCCCTCTTCAGCTGCTGAGTCTCTCCCAACCTGTGTGAGCCCTTTCACTTCCCTTCCTTCCGATGGCAGTTCCCTGACAGAAGGGTTGCTAAAAAATGGCAAAATAAGGATGCAGTGAAAGGGAGGTATGGGGAAGTCAAATTTTATTTGTATGTATTTGTCTTTTGAGGTGTGTTTGTTCTCTTTTGTTTTGTTTGTTGTCTGTTTTGAAAATCATTAAAAATTATTATAAAAAAAAAAGAGAAAACTTCCTCTTTCCTCCTGAGCTGGGACAAGCGCTTCCTCTACATGTGACTTGAAATAGGTGTGGCCTATTCTGGGTGGAGGAGCACAATGCTCGTGTGCTTCATTCTTTCTTCTCCATTTTGTTTTTTTCTATCTGTTAGGTGTAGCAGGAACACCCCCACCCCAATCATTCTGTTTGTATAAACTTCACACACACACACACACACACACACGCCACATTTCTGTTATGAATTCATAGAAAATCAACCATACATTGGATTTGCACTGTTCCATTTTTATTTTACTCCATATGACAAGAACTAACAAAGGGGGGTGACTTAGTCCTGGTCAGCCATAATCCCTTCACTGTCTCAGCACATACACAGGAGCCCTGCCCATGCCAACCCTGATGATCCCAGACAGAAGACAATCAAGACCACAAAGAACTTGCATATGGGAGTGGATTCAGCATGGACTGAAACAAAGGACACTGATCAGATCTTCCCTCAGGGGGCAGGAAACTGCAAACTCCCCTTTGTCTCCTAGAAGTTCCTGGAAGGGGAGGGGGAAAGGAGGAACCAGCCAGGTGACAAGACACTCAGGTTACCACCAACTCCTCCCTCAGCCTCTCCTTTCTGTAATGTATGCATGATGTTTCTGGGGGTGGGCTAGACCTAGAGGAGGGGAATTTCAAAAGTTTTTATAAGACCTTGCACACTATTCTTCTGGGTCTTTCCTCTCTCCTGCAAGTGAGGGGAATACCCTGTTGCAACAGTTCAATAAAGGCCAAGCCTACAGGCTGCTGTTTTGCTCCAAGTTATCCTGGTTGGTGTCTTTGTTTTGTCCAAGGGAGCCCTCGGATTTTTCCTGTAACATAGGAAAAGTGACTGCTGAGTCGCAATCACTTGGGACTAACTCCCTTAGATTATAGTTTATGTATAGATATAGATATACTTTTGTAACTTAAGCCTGCCTTCAGGAATCTAATTGTGAACTGAATGAAAATGAATAAACTACCTGTATATTGATTTTAATAAGATTGTCGTGTCTACACTTTTAAAGAGGGATAACAAGGGATCTTATCAGGAATCTTAAATAGTGAGGCTCAGATGAACCTGCAACAAGCTTACAGCAAGTTGTTAACGCAAGTTAGTATGGATATCATCAAATAATATATCCTCTCCTGCCTTTCTAAACATTCCCACAGGTCAATCGCTAGCTAGAGATCTGGCCCTCCAGATGTTTCTGAATTACAACCCCCATCAGGCTCAGCAATCGTCATTTATGGCTGTGGATGATGGGAGGTGGATGCTGGCATTGAGAAGAAGTTGAAGGCAAGGTACTCTCTCTGTCTCCAGTGCACCAGAGCAGCCTGTCCAGTAAAGACATGGATGAAAATGCTGAGGCACTGAGTGCTTCTGATCCAAAACATTTCCCTTTTCCAGCACACTCCACTGCTATCCATCCCTCTCCAGTTTTCCATTCCTGCTGTCCACCAGCGCCCCACCCCCACAGCCAGTTTTCTGTATCCACTGAGCATGTGCAGTTCTCATTGCGTGGCTTTGGCTATCTTTCCCCCTCACCTAAAAATTTATGGGATATACGTAACCAATGGAGCTGCCTCAAGGTTACTGGTACCTCCCTCTCTTCCTTGGAAGAAGGGTTCCATTTTGGCCACATAAAGGCTGGCAGCTAGGAAATTGAATTGGCTATTTGTATACGGGATTGTATACGGGTGAGATTTCCCCCCCTTGAGCTTTTGAACTACACCTCTCATCAACCTTGACCATCTGGGCTGAGGCTTATGGGAGTTGTTGCCCAACATCTGAGCAACCCCATGTTGGATATCCCTGCTCTATACTTCTTTTATTTAATTTCTATACCACTTTATAATTTTAAGAAAAACCTCAAAGCGATTTACAGCATACTAAATCAATAAAACATACCGTAGTTTTCGCTCCATAACACACATTTTTTCCCTCCTAGAAAGTAAGGGGAAATGTCTGTGCGTGTTACGGAGCAAATGCTTCCCTCCTCCGTGGCTCGCTTTGAAACAGCAAAGCGGGAGAAGAGCCGCTGAGAGGGGAGGAGAGAGGGACAGAGAGGCTGTTTCTTTAAAGGAGCAAAGCGGGAGAGGAGAGGAGCCGCTTACACGAGTGTCCGGTTGGCTCCTTTAAAGCAAGCAGGCTCTCTGTCCCTCTCTCCTCAACACTCAGCTCGCTAAATACCAGGAAAGATTTTCAGCTCGCTAAGCCGGGGGGAAGAGCCGGGGAGGAGGGAGAAAAGCAGAGCCTGCTTGCTTTAAAGGAGCAAAGAGGGAGAGGAGAGGGGCCTTCTCCCCTTCTCCCCCTCTTTGCATGATTAGCAGCATCCTTCTCCACACACTCCACGCGTGCTCCTTGTCCCTTGAGTGCTTTCTGTTATGTAGTGTAGTTTCACCCTGGGCCAACAGGGGGATACTGTATATAGTTTTCACTCAGGTCTGTAGATAGTTTTCACTCAGGTCCGCGCCAGTTATTTTAGGCGGGAACTCTGGGCTGTTGTGGTTACAATGTTGACAGCCGGCTGCCTATAAATACAGGCTGGCTGAGCTGTTCGCAGTCAGTTCTATTCCAGCTTGCCATAATAAAGAGCTACTTGAAGAAATCGCTGTGCCGGCTGCTATGTCAACCCACGACTTAACACTGGCGACGAGGATGGGATAGATGGACATCAGAGCACAGCCAGATGCGGCCAGCCTCTGAACTGAGCTGAATCACTGAGCTGAATCACAGAGCGAAATCACTGAGCGAAATCACTGGGCAGAACCAATTCAGAGCTGACTGTTCTGGCTAGAGCACTGTGTTCCATCCATCGCCCTTCACGCCGGCATCGGAATCATGGCTTCACTTGTGCCTCTACCGCCGTTTGCGCCAGCCTCTGAATCATGGGACTCCTACCTCGCTCGGTTCGACTGCTACCTCCAAGCCAACGAGCTGACAGCAGTATCAAAGGATCGGAAGCGGGGCCTATTCCTCAGCCTCTGTGGGCCTGAGGTGTTTGAGACGGCCCGAGCGTTGGTTGCGCCAGAAGCAGTCCAGGCAACACCATGGGACACGATCCAAGAGAAGCTCCGCAACCACTACGCACCAAAGCCGTCCAAGATTGCTGCCCGCCATGCGTTCTACCACCGGAACCAGGCAGAGGGGGAGTCAATCAACAACTACACCACCGCCCTGCGACAGGCTGCAATGCACTGTGAGTTCCGAGATTTAGACGATGCCCTGATGGATCGAATCGTCTGCGGGGTCCGGGACATCCATCTGCAACGGCGTCTCCTAGCCAAGCCAGACCTCACGCTACAGAAAGCCATTGAGGAGGCTGTGGCCTCAGAAGCTGCTGAACGCTCCGCCCAGGAGATCCGCAAGTCCAGCAGCCCGCGTCTTGCTAGGGAGCCAGTTCCGGTGCATCATGAAGAGGCCAGCAGTGAGGAGGCATCCTCCAGTGAAGACGATGACGTGCACCAGACAAAGCGGGAGCGCAGGAAGTTCCAACAGAAGTCCAAGGGCCAACCGGAATGTGCTGGCTGCGGAGGCAACCATTCCCGTGCCAAGTGTCGATTCAGAGACGCCATCTGTAGGAAGTGTTCCAGAAGGGGCCACATCGCTAAGGTCTGCCGATCGGCTCCGTCTGACACCCCCCCTTCATCGACTCGCAAGTCCAAGTCTTCACTCCAGTCTGCCAAGGAAAGTTGTTTCGCTCTCACCAACTGCCGCTGCCCGTCTGGAACCACGATTGGCCAAACCGACTCGCCTACGCGACGCAAGCTGAATGTCACGGTGCTCATTGAAGGAGCTCCATGTGACATGGAGATCGACACCGGGTCTGCCCTGTCCATCGTGTCATGGAGCACCATCAAAAGACTGGTACCCAGAGTGTCCAAAAGGCAACTCGACTCTCACCGCGTACACCTGAGAGACTACCAGGGAAACGACATTCCCGTGGTAGGCGTTGGCCGGTTCCGGATCGCCTTCAAGGATTTTTCGGGCCTGCTCCGGTTGGTGGTGGTCGAAGGTCAGCGGCCAAGCCTCCTAGGGCTAGACTGGTTTGATGCCCTCGGCCTGGAAGTCACCGGCATCAACTGCATCTCTAACGCAGAGACTGAGGGTCTGGTCAAAGACTTTGCCGAGGTTTTTGACGGCACCTTGGGCCAATATACAGGTACGCCCATCTCCTTTAGCCTTGATCCACAAGTCGCCCCCATCAAGCTAAAGCCACGCCGGGTTCCCTTTGCTCTCAAGGCTAAGGTGGACGAACAACTGGACAAACTGATCGCCCAAGGAGTTTTGGAGCCGGTTGACCACGCAAAGTGGGAAACCCCCATCGTCACGCCTGTCAAGCCAGATGGGTCGGTGAGAATCTGCGCTGACTACAAGTGCACGATCAACAAGGCACTTCAGCAGCACGCTTATCCGGTTCCTGTTGTCCAACACCTGCTGCATTCCCTGGGTGAGGATAAGGTCTTCGCTAAGCTGGACCTTGCCCAAGCCTATCAACAACTGCCAGTCGATGATGCCACTGCTGAAGCCCAGACGATCGTCACCCACCGGGGGGCATTCCGTTGCCGCCGGTTGCAGTTCGGGGTGAGTGTGGCTCCTGGCATCTTCCAAAGCCTTATGGAGCGTCTCCTGCAAGGGCTTCCAGGCGTGGTACCATATTTTGATGACGTCTTGGTGTCTGCAGACTCACACCAGCAGCTGTTCGAGCGCCTCCGTGCCGTGCTGACCAGGTTCCAGGAGGCCGGGCTCAAGGTAAAGAGGGAGAAGTGCCAGATCGCCGTTCCACAGGTAGAGTTCCTGGGCTATCTTATCGATGCCTCCGGTCTTCATCCAACCACATCCAAGATCCGCGCTATCCAGCAGGCCCCCACTCCAAAGAACAAAACGGAGTTGCAGGCATTCCTGGGGCTGCTGAACTTTTATAACATGTTCCTGCCCCACAAAGCCACAGTGGCTGAGCCTCTTCACCGACTCCTTAGCACTAAGACGCCTTGGGCCTGGGGTCATCGGGAGACGGCGGCCTTCAACGCGGTCAAGGCTCTCCTTTCTTCAGACAGTGTGCTGGTACAGTACAGTGAATCCAGGCCGCTGGTCCTTGCCTGCGACGCCTCACCTTTTGGCATCGGTGCTGTCCTTAGTCACCGTTTTCCAGATGGAAGAGAAGCACCGCTCGCCTACTTTTCCAGGACACTATCTCCGACGGAACGGAATTACAGCCAGCTCGACAAGGAGGCATTGGCACTTGTGGCTGGAGTGAAGAGGTTCCATGAATACCTCTATGGCAGGACTTTTGACCTCATCACTGACCACAAGCCACTCCTGGGCCTCCTCGCCGGTGATCGTCCAACTCCACCGGTCCTCTCACCACGCATGCTGCGATGGACTGTTTTCCTGGCTGCCTACCACTACCGGCTCATCCATCGCCCGGGGAAATCGATGGGCCATGCCGACGCCCTCAGCCGTTGCCCTCTTCCAGCATTTGTGGAAGACCCGGCTCCAGCTTCATCGCTCCTTCTGATTGAGGATCTTCCGGCAGCGCCTGTATCGGCTGCCACTGTGGCCTCCGCATCTGCCCAGGATCGCACCATCAGCCGGGTGCTCAACTGGGTGTGGAGGGGGTGGCCACAAGGGCCCTTTGCATCGGAGTTCCAGCCCTTCGCAACCAGACAACATGAACTCTCAGCTCATCGCGGCTGTCTGCTGTGGGGAGACCGCGTCGTGATTCCCCAGGGACTCCGTCAGCGCGTCCTGGAGGCTCTGCACGTTGGCCACCCGGGAATTGTCAAAATGAAGGCGTTGGCTCGGTGTTACGTCTGGTGGCCTAATATGGACGATGCCATCACTGCCTGGGTGTCCGCCTGTCAAGCGTGCCAGGAGTCGAGGCCTGCACCACCGGCAGCTAAGGGACACACCTGGGAGACGCCAAAGACACCCTGGTCGAGGGTGCACATCGATCTGGCTGGCCCCTTTCACGGCCGGACCTTTATGGTAGTGGTGGACGCCTATTCCAAATGGCTGGAGGTCGCCCTGATGCCCTCCACCACTACCGAAGCTGTCATCCGGGTGCTGCGAGGCCTGTTTGCAACGCATGGGTGTCCTGATGTCCTTGTCTCTGACAACGGACCGCAGTTCACGTCAGGCACGTTTGAGCGGTATCTTTTGGGACTGGGCATCCGCCATGCCCTAACGGCACCTTTTCATCCATCCAGCAACGGGCAAGCGGAAAGAATGGTGCGCTCGACAAAAGAGGCACTGGCGCGCCTGGACCGGGGAGACTGGCATGAGCGGGTCGCCGAATACTTGTTCGTGCAACACATCACCCCTCATGCGGCCACAGGGAGGAGTCCTGCTGAACTGCTTATGGGCCGCCGCCTCAGGTCACCGCTCGACCGGCTACACCCAGACTTTGCCGTGGCTGAACCCCCAGGCTGTGCCAACGCACCACGGTCATTTGTCCCAGGAAACCAGGTCTTTGCCCGGAACTATGTGGGGGACATCCCTTGGGTGCCGGCCACAGTAGTGGGAGTCACTGGACCTCGCTCGTACCAGGTGGCACTCGAAGACGGACGCTTGTGGCGACGGCACATAGACCAGCTTAGGCGCAGGGTTGGGGACTTGGACACTACCGAGGTGCCCCCAACTGCGTTTGCGGCTCCAGAAGAGACACGTACAGATGGCGAGGCCCCACCCACACCTCCCTCGCAAACTGCCAGCGTGGAGCCGAACCAAGCCGTTTCAGAACAGACTCAGACCACTCCACTTGCGAAGGCTCCACTCACAGCAGCGGATCCAGGGGAGTTGGTTCCAACGCCACCTAGGGTCGCACCACAGCCTCAGCGAGAACTGTGTGGCCCTCCGGACTTGGCTACCAGCCCCCGGCGGTCTGGCAGAGTTTCCAAGCGCCCAACTCATTTAAAGGACTATGTTGTTGGACAGGTATCACTGTTGGTCTAAGTATGGGAAATGTAACCGATATGCTTTTGTGCCTAATTGAACCATTACGCGTAGTGCTGTATATAAGGAAACCATTACGATTGTAACTAACGCCTTATCTCGGTGGGGAGGGGTGTTATGTAGTGTAGTTTCACCCTGGGCCAACAGGGGGATACTGTATATAGTTTTCACTCAGGTCTGTAGATAGTTTTCACTCAGGTCCGCGCCAGTTATTTTAGGCGGGAACTCTGGGCTGTTGTGGTTACAATGTTGACAGCCGGCTGCCTATAAATACAGGCCGGCTGAGCTGTTCGCAGTCAGTTCTATTCCAGCTTGCCATAATAAAGAGCTACTTGAAGAAATCGCTGTGCCGGCTGCTATGTCAACCCACGACTTAACACTTTCCTTCCCTCCCCACTTAAAACGTGGTTACAAAGCACAGCTCCACATGGATCCTCAGGATTTTTGCATTGGGCTACCCCAAACTCACCATCAGATCACATGTCTGTGGCCACAGAATGAACCACAAAAATCATACATCCACTGTTTCGTTTAGAATATTTTTTCCCTTGTTTTCCTCCTCTAAAAACTACGTGCGTGTTATAGTTGGGTGCGTGTTATAGAGCGAAAAATACGATAAATAAAACAATGTGAAAAATGTGAAATATAGAGTATACGGTCAAAGCAACGTAACAGAAAACTAAACTATTATCTTCAAGATTTCAAAACAACACATTACAAAGGTCAACTGCAGAATACATATTTCACATAGTAGGGCTGGGTGGGAAAGGCCTTGCAGGGAGTGGTATATAGATGGCATCTTACCCCCAAAAAGCTTGCTAAAATGTATAAAGGGAAAACATCAACCTGTTGGAGATGTAAAAAAAAAAGAAGGGGTCATACTATCATACGTGGTGGACCTGTGTAGCCATTGGCAAATACTGGAATGATATTTATAACGAGTTTAAGAAACTATTTAAAATTACTTTAAAAAAAAATCCCCAAAGATTTTTCTACTTGGTATATTACCATCATAAATTTAAAAAGTTTTAATATCATTGTTTATGTATGGTATAACAGCAGCTAGAACCCTTATAGCAAGGAGCTGGAAAAATGAAATGCTCCCAGAGATTACAGATTGGCAGATAGTCATGTTATGATATCTACAATTAGCAAAACTGACGAGATCAGTTAGAGGAATATGGAAACAAAAACAACTAGAGAATGGATAATATTTCAGAATTATGTAAAACTTTATTGTACAAATAACTCCATATGAGCAGAAATTGAATGATATTTGTAAAGAAAAATATCAAAGGAATGTATACAAAGCAGAAAGAAATGGTATTATATAATGTAAGCCCGTGTAAAAAAGAATGTTATATCAAACAGTAGAATGAGCGGGATGGGAATGATTGTGTCGATGAGTAGTTTTACTATTTAAATAACTTTGTCTTTTTTCCTTACTATTATTTCTTGGTTTCTTATCTTTGTTAATTCTTTATTTTTTTCTTTCTTTATAAATTTTCTATTTTCTATTATTTTGTTTTTTCTACCTGTTAAGAGATTGCACATGTTTGTATGTTGTTGTTTAGTCGTGTCCGACTCTTTGTGACCCCATGGACCAGAGCATGCCAGGCACTCCTGTCTTCCACTGCCTCCCGCAGTTTGATCAAACTCATGTTTGTAGCTTCGAGAACACTGTCCAACCATCTCGTCCTCTGTCGTCCTTCTCCTTGTGCTCTCCATCTTTCCCAACATCAGAGTCTTTTCCAGGGAGTCTTCTTTTTTTTAAAAGATATTTATTAAAGTTTCAAGAAAGATTACAAAAAAGTTGCAAAATAAGAAAAAAAGAGAGAGAGAAAAGAAAAAATTACAAAATACAGAAAAGCAAAAAACAATTAAAATCAAATCAATCTTTTCGTATTATCTTTCGTTTACTTGTTTCCCTGATCTCCTCACACCTCCCTTTTTTGTATTCCAGTTCAGTTAGTTAAATCAGCAAATCTTTTCCCTCCTTGTTTTTATCTTATTCCTCTACCTGAATGTATTATATATTTACATTCTCATCTGATAGCAATCCATTTTTACATACTCCTTTATAACATTGCTGCTAGAACCACTTAACTTCATGCCAACATCATTCTAACATTCATTAATTTTGCAGTGTTTATGTAGATAGTCTTTAAATTTCTTCCAATCTTCTTCCACCAACTCTTCTCCCTGGTCTCGGATTCTGCCGGTCATTTCCGCCAATTCCATATAGTCCATAACTTTCATCTGCCATTCTTCCAGGGTGGGTAGATCTTGTGTCTTCCAATACTTTGCAATGAGTATTCTTGCTGCTGTTGTAGCATACATAAAAAAGTTCTATCCTTCTTTAACACCAATTGGCGGACCATGCACAAGAGAAAGGCCTCTGGTTTCTTCAGGAAGGTATATTTAAATACCTTTTTCATTTCATTATATATCATCTCCCAGAAAGCCTTGATCTTTGGGCACGTCCACCAGGGTGAAAGAATGTACCTTCATTTTCTTTACATTTCCAACATTTATTATCAGGCAAATGGTAGATTTTTGCAAGCTTGACATATTAATTTCACATCGTTTTTCACAACTTATTTCTTTTTTAGGACTTCCCTCAGCTGTTCCGTAAATCATCCATAGTTATAATTTAGATTATGCATTTCTCAAATTTATATTTATATATATCATTTTCATAATATTCTCTCTTAAGGCATTACATGCCATAAATTTCATACCTGTGGTCCATAACTGTTCCCAGTCAGCCAACATAATGTTATGTCCGACATCTTGTGCCCATTTTATCATAGCAGATTTCACCGTTTCATCCTGAGTATTCCATTTCAACAGCAAGTTATACATTCTTGATAATATCTTAGTTTTGGGATCTAACAGTTCTGTTTCCAATTTTGATTTTTCTACCTGGAAGCCAATTTTCTTGTCCAGATTATAAGCCTCCCTTATTTGATAATAATAGAGCCAATCTCGCACTTTATCTTTTAGTTTCTCAAAACTCTGCAATTTCAATTTATCTCCTTCTTGTTCCAAAATCTCCCAATATTTCGGCCATTTGGCCTCCATATTGAGCTTTTTCTGAGCCTTCGCTTCCATCGGTGATAGCCACCTTGGGGTTTTATTTTCAAGCAAATCTTTATATCTTATCCAGACAATGAACAATGCTTTCCTGACAATATGGTTTTTAAATGCTTTATGTGCTTTGACCTTGTTATACCACAAATATGCATGCCACCCAAATACATTATTGAAACCTTCTAATTCCAAAATGTCTGTGGTCTCAAGAAGCAGCCATTCTTTCAGCCAGCAAAATGCTGCTGATTCATAATAAAGTTTAAGGTCTGGCAGGGCAAATCCACCTCTTTCTTTTGCATCAGTTAGTATTTTAAATTTTATTCTGGGCTTCTTGCCCTGCCAGACAAATCTGGAAATATCTCTCTGCCACTTCTTGAAACAGTCCATTTTGTCCAAAATTTGCAATGATTGAAACAAAAACAACATTCTTGGCAATACATTCATTTTTATAGCAGCAATACGGCCTAGCAAGGAAAGGGGGCTCTGCTTAAGCCGAGCCCCCTTTCCCAAGCCAGTATCGAGCAGCAGCACCCTCCCCTCTAGCAGCGTGCACTCTCTGGCTTTAACCCTTAAAGCAAGGAGCATCTGTTCCCTGTACTGGAAGCCCAGGCTTTCCCCTTACAATTATCCCCCGGAGATATCCTGCCTCCCAGGCGGGGGCTCCCATTCCTGCCCGGCTGCCCAGGGTCGCTGCCACCATCGCCAGGATTTCGGGTGAGTGCAAAGCCAGCGGCAGGGAAGGAGGGAAGGGGCTTGGCAAGGGGTGGGGGGTCCAGGATGAAGCCCCGGGACGGGGAGAAGAAGAGAAGGGAGGAAAGGGAGCTGTTTTTCTTAATGGGGCCTTGAAGGTGGAGGGGGGAGGGGTTTCCACTGTGGAAAGAGAGAAGCTTCCTCCTGTCCGGATCTGGTGCAAAGGGAGTTGCAGGGAAGGAGGCGGGAAAGTGGTGAGATTTGAGTATTGCTGGCAAGGCTCGCAATAAAATAATAATAATAATAATAATAATAATAATAATAATACTCTGCCCATTGTCTGGGTTTCCCCAGCCACTCTGAGTGGCTTCCAACAAAATAAAAAACACCGAAAACAACCACACATTGAAGTCTTTTGTAGAAATTGCCTTCGATTTTAAAGAAATGCCCTCTTTAAGAAATCACGTGGTGTAAATATGTATGTTGTCCTTGAGGTGCAAACACACATAGCGTGAGCAAGCAAGCAGTGCTCCGAAGTGCTTCTCTTGAGAATTTGCCATCTAAGTTGTGTTATGTACTGAGTTGAATAGGATCCAAACTGCAGCAGTCTGATTGGTCCTAGAACAATAGGATCCAAAAGGCAGCAGTCTGATTGGTCCTAGAACAATAGGATTCAGAATGCAGCAGTCTGATTGGTCCTAGAACAATGCAGCAGTATGATTGGTTGGCAGGAACTACCCAATCATGCTCCAGATAGAAGTGAATCCACAACCTGATTGGCTTACAGTAGAATTCCGGAATTCACCAATCATGTGCAGCCCATTGTGTAAATAATGTATATAAAGCAGATACCTTGAAGGGACTTTCATTCATTCCTCCTCACCACTATGAGCTGAATAAAGAGCATGAAATCACTTTGCGACTCTGAGTATATTTCAGTTGTTTACTCATGGAAATGACTCCTATTTCCCAAAAGGACAGGAGGGGGAGGTCTCTCCCCCACTTTTAAGCCACCCCACTCCCACTGCATGGAATGCAGAGGTCTTGTTCATTCACAACATCGGTAAACCTTGTGTGTATCTGAAGTGAACCAGGAGCTGCGGCTCCTTCCCCTCTCACTGGGCTGCTGCAAGAAAAGGCAGCGGAGGAGGAGGAAACAGATGGGTTTGAAGGCTCTTTCTGCCCCTCTCTCCTGAGCAGAGGGTGTTTGCAGGGCAGGAGGACAGAGGAGGAGGCAGTGAGGGCAGAGGAAGCAGTGGGTGGATCCACCGTGTCTCCCAGGGGGCCAAGATGCAAGGAAGGGGCTTCCTTCTCCATGCAAGGGCCACCCATGTATTCAGAGCAGTCCGTATGTTCCACGGGATTTACTCTCAGGCTGTCGTAAGCGAGAAAATGGCTTATCTCCTGAGTATACGCCAATAAACTTAGAAACGAGAGGAGATATGAGTTGTGTTTATTGCAAAGCAATAGGTTACAGCTGGATCGTTTCACAAAACTGCAACCCTGTCTGGTGTTCCAGGCAGTGGTATTTATATATGTAATGTCAAACAAAGAATTTCAGTTTCCACCAATCATTTACATCAGAGATGTCCAAGCGCTGGACCGCAATTGACAGGTAGACCTCTGTGTTGTTTTGGGTCGATTGTGAGACCTTTGAAGGCCCCGCCCCCTTTCCGCAAGAACTTCTGTGCATGCTTCTGTTTCTGTTTTTGCTCAGCAGTTCCTTGTTTTAATGTTTATTGTTGCCAAAAGAATTTAAATTTTTGTTATGTACCCCCCCCCCTTGAAAAAGTCCCTTTGGAGTTCCACGTTCCTGATATTCATCATTACCTCATTTTATTATAATACACATGCACAACAAGCACTGGCAATTTCTGCTGAATATGTTCTGATGCCTACCACGTTCTGTTACGTTGTGTTGGTGTGCATGTTGGGAACCTGTGTTACATGCAGTCATTTGCATCATATAGCAACTCATGTTCTACCTTTCAGCTGTATCTTTGTGATTCTCTTATTAGCTGTATTTTTGCCCCTATTGAGGGGCGGCAAGTTGCAAAATAATCAGTTTCATAAAGCACAAACTACCATAACTTCTGTATTAGAAGCACACTCAAGGATTTAAAGGGGTACACATTATCACATTTATTGTGGCCCTTTGGGCAACTGCCACAAGGCCACTACTTCCCATACCATGCCAGCCTTGGTAAGGGAGAAGGGACAGGCAGACGGAAGGAATTGCCAAAGGTGTTTGAAAATGGGTGGAGGCTCTTGGGAAGCGGGTGCCCAATAGGGGCTTCTACAGGGGCAGCAGAATGTCTTGGGCAGAATCCCTGCAGGAGCTCTGAGACTCCCTTGACTTTGTCCTTCCTCCCAGGAAACTACAACTTGCTTTGGCTTCTGTGCTCCTCAAGAAGTTGAACGTCCAAACCTGGTCAGGATGGACGGACGAAGATGGGCAGCTGACCTGCTCAAGCTGTCTCCTGCATCCCTCCCTACAACCTCTGATCATCCCCTCCCGGGACCCTCAGAGAAATCTGGTGAGTTCCAGGGGAGAGGAGATGGGGACATGGATGGCTGGATGGTGGAGGGAGAAAGAGGAAAAGATGGAGAGGAGACCAAAGGCAGGAAGGGGAAGGAAGGAAGGAAGGAAGGAAGGAAGGAAGGAAGGAAGGGGTGAGGCTTTTTTCAAAGCAGCTCTTTGTTTTTGGCTGGAGGCTCTGCACACAGGATTGGGCATATGAAGACCAAGGGTGGCCGGTATTATAAGCAAATTGTGTAAACTTGCCAGTCTTACAGCCAGGGGTTATGTGTGAGAGTGGGTGAGTGGGATAATAATTTATAGAGCGCCTCTAATTCTGTCCCTCCATAAGCTTACATGGAGATACAGTGGTACAACCTTGGTACAAATTTCAAATTAAGTGCACAAAACCAACAAAGAGACTCATGGGTTTATAGTGGCACCATATTTCCTAACCAAGTGTCCCCTTTGTCAGACTGCAGCCGACAAAAGCTTAGACCATTATACATTTATGAGCCTTTAAGGACTCCAAAAGATGAATAAACAGAAGCATAGTTAATCTATGGACTTCTATCCTACTGGAAACAGTGACAGCCAGCAAGTTGGATATCTTGAAAAAAGGGATTAGACTGATGCCTGTGCTCTGCCCTCGTGGTCCTAGGCAATAATGCTTCTTAATACTAGTTTCTGGAAAGCACAGGAGGGCAGAGGACTCTTGGGCTGAAATCTTGCTTGCTGGTTTCCTACAGGCATCTGCTTGGCTACTGTGAAAACAGGATGCTGGACTAGGTGGGCCTTTACCCAATGCAGAAGGATCTGCTTAGGTTCTAATATATTGCAATATTTTTACAGTTACATGTGGCATAAGAGCACTTCGGTTTTACTTCTTACTCATAGGAGAGACTTCTATTGGAGCCTGAGATCATTTCCTCACTTGAAAAATAAAAGGACAGAGATGTGTCTTATAAGCCAGTTCCACCGTAGATCTTTACTATAAAATGATGCTGCTCTCTTATGTGTGAATGGAGTGATCATGGGTTTCTATTGCCATTGTCCCATCTGCATTCCTAAAAATTTGGAACATAGAGAGGACAGTGGAGAATGGAGAGCACGTGAAAATAAGAGAAAGTGCACATGGGAATTGACGTGTGTTCAGTTTCTTTCTTGTCTTTCTTAAATGTCTAACAGTATTCTCTCCCCCCCCCCCAACTCCCAAATAGGTGAGGAAGAGGACGGTCAGAATTCTATGGAGCCATCTGTGAATTCATTGGGAAGAACAAAGAAACAATTTAAATGCAGGGAATGTGGAATGTGCTTTAGTCACTGTGGAAGAATGAGGATACACCAACAAACTCACACAGGAGAGAAACCATTTGAATACATGGAGTGTGGAAAGAGCTACAGTTGTAGTCAAACACTTGGAATACATCAACGAAATCAAATGAGGTAGAAACAGTTTAAATGTATTGAATGTGGAAAGAGCTTCAGTGAAAGTAGAAACCTTAGAATACATCAACGAACTCACACGGGGGAGAAGCCATTTAAATGCATTGAATGTGGAAAGAGCTTCAGTCAGAATGGAGCACTTAGGAGACATCAACGAACTCACACAGGCGAGAAACCATTTAAATGTATTGAATGTGGAAAGAGCTTCAGTGAAAATAGAAACCTTAGAATACATCAACGAACTAACACCGGGGAGAAACCATTTGAATGTATTGAATGTGGAAAGAACTTCAGTGACAGTGGAACACTTAGAATACATCAACGAACTCACACGGGGGAGAAACCATTTACATGTATTGAATGTGGAAAGAGCTTTAGTGAAAGTGGAACACTTAGAAAACATCAACAAACTCATACAGGGCAGAAACCATTTAAATGTATGGAGTGTGGAAAGAGTTTCAGACTTTGTGGAGACCTTAATATTCATGAGAGAATTCACACAGGTGAAAAGCCATAAATGTATGCCGTGCTCCACTCAAGGTGCACTCTTTACTTCACATCAAGAAACTCATAAAGGCGGAAATCAATTTTAAATGCATGGAACCCGTGTGATGTTCTGGTGTTTGTATTTAAATTTGTACACACACACATATATATGTATTAACGTAATGAAGGTCACATATACTATATGTACAAAAGAAGTTGCAAGTTGTTGCTAGATAAACAGGGGGAGAGTGTGAATCTGGAATGCTCAAGGTGTTTGATGAATCTGTTGAGTTTTGACCTCCGCTCTTCACTGCCAAAATGATGGGCTGCCCTTGTCTTGTGGATCAGCATCTGTCAGGCTTCAGGGAACTGGCTTCCTTCCCCCTTGGCCGTAGATAAGCAGAACAAAGGAAAAGGATTCTTCTTACCTGTTAGAAACTTTAATGATTCCAGCAAGAGAACAAAGAACCCGTCTTCACACAAATGGCGGTACTCCCAATGAATAAGTCCACCCCCTCACATCCCTAGTCACCCATGTCACTTCTGCATCTTGTAACCTGGGCTCGCACCCTCTGTGCTTTCTGTCCTGCCACTTTTGCAGCTCTCTCTGACCTTGGGGAAAGCGGAGGGATGCTTTACAGAGACAGTGAATCAGTTACCTCTCTCTCCCCTAGTGTTTTTTCTTCAAGCTGTTCCCCATCCAGTATTTCCCGGCTTCTGCCTTCTGAACTATGTTCCTCTGCAAACCACTGTTCCAAATCTATACAGTCCTGCTGTAGATTCAGGGGGATTGGTCTCCCACCATTGTGCCTCAGTGCAGCTCTCCTCAGCACCATCCCTGGAGATTGCAGTTAGATTTTGGTTTAGGGGAGAAAGTGTGGGCCTGGGTCTAGGCCAGGGGTGGGGGGGAATAAGGGTAGAGAATTACAAGGGATGCTTCTTTTTCTGCGCAAGGCTGGTTCTTGTTTCTCCTGAGTACACGCCTGTAATCAGCGTGTGTGCTTTTAGCAGGAGAGCGCCCCTTTGTCTCAGAGCGTAAGATGCTTCAGGAGGCATTAGAGTGAAGCGCCTGTATCGCACATGTGCCATGAGAGCAATGGTGGGGGGAATGTAAATACCTGTCGGGGTGCTTAAAAGGAGGCTGTTGTTTCATGAGAGGGGGCGGGGGGAGGAGAGCCTTAGCAACGCCAAACAGAAAGAGCCAAGCGTGCTTATAGGATACATGTGGTTGCTACTCTGACTTTGAAGCTAGGCAGTGGAAGTGGCACATGCTTCTGCTAAAAGCAGATCTGGGGTAGGGAAGATTAAGTTAATTGCAACCTTGAACTATGGTTACCAGACGTCCCCATTTCCCGGAGAAAGTCCCCGGATTTACAAATCTGTCCCCGGACAAAATCCGCCCCTGGAATGTCCCTGGATATCATTTAATGTCCCCGGGTTTATATTTTAAGTGTTGTACATTTATTAGTAGGGAATGAATGTTGCATGATTGTTTCATCGGCACAAGACACATCATATGGAGACTTCTGGCAAGGCAAAATGGCGGGCGCCATGGCAGCAGCAGCTCCTGAAGCCAGCCAGAGTCAACTGCGCTACCAGGCTGGCTCCAGGGTGCTGAGACTGTCGCTGACGCTTCCACTGCTGAGGAGGAACTGGGGAAACCACCGACACCCAAATCAAGCCAGGAGCGAGAGCACCTGGCCAACTGCCCAGCAGCGCTCCGGGGCCAGGAAAACCCTGGAGACAAGGCAGGGAGAAGAAGGAGAAGGAAGAGAAAGAGGAAGGATAAAAAAGAGGGGATCCCCGACCTTGCCATGCCACTGCTGCCGCTGAGGAGCAGAGGGAGGAGAGCACTGGGAGGGCAAGGACACATGACCGAACCCAGGTCCGACCTGAGCCTACTCCACTCCAAGAAAGCAGGCCAGGGCCCAGAGGAAGGCTGCGCGACAGAGGAGACCACAGAAGAGATTACTTCTTAATTTTTCTTTAAAAATAGCTTTTTAAAAATAACTTCTTTTCTCTTTTTTTTAAAAAAAGTGTCCCCAGATTGCTACTCTGACTTTAAAGATGGGCAGTGGAAGTGGCACATGCTTCACTTCTGGGTTGGCGCCATCGCCGAATGGCGGACTCCCTCCGAGCTCTGGAGGGAGCCTGCTCGGCAGGGGCTGGGTTCTACCGCGCCGGCGAGGCGGGGACCCTCAAAAACCATGGGCGCTGAAACCCATGGGCATGGTGACTCGGCGGGCACCGTTTGCCCCCCCGACCCGCGAAGGAGCCTTTTTAAAGGCTGCGGAGCGGGTGACGGGGGTGGTGGTGCTATGAGTCCTCCGCTTCCCCTGCCGAGCGAAGCCGCATGCCATTCGACGGAGAGCGCTGACTTCTTCCATTGAAAATTTGGACTTAAAAGAATAATCCGTGAGTAATTGGAACTCGGATTAAAAAGGGGGAAATTTTTTTTTTTAAATCTGGAGCGAGCGGGGGAGGTGCAAAAAGGAAGTCAGCCTCCCCCCTGTTGTAGAGGAGTTAAAGCAAAGGATTTGACAACTAAGATCGAGCGCAACCTTATTTGGATAAAGTTATCAATTTCGCGATGGAAAAGTATAAGATTGGGCTGGAGGAGAAAAGTGGAATGTGAATTAAAATGCAACCCCCCCCCCGGAAACCCCGGGAGCGATCTGTGAGAGCGCCGGGAGAGGAGAAATAGAGGTTTTGACAGCTGTCAAAGGAGCTGTCAAAGTGGAAGAACAAAAAGAGAACTTTGTTACGAGGACTTTGCCGGTTACATTTGTTACAAATTGGATATAAATTGTTTAAAACAAGGAATAACAAGTTACTTTGACTGTTGGGTGTGATCTGGAAGGAAACTGAGTTACTATAATCCTTCTAGAGGAGCTGTGGGACACTACAAGTATTGTTGCTATGGAATTTGAATAGGACTTTTTATCTCCTGGGAAACTGCAGAAGTGGAACACTATTTTGTCTACAGAGGTCTATACACTAAAGGAGACAATAGATTTATCTATTGAAGAATGGAAGGGACTTGACGTAATGTTTTGTTCCTGAATAACAAAGCCTCTGTAGAGGAATTAGAAGCTTTTGGAATTAGAACATTTGTGCAGAAGAACAGGGGGGGAAAAAAGGAGGAGAGAGATCAACAAGAACAACAAGAATAACAAGAACTGGACAAAGGTGGAAGTGGGAACATTTGGGACATCCAGATTTGAAAGATCTAAAGGAATAAAATTGGAGGTTTTACTCTTAAATATAAAGATCTGGATGGAAAAAATGGACCTTTTTGAGACAGACTCCTTCCAAGATTGGACATTCAAAATTAAAGATGACCAAAAGACGACAAAGACTATTTAAAAGACGAGAAAGCGGACTGGTGAAGGACTATGGCTTAGATGTGGGAGCTCCAGAACGACAGTAGACATTGATGGACACTGGGAACGCAACCGGGAAAGGGGGGAGGGAAATTTGGAATCCAAAGCGTGTTAAATTACAATTTATTCCTTTTTTTATTTTTTTATTCAAATCTGTATTAAAGAGGGGAACTCGTGGAAGGGAACAGGTCGATTTTAGGGGATGGGAAAATATTTTTAAATTGGGTCAATGATAAGAAGTTTAAAACTTGGGGTAAGAATTTGTTGAATTTATTTGAAAGAATTGGAATACAAGAGGGGGAGGGGAGGGGAAGTCCTGGAAAGATGCTAATGAAAATAAGGTTTTAAATTTGGATGTTTTTCTTTTTCTGTTATATTTGAAAATTTTTAATAAATATTATTAAAAAAAAAAAAGGAAGTGGCACATGCTTCTGCTAAAAGCAGATCTAGGGAAGATTAAGTTAATTGCAAGCCTAAACACACTTGGGTCCCATTAGAGAGGATCCTCATGAGGCCGGAGGAACATCACCCGGCTGAGAGGCGTGAAGGCCACTCCCTGCAAGGCCTTTCCCACCTGGCCTAGGGGGCGGGACCCAGAGTCACCCAGCCCTACTATGTTAAATTTGTATTCTGTAGTTGACCTCCTTTGTAATGTTTTACTTTAAAATCTTTTAAGGTAATATTTTCTGTTATATTGCTTTGACAGTATACTCTATACAGTAGTAAGTTGGGATAAAAACACCTCGGGTGACAAACACTTCAGGTTACAAACTCCACTAACCTGGAGGTAGTACCTCGGGTTGAGAACTTTACCTCAGGATGAGAACGGAAATTGCACGGCGGCAGCGGAAGGCCCCATTAGCTAAAGTGGTACCTCAAGTTAAGAACAGTTTCAGGTTAAGAATGGACCTCCAGAACCAATTAAGTTCTTAACCCAAGGCACCACTGTATTTCACTCTTTTCAAATTGTTTTATTTATGTTTTATTGATTTAATATGCTGTAAACCGCTTTGAGGTTTTTCTTAAAAATATAAAGCAGTATAGAAATGAAATAAATAACAATAAAGTATAGAGCAGGGATATCCAACATGGGGTTGCTCACATGTTGGGCAACGACTCTTATAAGCCTCAGCCCGTACGGCCAAGGTTGATGGGAGTTGTATTTCAAAAGCTCAGGGGTTTAAAATCTCATGTTTCTTACAACTTGTCATCATGAATAATTTTAGATAAAACTTTTGTTGATACAGAACTCATTTTTAGCTTCTGGGAGCAGCTGGTCACTTCTGCTTTATAAACAAACCCAAATATATTGAAACACTTTACATTAAAACCAAATTTCAGAACAGATACAAACATAATTTTTCTTTAAAAAAACCACACACCTTTTTTTTTACTTTACAAACCATTATCTTCTCAATCCAAGATTTGCTTTTCATGTGAATAAAAATACTTTGTTAGCAAGGGGGTACAGAAAAAAAGTTACAATAAAAGCATTATCAGTATTTAAAAATAAATGCTAGTGGTTGTTCAAGGCATTGAGTTACAAATGAAGGCAAAGATCAACCATTGCTAGGTAGAGCCTGGAGACATAATCCTAGAATGAACCCCTGCCCCCCCCCACAGCCCGCTTTTGCCTGTAAATGTACGGTATTTGATTCAAAGCTCATATAAATCATATTTTTTGACATTAATTCTGATGGGCGGAGGCGAGTTTAAAGGCAACCAAAGTATGGAGATATATTTGGGTTTGAGAGGCAGGTGGTCCACTGCTGGATGGCCATCTTGACCAGAACCTTTCTCAAGGCCTTGTCTTCTTCAGCCCAGGTAGGCCTTGGAATTAAGAATGCTTTGAATTAACGCGACAGAAGCAAGAGGATGGGCAATGAATTCTGATGGCTTGCTTGGAACAGAAATGTATTTGGAAGACACTGTGCTGAGGAGGTATATTTGCAAAAAGCAAAAAAACCTCACAGCGCACTTCACAAATTAAAGCAACCTTAACAAACTACAGCTCCCAGAATTCTTTGGGGGAAGCCATGACTGTTTAAAGTGGTATAGTGCCCTTGAAGGACAGAGATGCCTCAGCTTTCTAAATCTTGGTTGCCAACCTCATCTCTGATGCCAAGCCAGGTCTAGAGGTGTGAGGCTGCATGTCTGCTGCCGCAACTGATTCCTGTATAAAATATACACCACGGTTGGGTCGAAACGGCACTCTTTACACTTACCTGGTTTGCACATGATGTTAATGTGCCAAGGGTGGAGAACTTCAGACCCGGGGGGCCATTTGCACATGTGGTCTGTGGTCCTCTGAATTCACTGCTCTGAATCCATGGCTCTGCTTCGCCCCTTAGCCAGCCGGGATGTACCTTTCAACTCTTGACAATGCCTCCTCCCTCTTTGGTAGAAGGCAGATAGTTGTGTGTGTATCAGATATAACTTCCTCTAGAAAGGCAAAAGTTGCGCTCCTTGTTTGACCCACCTTTGCCTCTCTCACCCTGCCCAGCCCTGGCATGTGGCCCCTGGAAGGTGATCCGGGAGGGAATCTGGCCCTTGGTCTGAAAAACAGTGGAAGCTTCCAAACTGACAGTTGCACAAGAGCATGCAAACCTAAGGCCTGCCCACATCCCACTGAACTATGCTAGGCTATGACTTCTGTCATTCCTGGCCATTGGCCACGCCAGTAGGGGCTAATGGGAGTTGGAGTAAAGGAATGGTTGAGGGAACTATGGATATAGTATGAAAAAATAAAGACGTTCAGAGAGATGTTATCACAGCTGTAGGGCATGTGCACATTTCCCTTCCCTTTGATGGGATCTCAGCACTCGAGATGCTGTTTAGATTTGTTTATCACCATCACCCCCCTCCCATTTGCTAGTGGATTCATTGCTACAGAGTTCTTGTGTATATAGCGGCATACAGGTACTACTGGCAGTGTAGTACCCCCCCCCCCCAATTTATCGCTTTATTTGTCAGGACTGAAAGCAAAGCAAAGAACTTCCCCTCTCTCCTTACAAATTAAAACTGCCTTCCACTTTTCCTCAGTATTTCCTGTAAAGAATATTGCTTTCACATCCGTAGCGTACATTTGGCAGGCATCTAAAGTACATGGCCGTCGTCCCCCCACCCGGAGTGGTCAAATGGGAGGTATTCTTTGACAGCGTGTCTGTCTTGCTGCTGCTGCTGCTGCTGCTGCTGCTGCATGTCACTGTTCCCTATTTCTGTGTATCTGTGAGGAGAATACAGGACACTGCAAAAGACACAGGGTGTTATGAAGGTGCAATAAGCCAGTCAGAGAGTGGTCCCTCCCTATAATGTAAATAGAGAGACTTCTTTTCAGAAGATTTCTGCATAAAGAACACTTTGCTGAGGTGGAAGTGGGGACTAAGTGAGGTTGGAGTGGAACCATGTTTGCATGAACATGAGAATGTAAAATATGCTCTCCATTTAGATATTTATTAAAATAATTTATTCATTTACCCAGAAGAGTCATTAGGCTTTTTTTGCTGTAAGCTGCTTCCTACATTGTAAGAGTGGGTCATGAGACCCTTGATCCCTCCTTGAAATACAATCTGAACCAAATGGGTGAGGCAGTGAAGAGTTTATTGATTACAATACGTTCTTGCAAGAGGGCGAGCTCCACAGTAGCTGATGTTCCCTATACTGGAAGCCCAGCTTCCCTCCCTCGTCTCCCCATTGGCTGGTCCTGCAAGGTTTTCCTTCCCCCAGTTATCAAAGGAAAGGAAAGAGGCTGGTGGGGGGGGGGGGGGAGAAACTTCTCCTTCCCCGCCAGAGTCACCTGACTTCCGGCTTCATCAGCGGAGATAAAATCGGGGCTTGCAAAGGAGGGAGGGAAGGGGTCTGCTTCGTCCTAATTAAGCGGGGTCCCTCCTTGCCTCCCAGGCGGGGGCTCCCATTCCTGGCCCTGCTGCCCAGGGTCGCTGCAGCTGCTGCCGCGTCAGGATTTTGGGTGAGTGCAAAGCCAGCGGCGGGGAAGGAGGGAAGGGGCTTGGCAAAGGGGTCCAGGATGAGAAGCCCCTGGACGGGGAGGAAAGAGAAGGGAGGAAAGGGAGCTGTTTCTCTTAATGGGGCCTTGAAGGTTGCGGGGGGGGGGGGTCCCGTTGTGGAAAGAGAGAAGCTTCTTCCTGCCCGGATCTGGTGCAAAGGGATTTGCCTGGAAGGAGGCGGGGAAGGGAAGAAGCTTGGGCATTGATGGGCAGGTTAATAATAATAATAATAATACCTGCCCCTCTGGCTGGGTTTCCAGTGTGGCTTACAACTTAGATAAACCATAATAAAAGATCAAACGTTAAAACCTTCCCAGTACAGGGCTGCCTCCAGATGTCTTCTAAAAGTCAGATAGTTGTTTATTTGAAA
Source organism: Podarcis pityusensis (assembly GCF_964106645.2). NCBI lineage: Eukaryota > Metazoa > Chordata > Lepidosauria > Squamata > Lacertidae > Podarcis > Podarcis pityusensis. The sequence goes on from NC_138029.1 coordinate 110,490,311, forward strand.
TTGGAAGGGAGGGCTTTCCACAGGGAGGGCGCCACCACCGAGAAGGCCCTCTGCCTGGTTCCCTGTAACCTCGCTTCTTGCAGGGAGGGAACTGGCAGAAGACCCTCGGAAGTGAACCTCAGTGTCCTTCCTTCCTTCTCTTTAGACACCAGGCAAAAGCATTCCTCTTCTCCCAGGCATTGGGCTCATTAAACAATCTATGGCCTGTCCAGTTAACATGGGTTTAGCCCAGTCTGATTTTGTAGTGACTGCGTCTCCTTATACCTCTTCCAAAATTTAGAAATGCCCCCTTTGGTTAAGTTTCTGCCAATTTTTCTTCTAATATCTTCATAACTGTAGCCTTGTTCACTTAATAGTACTATTTTACATCCCTTTCTAGGTGACCAGTCAACTCTTTGTGCCATTTATTTAATTTTATTACGTTTTACAAGCTCACTAAATGAAAAAAACCTCAACCAACTTGATAGCAATCGCAAAACACATTTTTTAAAAAAATATTTTTATTGAATTTTCAAATTATAACAACAGATTTCCACAAATCTTAATTGAACAATTTCTATATCTGTATTTCTCCCCTCCCTCCTCTTTTGCTTCCCACATATTTCCGTATTGATTTATTAAACAAATTCTATACTCTGCTGATTTTGCTTCTTATATAGTTGTCAAAACCTGCCAAAGAGTCCATATCTTTATACTGTCTTTTTCTATAGTTTATAAATGGTTCCCACTCTTTTTTTAAATCGATGTTGTCTCTCTCATGTATTCTCTCTGTCGGCTTAGCCAGTTCCGCGTAGTCCATAAGCTTGGTTTGCCATGCTTCCTTTGTTGGCGTTTTCTGTTTTCCATACTTGTGCTAATAAAATTCTTGTTGCTGTTGTCGCATACATAAACTATGTCCAATTTCCCTCTCATGTATCATGATCTAAAATTAGAAGCAGGAAAGATTCTGGTTTTTAAACAAAGGGTTTCTTCAACATTTTTTTCAGTTCATTATATATCATTTCCCAGTATTCTTTAACCTTCTTGCATTCCCACCATACATGAAAAAAGTACCACCTTTCTCTTTACATCTCCAACATATCTTGGATCCTGTTTTATACATTTTTCCAGTTTTTCCAGTGTGATATACCATCTATATATCATTTTCAAATACAGTGGTACCTCAGGTTACATACGCTTCAGGATACAGACTCTGCTAACCCAGAAATAGTACCTTAGGTTAATAACTTTGCTTCAGGATGAGAACAGAAATTGTGCTCCGGCGGCGCAGCAGCAGCAGGAGGCCCCATTAGCTGAAGTGGTGCGTCAGGTTAAGAACAGTTTCAGGTTAAGAATGGACCGCTGGAATGAATTACCGTATTTTTCGCTCTATAAGACGCACCTGACCATAACACGCACATCGTTTTTAGAGGAGGAAAACAAGGGAAAAAACATTCTGAATGAAACAGTCGATGTATCATTTTTGTGCTTCATGCTGTGGCCACAGACATGTGATCTGATGGTGAATTTGGGGTGACCCAATGCAAAAATCCTGAGAATCCCTGTGGATCCATGTTTTGTAACCACGTTTTTGCACCATTGCAGCCCCAGGCAACAGTGGGTGCATGATTTTTGGGGGACAGGCTGTAGCCATGGACATGCTATGTGATCTGATGGTGAATTTGGGGTGACCCAATGCAAAGATCCTGAGGATCCATGTGGATCCATGCTTTTTAACCACATTTTAAGTGGGGAGGGAAGGAAAAACACAGAAGGGACAAGGAGCAGGAGAGGGGTGTGCAGAGAAGCAGCTGGCTAAGAATGCAGGAGAGGGGTATAACGGGAGGGGGGAAAGGAAGGCAAAAGTTTTCCCTCACCTACCCACCCAAGCCAGCCAGCTTGCGCTCTCTCTCTCTCTCCCTCTCCCTCCTGCATGTTTTCAGCAGCACCAGAGCACAGAGAGGACACTCTGCTTTCCCCTCTGCTTGCCTGGAGGGGAGGGGCTTTCCCTGCTCTTTGTTCCGTTTGAGCAAAAACAGCAAGGAAACAGAGGAGGGTGGGCAGTAAGACCCTGAGGCAGGTTTCCCTTCTCCGAGATGCGCGATTTGATGTTTGCCTGATTTTTTTTTTTTTGCCTCCCCTTGCGCCATTTGGCTCCAGGGACCACACATTCGCTCAATAACATGCACAGACATTTCCCCTTCCTTTTTAGGAGAAAAAAAATCTGCGTGTTATAGAGGGTGAAATACGGTAAGTACTTAACCCAAGGTACCACTGTAATTTTCTCTTAATGATATACAATCTGTAAACTTTACATTTGTTTTCATAAACTTTCCCATTCCTCCAACTGTATATTAAGCCCAACATCCTGAGCCCATTTTATTTGGGCTGATTTTACTTTCTCATCTAAAGTCTCTCCATATAGCAAAATGTTATATGCTCTCTTCAATAATTTGGTATTTCCCTCCACAATTTCCTTTTGAAAGTTTGAGATAGTATAGCTGAACCCCCTTTTATTATCTTCTTTAAATTGCTCATTAATTTGTCTGTGATGCAACCAACTTTGTAAAGTACCTTTCAAGTTTTCATAACTTTTAAATTTCAAACCTTTCTCTTCTATTAACAAATCTCTATATGTTGGCCACTTTCCTTTTTTTATCACCCCTCCAGCTACACAGGGTCTAATCCTGCCAGACTTTGGTGGATGTCTCAAAAAATTCCAAGTTGTTGGATATTCAAATTGCAGAGCTTGTCAAAACTGAGAGGCAACTATTTACAAATCCTGTTCTTTCAGCAAAGCAGAAATTTTAGGGTTAAAAATACATTTGCTTTCACTCAGAGGCTGTAATTTAGATTTTTGGGGGCTTTCATCTCATTCATCTCATTCCATCTTATTCACAAAACGTCTCTGCAGGGTTCTCTGAATAGCAGAAGTACGGCTTCCATTTTTAATACTTCTCACTTTGAAGTTCAAATTGAATTTAAGTCCAAATTTTTAAATTCCTCTCCAAAAGCTTCTTTTTCTTTTACCTTATAACAGAAGATCTGTCACTTCAGAGGGCGGCTTTTAGGCTTCGGATATTCAGGTGTGCGTTGGAGCCGACAGCCCACCTCGACCGTCTTCTCCTCCCTGATGCAATTGCGGGAGCCGGTTTGACGGGAGACCTGGGGCTCAGCTGGACCCCGTTGCAGCCCCACTCTTCTGCAGAGTTTTGTGCGGGAGGCTTTTTTTAGCCCCTAAACCTCTCCTCGGTGGCCTGAAATCCCCCTAAGGGCTCTGTCTTACTCCAGCCCGGAAGCCCGCAATCACAAAGTCAACTCTTTGTGACATTTATTTTATTTTATTACATTTTACAAGTTCACTAACTGAAAGAACAAAAAAATCCCCAACCAACTTGATTGCAATCACATAACACACTGACAAATGTCCTGCTTATTTATGTTGCAATCCTTCCTCAAAGTTGTTGTATTACATTCTACTTTAAATTACAGTGGTACTTTAAATTACAGTGGTCTGTTCTTAACCTGAAACTGTTCTTAACCTGAAGCACCACTTTAGCTAATGGGGCCTCCTGCTGCCGCCGTGCCGCCAGAGCACAATTTCTGTTCTCATTCTGAAGCAAAGTTCTTAACCCGAGGTACTATTTCTGGGTTAGCGGAGTCTGTAACCTGAAGCGTCTGTAACCTGAAGTACCACTATATATTTCCGTTGATATATAATTTTATGGTATTACTCCCAAGAAGGGGGGTATTATGAGCCATCAAACCCCAGAAAAACACCTTCTCCAAGGTTTCCACAATTTTGACCACTAGTGTATGTTGTCTTCTAGGTCCAAAGACACACATGCACACACAGATAGCATGAGCAAGCAGGGCTCCAAAGTGCAGCCATTGTCGGAGACCTTAGAATACATCAACGAACTCACACAGGAGAGAAACGGTTTAAATGTCTCGAATGTGGAAAGAGCTGCAGTCGTAGTGGTCACCTTAGAATACACCAACGAACTCATAGGCGCCGACTCCATGGGGCCTGAGGGGGCCTGAGCCCCCTCAAAAATTCATTTGGGGGGCTCTGCCCCCCAATAATTTAAGAAAATTATTAGTTATATTATGCTTTGTAAAATCACAAAATTATGTTGGTATTTTTTCTTTTCCTTGTTTGACGATAGTTACCTTTTAAAATACATTCAGTAATGAGTTAAAACAAAGCCACTCCCGATCTAGAGAGGGGGTGGGGTTGCGGGCTCTCGACCCATCAACAATCTCGCGGGGCTGGCGTCAGCCCCGCGAGAAGCGGGGATTCCCCCTAGCTCATTAATATTCACCGCCCACGGCGGCAGCCAATCGGCTGCCGCAAAGGGCGGGCCCTCACAGGTTCACTTAAGGTCGGGGCAGCCCGGGGCTCGCCCCTTTCGTTCCCCCAGCAGCAGCGGTTTGGAGGTCTTAGACGCCCCCAATATTTTTTATAAGTCGGTATGGGCCCCCGCCCTCCCAATATTTTTTATAAGTTGGCGCCCCTGAACGAACTCACACAGGGGAGAAACCGTTTCAATGTATTGAATGTGGAAAGAGCTCCAGTCAAAGTGGAAAACTTAGAACACACCAACTAACTCACACGGGGGAGAAACCATTTAAATGTATGGAATGTGGAAAGAGCTTCAGTCGTAGTGGAGACCTTAATATTCCTAAGCAAATTTACACAGGTGAAAAACCATATAAATGAATGCAACGTTGCACTCAATGTTCACTATTTAATTTACGTCAAGAAACTCATAAAGGCAGAAATCAATTTTAAATACATGGAACCCATGTGATGTTTTTGTTTTTGTATTTAAATTTTTATACACATATATATGTATTAAAGTAATGAAGGTCACATATACTTGATGTACAAAAGAAGTTGCAAGTTGTTGCTAGATTATCCAGTGTGAATCTGGAATGCTCAAGGCGTGTGATGAATCTGTTGAGTTTTGACTCCACCCATCACTGCCAAAATGATACGCTGCCCTTGTCTTGTGGATCAGCATCTTTCAGGCTTCAAGGAATTGCCTTCCTTCCCCTTGGTCATAGATCAGCAGAACAAAGGAAAAGGAGTTTGGTGATAAGTTGCAATTCAGCAGCTTCTCTTTCCAGTCTATTTCTGAAATTCCTTTGTAGTAAAACAGCTACTTTGAGATCTTGTATAGAATGTCCTGGGAGATTGAAGTGTTCTCCTACTGGTTTCTCTGTCCTGTGATTCCTGATGTCCGATTTATGTCCGTTTATTCTTTGGCGTAAGGTCTGGCCTGTTTGTCCAATATAGAGAGCTGAAGGACACTGTTGGCACTTCAATCTCCCATGGAGAAACCTGGTCTGAACAAAGACCTTGGATTCTTATCTCATTATACATGACAAAGCCATTTTTCACCTTTTCACCCCTTGCTTTTTCCTGTAAGACCTATTGCAGTCGTTAAGAGTCGTCAACAGGCTCATCACAGCTATCTGCCAATCACCCATTCCCACCACCCTTCTGAGTAATACCCCTCCCCACCTTCTCACTATATAGAAGGGTCTGGAAACTTCTGTTTCAGTGTATCTGAAGAAGTGTGCATGCACACGAAAGCTCATACCAAGAACTGACTTAGTTGGTCTTTAAGGTGCTACTGGAAGGAATTTTTTTTGTTTTGACTATGGCAGACCAACACGGCTACCTATCTGTAACTGATAATTTATGGACCTAATAGGTATCTCAAACCATTTGCACAGAACAGAGTATGTATTTTCTCAAAGTAATTGTTGAACTGAAATACAATTACGAAGTATATTAATAGTGAAATAATTATTAAGCTCTAACTTAAAATGATTTTGTTATTCATAACAAACTTAATAATGCAAACACATTGGCATTTGGCAATAACAAAAGTTCCTTTAGAAACACAATTTACAAAGAATCCTAATCTAGTCCTAGAAACTTGCTATAATAATAGGTGTAAATATATGATGCAAACTACTAATAATTATAAATAGCATTATTAATATGAAATTAAGTGTGATAACCTGTACAATGCAATTGTAGTTAATACAATGCATTTTTTATATCAGTATCAATATTACCATAATAGTCCACATTCTTCATTGGGATAGCAGAGCTTTGTACCCTGTTACACTTAGTGAGTGTAAAACACAGTATTTCTAGTAATATGTTGTATTTATAAATAATACCAATACTATACACACCTGTACATAAAAATTATTTTACAGGACTAATTGTATTACTGCATCTACCCAATACCCATTCAACTGTAAAATTTTATCATGATTCATTGTGTACTGTGTATACAAACAGTACACAAACATGATCTAAATTTCAATACTTTCCTTCTTGCCTTGCCAAAGCAAAGTCACTGAGGATATCATCAAATGATAAACTGCTTAGCTTGTCACTTTCTATGTACATGAGGCTGAAGTAACATAATTTATCTTGAGACATTGTTGTTCCAAATTCATTTTTTATCCTCTTCAGCTGAGAAACAGATATTTACAAATGGCAATTTGCAATCATCATTCAAAGAAACATTGTCAGAATTGCTTCTACATTAGGGAATGCTGATTGGACATCATTGTTGTTGTTTAGTCACTTAGTCGGGTCTGACTCTTTGTGACGCCAGGCACTCCTGTTTTCCACTGCCTCCTGCAGTCTGGTCAAACTCACTTTAGTAGCTTTGAGAGCACTGTCCAACCATCTCGTCCTCTGCATATAAGTTAAATAAGCAAGGAGACAATATACAGCCTTGTCGTACTCCTTTCCCAATTTTGAGCCAATCAGTTGTTCCATATCCAGTTCTAACTGTTGCTTCTTGTCCCACATAGAGATTTCTCAGGAGACAGATGAGGTGGTCAGGCACTCCCATTTCTTTAAGAATTTGCCATAGTTTGCTGCGGTCCACGCAGTCAAAGGCTTTTGCGTAGTCAATGAAGCAGAAGTAGATGTCTTTCTGGAACTCTCTAGCTTTCTCCCTAATCCAGCGCATAATTGCAATTTGGTCTCTGGTTCCTCTGCCCCTCCAAAATCCAGCTTGTGCTTCTGTGTTCTCGGTCTACATACTGCTTAAGCCTGCCTTGTAGAATTTTAAGGATAACCTTGCTAGCGTGTGAAATGAGTACAATTGTGCGGTAGTTGGAGCATTCTTTGGCACTGCCCTTCTTTGGCATTGCGTTCTAGACTGATCTTCTCCAATCCTCTGGCCACTGCTGAGTTTTCCAAACTTGCTGGCATATTGAGTGTAGCACCTTAACAGTATCATCTTTTAAGTTTTTAAATAGTTCCGCTGGAACGTCCTCACTTCCACTGGCCTTGTTATTAGCAGTGATTTCTAAGGCCCATTTGACTTCACTCTCCAGGATGTCTGGCTCAAGGTTATCAGTCACACTATCTGGGGTGTATGGGACATCCATATCTTTCTGGTATAACTCCTCTGTGTATTCTTGCCACCTCTTCTTGATGTCTTCTGCTGCTGTTAGGTCCTTACCACTTTTGTCCTTTATTATGGTAATCTTTGCATAAAATGTTCCTTTCATATCTCCAATTTTCTTGAATAGATCTCTGGTTTTTCCCCATTCTATTGTTTCCCTCTATTCTTGGCACTGCTCGTTTAAGAAGCCCCTCTTGTCTCTCCTTGCTATTTGTTGGAAGTCTGCAGTCAGTTTTCTGTATCTTTAACTATTTCCCTGGCATTTTGCTTGCCTTTGTCACCTGTGGTTTGTAAGGCCTCATTGGACAACCACTTTGCTTTCTTGCATTTCCTTTTCATTGGGATGATTTTCATTGCTGCCTCCTGTATGATGTTCCAAGCCTCCATCCATAGTTCTTCAGGCACTCTGTCTACCAAATCTAAATCCTTAAATCTCTTCCTCTCTTCCACTGTGTATTCATAAGGGATTTGATTTCGATTGTATCTTACTGGACCAGTGGCTTTCCCTACTTTCTTCAGTTTAAGCTTGAATTTTGTTATAAGAAGCTGATGCTCTGAGCCACAGTCAGCTCCAGGTCTTGTTTTTGCTGTATAGAACTTCTCCATCTTTGGCTGCAAAGAATATAATTAATCTGATTTCGATGCTGCCCATCTGGTGATGTGCATGTGTAGAGTCATCTCATGTGTTTTTGGAAAAGAGTGTTTGTTATGATCAGCTTGTTCTCTTGAGAGAACTCTATTAGCCTTTGCACTGCTTCGTTTTGAACTCCAAGGCCAAACTTGCCAATTGTTCCTTTTATCTCTTTGACTCCCTACTTTAGCATTCCAATCCCCTATGATGAGAAGAACATCCTTCTTTGGTGTCAGTTCTAGAAGGTGTTGTAAGTCTTCATAGAATTGGTCAATTTCAGTTTCTTCAGCACCAGTAGTTGGTGCATAAACCTGGATTACTGTGATGTTAAAAGGTCTGCCTTGGATTTGTCTTCATAGAATTGGTCAAGTTCATTTTGTTGAGCATTGGTAAGGTAAAGGGACCCCTGACCATTAGGTCCAGTCATGGCTGACTCTGGGGTTGGGGCGCTCATCTTGCTTTACTGGCCAAGGGAGCTGGCATTTGTCTGCAGACAGTCGTGTGGCCAGCATAACTAAGCCGCTTCTGGCGAACCAGAGCAGCGCATGGAAACACCATTTACCTCCCCGCTGAAGCGGTACCTATTTCTCTACTTGAACTTTGATGTGCTTTCGAACTGCTAGCTTGGCAGGAGCAGGGACCGAACAACGGGAGCTCACCCCATCACAGGGATTCAAACCGCCGACCTTCTGATTGGCAAGTCCTAGGCTCTGTAATTTAACCCACAGCGCCACCCGCGTACCTCAGCATTAGTAGTTGGTGCATAAACCTGGATTACTGTGATGTTAAAAGGTCTGCCTTCATTTGTATCAAGATCATTCTATCATTAGGCGCACAGCCCCCATGGGGGCCGGCTCTCCTGGACGCTGTCTCTGATCACACGAACTGGTTGCAGGAGCTCGAAATAAACAATTAGAGAGAAGCAAATGCACATATTTCGAGTGAAGATCGGGAGTTAAGACTGCTAATTGAAGTGACCTCTGTGAAGTAGAGTGATGGGCTGGATTCAACAATATATCAAGAAGAAGATACATCAAAGGGTCGGTATGTCAGAACGGGACTGAAAGGGGGGGGAACCTTTCTTTTTTTATCTCATGTGAGTACCTAACAACCCTCCCCCCAAGAAGAATCGTTGCAATTACTGATTACAAGCAGGATGATTAAGATCTGTGTGGAAATAAATTACTAATCAAAGACATGGCTTGTGGAATATTGGAAAGGAATGAAAGGCCTTTGTGGCGCAGTTATAAAAAGAGATTTGTTAGGGCAGGCCTGCATACAGGATTTATGATCGAAGGGAACAGACCATGGCTTGTTATTACATCGAACTGTGAGTTTGACCTGGCAGAACCCCCTAAGAAGATTGAGGAGAGACTGACAGGTCTGCGAGAATTAATGGACAGGCTTTAAGAATGTTTTGTACGGAAGTGTGGAAATGGCGTCTGTCTGTATTGAATATGGCTCTTGGAGGAATGGAAAATCCACACAGGATATAACAGCGTTTGTTTTCAACCCGCTTGTGGAGACTATCAGAGGTCACAAAGAAAGGAATATATGACAACAATAAGAAGATGAGGAAAATAATAAAGAGAAGATGGAATAGAACTGAGAACTGTGAATACCATTTGGACAGAACTATGATCATTAAAGCAGCAGCAAGAGAGATGTTTGGATCCCTTTCTGAGCTCGAAGCATGGGTGCCCCCAACAAAAATTTAAAAATTTGGCTGTGTAATTTGGAATTAATGTGATTTGATTGGTTTGTTAATAAAAATTATATTGAAAGAGATCATTCTATCATTTTTGAGATTGCACCCAGTACAGCTTTTGCCACTCTTTTGTTGACTATGAGGGCCACTCCATTTCTTCTATGGGAATCTTGTCCACAGTAGTAGATATGATGATCATCCAAATTGAATTCACCCATTCAGGTCCATTTTAGTTCACTGATGCCCAGGATGTCAATACTTATTCTTGCCATCTCATTTTTGATCACATCCAGCTTACCATGGTTCATGAATCTTACATTCCAGGTTCCTATGCAATATTTTTCTTTGCAGCACTGGACTTTCCTTTCACTTCCAGGCACATCCGCAACTGAGCGACCTTTCGGCTTTGGCCCAGCTGCTTCATCAGCTCTGGATATACTTGTACTTGTCCTCCGCTCTTCCTCAGTAGCATGTTGGATGCCTTCCTACCTGAGGGGTTCATCTTCCAGTGTCATAACTTTTATACGACCATGGAGTCTTCTCGGCAGGGATACTGGCGTGGCTTGCTGGTTCCTGCTCCAGGTGGATCACGTTTAGTCAAAACTCTCCACTTTGACTTGTCTGTCTTGGGTGGCCCTGCATGGCATAGCTCATAGTGTCTCTGAGTTATTCAAGCCCCTTTGCCATGACAAGGCAGTGATCCATGAAGGACACGGTCATTAAATATTACTTGGTACAGATCCTGATGTGTCAGATTATCAAATCATCTACATATTCTTATTGTCTTTCCTTACTAATTATTCTTCCATCCAGTACTTCACATTTTAATCTAGGCATATTAGCATATCTTTTTTTGAGCAATATTCTGCCATATATTCATCAAAACATTTCCACTCCTTTTTAAATTTTTGATTCGACTGATTTCTTATTATCGCAGTTAATTTTGCCAGAATTAAATATTCATTTAGTTTACAAATCCATTCCTCCTTTGTGGGTATAGTTTTTGACTTCCACCTAGCAGCAATCACTATTCTAGCAGCTGTACTTGCCTACGGAAAAATTCTCTCTCTCCCCCTCCCCGTGGTATCTCTTCATCTGTCAATTCAAGGAGATATGTCTCTGGTTTCTTTGTTATTGATATTTTCAACATCTTCTTTAGTTCTTTGTGTACTACTATCCAAAATTTATTAATTTCCTCACAACTCCACCACATATGTGGTCCAGGCATTGGTATTTATATAATTTCAAACAAAGCATTTCTATTTCAACCAATCATATACATCAGAGATGTCCAAGCGCTGGACCGCAATTGACAGGTAGACCTCTGTGTTGTTTTGGGTCGATTGTGAGACCTTTGAAGGCCGCGCCCCCTTTCCGCAAGAACTTCTGCATATGCTCCTATTTCTGTTTTTGCTTGTTTTAATGTTTGTTGTTGCAAAAAGAATTAAATTTTTATTGCATCCCCCGCCTCCTTAAAAAAGTCCCTTTGCAGTTGCACGTTCCGGATATTCATCATTACCTCATTTTATTATAATACACACGCGCAACGAGCACTGGCAATTTCTGCTGAATATGTTCTGATGCCTACCGCGTTCTGTTATGTTGTGTTGGTGTGCATGTTGGGAACCTGTGTTACATGCAGCCATTTGCATCATATAGCAACTCATGTTCCAGCTTTCAGCTGTATCTTTGTGATGCTCATATTAGCTGTATTTCTGCCCCTATTGGGGGGCGGCAACTTGCAAAATAATCAGTTTCATAAAGCACAGGCTACCATAACTTCTGTATTAGAAGCACACTCAAGGATTTACAGGGGTACACATTATCACATTTATTGTGGCCCTTTAAGCAACTGCCACAAGGCCACTACTGCCCATACCATGCCAGCCTTAGGAAGGGAGAAGGGACAGGCAGATGGAAGGAATTGCCAAAGGTGTTTGAAAATGGGTGGAGGCTCTTGGGAAGCGGGTGCCCAATAGGGGATTCTACAGGGTCAAAAAAATCCCTGCAGGGGCTCTGAGACTCCCTTGACTTCTTCCTTCCTCCCAGGAAGCTACAACTTGCCTTGGCTTATTTGCTTCTCAAGACGTTGAACCTGCAAACCTGGTCAGGATGGACAGAGGAATATGGACAGCTGACCTGCTCAAGCTGTCTCCTGCATCCCTCCCTGCAACCTCTGATCATCCCCTCCCAGGGCCCTCGGAGAAATCTGTTGAGTTCCAGGGGAGAGGAGATGGGGACATGGATGGCTGGATGGTGGAGGGAGAAAGAGGAAAAGATGGAGAGGAGACCAAAGGCAGGAAGGGCCAGGCAGGAAGAAAGAAGGGAGGGAGGGAGGGAGGGAGGGGTGAGGCCTTTTTCAAAGCAGCTCTTTGTTTTTGGAATCCCTTTCATAAAGTAGTGGGGGCAGATTTTCTTCCTCTGTGCTTTTAAATCTCTGGTGTTATTTCCACTGCAGGATTAAGTGACGAAAATGATGTTGCACACCAATCCATGAAAATGGGTGAAGGGGGCTATGGTAATGCTTCCCGTCATTATGTATTCTTCATATATTTAAATAGTTTATATTACTTTTATTTTTTTAAAGACTGGATCAGAGTGATACATTCCACCAGCAGAAAAATACAGTAGATGCATGCACCTCCCCAGTTTGGTGTGCTGTCGGGACAAAGGACCTGTTATCATGATACACAGTTCATGTGCTGGAGGCTCTACACATAGGATTGGGCATATGAAGACCAAGTGGCACCAGCTTTCCTAATCAAGAGTCCCCTTTGTCAGACTGCAGCCCACAAAAGCTTAAGCCATAATACATTTATGTGCCTTTCAGAGCTGCAGAAGATGAATAAACAGAAGCATAGTTAATCTATGGACTTCTATCCTACTGGAAACAGTGACTGCCAGCAAGTTGGATATCTTGAAAAAAAGGAATTAGGCTGGTGTCTGTGCTCTGCGCTTGCGGTCCTAGGCAATAATGCTTCATTATACTAGTTTCTGGAAAGCACAGGAGGGCAGAGGGCTCTTGGCCTGAAATCTTGCTTGCTGGCTTTTGCTTGGCCACTGTGAAAACAGGATGCTGGACTAGGTGCACCTTTTCCCAATCCAGCAGGCTCTGTTTAGGTTCTAATATGTTGTAATATTTTTACACTTACATGTTACATAAGAACAGTTCAGTTTTACTTCTTACTCATAGGGGAGACTGCTATTGGAGCCTGTGATCCTTTCCTCACTTGAAAAAGAAAAAGACAGATGTTTCTCATAAGCCAGTTCCACCGTAGATCTCTATTATAAAATGATGGTGCTTTCTTAAGTGTGAATGGAGTGATCATGGGTTTCTCTTGCCATTGTCTCATCTGCATTCCTAAAAATTTGGAACATGGAGAGGACAGTTGAGAATGGAGAGGGTGTTAAAATAAGAGAAGGTGCACATGGGAATCGACGTGTGTTCAGTTCCTTTATTGTCTTTCATAGAAGTCTAACAGGATTCTCTCTCCCCCGCCCCCACTCCCAAACAGGTGAGGAAGACGATGGTCAGAATTCTACGGAGCCATCTGTGAATTCATTGGGAAGAACAAAGAAACAGTTTAAATGCAGGGAATGTGGAATGTGCTTTAGTCACTGTGGAAGAATGAGGATACACCAACGAACTCATACAGGGGAGAAACCATTTAAATGCATTGAATGTGGAAAGAGCTTCAGTGAAAGTGGTAACCTGAGAAGACATCAACGAACTCACACGGGGGAGAAACCATTTAAATGCATTGAATGTGGAAAGAGCTTCAGTCATAGTGGAAACCTTAGAACACATCAACGAACTCACACTGGGGAAAAACCATTTAAATGCATTGAATGTGGAAAAATCTTCAGTCATAGTGGAGAGCTCAGAAAACATCAACGAACTCACACTGGGGAAAAACCATTTAAATGCATTGAATGTGGAAAAATTTTCAGTCATAGTGGAGACCTCAGAACACATCAACGAACTCACACGGGGGAGAAACCATTTAAATGCATTGAATGTGGAAAAATCTTCAGTCGTAGTGGAGACCTCAGAACACATCAACGAACTCACACTGGGGAAAAACCATTTAAATGCATTGAATGTGGAAAGAGCTTCAGTTGTAGTGGAGCCCTTAGAAGACATCAACGAACTCACACGGGCGAGAAACCATTTCAATGCACTGAATGTGGAAAGAGCTTTAGTCAAAGTGGATACGTTAGAATACATCAACGAACTCACACTGGGGAAAAACCATTTAAATGCATTGAATGTGGAAAGAGCTTCAGTCATAGTGGAGACCTCAGAACACATCAACGAACTCACACGGGGGAGAAACCGTTTAAATGTATGGAGTGTGGAAAGGGCTTCAGTCAAAGTGGAAAAGTTAGAATACATCAACAAACTCACATGGCAGAAACGATTTAAATGTATGGAGTGTGGAAAGAGCTTCAGTTGTAGTGGAGACCTTAATATTCATGAACGAATTCACACAGGTGAAAAGCCATATAAATGTATGCAGCGTTCAACTCAAGTTTCACTATTTAATTCACATCAAGAAACTCATAAAGGCGGAAATCAATTTTAAATACATGGAACCCATGTGATGTTCTGGTTTTTGTATTTAAATTTGTATACACACATATATATATTAAAGTAATGAAGGTCACAAATACTTGATGTACAAAAGATGTTGCAAGTTGTTGCTAGATAAATGGGGGAAGTGTGAATATGGAATGTTCAAGGTTTGTGATGAATCTGTTGAGTTTTTACTCTGCCCTTCACTGCCAAAATGATGGGCTGCCCTTGTCTTGTGGATCAGCATCTGTCAGGCTTCAGGGAATTGGCTTCCTTCCCCCGTGGCCGTAGATAAGCAGAACAAAGGAAAAGGAGTCTTCTTACCAGTTAGAAACTTTAATGATCCTAGTGAGAGGACAAAAACCTGTCTTCTAGGAATGGCGGTGCTCCCAATTAAGAGGTCCACCCCCTTTCATCCCTAGTCACCCCCGTCACTTCTGCGTCTCGTAACCTCAGCTCATACACTCTGTGCTTTCTGTCCTGCCACATTCGCAACTCCCCTTGAACTTAGGGAAAGCAGAGGGATGCTTTCCAGACACAGTGAATCTGTTAACTCTCTCTCTTAATGTTTCTTCTGCAAGGTGTTCCCCATCCAGTATTTCCCAGCTTCTCCCTTCTGAACTATGTTCCTCTGCAAACCACTGTTTCAAATCTATACAGTCCTCCTGCTCCTGGGAAGATTCAGGGGGAGGCTCCCACGAATGTGCCTCAGTGCAGCTCTCCTCAGCTGGGTCCCTAGTTAGGTTTTGGTTTAGGGGAGAAAGCATGGGCCTGGCCCTTGGGTGGGGGCGAGGGGAGAAGGGAAGAGAAGTAGAGGGGATGCTTCTTTTTCTGCACAAGGCTAGTTCTTGTTTCTCCCAAGTACGCACCTGTAATCAGTGAGCGTGCATTTAGCAGGAGTGCATCCCTTTGTCTCATAGCCTAAGCTGCTTCAGGAGGCATTAGGGCGAAGCGTGTGTATCACACATGTGCTGTGAGAGCAATGGTTAAGATTAAGTTAATTGCAACCTTAAACACACTTGGGTCCCATTAGAGAGGATCCTCATGAGGCCGGAGGAACATTGCCCGGCTGTGAGGTGTAATGTCCACCACTCGCTGCAAGGCCTTTCCCACCTGGCCGAGGGGGTGGGGTGTAGGGATGATCGTGGAGTGGGCAGTGGGGTCCGGAGGGAGCACACTCCCCACCAGCAGGCAGCCACAGTCTGCCTGCACGCGTGACCTTGGGGTGCGGGGCACCCACCCCCCAGACAAGCCACAGCTGTCTGAACATCGTTCCCTCTGTCTAACCTTTTGCGGTCTCAGTACTCTGCGGTGTCCTGTCTGTAACCTTTGTCTCTGAGACCTTTTGTCTCCTTTGTCATACACTGTGCAAGGGGAAAATGACGCGGTGGAAACAGGTGCCAAAATAACTTTGTACCACCCCACGATCTCGGCACCGGAAGATGTGCAAAGGTCACAGCCCAAAATGTATCTGCTTGGGTTTGCATATTTGTCTCAATAAAAGGAGGCTCCACAGGGCTGGCTGGCAGCTTGCATGCAGCTCACCTGTGTGCAGCTCACCTGCATTATCAACTCCCTGCCTCATGTCCTTCAGTGGGGCCCAGACTCACCCAGCCCTATGTTAAATTTGTATTCTGTAGTTGACCTCCTTTGCAATGTTTTATTTTGAAATCTTTTTAGATAATATTTTAGATTTCTGATATGTTGCTTTGGATGTATACTCTCACCCTGTCCTGAAGTTCTCACCCTGGGCCAGCAGGGGGATACTGTAGATAGTTATGCAAATGAAGGATCGAAAGTGACGTTCAGTGATTGGATAGTTTTAGAAAGTTGCAACAGTTACGATTGTTCTGGAGCTCTATATAAGCAGGCTGGCTGAGCTCAGTTCAGTTCTGTTCCATCTTACAAATAAAGAACTGCTTTGGAAGAATCGCTGTGTTGTCTGATATGTTCGCCCACAACCTAACAGTGGCGACGAGGATGGGATCGATGGACATCAGAGCACAGCCAGATGCGGCCATCCTCTGAGCTGAGCTGAATCACTGAGCGAAATCACTGAACAGAACCAATTCAGAGCTGACTGTTCTGGCTAGAGCACTGTGTTCCATCCATCGCCCTTTACGCCGGCATCAGAATCATGGCTTCACTTGTGCCTCTACCGCCGTTTCCGCCAGCTTCTGAATCATCGGACTCCTACCTCGCTCGGTTTGACTGCTACTTCCAAGCCAACGAGCTGACAGCAGTATCATGTATCAAAGGAACGGAAGGGGGGCCTATTCCTCAGCCTCTGTGGGCCTGAGGTGTTCGAGACGCCCTGAGCATTGGTTGAGCCTGAAGCAATCCAGGCAACACCATGGGACACGATTCAAGAGAAGCTCTGAAACCACTACGCACCAAAGCCGTCCAGGATTGCTGCCTGCCATGCGTTCTACCACCGGAACCAGGCAGAGGGAGAGTCAATCAACAACTACAACACCGCCCTCTGACAGGCTGCAATGCATTGCGAGTTCCGAGACTTAGACGATGCCCTGATGGATCGAATCATCTGTGGGGTCCGGGACATCCATCTGCAACGGCGTCTCCTCGCCAAGCCAGACCCCACGCTACAGAAAGCCATTGAGGAGGCTGTGGCCTTGGAAGCTGCTGAACGCTCCGCCCAGGAGATCTGCAAGTCCAGCAGCCCGCGTCTTGCTAGGAAGCCAGTTCCAGTGCATCACGAAGAGGCCAGCAGTGATGAGGCATCCTCCAGTGAAGATGATGACGTGCACCAGGCAAAGCGGGAACGCAGGAAGTTCCAACAGAAGTCCAAAGGCCAACCGGAATGTGCCGGCTGCGGAGGCAACCATTCCCGTGCCAAGTGTCAATTCAGAGAATCCATCTGTCAGACGTGTTCCAGAAGGGGCCACATCGCTAAGGTCTGCCGATCGGCTCCGTCTGACACCCCCCCTTTACCGACTCGCAAGTCCAAGTCTTCACTCCAATCTGCCAAGGAAAGCTATTTCGCTCTCACCAACTGCCACTGCCCATCTGGAACCACGATTGGCCAAACCGACTCGCCTACGAGACGCAAGCTGAACGTCACGGTGCTCATTGAAGGAGCTCCATGTGACATGGAGATCGACACTGGGTCTGCCCTGTCCATCGTGTCTTGGAGCACCATCAAAAGACTGGTACCCAGAGTGTCCAAAAGGCAACTCGACTCTCACTGTGTACACCTGAGAGACTACCAGGGAAACGACATTCCCGTGGTAGGCGTTGGCCGGTTCCGGATTGCCTTCAAGGATTTTTCGGGCCTGCTCTGACTGGTGGTGGTCGAAGGTCAGCGGCCAAGCTTCCTAGGGCTAGGCTGGTTTGATGCCCTCGGCCTGGAAGTCACCGGCATCAACTGCATCTCTAACGCAGAGACTGAGGGTCTGGTCAAAGACTTTGCCGAGGTTTTTGACGGCACTTTGGGGCAATATACAGGTACGCCCATCTCCTTTAGCCTTGATCTACAAGTCGCCCCCATCAAGCTAAAGCAACGCTGGGTTCCCTTTGCTCTCAAGGCTAAGGTGGAGAAACAACTGGACAAGCTGATCGCCCAAGGAGTTTTGGAGTCGGTTGACCACGCCAAGTGGGAAACCCCCATTGTCACGCCTGTCAAGCCAGACGGGTTGGTGAGAATCTGCGCTGACTACAAGTGCACGATCAACAAGGCACTTCAGCAGCACGCTGTTGTTCAACACCTGCTGCATTCCTTGGGTGAGGGTAAGGTCTTTGCTAAGCTGGACCTTGCCCGAGCCTATCAACAACTGCCCATCGATGATGCCACTGCTGAAGCCCAGACGATCGTCACCCACCGAGGGGCATTCCGTTGCCGCCGTTTGCAGTTCGGCGTGAGTGTGGCTCCTGGCATCTTCCAAAGCCTTATGGAGCGTTTCCTGCAAGGGCTTCTGGGTGTGGTACCGTATTTTGATGACGTCTTGGTGTTCGCAGACTCACACCAGCAGCTGTTCCGAGTGCCTCCGTGCCGTGCTGACCAGGTTCCAAGAGGCCGGGCTCAAGGTAAAGAGGGAGAAGTGCCAGATCGCCGTTCCACAGGTGGATTTCCTGGGCTATCTGCTAAATAAGATGCTAGACTAAAACAACTGAGCACCACTAAATTTAGAAGTTTGTTAAGAAAATAAGTAAGACTGTGAAAACTTAGCTCCTTTTGAGAATTATATGATTATGAAATATAGAAGGGATATAAGATTTTAAATAAGATGATAAATTGCTGACAAAATGTTTCAACAATGAAAACGGGAGCGGGAGATGTGAGGAAGTCCAAAGAAAATGTGAAAATATGTCAAGATCGATGTTACATTGTTTATTATGTCTATTTTTATTGTAAAATTTAATAAATTGCTTTAAAAAAAAAAAAGGATTTCCTGGGCTATCATATTGACGCCTCCAGCCTTCACCCGACCACATCCAAGATCCGTGCTATCCAGCAGGCCCCCATCCCAAAGAACAAGATGGGAGTTGCAGGCGTTCCTGGGACTGCTGAACTTTTTTAACATGTTCCTGCCCCACAAAGCCACGGTGGCTGAGCCTCTTCACTGACTCCTCAGCACAAAGACACCTTGGTCCTGGGGTCATTGGGAGATGGCCGCCTTCAACGCGGTCAAGGCTCTCCCTTCATTGGACAGTGTGCTGGTACAGTACAGTGAAGCCAGGCCGCTGGTCCTTGCCTGTGACGCCTCACCTTTTGGCATTGGCACTGTCCTTAGTCACCGTTTTCCAGACAGAAGAGAAGCACTGCTCGCCTACTTTTCCAGGACGCTATCTCCAACGGAACGGAATTACAGCCAGCTCGACAAGGAGGCACTGGCACTTGTGGCTGGAGTGAAGAGGTTCCATGAATACCTCTACGGCAGGACTTTTGACCTCATCACCGACCACAAGCCGCTCCTGGGCCTCCTCGCTGGTGATCGACCAACTCTACCGGTCCTCTCGCCGTGCATGTTGTGATGGACTGTTTTCCTGGCTGCCTACCACTACCGGCTCGTCCATTGCCCGGGGGAATCGATGGGCCATGCCGACGCCCTCAGCCGTTGCCCTCTTCCAGCGTTTGTGGAAGACCCAGCTCCTGCTTCATCACTCCTCCTGATTGAGGATCTTCCGGCAGCGCCTGTATCGGCTGCCACTGTGGCCTCCGCATCTGCCCAGGATCGCACCATCAGCCATGTGCTCAACTGGGTGTGGAGAGGGTGGCCACAAGGGCCTTTTGAATTGGAGTTCCAGCTGTTCACAACCAGACAACATGGTCTCTCGGCTCATTGCGGCTGTCTGCTGTGGGGAGACCGCGTCGTGATTCCCCAAAGACTTCGTCAACGTGTGCTGGAGGCTCTGCACGTTGGCCACCCGGGAATTGTCAAAATGAAGGCGTTGGCTCGGTGTTACGTCTGGTGGCCTAATATGGACGATGCCATCACTGCCTGGGTGTCCGCCTGTCAAGCGTGCCAGGAGTCGAGGCCTGCACCACCGGCAGCTAAGGGACACACCTGGGGGACGCCCAAGACACCCTGGTCGAGGGTGCACATCGATCTGGCCGGCCCCTTTCACGGCCGGACTTTTATGGTAGTGGTGGACACCTATTCCAAATGGCTGGAGGTGGCCCTGATGCCCTCCACCACTACCGAGGCCGTCATCCAGGTGCTGCAAGGCCTCTTTGCGACGCATGGGTGTCCTGATGTCTTTGTCTCTGACAACGGACCACAGTTCACATCAGGCGTTTTTGAGCGGTATCTTTTGGGACTGGGCATCCGCCATGCCCTAACGGCACCATTTCATCCATCCAGCAACGGGCAAGCAGAGAGAATGGTGCGCTCGGCAAAAGAGGCACTGGCACGCCTGGACCGGGGAGACTGGCACGAGCGGGTTGCCGAATACTTGTTCATACAACACATCACCCCTCATGCGGCCACAGGGCTGAGTCCTGCTGAACTGCTTATGGGTTGCCGCCTCAGGTCCCCACTCAACCGGCTGCACCCAGACTTTGCTGTGCCCGAACCCCCAGGCTGTGCTAACGTGCCACGGTCATTTGTTCCCAGAAACCAGGTCTTTGCCCAGAGCTTTGTGGGGGACATTCCTTGGGTGCCAGCAACAGTAGTGGGAGTCACTGGACCTCGCTCGTACCAGGTGGCACTCAAAGACAGACGCTTGCGGCGCCGGCACATAGACCAGCTTAGGCGCAGGGTTGGGGACTTGGACACTACCGTGGTGCCCCCAACTGCGCTCGTGGCTCTGGAACAGACACTTACAGATAGTGAGGCTCCACCTACACCTCTCTCGCAAACTGCCGGCGTGGAGCCGAACCAAGCCGCTTCAGAGGGTCTGCCAGACTTACCACAGACTCAGACCGCTACCGTGCCTGACAATCCACCAACTCCACTTGCGGAGTTTCCACCCACAGCAGCGGATCCAGGGGACTTGGTTTCAACGCCACCTAGGGTCGCACCACAGCCTCAGCAAGAATTGGGGGGCCCCCCAGACTTGGCTACCAGTCCCCAGCGGTCTCGCAGAGTTTCCAAGCGCCCAACTTATTTAAAGGACTATGTTGTTGGACATGTATCACTGTTGGTCTAAGTATGTGAAATCTAACCGATATGCTTTTGTTCCCAATTGAACCATTACGTGTAGTGCTGTATATAAGAAAACCATTACGATTGTAACTAACGCCTTATCTTGGTGGGGAGGGGTGTTATGTACTGAAGTTCTCACCCTGGGCCAGCAGGGGGATACTGTAGATAGTTATGCAAATGAAGGATCGAAAGTGACGTTCAGTGATTGGATAGTTTTAGAAAGTTGCAACAGTTACGATTGTTCTGGAGCTCTATATAAGCAGGCTGACTGAGCTCCTCAGTTCACTTCTGTTCCAGCTTACAAATAAAGAGCTGCTTTGGAAGAATCGCTGTGTCATCTGATATGTTCGCCCACAACCTAACAAAAAACACCTCGGGTGACAAACACTTCAGGTTTCAAACTACTAACCCGGAGTTAGTACCTCGGGTTGAGAACTTTATCTCAGGATGAGAAGGGAAATTGTGCGGTGGCAGCAGGAGGCCCCATTAGCAAAAGCGCACCTCAGGTTAAGAAGCGTTTCAGGTTAAGAATGGACCTCCAGAACCAATTAAGTTCTTAACCCGAGGTACCACTGTATTTCACTTTTTTCAAATTGTTTTATTTATGTTTTATTGATATATGCTTTAACCTGCTTTGAAGTTATTTTAAAAAAATATAAAGGGTATAGAAATTAAACAAAAAATAAATAAATGTATAGAGCAGGGATATCCGACATGGGGTTGCTCACATGTTGGGCAACAGCTCTTATAAGCCTCAGCCCGTATGGCCAAGGTTGATGGGAGTTGTAGTTCAAAAGCTCAGGGGTGGAATATCTCATGTTTCTTACAACTTTTCATTATGAATAATTGTAGGCAAAACTTTTGATGATTCAGAGCTCATTTTTAGCTTCCAGGAGCAGCTGGTCACTTCTGCTTTATAAACAAACCCAAATATATTGACACACTTTACATTAAAATTAAATTTCAGAAGAGAGACAAACAAACTTTTTTTTTTAAAGCCATTTTTTTTACTTTACAAACCATTATCTTCTCAATCCAAGATTTGCTTTTCATATTGAGGCAAGGAAGAAGGGCTACCCCTATGCTATCCATATAATCAGTTATCAGTAATCAATATATTCATATATGCTCACACATAATCAAGGCTTACAGTATTTTATAATCCATTTTGAATCAAAGGGAAGCTGTGACTTGGCTAACTGCATACTGCCTGAAACAGCAAAATTAGGAGCCGACCTTTCCCCTACAAACATCCGTGTACCCTGGAGAAGGGGAAGCTGTGAATCAGAGATTCTGGTACAAAATCCCCTCAGATACAGGCTAAATTAATCCGCAGAACAGGAAGAGAAAACCACAAAATCTCCAAACTCCCTGTCCTGTCATAACTAGGGGAGAGGTTAGACAGAGCGTCACTGCAAGCAGCGGAAGCAGAACTAAAACTCCGTGCTTGACCAGTGCTTGACCAGGAGCTGGTAGCATGGCAAGAAGCTTGCTAATTGGCTAATTTTCGCTGGCAATATCGTGACTGCCTCATGGTTGTCTCATGATCTATGATTTGCTGTGATCTGCTCAGGTATAAAGACCTCTGGATTTCTGTCAATCAGGACGTCCCAGTTCCTTTTGGAAGAGATTCCAAACTGGGTCCTTATTGCCTGGCAATAAACTTCACCTTCTTATTCTCCATTGCTGAGTCTTTTTGATCCTCATTTAACACCTCATTTAACACTGCTTACGTTCACGTGCTTCATTATGTATAAAAATACTTGGTTAGCAAGGGGGTACAGAAATAATAATAAAAAAGCGACAATAAAAGCATTATCAGCATTTAAAAAGAAATGCTAGTGGATGTTCTTCTGCAAGCTGTTCCCCATCCAGTATTTCCCAGCTTCTGCCTTCTGAACTATGTTCCTCTGCAAACCACTGGTCCAAATCTATACAGTCCTCCTGCTTCTGGGAAGATTCAGAGGGAGGCTCCTACGAATGCGCCTCAGTGCAGCTCTCCTCAGCTGGGTCCCTGGTTAGGTTTTGGTTTAGGGGAGCAAGCATGGGCCTGGCCCTTGGGCTGGGGCGAGGGGAGAAGGGAAGCGAAGTACAGTGGTACCTCAGATTATATACGCTTCAGGTTACATACGCCTCAGGTTACAGATTCCGCTAACCCAGAAATAGTACCTTGGGTTAAGAACTTTACTTCAGGATGAGAACAGGCGGCGCAACAGCAGTGGGAGGCCCATTAGCTAAAGTGGTGTTTCAGGTTAAGAACAGTTTCAGTTTAAGAACGGAATGAATTAAGTACTTAACCCGAGGTACCACTGTAGAGGGGATGCTTCTTTTTCCTTTCACGGCTAGTTCTTGTTTCTCCTGAGTGCGCGCCTGTAATCAGCAAGCATGCTTTTAACTGGAGTGCATCCCTTTGTCTTGGAGTGCAAGATGATTCAGGAGGCCTGTGGCGTTTGCTTCCTAGGATGGGTCATAAGGAAAGGGTTAAAATGGGTGTGATGTGATTGGCCAGTGAGAATGCAAGGGGGAGTAAAAGTTAGAGTGGGAGGTTTTGAAAGTCAGTTGAGGTTTGGGAACTGGAGAAGGAAGAGGGAGGAATAGGCAGTGGGTTGGTTGAGTTGTATTGTGAGAGAGTGAGAGGAATTATTAGGTTGAGTCAGATAGATAGTTGGAATAATCAGTTTGGAGTTGTTAGGAACTAAGATTAAGAAACTGACAAGAGAAAAATAAACTGAAGCCATACGCTTATTCCTGCATTTAAAAATAAACTTGATTATTTGTTAATGTTAACAACTGTCTGGGCTCCGTGTGCCCCCGTGAGAAGCGGGGTGGTGGCAGCGAAGAAAGCAATCACGGTGGTGGCACAGGGTCAATAGACCGTCAAACGTCTGGGGGCCCTGTGTGATCGCCACAAGGCCTTAGAGCGAAGCACGTGTATCTCACATGTGCCTTGAGAGCAATGGTGGAGGGACCGTCGGGGTGCTTAAAAGGAGGCTGTTGTTTCGTTTGGGGGGGGAGAGTCTCAGCGACGTCAAAAAGGAAGAGCCAACCGCGCCTACAGGATACGTGTGCTAGCTACTCTGATTTGGAAGATGGGCAGTGGAAGTGGCACATGCTTGTGCTAAAAGCAGATCTAATGAAGATTAAGTTAATGGCAACTTTTTAAAAAAATTAATATTCTTTATTGATTAAAAAATTGCATGTCTGTACAAACATTATGTACAATCTTTTAACAGGTAGGAAAAAAAGAAAATAATATAAAATATTTAACTTTACAAAACTTAATGTTCTCAGTCCATGATTTGCTTTTCATACGTATAAAAATTTACTTTAAAAGCAGATTTCAGAACAGAGATAAACAAATTATTTTTTTTTTAAAGACCTTTTTAACTTTACAAAACATTGTGTTCTCAATCCATGATTTGATTTTCATATGTATAAAAATGTTTATTTCTTGGCCCACCTCCCATCACTGTGGGGAGAGCCTGGGGCACGGGATAAGAATGCAGGGTCGGCCTGACATCCATCAGTTCTCTGGCTCCAACAGCGGCCATCCAGGCATTTCTGCAAAACTCACAATCAGGACATGATGGTAAGAGCCACCCTCTCTTTGTGAGGAAATCCCGTATACAAATAGCCAATTCAATTTCCTTGATGCCAGCCTTTATGTGGCCAAAATGGAACCCTTCCTCAAAGGAAGAGAGGGAGGTACCAGTAACCTTGAGGCAGCTCCATTGGTTACGTATGCCCAATGAATTTTTAGGTGGGGGGAAAAGATAGCCAAAGCCACGCAATGAGAACTACACATGGTCAGTGGATACAGAAAACTGGCTGTGGGGGTGGGGCACTGCTGGACAGCAGAAATGGAAAACTGGAGAGGGATGGATAGCAATGGAGTGTGCTGGAAAAGGCTAATGTTTTGGACCAGAAGCACTCAGTGCCTCAGCATTTTCTTCCAGGTTTTAATGGACAGGCTGCTCTGGTGCTTATCACTGTAGACTGAGAGAGTACCTTGCCTTCAACTTCTTCTCAATGCCAGCATCCTCCTTCCTTCATCCATAGCCATATATGACGATTGCTGAGCCTGATGGGGGTGGGAATTTGTTTGATTTTATGTTTTTGTAATTTTGAAATTTTTACTGTTTTTTGTTTGTATTGTTTTATTGGTTGTTTTTTTTTTTTTAGGTGTTATTTTGTTCTTAAGGGGAGGGGTCAGGGCTGCCGGGGAGTGGGTCCCAGCCAACAAAATGGCTGGGGCATGTTCCACAGGGGAGGATGCACTGGGACAACCGATCTCAGTGATCACGGGTAGGAGGAGGAGTTACGCTAAGACCAGACCATGTCATTACAGAGGAGGCAGGTTTAGTCGTTGTTTGAGGACTATCCCTGCCTCCAGGTCTGGTCCTGACCGGATGGATACTAGAATCAGCAAGGGATACCCACATGACCTGAAGGTGCTGCTGTGCAATGCCAGGTCAATGATTCATAAGACCACTGCCATCCATGACTTGATCATGGATGGAGGACTTGACCTGGCATGTGTGACAGAGACTTGGTTGGATGAAGCAGATGGGCCTGTCCTTGCCGCTGCTTGTCCACCAGGTTTCTCTTACGCACAGCAACCCAGGTCATGTGGGCGGGGAGGGGGGGTTGCAGTGATTTTTAGGAAGTCATTAGTTTGCACCAGGCGTCCTATTGGGAAGACCCAGTTTTCCAAGTGCATGTTCTGGAAGTTGGGCAGTACAGGATTCCTACTGGTGTACCGACCTCCCCGCTGCACCAAGGATTCCCTGCCCGAGCTGCTTCAGGTCGTGGCGGATGTCCTCCTGGAGACACCTAGCTTGGTTGTCCTAGGGGATTTTAACATCCATGCCGACACGACCTTACAAGGGGCTGCTCGGGACTTCGTGGAAAGCATGGCCTCCATGGGGCTGTCCCTGAATAACTCTGGCCCAACCCATAGCCGCGGACATGCCTTGGACCTGGTGTTTACCTCTATGGATGTTGGTGATCTGACACTAAGTAAAAGCGAAACGAAAGAAGTGCCATGATCAGATCACTTCCTGGTGCAACTGGACTTCTCTGCGACCCATCCCCTCTGCAGGGAGGTGGGACCAATTCGGATGGTCCGCCCCCGCCACTTAATGGATCCAAATGGTTTCCAGAGAGTGGTAGGGGATGCTTTATCCCATGTTGATGGCCTTTCAGCCGATTCCCTGGTGGCCCGCTGGAATGTGGAGTTAACCAGGGCTATTGACTGTTTGGCTCCGAAGCGCCCTCTCCGATTGCATGGAGCCCGGAGAGCCCCGTGGTTCTCCACGGATCTGAGGGCAATGAAACAATCGTTGAGACGGCTAGAGCGCCGGTGGCGGATAACTCATTCCGAATCTGACCGGACACAGGTTAGAGCTCAACGTCGAGCCTACCAAGTGGCGATAGCGACGGCAAAGAATACCTTCTTCGCCGCCTCTATTGCATCTGCAGAAAACAGCAGCAGGAGACTTTTTCAGGTGGTTCACAATTTAGCGGAACCACCTGCGACATCTGGGCCCAGTACGGGCCACATGATCTCCTGCAATGATTTTGCAAAGTTTTTTGCAGATAAAATCGCTCAGATTTGGGAAGAAGTAGACTCCACCATGGGAGCAGAGCCAGGGCGGGAGAGTGCTAGAGTCCTGTCTAGTCAAGTTGTGTGGGATCAATTCCAACCTGTTACCTCCGAGGATGTGGACAGGCTGCTTGGACGAGTGAAACCAACCACCTGTCTCCTGGATCCTTGCCCATCCTGGCTTATAAAAGCTAGCCGGGAAGGACTGGGTGATGGGCTTCGTGGGGTGGTGAATGCTTCCCTCCGTGAGGGAGCCTTCCCAGACCCGCTGAAAGAGGCGGTTATTAAACCGCTTCTTAAAAAACCATCTTTAGATGCGGCCACCATGGCCAATTATCGCCCAGTCTCAAATCTTCCATTCTTGGGCAAGGTGATTGAGCGAGTGGTTGCTGAACAACTCCAGGCACGCCTGGAAGAAGCGGACCATTTGGATCCCTTCCAGTCGGGATTCAGGCCTCATCATGGGACTGAAACTGCCTTGGTCGCACTGGTTGATGATCTCCGGCGGGCTAGGGACAAAGGTGAGAGCTGTTTCCTAGTTCTGCTGGATCTCTCAGCGGCGTTTGATACCATCGACCATAACATCCTTCTGGACCGTCTTGAGGGGCTGGGAGCTGGGGGCACTGTCATACAGTGGTTCCGCTCCTTCCTCCTGGGCCGTGTTCAGAAAGTGGTGGGGGGGGATGAGTGTTCAGACCCCTGGGCTCTCACTTGTGGGGTGCCTCAGGGTTCTGTCCTCTCCCCCATGCTTTTCAATATTTACATGCAGCCACTGGGAGAGATCATCAGGAGGTTTGGGCTGGGTGTTCATCAGTATGCGGATGATATCCAGCTCTACCTCTTTTTTAAATCAGAACCAGTGAAGGCGGTGAAGGTCCTGTGTGAGTGCCTGGAGGCGGTTGGAGGATGGATGGTGGCTAACAGATTGAGGTTGAATCCTGACAAGACAGAAGTACTGTTTTGGGGGGACAGGAGGCGGGCAGGTGTGGAGGATTCCCTGGTCCTGAATGGGGTAACTGTGCCCCTGAAGGACCAGGTGCGCAGCCTGGGAGTCATTTTGGACTCACAGCTGTCCATGGAGGCACAGGTCAAATCTGTATCCAGGGCAGCTGTTTACCAGCTCCATCTGGTACGTAGGCTAAGACCCTATCTGCCTGCGGACTGTCTCGCAAGAGTGGTGCATGCTCTGGTTATCTCCCGCTTGGACTACTGCAATGCGCTCTACGTGGGGCTACCTTTGAAGGTGACCCGGAAACTACAACTAATCCAGAATGCGGCAGCTAGACTGGTGACTGGGAGCGGCTGCCAAGACCATATAACACCGGTCTTGAAAGACCTACATTGGCTCCCAGTAAGTTTCCGAGCACAATTCAAAGTGTTGGTGCTGACCTTTAAAGCCCTAAATGGCCTTGGTCCAGTATATCTGAAGGAGCGTCTCCACCCCCATCATTCTGCCCGGACACTGAGGTCCAGCTCCGAGGGCCTTCTGGCGGTTCCCTCACTGCAAGAGGCCAAGTTACAGGGAACCAGGCAGAGGGCCTTCTCGGTAGTGGCGCCCGTCCTGTGGAACGCCCTCCCATCAGATGTCAAAGCGATAAACAACTACCTGACATTCAGAAGACATCTGAAGGCAGCCCTGTTCAGGGAAGTTTTTAATATGTGACATTTTAGTGTATTTTTTATCTTTGTTGGAAGCCGCCCAGAGTGGCTGGGGAAACCCAGCCAGATGGGCGGGGTACAAATAACAATATTATTATTATTATTATTATTATTATTATTATTATTATTTTAATTCAGCAACATCTGGAGGGCCAGAGGTTCCCACACTTACTTGCAGGCTCCGGCCTAAGACCGAGTTCATCAGAGTTGGGTCGTTGTTGGCTAAGAGCACCGGGAATGATGGGAGTTGTAGTCCAACAACATCTAGGGACCCAAGATTGAATGACACCGGCTTGTAGGATATATTGTTGCCGAGGCTAAGATCAAACACATCCATTCTTAAGGAAATTAGCCCTGAGTGCTCACTGGAAGGACAGATAGTGAAGCTGAGGCTCCAATACTTTGGCCACCTCATGAGAAGAGAAGACTCCCTGGAAAAGACCCTGATGTTGGGAAAGATGGAGGGCACAAGGAGAAGGGGACGACAGAGGACGAGATGGCTGGACAGTGTTCTCGAAGCTACAAACATGAGTCTGACCAAACTGTGGGTGACAGTGGAAGACAGAAGTGCCTGGCGTGCTCTGGTCCATGGGGTCACGAAGAGTCGGACACGACTAAACGACTAAACAACAACAACAGGCTAAGCAGTCCTGGGCCTTGGGAGGAGGCCACACGTATACCACCTTGAGTTTCATGATGGAAGAAAGGAAGGATATGGCAGCAGAAAAGTAGGAAGTTTCTTAAATAAATCAAGGCCCATGGTTGCTTTTTGCTGAGCCCTGCTATATATGCCCACAGGACTCTGCCTCATGTTGGATTTTGGGCAGGGGGAAGGTGTGTTGCCAGGATACTCTTTTCATCCTGCTTGCATTTTTTCTGTATAAATAATGTAAATCATTTTAACTGATTTTAATAGCATTCTGATATTGCTTTAAACTGCCCAGCAACACCTTCAGGTCATGTGGTTGTTGATTCCAGTATCCATCCGGTCAAGACCAGACCCAGAGGCAGGGATAGTCTTCGAACAATGATTAATCCTGCCTCCTCGGTAATGACATGGTCTGGTCTTAGTGTAACTCCTCCTCCTGCCCATGATCACTGAGATCAGATGTCCCAGTGTATCCCCCACAATAGAACTTGCACCAGCCATTCTGTTGGCTGGGGCCCACTCCCATGCAGCCCTGA
The DNA here is from genome assembly GCF_964106645.2 of Podarcis pityusensis. Lineage (NCBI taxonomy): Eukaryota > Metazoa > Chordata > Lepidosauria > Squamata > Lacertidae > Podarcis > Podarcis pityusensis. The sequence continues at coordinate 110,519,710 of NC_138029.1, forward strand.
TCCCGCCCCTTAAAAACAAAACACAAACTATACAACTAATAAACAACAAAAAACAAAAACAAAACAGTTATGCTCAAATTAATCCCCAACCAGAAACCCACCCCCCTGTTACGGAAAAATCTGGGTGCAGGGTTATTCTGCCACCCAGCTCGTCGGACTAAGTAAGTCCGCGGGTCCCTGCGGAAGAAAATGAGCTCAGCCGGACAGGAGCAAACTGCAGGAAATCCAAGTTTATTGCGCAACAGGTTCAAGACAAGATTGAACCCCGAGAATGGGGCGACATAAACTTTTAAAAGTTCCCTCCAAGTCCCAGAATACAGTGCACGAAACGTCATGAATACATTATGGGAAGGTTGGGTTTCATGGATTACATCATGAATATATTACACACGTCATGAATATCTCAGAGAAAGGTGGGGTTACACTAATTAACATTTGAGATAAGGGAGGGGGAAATATGTAGAGCGAGAGATACACATAGATAAACATTTATCAAGTACCGGTGGTGGCAGGACAAAGGGCCAGAGATATGCATCGTCTGCCACCTGGTATTGCCCGGAGGAAGGATTAGGAAGTTCCTGTGTACGTGCCCTGCCGCTTCAGGGATTATGGAGGTCGGGGTGCCATCATGGAGTCCAAAGGGAGCTGAGTTGAATGACAGCAAGAGCTAGGAAATCGGAGTTATGGTTGATTTTATATCAATTTCCAAAGGTTTTCTATGCTTTCTGACCTATTCCGTATTGGTGATCAAAAGCGGAAACAAAATGGACACATTGTAGCAAGAATGCACGGCTGTGATTGGCTAAAGCGTGGCTCGTTTTATGAATGGGGAATACAATATGATACGGTCGACTCATGTTAGGAATAGGGCGAGAGAAAGGCATAGGAAAGATGGGGCTTATTCCGCCCGCGTGAAGACAGGAAAGAGAGCCTTTTATTTACAAGGCAGGGGTACAGTGTGGTGCCTATGCAATGGTGCAGGGGCTGAGGGTTCGAGGCCGGCTGGGCACTGCAGGGGCCATCGCCTCGGACCCCTTCAGGGAGCGGTGGGGAAGGATGGGTACCCCCCCCCCTGTTCCTTCCGTATCACCCCCAACACAGCAAAAAAAGGGGGGGAGAAAAAACTGCTTAAGGGCATTTTAAAACACGTTAGACACTCATTTCTATAGCATGTGAGCCTTTGTGTCAGTGTCAGGTAAACAAGTATTTTGTTTTTATTGGCGGTGGGAGAGACCAGAGTGTCCAGGAGGTGGTTGGTTGCAGGATATTCGTCAAAGCAATGCCCAATCTCTGTGGTGTTTGAAAGTGACCCCCAATGGTTGTTTACACATGCAAGGGATCCATTGCCCCCTGCAGTGAACATGTGGCAAGCGTTTGCGTCTAAACTCCTGGGAGGCAGAGACCCAAATCTGAACCGAGACAAGGGGACGGCAGATCTCTAGCTAGGGATTGACCCAAGCTCCTTCTGCCCGCTGACCAGAAAAGCCATATCCCCCACACAAAAAAGCCCACCTTGAGATTCCTTCTCCTTTCACACTCCAGTTTTACAAAGGCAAACTCCTATTAGGCAAAGGTGGGTTGCAGAACAAAATTTTGCTTTAAAAGAAAAATTGTGGTGGTTCTCTCATTGTGAATAAGTGAGGTTCATAGACCACAGAATCATAGAGTTGGAAGGGACCAAGAGGGTCATCTAGCCAAACCCCCTGCAATACAGGAATCTTTTTGACAAGGTGGGACTCAAACCCACAACCTCAAGAAACTCATGCTCTACCAGCTGAACTATCCCAGGACTCAGATCAATCCCAGTGGGATTGCAAACAATGAATCGGGAGCAAAGATTTTGTATGAATATATTACCTCAAGTTATTCCGATGCTCCCAAATGCACTGGTAAAAGAAATTTTCAGATTGAACAAGTGGTATCATCATCATCATTATTCCCCAGCCCATTGGGGCAGCTTCCAGCAAAATATAAAAACATAATAAGACATCAAACATTAAAAACTTCCTGAATCTGCTTCTTTGAGAGAAGTCGACAAATTTAGGACGGATGCTCTATATCAACTCAATGACAGGGAACCAGGCAGAGGGCCTACTTGGTAGCAGCACCTGCTCTGTGGAACGCTCTGGAACGCTCTCCTGTCAGTTGTCAAGGAAATAAACATCTATATGACTTTTATAAGACAGCTGAAGGCAGCCCTGTATGGAAAAGTTTTTAATGTTTGATGTTTCATTGGTTTTTAAAAAATATTCTGTTGGGAGCTGCCCTAGTGGCTGGGGAAACCCAGCCAGATGAGCAGGTATAAATAATGTTATAATATTATTATTCTTATGCTTAATTGAATAGCAGTTCCCGGAAGCCGCTGGAGGGGAGAAATGCTCTTGAGCTCCAATCCTCCTTGCAGGCTTGGCCACCATGAGGAGACAGTGCTGAGATTCCTGCATTGCAGGGGGTTGGACTAGATGACTCTCAGGGTCCCCTTCCATCTCAACGATTCTATGATTCTAACAGGGTGCGGGACTAGATGGGCTTGATCAAACTACAGGGCTCTTCGTGGGGTGTGTGCGTGTGTGTGTGTGTGTGTGTGTGTGTGTGAGAGAGAGAGAGAGAGAGAGAGAGAGAGAGAGAGAGAGAGACCTTCAGGGCGAGGTCCCTGTGTCTTTTTTGCAACGAGGATGAATCAGCAGCAACTCTCCCCCCCCAAAAACCTGACCTGTCGCTTCCTTGCCTGCTCTCTCTCCACCCCCAACTCCAATTCCATGGGTATTGCATTGCACAACCCTCCCCCCCAAAGCTTCCTGCACTTTGCAGCGCTTTGCACTCACCCTATTCCTTGCAGGACAAGCGCAGTGCATGACGGCAGAGGGGGCGGGTCAGCTGTTCTGCTTAAGCCGAGCCCCCTTTCCCAGGTCAGTATGGAGCAGCCCCACCTTCTCTTTCTCTCTCTCTATGGCAGCTTGCACTCTCTGGCTTTAACCCTTAAGGCAACGAGCATCTGTTCCCTATACTCGAAGCCCAGGTTCCCTCCCTCCTCTCCCCATTGGCTGGGTCCTGCAATTATCCCGCCCCCAGAAATATCCTGCCCCCAGAAATATCCCGCTTAAGCCGAGCCCCCTTTCCCAAGTCAGTATCGAGCAGCAGCACACTCCCCTCTAGCAGCTTGCACTCTCTGGCTTAAGGCAACGAGCATCTGTTCCCTATACTCGAAGCCCAGGTTGCCTCCCTCCTCTCCCCATTGGCTGGCTACTGCAAGGTTTGGCTGGGTACTACAAGTATTCCCCCCCCCCCGAGATATCCTGCCTCCCAGGCGGGGGCTCCCATTCCCGCTGCCCAGGGTCGCTGCCACCATCGCCAGGATTTCGGGTGAGTGCAAAGCCAGCGGCAGGGAAGGAGCCCATTTTCTGGGTTTCACCAGCCACTCTGGGCGGCTTCCAACAAAATAAGAAACACCAAATCATCCAAACATCCAAGTCTTCCGTTTTGTAGAGGAGATGGGGACATGGATTGCTGGATGGCAGAGGGAGAAAGAGGAAAAGATGGGGAGGAAAACAAAGGCAGGGGGGTCCTGGCAGGAACAAGGAAGGGGTGAGGCCCTTTCCAAAGCAGCTCTTTGTTTCTTGAACTCCTTGCATAAAGTAGTGGGGGCAGGTTTGATGAGGCCCTAAGCTACTGGAGGTAATGGGGCCTTTTATATGTCCAGCTGTTCTTTGTCAACAACTATTTGTCGCTGTTTTTTGTGTTGAATATAGGCTGTATGATAATTTATGGACCTAATAGGTATCTAAAACCATTTGCACATAACAGAGTATGTATTTTCTCAAGGTAATTGTTGAACTGAAATACAATTATGAAGTATATTAATAGTGAAGTAATTATTAAGCTCTAACTTAAAATGATTTTGTTATTCATAACAAACTTAATGCAAACACATTGGCATTTGGCAATAACAAAAGTTCCTTTAGAAACACAATTTACAAAGACTCCTAATCTGGTCCTAGAAACTTGCTATAATAATAGGTGTAAATATATGATGCAAACTACTAATAATTATAAATAGCATTATTTCTATGAAATTAAGTGTTATAACCTGTACAATGCAATTGTAGTTAATACAATGCATTTTTTAATATCAGTACTGTATCAATATTACCATAATAGTCCACATTCTTCATTGGGACAGCAGACCTTTGTACCCTGTTACACTTAGTGAGTGTAAAAGACAGTATTTCTAGTAATATGTCACAATTTTAAATAATACCAATACTATACACACCTGTACATAAAAATTATTTTACAGGACTAATTGTATTAATACATCTACCCAATACCCATTCAGCTGTATAATTTTATGATTCATTGTGTACTGTGTATACAAACAGTACAGAAACATGATCTAAATTACAATACTTTCCTTCTTGCCTTTGCCAAAGCAAAGTCACTGAGGATATCAACAAATGATAAACTGTTTAGCTTGTCACTTTCTATATACATGAGGCTGAAGTAATTTATCTTGAGACGTTGTTCCAAATTCATTTTTTATCCTCTTCAGTCAAGAAACGGATCTTTACAAATGGCAATTTGCAATCATCATTCAGAGGAACATTCTCAGAATTGCTTCTACCTTAAGAAATGCTGATTGGACACTGTTGTTGTTGTTTAGTCACTTAGTCGTGTCCGACTCTTTGTGACCCCATGGACCAGAACACTCCAGGCACTTCTGTTTTCCACTGCCTCCTGTAGTTTGGTCAAACTCATGTTAGTAGCTTTGAGAGCACTGTCCAACCATCTTGTCCTCTGCATATAAGTTAAATAAGCAAGGAGACAATATACAGCCTTGTCGTACTCCTTTCCCAATTTTGAGCCAATCAGTTGTTCCATATCCAGTTCTAACTGTTGCTTCTTCTCCGACATAGAGATTTCTCAGGAGACAGATGAGGTGGTCAGGCACTCCCATTACTTTAAGAACTTGCCATAGTTTGCTGTGGTCCACACAGTTAAAGGCTTTTGCGTAGTCAATGAAGCAGAAGTAGATGTTTTTCTGGAACTCTCTAGCTTTCTCCCTAATCCAGCACATGTTTGAAATTTGGTCTCTTGTTCCTCTGCCCCTCCAAAATCCAGCTTCCACTTCTGGGACTTCTCAGTCTACATACTGCTTAAGCCAGCCTTGTAGAATTTTAAGCATAACCTTGCTAGCGTATGAAATGAGCACAATTGTGCGGTAGTTGGATCATTCTTAGGCGCTGCCCTTCTTTGGCATTGCATTGTAGACTGATCTTCTCCAATCCTCTGGCCACTGCTGAGTTTTCCAAACTTGCTGGCATATTGAGCGTAGCACCTTAACAGTATCATCTTTTAAGATTTTAAATAGTTCCACTGGAATGTCATCACTTCCACTAGCGTTGTTATTTGAAGTGCTTTCTAAGGCCCGTTTGACTTCACTCTCCAGGATGTCTGGCTCAAGGTCATCAGTCACACTACCTGGAGTGTACGAGCCATCCATATCTTTCTGGTATAATTCCTCTGTGTATTCTTGCCACCTCTTCTTGATGTCTTCTGCTTCTGTTAGGTCCTTACCACTTTTGTCCTTTATTATGGTAATTTTTGCACAAAATGTTCCTTTCATATCTCCAATTTTCTTGAGCAGATCTCCATTCCCATCCATTATAGTTCACTGATGCCCAGAATGTCAATATTTATTCTTGCCATCTCATTTTTGACCACATCCAGCTTACCATGGTTCATGGATCTTACATTCCAGGTTCCTATGCAATTTTTTTCTTTGCAGCACTGGACTTTCCTTTCACTTCCAGGCACATCCGCAACTGAGCGACCTTTCGGCTTTGGCCCAGTTGCTTCGTCAGCTCTGGATCTACTTGTACTTGTCCTCCGCTCTTCCTCAGTAGCATGTTGGATGCCTTCCGACCTGTGGGGTTCATCTTCCAGTGTCATAACTTTTATACGACCATGGAGTTTTCTCAGCAGGGATACAGGAGTGGCTTTCTGGTTCCTGCCTGTCTGTCTTGGGTGGCCCTACACTGCATAACTCATAGCGTGTCTGAGTTATTCAAGCCCCTTTGCCATGACAAGGCCATGATCCATGAAGGACATGGTCATTAAATATTACTTGGTACAGATTATCATGTTCATGGCTTTGACTTTTTAATGTATTGATGAAAATGGTTGAGTTCTCCAACAAGGTTCATGTCCACATCTTCAGGATATGTTTGGCTTAAAGCATTAACTTCTTCACAAATCTCTTCATTTGCAGCATCTAATTTTGTTAAGAATGAAATAATGATGATAATAATAATAATAATAATAATAATATTTATACCCCACCCATCCGGCTGGATTTCCCTAGCCACTCTGGGCGGCTTCCAACAAAAAATTAAAAATACATAAAATCATCAATCTTTAAAAACTTCCCTAAACAGGCTGCCTTCAGATGTCTTCTAAATGTCAGATAGTTGTTTATTTCCTTGACATCTGACGGGAGGGTGTTCCACAAGGGCAGGCGCCACCACCGAGAAGGCCCTCTGCCTGGTTCCCTGTAACCTCGCTTCTCGCCAGAAGGCCCTTGGCGCTGTACCTCAGTGTCCAGGCTGAACAATGGGGTTGGAGATGCTCCTTCAGGTATACTGGGCCAAGGCCATTTAGGGCTTTTAAGATCAGCTCCAACATTTTGAATTGTGCTCAGAAACATACTGGGAGCCAATGTGGGTCTTTCAAGACCAGTGTTCTGTGATCTTGGCGGCTGCTCCCAGTCACCAGTCTTTTTTGCAGCATCATTGTATACTGATGCCCTTTGTGCTAGATTTGATTCTAATGCATCCATCGCAGGTATAAATGCTTTGATTCTGAACTTGTTTCCTGGCTCAAGGTTCGCTAAAGCTTCATCTTCATCCTCACCTATATGCCTCCTAATAGATTAGCAGTTCTCAACCTGTGGGTCCTCAGATGTTGTTGGACTACAACTCCCATCATCCCTGAGCTCTGGCATTGCTAGGTAGGGGTGATGGCAGTTGTAGTTCAACAACATCTGGGGACCCACAGGTTGAGAAAGGCTGTTCTTGATCTTCTTCTGCTTTTCTTGTAATCAACATCAGGCAATTTGTCCTTTGCCTGTTCTTTAAAATGATCAAAAAAGATCTTTGGAACCAATTTCCTCCATTTTATTCAAAATGTTTGTGGCTTGATTACTTGTTTCACCCTTCTCTGTGGTATCAATATGCAGCCAATGCAATGCAGAAATTATTCCATCGTAACTGTCAAGTACTGCACTTGTGGCCCTTGAATAAATTTCCCATCTAAAAGGTAAAGGTAAAGGTACCCCTGCCCATACGGGCCAGTCTTGACAGACTCTAGGGTTGTGCGCCCATCTCACTCTATAGGCCGGGGGCCAGCGCTGTCCGCAGACACTTCTGGGTCACGTGGCCAGGGTGACAAAGCTGCATCTGGCGAGCCAGCACAGCACACGGAATGCCGTTTACCTTCCCGCTAGTAAGCGGTCCCTATTTATCTACTTGCACCCGGGGGTGCTTTCGAACTGCTAGGTTGGCAGGCGCTGGGACCGAGCGACAGGAGCGCATCCCGCTGCGGGGATTCGAACCGCCGACCTTTCGATCAGCAAGTCCTAGGCGCTGAGGCTTTAACCCACAGCGCCACCCACGTCCCTAATTTCCCATCTAGTCTTTGGCAAAAACTTTGGAACTTTAAAAAAAAATAAATTTGTATTCAGATTTTATAACAAGTTTTAGCATAACCAAAAATTTAATTTTTTCTGTGTATAAGACTGTGTATAGGTGTTCCCCTCCCCCCCAAAAAATAGATTTAAAATTGGGGCTCGTCTTATACACGGGTAGTGCTGAGGGGTTTTTTCTTAATTTGGAGTCCCTCCATGGGACGTCTTATAGACAGAAAAATACGGTACATTTTACATTCCAATTAACACCCCCCCATGACTTCACCCAACTTCCCTGTCAGGGAACTGACATCAGAGCGAGAAGCGGAGGCAGGACTCCCGAGCGATGCCGGAGAGGGGACCAGCATGGGGGAAGGAATTCGAGGTAACACCAATAGAGAAGAGAGTGAGATGGACAGGGGGGCGCAGCAGCCAAGCGAACAACTAACAGAAGTGCCCCAACCAGACCCACCCAAGGCTTCTATAGCGATAGAGGTGGTGCTAGAACTCCCAAATGGACACCCATTCAAGGTGAAGGCAATGCTGGACTCAGGCAGCTCCTGTAATTTTTTTAGTAAGGAGTTTGCACTGGAGCACCAACTACACCTGGTGCCACTTGATTTCCCACTCCAAGTGACCACGATAGATGGCAGGGAGCTGCTGTGGGGGGGAGGTGACACATCAAACCCCACCAATGAGAATGCGGGTGTCCAGGCACACTGAAACCATTGCCTTTCATGTGGCCACACTGGCGGGACCACCGATAATACTGGGCATGAGCTGGCTAGTGCTACATGATCCAGTGGTGGCTTGGCATCAACGGACAGTCACCTTCGGGTCAGCACACTGTTTGGAACACTGTCTAGGGGGGGATAAGCCCAGGGTGAGGTTGGCCAGAGTAGCAGCAGCTACACTGAAGCAGAGAACAGAGGTGCCGCCACAGTACGCGGACTTACAGGAGGTCTTCAGCGAGAAGGAAGCGGACAGGCTGCCTCCTCATAGGCCCTTCGACTGCCAAATCAACCTACTCCCGGGGGCGCAGCTGCCAGTGGGTAAGCTGTATGCCATGTCGGACCGAGAGATGCAGGAGTTGCGAGACTTTATTGACAAAAACCTAAAGAGGGGTTTTATAAGGGAATCGAAGGCAGTGGGGGGGGGGAGCCCTGTGTTTTTTGTGGGAAAGAAAAACACGGACCAGATGAGGCTGGTCATAGACTTCAGAAAATTGAACCTCGTATCGGAACCCGTGACCTTCCCAATGCCCAGAATTGATGATATTCTAACCAGGGTAAGGAAGGGTAAGATCTTTACCAAGCTGGACCTCCGGGGAGCATACAATCTGATTAGAATGAGGGAGGGGGACGAATGGAAAACCACCATGTTCACCCCCCTAGGGGCCTTTGAGTATTTAGTCATGCCATTTGGATTACAGTTGGGCTCGGCCTGTTTTCAAAGCTTCATGCACCATGTTCTGGGTCCCCTGCTGTACAAAAACTGCGTAGCATTTCTGGACGACGTCCTGATCTATTCACACAATGAAAAACAGCATGTCCAGGACGTCAGGGAAGTGCTGAAGCGACTACAAGAGCACCAGTTGTGGGTCAAGCTGGAAAAGTGCCAGTTTCACGCCAGAGAAGTGGAATTTCTGGGATACAGGCTGTCGGACAGAGGCCTAGCCATGGACCCCGGCAAGGTGCAGGCGGTGCTGGAATGGAAGGCCCCCAAAACCCGGAAAGATGTGCAGAGGTTCCTCGGGTTCAGCAACTTCTACCGGAAGTTCAACAGGAACTTCGCCTACTTGACCGCACCCATCACGGATTGCCTCAGTAGCAAGAAGAAATTCGTCTGGACGGAAAGTGCCCAACAATCCTTCGAAAGGCTAAAGAAGGCGTTTGCCTCAGAGGAACAGCTCCTGCACGTGGATCTGCAGAAGCCGATGAGGCTGGAGACCGACGCATCAGACAGAGCGATAGGAGCGGTGTTGCTGCAGCCGGGACGGAGCCAACACACCTGGAGGCCGTGCGCCTTCTTCTCACGGAAACTGAACAAATCGGAACAGAACTACACGGTGTATGATCACGAACTGTTAGCTATTTATGCAGCATTTCGGCAGTGGAGACATCTCCTAATAGGGGCGCAGCACAAGATTCAGGTTTGCACTGATCACAAGAACTTGGAATATTGGAGAACAGCTCGAGTTCTCAACCAGAGACAGATTCGATGGGCGCAAGAGTTCTCCAAGTTCTTTTTTGAGATCAAGTACGTGCCAGGAGAAGAGAACGTGAGGGCAGACGCGCTTTCCCGGCAGCCGGAGTACACGGAAGGAGAAGGTCCGCCGGAAGCTCGACACGTGTTCCCAGAGGAACGATGGGTTTGTGGGGGAGCGTTAGTTGAGAAACGAGAATTGACCGAGCTGATTCGCCAGGACGAATTCGCCCAAACCCGAATCAGGGAACTCAGGGAGACTGGGGGAGACCGGGGAGGCTTTGAGGAAAGGGAAGGACTGCTATATTACAAGGGAGCAATGTATGTGCCCGGGGAGGCTTTGCGGGAAAGGGTGCTCAAACAGCTTCACGACAGCCCAACAGCGGGGCACTTTGGGCAACACAAAACTATGTTACTGGTCACTAGGGAGTTTTGGTGGCCAAGGGTGAGGGAAGATGTACGAGAGTATGTACGGGGGTGTGACCGCTGCCAAAGGGCCAAGGGGGAACGGGCGGCCCCGGCAGGGCTACTAGAACCCTTACCCACGCCGGGAAGACCCTGGGAGGTGGTGTCTATCGACTTCATGACTGATTTACCCAAATCCCGAGGTAAGACAGCAGTCATGGTAGTAGTAGATCTGCTAACCAAAATGTGCCATTTTATCGCGTGCTCTCATGCAGTGACAGCAGAGGAAACTGCCCAGTTGTTCGTGAATCACATCTTTAGGTTGCATGGGGCACCTTCGAGGGTTAGCTCTGATCGAAGGAAACAATTTACCTCGAGGTTCTGGAGGAGGCTTATGAACTTATTGCAGGTGGAGGTGGGTTTCTCGACGGCGAGGCACCCGGAGACTAACGGGCAAGCAGAGAGGGCGAACAGCATTTTACAGCAATATCTACGCTGTTACGTCAACGAGAGACAGAACGATTGGGTAGAAAGGCTAGCACTGGCAGAGTTTGCGTATAACAATGCGGAGCATGTGTCCACGGGGATGAGCCTGTTCTTGGCCAATTATGGGTGTCACCCAAGGGCCTTTCCCGGGAGGGGGGAGGAAAGGTGGAGCGTGCCTGCAGCAGAGCAGTTCGTGGAAGAAATGGAAGCCCTACACCAACAACTGAAGATGAATCTGGACAGGGCCAAGGAGGTGTACAAGAGACACGCAGACAAACGTCGCCGGGAAGAGGAGACCATTAGGGTGGGGGACCAGGTGTGGTTATCCACACAAGGCTTACCCTTCAAGGGCGGGTGTAAGAAACTGAGGCCAAAACGGCTGGGACCATTTGAGGTGACACACCAAGTAACCCGGTGGCGTTCCGGCTCAAGTTGCCAGACAGCATGAAAATCCACCCGGTATTTCATAGGTCACTGGTCTCACCGTACAGAGGGGAGCGGAGGGTCCGGGATGTAGGAGGGGAAGTGCTCACACACCCGCTACTGGAAGAGAGGGAACGCCACCACGAGATAATGGAGATCCTGGATTCGCTCTTTCGAGGACGGCAGGTGGAGTAGCTAGTGGCTTGGGAGGGGGAACCCGAGTCAGAAAACACGTGGGTTCCCGCGGGGGAAATAGATGATGAATATCTGGTGGAAGTGTTCCACAACAGGTATCCGAGGAAGCCCAAACCCCTTGAGAGATTCTGGGAGGAGCAATTGGCCACCACCGATGAGGAGGAAGAGGATTTCATAGGTTTTCCGGCTTCACAGGAGGAAGGAGGAGAATCGTCAGGAGAGGAGGAATCAGATTGGGAAGCTCCTCCCGCGAGAAATCGGAGCGGGTGGGAAGCGGGGTTTGAGTCCTCGGACGATGACGGCAGCTCCTTTAGGGGGTTCCCTGCTTCGTCGGCTGAAGAAGGGGACAAGGTCCCGTCACAGGGCCAGGCCGGGGTTGGAGGGGGTCCTGGGAGGGAGGAGGCAGGGCTCCCGAGCGATGCCGGAGAGGGGACCAGCATGGGGGAAGGAATTCGAGGTAACACCAATAGAGAAGAGAGTGAGATGGAGGAATTGGAGACAGGGCTCCAAGACCCTACACCCGAAACTAGTGGAGAGAGCGCTGGCACGCCCCAGCCTTCCCCTTACTTGCGCAGACGCGTTCCGCGCAGGGAACATAGGAGGAGACTCGGGGTCAAACAGCTTTTATGCTGGAAGAGGTTCAAGAAACGCCCACTGACGGATTCTGCAAGTGACTAACAGGTCATGGAGGGCGAGCTCTGACCCTAAGCATGGTTGGGCAATAATAATAATAATAATAATAATAATTAATTTTATTTATATCCCGCCCTCCCCAGCCGAAGCCGGGCTCAGGGCGGCTAACAACACTAAAACAGTGCAACATTATAAAAACATTATCAAAATTAATTAAAATACAAATTGATGGCAACCATAAAGTAAAGTTTTGTAAAGATTGTCAAAGGAGTCAGGCTGCGCCCTGACCAAAGGCCTGGTGGAACAGCTCTGTCTTACAGGCCCTGCGAAAAGATGTCAAGTCCTGCAAGGCCCTTGTCTCTTGCGACAGAGCGTTCCACCAGGTTGGAGCCGCAGCCGAAAAAGCTCTGGCTCTAGTTGAGGCCAGCCTAACCTCTCTGTGGCCTGGGACCTTCAAGATGTTTTTATTTGAAGACCGTAAGTTCCTCTGTGGGGCATACCAGGAGAGGCGGTCCCGTAGGTACGAGGGTCCTAGGCCGTATAGGGCTTTGAAGGTTAAAACCAGCACCTTAAACCTGATCCTGTACTCCACCGGGAGCCAGTGCAGCTGGTATAGCACCGGATGAATGTGATCTCGCAGCGAAGACCCCGTAAGGAGTCTCGCTGCAGCATTCTGCACCCGCTGGAGTTTCTGGGTCAGTCTCAAGGGCAGCCCCACGTAGAGCGAGTTACAATAATCCAGTCTGGAGGTGACCGTCGCATGGATCACAGTGGCTAGGTCAGGGCGAGAGAGGTAAGGAGCCAACTGCTTAGCTTGGCGGAGATGAAAAAATGCCGCCTTTGTTATAGCTGCAATCTGCGCCTCCATGGAGAGGGAGGTATCGAAGATTACACCCAAACTCTTAACAGACGGTGCTGGCACTAATTGCACCCCTGCAAGAGATGGGAGTTGCCCCCTCAATCTCATATCGTCCCGTCCCAGCCAGAGGACCTCTGTCTTCGAAGGATTTAACTTCAACCGGCTCCCACGTAACCATCCAGCCACAGCTTCCAAGCATCTGGTCAGTGTGTCTGGGGCCGAGTCAGGATGGCCATCCATCAACAGATAGAGTTGGGTGTCATCAGCATACTGATGGCAGCCCAGCCCAAAACTCCGGACAAGCTGGGCAAGGGGGCGCATAAAGATGTTAAAAAGCATTGGGGAGAGTATCGCACCCTGGGGCACTCCACACACCAAGGAGTGGCAGGATGACAATTCCCCCCAAGCGCCACCCTCTGTCCCCGACCAGAGAGAAACGAGCGCAGCCATTGAAGGACTGTGCCCTGGATCCCCAAGTCGGCAAGGCGGTAGTCCAGGAGTTCGTGATCGACCATGTCGAAAGCTGCTGACAGATCTAGAAGAATCAGCAGCCCCGACCCGCCTCAATCCAGCTGCCTGTGGAGATCATCTGTTAAGGCGACCAGAGCCGTCTCGGTCCCATGACCAGCGCGGAAGCCGGACTGGAATGGATCCAGAGCCGATGTTTCATCCAGAAACCTACCAAGCTGTTCCGCAACCGCTCTCTCAATCACCTTACCCAGGAATGGAAGATTCGAAACCGGGTGGTAATTGGATAGATCTAAGGGATCTAATGATGTTTAAAGAAAAGTGGGCGCATCACTGCCTCCTTCAGTTCCCCTGGGAATGTCCCGGTGCCAAGGGACAAATTGATGATATCCCCCAGGGGGGCCCGCACCTCGTCTGGACACGCTCTAATCAGCCAGAACGGGCACGGGTCGAGAGGACAAGTGGTGGGCTTTCCAGCTCGGAGGAGTCTGTCCACATCGGCTGGGGATATCCGGTCAAAGTGGTCCAATACTGGACGCGAGGACAGTCGAGGGGCCTCCAGTTCCTTTATTGTATCCAAATTGGCGGGGAGGTCATGGCGGAGCAACAGGACCTTCTCCGCAAAAAAGCTCGCAAATGCCTCACAGCTGTGTGTCAAATTGTTATTTAAATTTGGCTGTCCTTCGAGGGACGTTAAAGACTGAATTATACTAAATAATTGCGCCGGGCGAGAGCTGGCAGATGCAATGGAGGCCGAGAAGTAAGACTTCTTAGCGGCCTTCACTGCCATCTCGTAGGTTTTCATAAAAACCCTATAAGATGTTCTTGAAGCTCCGTCACGGGCACCCCGCCATACTCACTCTAGCCGTCTGAGGTCCCGCTTCATTTTCCGGAGCTCCTCGGTAAACCAGGGAGCCCGGTTTCTGCGGGGTCGCAGAGGGCACTTAGGTGCGATCTCATTGATAGCTGCCAGGAGCTGGGTATTCCAGCCCTCAACAAGCTCAGTCAATGAGTCGCCAGGGGGAGAAAGGTCCCGCAAGGCTTGACGGAATCTATCAGGGTCCATCAGCCTCTGCGGGCGAGCCCAAATCGGCTTGCCACCTAAGCAGGGTGGGGGTGGAACGTCAATCCTGGCTTTCAGAGCGTAGTGATCAGACCATGGCACCTTCATCGAAGGAAACATGATCACATCTATACCGACGCCAAAGATCAAATCCAGTGTGTGGCCTGCTTGATGTGTGGGGCCCGAAACAAACTGGGAGAGCCCTAGTGTCGCCATGGAAGACACCAGGTCCAGAGCCTGTGAGGAGGGAGTGGCATCAGCATGGATGTTGAAGTCCCCCAATACCAATAGGTTAGGGAACTCCAAGGCCCAGCCGGCCACCGCCTCCAGCAGGCCTGACAGGGTGGCTGCTGGTGCGCTAGGTGGCCGGTACACCAGCCAGACAGCCAAGCTCACCTCGGAGCCCCACACTAGGCCAACACATTCAATGCCGGGGATCGATGGCGATGGTAGAGCCCTGAAAGAACAATCTTCCCGGATTAATAATGCCACCCCTCCCCCCCCGGCCCACAGTCCGCGACTGGTGGAGGACGGAGAAACCCGGGGGCACCATCTCTCGTAAGGTAATAGTATCCCCTTCGCGCACCCAGGTCTCCGTCACACAAGCCAGGTCGACCCCCTGTGAGATGAAGAAATCTCGCAGGGTGGCGGTTTTGTTGCCTATAGACCTGGCATTGCACAACACCAGTGACGGAGGTGAGTAATCCTTGCTCACCCTACCCTCGTCTCTCGGGATGGGGCGCAGATTGGAAGGGGTACGAGCATATCCGTATCTCGATCCCGTTCGCCTATGACATCTGCCCCCACCGCCATACGTCCCTCACCCCAGCAAGCAAGCTAACTACATCTCAGGCCATTTACGCACATCTCAGGCCATTTACGCACAAGTAACCCCTCACAACCATTACATTCCCTTTCTGGGTTATTGTTGTTAAATCGTTTAGTCGTGTCCGACTCTTTGTGACCCATGGACCAGAGCACGCCAGGCACTCCTATATTCCACTGCCTCCCGCAGTTTGGTCAAACTCATGTTCCTAGCTCTGAGAGCACTGTCCAACCATCTCGTCCTCTGCATATAAGTTAAATAAGCAGGGAGCCAATATACAGCCTTGTTGTACTCCTTTCCCAATTTTGAGCCAATCAGTAGTTCCATATCCATTTCTAACTGTTGATTTTTGTCCCACATAGAGATTTCTCAGGAGACAGATGAGGTGGTCAGGCACTCCCATTTCTTTAAGAACTTCGAGACCTTGGTACAAACTTGATACAAATTTCAAAATATGTACACAAAACCAACAAAAAGACTCACAGGTTTATAGTGGCACCAGCTTTCCTAGTCAAGAGCCCACTTTGTCAGACTGCAGCCCACAAAAGCTTAGACCATAATATATTTATGAGCCTTTAAGGACTGCAAAAGATGAATAAACAGAAGCATAGTTTATCTATGGACTTCTATCCTACTGGAAACAGTGACGGCCAGCAACTTGGATATCTTGGGGGAAAAGGATTAGGCTGGTGTCTGTGCTCTGCCCTTGTGGTCCTACTCAATAATGCTTCTTAATACTAGTTTCTGGAAAGCACAGGACTCTCGGGCTGAAATCTTGCTTGCTAGTTTCCCCCAGGCATCTGCTTGGCCACTTTGAGAACAGGATGTTGGACTAGGTGGGCCTTTTCCCAATCCAGCAGGCTCTGTTTAGGTTCTAATATGTTGCAATATTTTTACACTTACATGTGGCATCAGAACATTTCAGTTTTACTTCTTACTCATAGGAGAGACTGCTATTGGAGCCTGAGATCCTTTCCTCACTTGAAAAGGAAAAAGACAGATGTGTCTTAAAAGCCAGTTCCACTGTAGATCTCTACTATAAAATGATGCTGCTCTCTTAAGTGTGAATGGAGTGTTCATGGGTTTCTCTTGCCATTATCTCACCCTCATTCCTAAAAATTTGGAACATGGAGATGACAGTTGAGAATGGAGAAGGAGTGAAAATAAGAGAAGGTGCACATGGGAATTGATGTATGTTCAGTTCCTTTCTTGTCTTTCATAGAAGTCTAACAGGATTCTCTCCCTCCCCCCCAACTCCCAAACAGGTCAGGAAGACGATGGTCAAGATTCTACGGAACCATCTGTGAATTCATTGGGAAGAACAAAGAAACAGTTTAAATGCAGGGAATGTGGAATGTGCTTTAGTCACTGTAGAAAAATGAGGATACACCAACAAACTCACACAGGGGAGAAACCATTTGAATGTATGGAGTGTGGATGGAGCTTCAGTCACACTGGAGCCCTCAGAACACATCAGCGAACTCACACTGGGGAGAAACCGTTTAAATGTATTGAATGTGGAAAGAGCTTCAGTCTGAACGGAACACTTAGAATACACCAACGAACTCACACTGGGGAGAAACCATTTAAATGTATTGAATGTGGAAAGAGCTTCAGTCAGAATGGAGCACTTAGGAGACATCAACAAATTCACATGGAGGAGAAACCATTTAAATGTATGGAGTGCGGAGAGGGGTTCAGTCACAGTGGAGCACTTACGATGCATCAACGAACTCACACTGGGGAGAAACCGTTTAAATGTATTGAATGTGGAAAGAGCTTCGGTCTGAACGGAACACTTAGAAAACACCAACGAACTCACACTGGGGAGAAACCATTTAAATGTATTAAATGTGGAAAGAGCTTCAGTCAGAATGGAGCACTTAGGAGACACCAACAAACTCACATGGGGGAGGAACCATTTAAATGCATTGAATGTGGAATGAGCTTCAGTCGTAGTGCAGAACTTAGAATACATCAACGAACTCACAAGGGGGAGAAACCGTTTAAATGTATTGAATGTGGAAAGAGCTTCAGTCTGAACGGAACACTTAGAATACACCAACGAACTCACACTGGGGAGAAACCATTTAAATGTATTGAATGTGGAAAGAGCTTCAGTCACAATGGAGCACTTAGGAGACATCAACAAATTCACATGGAGGAGAAAGCATTTAAATGTATGGAGTGCGGAGAGGGGTTCAGTCACAGTGGAGCACTTACGATGCATCAACGAACTCACACTGGGGAGAAACCGTTTAAATGTATTGAATGTGGAAAGAGCTTCAGTCTGAACGGAACACTTAGAAAACACCAACGAACTCACACTGGGGAGAAACCGTTTAAATGTATTGAATGTGGAAAGAGCTTCAGTCAGAATGGAGCACTTAGGAGACACCAACAAACTCACATGGGGGAGGAACCATTTAAATGCATTAAATGTGGAATGAGCTTCAGTCGTAGTGCAGAACTTAGAATACATCAACGAAGTCACACGGGGGAGAAACCATTTAAATGTATTGAATGTGGAAAGAGCTTCAGTTATAGTGGAGAACTTAGAATACATCAACGAACTCACAAGGGGGAGAAACCATTTAAATGTATTGAATGTGGAAAGAGCTTCAGTTATAGTGGAGAACTTAGAATACATCAACGAACTCATACGGCAGAGAAACCATTTAAATGCTTTGAATGTGGAAAGAGCTTCAGTCAAAGTGGAAACCTTAGAAGACATCAACGAACTCACACGGGGGAGAAACCATTCAAATGCATTGAATGTGGAAAGAGCTTCAGTAGTAGTGGATACCTTAGAAGACATCAACGAATTCACACGGGGGAGAAACCATTTGAATGCATGGAGTGCGGAAAGAGCTTCAGTCAAAGTGGAAACCTTAGAATACATCAACAAACTCACACGGGGGAGAAACCATTTAAATTTATTGAATCTGGAAAGAGCTTCAGTCAGTAGAAACCTTAGCATACATCAACAAACTCACACAGGGCAGAAATCATTTAAATGCATTGAATGTGGAAAGAGCTTCAGTAGTAGTGGATACCTTAGAATACATCAACGAACTCACACGGGGGAGAAACCATTTGAATGCATGGAGTGCGGAAAGAGCTTCAGTCAAAGTGGAAACCTTAGAATACATCAACGATCTCACACGGGGGATAAACCGTTTAAATGTATTGAATGTGGAAAGAGCTTCAGTCAAAGTAGAAACCTTAGAATACATCAACAAACTCATACAGGGCAGAAACCATTTAAATGTATGGAGTGTGGAAAGAGCTTCAGACAGTGTGGAGACCTTAATATTCATGAGCGAATTCACCCATATCAATGTATGCAGTGTTCCACTCAATATCAAAGCCATATCAATGTATGCAGTGTTCCACTCAAGGTTCACTCTTTACTTCACATCAAGAAACTCATAAAGGCTGAAATCAATTTTAAATGCATGGAATCTGTGTGATGTACTGATTTTTGTATTTATATTTGTATACACATATATGTATTAAAGTAATGAAGGTCACATATACTGAATGTAGAAAAGAAGTTGCAAGTTGTTGCTAGATAAACGGGGAGAGTGTGAATCTGGAAAGCTCAAGGTCTGTGATGAATCTGTTGAGTTTTGTCCTCCGCCCTTCAATGCCAAAATGATGGGCTGCCCTTGTCTTGTGGATCAGCATCTGTCGGCTTCAGGGAAATGGGATACCTCAGATGTTGGGAAACAACGCCCATAAGCCTCAGCCCATATGGCCAAGAATGATTGGAGTTGTAGTTCAAAAGCTCAAGGGTGGAAAATCTCACACGTCTTACAACTTTTCATTATGAATAATTATAGGTAAAACCTTTGTTGATACAGAGCTCATTTTTAGCTTCCAGGAGCTTCTGCTTTATAAACAAACCCAAATATATTGAAACACTTTACATTAAAACCAACTTTCAGAACAGAGACAAACAAATTTTTTTTTAAAAAGCCCCTTTTTCCCCTTTACAAACCATTATCTTCTCAATCCAAGATTTGCTTTTCATATGTATAAAAATACTTGGTTAGCAGGGGGGTACAGAAATAATAATAAAAAAGCTACAATAAAAGCATTATTAGCATTTAAAAAGATATGCTAGTGGATGTTCAAGGCATTGAGTTACAAATTAAGGCAAAGATCAACCATTTCTTCTGCAAGCTGTTCCCCATCCAGTATTTCCCAGCTTCTGCCTTCTGAACTATGTTCCTCTGCAAACCACTGTTCCAAATCTATACAGTCCTCCTGCTCCTGGGAAGATTCAGATTGAGGCTCCCACAAATGTGCCTCAGTGCAGCTCTCCTCAGCTGGGTCCCTGGTTAGGTTTTGGTTTAGGGGAGCAAGCATGGGCCTGGACCTTGGGTGGGGGCGAGGGGAGAAGGGAAGAGAAGTAGAGGGGGTGCTTCTTTTTATGCACAAGGCTAGTTCTTGTTTCTCCAAAGTATGCACCTGTAATCAGCGAGTGTGCATTTAGCAGGAGTGTATCCCTTTGTCTTGGAGTGCAAGATTATTCAGAAGGCCTTAGAGCGAAGCGCGTGTATCGCATATGTTAAGTTGATTGCAGCCTTTTTTTAAATTAATATTCTTTATTGATTAAAAAATTTGCATGTCTATACAAACATTATGTACAATCTCTTAACAGGTAGAAAAAACAAAATAATAGAAAATAGAATATTTATAAAGAAAGAAAAAAATAAAGAATTAACAAAGATAAGAAACCAAGAAATAATAGTAAGAAAAAAAGACAAAGTTATTTACATAGTAAAACTACTCATCGACACAGTCCTTCCCATCCTTCTCATTATACTGTTTGATATAACATTCTATTTTACACAGGCTTACATTATATAATACCATTTCTTTTTTAAAAAAATATATTTATAAAAGTTTAAAAATTACAGAAAAAATAAAAAAGGAAAACAATAAAAGGTTTAACAGGACATACACCATAATACATAAAAAGAAAAACAAAAAAATACAACAATACAACGAAAAGAAACAAACACTAAAACACACATCCAATATTCCATATCTTTACCTTTCATTTACTTGTTTCATCGACCTCACACCTCCCTTTTTTGTATTCTAGTACAATTAACTATTTCAGCAAATTCTTTCCATCTTTCTCAATTTTTGTTCTATAATTTATCTTAACGGTCTAACCTTAAATTTTTCCATTTTGGCCCATTATCAATCAGCTTTTACTTAATTCTTTATTACATTTCTGCTAAAACCATCTAACTTCATTCCAGCATCCTTCTAGCATTCATTAATTTTGCAATGTTTTTGTAAATATACTTTAAATTTTTTCCAGTCTTCTTCCACCAACTCTTCTCCCTGGTCTCGGATTCTGCCAGTCATTTCCGCCAGTTCCATGTAGTCCATCATCTTCATCTGCCATTCTTCCCTGGTGGGTAGATCTTGTGTCTTCCAGTGCTTTGCGATAAGTATTCTTGCTGCTGTTGTAGCATACATGAAAAAAGTTCTATCCTTCTTTGGCACCAATTGGCCGACCATGCCCAGGAGAAAGGCCTCTAGTTTCTTCAGAAAGGTATATTTAAATACCTTTTTCATTTCATTATAGATAATCTCCCAGAATGCCTTAATCTTTGGGCATGTCCACTAAAGGTGAAAGAGTGTACCTTCAGTTTCATTACATTTCCAACATTTGTTATCGGGCAGATGATATATTTTTGCAAGCTTGACTGGTGTTATGTACCACCTGTAGATTCTTTTCATTAAATTCTCTTTTAAGGCATTACATGCCGTAAACTTTATATCAGTGGTATATAATACCATTTCTTTCTGCTTTGTATATATTCTTTTGATCTTTTTCTTTACAAATATCACTCAATTTCTGCTCATATGGAGTTATTTGTGCAATAAAGTTTTACATAATTCTTAATATTATCTATTCTCTAGTTCTTTTTTGTTTCAATATTCCTCTAACTGATCTTGTCAGTTTTGCTAATTGTAGTTATCACGAGTATCTGCCAATCTGTAATCTCTGGGTGCGTTTCATTTTTCCAGCTCCTTGCTATAAAGGTTCTAGCTGCTGTTATACCATACATAAACAATGATCTTATAACTTTTTAAATTTCTGATGGTAATATACCAAGTAGGAAAATCTTTGGTGTTTTGTTTTTTTAAAAGTAATTCTAAATAGTTTCTTAAACTCGTTATAAATACAGTGGTACCTCGCAAAACGAAATGCCTCGCAAGACGAAAAACGCGCAAGACGAAAGAGTTTTCCGTTTTTTGAGTCGTTCCGCAAGACGAATTTCCCTATGGGCTTGCTTCGCAAGACGAAACGTCTTGCGAGTTTGTTTCCTTCTTCTTAAAGCCGCTAAGCCGTTAATAGCCGCTTAGCCGCTAAGCCGCTAATAGCCGTGCTTCGCAAGACGAAAAAACCGCAAGACGAGACTCGCGGAACGGATTAATTTCGTCTTGCGAGGCACCACTGTATCATTCCAGTATTTGCCAATGGCTACACCGGTCCACCACATATGATAGTATGACCCCTTCTCTTTTTTACGTCAGGTTGATATTTTCCCTTTATACATTTTAGCAAGCTTTTTTGGGGTAAGATGCTATCTATATACCACTCCCTGCAAGGCCTTTCCCACCTGGCCTACGGGGCGGACCCAGACTCACCCAGCCCTACTATGTGAAATATGTATTCTGTAGTTGACCTTTGTAATGTGTTTTGAAATCTTTAAGATAATAGTTTAGTTTTCTGTTACGTTGCTTTGACCGTATACTCTATATTTCACATTTTTCACATTGTTTTATTTACCGTATTTTTCGCTCTATAACACACACCCGACCATAACACGCACGTAGTTTTTAGAGGAGGAAAACAAGGAAAAAAAATATTCTAAACGGAACAGTGGATGTATGATTTTTGTGGTTCATGCTGTGGCCACAGACATGTGATCTGATGGTGAGTTTGGGGTAGCCCAATGCAAACATCCTGAGGATCCATGTGGATCTGTGCTTTGTAACCACGTTTTAAGTGGGGAGGGAAGGAAAGCAGTCAAGGGACAAGGAGCACGCGTGGAGTGTGTGAAGAAGGATGCTGCTAATAATGCAGAAGAGGGGTATAAGGGGAGAAGGCTCCTCTCCTCTCCTGCTTTTCTCCTTTAAAGCAAGCAGGCTCTGCTTCTCTCCCTCCTCCCTGGCTCATCCCCCCGGCTTAGCGAGCTGAAAATCTTTCCTGGTATTTAGCGAGCTGAGTGTTGAGGAGAGAGGGACAGAGAGCCTGCTTGCTTTAAAGGAGCCAACCGGACACTCGTGTAAGCGGCTCCTCTCCTCTCCCGCTTTGCTCCTTTAAAGAAACAGCCTCTCTGTCCCTCTCTCCTCCCCACTCAGCGGCTATTCTCCCGTTTTGCTGTTTCAAAGTGAGCCACGGAGGAGGGAAGCATTCGCTCCGTTACACGCACAGACATTTCCCCTTACTTTCTAGGAGGAAAAAAATGTGTGTCATGGAGCGAAAACTATGGTATGTTTTATTGATTTAGTATGCTGTAAATAGCTTTGAGGTTTTTCTTAAAATTATAAAGTGGTATAGAAATTAAATTTAAAAAGTATAGAGCAGGGATATCCAACATGGGGTTGGGCAACAACTCCCATAAGCCTCAGCCCATATGGTCAAGATTGATGAGAGGTGTAGTTCAAAAGTTCAAGGGTGGAAAATCTCACCCGTATACAATCCCGTATACAAATAGCCAATTCAATTTCCTAGCTGCCAGCCTTTATGTGGCCAAAATGGAACCCTTCTTCCAAGGAAGAGAGGGAGGTACCAGTA
Organism: Podarcis pityusensis; assembly: GCF_964106645.2. Lineage (NCBI taxonomy): Eukaryota > Metazoa > Chordata > Lepidosauria > Squamata > Lacertidae > Podarcis > Podarcis pityusensis. The sequence continues at coordinate 110,542,788 of NC_138029.1, forward strand.
ACCTTGAGGCAGCTCCATTGGTTACGTATATCCAATAATTTTTTAGGTGGGGGGGAAAGATAGCCAAAGCCACGCAATGAGAACTGCACATGGTCCATGGATACAGAAAACTGGCTGTGGGGGTGGGGCGCTGGTAGACAGCAGAAATGGAAAACTGGAGAGGGATGGATAGCAGTGGAGTGTGCTGGAAAAGGGAAATGTTTTGGATCAGAAGCACTCAGTGCCTCAGCATTTTCATCCATGTCTTTACTGGAAAGGCTGCTCTGGTGCTTATCATTGGAGACAGAGAGAGTACCTTGCCTTCAACTTCTCCTCAATGCCAGCATCCACCTCCCATCATCCACAGCCATAGATGACGATTGCTGAGCCTGATGGGGGTTGTAATTCAGCAACATCTGGAGGGCCAGAGGTTCCCACACTTACTTGCAGGCTCCGTCCTAAGACCGAGTTCATCAGAGTTGGGTCCTTGTTGGCTAAGAGCGCTGGGGATGATGGGAGTTGTAGTCCAACAACATCTAGGCCCGCAGGACTCTGCCTCATGTTGGATTTTTGGCAGGGGTGTGTGTGTTGCCAGGATACTTTTTTCATCCTGCTTTTATTCTTTCTGTATAAAGAATGTAAATAATTTTAACTGATTTTAATAGCGTTCTGATACTGCTTTTAACTGCCGAGGGTGGGGCCTTATAGTGAAGGGTGGCAACAAAATAATAATCTGAATACAGTGCTCTGCATTGGGATGCAAAAGGGGCAAGCTAGGATGAGTTTCGTTTGCCTAACTGGGCTCCTAAAATTGTTTCCTATGGTAATGACACACGGCATGAGCCTCACAGAAGTGAGTGAAAAGCAAAATGAAAGCTATTCAATTAGTTAACCTTGACCATAGCAGAAATGCATTTTCCCACCTTCCCTTGAAACAGCCTTGCCCTACAATGCTGTGTCAGAAGCTGTCCATGGCAACGATCCCAGATCTCTGAAGGCAGGCAGTGGGGACGAGTGCTGTGTTGCCCTGTGAGGAACACAAAACGGCACTGGAGGCTGCCATTGTGGGCTCCATTGTGTTCACTGTCACCCCTGATTGCTTGCCTTCTCCACATCCACGCCACATTGAAATCACTCTAGTACCACTTCAGTCAGTCATGGCTTCCCTCAAAGCATTATGGGAGCTGTAGTGAGTCTGGCTGGCTGCTGCTGTTGCTGCTGCATGTCCCTGTTCACTGTTTCTGTGAGGAGAATACAGGACACTGCAAAAGACACAGGGTGCCATAAGCTAGACAGAGAGTGATCCCTCTCTATACATGTAAATAGAGAGACTTCTGTTCAGGAGATTTCTATATAAAGAACTCTTTATATAGGGGAAATGGGGACTAAGTGAGGTTGGAGTGGAACCATGTTTGCATGAATATGACAATGTAAAATATGTTCTCCATTTAAATTTCTATTAACATAATTTGTTCAGTTACCCAGAAGAGTCATTAGGCTTTTTTTTGCTGTAAGCTACTTCATACATTGTAAGAAGTGGGTCAGGAAACCCTTGATCCCGCTCCTTAAAATACCGAATGGACTCCTAAATCAATATGCATAGGCCCAGACTGCACTGCAGCCCACATCTCAGAATAACAGATAGGCACCATACTGAGATTTCTGTAACTGCTCCATACAGGGCATGTTATAAGGTGATAGTAAATCTGCTGCATACATGTTATCTATGTGCTTTGTGGAGTATGTTTGGGGGCTTAGAGGAAATTTCCTCAACTACAACCCAAAACGTCTTATTTACCTACCACATATTGCCTGCCTCTTAGGTGCAAAAAAAGTGGCAGCCCTAATTCCTAGACTGGCCCTTTGCAGGATCACATTCCATGGCTTTCCAATGAAGCTGCACTGAAGAATGTTAATGGATGAGAGAGGCTGTTGTTGTTAAAAATGTTTTTATTAAATTCTTGGGTACACCCAGAGTCCCTGTTTTCAAGTCACAGAATCCTTCAAACAAATCAGTCCTATTCAGAGTGAGACAGTACTGTTCTAGGCAGTATGGAGTTGGGAGGGGGAAGAAAAGGGGGGAGAGAGAGGGAAGGAAAGCGAGAAAGAAATAAACATTTCATTCATTTCTATAGTATGTGAGCTTTTGTGTCAGCGTCAGGTAAACAGGTATTTTATTTTTATTGGCAGTGGGAGAGACCCTGAGGGCTCAGGAGGTGGCTAGTTGCAGGATATTCGTCAAAGCAATGCCCAATCTCTGTGGTGCTCGAGAGTGACCCCCCAATGGCTGTTCACACATGCGAGGGAGCCATTGCCTGCTGCAGTCAACATGTGGCGACCGTGTGCATCTAAAATCCCAGGAGGCAGAGACACATGTGGCGACCGTGTGCATCTAAAATCCCAGGAGGCAGAGACCCAAATCTGGACCGTGACAAGGGGATGGTAGATCTCTAGCTAGGAACTGACCTGTGGGAATGTTTAGAAAGGCAGGAGAGGATATATTATTTGATGATATTCTTACTAACTTGCGTTAAAAAGTTCTATATCTTAGCAAAGTTCAAACATTCTCCTTTTCAAATTTGCACAGCAGTAAGTTTGTTGCAGGCTCGTGTGAGCCTCACTATTTAAGATTCCTGATAAGATCCCTTGTTATCCCTCTTTAGAAGTGTAGACAGGACAGTCTTACTAAAATCAATATAAAAGTAGTTTATTCATTTTCATTCAGTACACAATTAGATTCCTGAAGGCAGGCTTAAGTTACAAAAGTATATCTATATCTATGCATAAACTATAATATAAGGGAGTTAGTCCCAAGTGACTGCGACTGAGCAGTCACTTCTCCTAACACATAGAAAAAAACAAAATGGAGAAGGAAGAATGAAGCACATGGAGGAGGTGTGCTCCACCACCCAGAATAGGCCACACCTATTTCAAGTCACATGTAGAGGAAGCGCTTGTCCCAGCTCAGGAGGAAAGAGGAAGTTTTCTCCTGGGTGGCACAAAGCATTCCCTAGCATGTCCACTCTAGGAATGTTGTACCTGACTGCTATGAATTTCATATCCCACAGACCCAAGCTCCTCCTGCCCACTGACCAGAAAATGTCCCCCACAAAAAAAGCCCACCCTGAGATTCCTTCTCCTTTCGCTCTCCAATTTTACAAAGGCAAACTCCTATTATGCAAGAAATTGCTTTAAAAAATGGTGGTGGTTCCCTCATTGTGAATAAGTGAGGTTCATAGACCACAGAATGATAGAGTTGGAAGGGACCAAGAGGGTCTTCTAGCCGAACCCCCTGCAATGCAGGAACCCACAACCCCCAATGCTCTACCAACTGAGTTATCCCAGGACTCAGATCAAATTCAGCCGATAGGATTGCAATGAATCGGGAGCAAAGCTTTTCTATGAATATATTACCTCAAGTTATTCTGATGCTTCCAAATGCACTGGTACAAATAAATTTTCAGATTGAACAAGTAGTATAATTACTATTGGTTGGAGGATGGATGGCGGCTAACAGATTGAGGTTGAATCCTGACAAGACAGAAGTACTGTTTTGGGGGGACAGGGAGCGGGTTGGTGTGGGGGATTCCCTGGTCTTGAATGGGGTAACTGTGCCCCTGAAGGACCAGGTGCGCAGCCTGGGAGTCATTTTGGACTCACAGCTGTCCATGGAGGCGCAGGTTAACTCTGTGTCCAGGGCAGCTGTCTACCAGCTCCACCTGGTACGCAGGCTAAGACCCTACCTGCCCGCGAACTGTCTCGCCAGAGTGGTGCATGCTCTAGTTATCTCACGCTTGGACTACTGCAACGCGCTCTACGTGGGGCTACCTTTGAAGGTGACCCAGAAACTGCAATTAATCCAGAATGCGGCAGCTAGACTGGTGACTGGGAGTGGCCGCCGGGACCACATAACACCGGTTCTGAGAGATCTGCATTGGCTCTGTCGCAGGAAACACCCCCCCCCCTCATTACACTGTAATGCACAAGCACCACACACACCTCCCAACACCCCGACTTGGAGATGTCCCTTTAGAGGGACATCCCCTAAAGCCTTCCGTAAATAAGGAAGCGCTACCCTGACAGCCCCCGATCAAGAGAAACCCCGTAATTCCTCCTTTGTTTCCCCGTAAGCGCTCAGTTTCGCCCTATCTTTATTATGAGTAGACCGGGCGACCGAACTCTAGGTCAACCGGCGGCTGCCCGACCAATCAGCATTACCGAACAGCGCCCCTTGCGGCGGCCACGCAGGTACTGCAGGCTGCAGGCGCTCTTTTCCCTTTGACAGCTCTCAAATACAAAGTTTCCGAGTTCAATTGATCATGACTAATTTAATCAAAATGTTGCAAGTTGTTTCCGAAAGGCGAAAGTGCTTTGAACTTCAATGACAGTGTTCTTTATAAATTCACCATAAATCAGCCGTACCTTGGATTTTCACCGGACCACTTTTATTTCACTGCATATTACAAGGACTATCAAAGGGGGGTGGCCTGGTGTTGAACGGCCATAATCCCTTGACCGTGCAGTCACGTACACGGCTGCCCTTCCCCAGTTGGCGGGGCAACCTTGATAGCCATCCTGATGGGCTCAGACGGAACGCTATCAGAAACAGAATAAACTGCATACGATAGTGTATTCCACACGGACTCTGACAAAGGACCATGGCCGGATTCCCCTCAGGGGGCAGGAAAACTTCGCCCTTTCCTTTGTTCCTAAAAATGACTTATGTGGGGTGGGGAGAGGAGGTCTCTGCCATGTGTCAAGACGCTCATATTACCTGGGCAGCCCCTCCTCGACTCCTCCTGTTTTTAATATAATCATGATGTAAATATGATGTAATTCTGTTTTTTTTTTTCATAGATTTTTATTGGTTTTACACCATTTTTTAAGACAATACAAACAAACAAATAAACAAAGAAAAAAAATAGAACACAAAACACAAATTAACACGAATAATTCCATCTCCTTTTTTTCCATAAACCTAACTTCTCCGACTCCCCCAAACCTCCCCTTTCTACATCCTAATTTTCAAATTTATTCCAGCAAATCCTCAATTTAATTTTAATTGATTTCTCCCTTCTTACTCTTTAACTTAATCTTATGTCACTGTAATCTCCTTTTCTTACTTGAACCTCAACATTTTAACATTCATTAATTTTATAATATTTCTTTAAGTACACTTTAAATTTCTTCCAATCCTCCTCCGCCGTCTCTTTCCCCTGTTCACGGATTCTGTCGGTCATTTCTGCCAGCGTCATATAGTCTATCACCTTCATCTGCCATTCTTCCAGAGTGGGTAAATCTTGAGTCTTCCAGTACTTTGCAATGAGTATTCCTGCTGCTGTAGTGGCATACATAAAGAAATTCCTATCCTTCTTCGACACCAATTGGCCGACCATGCCCAGAAGAAAGGCCTCCGGCTTCTTAGGAAAGGTACATTTAAGTACCTTTTTTATTTCATTATATATTATTTCCCAAAACGCCTTAATCTTCGGGCATGTCCACCAAAGGTGGTAAAAAGAACCTTCAGTTTCTTTACACTTCCAACACTTATTATCAGGCAAATGATATATTTTTGCTAGCTTGACTGGGGTCATGTACCACCTATAGATCATTTTCATAATATTTTCCTTTAAGGCATTACATGCCGTAAATTTTATACCGGTGGTCCACAACCGTTCCCAGTCAGCGAACATAATATTATGACCAAAGTCCTGTGCCCACTTAATCATAGCTGATTTAACTATTTCATCTTGTGTATTCCATTTCAGCAACAAGTTATACATTCTTGACAAGTTCTTAACATTAGATTCTAACAGTTCTGTTTCTAATTTCGATTTCTCCACCTGGAAGCCAATTTTCTTGTCTTGTTTATAAATCTCCATTATTTGGTAATAATGGAGCCAGTCTCGTACTTTTGTTTTTAATTTTTCAAAACTCTGTAATTTCAATTGATCCCCCTCCTGCTCCAAAATTTCACAATATTTTGGCCACCTGGCCTCCATGTTAAGTTTTTTCACTGCTTTAGCTTCTAAAGGTGACAGCCACCTTGGGGTTTTATTCTCCAACAAGTCTTTATACCTAATCCACACGTTAAACAACAGATACTGAGTCGGAACGGTTTCAGAGGGAGACAGAGTTAACGGTGGTCAAGAAAGTGAAATACCTAGGGGTAAACATAACAGCAAAAAATCTGAGTCTATTTAAAGATAACTATGAAAAATGCTGGTTAGAAATTAAGAGAGACTTGGATAGTTGGTCAAGATTAAAACTTTCTTTGTTAGGCCGAATAGCTGCCATCAAGATGAATGTATTGCCAAAAATGTTATTTTTGTTTCAGACACTACAGATTGTAGACAAGACAGAGTGTTTCCGGAAGTGGCAGAAAGATATTTCCAAATTTGTCTGGCAGGGCAAAAAGCCCAGAATTAAGTTCAAGATATTAACGGATGCGAAAGAAAGAGGGGGCTTTGCCCTGCCAGACCTAAAGCTGTATTACGAAGCTGCAGCTTTCTGCTGGCTAAAAGATTGGCTACTTCTTGAAGATACGGATGTATTAGATTTGGAAGGTTTCAATAATGCATTTGGATGGCATGCATACTTATGGTATGATAAGGTTAAGACAAACAAGGCCTTTAAGAACCATATTGTCAGGAAAGCAGTATTTAATGTCTGGATAAGATACAAAGACTTATTGGAGAATAAAACTCCGAGGTGGCTGTCACCCCTAGAGGCTAAGGCCCGAAAAAGAGCCAATATGGAGGCCAATTGGCCAAAATATTGGGAGATATTAGAAAGAGATGGTAACAATTGGAAATTGCAGAGTTTAGAGAAAATGAAAGATAAGGTGCGAGACTGGTTACACTATGCTCAGATTAAAGAAGTTTTTAAAAATGACAAAAAGTTAGGATTCCAGGTGGAGAAGTCAAAGTTGGAAACTGAACTGTTAGAACCTAAGACTAAAGTACTTTCAAAGATGTATAATTTGTTGCTGAAATGGAATACACAAGACGAAATGGTTAAATCGGCAATGATAAAATGGGCACAGGATATTGGGCATAATATTATGTTTGAAGATTGGGAAAGGTTATGGACCTCTGGGCTGAACTTCACTGCATGTAATGCTTTGAAGGAAAATGTAATGAAAATGATATACAGATGGTACATGACCCCAGTCAAATTGGCCAAAATATACCATTCGTCTGACAATAAATGTTGGAAATGTAAGGAAAATGAAGGAACTTTTTTTCACCTCTGGTGGACTTGCCCGAGAGTGAAGGCCTTCTGGGAGATGATATATAATGAGTTAAAAAAGGTGTTTAGGTACACCTTTACTAAGAAACCAGAGGCCTTCCTCTTGGGCATTGTCGGCCAGAGTGTGTTAAAGAAGGACAGAACATTTTTCATGTATGCAACAACGGCAGCAAGGATACTGATTGCTAAGAACTGGAAAACTCAAAATCTACCTACGCTGGAAGAATGGCAGATGCAGCTGATGGACTATATGCAACTAGCTGAGATGACCGGCAGAATTCGAGACCTGGGAGAAGAGAGGATGGAAGAAGACTGGAAGAAATTCAAGACTTATTTGCAAAAGTATTGTAATTTGGCTGAATGCTGATTGGGATGTCAGAGTAGAAGTAATTGTCTACCACTAAATTAGACTTAAGTTTAAACTATATGCTAATCAAATCTAAGATTATGAACAAAATGATAATTTGTTTGGAAATAATTCTATAACGATGCAAGTGTGCGCGGGAGGTGTGGGGGAGTCCAAAGTAATGATGAAAAGATGTCAAAAAATCAATGCTATTTGTTTAAATATGTTTATGTATTGAAAAATTTGAATAAATATATATTAAAAAAAAAAAAAAATCCACACGTTAAACAGTGCTTTCCTAACAATGTGATTTTTAAAGGCCTTGTGCGCTTTAACTTTATCATACCATAAGTATGCATGCCAACCAAATGCATTATTAAAACCTTCTAAATCCAAAATGTCTGTGTTCTCGAGGAGCATCCATTCTTTAATCCAGCAGAACGCTGCTGATTCATAGTACAATTTTAAGTCTGGCAGGGCAAATCCCCCTCTTTCCTTCGCATCCGTTAATATCTTAAATTTTATTCTGGGCTTTTTGCCCTGCCAGACAAATTTCGAAATGTCCTTCTGCCACCTCTTGAAACATTCCATCTTGTCCAAAATTTGCAGTGTTTGAAACAGAAATAACATTCTAGGCAATACATTCATCTTTATAGCTGCAATTCGGCCCAACATTGAAAGCTTCAAATTTGACCATACTTCCAAATCCTTCTTAATTTCCAACCAACATTTCTCATAATTGTCTTTGAATAAATTCAAATTCTTAGATGTCATATGAACCCCCAAATATTTGACCTTCTTAACCACCTTCAAACCTGTTTCATTCTGAAACTTCTCCCTTTCCATGACTGATAAGTTTTTTTTCCAAAACCTTAGTTTTTTGTTTGTTCAGTTTAAACCCGGCCACTTGACCAAATTCTTGAATTAACTCTAAAACCCTTTTCGTACTGGTGTCTGGCTCTTGTAAGGTTAATACTAGGTCATCTGCAAATGCCCTTAGCTTGTATTGTTTAGCTCCGACCTGGACCCCTTTAACCAGCTGGTCACTTCTAATCATATTTAGCAACACCTCCAGGACTGATATAAAAAGTAGTGGGGAAATTGGGCATCCCTGTCGTGTCCCTTTTTCTATTTTAAAATCTTCAGTTATCACATTATTCACAATCAACTTAGCTTTTTGTTCTGAATATATTGCACCCATACCATTCTCAAAACCTTGGCCTACCCCCATTCCATGAAGATTCTTTTTCATAAAACTCCAAGAAATGTTATCAAAGGCTTTCTCCGCGTCCACAAATATCAAAACTGCTTTAGTGTTTATATTCACCTCTAGTAGTTCCAAAATATCTATTATATTCCTAACATTGTCTGAGAGGTGCCTTTTTGGGAGAAAGCCCGCTTGGTCCGTATGAATCTCCTCCATCAACACTCTTTAAATATGATGTAATTCTGGGGGTGTAGTCAAGGGGATTAGCAATTAATAAAAGCTGGGGTCTCCCATTGTTCGGGGCTTCCATCTTGCTTCACCTCGTGGGCGGTGGGAGTCCTGTCGCGACAGTCTTTTTCCTTCAATAAAGACCAAGCCTACTGGCTGCTGTTTTGCTCTGAATTGCTCTGGTTGGAATCTTTACTTTGTCCAAGGGAGCCCTCGGATTTTCCGGTAACAGCTCCCAGTAGGTTTCCGAGCACGATTCAAAGTGTTGGTGCTGACCTTTAAAGCCCTAAACGGCCTCGGTCCTGTATACCTGAAGGAGTGACTCCACCCCCATCGTTCAGCCCGGACACTGAGATCCAGCGCCGAGGGCCTTCTGGCGGTTCCCTCATTGCGAGAAGTGAGGCTACAGGGAACCAGACAGAGGGCCTTCTCGGTAGTGGCGCCCGCCCTGTGGAACACCCTCCCATCAGATGTCAAAGAGATAAATAATTACCTGACATTCAGAAGACATCTTAAGGCAGCCCTGTTCAGGGAAGTTTTTAATATGTAACGCTGTACCGTTTTTTAACACTGATTGGGAGCCGCCCAGAGTGGCTGGGGAAGCTCAGCCAGATGGGCGGGGTATAAATAATAAATTATTATTATTATTATTATTATTATTATTATTATTGTTGTTGTTGTTCTCCAGGCAATTTGGATGACTTCCAGCAAAATATAAAAATATAATAAGACATCAGACATTTAAAACGTCCTGATTCTGCTCCTTTGACAGAAGCCGACAAATTTAGGACAGATGCTCTATATCAACTCAATGACAAGGAACCAGGCAGCGGGCCTTCTTGGTAGTGGTACCCACTCTGGAATGCTCTCCCGTCAGATGTCCAGGAAATAAGCATCTATCTGACTTTTATAAGACATCTGAAGGCAGCCCTGTATGGAGAAGCTTTTAATGTTTGATGTTTCATTGGTTTTTTAAAAATATTCTGTTGGGAGCTGCCCTAGTGGCTGGGGAAACCCAGCCAGATGAGCAGGTATAAATAATGTTATAATATTATTATTCTTATGCTTAATTGAATAGCAGTTCCCGGAAGCCGCTGGAGGGGAGAGATGCTCTTGAGCTCCAATCCTCCTTGCAGGCTTGGCCACCATGAGAAGACAGTGCTGAGATTCCTGCATTGCAGGGGGTTGGACTAGATGACTCTCAGGGTCCCCTTCCATCTCTACGATTCTATGATTCTAACAGGGTGCGGGACTAGATGGGCGTGATCAAACTACAGGGCTCTTCATGAGTTCTGTCTGTGCATCCAGACGAATGTGTTGCTGTTTGTGTGTGTGTGTTGACAGAGAGAGAGAGAGAGAGAGAGAGAACGAACCTTCAGGAAGAGGCCCCTGTCTCTTCTTTGCAAAGAGGCTGAATCAGCTGCAATACCCCCACACTTGAACCACTGCTTCCCTGCCTGCTCTCTCTCCACCCCCAACCCCAGTTCCATGGTTGCATTGCATTGCACACACACCCCAAAGCTTGCTGCACCCCAAGGCGCTTTGCACTCAGCGGATTCCTTGCAGGACAAGGGCAGTGCACGACGGCAGAGGGGGCGGGTCAGCTGTTCCACTTAAGCCGGGCCCCCTTTCCCAGGTCAGTATGGAGCAGCCCCACTCTCTCTCTCTCTCTCTTTCTCTGGCAGCTTGCACTCTCTGGCTTTAACCCTTAAGGCAACGAGCATCTGTTCCCTATATTCGAAGCCCAGGTTCCCTCCCTTCCCTCCGCATTGGCTGGGTACTGCAATTATCCCGCCCCCGGAAATATCCTGCCTCCCAGGCGGGGGCTCCCATTCCCGCCCTCGCTGCCCAGGGTCGCTGCCGCCATCTACAGGATTTCGGGTGAGTGCAAAGCCAGCGGCGTGGAAGGAGGGAAGGGGCTTGGCAAGGGGTGGGGGTCAAGGATGAGAAGCCCCGGGACGGGGAGAGGCGGCCTGCACAAGTCCGGTGGGGAGAAGAAGAGAAGGGAGGAAAGGGAGCTGTTTCTCTTAATGGGGCCTTGAAGGTGGCGGGGGGGGGGGGAGTGTTCCGTTGTGGAAAGAGAGAAGCTTCTTCCTTCCCGGATCTGGTGCAAAGGGAGTTGCAGGGAAGGAGGCGGGAAAGGGGAGAGGGCTGGGTATTGCAGACCAGCCTTGCCATAGTAATAATAATAATAATAATAATAATAATAATAATAATATAAATAAATAAATAAATAAATAAATGCTATTTATACCCCGCCCCCAGTTTCTGGGTTTCCCCAGCCACTCTGGGCGGCTTCCAACAAAATAAGAAAAACCAAAAACACCAGAAACATCCAAGTCTTCCGTTGGATTGCTGGATGGCAGAGGGAGAAAGAGGAAAAGATGGGGAGGAAAACAAAGCCAGGGGGGTCCTGGCAGGAAGAAGGAAGGGGTGAGGCCTTCTCCAAAGCAGCTCTTTGTTCCTTGAACTCCTTGCATAAAGTAGTGGGGGCAGGTTTGATGAGGCCCTAAGCTACTGGAGGTCATGGGGCCCTTTATATGTCCAGCTGTCCTTTGTCAACAACTATTTGTCGCTGTTTTTTGTGTTGAATATAGGCCGTATGGTAATTTATGGACCTAATAGGTATCTAAAACTATTTGCACATAACAAAATCCGTATTTTCTCAAAGTAATTTTTGAACTGAAATACAATTGAGAAGTATATGAATAGTGAAATACAATTAAGTATATTAATAGTGAAATAATTATTAAGCTCTAACTTAAAATGATTTTGTTATTCATAACAAACTTAATGCAAACACATTGGCATTTGGCAATAACAAAAGTTCCTTTAGAAACACAGTTTACAAAAAATCATGATCTAGTCCTAGAAACTTGCTATAACTTGAAATTATAATAGGTGTAAATATACAGTGCAGACAACTACTAATAATAAATACCTTTATTAATATGAATTTAATTGTTATAGCCTGTACAATGTAATTGTAGTTAATGCAATGCATTTTTTTATATCAGTCTCAATATTACCATAATAGTCCACATTCTTCATTGGGACAGCAGACCTTTGTACCCTGTTAGTGAGTGTAAAAGACAGTATTTCTAGTAATATGTCGCATTACAAATAATAGCAATACTATACACACCTGTACATAAAAATTATTTTACAGGACTAATTGTATTACTGCATCTACCCAATACCCATTCAACATTATAATTTTATCATGATTCGTTGTGTACTGTGTATACAAACAGTACAGAAACATGATCTAAATTACAATACTTTCTTGCCTTTGCCAAAGCAAAGTCGCTGATGATATCATCAAATGATAAACTGCTTAGCTTGTCACTTTCTGTGTACATGAGGCTGAAGTAATTTATCTTGAGACATTGTTGTTCCAAATTCATTTTTTATCCTCTTCAGTCAAGAAACGGATCTTTACAAATGGCAATTTGCAATCATCATTCAGAGGAACATTCTCAGAATTGCTTCTACATTAGGGAATGCTGATTGGACACTGTTGTTGTTCTTTAGTCACTTAGTCGTGTCTGACTCTTTGTGACCCCATGGACCAGAGCACGCCAGGCACTCCTGTTTTCCACTGCCTCCTGCAGTCTGGTCAAACTCATGTTAGTAGCTTTGAGAGCACTGTCCAACCATCTCGTCCTCTGCATATAAGTTAAATAAGCAAGGAGACAATATACAGCCTTGTCGTACTCCTTTCCCAATTTTGAGCCAATAAGTTGTTCCATATCCAGTTCTAACTGTTGCTTCTTCTCCGACATAGAGATTTCTCAGGAGACAGATGAGGTGGTCAGGCACTCCCATTTCTTTAAGAACTTGCCATAGTTTGCTGTGGTCCACACAGTTAAAGGCTTTTGCGTAGTCAATGAAGCAGAAGTACCGTATTTTTCGCTCTATAACACACACCTGACCATAACATGCACATCGTTTTTAGAGGAGGAAAACAAGGAAAAAAATTCTGAATGAAACAGTGGATGTATCATTTTTGTGCTTCATGCTGTGGCCACAGACATGTGATCTGATGGTGAATTTGGGGTAGCTCAATGCAAAGATCCTGAGGATCCATGTGGATCCATGCTTTTTAACCACATTTTTGCACCATTGCAGCCCCAGGCAACAGTGGGTGTGTGATTTTTGGGGGGCAGGCTGCTATGTGATCTGATGGTGAATTTGGGGTGGCCCAATGCAAAGATCCTGAGGATCCATGTGGATCCATGCTTTTTAACCACGTTTTTGCACCATTGCAGCCCCAGGCAACAGTGGGTGTGTGATTTTAGGGGGGCAGGCTGCTATGTGATCTGATGGTGAATTTGGGGTGGCCCAATGCAAAGATCCTGTGGATCCATGCTTTGTAACTACATTTTAAGTGGGGAGTGAAGGAAAAACACAGAAGGGACAAGAGAGCGGTGTGCAGAGAAGCAGCTGGCTAAGAAAGCAGGAGAGGGATTTTACGGGAGGGAGGAAAGAAAGGCAAAAGTTTCCACAAACCGAAGCCAGCTTTCTCTCTCCTCCTGCATGTTTTCTGGCTGCCTGCGAGGAGCACGGAGAGGAATTAGAAGGAAAGACCTCTGCATTCCCCTCTGCTTGCCTGGAGGGGAGGGGATTTGCCTGCTCTTTGTTCCGTTTGAGCAAACACAGCAACGAAACAGAGGAGGGTGGGCAGTAAGACCCTGAGGCAGAATGCAGGAAAGCAACCACTTCCTCTTTTCAGGTTTCCCTCTCCGACACAACACACGATTGATTTTTGCTGATTTTTGTTCCTGCGCTCGGCTCCAGGGACCCCCCACATTCGCTCCATAACACGCACAGACATTTCCCCTTCCTTTTTAGGAGAAAAAATCTGCGTGTAATAGAGAGAAAAATACGGTATATGTTTTTCTGGAACTCTCTAGCTTTCTCCCTAATCCTAATCCCTAATCCAGCGCATGTTTGCAATTTGGTCTCTTGTTCCTCTGCCCCTCCAAAATCCAGCTTGTACTTCTGGGAGTTCTCTGGGAGTTCTCGGTCTGCATACTGCTTAAGCCTGCCTTGTATAATTTTAAGCATAACCTTGCTAGCGTGTGAAATGAGCGCAATTTTGCAGTAGTTGGAGCATTCTTTGGCGCTGCCCTTCTTTGGCATTGCGTTCTAGAGTGTAGCACCTTAACAATATCATCTTTTAAGATTTTAAATAGTTCCGCTGGGATGTCATCACTTCCACTGGCCTTGTTATTAGCAGTGCTTTCTAAGGCCCATTTGACTTCACTCTCCAGGATGTCTGGCTCAAGGTCAGCAACCACACTACCTGGAGTGTACGAGCCATCCATATCTTTCTGGTATAATTCCTCTGTGTATTCTTGCCACCTCTTCTTGATGTCTTCTGCTTCTGTTAGGTCCTTACCACTTTTGTCCTTTATTATGGTAATTTTTGCACAAAATGTTCCTTTCATATCTCCAATTTTCTTGAGCAGATCTCCATTCCCATCCATTATAGTTCACTGATGCCCAGAATGTCAATATTTATTCTTGCCATCTCATTTTTGACCACATCCAGCTTACCATGGTTCATGGATCTTATATTCCAGGTTCATATATTTTTCTTTGCAACACTGGACTTCCCTTTCACTTCCAGGCACACCCGCAAGTGAGCGATGTTTCGGCTTTGGCCCAGCTGCTTCATCAGCTCTGAATCTACTTGTACTTGTCCTCTGCTCTTCCTCAGCAGCATATTGGATGCCTTCCGACCTGAGGGGTTCATCTTCCAGTGTCATAACTTTTATACGACCATGGAGTTTTCTCGGCAGGGATACTGGCATGGCTTGCTGGTTCCTGCTCCAGCTGGATCACGTTTAGTCAAAACTCTCCACTTTGACCTGTCTGTCTTGGGTGGCCCTGCACGGCATAGCTCATAGCGTGTCTGAGTTATTCAAGCCCCTTTGCCATGACAAGGCAGTGATCCATGAAGGACACGGTCATTAAATATTACTTGGTACAGATCCTGATGTGTCAGATTTTGACTTTTTAATGTATTGATGAAAATGGTTGAGTTCTCCAACAAGGTTCATGTCCACATCTTCAGGATATGTTTGGCTTAAAGCATCAACTTCTTCATGAATTTCTTCTTTTTCAGTATCTAATTTTGTTAAGAATGAAATAATAATAATAATAATAATAATAATAATAATATTTATACCCCAACCATCCGGCTGGATTTCCCCAGCCACTCTGGGCGGCTTCCAACAAAAAATTAAAAATACATAAAATTGTCAATCATTAAAAATTCCCTAAACAGGGCTGCCTTCAGTTGTCTTCTAAATGTCAGATAGTTGTTTATTTCCTTGACATCTGATGCAGGGTGTTCCACAGGGCGGGGGTGCCACCAGTGAGAAGGCCTGGTTCCTTGTAACCTTGCTTCTCGCCAGAAGGCCCTCAGCGCTGGACCTCAGTTTCTGGGCTGAACGATGGGGTTGGAGACGCTCCTTCAGGTATACTAGACAGAGGCCGTTTAGGGCTTTTAAGGTCAGCACCAACATTTTGAATTGTGCTCAGAAACATACTGGGAGCCAATGTGGGTCTTTCAAGACCAGTGTTCTGTGATCTCGGTGGCTGCTCCCAGTCACCAGTCTTTTTTGCAGCATCATTGTATACTGATGCCCTTTGTGCCAGATTTGATTCTAATCCATCCGTCGCAGGTATAAATGCTTTGATTCTCAACTTGTTTCTTGGCTCAAGGTTCTCTAAAGCTTCATCTTCATCCTCACCTATATGCCTCCTTATAGATCAGCAGTTCTCAACCTGTGGGTCCTCAGATGCTGTTGGACTACAACTCCCATCATCCCTGAGCTCTGGCCTTGCTAGGTAGGGGTGATGGCAGTTGTAGTTCACCAACATCTGGGGACCCACAGGTTGAGAAAGGCTGTTCTAGATCCTCTTCTGCTTTTCTTGTAATCAACATCAGGCAATTTGTCCTTTGCCTGTTCTTTGAAATGATCAAAAAGATCCAAGTTCCTCCATTTTATTCGAAATGTTTGTGGCTTGATTACTTGTTTCACCCTTCTCTGTGGTATCAATATGCAGCCAATGCAATGCAGAAATTGTTCCATTGTAACTGCCAAGTTCTGCACTTGTGGCCCTTGAATAAATTTCCCATCTAGTCTTTGACAAAAACTCTGGAACTTTTTTTTTTTTTTAAAAATTTTTTATTCAGATTTTATAACAAATTTAAGCATAATCAAAACACCAAATTACCGTATTTTTTCGTGTATAAGACTAGTTTGTTTGTTTTTTACCAAAAAAACAAAGTTTTAAAATTGGGGCCCGTCTTATGCACAGGTAGTGCTGAGGGGTGTTTTCTTAATTTGGAGTCCCTCCAAATAGGGGGTGTCTTATACATGGGGGCGTCTTATAGACGGAAAAATACGGTACATTTTACATTCCAATTAATCTCCCCACCCCCCATGACTTCCCCCAACTTCCCTTTTTGGGTTATAGCATATTCATTTCTTCTATTTATAATTTAATACACCTTATATATTGAAAATTAAAATTATACCTTATAACCCTCCCTTCTCCTTCCTAGCGCCATCTTCCCCAGCAAAGCGGGCGCTTTAGGCACAGCCTCCAGCACGAACCTGGGCCCTGGGCAGGGTTCTGCTTGTTCCCTCGCTCACCCAGGGAGGTATCTGGGCAGCCTGGCCTGCTAAGCCTTGCCCTCCCCCCTCCTGTCATTGGGCAGCAGCCAAGGTGGCCCCACCATGTGGGGTGTTGGCTGGGCGCGGGGGGGTGGCAGAAGGTGGTGTTTGGAAGCTCCCGGACTGGCCATTAGTCTCCTGCCTGCGCGCCTGGCGGGTGTGGCGGCTTTGGGTGGGCTGCGCGCCTTCGCCAGTATTTGCAGGCCAGCAGCTGCGGATGAGTTGTGCCTCTGTGTGCAACAAAGAGGAGAAGAGAAGTTCTCCTTTAGAAGGCAGAACAGGCAAGAGCTGTCAGTATCACCTCATAACTCTCGTGTGGGGTGAAAGTATGTTAAATGGGAGATAAAGACGGGGCTTGCAAAGTGTGCTCTTGGGAGGGTGGGAAGCGCAGCTGCTTTGTGTAGATGCAGAGGAGGCGGCTGCTTCCGAATTAAGCCTCCTAATTAAGCGGGGTCCCTCCCTGCCTCCCAGGCGGGGGCTCCCATTCCCGCCCCTGCTGCCCAGGGTCGCTGCTGCTGCCAGGATTTCAGGTGAGTGCAAACCAGTGGTGGAGGAGGAGGGAAGGGGCTTTGCAAGGGGGTGGAGGTCCAGGATGGGAAGCCCCAGGACGGGAAGAGGTGGCCTGCACAAGTTCCAGATTTGGGAAAAGGAAGGAGGAAAGGGAGTTCTTTTTTTAATGGGGGCTTTGAAGGTGGAGTATGGGGGTTACACTGTGGAAAGAGAGAAGCTTCCTCCTGCACGGATCTGGTGTGAAGGGAGTTGCAGGGAAGGAGTTGCAGGGAAAGGGGAGAGGGTTGGGTATTGCTGGCCAGGCTCATAATAATAATAATAATAATAATAATAATAATAATAAAATACCCTGCCCATTGTCTGGGTTTCCCCAGCCCCTCTGGGCGACTTCCAACAAAATAAAAAACACCCAAAACAACCAAATATTGAAGTCTTTTGTAGAAATGGCCTTCGATTTTAAAGAAATGTCCTCTTTAAGAAATCATGTCATGTAAATATGTATGTTGTCCTCGAGGTCGAAGCACACACAGAACACCTAGTATGAGTAAGCAGTGCTCCAAAGTGCTTCTCTTGTGAACTTGCCATCTAAGTTGTTTACTAATGGCAAAGGCTCCTGTTTCCCAAAAAGACAGGAGGGGGAGGTCTCTCCCCCACTTTTAAGCCACCCCACTCCCACCGCATGGAAGGCAGAGGTCTCGTTCTTTCACAATCCCAGTAAACCTTGTGTGTATCTGAAGTGAACCAGGTGCTGCGGCTCCTTCCCCTCTCACTGGGCTGCTGCAAGAAAAGGCAGCGGAGGAGGAGGAAACAGATGGGTTTGAAGGCTCTTTCTGCCCCTCTCTCCTGAGCAGAGGGTGTTTGCAGGGCAGGAGGACAGAGGAGGCAGCAGTGGGTGGATCCACCGCCTTTCCCAGGGGGTCCAGATGCAAGCAGGGGGCTTCCTTCTTCTCCATGTATTCAGAGCAGTCCAACCATGTATTCAGAGCAGTCCTTTGCAAATTACTGTCTTTCTCGGTGTATAAGACGAGGTTTTTTTACCCAGTTTATAAAGTTAAAAAACATGGGTCGTCTTATACATGGAATATAGCAATTAAATATATTGCTATATATTGCCGGTGGCGGATAACTCATTCCGAATCTGACCGGACACAGGTTAGAGCTCAACGTCGAGCCTACCAAGTGGCGATAGCGACAGCGAAGAAGAATTTCTTCACCGCCTCTATTGCATCTGCAGAAAACAGCAGCAGACTTTTTCAGGTGGTTCACAATTTAGCGGAACCACCTGCAACATCGGGGCCCAGTACGGGCCACATGTTCTCCTGCAATGATTTTGCAAAGTTTTTTGCAGATAAAATCGCTCAGATTCGGGAAGAAGTAGACTCCACCGTGGGAGCAGGGCCGGGGCGGGAGAGTGCTAGAGTTCTGTCTAGTCAAGTTGAGTGGGATCAATTCCAATCTGTTACCTCCGAGGATGTGGACAGGCTGCTTGGACGAGTGAAACCAACCACCTGTCTCCTGGATCCTTGCCCATCCTGGCTTATAAAAGCTAGCCGGGAAGGACTGGGCGATGGGCTTCGTGGGGTGGTGAATGCTTCCCTCCGTGAGGGAGCCTTCCCAGACCCGCTGAAAGAGGCGGTTATTAAACCGCTTCTTAAAAAACCATCTTTAGATGCGGCCACGATGGCCAATTATCGCCCAGTCTCAAATCTTCCATTCCTGGGCAAGGTGATTGAGCGAGGGGTTGCCGAACAACTCCAGGCACGCCTGGAAGAAGCGGACCATTTGGATCCCTTCCAGTCGGGATTCAGGCCTCATCATGGGACTGAAACTGCCTTGGTCGCACTGGTTGATGATCTCCGGCGGGCTAGGGACAAAGGTGAGAGCTGTTTCCTAGTTCTGCTGGATCTCTCAGCGGCGTTTGATACCATCGACCATAGCATCCTTCTGGACCGTCTTGAGGGGCTGGGAGCTGGGGGCATTGTCATACAGTGGTTCTGCTCCTTCCTCCTGTGCCGTGTTCAGAAAGTGGTGGTGGGGGATGAGTGTTCAGACCCCTGGGCTCTCACTTGTAGGGTGCCTCAGGGTTCTGTCCTCTCCCCCATGCTTTTCAACATTTACATGCAGCCGCTGGGAGAGATCATCAGGAGGTTTGGGCTGGGTGTTCATCAGTATGCCGATGATACCCAGCTCTACCTCTCTTTTAAATCAGAACCAGTGAAGGTGGTGAAGGTCCTGCGTGAGTGTCTGGAGGCGGTTGGAGGATGGATGGCGGCTAACAGATTGAGGTTGAATCCTGACAAGACAGAAGTACTGTTTTGGGGGGACAGGAGGCGGGCCGGTGTGGAGGATTCCCTGGTCCTGAATGGGGTAACTGTGCCCCTGAAGGACCAGGTGCGCAGCCTGGGAGTCATTTTGGACTCACAGCTGTCCATGGAGGCACAGGTCAAATCTGTGTCCAGGGCAGCTGTTTACCAGCTCCATCTGGTACGTAGGCTGAGACCCTATCTGTCTGCGGACTGTCTCGCCAGAGTGGTGCATGCTCTGGTTATCTCCCGCTTGGACTACTGCAATGCACTCTACGTGGGGCTACCTTTGAAGGTGACTCGGAAACTACAATTAATCCAGAATGCGGCAGCTAGACTGGTGACTGGGGGCGGCCGCCGAGACCATATAACACCTGTCTTGAAAGACCTACATTGGCTCCCAGTACGTTTCCGAGCACAATTCAAAGTGTTGGTGCTGACCTTTAAAGCCCTAAACGGCCTCGGTCCAGTATACCTGAAGGAGCGTCTCCACCCCCATCATTCTGCCCGGACGCTGAGGTCCAGCGCCGAGGGCCTTCTGGCGGTTCCCTCATTGCAAGAAGCAAAGCTACAGGGAACCAGGCAGAGGGCCTTCTCGGTAGTGGCGCCCGCCCTGTGGAACGCCCTTCCAGCAGATGTCAAAGCGATAAACAACTACCTGACATTCAGAAGACATCTTAAGGCAGCCCTGTTCAGGGAAGTTTTTAACATGTGATTTTACTGTATTTTTGGTTTTTATGGAAGCCGCCCAGAGTGGCTGGGGAGGCCCAGCCAGATGGGCGGGGTGTAAATAATAAATTATTATTATTATTATTATTATTATTATTATTATTATTAAATATATAAATAAATGCAGTACTTGCTCTGGCAGTCGCAGCTCCTTGCAGTGGCGAGCCTTGGGGCCTCCATAGTCTGCTTGCCTCCCCCCACTCTGCCCGCCCTACAGCTGGGAGGGAGGCTGTAGGCTGTTCGTTTTTGCCGTGCAGTGTCTTTGTGCTGCTCAGCAAACTGCAAACTAATGGGGAAGTCTGCCTGCAAAACAGCTGCTGATCAAAGATATTTCTCCCCTCTATGCCTTTCCTGCGCTTTTCCCATGAAACATCTTGGAGACTACAAATTTCTGCACTGCTCCTCTTGCGTAACGTTGCACCGCTCGCCTGCTATTCCGTAGCCTCCTCTACCCATGCAGACTCTGTAAATGAAGGGGGAAGGGGAGGAGGCCACCTGCAACGCGGAGCCGCCGATCAAGGTATTCCCCCCCCTTTCTGCCTTTCCTGCGCCTTTCCCAGGCAGAAACCACCTATCAGCTCCCCAATCGCCACCGGCAGCCGCCAATCACGCTCCCGCTTGCTGTGACAAGGGCAGCTGTCTATTGGCTGCCGCAGCAGCAAGAAGGAGGGCTAATGGCAGCGATCAGGCAGCTGCAACGCGAGTGGTTATGAGCTGCGTTCTGGTGGGTTAGTGATTTTCAGCATCCCCCCCAAATAATCCTCCCCAGAAGCTCAATCCTCCTATTTTCAAAATTTTGAGGCCCCCAAAATAGGGGTTGTCTTATAAACAGAAAAATACGGTAAGTCTCATGTTCCATGGGATCTAGTCTTATCTCCTGAGTTCACACCAATAAAACTCCAAAACAGAGAGGAGTCCACCATTGTTTATTGCAAAGCAATAGGTTACAGTTGGATCGTTCCACAAAACTGCAACCCTGCCCAGTGGTTCAGGCAGTGGTATTTATATAATTTCAAACAAAGCATTTCGATTTCGAGCAATCATTTACATCAGAGATGTCCAAGCGCTGGACCACAATTGACAGGTAGACCTCTGTGTTGTTTTGGGTCGATTATGAGACCTTTGAAGGCCCCCCCCCTTTCCGCAAGAACCTCTGCACATGCTCCTGTTTCTGTTTTTGCTCAGCAGTTCCTTGTTTTAATGTTTATTGTTGCTGTCAGAGCTGCTTCCAGATCCTAGCTCACAGAGGATCACGCTAGCCAGCGATCATTAAATAAAAGTCTTTATTGAGTTACAGTTTCCATTCTCAAGCTGCTGCGTGCAACTCTACGTCTCATGGTTAGATCGGCGAAGCCCCATCTGAGTCTCCGCCCCTTGTACACCAACTTAATATCCTAGCCTTGCTCCACCTTTTCCGCCTGACTGTTCTTCTCTGGGTCCCTCTGCCCCCCGGGGTCTCTTCCTTCCTGGATTCCTCTGACGCTGACGCTGACCCCCCTGACTCTTCTCCCTCCTTTCGGCGGGCTTTAGGACCTGGCTCCCTTTCCGGGCTGCCTACTGCGCCACCTTCCTGTGCATTTGAACTTGGCACGCGCGCCCAACCTTCCACCTTCCGTCTGACCGTTTCTTCGCTCCCCGATGGAGGTGTGGCCACTCCTGACTCGTGCCCTCCCCCCTGTTGTGAGCTGCCAGCGCTTGATCCCTGGCGCCCTTCCTCTTCCCTGCTCTCTGGCGGTGACGCTGGTCCTGATTTCCAACTGCTCCCCTCTGAGTCCCCTCTGGCTCTATCTTCCTGGGGTGTCCCCCTAGGCTCCCCCCTTGCCCTGGCCACTGGTGCTCCTTTCTGTGAATCTTCTGATTCACTGGAAAGACTCGGAGATCTCGGGTCGTCGTCATCACTCATCTTTTCTTCTGCCTCCTCTCCCTCGCTCTCTGTTTCCTCCCTTGCCCTTGCCTCTGCTCCTGAACCCCTGACATCCATCCCCCCCTCGAAGCCCCCTCTTCCCCCCTCCCCTCCTTCCGGTGCGGGATCTGGGTGCTGCCGTGTCAGGGGGACGAATGTCGGATACAGTTCGCTTCCCGTGGCGGGCCGCCATCCGAAGTCTTCCGGTTCTTCCTCCCTGCTCTCGTTGACGACGGTCACCTCCGCTTCCATCTCTGTGCCGCCGTGCTCGAAACCCGGGTCGTCCCCGAAAACGTCCATGTCCGTCTCTCCCTCGTTGCCTTCTGGAGACGTTGCTCGTCCTGGACCCTCCAGCCACCTTCTGCGGAACTGCTCCTCTGGTCGATCATCCCACCAATACGAGGGTTCTGAAGCAGATCCCGAGGGTGACCCCTCTGGGGAACGGGCGTCTCGTGTCGGTTCCTCGTCCGAGTCGAACCCCCGGAACGTGCTGGCTGAAAGCGTGGGCGTGAAAAGCCAGTCGTCGAAAAAGTCTGCTGGCATTGGCCTATGTGGGAAGAGGGCATGAAACTCTTCTTTGAGCAGAGGTTCGTCTAAAGCGTAGCCCGGCACCCAGCTGTTGGCACTGGCCGGGGTGCCCTCCTTGGCGAGAAGGTATTCTACCCCCTCTTCCCCCCATCTGGAGTCCAAAATCTCCGTGACTTCGTTGATGCGCTCCTCCTGTGCCACTCCCCCTTGCCCGGTTCTCTCTCGGAGCGGACCCGGTGCCGTTCCTGGTTCCTGAAACCTGTGAGGTGCCTTGTAGGGAGTGAGCACCGATCTGTGGAACACTGGATGCATTCTGGAACCCTCCGGAAGAGCCAGCCTGAAAGCCACCGGGTTGACCTGTTCGTCGACTTGGTAGGGCCCCAGTTGTTTATGCCCTAGTTTCTTCTTCGCCAACGACCTGGCCGGCACTGCGTGTGCTGCTAACCAGACCCAGTCTCCCACATGGATCTCTTCGCCAACCCTTCTGTGTTTGTCCGCTTGTACCTTGTATGCGTGTTTAGCCAGCTCCAGGTGCCGCCGCAGCTGATCGTGGACCTCCTGCAACTCCGACGCGAACGCATCTGCTGTCTGCGGCTCCCCCTCCCCCATTCTTTCCAGTCCCGGGAAGGTTCTAGGGTGCCTCCCGTTGTTGGCGAAGAACGGCGTGACCCCCGTGGACACGTGCTTCGTGTTGTTGTAGGCGAACTCGGCGAGAGGCAGGTAATCCACCCACGTCGCAGGCTGTTGATTCGCATAACATCTCAGGTACTGCTGCATGATGGCATTGACCCGCTCCGCTTGCCCGTTGGTCTGCGGGTGTCTAGCCGACGCCAGGTTGATCTTGACGTTCAGGAAGCCCATCAGCCTCTGCCAGAAGTTTGAGATGAACTGTCGCCCTCGGTCGGACAGAATAGACCGCGGCAGACCGTGAACCTTGAACACGTGGTCTATGAACAGTTTGGCGGTTTGTTCCGCCGTGGCCACCTTCGCACACGGAATGAAATGTGCCATCTTGGAGAACAAATCCACCACCACCAGCACAGCCGTCTTGCCCCTCGAGCTGGGCAGATCCGTGACAAAGTCCAGGGCCACTCTCTCCCATGGCTCGAACGGAGTTTGCAGCGGTTCCAGCAGTCCGGCCGGCGGTCTGTGCACTGGTTTGGACCTCTGGCAGGTGTCACACCTCGCCACGTAGTCCGCGACTTCCCCTCTCATTCCGGGCCACCAGAAGTCTCTGGCTACTAATTCCACTGTCTTCTCCTTGCCAAAGTGCCCGGCAGTGGGCGCGTCATGCAGCTGCTGCAGTACCTTGGCGCGAAGTTCGTCTCCCGGCACGTAGATGGCCCCTTTACGGATGAGCAAACCATCTCGCAGCTGGAACTCGTCGGTCGCTGCCGTGCCCCTGTGCACCTCTGCCATCTTTGCTTGCGCGAAGGAGTCATCCTGCAACGCTCGTCGCACCGCATCCAGGTCAACTGTTGCCGCTGCGCACGCCCACACTGTCGGTGCGAAGATGTGCATGGCGGCCGCTGGCGTTGCCTCCTCCAGATACTGTGGCTTACGGGAGAGAGCATCCGCCATGATGTTGGTGTCCCCCGGGACATACTCTATTCGGAAGTCGAAATTCGCAAAGAACTCAGCCCAACGTATCTGCCTCTGGTTCAGGAACTGTGCCGTGCGCCAGTGCTCTAGATTCTTGTGGTCCGTGCAGACCTGCACCGTGTGCTTGGCGCCGATCAGGAAGTGCCTCCACGCTTTGAACGCTGCATGAATGGCCAGCAACTCCCTGTCCCAGATGGTGTAGTTCTGTTCGGACTTGCTGAGCTTCCTTGAGTAAAACGCTCCCGGCCTCCAAACCCCCTGCGGGTCTTTCTGCAGCAGGACTGCTCCCACGGCTCTGTCCGAAGCATCTGTCTCCACCCTCATCGGCCTGCTGGGGTTGACATGAAGCAGCTGCTCTTCCGACGCGAAGAGACGCTTGAGTGCCTGAAAGGACTGCTCCGCCTGCTCTGTCCAGATGAACTTCTTTTTCTTGGAGCTGAGCGTGTCCGTGATGGCCGCTGTCTGCATCGCAAAGCCTTTGATAAACTTGCGATAGAAGTTCGCGAAGCCGACAAACCGTTGGACCTCCTTCCGGTTGCGTGGGCTTTTCCAATCCAACACTGCTCGGACCTTGGCGCTGTCCATGGCGAGCCCTTTATCAGACAACTTGTAGCCCAGGAAATCCACCTCGGTCACGTCGAATTGGCACTTCTCCAGCTTGGCGTAAAGCCTATGTTGCTGTAGCCTGCTCAGCACTTCCTTGACGTGTCTGTCATGCTCCTGCTGCGATTCCGAAAAGATCAGGATGTCATCCAAGAAACAGACGCACGTCTTGTAGAGGAGCCCCGCCAACACGTGATGCATGAAAGCTTGAAAAACGTGGGAGCCATTTTGCAATCCAAAAGGCATAACTCTATATTCGTAGGTGCCCAGGGGCGTGAACATGGCTGTCTTCCACTCATCTCCCTCCCGCATGCGAATGAGGTTGTATGCCCCTCGCAGGTCCAACTTGGTGAACACTCTGCCCTTCCGTACCTTTGCGAGGAGGTCGTCGATTCGGGGCATGGGGAAGTCCGATGGCTTGGTCACACTGTTCAAGATGCGAAAGTCCACTACAAGTCTTTTTTGGGGCGTGTCCCGCTTCTTAACAAAGAATACCGGACTGCCCCCCGCTGCCTTGGACTCTCGGATGAAACCGCGCTCCAAATTATGATCTATGAACTCTTTGAGTTCCTGCAGTTCGTCCTCAGACATGGAATACAGCTTCCCTTTGGGTAGCGCCGCCCCCGGCAGCAGGTCAATTTTGCAGTCATATGGTCTGTGGGGGGGTAGCCTGTCTGCCTCTTTCTCGCAGAAAACCTCCAAAAATTCTGCGTACTTGTGGGGGACCGCTTGCAGCGTGCCTAGCTGCAGCTGTGACTCCTCTTCCCCTCCTTCCTGCCTGGGCACGATGCAGTGTTCAGCGCAAAAGGAAGAGCCGAAGGTCAGCTGCCGCTGGTACCAAGCCAGCGTCGGGCTGTGCTTGTCCAGCCAACTCATGCCCAATACAATGGGCGTGTCCGATAGTTGAGTGACATTGAAGCTGATGATTTCCCTGTGATTCCCAAGTCGCATCACCATTGGTGGCGTCTGCTTCACCACTTGCCCCCCTAGCAGCTCCCTGCCATCCACCGTGACAACCTGCAGGGGCAGCGTGGCAGGCAGCAACTGTATAGCGTGCCGGTCGACAAAGTCCTGCCCTATAAAGTCCGCATTGCTTCCGGAGTCAATGGT
This sequence comes from Podarcis pityusensis, assembly GCF_964106645.2. Classification (NCBI taxonomy): domain Eukaryota; kingdom Metazoa; phylum Chordata; class Lepidosauria; order Squamata; family Lacertidae; genus Podarcis; species Podarcis pityusensis. The sequence continues at coordinate 110,568,781 of NC_138029.1, forward strand.
GATTGGCACGTCCATGGTGATTCCATTGGGCAGCTGGAGCGACGCGGTGAGCTTCACTACCGGTTTGGGCGGGAGGGGGTCCATGGGCTGTAAAATCTCTGGGGACTGCTTCACTGACACGTCTGGTTGGGCCCCAGTGCCTCTTCTTCCAACCAGACTCTTTCGTTTCCCTGCTGTGGTTGTCCTTGCTGCGTTGCTGCAGTTACCATTGCTGAGGCTGCAGTGTGCTTGTGGAGCCTCTGGGGACACTCTTTCGCCATATGCTGTGGATCATCGCAGATGTAACACTTCCTGTTCCCTCTAGGAGGCTTCGCTTTCACTGCTGCCGGTGCTAGGGCTCTGGCTGCTGACTGAGCCCTTGCACCTCCAACCTCCATAGGTTCCGCTCCTCCTCCTGGCGGAGGCGTGGATTGCGCACGCGCTGCTTCTCTGGGAAGGAAGGAGGAGCCCCTGGCTGGTTCGCGCCCTCCACGCCCTTCGTCCCTGCTCCACGGACGTCCTTCCAGCCGCACCCCCACCGCCAGCGCCCTCTGAACGATCTCCTGCGTGGTCCGGGGTCTCTCCCCCCTCGCAATTTCATCTTTAACCGAGCCGTGCAATCCCTCCCAAAACAGGTCTCTTACAGGAGCCGAATCTCTGTCCCATTCCAGGGCACTGACCAAAGCGAAAAAGCGGGCATGGTACTGCCTTACGCTGGCCCTCCCTTGCTTCAGTCCATGTATCTCCTGCCGAGCAAGATCCACGTCAATGCTTGATAAAAAGCACCCATCCATCGCTTTAATAAAGGCATCCGCATTTTGGAGCGCCGGATCATTATCTCTCCACAAATTGCGCAGCCATGCTTTAGCATCTCCATGCAAATGGGACATGATGAATCCCACCTTCTCTTGCTCATCTCTAAAGTCTTTGTTCAGCAGTTGCAGTGCACACATTACATCTGCTCTAAAGTTGGGGTACTGTTGCAAATTCCCATCGAAGTGAGAGACCAGACCGCCTGTTCGTCTCCCCAACCCAATCCCCTCCGGTTTGGGTGTCAGTTGCCCTTGCTTCGTAAGCACTTCCAACCTGACCTGGAGATCCCTGTAGGCGGCAGCTGCGTCCTCCTCTCTCTTCCTGGATGCAAGAGCCTCGGCATTCAGTCGTGTCACTGCTTCTCTGAGTTCCACTATCTGCTGTTCGGCCGTCATGTTGTCTGCCGTTCGTGAGCTCGCTAGTAGGCACCCTCTTTCTCTCCTCTCCGCGAGGACGTAGATGCCCACAATCTAGAGATGGGGCTTACTGTCAGAGCTGCTTCCAGATCCTAGCTCACAGAGGATCACGCTAGCCAGCGATCATTAAATAAAAGTCTTTATTGAGTTACAGTTTCCATTCTCAAGCTGCTGCGTGCAACTCTACGTCTCATGGTTAGATCGGCGAAGCCCCATCTGAGTCTCCGCCCCTTGTACACCAACTTAATATCCTAGCCTTGCTCCACCTTTTCCGCCTGACTGTTCTTCTCTGGGTCCCTCTGCCCCCCGGGGTCTCTTCCTTCCTGGATTCCTCTGACGCTGACGCTGACCCCCCTGACTCTTCTCCCTCCTTTCGGCGGGCTTTAGGACCTGGCTCCCTTTCCGGGCTGCCTACTGCGCCACCTTCCTGTGCATTTGAACTTGGCACGCGCGCCCAACCTTCCACCTTCCGTCTGACCGTTTCTTCGCTCCCCGATGGAGGTGTGGCCACTCCTGACTCGTGCCCTCCCCCCTGTTGTGAGCTGCCAGCGCTTGATCCCTGGCGCCCTTCCTCTTCCCTGCTCTCTGGCGGTGACGCTGGTCCTGATTTCCAACTGCTCCCCTCTGAGTCCCCTCTGGCTCTATCTTCCTGGGGTGTCCCCCTAGGCTCCCCCCTTGCCCTGGCCACTGGTGCTCCTTTCTGTGAATCTTCTGATTCACTGGAAAGACTCGGAGATCTCGGGTCGTCGTCATCACTCATCTTTTCTTCTGCCTCCTCTCCCTCGCTCTCTGTTTCCTCCCTTGCCCTTGCCTCTGCTCCTGAACCCCTGACAGTTGCCAAAAGAATCTAAATTTTTCTTGCGTCCCCCACCTCCTTAAAAAAGTCCCTTTAGAGTTTCACGTTCCTCATATTCATCATTACCTCATTTTATTTATAATACACATGTGCGATAAGCACTGGCAATTTCTGCTGATTTAGTTTTGATTCCCACAGCATTCTGTTACGTTGTGTTCATGTGCATGTTGGGAACCTGTGTTACATGGAGCCATTTGCACCATGTGGCGACTCATGTTCCAGCTTTCAGCTGTATCTTTGTGATTCTCATATTAGCTGTATTTCTGCCCCAATTGGGGGGCGGCAACTTGCAAAATAACCAGTTATAAAGCACAGACTACCATAACTTCTGTTTTAGAAGCACACTCAAGGATTTACAGAGATACACATTATCACATTTATTGTGGCCCTTTGGGCAACTGCCACAAGGCCATTCCTGCCCATACCATGCCAGCCTTAGGAAGGGAGAAGGGACAGGCAGGCGGAAGGAATTGCCAAAGGTGTTTGAAAATGGATGGAGGCTCTTGGGAAGTGGGTGCACAATAGCGGCTTGAACAGAGGCAGCAGAATCCCTACAAGGGCTCCGAGACTCCCTTGACTTCTTCCTTCCTCCCAGGAAGCTACAACTTGCCTTGGCTTCTGCGCTCCTCAAGAAGTTGAACATGTAAACCTAGCCAGGACAGGATGGACAGAGGAAGATGGTTCATTTATTGTCTTTCCTAAAAGTCTAACAGGATTTTCTTTCTCTCCCCCCCCACCCCACTCCCAAACAGGTGAGGAAGACGATGGTCAGAATTCTACGGAACCATCTGTGAATTCATTGGGAAGAACAAAGAAACAGTTTAAATGCAAGGGATGTGGAATGTGCTTTAGACCAACAAACTCACACAGGAGAGAATCCATGTAAATACATGAAGTGTGAAAAGAACTTCAGTGAAAGTGGAGAACTTAGAATACATCAACAAAATCACAATGGGGAGAAACCGTTTAAATGCATTGAATGTGGAAAGAGCTTGAGTTCTAGTGGAGCCCTTAGAAGACATCAACGAACTCACAAAGGGGAGAAACCATTTGAATGTATTGAATGTGGAAAGAACTTCAGTTGTAGTGGAGACCTTAGAACACATCAACGAACTCACACGGGGGAGAAACCATTTAAATGCATTGAATGTGGAAAGAGCTTCAGTCGTAGTGGACACCTTAGAACACATCAACGAACTCACACAGGGGAGAAACCATTTGAATGCATTGAATGTGGAAAGAGCTTCAGTCGTAGTAGAGACCTTAGAATACATCAACGAACTCACACAGGGGTGAAACCGTTTGAATGCATTGAATGTGGAAAGAGCTTCAGTGAATGTCGAAACCTTAGAATACATCAACGAACTCACACAGGGGAGAAACCATTTGAATGCATTGAATGTGGAAAGAGCTTGGGTTCTAGTGGAGCCCTTAGAACACATCAACGAACTCACACAGGGGAGAAACCCTTTAAATGTATTGAATGTGGAATGAGCTTCAGTCATAGTGGAGACCTTAGAATACATCAACGAACTCACACAGGGGAGAAACCATTTGAATGCATTGAATGTGGAAAGAGTTTGGGTTCTAGTGGAGCCCTTAGAACACATCAACGAACTCACACAGGGGAGAAACCATTTGAATGCATTGAATGTGGAAAGAGCTTCAGTCGTAGTGGAGACCTTAGAAGACATCAACGAACTCACACAGGGGAGAAACCATTTGAATGCATTGAATGTGGAAAGAGTTTGGGTTCTAGTGGAGCCCTTAGAACACATCAACAAACTCACACGGGGGAGACACCACTTAATTGCATTGAATGTGGAAAGAGTTTCAGTCATACTGGAGCCCTTAGAACACATCAACGAACTCACACGGGGTATAAACCATTTAAATGCATTGAATGTGGAAAGAGCTTTAGTGAAAGTGGAACACTTAGAAGACATCAACGAACTCACACGGGAGAGAAACCATTTAAATGCATTGAATGTGGAAAGAGCTTTAGTGAAAGTGGAAACCTTAGAATACATCAACGAACTCACACAGGAGAGAAACCATTTGAATGTGTTGAATGTGGAAAGGGCTTCAGTGAAAGTCGAAACCTTAGAATACATCAACGAACTCACACAGGAGAGAAACCATTTGAATGTGTTGAATGTGGAAAGGGCTTTAGTGAGAGTAGAACACTTAGAATACATCAACGAAGTCACACGGGGGAGAATCCTTTTAAATGTACTGAATGTGGAAAGAGCTTGGGTTCTAGTGGAGCCCTTAGAACACATCAACGAACTCATACAGGGGAGAAACCATTTGAATGTATTGAATGTGGAAAGGGCTTCAGTCAAAATGGAGCCCTTAGAATACATGAACGAACTCACACAGGGGAGAAACCATTTAATTGCATTGAATGTGGAAAGAACTTCAGTGAAAGTGGAACACTTAGAAGACATCAACGAACTCACACGGGGGAGAAACCATTTACATGTATTGAATGTGGAAAGAACTTCAGTCAAAGTGTAACACTTAGAAAACATCGACAAACTCATACAGGGCAGAAACCATTTAAAAGTGTGGAAAGAGCTTCAGACTCTGTGGAGACCTTAATATTCACGAGCGAATTCACACAGGTGAAAAGCCATAAATGTATGCCGTGTTCCACTCAAGGTGCACTCTTTACTTCACATCAAGAAACTTATAAAGGCGGAAATCAATTTTAAATGCATGGAACTCGTGTGATGTTCTGGTGTTTGTATTTAAATTTGTACACACAGACATATATATGTATTAATGTAATGAAGGTCACATATACTATATGTACAAAAGACATGGCAAGGTGTTGCTAGATAAATAGGGGGAGAGTGTGAATCTGGAATGCTCAAGGTGTGTGATGAATATGTTGAGTTTTTACCTCCGCCCTTCACTGCCAAAATGATTGGCTCCCCTTGTCTTGTGGATCAGCATCTGTCAGGCTTCAGGGAACTGGCTTCCTTCCCCCCTTGGCCGTAGATAAGCAGAACAAAGGAAAAGGAGTCTTCTTGACTGTTAGAAACTTTAATGATTCCAGCGAGAGAACAAAGAACCCATCTTCACACAAATGGCGGTGCTCCCAATGAAGAAGTCCACCCCCTCACATCCCTAGTCACCCATGTCACTTCTGCATCTTGTAACCTGGGCTTGCACCCTCTGTGCTTTCTGTCCTGCCACTTTTGCAGCTCTCTCTGACCTTGGGGAAAGCAGAGGGATGCTTTACAGAGACAGTGAATCAGTTACCTCTCTCTCCCCTAGTGTTTTTTCTTCAAGCTGTTCCCCATCCAGTATTTCCCGGCTTCTGCCTTCTGAACTATGTTCCTCTGCAAACCACTGTTCCAAATCTATACAGTCCTGCTCCTAGGAAGATTAAGGGGGATTGAGAGGCTCCCACCATTGTGCCTCAGTGCAGCTCTCCTCAGCACAATACCTGGAGACTGCGGTAAGGTTTTGGTTTAGGGGAGAAAGCGTGGGCCTGGGTCTAGGCCAGGGGTGGGGGGGAATAAGGGTAGAGAATTACAAGGGATGCTTCTTTTTCTGCGCAAGGCTGGTTCTTGTTTCTCCTGAGTACACGCCTGTAATCAGCGTGTGTGCTTTTAGCAGGAGAGCGCTCCTTTGTCTCAGAGCGTAAGATGCTTCAGGAGGCATTAGAGTGAAGCGCCTGTATCGCACATGTGCCATGAGAGCAATGGTGGGGGGAATGTAAATACCTGTCGGGGTGCTTAAAAGGAGGCTGTTGTTTCATGAGAGGGGGCGGGGGGAGGAGAGCCTTAGCAACGCCAAACAGAAAGAGCCAAGCGTGCTTATAGGATACATGTGGTTGCTACTCTGACTTTGAAGCTAGGCAGTGGAAGTGGCACATGCTTCTGCTAAAAGCAGATCTGGGGTAGGGAAGATTAAGTTAATTGCAACCTTGAACTATGGTTACCAGACGTCCCCATTTCCCGGAGAAAGTCCCCGGATTTACAAATCTGTCCCCGGACAAAATCCGCCCCTGGAATGTCCCTGGATATCATTTAATGTTCCGGGTTTATATTTTAAGTGTTGTAGATTTATTAGGAGGGAATGAATGTTGCATTATTGTTTCAACGGCACAAAACACATCATGTGGGGACTTCTGGCGAGGCAAAATAGTGGGCGCCGCGGCAGCAGCAGCTCCTGAAGCCAGCCAGAGTCAACTGCGCTACCAGGCTGGCTCCAGGGTGCTGAGACTGTCGCTGACGCTTCCACTGCTGAGGAGGAACTGGGGAAACCACCGACACCCCCCCACGACCCAAATCGAGCCAGGAGCGAGAGCACCTGGCCAACTGCCCAGCAGCGCTCCGGGGCCAGGAAAACCCTGGCGACAAGGCAGGGAGAAGAAGGAGAAGGAAGAAAAAGAGGAAGGAGAAAAAAGAGGGGATCCCGACCTTGCCATGCCACTGCAGCCGCTGAGGAGCAGAGGGAGGAGAGCACTGGGAGGGCAAGGACACGTGACCGAACCCAGGCCCGACCTGAGCCTACTCCACTCCAAGAGAGCAGGCCAGGGCCCAGAGGAAGGCTGCGCGACAGAGGAGACCACAGAAGAGATTACTTCTTAATTTTTCTTTAAAAATAGCGTTTTAAAATTAACTTTTTTTCTCTTTTTAAAAAAAACAACGTGTCCCCAGATTGCTACTCTGACTTTGAAGATGGGCACTGGAAGTGGCACATGCTTCTGCTAAAAGCAGATCTAGGGAAGATTAAGTTAATTGCAACCTTAAACACACTTGGGTCCCATTAAAGAGGCTGCTCATGAGGCCGGAGGAACATCGCCTGGCTGTGAAGCGTGAAGGCCACTCCCTGCCAGGCCTTTCCCACCTGGCCTAGGGGGCGGGACCCAGACTCACCCAGCCCTACTATGTTAAATATGTATTCTGTAGTTGACCTCCTTTGTAATGTTTTACTTTGAAATCTTTTAAGGTAATATTTTCTGTTATATTGCTTTGACAGTATACTCTATACAGTAGTAAGTTGGGATAAATACACCTCGGGTGACAAACACTTCAGGTTACAAACTCCACTAACCTGGAGGTAGTACCTCGGGTTGAGAACTTTACCTCAGGATGAGAATGGAAACTGCATGGCGGCAGCGGAAGGCCCCATTAGCTAAAGTGGTACCTCAAGTTAAGAACAGTTTCAGGTTAAGAATGGACCTCCAGAACCAATTAAGTTCTTAACCCAAGGCACCACTGTATTTCACTCTTTTCAAATGGTTTTATTTATGTTTTATTGATTTAATATGCTGTAAACCGCTTTGAGGTTTTTCTTAAAAATATAAAGCAGTATAGAAATGAAATAAATAACAATAAAGTATAGAGCAGGGATATCCAACATGGGGTTGCTCACATGTTGGGCAACGACTCTTATAAGCCTCAGTCCGTACGGCCAAGGTTGATGGGAGTTGTATTTCAAAAGCTCAGGGGTTTAAAATCTCATGTTTCTTACAACTTGTCATCATGAATAATTTTAGGTAAAACTTTTGTTGATACAGAATTCATTTTTAGCTTCCAGGAGCAGCTGGTCACTTCTGCTTTATAAACAAACCCAAATATATTGAAACACTTTACATTAAAACCAAATTTCAGAACAGATACACACATAATTTTTCTAAAAAAAACCACACACCTTTTTTTTACTTTACAAACCATTATCTTCTTAATCCAAGATTTGCTTTTCATGTGTATAAAAATACTTTGTTAGCAAGGGGGTACAGAAATAAAAGTTACAATAAAAGCATTATCAGCATTTAAAAATAAATGCTAGTGGTTGTTCAAAGGATTGAGTTACAAATGAAGGCAAAGATCAACCATTGCTAGGTAGAGCCTGGAGACATAATCCTAGAATCACCCCCTGCCCCCCACAGCCCGCTTTTGCCTGTAAATGTATTTGATTCAAAGATCATATAAATCATATTTTTTGACATTAATTCTGATGGGCGGAGGCGAGTTTAAAGGCAACCAAAGTATGGAGATATATTTGGGTTTGAGAGGCAGGTGGTCCACTGCTGGACGGCCATCTTGACCAGAATCTTTCTCAAGGCCTTGTCTTCTTCAGCCCAGGTAGGCCTTGAAATTAAGAATGCTTTGAATTAACGCGACAGAAGCAAGAGGATGGGCAATGAATTCTGATGGCTTGCTTGGAACAGAAATGTATTTGGAAGACACTGTGCTGAAGAGGTATATTTGCAAAAAGCAAAAAAACCTCACAGCGCACTTCACAAATTAAAGCAACCTTAACAAACTACAGCTCCCAGAATTCTTTGGGGGAAACCATGACTGTTTAAAGTGGTATAGTGCCCTTGAAGGACAGAGATGCCTCAGCTTTCTAAATCTTGGTTGCCAACCTCATCTCTGATGCCAAGCCAGGTCTAGAGGTGTGAGGCTGCATGTCTGTTGCCGCAACTGATTCCTGTATAAAATATACACCACGGTTGGGTTGAAACGGCACTCTTTACACTTACCTGGTTTGCACATGGTCTTAATGTGCCAAGGGTGGAGAACTTCATGTTACCATAAAGCACCAATGCTGCAGCAAGCAAAGGCTCTAGCAGCTCAGCCAGCTGCTTGTGGCTGGAAAGCCAGACAGGATGTTTGTGACTGTTGCCATGGGAACAAAGGGGCAGTCCATTCTGTACTGAGCACCGGATGTTAGCTCAGTGTGTGTGTGTCATATGACCCGTACTGGATGTACTTGGGAGGAGTTTCTTCTTGCTGTTGTTGAGTGCAGACATGATTCTCTGTACTGATGTAAGAGGCAGAAATAAATGATGTAAATAGTTTTCTGTCTGCTTCTTTCCCCTCCCTGGGGACACCAAAGGGGAGAGAGGAAGAACGGTGTGTTCCTCTCATACATCTGAGAAGAATCGCCGGACCTCGTCTGCTTATCAGCAGAGTGGAGACGCGGGGAGGTCGACAGGAATATCTGCCGGTGCCTACGCTGTGGCACATTCCTCTGACCCAGGCAGAATTCCAACAGTGGTAGCAGAGGATGGTTGCGATTCATCGAACATCTGCATGAGAGGCTGGTGAAGTGTCCGCCTCTGCTCCGAGGGAGAAGATAAGCGTCTGAGAACAGCCAGAAGCTGCACAGATCGCTGGATCCAGAGGAACGTCTGTTTTAAGGCAACAAAGCTCAAGGTATGCTGCATTTCGGGCTTAAAGTGTGAACGCAGATTGATTTATTCTCTGGTTCACGGGAGAGCTGCGTTTAGAAAACAAAACAGCTCTGATAGAAAGGCCTGCAGTTTAGAGACTCAGCCTGCATTCCACAAATTCCTGTGGTTAAGATAAGAAGTCCTATATGCACTGTTGCTAAGTAACGGAAAGTTGGAAAGTTACTGGCAAAGGGGCTGGACTGTGAGTGTGAGCCTGGGAAAGCGAAACAAAACCAGAGAATGTTTTGGCTACAAGTTTACGTGCTCTTGGAGGGACTTTCCGTAGCAGCCAGAGTTTAGCTGCCAGGTGCCAAAGAGCGTAAACAACTTGCAGTTTGCCTGCCTGAGGAAGAAAAAAACAACTGTTGGATTTTACAGTTTGTTTGAGAGTTAATGCAAGGACTCAAAATGGATGCTAAGAAGGGGGGAGGCTTGCCTTCTCCACCCCTCCTGACCAATGACAATTATGCATCTTGGTCTATTAAGATGAAGGCCCTGCTGCAGAATCAGAGACTGTTTGAGGTGATTGAAAACCCCATCCCTGCAGCACCAACCAGAGGTTGGGAATCACAGAATGTGAGGGCCAGGACGGCTATAATTCTGTGTGTGTCAGACTCGCAGCTTGTGCATATTCAGGATTTACAGCACGCGAAGGAGGTTTGGGATATGCTGCGTACAACACATCAGAGAGATGCAGGTTCTTCAGCGTTGCTGTATTTTGAAAAGTTGACCAATCTGAGATTAGCGCCTGATGGAGATGTACAAGCGCACCTGACGGAAATGAAATATCTGCGTCAACAGATGGTGGAACGTAATTTCCGTCTACAGGAGGAAGTGTTTTGCTTCATGGTGATAAACAGCCTGAATCGGACTTACAAATCCGTTGCCAGTCAGCTTGGTTCCCTACCGGCTCAGCAGCTGACCGCGGAGAGGGTCTATGCGGTGGTCCTGAATGAACACGACAGACTTACTGCACTGGAAGTGAAGGACAGGGGGAGGCAAGAACAGAGTTCAAATCTTCCCACTGCTGATGCTACTGGAGAGCATGCTGTAGCATTGAGCGCTGTCCGATGCTACAATTGTGGACAGACTGGGCATCTACAGCGGAACTGTAGGAAGCCGCGACAGTCAAAAGGAGCCAAGAACAGCTCAACGAAGCCTGAGGCGTCAAGCAAAGGCCGTACCAAGTGCCAGGAGAAACCTGCAAAGGCTATGATGGCGAAAGGAACCACGCCAGATGTTGGGAACGCATTCATAATCGACACAGGCGCCACGAAGCATCTCTGCCCACACAGAGAACTGTTTTCGACGTTGAAGAAGCAAAGCTTCACTGTGAAACAGGCCAACGGTCAAGAGCTGGAAGCGACCGGAATTGGGACTGTGTATCTTGAGAGTCTGAACTTGACTATAAGCGATGTTTACCTGGTTCCAGAACTGAGATTTAATCTGCTGAGTGTGTCGCAGATTGCAAAGAAAGGACTGAAACTGTCCTATGATGCTAAAAGATGCAAGATCTACAAAGATGGAGAACTGTTTCTTACTGCCAGAGAGAAAGATGGACTGTATTTGTTGACTTTTGATCAAAGTGATTACATGAAATGTAATTCTTCTGATTCTAACGAAATTTCTCTTGCAGGTCTGACCAACAAGGACACCCGGAAGGTGGCCAAGAAGGTCGACAGAGCAGGAGGCTTCGCACTACCAGACATGAGATTGTATTATGAGGCAGCATGCCTGTGCTGGTTAAAAGAATGGGTAAAATTGGAAAACAAAGAATTATTAGATTTGGAAGGGTTTAATAACAAATTTGGGTGGCACGCGTACCTATGGTGTGACAAAAAGAGAGTACATAAGGGATTTGGAAATCACATTTTTAGAGGAGCACTAATAGAGGTTTGGGATAGATATAAAAATATACTAGAACCAAAAGTCCCACATTGGTTATCCCCGTTAGAAATAATGTGTGTTAAGAAAACTAACATGAGAGGAAAGTGGGGAACATATGGAGAAATGGTTACCAATGAAGGAGGGAAGTGGAAAATGAAATCATACGACCAAGTTAAAGCATTAACATATGATTGGCTACACTACTTCCAGATAAACGAAATGTTTAAAAAAGAGTTGAAGGAAAGGGGGTATGCAGAAAAAGAATCAACCTTCCAAAAGGAAATAATAAATAACGAATTTAAAAATCTATCAAAGATGTATAAAATAATGTTAGAGTGGCACACGAAAGATGAGGAGGTGAAGTCAGTGATGGTACAGTGGGCAAGGGACTTAGGATATAATATTCAACTGGAGGATTGGGAAAGGTTGTGGAAAGAGAACATAAAATTTACGGCCTGCACGTTATTGAAGGAAAATATGATGAAAATGCTCTACAGATGGTACCTGTCACCTGTAAGATTGGCAAAGATGTATAAGGTATATAACAAATGCTGGAAATGTAAATGCAAAGAAGGGACATTCTTCCACCAGTGGTGGGAATGTAAGAAAGTAAAAAGCTTCTGGGATGAGATCTATAATGAGATGAAGAAGATGTTAAAGTATACCTTTGTGAAAAGGCCAGAGGCTTTTTTATTAGGTGTTGTAGGGAAGGACATTAGAAGGAAAGATTGCAAACTTTTCCAGTATGCTGTAACAGCTGCCAGAATCGTATTGGCTCAGAGGTGGAAGCAGGAGGAAATTCCAAGGGTAGAAGAGTGGAGAGCAAAATTAATAGAATATGCAGAACTGGACAAATTAACAGGGAAAATCAGATACACTAAAGACCAAAAATTTATAAAGGACTGGGAGAAATTTGTGTGTTATCTGGAAAATAACTATGGTGCAAATACAACGCTGGCGGGTTTTAAAGAGGCTCTGTAAAGAATTTATGAATATTGTTTAATAGAAATAATGAGGGAAGGGAGGTGTAAATGGCAATATGGAAGAATGGAATGTGTACCAAAAGGATAACTATGAAAGAATGTCAGTGACGTTGAAGGAAGTCTAAAATGGATATGATTTGTTGTATAATGGATAAAATGTATTATGAGTTGGAATTCAATAAAATCATAAAAGCAAAAAAAAAAAAAAAAAAAAAAAAAAAAGAAGGTCGACAGAGCATTTCAGCGGGTGTATGCTGATGTGATTGGTCCTCTAGCGCCATCTAGAGGCAATGCAAAATATTACCTTTTGTGTGTGGATTCTTTCACTAATTATTCTTGGGTTTATTTGATGGAGAAACCGCAGGAAACTTTAGAAAAGTTTCAGGAGTTTTGTGACAAGGTTAAAAATATGCATGATGCTAACATTGATTGTCTTTTCACAGATGACAAACAAGTTTTTCTGTTACAGAAGTTTCAGAAGTTCCTGGATGGAAAAGGGATAGACCACAAAGTTGCTGTCTCGCCAGAAGCGTGGAACAGGGGGGTCTGTGTAAAAGTGAACAAAGAATTGCAAAAGGGAATGAATGCACAATTGCTGAGTTCACATTTGCCACATGAATATTGGGCGGAGTCGTTAATGTCCTATGTTCACGTGTGGTTGAGAAAGGTCTCAAAAGACTTGGGAATTTCTCCTTTTGAGAAGCTGTTCAATAGAAAACCTTCTGTTGCCTATTTCAAGGTTTTCGGGTCTCATGTGAGAACAGAAGCTCCAGGTGGTGTAAAGAATGCCAGAGGCATTTTCGTAGGTTATGAAAAAGGTCTCTACAGAGTAATTTTGTCTGAATCTGGTCAGGTGATTCTCACAAAGTTTCTAGAGAGTGCTCCTGAACAGGAGAGGTTGATTGTTCACACATTTCCCACAGAGGATTCTGATGATGATGATGATGATGAGTTTGATCTTATTGAGTTCAGTAGTACTGATGATGACAGCGATAGCTCAGACAGCTCAGTTGTCACAGTCATTGAGAGGAAATCTCACATAATGACTAGACCCTCAGAAGAGGAGGATGAACCATTGATTAAGCTTAGTACTGGTTCTCCAGAGAGTTCAGAGGCTGAACCAGAAAGCAGAGAAGAGCAGCAACTTTTACGTAGGTCTGAGAGAGCAACGAAGGGTGTACCACCCAAGAGGTATTCAAAGGAGTTTGCTAACCTTGCATATGTTGCTATTGTAAACGACCAAGGACAGATTGAAGCTGTGTCTGAGTCAGAGACAAAGGCACAACAGAGAGTTGTTAACCGAGGTAATGCGAAGTCACACAACCAGAGAGGTACATTGGTTAAACCAGTGGCGGGTAGTTCCAAGGGTGGAACTGAAACAACAGGGGAATGTTATAAATATAACAACTGTTTGTTTTCTTCTCTGGATGACGCTTTGCTCGCGGCACACATTGATACTTTAGGGGGAGTATGTTACCATAAAGCACCAATGCTGCAGCAAGCAAAGGCTCTAGCAGCTCAGCCAGCTGCTTGTGGCTGGAAAGCCAGACAGGATGTTTGTGACTGTTGCCATGGGAACAAAGGGGCAGTCCATTCTGTACTGAGCACCGGATGTTAGCTCAGTGTGTGTGTGTCATATGACCCGTACTGGATGTACTTGGGAGGAGTTTCTTCTTGCTGTTGTTGAGTGCAGACATGATTCTCTGTACTGATGTAAGAGGCAGAAATAAATGATGTAAATAGTTTTCTGTCTGCTTCTTTCCCCTCCCTGGGGACACCAAAGGGGAGAGAGGAAGAACGGTGTGTTCCTCTCATACATCTGAGAAGAATCGCCGGACCTCGCCTGCTTATCAGCAGAGTGGAGACGCGGGGAGGTCGACAGGAATATCTGCCGGTGCCTACGCTGTGGCACATTCCTCTGACCCAGGCAGAATTCCAACACTTCAGACCCGGGGGGCCAAATGCACATGTGGTCTGTGGTCCTCTGAATTCACTGCTCTGAATCCATGGCTCTGCTTCGCCCATTAGCCAGCCGGGATGTACCTTTCAACTCTTGACAATGCCTCCTCCCTCTTTGGTAGAAGGCAGATAGTTGTGTGTGTATCAGATATAACTTCCTCTAGAAAGGCAAAAGTTGCGCTCCTTGTTTGACCCACCTTTGCCTCTCTCACCCTGCCCAGCCCTGGCATGTGGCCCCTGGAAGGCGATCCGGGAGGGAATCTGGCCCTTGGTCTGAAAAAGAGTGGAAGCTTCCAAACTGACAGTTGCGCAAGAGCATGCAAACCTAAGGCCTGCCCACATCCCACTGAACTATGCTAGGCTATGACTTCTGTCATTCCTGGCCATTGGCCACACCAGTAGGGGCTAATGGGAGTTGGAGTAAAGGAATGGTTGAGGGAACTATGGATATAGTAAGAAAAAATAAAGACGTTCAGAGAGATGTTATTACAGCTGTAGGGCTTGTGCACATTTCCCTTCCCTTTGATGGGATCTCAGCACTCGAGATGCTGTTTAGATTTGTTTATCACCATCACCCCCCTCCCATTTGCTAGTGGATTCATTGCTACAGAGTTCTTGTGTATATAGTGGCATACAGGTACTACTGGCAGTGTTGATTGTCCCCCCCCCCCCCCAATTTATTGCTTTATTTGTCAGGACTGAAAGCAAAGCAAAGAACTTCCCCTCCCTCCTTACAAATTAAAACTGCCTTCCACTTTTCCTCAGTATTTCCTGTGCAGAATATTGCTTTCACATCCGTAGCGTACATTTGGCAGGCATCAAAAGTACATGGTCGTCGTCCCCCCACCCCCCGGAGTGGTCGAATGGGAGGTATTCTTTGACAGTGTGTCTGTCTTGCTGCTGCTGCTGCTGCATGTCACTGTTCCCTATTTCTGTGTATCTGTGAGGAGAATACAGGACACTGCAAAAGACACAGGGTGTTATGAAGGTGCAATAAGCCAGTCAGAGAGTGGTCCCTCCCTATAATGTAAATAGAGAGACTTCTTTTCAGGAGATTTCTGTATAAAGAACACTTTGCTGAGGTGGAAGTGGGGACTAAGTGAGGTTGGAGTGGAACCATGTTTGCATGAACATGAGAATGTAAAATATGCTCTCCATTTAGATATTTATTAAAATAATTTATTCATTTACCCAGAAGAGTCATTAGGCTTTTTTTGCTGAAAGCTGCTTCCTACATTGTAAGAGTGGGTCATGAGACCCTTGATCCCTCCTTGAAATACAATCTGAACCAAATGGGTGAGGCAGTGAAGAGTTTATTGATTACAATACGTTCTTGCAAGAGGGCGAGGTCCACAGTAGCTGATGTTCCCTATACTGGAAGCCCAGCTTCCCTCCCTCGTCTCCCCGTTGGCTGGTCCTGCAAGGTTTTCCTTCCCCCAGTTATCAAAGGAAAGGAAAGAGGCTGGTGGGGGGGGGGGGAGAAACTTCTCCTTCCCCGCCAGAGTCACCTGACTTCCGGCTTCATCAGCGGAGATAAAATCGGGGCTTGCAAAGGAGGGAGGGAAGGGGTCTGCTTCGTCCTAATTAAGCCTCCTAATTAAGCGGGGTCCCTCCTTGCCTCCCAGGCGGGGGCTCCCATTCCTGGCCCTGCTGCCAGGGATTTGCCTGGAAGGAGGCGGGGAAGGGAAGAAGCTTGGGCATTGATGGGCAGGTTAATAATAATAATAATAATAATAATACCTGTGTATCTGAAGAAGTTGCATGCACACGAAAGCTCATACCAAGAACTAACTTAGTTGGTCTTTAAGGTGCTACTGAAAGGAATTTTTTTTTGTTTTGACTATGGCAGACCAACACGGCTACCTATCTGTAATAATAATACCTGCCCCTCTGGCTGGGTTTCCAGTGTGGCTTACAACTTAGATAAACCATAATAAAAGATCAAACGTTAAAACCTTCCCAGTACAGGGCTGCCTCCAGATGTCTTCTAAAAGTCAGATACTTGTTTATTTGAAATTGGAAGGGAGGGCTTTCCACAGGGAGGGCGCCACCACCGAGAAGGCCCTCTGCCTGGTTCCCTGTAACCTCGCTTCTTGCAGGGAGGGAACTGGCAGAAGACCCTCGGAAGTGAACCTCAGTGTCCTTCCTTCCTTCTCTTTAGACACCAGGCAAAAGCATTCCTCTTCTCCCAGGCATTGGGCTCATTAAACAATCTATGGCCTGTCCAGTTAACATGGGTTTAGCCCAGTCTGATTTTGTAGTGACTGCGTCTCCTTATACCTCTTCCAAAATTTAGAAATGCCCCCTTTGGTTAAGTTTCTGCCAATTTTTCTTCTAATATCTTCATAACTGTAGCCTTGTTCACTTAATAGTACTATTTTACATCCCTTTCTAGGTGACCAGTCATCTATTTGTGCCATTTATTTAATTTTATTACGTTTTACAAGCTCACTAAATGAAAAAAACCTCAACCAACTTGATAGCAATCGCAAAACACATTTTTTAAAAAAATATTTTTATTGAATTTTCAAATTATAACAACAAATTTCCACAAATCTTAATTGAACAATTTCTATATCCGTATTTCTCCCCTCCCTCCTCTTTGGCTTCCCCCATATTTCTGTATTGATTTATTAAACAAATTCTATACTCTGCTGATTTTGCTTCTTATATAGTTGTCAAAACCTGCCAAAGAGTCCATATCTTTATACTGTCTTTTTCTATAGTTTATAAATGGTTCCCACTCTTTTTTGAAATCGATGTTGTCTCTCTCATGTATTCTCTCTGTCAGCTTAGCTAGTTCCGTGTAGTCCATAAGCTTGGCTTGCACTGCTTCCTTTGTTGGCGTTTTCTGTTTTCCATACTTGTGCTAATAAAATTCTTGTTGCTGTTGTCGCATACATAAACTATGTCCAATTTCCCTCTCATGTATCATGATCTAAAATTAGAAACAGGAAAGATTCTGGTTTTTAAACAAAGGGTTTTTTCAGCATTTTTTTCAGTTCATTATATATCATTTCCCAGTATTCTTTAACCTTCTTGCATTCCCACCATACATGAAAAAAGTACCGTAAATTTCGCTCCATAACACGCAGATTTTTCCTCCTAGAAAGTAAGGGGAAATGTCTGTGCGTGTTATGGAGCGAATGCCTACAGATGGCGGGGGAATCTGCTGCAGTAGTGAGCAGTCCGTGGCTCAAAAGCGGGTGTAAGCTAGCAGAGCCGGGGAGGAGGGAGAGAAGCAGAGCGGGGTTGGCTGCTTTAAAACAACCCTGTGCTCTCTGTCCCTGCCTGCAGTTTTTTGCTGTCCGATTTTGGATTAGCCACTGTAGGGGCTGTGTGTGTGTGTGTGCTTGAGCTATCGTTCTCCTCCTCCTGCTTCCCGTTCATTCTCCCAGCGCCCCTACGCTCTCCTGCCACTTTAGGATTGATACTCTGTGTGTCTGTGTGTGTGTGAGAGTGTGTGAGAGAGAGGGCTCCTTCTCCTCCTCCTGCTTCCCGTTCACTCTCCCTGCGACTTTAGGATTGACACTCTGTGTGTGTGTGAGAGAGAGAGGGCTCCTTCTCCTCCTCCGGCTTCCCGTTCACTCTCCCTGCGCCCCTGCGCTCTCCTGCGACTTTAGGATTGACACTCTGTGTGTCTGTGTGTGTGTGAGGGCTCCTTCTCCTCCTCCTGCTTCCCGTTCACTCTCCCTGCAACTTTAGGATTGACACTCTGTGTGTCTGTGTGTGTGTGAGGGCTCCTTCTCCTCCTCCTGCTTCCCGTTCACTCCCCCAGCGCCCCTGCGACTTCTAGTGCCCTGCGACTTTAGGGCCAGTTCTCTCTCTCCGTGTGTGTGTGTGTTTTGACCTCACTGCGCTTGTTGGGGGAGAGTGTTGGTCATAATTTTTCTTGATTTGTCTCAGAGTGGTTACTATCATGGTTTCCTCTCCACACCCCAAATTCACCATCAGATAACATAGCATATCCATGGCTACCGCCTACACCAAAAAACACACGCACCCACTGTTTCATGGGGCCGCAATGGCGCAAAAACGTGGTTACAAAGCATGGATCCACATGGATCCTCAGGATTTTTGCATTGGGCTACCCCAAACTCACTGTCAGATCACATGTCTGTGGCCACAGCATGAACCACAAAAATCATACATCCACTGTTTCGTTTAGAATATTTTTTTCTTGTTTTCCTCCTCTAAAAACTACGTGCGTGTTATGGTCAGGTGCGTGTTATAGAGCAAAAAATACGGTACCATCTTTCTCTTTACATCTCCAACATATCTTGGATCCTGTTTTATACATTTTTGAAGTTTTTCCGGTGTGATATACCATCTATATATCATTTTCAAATACAGTGGTACCTCAGGTTACATATGCTTCAGGTTACAGACTCTGCTAACCCAGAAATAGTACCTTAGGTTAAGAACTTTGCTTCAGGATGAGAACAGAAATTGTGCTCCGGCGGCGCAGCAGCAGCAGGAGGCCCCATTAGCTGAAGTGGTGCATCAGGTTAAGAACAGTTTCAGGTTAAGAATGGACCGCTGGAATGAATTACCGTATTTTTCGCTCTATAACACGCACCTGACCATAACACGCACATCGTTTTTAGAGGAGAAAAACAAGGGAAAAAACATTCTGAATGAAACAGTGGATGTATCATTTTTGCGCTTCATGCTGTGGCCACAGACATGTGATCTGATGGTGAATTTGGGGTGACCCAATGCAAAAATCCTGAGAATCCCTGTGGATCCATGCTTTGTAACCACGTTTTTGCACCATTGCAGCCCCAGGCAACAGTGGGTGCGTGATTTTGGGGGGCAGGCTGTAGCCATGGACATGCTATGTGATCTGATGGTGAATTTGGGGTGACCCAATGCAAAGATCCTGAGGATCCATGTAGATCCATGCTTTTTAACTACATTTTAAGTGGGGAGGGAAGGAAAAACACAGAAGGGACAAGGAGCAGGAGAGGGGTGTGCCGAGAAGCAGCTGGCTAAGAATGCAGGAGAGGGGTATAACGGGAGGGAGGAAAGGAAGGCAAAAGTTTTCACTCACCTACCCACCCAAGATAGCCAGCTTGCGCGCTCGCTCTCTCTCTCTCCCTTCTGCATGTTTTCAGCAGCACCGGAGCACAGAGAGGACACTGCTTTCCTCTCTGCTTGCCTGGAGGGGAGGGGCTTTCCCTGCTCTTTGTTCCGTTTGAGCAAAAACAGCAAGGAAACAGAGGAGGGTGGGCAGTAAGACCCTGAGGCAGAATGCAGGAAAGCAGCCGCTTCCTCTTTTCAGGTTTCCCTTCTCCGAGACGCGCAATTTGATTTTTGCCTGGTTTTTTTTGCCCCCCCCTCGCACCATTTGGCTCCAGGGACCACACATTCGCTCAGTAACACACATAGACATTTCCCCTTCCTTTTTAGGAGAAAAAATCTGCGTGTTATAGAGGGGGAAATACGGTAAGTACTTAACCCAAGGTACCACTGTAATTTTCTCTTAATGATATACAATCTGTAAACTTTACATTTGTTTTCATAAACTTTCCCATTCCTCCAACTGTATATTAAGCCCAACATCCGGAGCCCATTTTATTTGGGCTGATTTTACCTTCTCATCTAAAGTCTCTCCATATAGCAAAATGTTATATGTTCTCTTCAATAATTTGGTATTTCCCTCCACAATTTCCTTTTGAAAGTTTGAGATAGTATAGCTGAACCCCCTTTTATTATCTTCTTTAAATTGCTCATTAATTTGTCTGTGATGCAACCAACTTTGTAAAGTACTTTTCAAGTTTTCATAACTTTTAAATTTCAAACCTTTCTCCTCTTCTATTAACAAGTCTCTATATGTTGGCCACTTTCCTTTTTTATCACCCCTCCAGCTACACAGGGTCTAATCCTGCCAGACTTTGGTGGATGTCTCAAAAAATTCCAAGTTGTTGGATATTCAAATCGCAGAGCTTGTCAAAACTGAGAGGCAACTATTTACAAATCCTGTTCTTCCAGCAAAGCAGGAATTTTAGGGTTAAAAATAAATTTGCTTTCACTCAGAGGCTGTAATGTAGATTTTTGGGGGCTTTCATCTCATTCATCTCATTCCATCTTATTCACAAAACGTCTCTGCAGGGTTCTCCCCTGAATAGCAGAAGTACGACTTCCATTTTTAATACTTCTCACTTTGAAGTTCAAATTGAATTTAAGTCCAAATTTTTAAATTCCTCTCCAAAAGCTTCTTTTTCTTTTACTTTCTAACAGAAGATCTGTCACTTCAGAGGGCGGCTTTTAGGCTTCGGATATTCAGGTGTGCGTTGGAGCCGACAGCCCGCCTCAACCGTCTTCCCCTCCCCCACCCGCTGCTGATGCAACTGCGGGAGCCGGTTTGACGGGAGACCTGGGGCTCAGCTGGACCCCGTTGCAGCCCCACTCTTCTGCAGAGTTTTGTGCGGGAGGCTTTTTTTAGCCCCTAAACCTCTCCTCGGTGGCCTGAAATCCTCCTAAGGGCTCTGTCTTACTCCAGCCCAGAAGCCCGCAATCACAAAGTCAACTCTTTGTGACATTTATTTTATTTTATTACATTTTACAAGTTCACTAACTGAAAGAACAAAAAAATCCCCAACCAACTTGATTGCAATCACATAACACACTGACAAATGTCTTGCTTATTTATGTTGCAATCCTTCCTAAAAGTTGTTGTATTACATTCTACTTTAAATTACAGTGGTACTTTAAATTACAGTGGTCTGTTCTTAACCTGAAACTGTTCTTAACCTGAAGCACCACTTTAGCTAATGGGGCCTCCTGCTGCCGCCGTGCCACCAGAGCACAATTTCTGTTCTCATTCTGAAGCAAAGTTCTTAACCCGAGGTACTATTTCTGGGTTAGCGGAGTCTGTAACCTGAAGCGTCTGTAACCTGAAGTACCACTATATCTTTCCGTTGATATATAATTTTATGGTATTACTCCCAAAAAGGGGGGGTATTATGAGCCATCAAACCCCAGAAAAACACCTTCTCCAAGGTTTCCACAATTTTGACCACTAGTGTATGTTGTCTTCTAGGTCCAAAGACACACATGCACACACAGATAGCATGAGCAAGCAGGGCTCCAAAGTGCTTCTCTTGAGAACTTGCCATCTAAGTTGTTTACTCACGGCAAAAGCTCCTATTTCCCAAAAGGACAGGAGGGGAGGTCTCTCCCCCACTTTTAACCCACCCACTCCCACCGCACGGAAGGGAGAGGTCTTGTTCATTCACAATCACTGGATCCACCGCCTCTCCCAGGGGATCCAGATGCAAGCAAGGTGCTTTCTTCTTCTCCATTCAAGGGCAACCCATGTATTCAAAGCAGTCCTTTGCAGATTAAGACTTAAGTTCAAAATAAGTACAAAAACCCGACAAAAAGACTCACGGGTTTATAGTGGCACCAGCTTTCCTAGTCAAGATTCCACAATGTCAGACTGTAGCTCACAAAAGCTTAAGCCATAATACATTTATGAGCCTTTATGGGCTGCAGAAGATGAATAAACAGAAGCATAGTTAATCTATGGACTTCCATCCCACAAGAGACAGTGACGGCCAGCAACTTGGATATCTTGAATAAAGGGATTAGGCTGGTGTCTGTGCTCTGCGCTTGCGGTCCTAGGCAATAATGCTTCTTAATACTAGTTTCTGGAAAGCACAGGAGGGCAGAGGGCTCTTGGGCTGAAATCTTGCTTGCTGGTTTCCCACAGGCTTCTGCTTGGCCACTGTGAAAACAGGGTGCTGGACTAGGTGGGCCTTTACCCGATGCAGAAAGCTTCTAATATATTGCAATGATTTTACACTTACATGTGGCATAAGAGCACTTCAGTTTTACTTCTTACTCATAGGAGAGACTGCTATTGGAGCCTGTGATCATTTCCTCACTTGAAAAAGAAAAAGAGACGTGTCTTATAAGCCAGTCCCACCGTAGATATCTACTATAAAATGATGGTGCTTTCTTAAGTGTGAATGGAGTGATCATGGGTTTCTCTAGCCATTATCTCATCTGCATTCCTAAAAATTTGGAATATGGAGACAGTTGAAAATGGAGAGGGAGTGAAAATAAGAGAAGGTGCACATGGGGATTGACGTGTGTTCAGTTCATTTATTGTCTTTCCTAAAAGTCTAACAGGATTCTCTCCCTGCCCCAAACAGGTGAGGAAGATGATGGTCAGGATTCTACGGAGAGGTCTGTGAAATCAGTGGGAAGAGCAGAGAGGCCAGTTAAATGCAGGGAATGTGGAATGTGCTTTAGTCACTGTGGAAAAATGAGGATACACCGACGAATTAACACGGGGGAGAAACCGTTTGAATGCATGGAGTGCGGAAAGAGCTTCACTCAAAGTGGTAAACTTAGAATACATCAACGAACTCACACGGGGGAGAAACCATTTAAATGTATTGAATGTGGAAAGAGCTTTGGTCAAAACGGAGACCTTAGAATACATCAACAAACTCACACAGGAGAGAAACGGTTTAAATGTCTCGAATGTGGAAAGAGCTGCAGTCGTAGTGGTCACCTTAGAATACACCAACGAACTCACACAGGGGAGAAACCATTTAAATGTATTGAATGTGGAAAGAGCTTCAGTCAAAGTGGGACACTTAGAATACATCAACAAATTCACATGGGGGAGAAACTATTTCAATGTATTGAATGTGGAAAGAGCTTCAGTCATAGTGGAGCCCTTAGAATACATCAACGTACTCACACGGGGGAGAAACCGTTTCAATGTATTGAATGTGGAAAGAGCTTCAGTCAAAGTGGAAAACTTAGAATACATCAACAAACTCACACGGGGCATAAACCATTTAAATGTCTTGAATGTGGAAAGAGCTTCAGTCAAAGTGGAAACCTTAGAACACACCAACTAACTCACACAGGGGAGAAACCATTTAAATGCATTGAATGTGGAAAGAGCTTCAGTCAAAGTGGAGCCCTTAGAATACATCACCGAACTCACACGGGGGAGAAACCATTTAAATGCATGGAATGTGGAAAGAGCTTCAGTCGTAGTGGAGACCTTAGAATACATCAACAAACTCACACGGAGAAACCATTTAATTGTATGGAGTGTGGAAAGAGCTTTAGTCAAAGTGGAGGCCTTAGGAAACATCAGCTAACTCACACAGGGGGGAAACCACAGATGTAGGGAATGTGGAAAGAGCTTAAGACAGAGTGGAGACCTTAATATTCCTAAGCAAATTCACACAGGTGAAAAACTATATAAATGTATGCAACGTTGCACTCAATGTTCACTATTTAATTTACGTCAAGAAACTCATAAAGGCAGAAATCAATTTTAAATACATGGAACCCATGTGATGTTTTTGTTTTTGTATTTAAATTTGTATACACATATATATGTATTAAAGTAATGAAGGTCACATATACTTGATGTACAAAAGAAGTTGCAAGTTGTTGCTAGATTATCCAGGGGGAGAGTGTGAATCTGGAATGCTCAAGGCGTGTGATGAATCTGTTGAGTTTTGACTCCACCCATCACTGCCAAAATGATGCGCTGCCCTTGTCTTGTGGATCAGCATCTTTCAGGCAGAACAAAGCAGAACAAAGGAAAAGGAGTCTTCTTACCAGTTAGAAACTTTAATGATCCCAGCAAGGGGACAAAGAACCCGTCTTCTAGGAATGGCGGTGCTCCCAATGAAGAGGTCCAGTCCCTCACATCCCTAGTTACCCCTGCCACTTCTGCGTCTCGTAATCTGAGCTAGTTCCCTCTGTGTTTTCTGTCCTGCCACTTTCGCTGCTCTCCTTGACCTTGGGGAGAGTGGATGGATGCTTTCCAGAGACAGTGAATCTGTTAACTCTCCCCCCCTCCAGAGTTTCTTCTGCAAGCTGTTCCCCATCCAGTATTTCCCAGCTTCTGCCTTCTGAACTATGTTCCTCTGCAAATCACTTTTCCAAATCTATACAGTCCTCCTGCTCCCGGGAAGAATCCTGGGAGGGGGATTTTCCCACAAATGCCTCGGTGCAGCTCTCCTCAGCTGGGTCCCTGGTTAGGTTTTGGTTTAGGGGAGAACGTGTGGGACTAGGCTGGGGGGGAGGGGGGAGAGAAGGGTAGAGAAGTAGAGGGGATGCTTTTTCCGTGCAAGGCTAGTTCGTGTTTCTCCCGAGTACGCGCCTGTAATCAGTGAGCGTGCATTTAGCAGGAGAGCGTCCCTTTGTCTTGGCGCGTAAGATGCTTCAGGAGGCCCTAGAGCGAAGCGTGTGTATTGCACATGCACTGTGAGAGCAATGGTGGAGGAATAGCAAATAACTGTCAGGGTGCTTAAAAGGAGGCTGTCGTTTCGTGAGAGGGGGTGGGGGGAGGAGAGTTTTAGTGACGCTGAACAGGAAGAGCCAAGCGCACCTACAGGATACATGTGCTTGCTACTCTGAGTTTGAAGATGGGCAGTGGGAGTGGCACATGCTTCTGCTAAAAGCAGATCTAGGGAAGATTAAGTTAATTGCAACCTTAAACACACTTGGGTCCCATTAAAGAGGCTGCTCATGGGGCCGGAGGAACATCGCCCGGCTGTGAGGTGTAAAGTCCAC
This sequence comes from Podarcis pityusensis, assembly GCF_964106645.2. Classification (NCBI taxonomy): domain Eukaryota; kingdom Metazoa; phylum Chordata; class Lepidosauria; order Squamata; family Lacertidae; genus Podarcis; species Podarcis pityusensis. Next base: position 110,593,435 of record NC_138029.1, read on the forward strand.
CACTCCCTGCAAGGTCTTTTCCACCTGGCCAAAGGGGTGGGGCCCAGACTCACCCAGCTCTACTATGTTAAATATGAATTCTGTCGTCAACCTTTGTACTGTTTTATTTTGAAATCTTTTAAGATAATATTTTTGTTTTCTGTTATGTTGCTTTGACTGTATATTCTATATTTCACATTTTTCAGGTTGTTTTATTTATGTTTTATTGATTTAATATGCTGTGAACCGCTTTGAGGTTTTTCTTGAAAATATAAAGTGGAATAGAAATTAAATAAAAAAAGTTTCGAGCAGGGATCTCCAACATGGGGTTACTCAGATGTTGGGCCACAACGCCCATAAGCCTCAGCCTGTATGGCCAAGGTTGATGGGAGTTGTAGTTCAAAAGCTCAAGGGTGCAAAATCTCACGTTTCTTACAACTTTTCATTATGAATAATTATAGGTAAAACTTTTGTTCATATAGAGCTCATTTTTGGGCTTCCAGGAACAGCTAGTCACTTCTGCTTTATAAACAAACCCAAATATATTGACACACTTTACTTTAAAAGCAGATTTCAGAACAGAGATAAACAAAACCTTTTTAAAAAAATCTTTTTACTTTACAAACCATAATTTTGTCAATCCAAGATCTGCTCTTCCTATGTATAAAAATACTTTGTTAAAAATGAGATACCGAAATAATAATAATAAATATGCAATAAAACATTATCAGCATTTAAAAAGAAATGCCAGTGGGATGTTCAAGGCACTGAGTTACAAATTAAGGCAAAGATCAACCATTGCTAGGTAGACCCAGGAGACTCTTTATCTCAGGTCGGAGACAGAGGGTGGCGCTAGGGAGGGAGTGGTCACTGCGGCACTCCTTGGTGTGTGGAGTCCCACAGGGTGCAATCCTATCCCTGATGCTTTTTAATATCTTTTATGTGCCCCCTTACCCAGATTGTCCAGAGCTTTGGGCTGGGTTGTCATCAATATGCTGATGACAGCCAGCTTTATCTGTTGATGGACGGCCGCCCTGACTTGGCCCCGGACACACTGACCAGATGCTTGGAAGCTGTGGCTGGATGGCTGCATGGGAGCCGTATGAAGTTAAATCCTTCGAAGACAGAGGTCTTCTGGCTGGGTCGGGACAACATGGGTTTGGGAGCCCAACTCCCATCTCTTGCGGGGGCTCAATTAGTGCCAGCGCCTTCTGTCAAGAGCTTGGGTGTAACGTTTGACGCCTCCCTTTCCATAGAGGCACAGGTTGCAGCCACAGCAAAGGTGGCGTTTTTCCATCTCCGCCGTATTAAGCAGTTGGTCCCTTACCTTTCTCGCCCTGATATGGCCACAGTGATCCATGCAACGGTCACCCGGTGGAGTACAGGGTCAGGTTTAAGGTGCTGGTTTTGACCTTTAAAGCCCTATGCGGCCTAGGACCCACTTACCTATGGGACCGCCTCTCCTGGTATGCCCAGCGGAGGGCCTTAAGGTCCACAAATGACAACATTTTGGAGGTCCCAGGTCTCAAGGTGGTTAGATTGGTCTCAACTAGGGCTAGGGCCAGGGCCTTTTCAGTACTGGCCCCAACTTGGTGGAACACTCTGCCACAAGAGACTAGGGCCCTGCAGGACTTGACATCTTTCTGCAGAGCTTGCAAGACAGAGCTGTTCCACCCGGCCTTTGGTTTGACTCAGTCTGACAATGTTTCCCTCCCCTTCTGGTTTTGATTTATGGGCTACTTTTAAAATGAGGCTGCTTTTTAAATTGCATTTTAATCTGTATTTTAAATTGGTTTTTTCTCCCCCTATTATGTTTTTACTGTAATTTTACCGGTGTTAGCCATCCTGAGCCCAGCTCTGGCCAGGGAGGGTGGGGTATAAATAATAATTATTATAATTATTATTATCAGACATTAAGAACTTCCTGATCCTGCTTCTTTATAAGACATCTGAAGGCAGCCCTGAATGGAAAAGCTTTTAATGTTTGATGTTTCATTGGTTTTTCAAAAATATTCTGTTGGGAGCTGCCCTAGTAGCTGGGGAAACCCAGCCAGATGAGCAGGTATAAATAATGTGGTTGTAATATTATTATTCTTATGCTTAATTGAATAGCAGTTCCCGGAAGCCGCTGGAGGGGAGAAATGCTCTTGAGCTCCAATCCTCCTTGCAGGCTTGGCCACCATGAGGAGACAGTGCTGAGATTCCTGCATTGCAGGGGGTTGGACTAGATGACACTCAGGGTCCCCTTCCATCTCAACGATTCTATGATTCTAACAGGGTGCGGGACTAGATGGGCTTGATCAAACTACAGGGCTCTTCATGTGGGGGGTGTGTGTGTGTGTGTGTGTGTGTGTGTGAGAGAGAGAGAGAGAGAGAGAGAGAGAGAGAGAGAGAGAACCTTCAGGAAGAGGCCCCTGTCTCTTCTTTGCAACGAGGATGAATCAGCTGCAATATTCCCACACTTGAACCACTGCTTCCCTGCCTGCTCTCTCTCCACCCCCAACCCCAATTATGGGTATTGCATTGCACAACCCCCCCCCCCCCAAAGCTTGCTGCACCCTGAGGCGCTTTGCACTCACCCTATTCCTTGCAGGACAAGGGCAGAGCAGGACAGCAGAGGGGGCGGGTCAGCTGTTCTAATTAAGCCGCGCCCCCATTTCCCAAATCAGTATGGAGCAGCAGCAGCAGCACCCCTCTAGCAGCGTGCACTCTCTGCCTTTAACCTTTAAGGCAGTGAGTATATATTCCCTATACTCGAAGCCAAGGTTCCCTCCCTTCTCTCCCCATTGGCTGGTTACTGCATCGTTTCCCCCTTACAAGTATCCCTCGGAGATATCCTGCCTCCCATTCCTGCCCCCGCTGCTCAGGGTCGCTCCTGCTGCCAGGATTTCGGGTGAGTGCAAAGCCAGCGGCGGGGAAGGAGGGAAGGGGCTTGACAAGGGGTGGGGGGTCCAGGATGAGAAGCCCCGGGACGGGGAGAAGAAGAGAAGGGAGGAAAGGGAGCTGTTTCTCTTAATGGGGCCTTGAAGGTGGATTGGGGGGAGGGGTTTCCACAGTGGAAAGAGAGAAGCTTCCTCCTGCCTTGATCTGGTGCAAAGGGAGTTGCAGGGAAGGAGGCGGGAAAGGGCAGAGGGTTGGGTATTGCAGACCAGCCTCGCCATAGTAGTAGTAGTAGTAGTAATAAATAATACATAAATACATAAATGCTATTTATACGCCGCCCCCATTTTCTGAATTCTGGATGGCAGAGGGAGAAAGAGGAAAAGATGGGGAGGAAAACAAAGCCAGGGGGGTCCTGGCAGGAAGAAGGAAGGGGTGAGGCCTTTTCCAAAGCAGCTTTTTGTTCCTTGAACTCCTTGCATAAAGTAGTGGGGGCAGGTTTGATGAGGCCCTAAGCTACTGGAGGTAATGGGGCCTTTTATATGTCCAGCTGTTCTTTGTCAACAACTATTTGTCGCTGTTTTTTGTGTTGAATATACGCTATATGGTAATTTATGGACCTAATAGGTATCTAAAACCATTTGCACATAACAGAGAATGTATTTTCTCAAAGTAATTGTTGAACTGAAATACAATTATGAAGTATATTAATAGTGAAATAATTATTAAGCTGTAACTTAAAATGATTTTGTTATTCATAACAAACAATATTGCAAACACATTGGCATTTGGCAATAACAAAAGTTCCTTTAGAAACACAATTTACAAAGACTCCTAATCTAGTCTTAGAAACTTGCTATAATACTAGGTGCAAATATATAATGCAAACTACAGTGGTGCCTCGCAAGACGAAATTAATCCGTTCCGCGAGTCTCTTCGTCTTGCGGTTTTTTCGTCTTGCAAAGCGCGGCTTAGCGGCTATTAACGGCTTAGCGGCTTTAAGAAAAAGGAAACAAACTCGCAAGAACTCGCAAGACAAAACGTCTTGCGAAGCAATCCAATAGGGAAATTCGTCTTGCGGAACGCCTCAAAAAACGGAAAACTCTTTCGTCTTGCGCGTTTTTGTCTTGCGAGGCATTTGTCTTGCGAGGTACCACTGTACTAATAATCATAAATAGCATTATTAATATGAAATTAAGTGTTATAACCTGTACAATGCAATTGTAGTTAATACAATGCATTTTTTTATATCAGTATCAAGATTACCATAATAGTCTACATTCTTCATTGGGACAGAAGACCTTTGTACCCTGTTACACTTAGTGAGTGTAAAAGACAGTATTTCTAGTAATATGTCACATTTATTAATAATAGCAATACTATACACACCTGTACATAAAAATTATTTTGCAGGACTAATTGTATTACTGCATCTACCCAATACCCATTCAGCTGTATAATTTTATCATGATTCATTGTGTACTGTGTATACAAACAATAGACAAACATGATCTAAATTACAACACTTTCTTGCATTGCCAAAGCAAAGTCACTGAGGATATCATCAAATGATAAACTGCTTAGCTTGTCACTTTCTATGTACATGAGGCTGAAGTAACATAATTTATCTTGAGACATTGTTGTTCCAAATTCATTTTTTATCCTCTTCAGTCGAGAAACGGATCTTTACAAATGGCAATTTGCAATCATCATTCATTTTTTTAAAAATATTTTTTATTGAGTTTCTTTTCATAGGTTCATAAACACAAGATAAAAATAAGAAAGTACAAGAAACAAATATAAAGATAAATAATAGAAAAAAGGTTATTTCAATCAAACTTTCAACAGTTTTTTCAATGTTCCAAATGGACTTCCCCACATCCTCCAGACTCTGCGTTCTTTGCAATGAAAGTTTCAGCAATTTGTTACCTTATTTCTTACCTTACTGTATCTTTCAATTATTATGTTCCCAAATTCCCAATCTCGTAACCCAAACTTTATACATTTAAAATTAACATAATAAAGTTGATTCATATTACCACCTCTTTTTTCTTGTCTTAATTTTCAGTTTACCTAATCAAGTTGCTAAAGCAAAAATTTCCTAATCGTGCATATTTCTTAACATTCATACAACTTATAATGTTTTTGCAAATAGTCCTTAAATTTTTTCCAGTCCTCTTCCATTGTTTCCTCGTCCAGATCTCGGATTCTGCCAGTCATTTCAGCCAGTTCCATGTAGTCCATCAACTGCGTCTGCCACTCCTCCAACGTGGGTAGATCTTGAGTCTTCCAGTGCTTTGCAAAAAGAATTCTTGCTGCTGTGGTAGCATACATAAACAAAGTTCTGTCCTTCTTTAACACCTTCCGGTCCACCATGCCCAATAGGAAGGCCTCTGGTTTCTTAGGGAAGGTATACCTAAATACCTTTTTTAGCTCATTATAAATCATTTCCCAGTAGGCCTTCACCCTTGGGCAGGTCCACCAAAGGTGAAAAAATGTCCCTTCTGCCTCCTTACATTTCCAACATTTATTATCAGACAGGTGATATATCTTGGCTAACTTGACTGGGGTCATGTACCACCGGTATATCATTTTCATAATGTTTTCTTTCAAGGCGTTACATGCCGTAAACTTCATTCCGGTGTTCCATAACCTTTCCCAGTCTTCAAACATAATGTTATGTCCAATATCCTGTGCCCATTTTATCATGGCAGATTTGACTGTCTCATCCTGTGTATTCCACTTAAGCAGCAAGTTATACATTTTCGATAGTGTCTTAGTTTTTGATTCTAACAATTCTGTCTCTAATTTCGATTTTTCCACTTGGAAACCAACTTTTTTATCCATTTTAAACCCCTCTTGGATTTGAGCATAGTGTAACCAATCCCGCACCTTATTTTTTAACTTGTCTTGGCTCTGCAGCCTCCAATTGTCTCCAGTTTTTTCAATTATTTCCCAATATTTTGGCCAGTAGGCCTCCATATTGGGTCTTTTCCTCGCCTTGGCCTCTACCGGTGATAGCCACCTCGGGGTCTTGCCCTCCAATAAGTCTTTATATTTCGACCAGACCGCAAAGATTGCTCTTCTGACAATATGGTTTTTAAATAGTTTATGAACTTTAACCTTGTCGTACCACAAATATGCATGCCAACCAAAGGCATTATCAAACCCTTCCAGATCCAGGACATCAGTGTTCTCCAACAAGAACCAATCCTTCAACCAGCAGAAGGCTGCAGATTCATAATACAACCTCAGGTCCGGCAGGGCAAACCCCCCTCTTTCTTTCGAATCAGTTAGTATTTTGAACTTTATTCGGGGCTTTTTGCCCTGCCAGACGAACTTAGATATATTCTTCTGCCACTTTCCAAAACATTCTACTCTGTCCACGATCTGTAGGGCCTGAAACAAGAATAACATTTTCGGCAATACATTCATCTTTATAGCTGCAATTCTGCCCAACAAGGAAAGTTTCAGTCTTGACCAAATTTCCAAATCCTTCTTAATTTCCGACCAACATTTTTCATAATTGTCATTGAATAAGTTCAAATTTTTAACAGTCAAATGAACCCCTAGGTATTTCACTTTTTAAACAACACTTAGTTCTGTTTCTTTCTGGAACCCCTCTGTTTCTGTAGGTGTCAAGTTTTTAGCCAAAACCTTGGTCTTTTGCTTGTTCAACTTGAATCCCGCCACCCGACCAAATTCATGAATGAGTTCTAAAACTCTTTTTGTACTAGATACTGGCTCCTGTAATGTTAAAACCAAGTCATCTGCAAATGCTTTCAGTTTATATTGTTTCACTCCGACCTGTATTCCTTGTACCAACCGGTCCTCCCTAATCATGTTCAAAAGCACCTCCAGGACTGAAATAAATAAAAGAGGGGATAGTGGGCACCCCTGTCGTGTCCCTTTTTCAATTTTGAACTCCTCTGTCACCACATTGTTCACTATCAATTTAGCTTTTTGCTCTGAATAAATTGCTTCTATGCCATTTTCAAACCCCCGTCCCACTCCCATCCCTTCCAAGTTCTTCTTCATAAACATCCAAGAAATGTTGTCAAAGGCCTTCTCCGCATCAATAAAAATTAACACTGCTCTCGTATTGATATTTGTTTGTAAAAGTTCCAAAATATCAATAATGTTCCTAGTGTTATCAAACAAGTGCCTACCAGGGAGAAAGCCGGCCTGATCCTTGTGAATTACTTCATTCAAAACTTTTTTAAGTCTACTTGCCAGAATGTCTGCAAAAATTTTGTAATCCACATTTAGGAGTGAGATGGGACGGTAGTTCTTAAGTTGAGTCTTTTCAGATTCCACTTTAGGAATCAATGTGATGAAAGCTTCTTTCCACGACTCTGGTGCCTTCTTCCCCTCCATAATCTGGTTGCATACCTCCATCAAAGGTTGTATCAAATAGTCTTTCAAAGTCTTATAATATTTGGAGGTGAGTCCGTCAGGGCCTGGAGACTTGCCTAGTTGCATATTCTGAATGGCACCTTCAATTTCCTGTTGTATTATTTTACAGTTCAGGATTGTTCTCTTTTCCTGAGTTACTTTTGGTAATCCATTGGTTTTTAAAAATCGATCTATCTCAAACTCTTTCTGTGGCCCCTGTGCATAAAGTTCTTTGAAGTATCTCTGGAAACACTTTCTAATTTCATCTGGTTTCTGAACAATTCTCCCTTCAATCTCTAGGTTTGTAACTGTATTCAATTTTTGTCTCTTTTTCAACTGCCATGCCAGCAGTTTTCCACATTTATTTGCTGATTCAAACGATCTTTGCTTCATTTGTTTAATTTTCCATTCAACCTCTTGATTTATCAGTTTCGAATATTGTGCTTGATGGAATTTAATTTCTCTCAGCACCTCCTTCGATTTTGGATTAGTTCTCAATTTTTTCTCTCCTTCTCTTATTTTCTCCAAGATCTTCTCCTTTTTTCCATTCCAGAGTTTTTTCTTGATTGTATTTTGTTGTATCAGAAACCCTCTCATAACTGCTTTACTTGCGTCCCAGATCGTTCTTTTTTCTACCGTTGTATTCAAATTTATTTCGAAATAATCTCTTAAAGTTTTTTGGGCCTTCTTCAGAAAGCCCAATTTGCAATCATCATTCAGAGGAACATTCTCAGAATTGCTTCTACCTTAAGAAATGCTGATTGGACACTGTTGTTGTTCTTTAGTCACTTAATCCTGTCTGACTCTTTGTGACCCCATGGACCAGAACACGCCAGGCACTCCTGTTTTCCACTGCCTCCTGCAGTCTGGTCAAACTCATGTTAGTAGCTTTGAGAGCACTGTCCAACCATCTCGTCCTCTGCATATAAGTTAAATAAGCAGGGAGACAATATACAACCTTGTCGTACTCCTTTCCCAATTTTGAGCCAATCAGTTGTTCCATATCCAGTTCTAACTGTTGCTTCTTGTCCCACATAGAGATTTCTCAGGAGACAGATGAGGTGGTCAGGCACTCACATTTCTTTTAAGAACTTGCCATAGTTTGCTGTGGTCCACATTGTCAAAGGCTTTTGTGTAGTCAATGAAGCAGAAGTAGATGTTTTTCTGGAACTCTAGCTTTCTCCCTAATCCAGCGCATGTTTGCAATTTGGTCTGTGGTTCCTCTGCCCCTCCAAAATCCAGCTTGTACTTCTGGGAGTTCTCGGTCCGCGTACTGCTTAAGCCTGCCTTGTAGAATTTTAAGCCTGCCTTGTAGAATTTTGACTGGGAGCGGCTGCTGAAAGACCTACAATGGCTCCCAGTACGTTTCCAAGCATAATTCAAAGTGTTTGTGTTGACCCTTAAAGCCCTAAATGGCCTCAGCCCAGTATGCCTGAAGGAGCGTCTCCACCCCCATCATTCTGCTCGGACGGTGAGGTCCAGCGCTGAGGGCCTTCTGGCAGTTCCCTCATTGCGAGAAGCAAAGCTACAGGGAACAAGGCAGAGGGCCTTCTCGGTAGTGGCGCCAGCCCTGTGGAACGCCCTCCCATCAGATGTCAAAGAGATAAACAACTACCTGACATTCAGAAGACATCTTAAGGCAGCCCTCTTCAGGGAAGTTTTTAATGTGTGACATTTTAGTGTATTTTTGGTCTCTGTGGAAGCCGCCCAGAGTGGCTGGGGAAACCCAGCCAGATGGGCGGGGTACAAATAATAAATTATTATTATTATTATTATTATTATTATTATTATTATTATTAGCATAACCTTGCTAGCGTGTGAAATGAGGACAATTGTGTGGTAGTTGGAGCATTCTTTGGCGCTGCCCTTTGGGATTGCGTTCTAGACTGATCTTCTCCAATGCTCTGGCCACTGCTGAGTTTTCCAAACTTGCTGGCATATTGAGTGTAGCACCTTAACAGTATCATCTTGTAAGATTCCGCTGGAATGTCATCACTTCCACTGGCCTTGTTATTAGCAGTGCTTTCTAAGGCACATTTGACTTCACTCTTCAGGATGTCCTCCGCTCAAGGTCATCAGTCACACTACCTAGAGTGTACGAGCCATCCATATCTTTCTGGTATAATTCCTCTGTGTATTCTTGCCACCTCTTCTTGACGTCTTCTGCTTCTGTTAGGTCCTTACCACTTTTGTCCTTTATTATGGTAATTTTTGCACAAAATGTTCCTTTCATATCTCCAATTTTCTTGAACAGATCTCCATTCCCATCCATTTTAGTTCACTGATGCCCAGGATGTCAATATTTATTCTTGCTATCTCATTTTTTACCACATCCAGCTTACCATGGTTCATGGATCTTGTATTCCAGGTTCATATATTTTTCTTTGCAGGACTGGACTTTCCTTTCACTTCCAGGCACACCCATTCTATTGTTTCCCTCTATTTCTTTGCACTGCTCGTTTAAGAACTCCCTTTTGTCTGTCCCTGCTATTCGTTGGAAGTCTGCATTCAGTTACCTGTATCTTTAACTATCTCCCTTGCATTTTGCTTGCCTTCTGTCCCCTGTGGTTTGTAAAGCCTCATTGGACAACCACTTTTCTTTCTTGAATTTCCTTTTCATTGGGATGGTTTTCATTGCTGCCTCCTGTATGATGCTTTGAGCCTCCATCCATAGTTCTTCAGGCACTCTGTCCACCAAATCTAAATCCTTAATTCTGTTCCGCTCTTCCACTGTGTATTCATAAGGGATTTGATTTAGATTGTATCTTATTGGACAGTGGTTTTCCCTCCTTTCTTCAGTTTAAGCTTGAATTTTGCTATAAGAAGCTGATGACCTGAGCCACAGTCAGCTCCAGGTTTGGTTTTTGCTGACTGTATAGAACTTCTCCATTTTTGGCTGCAAAGAATATAATCAATTTGATTTCGATGCTGCCCATCTGGTGATGTGCATGTGTAGAGTCATGTGTTGTTGGAAAAGAGTGTTTGTTACGACCAGCTTGTTCTCTTGAGAGAACTCTGTTAGCCTTTGCACTGCTTCGTTTTGAACTCCAAGGCCAAACTTACCAGTTTTTTCTTTTTATTTATTTGACTCCCTACTTATATTCCAGGTTCCTATGCAATATTTTTCTTTGCAGCACTGGACTTTCCTTTCACATCCAGGCACACCCGCAAGTGAGCAACGTTTCGGCTTTGGCCCAGCTGCTTCATCAGCTGTGGATCTACTTGTACTTGTCCTCCGCTCTTCCTCAGTAGCATGTTGCATGCCTTCTGACCTGAGGGGTTCATCTTCCAGCGTCATAAGTTTTATACGACTCGGCAGGGATACTGGCGTGGCTTGCTGGTTCCTGCTCCAGGTGGATCATGTTTAGTCAAAACTCTCCACTTTGACCTGTCTGTCTTGGGTGGCCCTGCTCATAGCGTCTCTGAGGTATTCAAGCCCCTTTGCCATGACAAGGCAAATCCATGAAGGACATGGTCATTAAATATTACTTGGTACAGATCCTGAAGTCAGATTATCATGTTCATGGCTTTGACTCCCCCCCCCCATTTAAATTATTTTATTGGTTTTCACGTATTACTTTACAATAGATATACCAAAGCCAACACCATTTCCTCCCCATCCCCCCATACATTTACATTTCTATTTCCTCAGTCCATCATATTATTCTTTTCTCCTTCCTCCCACTTCCCTCCGCCCCCACTTGATTTCCTCCACATTATACACTTTACAATAATCTTTTCATTCTACAACCTTCTCAAATCATCTACATATTCTTATTAACTTTGCTTACTAATTATTCTTCTATCCAGTACTTCACATTTTAATCTCGGCATATTAGCATATATATTTTTGAGCAATATTTTGCCGTATATTCATCAAAACATTTCCACTCCTTTTAAAATTTTTGATTCAACTGATTTCTTATCATAGCAGTTAATTTTGCCAGAATTACATATTCATTTAGTTTACAAATCCATTCCTCTTTTGTGGGTATAGTTTTTGGCTTCCACCTAGCAGCAATTACTATTCTAGCAGCTGTACTTGCATACGGAAAAATCTGTTAGGATATTTCCGTTCCACCTTAAAAGGGAGCAGGCTGTGAGTCACAGAGTCTGCGTATTTCCTGTTCACAGGATGTTTGTTTCCTATTGCTTTCGTTTCTCTCTCTCTGTGCCTGAATACGCTAGCAGGCGGTCATGTTTTTCTTTGTTCTGACCAACGCTGAATAAACTTGTAAATATGCTCTCCTGCTGTGCAACTTTTGCTGTGTGAATTCTGCTGATAGAGTGTGCACCAGCCTAAGAATGTGGCAATCTGCTTCTGAGGCTTCGTGTCGCTAATTGCTGATACTGCGTGACTACGGGAGATCGATGGACGTCCGGAGTCCGGCTGGAGGCAGTGACGGTCGATGTCTCCCTGGCAGTATCCCAACAACAGGTTTTGGGCCCAGATTCACGGCACTTACAGGAGAGTAAGACTGTGACAGACTGCTGAGGTATGTGGAAAAGCGAAAGAGGAGGCTTTTCTGTTGGGCCGCGGCAAAGAGTCTTTGATGTCCGGCAGGGCTTAATTGGCCTGGGAGCCGAGACAGAGGCTTCGTGATTAATGAGCTGCCAAGATAAGGAGTCTTTAAAGTAAAGAAAGAGACTCCGGCTCAAGTAAAGACCTGAAATGGAGTTTTTCCAAGCTTCTGAGGCTGCTGAATGCCCAAAGTTAAATGGGAAAAATTATCAGACCTGGGCAAAATGGTGTGAGAGTTTGCTGTGTCAGTATGGAGTGTGGCATACTGTGTCTGAAGCCCCTCCAGTTCCTCTGACAGAGAAATGGAGGGCCCAGAATTCGAGGGCCATTGACGTAATAGTCTTATCCGTGTCTCTGGAGGAATTTAAAACGCTAGCTGGAAACACGACTGCACGAAAGATGTGGAATGCTTTGAAGAAAGCTCATCTGCCAGTCATCCCAGCTCAGAGTCTGAATGCCCAGAGTGTGAATGCATCGGAGGTCCAGGCTGTTTCCCAGAATGTGAGTGAATGCAGGGATGCTGAGGGCACCGGTTGCAAGATGCAGAGGGAGCTGACTGTGATTTCATCCCAGGCAGCATTCCAGTCTCCAGGGGGAGCCAAGGAGCTGGCAGCTGAGAGCTCTGTTGCTCGTGGGAACCAAGGTCATCGCCTTTGCAGAGGCCGGAAGGCTGGAAATAAACAGAGCAAGATGCCTGCAGATGGCCCGAAGCAGAAGGGGGGTGAAGAGCCCACGCCAGTGGAAAACAAGGCCTTGTTAGCTGGCACTGCTTCACCAAAGGCTAAAGGCAAGTTTAATGGCCAGGAGCAGGGGGGCAAGCAGCAAAAGCCCACGCCGGTGGAAAACAAGGTTTTGCTTGCCAGAAAAGCTGCTCCAAAGGCTAAGGCCAGGTTTATTGTGGACTCTGGCGCCAGCCGCCATTTATCAAAGGATAAGCACCTGTTTATCTCCTTCACACCTCAAGACGGAGAGATCCACCTGGCTGATGGAAGGACGTTGCAAATTGCAGGAAAAGGGACTGTAAAGCTGGCAAGTCTGCACACTACCATCAGAGATGTACTTTTTGTTCCAAGTGCTGCGGACAATTTGCTCAGTGTCCCACAGCTGACTGTGCATGGTTTTGAGGTTTCCTTCAAGAGGAACGTCTGTGTCATCAGGAAAGGCAAAGAGGACATTTTGCATGCAAAGTTTATAGATGGTTTATTCTGTATAACTTATGATGACAATGCTGTTATGTCAAATGTTGATTCTTGTTGTGTTGCACAAACTAACAAGGTTCTTCATGCAGGATGCATTCATGAAGCACATCGAAGATTTTGTCACATGTCTTGGCAAGCGCTGGCCAAGATGCCTGGTTTGGTTGAAGGTTTGAGCATCAAACCTTGTAAGTTTCACATGAAGTGTGTATCTTGTGCAGAGAACAAGGTGAAGGTTGCTCCAAAAGGCAAGGAGTCTAGCAGGCAGGCTTCCAAACCCTACCAGCTAGTGCACGCAGACCTGGTTGGTCCACTTGCGCCCTCTTTGGGAGGAGCAAGGTACTTCATGGTTCTAATTGATTCTTTTTCTAGGTACATTCATGTGTTTATGCTTGAGCAGAAATCGCAAGCGTTTCCTAGGTTCAAGGCATTCTGTGCTTGGTTGGAGAATGTTCATGGTAAACGTATCGGCTGTCTCTTTACTGATCGGGGTGGGGAGTTCACTTCTCAGCAGTTTGAAGCTTTCCTGACTGAGAAGGGAATCCAGCATGACTTGTCAACGCCTAGATCGCCATGGATGAATGGACTTGCTGAGCGAGCAAACCAAACTTTGCTTCAAGGCCTGAAAACCTTGTTGCATGATGCCAACCTCCCTGAGAAGTTTTGGGGGGAAGCTCTGTCGACGTTTACTTATTCCTATAATCGGAGACTGTCATCACCTATAGGTTGCAGTCCCTACGAGAAGATGTTTGGAAAGAAACCGAACGTCAAGCACATGAGAATCTTTGGTTCTGACATGTGGGTACACACCCCACAAAGCAACAAGCTTGGGAAGCGTGGGGCACATGGTTTGTTCATGGGGTACGAAAAAGGTGCATACAGGGTATGGATGACTAACTCTAAGTCCATTTTCACAAAGAGTGTTGAGTACAATCCTAAGTGGGGGGGAATGTGGGAATTTTCCAGAGTTACCCAGAGGAGGATGAAGGTGATGTGAAAAAAGCAGATGATGCTGAGGAAGATGAGGAGGATGATGATAGTGATGGTCAGAGTTCGGATTCCAGTTCAGTTGGTGGCGCTGCTGCTGGTGTCAGCGACAGTGGTGACACAGCAGACTACAAGAGCGCAAAGGCCTCAGTCAGACCATCTGATGCGTCTGCCAATGAACTGGAAGAACCACTGTTCACCATTGGTCGTTTTTCTCCTAAGAAGGAGGAGATGAGTCCAGAGGACTTGCGTCTGGTCCGCAGGTCTGAAAGGGCGACCAAAGGCAGACCTCCAAAGAGATTTGCTGATGAGTTTGCTAAGACTGCAACTGCTGTTCTTAGTAGCTCAGAGAAGGTGTGGGAACCTTCAAGCTTCAAAGAGGTTCAGGAGTTAACCTCTAAAGATGCTGAGCCTTGGCTTAATGCCATGAAGGCTGAAGTTGATTCCTTGAACAGGAACCAAACTTGGGAGCTGGTACCGGTAGTCCCAGGAATGAGACTGGTTGGCAGCAAATGGGTCTTCAAGGCCAAGACAGACCAGAATGGCAAGGTTGTCAGACACAAAGCCAGATTGTTTGCCAGAGGTTTTTCACAGGTTGAATGATGATCTTCTGATGTTTTGGAAGAATCAGGCTTTTTACCGAAGCACCCTAGCTCAGCTGAAGGAGCACTTTGGCATGAAGGATCTTGGTGAGGTATCCAACTATCTTTCTCTGCAGGTGGAGAGGGACCAAGCAGGTAATTTTCTGGTACACCAAACACAGAAAATTGCTGATGTATTAACCAGGTTGAATTTGGTTGATGCAAACCCAGCAGACACACCGATGGTGACAGGTTACCAGGTAGATAGTACTGCTGAAGCGTTTTCTGACACTACGCTGTACAGATGTATTCTAGGCAAGTTGAATTTCATTGCTAGATGTTCAAGACCTGACATAGCTGTAAGCACTAACCTGCTTAGCAGACATGCTAACAATCCTACTGTTCAGGATTGGAAAGCTCTGAAGCGCATAGCCCGCTATTTGAAAGGGACTATGCACTACAGGCTGAGGTTCACCAGTCAGAAGACTGGAGGTCTTGAAATCTTTGCAGATGCTAGTTTTGGAAGTGACACCACGGATGTTACAAGCACTTCTGGAGTATGCTACATGTACAACCACTGTCTGTTTGACTGGTTGTGCAAGAAGCAGACAACAGTGAGCCTAAGTTCCTGTGAAGCAGAACTCAATGCTCTGTCATTTTCACTCATGGATTGTGAATGGTTGATGCAACTGTTTAAGGACATCGGAGTTTATGTGAAATGTCCTATACAAGTGTATCAAGACAATAGATCCTGTTTGGCTTTGCTGAACTCAGAGAGTTGCAAGCAAAGAACCAAGTACTTGCAGATTAAGCTACATCGTGCAAGAGAGTGTATTCAAAAGGGACTGATTCGGGTGTCCTACATGGCAGGAAATGAAATTCCTGCTGATCTGTTGTCTAAGGTTTACGTAAGAGAACAACTTAAGGTTTACGTACAGAGGTTGCAATTGGGTTGAACCACAGGTACTACAGGTTACACGGAAAGGGGGAGGATGTTAGGATATTTCCGTTCGACCTTAAAAGGGAGCAGGCTGTGAGTCACAGAGTCTGCGTATTTCCTGTTGCACAGGATGTTTATGATTCCTATTGCTTTCGTTTCTCTCTGTGCCTGAATACGCTAGCAGGCGGTCATGTTTTTCTTTGTTCTGACCAACGCTGAATAAACTTGTAAATATGCTCTCCTGCTGTGCAACTTTTGCTGTGTGAATTCTGCTGATAGAGTGTGCACCAGCCTAAGAATGTGGCAATCTGCTTCTGAGGCTTTGTGTCGCTAATTGCTGATACTGCGTGACTACGGGAGATCGATGGACGTCCGGAGTCCGGCTGGAGGCAGTGACGGTCGATGTCTCCCTGGCAGTATCCAAACAAAATTCTTTCTCCCCCCCCCCCGTGGTATCTCATCATCTATCAATCCAAGGAGATATGTCTGTGGTTTGTCTGTTTTTGATATTTTCAACATCTTCTTTAGTTCTTTGTGTACTACTATCCAAAATTTCTTAATTTCCTCACAACTCCACCACATATGTGGTCCAGGCAGTGGTATTTATATAATTTCAAACAAAGCATTTCTATTTCAACCTATCTTATACATCAGAGATGTCCACACGCTGGACCGCGATTGACAGGCAGACCTCTGTGTTGTTTTGGGTCGATTATGAGACCTTTGAAGGCCCCGCCCCCTTTCCGCAAGAACTTCTGCATATGCTCCTATTTCTGTTTTTGCTTGTTTTAATGTTTGTTGTTGCAAAAAGAATTAAATTTTTATTGCATCCCCCGCCTCCTTAAAAAAGTCCCTTTGCAGTTGCACGTTCCTGATATTCATCATTACCTCATTTTATTATAATACACACACACAACGAGCACTGGCTATTTCTGCTGAATATGTTCTGATGCCTACCACGTTCTATTACGTTGTGATGGTGTGCATATTGGGAACCTGTGTTACATGCAGCCATTTGCGTCATGTGGCGACTCATGTTCCAGCTTTCAGCTGTATCTTTGTGATTCCCAAATTAGCTCTATTTCTGCCTCAACTGGGGGGCGGCAACTTGCAAAATAATCAGTTTCATAAAGCACAGGCTACCATAACTTCTGTATTAGAAGCACACACAAGGATTTAAAGGGGTAGACATTATCACATTTATTGTGGCCCTTTGGGCAACTGCCACAAGGTCACTACTGCCATACCATGCCAGCCTTAGGAAGGGAGACGGGACAGGCAGACGGAAGGTGTTGCCAAAGGTGTTTGAAAATGGGTGGAGGCTCTTGGGAAGAGGGTGCCCAATAGGGGCTTCTACAGGGGCAGCAGAATGTCTTGGGCAGAATCCCTGCAGGAGCTCTGAGACTCCCTTGACTTCTTCCTTCCTCCCAGGAAGCTACAACTTGCCCTGGCTCCTGCGCTCCTCAAGAAGTTGAACCTGCAAGCCTGGTCAGGATGGACGGAGGAAGATGGACAGTTGACCTGGTCAAGCTATCTCCTGCATCCCTCCCTACGACCTCTGAGCATCCCCTCCCGGGACCCTCAGAGAAATGTGGTGAGTTCCAGGGGAGAGGAGATGGGGACATGGATGACTGGATGGTGGAGGGAGAAAGAGGAAAAGATGGAGAGGAGACCAAAGGCAGGAAGGGCCAGGCAGGAAGAAGGGAGGGAGGGAGGGAGGGGTGAGGCCTTCTCTAAAGCAGCTCTTTGTTTTTGGAATCCCTTTCATAAAGTAGTGGGGGCAGATTTTCTTTATGCTTTTAAATCTCTGGTGTTATTTCAAGATTAAGTGACGATAATGATGTTGCACACCAATTCAGAAAAATGGGTGAAGGGGCTATGGAAATGCTTCCCGTCATTATTTATACTTCATATATTTAAATAGTTTATATTACTTTTATTTTTTTAAGGACTGGGTCAGAGTGATACATTCCACTAGCATCAAAATACAGTAGATGCATGCACCTCCCCAGTTTGGTGGGCTTTTCGGACAAAGGACCTGTTATCATGACACAATACCTGTGGCTGGAGGCTCTACACATAGGATTGGGCATATGAAGACCAAGGGTGGCCAGTACTATAAGCAAATTGTGTGAACTTACAGACAGGGGTTGTGTGTGAGAGTGAGTGAGTGGGATAATAATTTATATTGCCCCTGTAATTCTGTCCCTCCATAAACTTACATGGAGATACAGTGGTACAACCTTGGTACAAATTTCAAAATAAGTGCACAAAACCAACAAAGAGACTCATGGGTTTATAGTGGCACCAGCTTTCCTAATCAAGAGTCCACTTTGTCAGATTGCAGCCCACAAAAGCTTAGGTCATAATACCTTTATGAGCCTTTTAGGGCTGCAAAATATGAGTAAACAGAAGCACAGGAGACAGTGACTGCCAGCAACTAGGATAGCTTGAAAAAAATGATTAGACTGATGCCTGTGCTCTGCTCTCATGTTCTTAGGCAATAATGCTTCTTAATACTAGTTTCTGGAAAGCACAGGACTCTTGGGCTGAAATTTTGCTTGCTAGTTTCCCCCAGGCATCTGCTTGGCCACTGTGAGAACAGGATGCTGGACTACGTGGGCCTTTACCCAATGCAGCAGGCCCTGTTTAGGTTCTAATATATTGCAATATTTTTACAGTTACATGTGGCATAAGAGCACTTCAGTTTTACATCTTACTCATAGGAAAGATTGCTATTGGAGCCTGAGATCTTTTTCTCAATTGAAAAAGAAAAAGACAGAGATGTGTCTTATAAACCAGTTCCACCGTAGATCTCTACTATAAAATGATGGTGCTCTCTTAAGTGTGGAGTGATCATGGGCTGCTTTTGCCATTATCTCATCTACATTCCTAAAATCTTGGAACATGGAGACAGTGAACAATGAAGAGGGAGTGAAAATAAGAGAAGGTGCACATAGGGATTGGCGTGTGTTCAGTTCTTTTCTTGTCTTTCTTAAAAGTCTAACAGGATTCTCTCTTCCCCCCTGCACTCCCAAACAGGTGAGGAAGACGATGGTCAGAATTCTATGAACCCATCTGTGAATTCATTAGGAAGAACAAAGAAAGAGTTTAAATGCAAGGAATGTGGAATGTGCTTTAGTCACTGTGGAAGAATGAGGATACACCAACAAACTTACACAGGAGAGAAACCTTTTGAATACATGGAGTGTGGAAAGAACTTCAGTCATGGTGGAGTCGTGAGAACACATCAACAAACTCACACAGGGGAGAAACCATTTACATGTATTGAATGTGGAAAGAGCTTCAGTCATAGTGGCAATCTTAGAAGACACCAATGAACTCACACAGGGGAGAAACCATTTACATGTATTGAATGTGGAAAGAGCTTCAGTAAAAGTGGAGACTTTAGATGCCATCAACGAACTCACACAGGGGAGAAATCATTTAAATGCATTGAATGTGCAAAGAGCTTCAGTCAGAGTGGAGCACTTAGAAGACACCAACAAACTCACACAGGGGAGAAACCATTTAAATGCATTGAATGCGGAAAGAGCTTTAGTCGTAGCGGAAACATTAGAATACATCAACGAACTCACACGGGGGAGAAACCATTTAAATGCATTGAATGTGGAAAGAGCTTCAGTCAAAGTGGAAAACTTAGAGTACACCAACAAACTCACATGGGGGAGAAACCATTGAAATGTATTGAATATGGAAAGAACTTCAGTCAAAGTGGAGCCCTCAGAATACATCAACAAACTCACACAGGGGAGAAACCATTTAAATGCATTGAATGTGGAAAGGGCTTCAGTCAAAATGGAGCCCTTAGAATACATCAACGAACTCACACAGGTGAGAAACCATTTAAATGTAGTGAATGTGGAAAGAGCTTCAGTCAAAATGGAGCCCTTAGAATACATCAACGAACTCACACAGGGGAGAAACCATTTAAATGCATTGAATGTGGAAAGAGCTTCAATCATAGTGGAGACCTTAGAAAACATCAACGAACTCACACAGGGGAGAAACCATTTAAATGCATTGAATGTGGAAAGAGCTTCAATCATAGTGGAGACCTTAAAAAACATCAACGAACTCACACAGGGGAGAAACCATTTAAATGTATTGAATGTGGAACGAGTTTTTGTCAAAATGGAGCCCTTACAAGACATCAACGAACTCACACAGGGGAGAAACCATTTAAATGCATGGAATGTGGAAAGAGCTTCAGTGAAAGCGGAACACTTAGAATACATCAACGAAGTCACACGGGTGAGAAACCATTTCATTGCATGGAGTGTGGTAACAGCTTCAATCGTATTAGAGCCCTTAGAAGACATCAACGAACTCACACAGGGGAGAAACCATTTAAATGCATGGAATGTGGAAAGAGCTTCAGTGAAAGCGGAACACTTCGAATACATCAACGAACTCACTCGGGGGAGAAACCATTTGAATGCATGGAGAATGCAAAGAGCTTCAGTGAAAGTGGAGACTTTAAAAGCCATCAGCGAACTCACACAGGGGAGAAACCATTTAAATGCACTGACTGTGGAAAGAGCTTCAGTCATACTGGAGCCCTTAGAATACATGAACGTAGTCACACAGGGGAGAAACCATTTAAATGCATTGAATGTGGAAAGAGCTTCAGTCGTAGTGGCGATCTTAGAAGACATCAACGTACTCACACAGGGGAGAAACCATTTAAATGTATTGATTGTGGAAAGAGCTTCAGTCATAGTGGAACCCTTAGAATACATCAACGTAGTCACACAGGGGATAAACCATTTAAATGCATTGAATGTGGAAAGAGCTTCAGTCGTAGTGGCGATCTTAGAATACATCAACATAGTCACACAGGGGAGAAACCATTTAAATGTATTGAATGTGGAAAGAGCTTCAGTCATAGTGGAGTCCTTAGAATACATCAACGAACTCACACGGGGGAGAAACCATTCAAATGTATTGAATGTGGAAAGAGCTTCAGTCAAAGTGGAGACTTTAGATGCCATCAACGAACTCATACAGGGGAGAAACCATTTAAATGCTTGGAATGTGGAAAGAGCTTCCGTCGTAGTGGCGGTCTTAGAATACATCAACGTAATCACACAGGGGAGAAACCTTTTAAATGTATTGAATGTGGAAAGAGCTTCAGTCGTATTAGAGCCTTTAGAAGACATCAACCAACTCACGTGGGGGAGAAACCATTTGAATGCATTGAATGTGGAAAGAGCTTCATTCATAGTGGAGCCCTTAGAAGACATCAACAAACTCACACGGGTGAGAAACCATTGAAATGTATTGAATGGGGAAAGAGCTTCAGTCGTAGTGGAGACTTTAGATGCCATCAACGAACTCACACAGGGGAGAAACCACTTAAATGCATTGAATGTGGAAAGAGCTTCAGTCGTAGTGGCAGTCTTAGAATACATCAACGAACTCACACGGGGGAGAAACCATTTAAATGTATTGAATGTGGAAAGAGCTTCCGTCGTAGTGGCGGTCTTAGAATACATCAACGTAATCACACAGGGGAGAAACCTTTTAATTGTATGGAGTGTGGAAAGAGCTTCAGTTGTAGTCGAACACTTAGAAGACATCAACAAGCTGACATGGGAAAATCCATTTAAATGTATGGTGTGTGGAAGAAACTTCAGTCATATTGGAGCCCTTAGAATACACCAACGAACTTATACAGGGGAGAAACCATTTAATTGTATGGAGTGTGGAAAGAGCATCAGACGGAGTGGAGACCTTAATATTCATGAGCAAATTCACACAGGTGAAAAGCCATATAAATGTATGCGGTCTTTCACTCAAGGTTCACTCTTTACATCACATCAAGAAACTCATATGGGCGGAAATCAATTTTAAATACATGGAACCCATGTGATGTTCTGGTGTTTGTATTTAAATTTGTACACACACACACACATATATATTAAAGTAATATAGGTCACATATACTAAATGTATAAAGTAAGTTGCAAGTTGTTGCTAGATAAACGGGGAGAATGTGAATCTGGAATTCTCAAGGTGTGTGATGAATCTGTTATGTCTTGACCTCCACCCTTCACTGCCAAAATGATGGGCTGCCCTTGTCTTGTGGATCAGCATCTGTCAGGCTTCAGGGAATTGGCTTCCTTCCCCCGTGGTCGTAGATAAGCAGAACAAAGGAAAATGAGTCTTGTTACCAGTTAGAAACTCTAATCATCCCAGTGAGAGAACAAAGACCCCGTCTTCTAGGAATCGCGGTGTTCCCAATGAAGAGGTCCACCCCTCACATCCCTAGTCACCCCTGTCTCTTATGCATCTTGTAATCTGAGCTCGTACACTCTGTGCTTTCTGTCCTGCCACTTTTGCAGCTCTCCCTGACCTTGGGGAAAGCGAATGGATGCTTTCCAGAGACAGTGAATTTGTTAACTCTCCCCCCCTCTCCAGAGTTTCTTCTGCAAGCTGTTCCCCATCCAGTATTTCCCAGCTTCTTCCTTCTCAACTATGTTCCTCTGCAAACCACTGTTCCAAATCTATAAAGTCCTCCTGCTCCTGGGAAGATTCAGGGGAGGGGGATGTTTCCACAAATGTGCCTCAGTGCAGCTCTCCTCAGCTGGGTCCCTGGTTAGGTTTTGGTTTAGTGGAGAAATCATGGGCCTGGCCCTTGGGTGGGGGCGAGGGGAGAAGGGAAGAGAAGTAAAGGGGATGCTTATTTTTCTGCGCAAGGCTAGTTTTTTTTCTCTCCCAAGTACGCGCCTGTAATCAGCGAGCGTGCATTTAGTAGGAGAGCGTCCCTTTGTCTAGGAGTGCAAGATGATTCAGGAGACCTTAGAGCGAAACACGTGTATGTCTCTCTTAAAAAAAAAAAAAATTATTAACCGGCCAATCAAATCAAATCACATAAATTCCGAATTACAAAGCCGAATTTTAAATTTTGTTGAGGGAACCCATATTTCAAGATCCGAAGGGGGATTCTGATCATCTTGCCACTGCGTTAATGTCCAAATCAGTCCAAACAAAGTTCATAATTCTATCCAGTCTTATCTTGCTGTTTCCACATCACATCTTGTTCATATATTTTCTTTTTCCTTTCTGATCTCTTCTGATAGTCTCTTCTGAGGAGTTTCACCCACAATATAAAAACAGCTCTATTTCTCTATTTCTCCTCTCAGACTTAAGTCCTCCGACAGAACTTCCCAATATGGCGACGGAATTTTTAACTGCGTCATTCCAAAGCCCTTATACATTCCACGCTCTTCTTAAAACATGCTTTGGTTCGAAAGTTTATCTCCACACAACCTTAAATCCACAGCTTAAGTCCTTAAAACGACATTTCTGACTTGTGAGGGGGGGGGATTCTTGTTTAATCACATAAGGGAAAGAAATGAAAGTTTTTTTTTCCCCTCCCCCATCAGTCCCTTTGCCATACCGAGTCTTGGCGTATCTTCTCATGATTTATACTTGTTCCTCCGACTCGTCTTGTTTTATCAGAGATCTCTTCTGTTAGCAGTCTTTACTCTCCCTTCTTCCTTGAAATATGTGCATTGGTTTCATCCAACTTGTTTCTTTTGAAGTTCTTGCAGCTAGTGGCGCGGATCAGAGATGGCGTCCAGGAGCGCCAAAATCCCACAGGAGGGCATTGTGCCTAGTGCCCCCATCCCCACAAATTCGGGGGTGGTATAGGGCACAGCAGGCAAGGGCAGTCCCCCCCCAATCCTGGGGGGGGTTAGGGAGGCTATTTACTCCCATCACAGCCTCCAATTTACCTCGTGTGGGTCGGAGAGATGTTATTGTCAGCCATCTTCTGATGCGCCCCAGTGGTCCCTGCACGTGTATCTCTCATGTGCCTTGAGAGCAATGGTGGAGGGACGGTCGGGGTGCTTAAAAGGAGGCTGTTGTTTCGTTAGGGGAGGAGTCTTAGCGGCGTCGAACAGGAAGAGCCAAGCGCACCTACAGGATACATGTGCTTGCTACTCTATTAGAAGATGGGCAGTGGAAGTGGCATATGCTTGTGCTAAAAACAGATCTAATGAAGATTAAGTTAATTACAACCTTTTTTAAAATTCATATTCTTTATTGATTAAAAAAAATTGCATGTCTATACAAATATGTACTATCTCTTAACAGGTAGAAAATTAGAAAATAGAAAATTTATAATAAAAAATAAAGAATTAACAAAGATAAGAAACCAAGAAATAATAGTAAGAAAAAAAGACAAAGTTATTTACATAGTAAAAGTACTCTTCGACACAATCATTCCCATCCCGCTCATTCTACTGTTTGATATAACATTCTTTTTTACACAGGCTTACATTATATAATACCATTTCTTTCTGCTTTGTATACATTCCTTTGATCTTTTTCTTTACAAATATCACTCAATTTCTGCTCATATGGAGTTATTTGTACAATAAAGTTTTACATAATTCTTAAAAGTTATCCATTCTCTAGATATTTTTGTTTCCATATTCCTCTAACTGATCTCATCAGTTTTGCTAATTGTTGATCAGAGCTTGCAGGGCAGCAGCTGAAGAAGGAGCAAAAAGGGTTTTCTTGTGTGTGTGTTTCTTTGTGGCTGATTACCTGCCCTCCCTGTGCAAAGGCCAGAGGGGGCAGGGTTTCTGTTGAGGTAGGTGATTAGCTGTGGGAGGAGCATGATTTGCTTTTCATATGTATAAAAATGTTTATTTCCTGGCCCACCTCCCATCACTGTGGAGAGAGCAGGGTCGGCATGACATCCATCAGTTCTCTGGCTCCGACAGCGGCCATCCAGGTATTTCTGCAAAACTCACAATCAGGACATGAAGGCGAGTGCCACCCTCTCTTTGTGAGGAAATCCCGTGTACAAATAGCCAATTTAATTTTCTAGCTGCTAACCTTTATGTGGCCAAAATGGAACCCTTCCTCCAAGGAAGAGAGGGAGGTACCAGTAACCTTGAGGCAGCTCCGTTGGTTACGTATGTCCAATAAATTTTTAGGTGGGGGAAAAAGATAGCCAAAGCCACGCAATGAGAACTGGACAGGGTCAGTGGATACAGAAAACTGGCTGTGGGGTGGAGGGTTGGTATACAGCAGGAATGGAAAACTGGAGAGGGATGGATAGCAATGGAGTGTGCTTGGAAAAGGGTAATGTTTTGGACCAGAAGCACTCAGTGCCTCAGCATTTTCTTCCAGGTTTTTACTGGACAGGCTGCTCTGGTGCTTATCACTGGAGACAGAGAGAGTACCTTGCCTTCAACTTCTTCTCAATGCCAGCATCCACCTCCCATCATCCACAGCCATAGATGACGATTGCTGAGCCTGATGGGGGTTGTAATTCAGCAACATCTGGAGGGCCAGAGGTTCCCACACTTACCTGCAGGCTCCGGCCTAAGACCGAGTTCATCAGAGTTGGGTCCTTGTTGACTAAGAGCACCGGGGATGATGGGAGTTCTAGTCCAACAACATCTAGGGACCCAAGACTGAATGACGTCGGCTTGTAGGATATATTGTTGCCTAGGCTAAGCAGTCCTGGGTCTTGGGAGGAGGCCACACGTATACCACCTTGAGTTTCATGATGGAAGAAAGGAAGGATATGGCAGCAGGAAACTAGAATGTTTCTTAAATAAATCAAGGCCCATGGTTGCTTTTTGCTGAGCCCTGCTATATAGGCCCGCAGGACTCCGTCTCATGTTGGATTTTTGGCAGGGATGTGTGTGTTGCCAGGATACTTTTTTCAACCTGCTTTCATTCTTTCTGTGTAAAGAATGTTAATCATTTTAACTGATTTTAATAGCATTATCATATTGCTTTTAACTGCTGAGGGTGGGGCCTTATAGTGAAGGGTGGCAACAAAATAATAATCTGAATACAGTGCTCTACATTGGGATACAAAAGGAGCAAGCTAGAATGAGTTTCGTTTTCCTAACTGGGCTCCCAGAATTGTTTCCTATGGTAATGATGTTGGTATCTTGGCTCACAGGCAGAGGTACCTGGCCTCCCCCGAGGCAATTGAGCGAGATACTCTGTTTACCATCCGTCTGCGACTGCCAGCAGGCTACGTAAACAAACCCGGCGATTCTTCTCATTAGTCGTGAGAAAAACACACCCTCTGCTTTCCTCTTCTTCTCTCCTCCCCTGCATTCTCCCAGGGAGGGAAATGAGACAGACAGGAGTCCTTTTACATGACCTTTTATTCCTGCCATTCAACAGTACAGAGAAATGTGTCTGTACCCTTCAGACTCCATTAGGAGAGTCACAAACTCCGCCCTGCACTTCCAGCACAGGTCAGATGACACACTGAGCTAACATCCGGTGCTCAGTACAGAGAAAAGACTCCACCTTTTCTCCAACAGTACAATCCCAGACATCAACATTGTGTTTTGCATTCCAGCCATCTGGAGCTGGCTTTTGCCTTGGTGCTTTTTCCTGACATCTGACACACGGTATGAACCTCGCAGAAGTGAGTGAAAAGCAAAAAGAAACCTATTCAAGAATCCAGTTAGTTAGCTAACTTGACCGTGGCAGAAATGCATTTTCCCACCTTCCCTTGAAACAGCCTTGCCCTACAGTGCTGTGTCACAAGCTGTGCATGGCAACGGTCCCAGATCTCTGAAGGCAGGCAGTGGGGACGAGTGCTGCGTTGCCCTGTGAGGAACATAAAATGGCATTGGAGGCTGCCATTGTGGGCTCCATTTGTTCACTGTCACCTCCTGATTGCTTGCCTTCTCCACAACCACACCACATTTAAATCACTCTAGTACCACTTCAGTCAGTCATGGATTCTCCCAAAGCATTCTGGGAGCTGTAGTGAGTCTGGCTGGCTGTTGCTGCTTGTCACTGTTCACTGTTTCTGTTTGTCTGTGAGGAGAATACAGGACACTGCAAAAGACACAGGGTGCCATAAGCCAGACAGAGAGTGATCCCTCCCTATACATGTAAATAGAGTTCTGTTCAGGAGATTTCTGTATAGAGAACTCTTTATAGAGGGGAAAATAGGGAGTAAGTGAGGTTGGAGTGGAACCATGTTCGCATAAATATGACAATGTAAAATATGCTCTCCATTGTTACGTTGTAAGGATTTTAAGGTACCTGTGACCAACTCAAATAGTGTCCAAGAATTGACAGACGTAGCAGTGGAGAAAAAGAAAGTGATGTTTATTGCTGAGCAGTAATTGACCCAGTGGTATCCTTTCCAAAAGACTGTGCCCCAGGCCCTAGCGCCCAGAGGCTTTATACCTGAGTACATACATAATAGATCATGACATAATTGGATACAATTGCAAATGGCAGCAAAAATAAAGCTAATGAGTGCATTCAAGCCTCCCTCTTGATCATGTAAAGAGTTCCCTCCCGACTTCTGCTTTTACAGTTTGAACATGCAGTCTTAACCTTTCCCCTGATTATGGCGAGGAGGGAGAAACAAAACTTAGACGAAAGGGACTTCGAACGTTGCTCCTATGCGGCCATCTGTTACTGGGACATTCTGCGGTTAGCATCTTCCTGTTTCACTGCTCAGACCCTGTCTGAATAAGGGGGGGGAATGTGCCAGCACATCAGATTTATTGCTTCCCCCCTTATGTTCAGTGAGATAGGGAGAGAACAAGGAGGGGTACTGGGACAAAGTTCATTTTGGATTTTTCAGATCTAAGCAATTTGCTATTAAGCTAAGCAGAAGCTTTCACGATTCAAACATGAATTATAAAATAATTGTAGAAATATCTGGTTATACATGGATATATAGATAACTGATAACTGATTATATGTATAACTGATTATATGAGAAGCATAAGGGTAAAATTCCTCCAGGTCCTGCTTCATAAATTTATATTAAAATAATTCATTCAGTTACCCAGAAGAGTCATTAGGCTTTTTTTGCTGTAAGCTACTTCATACATTGTAAGAAGTGGGTCAGGAAACCCTTGATCCCGCTCCTTTAAATACCGAATGGGACTCCTAAATAAATATGAATAGGCCCAGGCTGTATAAAAACTGGTATAGGCACCATACTGAGATTTCTGTAACTACTCCATACAGGGCATGTTATAAGGTGATAGTAAATCTGCTGCATACATGTTATCTATGTGCTTTGTGGAGTATGTTTGGGGGCTTAGAGGAAATTTCCTCAACTACAACCCAAAACGTCTTATTTACCTACCACATATTGTCTGCCTCTTAGGTGCAAAAAAAGTGGCAGCCCTAATTCCTAGACTGGCCCTGTGCAGGATCACATTCCATGGCTTTCCAATGAAGCTGCACTGAAGAATGTTAATGGATGAGAGAGGCTGTTGTTTTTAAAAATGTTTTTATTAAATTCTTGGGTACACCCAGAGTTCCTGTTTTCAAGTCACAGAATCCTTCAAACAAATCAGTCCTATTCAGAGTGAGACAGTACTGTTCTAGACAATATGGAGTTGGGGGGGGGGTGGAAGAAAAGTGGGAAGAGAGAGGGAAGGAAAGCGGGAAAGAAATAAACATTTCATTCATTTCTATAGTATGTGAGCTTTTGTGTCAGCGTCAGGTAAACAAGTATTTTATTTTTATTGGCAGTGGGAGAGACCAGAGGGCTCAGGAAGGTGGTCGGTTACAGGATATTCGTCAAAGCAACGACCAATCTCTGTGGTGTTTCAGAGTGACCCCCAATGGCTGTTCACACATGCGAGGGAGCCATTGCCTGCTGCAGTCAACATGTGGTGACTGTGTGTGTCTAAAATCCCAGGAGGCAGAGACCCAAATCTGGACCGAGACAAGGGGATGGCAGATCTCTAGCTAGGGATTGACCTGTGGGAATGTTTAGAAAGGAAGGAAAGGATATATTATTTGATGATATCCATACTAACTTGTGTTATCAAGTTCTCTATCTTAGCATAATTCAAACATTCTCCTTTTCAAATTTGCACAGCGGTAAGCTCGTTGCAGGCTCATGTGAGCCTCACTATTTAAGATTCCTGGTAAGATCCCTTGTTATCCCTCTTTAAAAGTGTAGACACGACAATCTTATTAAAATCAATATACAGGTAGTTTACTCATTTTCATTCAGTTCACAATTAGATTCCTGAAGGCAGGCTTATGTTACAAAAGTATATCTATATCTATACATAAACTATCATACAAAGGAGTTCGTCCCAAGTGACTGCGACTGAGCAGTCACTTCTCCTAACACATAGAGAGAGAGAAATGGAGAAGAAAGAATGAAGTACATGGAGGAGGCAGAGACCCAAATCTAGACTGAGACAAGGGGATGGCGGATCTCCAGCTAGGGATTAACTCCAGCTCATTCTGCCCCCTGACTAGAAAAATCATGTCCCCCACAAAAAAAGCCCACCCTGAGATTCCTTCCTCTTTCACTCTCCAATTTTACAAAGGCAAATTCCTATTATGCAGCCCTGTATGGAGAAGCTTTTAATGCTGATGTTTCATTGGTTTTTAAAAAATATTCTGTTGGGAACTGCCCTAGTGGCTGGGGAAACCCAGCCATTTGAGCGGGTACAAATAATGTTGTTATAATTTTATTATTATGCTTAATTGAATAAGGTTTCAAGGAAGCCGCCGGAGGGGAGAGATGTTCTTGGGCTCCTTGCAGGCTTGGCCACCATGAGGAGACAGTGCTGGGATTCCTGCATTGCAGGGGGTTGGACTAGATGACTCTCAGGGTCCCCTTCCATCTCTATGATTCTAACGGGGACTAGATGGGCTTGATCAAACTACAGGGGTCTTCATGTGATCTGTCTGTGCATGCAGACGAATGTTTCTCTCTCTCTCTCTCTCTCTCTCGTGTGTGTGTGTGTGTGTGTGTGAGAGAGAGAGAGAGAGAGAGAGAGAGAGAGAGAGAGAGAGAACCTTCAGGGAGAGGCCCCTGTCTCTTCTTTGCAAAGAGGCTGAATCAGCTGCAATATTCCCACACTTGACCCACCGCTTCCGTGCCTGCTCTCTCTCCACCCCCAACTCCAATTCCATGGGTATTGCATTGCACAACACCCCCCCCAAAGCTTGCTGCACCCCGAGGCGCTTTGCACTCACCCTATTCCTTGCAAGACAAGTGCAGAGGTGGCGGGTCAGCTGTTCAGCTTAAGCCCCACGCCGTTTCCCAAGTCAGTATCGAGCAGCAGCACCCTCCCCTCTAGCAGCTTCCACTCTCTGCCTTTAACCCTTAAGGCAACGAGCATCTGTTCCCTATACTCAAAGCCCAGGTTCCCTCCCTTCTCTCCCCATTGGCTGGGTACTGCAATTATCCCGCCCCCGGAAACATCCTGCCTACCTGGCGGGGGCTTCCATTCCCGCCCGCGCTGCCCAGAGTCGCCGCCATCTCCAGGATTTCGGGTGAGTGCAAAGCCAGCGGCGGGGAAGGAGGGAAGGGGCTTGGCAAGGGGTGGGGGTCCAGGATGAGAAGCCCCGGGACGGGGAGAAGAAGAGAAGGGAGGAAAGGGAGCTGTTTCTCTTAATGGGGTCTTGAAGGTGGGGGGGGAGGGGTTTCCACTGTGGAAAGAGAGAAGCTTCTTCCTGCCCGGATCTGGTGCAAAGGGAGTTGCAGGAAGGAGGCGGGAAAGGGGAGAGGGCTGGGTATTGCAGACCAGCCTCGCGATAGTAGTAATAATAGTAATAATAATAATATGATATTTATACCCCCCTCATTGTCTGGGTTTCCCCAGCCACTCTGGGCGGCTTCCAACAAAATAAGAAACACCAAAAACATCCAAACATCCAAGTCTTCCGTTTTGTAGAGCAGATGGGGACATGGATTGCTGGATGGCAGAGGGAGAAAGAGGAAAAGATGGGGAGGAAAACAAAGCCAGGGGGGTCCTGGCAGGAAGAAGGAAGGGGGGAGGCCTCCTCCAAAGAGCTCTTTGTTCTTGAACTCCTTGCATAAAGTAGTGGGGGCAGGTTTGATGAGGCCCTAAGCTACTGGAGGTCATGGGGCCCTTTATATGTCCAGCTGTTCTTTGTCAACAACTATTTGTCGCTGTTTTTTGTGTTGAATATAGGCTGTATGGTAATTTATGGACCTAATAGGTATCTAAAACCATCTGCACATAACAGAGTATGTATTTTCTCAAAGTAATTGTTGAACTGAAATACAATTACGAAGCATATTAATAGTGAAATAATTATTAAGCTGTAACTTAAAATGATTTTGTTATTCATAACAAACTTAATGCAAACACATTGGCATTTGGCAATAACAAAAGTTCCTTTAGAAACACAATTTACAAAGACTCCTAATCTAGCCCTAGAAACTTGCTATAATAATAGGTGCAAATATATAATGCAAACTACAGTGGTGCCTCGCAAGACGAAATTAATCCTTTCCTTGAGTCTCTTCGTCTTGCGGTTTTTTCGTCTTGCAAAGCGCGGCTTAGCGGCTATTAACGGCTTAGCAGAGGGTTGGGTATTGCAGACCAGCCTCGCCATAGTAGTAGTAGTAATAGTAATAACAACAACAACAACAACAATAATAATTAAAAAATAAATAAATACATAAATGCTATTTATACCCCGCCCCCATTTTCTGGATTTCACCAGCCACTCTGGGCGGCTTCCAACAAAATAAGAAACACCAAAAACATCCAAACATCCAAGTCTTCCGTTTTGTAGAGGAGATGGGGACATGGATTGCTGGATGGCAGAGGGAGAAAGAGGAAAAGATGGGGAGGAAAACAAAGCCAGGGGGGTCCTGGCAGGAAGAAGGAAGGGGTGAGGCCTTCTCCAAAGCAGCTTTTTGTTCCTTGAACTCCTTGCATAAAGTAGTGGGAGCAGGTTTGATGAGGCCCTAAGCTACTGGAGGTCATGGGGCCTTTTATATGTCCAGCTGTTCTTTGTTAACAACTATTTGTCGCTGTTTTTTGTGTTGAATATATGCTATATGGTAATTTATGGACCTAATAGATATCTAAAACTATTTGCACATAACAAAATCCATATTTTCTCAAAGTAATTGTTGAACTGAAATACAATTGAGAAGTATATTAATAGTGAAATACAATTAAGTATATTAATAGTGAAATAATTATTAAGCTCTAACTTAAAATGATTTTGTTATTCATAACAAACTTAATGCAAACACATTGGCATTTGGCAATAACAAAAGTTCCTTTAGAAACACAGTTTACAAAAAATCATGATCTAGTCCTAGAAACTTGCTATAACTTGAAATTATAATAGGTGTAAATATACAGTGCAGACAACTACTAATAATAAATACCTTTATTAATATGAATTTAATTGTTATAGCCTGTACAATGTAATTGTAGTTAATGCAATGCATTTTTTTATATCAGTCTCAATATTACCATAATAGTCCACATTCTTCATTGGGACAGCAGACCTTTGTACCCTGTTAGTGAGTGTAAAAGACAGTATTTCTAGTAATATGTCACATTACAAATAATAGCAATACTATACACACCTGTACATAAAAATTATTTTACAGGACTAATTGTATTACTGCATCTACCCAATACCCATTCAACTGTATAATTTTATCATGATTCATTGTGTACTCTGTATACAAACAGTACAGAAACATGATCTAAATTACAATACTTTCTTGCCTTTGCCAAAGCAAAGTCACTGAGGATATCATCAAATGATAAACTGCTTAGCTTGTCACTTTCTATGTACATGAGGCTGAAGTAATTTATCTTGAGACATTGTTGTTCCAAATTCGTTTTTTATCCTCTTCAGTCAAGAAACGGATCTTTACAAATGGCAATTTGCAATCATCATTCAGAGGAACATTCTCAGAATTGCTTCTACATTAGGGAATGCTGATTGGACACTGTTGTTGTCCTTTAGTCACTTAGTCGTGTCTGACTCTTTGTGACCCCATGGACCAGAGCACGCCAGGCACTCCTGTTTTCCACTGCCTCCTGCAGTCTGGTCAAACTCATGTTAGTAGCTTTGAGAGCACTGTCCAACCATCTCGTCCTCTGCATATAAGTTAAATAAGCAAGGAGACAATATACAGCCTTGTCGTACTCCTTTCCCAATTTTGAGCCAATCTGTTGTTCCATATCCAGTTCTAACTGTTGCTTCTTGTCCCACATAGAGATTTCTCAGGAGACAGATGAGGTGGTCAGGCACTCCCATTTCTTTAAGAACTTGGCATAGTTTGCTGTGGTCCACACAGTTAAAGGCTTTTGCGTAGTCAATGAAGCAGAAGTAGATGTTTTTCTGGAACTCTCTAACTTTCTCCCTAATCCAGCGCATGTTTGCAATTTGGTCTCTTGTTCCTCTGCCACTCCAAAATCCAGCTTGTACTTCTGGGAGTTCTTGGTCCACATACTGCTTAAGCCTGCCTTGTAGAATTTTAAGCATAACCTTTCTAGCGTGTGAAATGAGCGCAATTGTGCAGTAGTTGGAGCATTCTTTGGCACTGCCCTTGTTTGGCATTGCGTTCTAGACTGATCTTCTCTGATCCTCTGGCCACTGCTGAGTTTTCCAAACTTGCTGGCATATTGAGTGTAGCACCTTAACAATATCATCTTTTAAGATTTTAAATAGTTCCGCTGGAATGTCATCACTTCCACTGGCCTTGTTATTAGCAGTGCTTTCTAAGGCCCATTTGACTTCACTCTCCAGGATGTCTGGCTCAAGGTCATCAGTCACACTACCTGGAGTGTACGAGCCATCCATATCTTTCTGGTATAATTCCTCTGTGTATTCTTGCCACCTCTTCTTGATGTCTTCTGCTTCTGTTAGGTCCTTACCACTTTTGTCCTTTATTATGGTAATTTTTGCACAAAATGTTCCTTTCATATCTCCAATTTTCTTGAGCAGATCTCCATTCCCATCCATTATAGTTCACTGATGCCCAGGATGTCAATATTTATTCTTGCCATCTCATTTTTGACCACATCCAGCTTACCATGGTTCATGGATCTTATATTCCAGGTTCATATATTTTTCTTTGCAGCACTGGACTTCCCTTTCACTTCCAGGCACACCCTCAAGTGAGCGATGTTTCGGCTTTGGCCCAGCTGCTTCATCAGCTCTGAATCTACTTGTACTTGTCCTCCGCTCTTCCTCAGTAGCATATTGGATGCCTTCCGACCTGAGGGGTTCATCTTCCAGTGTCATAACTTTTATACGATCATGGAGTTTTCTCGGCAGGGATACTGGCATGGCTTGCTGGTTCCTGCTCCAGGTGGATTACGTTTAGTCAAAACTCTCCACTTTGACCTATCTGTCTTGGGTGGCCCTGCACCGCATAGCTCATAGCGTCTCTGAGTTATTCAAGCCCCTTTGCCATGACAAGGCAGTGATCCATGAAGGACACGGTCATTAAATATTACTTGGTACAGATCCTGATGTGTCAGATTTTGACTTTTTAATGTATTGATGAAAATGGTTGAGTTCTCCAACAAGGTTCATGTCCACATCTTCAGGATATGTTTGGCTTAAAGCATTAACTTCTTCATGAATCTCTTCTTTTCCAGCATCTAATTTTGTTAAGAATGAAATAATAATAATAATAATAATAATATTATCCATGATAATAATAATAATATTATTATTATTATCCATGATAATATTTTATATTGTTATTATTATATATATATTATTATTATTATCCATGATAATAATAATAATAATATTTATACCGCAACCATCCGGCTGGAATTCCCCAGCCACTCTGGGCGGCTTCCAACAAAAAAATAAAAATACATAAAATTGTCAATCATTAAAAACTTCCCTAAACAGGGCTGCCTTCAGTTGTCTTCTAAATGTCAGATAGTTGTTTATTTCCTTGACATCTGATGCAGGGTGTTGCACAGGGCGGGTGCCACCAGTGAGAAGGCCTGGTTCCTTGTAACCTTGCTTCTCGCCAGAAGGCCCTCAGTGCTGGACCTCAGTTTCTGGGCTGAACGATGGGGTTGGAGACGCTCCTTCAGGTATACTAGACAGAGGCCGTTTAGGGCTTTTAAGGTCAGCACCAACATTTTGAATTGTGCTCAGAAACATACTGGGAGCCAACGTGGGTCTTTCAAGACCAGTGTTCTGTGATCTCGGCGGCTGCTCCCAGTCACCAGTCTTTTTTGCAGCATCATTGTATACTGATGCCCTTTGTGCCAGATTTGATTCTAATCCATCCATCGCAGGTACAAATGCTTTGATTCTCAACTTGTTTCTTGGCTCAAGGTTCTCTAAAGCTTCATCTTCATCCTCACCTATATGCCTCCTTATAGATCAGCAGTTATCAACCTGTGGGTCCTCAGATGTTGTTGGACTACAACTCCCATCATCCCTGAGCTCTGGCCTTGCTAGTTAGGGGTGATGGCAGTTGTAGTTCAACAACATCTGGGGACCCACAGGTTGAGAAAGGCTGTTCTAGATCTTCTTCTGCTTTTCTTGTAATCAACATCAGGCAATTTGTCCTTTGCCTGTTCTTTGAAATGATCAAAAAGATCTCTGGAACCAAGTTCCTCCATTTTATTCGAAATGTTTGTGGCTTGATTACTTGTTTCACCCTTCTCTGTGGTATCAATATGCAGCCAATGCAATGCAGAAATTATTCCATTGTAACTGCCAAGTTCTGCACTTGTGGCCCTTGAATGAATTTCCCATCTAGTCTTTGACAAAAACTCTGGAACCTTTTTTTAAAAAAAATATTTTTATTCAGATTTTATAACAAATTTAAGCATAATCAAAACACCAAATTACCGTATTTTTCCGTGTATAAGACTAGTTTGTTTGTTTTTTACCAAAAAAAAAGTTTTAAAATTGGGGCTCGTCTTATGCACAGGTAGTGCTGAGGGGTGTTTTCTTAATTTGGAGTCCCTCCAAATAGGGGGTGTCTTATACATGGGGGTGTCCTATAGACGGGAAAATACGGTACATTTTACGCTCCAATTAATCTCCCCACCCCCCATGACTTCCCCCAACTTCCCTTTTTGGGTTATAGCATATTCATTTCTTCTATTTATAATTTCATACACCTTATATATTGAAAAATAAAATTATACCTTATAACCCTCCCTTCTTCTTCCTTCCCCAGCAAAGCGGGCGCTTTAGGCACAGCCTCCAGCGCGAACCTGGGCCCTGGGCAGGGTTCTACTCGTTCCCTCGCTCACCCAGGGAGGTATCTGGGCAGCCTGGCCTGCTAAGCCTTGCCCTCCCCCCTACTGTCATTGGGCAGCAGCCAAGGTGGCCCAACCATGTGGGGTGTTAGCTGGGCGCGGGGGGGGGCACAGGAGACGTTTGGAAGCTCCCAGACTGGCGGTTAGTCTCTTGCCTGCGGGTGTGGCGGCTTCAGGTGGGCTGCGCGCCTTCGCCGGTATTTGCAGGCCAGCAGCTGCAGATAAGTTGTGCCTCTGTGTGCAACAAAGAGGAGAAGAGAAATTCTCCTTTAGAAGGCAGAACAGGCAAGAGCTGTCAGTATCACCTCATAACTCTCCTGCGGGGTGAAAGTATGTTAAATGGGAGATAAAGACGGGGCTTGCAAAGTGTGCTGTTGGGAGGGTGGGAAGCGCAGCTGCTTTGTGTAGATGCAGAGGAGGCGGCTGCTTCCAAATTAAGCCTCCTAATTAAGCGGGGTCCCTCCCTGCCTCCCAGGCGGGGGCTCCCATTCCCGCCCCCGCTGCCCAGGGTCGCTGCTGCTGCCAGGATTTCAGGTGAGTGCAAATCAGTGGTGAAGGAGGAGGGAAGGGGCATTGCAAGGGGGTGGAGGTCCAGGATAGGAAGCCCCAGGACGGGAAGAGGCGGCCTGCACAAGTTCCAGATTTGGGAAAAGGAAGGAGGAAAGGGAGTTCTTTTTTTAATGGGGGCTTTGAAGGTGGAGTACGGGGTTTCCACTGTGGAAAGAGAGAAGCTTCCTCCTGCACGGATCTGGTGTGAAGGGAGTTGCAGGGAAGGAGGCGGGAAAGGGGAGAGGGTTGGGTATTGCTGGCCAGGCTCATAATATTAATAATAATAATAATAATACCCTGCCCATTGTCTGGGTTTCCCCAGCCCCTCTGGGCGGCTTCCAAGAAAATAAAAAACACCCAAAACAACCAAACATTGAAGTCTTTTGTAGAAATGGCCTTCGATTTTAAAGAAATGTCCTCTTCAAGAAATCATGTCATGTAAATATGTATGTTGTCCTCGAGGTCGAAGCACACACAGAACACCTAGTATGAGCAAGCAGTGCTCCAAAGTGTTTCTCTTGTGAACTGGCCATCTAAGTTGTTTACTAATGGCAAAGGCTCCTGTTTCCCAAAAGGACAGGAGGGGGAGGTCTCTCCCCCATTTTTAGGCCACCCCACTCCCACCGCATGGAAGGCAGCGGTCTCGTTCTTCCACAATCCCAGTAAACCTTGTGTGTATCTGAAGTGAACCAGGTGCTGCGGCTCCTTCCCCTCTCACTGGGCTGCTGCAAGAAAAGGCATCGGAGGAGGAGGAAACAGATGGGTTTGAAGGCTCTTTCTGCCCCTCTCTCCTGAGCAGAGGGTGTTTGCAGGGCAGGAGGACAGAGGAGGCAGCAGTGGGTGGATCCACCGCCTCTCCCAGGGGGTCCAGATGCAAGCAGGGGGCTTTCTTCTCCATGTATTCAGAGCAGTCCTTTGCAAATTACTGTCTTTCTCGGTGTATAAGACGAGGTTTTTTTACCCAATTTTTAAAGTTAAAAAACATGGGTCGTCTTCTACATGGAATATAGCAATTAAATATATAAATAAATGCAGTACTTGCTCTGGCAGTCGCAGCCCCTCGCAGTGGCGAGCCCTGGGGCCTCCATAGTCTGCTTGCCTCCCCCCACTCTGCCCGCCCTACAGCTGGGAGGGAGGCTGTAGGCTGTTCGTTTTTGCCGTGCAGCGTCTTTGTGCTGCTCAGCAAACTCTGCAAACTAATGGGGAAGTCCGCCTGCAAAACAAAGCTGCTGATCAAAGATATTTCTCCCCTCTATGCCTTTCCCATGAAACATCTTGGAGACTACAAATTTCTGCACTGCTCCTCTTGCGTAGCGTTGCACTGCCCGCCTGCTATTCCGTAGCCTCCTCTACCCATGCAGACTCTGTAAATGAAGGGGGAAGGGGAGGAGGCCACCTGCAAAGCGGAGCTGCCGATCAAGGTATTTCCCCCCTTTCTGCCTTTCCTGCGCCTTTCCCAGGCAGAAACCACCTATCAGCTCCCTGATCGCCACCGGCAGCCGCCAATCACGCTCCCGCTTGCTGCGACAAGGGCAGCTGTCTATTGGCTGCCACAGCAGCAAGCAGGAGGGCTAATGGCAGCGATCAGGCAGCTGCAACGCGAGTGGTTGTGAGCTGCGTTCTGGTGGGTTAGTGATTTTCAGCATCCCCCCCAAATAATCCTCCCCAGAAGCTCAATCCCCCTATTTTCAATATTTTGAGGCCCCCCAAATAGGGGTCGTCTTATAGACAGAAAAATACGGTAAGTCTCATGTTCCATGTGATCTAGTCTTATCTCCTGAGTTCACACCAATAAAACTCCGAAACAGAGAGGAGTCCACCATTGTTTATTGCAAAGCAATAGGTTACAGTTGGATCGTTCCACAAAACTGCAACCCTGGCCAGTGGTTCAGGCAGTGGTATTTATATAATTTCAAACAAAGCATTTCGATTTCGAGCAATCATTTACATCAGAGATGTCCAAGCGCTGGACCACAATTGACAGGTAGACCTCTGTGTTGTTTTGGGTCGATTATGAGACCTTTGAAGGCCCCGCCCCCTTTCTGCAAGAACCTCTGCACATGCTCCTGTTTTTGTTTTTGCTCAGCAGTTCCTTGTTTTAATGTTCATTGTTGCCAAAAGAATCTAAATTTTTCTTGCGTCCCCCGCCTCCTTAAAAAAGTCCCTTTAGAGTTTCACGTTCCTCATATTCATCATTACCTCATTTTATTTATAATACACATGTGCGATAAGCACTGGCAATTTCTGCTGATTTAGTTTTGATTCCCACAGCATTCTGTTACGTTGTGTTCGTGTGCATGTTGGGAACCTGTGTTACATGCAGCCATTTGCACCATGTGTTGACTCGTGTTCCAGCTTTCAGCTGTATCTTTGTGATTCTCATATTAGCTGTATTTCTGCCCCAATTGGGGGGTGGCAACTTGCAAAATAATCAGTTATAAAGCACAGACTACCATAACTTCTGTTTTAGAAGCACACTCAAGGATTTACAGAGATACACATTATTACATTTATTGTGGCCCTTTGGGCAACTGCCACAAGGCCATTCCTGCCCATACCATGCCAGCCTTAGGAAGGGAGAAGGGACAGGCAGATGGAAGGAATTGCCAAAGGTGTTTGAAAATGGGTGGAGGCTCTTGGGAAGTGGGTGCCCAATAGGGGCTTCTACAGAGGCAGCAGAATCCCTACAGGGGCTCTCAGACTCCCTTGACTTCTTCCTTCCTCCCAGGAAGCTACAACTTGCCTTGGATTCTGCGCTCCTCAAGAAGTTGAACCTGTAAACCTAGTCAGGATGGACGGAGGAAGATGGTTCATTTATTGTCTTTCCTAAAAGTCTAACAGGATTTTCTTTCTCTCCCCCCACTCCCAAACAGGTGAGGAAGACGATGGTCAGAATTCTACGGAGCCATCTGTGAATTCATTGGGAAGAACAAAGAAACAGTTTAAATGCAAGGAATGTGGAATGTACTTTAAACCAACAAACTCACACAGGAGAGAATCCATGTAAATACATGGAGTGTGAAAAGAACTTCAGTGAAAGTAGAGACCTTAGAATACATCAACAAAATCACAATGGGGAGAAACCGTTTAAATGCATGGAATGTGGAAAGAGCTTCAGTCATAGTGGAGTCCTTAGAAGACATCAACGAACTCACACGGGGGAGAAACCATTTAATTGCATTGAATGTGGAAAGAGCTTCAGTAGTAGTGGACACCTTAGAACACATCAACGAACTCACACAGGGGAGAAACCGTTTGAATGTATGGAGTGTGGAAAGAGCTTCAGTGAAAGTGGAACCCTTAGAACACATCAACGAACTCACACAGGGGAGAAACCATTTGAATGCATTGAATGTGGAAAGAGCTTCAGTTGTAGTGGACACCTTAGAACACATCAACGAACTCACACAGGGGAGAAACTATTTGAATGCGTTGAATGTGGAAAGAGCTTGAGTTCTAGTGGAAACCTTAGAAGACATCAACGAACTCACACGGGGGAGAAACCATTTAATTGTATTGAATGTGGAAAGAGCTTCAGTCAAACTGGAGCCCTTAGAACACATCAACAAACTCACACAGGGGAGAAACCATTTGAATGTATTGAATGTGGAAAGAACTTCAGTCGTAGTGGAGTCCTTAGAAGACATCAACGAACTCACACGGGGGAGAAACCATTTAATTGCATTGAATGTGGAAAGAGCTTCAGTTGTAGTGGACACCTTAGAACACATCAACGAACTCACACAGGGGAGAAACCGTTTGAATGTATGGAGTGTGGAAAGAGCTTCAGTGAAAGTGGAACCCTTAGAACACATCAACGAACTCACACGGGGGAGAAACCATTTAATTGCATTGAATGTGGAAAGAGCTTCAGTTGTAGTGGACACCTTAGAACACATCAACGAACTCACACAGGGGTGAAACCGTTTGAATGTTTTGAATGTGGAAAGAGCTTCCGTGAAAGTCAAAAACTTAGAATACATCAACGAACTCACACAGGGGCGAAACCATTTAAATGTATTGAATGTGGAAAGAGCTTCAGTCAAAGTGGAGACCTTAGAAGACATCAACAAATTCACACGGGGGAGAAACCATTTAAATGCATTAAATGTGGAAAGAGCTTCAGTCAAACTGGAGACCTTAGAATACATCAACGAACTCACACAGGGGAGAAACCATTTGAATGCATTGAATGTGGAAAGAACTTCAGTTGTAGTGGAAACCTTAGAAAACATCAACGAACTCACACGGGGGAGAAACCATTTAATTGTATTGAATGTGGAAAGAGCTTCAGTGAAAATGGATCCCTCAGAATACATCAACGAACTCACACAGGGGAGAAACCATTTGAATGTATGGAATGTGGAAAGAGTTTCAGTCGTAGTGTAAACCTTAGAAGACATCAACAAACTCACACCGGGGAGAAACCGTTTAATTGCATTGAATGTGGAAAGAACTTCAGTCGTAGTGGAGACCTTAGAATACATCAACGAACTCACACAGGGGTGAAACCGTTTGAATGTTTTGAATGTGGAAAGAGCTTCTGTGAAAGTCGAAACCTTAGAATACATCAACGAACACACACAGGGGAGAAACCCTTTAAATGTATTGAATGTGGAAAGACTTTTAGTAGTAGTGGTCCCCTTAGAATACATCAACGAACTCACACAGGGGTGAAACCGTTTGAATGCATTGACTGTGGAAAGAGATTCAGTCAAAGTGGAGCCCTTAGAATACATCAACGAACACACACAGGGGAGAAACCCTTTAAATGTATTGCATGTGGAAAGAGCTTTAGTAGTAGTGGTCCCCTTAGAATACATCAACGAACTCACACGGGAGAAACCGTTTAAATGTATTGAATGTGGAAAGAGCTTTAGTAGTAGTGGTCCCCTTAGAATACATCAACGAACTCACACAGGGGAGAAACCGTTTAAATGTATTGAATGTGGAAAGAGCTTCAGTCAAAGTAGAAACCTTAGAATACATCAACAAACTCATACAGGGCAGAAACCATTTAAATGTATGGAGTGTTGAAAGAGCTTCATGAGCGAATTCACCCAGGTGAAAAGCCGTATCAAGGTATGCAATGTTCCACTCACGTTTCACTCTTTACCTCACATTAAGAAACTCATAAAGGCGGAAATCAATTTTGAATGCATGGAATCTGAGTGATGTTTTGGTGTTTGTATTTAAATTTGTATATACATATATATGTATTAAAGTAATGAAGGTCACATATACTAAATGTAGAAAAGAAGTTGCAAGTTGTTGCTAGATAAACGGGGAGAGAGTGAATCTGGAATGCTCAAGGTGTGTGTTGAATCTGTTGAGTTTTGACCTGTGCCCTTCAATGCCAAAATGATGGGCTGCCCTTGTCTTGTGGATCAGCATCTGTCTCCTTTAGGGAAATGGGGTACCTCAGATGTTGGGAAACAACGCCCATAAGTCTCAGCCCATATGGCCAAGAATGATGGGAGTTGTAGTTTAAAAACTCAAGGGTGGAAAATCTCACGTTTCTTAGAACTTTTCTTTATGAATAATTATAGGTAAAACTTTTGTTGATACAGAGCTCATTTTTTATTCCAGGAGCAGCTGGTCACTTCTGCTTTATAAACAAAGCCAAATATATTGACACACTTTATATTATAACCAAATTTTAGAACAGAGGCAAACAATTTTTTTTTTAAAAACAAACCCTTTTCTTCTTTACAAACCCTTATCTTCTCAATCCAAGATTTGCTTTTCATATATATAAAAATATTTGGTTAGCAAGGGGGTACAGAAATAATAATAAAAAGCTACAATAAAAGCATTATCAGCATTTAAAAAGAAATGCTATTGGATCTTCAAGGCATTGAGTTACAAATTAAGGGAAAGATCAACCATTTCTTCTGCAAGCTGTTCCCCATCCAGTATTTCCCATCTTCTGCCTTCTGAACTATGTTCCTCTGCAAACCACTGGTCCAAATCTATACAGTCCTCCTGCTCCCGGGACAATTCAGAGGGAGGCTCTCACGAATGCGCCTCAGTGCAGCTCTCCTCAGCTGGGTCCCTGGTTAGGTTTTGGTTTAGGGGAGCAAGCATGGGCCTGGCCCTTGGGTGGGGGCGAGGGGAGAAGGGAAGAGAAGTAGAGGGGATGCTTCTTTTTCCACGCAAGGCTAGTTCTTGTTGCTCCCAAGTATGTACCTGTAATCAGCAAGTGTGCATTTAGCAGGAGTGTATCCCTTTGTCGTGGAGTGCAAGTTAATTCAGAAGGCATTAGAGCGAAGCGCGTGTATCGCATATGTTAAGTTGATTGCAACCTTTTTTAAAAAAATTAATATTCTTTATTCATTAAAAAATTTGCATGTCTATACGAATGCATCCATTCTTAAGGAAATTAGCCCTGAGTGCTCATTGGAAGGAGAAATCGTGAAGCTGAGGCTGCAATACTTTGGCCACCTCATGAGAAGAGAAGACTCGACTTCCGGGGTCGGCGCCATCGGTAATGGTGGATTCCCTCTAACTTTGAGGGATTAAGCTTTGCGGAAATTGGGTCTTGCCGTTACGGCAAAGCGGGGACCCCTCTAAAAATCACAGGCGGGTGAAGCCTGTGACCGTGGGACTCGGTGGACACCTTCAGTGCCCCCCCAATTCAGCGCCCCACCTGGAAAGTCGACTGAAAAGGATTATAATCCTAACATCAATACAAGAGATCTCCCTCCCTTGGTTGGAGGAGGGGGGGGGAAGGGAGAAGTAAATTTTCCTGCAAAAAGAGAGGAAAGGAAACAAAAGTCCACCGCTTAAAGCCTGGGAACGGGCTGCCAATGGACAATAAGATTGCCGCATTGTGAAGCGCGCTGCTTATGGACAATGTAATTTTTGACAGCTAACTCTGCAAGAGAGATACATTGTTTCTGACTGGTTTCTCCTCATTTTAAGGTAACAAAACTAACTGAAATTGAAACTGTTGCTTATTTTGTTAAATGGGGGACTAGAAAAAGTTATTTTAATGCAACAAGTATTGACTGTTACTGTGTCCCCCTAGAGGAAGTTTGAAATTGTTACAACAACTGGCCAGGGGCATTTTCCACTTCAAAACAAACTCTGGCTGTGGGATCGACCTTGGGCTCCAGTTAAAGTGTTATGGCAGATGGAAAAGAAAAAATAGATTTGCTTCAAGAAAAAACAAGAAGGTCTGGTAAATCGTGGCAGCAGCGAAGAGCATCAGCATCTGGCCCTTCTGCACCACCAGGGGCAGCATCTGTTCAACTTAAGTCAAAAGGAATGGTATCTGAAGATGTTTTAGCTCTGGCATTAGGCAAAGATTGGGTCAAGAGTTTATCTCATCGGACAAGGTTAAAAAAAGAGGAGTAGCGATTTATGCAAAAGAGCCTATCACCGAAATTTATCTTCAAAGATGATCAAGGAAGATTTGTGGCAATTGAAATTCAAACACAAGGAGAGAAATTTTTGATAGGAGTTTATGCACCAAATGAGGGGAAATCTGAATTCTTTAAAAAGTTGCATGAGACCTTGTTGGACTATCTGGACTATAATATCATCATGATGGGAGATATGAATGGAGTGGTATCTACAAATATGGACAAGGCACAGAGACAGGTAGTTACCAAGGATGGCAGACTACCAAAAACCTTTTTTGAGATGACTGACAATATGGACTTAGTTGACATTTGGAGAACAAAGAACCCCTTGGGTAGAGAGGGAACTTTCTTCTCTGAAGCCAAAATGACATGGACAAGAATTGACCAAATTTGGATAAGTAGAGGACTGGCTCCAAAGACTAGAAAAGTGGAAATTTGTCCTAAAACTTGCTCCGACCATAATGCTGTGAAAATGGAGATGAAACTAACACCGATTGGCTCCTTCAGATGGAGGATGAATGACACCTTGTTTAGAGACGAAGAGGTTACCAA
Source organism: Podarcis pityusensis (assembly GCF_964106645.2). Taxonomy (NCBI): domain Eukaryota; kingdom Metazoa; phylum Chordata; class Lepidosauria; order Squamata; family Lacertidae; genus Podarcis; species Podarcis pityusensis. The sequence continues at coordinate 110,637,433 of NC_138029.1, forward strand.
GAAGGCCCCAAAAACTTTGAGAGATTATTTTGAGATAAATATGAATACTACCATTGAAAAAAGAGTAATCTGGGACGCAAGCAAAGCGGTTATGAGGGGGTTTCTGATTCAACAGAATGCAATAAAGAAGAGAACTCAAAATGAGAAAAAAGATAAAATTTTGGAGAAAATAAAAGAAGGTGAGAAGAAACTGAGAGGGAAACCAAAGTCACAAGAGATTCTGAGAGAAATAAAGCTACATCAAGTTCAATATATGAAAATGATGAATCAGGAAATAGAGTGGAAAATTAAACAGATGAGACAAAAGACATTTGAATCGGCTAATAAATGTGGGAAATTGTTAGCCTGGCAAATAAAAAAAGACAAAAATTTAACAGCATTACAAATTTGGAAGTGGAAGGAAAGAATATACAGAATCCAGTGGAGATTAGAAAATGTTTCCAGAGATACTTTAAACAATTATATACACAAGGGCCACAGAAAGAGATTGATATAGATCAATTTTTAAAAACAAATGGACTACAAAAAATCTCTCAAGAAAATAAGTTAACGTTGAACTATAAAATAACAGAACAGGAGGTAGAAGGTGCTATCCAGAATATGCAACTGGGTAAATCTCCAGGGCTGGACGGTTTAACTTCAAGATATTATAGATCTTTGAAAGATTGGATAATTCAACCACTAAAGGAAGTTTGTAATGGAATTTTGGAGGGGGGGAAAGCACCAGCACCGTGGAAGGAAGCTTACATTACACTTATACCGAGAACTGAGTCTGAGAAGACACAACTTAAGAACTACCGCCCCATATCTCTGCTTAATGTGGATTACAAAATCTTTGCAGATATTTTGGCTAAAAGATTAAAAAAAGTACTAGTGGAAGAGATAAAGACCAAGCAGGCTTTCTCCCGGGCAGACACTTGTCTGACAACACGAGGCATATCATTAATATTTTAGAAAAATTACAAGTGAACATTAATACTAAAGCAGTTTTGATATTTGTGGATGCGGAGAAAGCTTTTGACAACATTTCTTGGAGTTTTATGAAGAAAAATCTTCAAGGGATGGGGTTGGTCAAGGTTTTGGAAATGGTATAGGTGCAATTTATTCAGAACAAAAGGCTAAACTAATTGTTAACAATGTGGTGACGGAGGAATTTAAGATAGAGAAAGGGACACGACAAGGTTGCCCAATTTCCCCATTGCTCTTTATTTTGGTCCTGGAGGTTCTCCTAAATATGATCAGAAGGGACCAACTGGTTAAAGGTATATAAGTTGGAGCCAAATTGAAAGCTTTTGCAGACAATCTAGTACTGATATCACAGGAGCCAGAATCTAGTACTAAAAGAGTATTGGAATTGATTCAAGAATTTGGTCAGGTTGCAGGATTTAAGTTGAATAAGTTAAAAACTAAAGTTCTAGAGAAAAATCTAACACCGATTGAGAAAGAGAGGTTTCAGACGGAGACAGGTTTAACATTGGTTAAGAAAGTAAAATACCTGGGGGGTTAATATGACTGCTAAGAACTTGAATTTATTTAAAGATAACTATGAAAAATGTTGGTCAGAAGTGAAAAAGGATTTAGAAATATGGTCAAATTTGAAGCTTTCCTTGCTAGGCCGTATTGCTGCTATAAAAATGAATGTATTGCCCAAGAATGTTGTTTTTGTTTCAATCATTGCAAATTTTGGACAAAATGGACTGTTTCAAGAAGTGGCAGAGAGATATTTACAGATTTGTCTGGCAGGGCAAGAAGCCCAGAATAAAATTTAAAATACTAACTGATGCAAAAGAAAGAGGTGGATTTGCCCTGCCAGACCTTAGACTTTATTATGAATCAGCTGTTAGGATTCTCAGCCGTCAGTCAGAGGGAACTGGCCTCACACCAGGCATTCGGCTCGAGATCCTGGATGACCTTCCCGTCTGCTTCCCCGGCAGACGCAGGCAAGGTCACAAATCGGCGATCCCACTCAACATGAGAAGGACACACCCTCCTCCTCCCTGCTGCCCTCAGGGAGGGGGAAAGAGACAGACAGAAATCTATTTACATCTTTTATTTCTGTCATCCCAGCAGTACAGAGAAAAACATGTCTGCACTCTCCAGTCTCCAGAAGAAGACCACAACTCCGCCCCTGCACTTCCAGTACAGGTCACATGATACACTGAGCTAACATCCGGTGCTCAGTACACTGAATGGACTGCCCACTTTCTCCAATAGTACAGTCACAGACATAAACATCCTGTTTGACATTCAAGCCACTTGCAGCTGGCTTTTGCATTGCTGCTTTTTCCTGACATCAGCAGCATTTTGCTGGCTGAAAGAATGGCTGCTTCTTGAGAACACAGACATTTTGGATTTAGGTTTCAATAATGTATTTGGGTGGCATGCATATTTGTGGTATGACAAGGTCAAAGCACATAAAGCATTTAAAAACCATATTGTCAGGAAAGCATTGTTCAATATCTGGATAAGATATAAAGATTTGCTTGAAAATAAAACCCCAAGGTGGCTATCACCGATGGAAGCGAAGGCTCAGAAAAAGCTCAATATGGAGGCCAAATGGCCGAAATATTGGGAGATTTTGGGACAAGAAGGAGATAAATTGAAATTGCAGAGTTTTGAGAAACTTAAAAGATAAAGTGCGAGATTGGCTCCATTATTATCAAATAAGGGAGGCTTATAATCTGGACAAGAAAATTGGCTTCCAGGTGGAAAAATCAAAATTGGAAACAGAACTGTTAGATCCCCAAACTAAGATATTATCAAGAATGTATAACTTGCTGTTGAAATGGAATACTCGGAATGAAACGGTGAAATCTGCTATGATAAAATGGGCACAAGATGTCGGACATAACATTATGTTGGCTGACTGGGAACAGTTATGGACCACAGGTATGAAATTTACAGCATGTAATGCCTTAAGAGAGAATATTATGAACACCAGTCATGAACATGACACCAGTCAAGCTTGCAAAAATCTACCATTTGCCTGATAATAAATGTTGGAAATGTAAAGAAAATGAAGGTACATTCTTTCACCTCTGGTGGACGTGCTCAAAGATCAAGGCTTTCTGGGAGATGATATATAATGAAATGAAAAAGGTATTTAAATATACGTTCCTCAAGAAACCAGAGGCCTTTCTCTCGGGCATGGTCGGCCAATTGGTGTTAAAGAAGGATAGAACTTTTTTATGTATGCTACAATAGCAGGAAGAATACTCATTGCAAAGTATTGGAAGACACAAGATCTACCCACCCTGGAAGAATGGCAGATGAAAGTTATGGACTATATGGAATTGGCGGAAATGACCGGCAGAATCCGAGACCAGGGAGAAGAGTTGGTGGAAGAAGATTGGAAGAAATTTAAAGACTATCTACATAAACACTGCAAAATTAATGAATGTTAGAATGATGTTGGCATGAAGTTAAGTGGTTCTAGCAGCAATGCTATAAAGGAGTATATAAAAATGGATTGTTATCAGATGAGAATGTAAAGATATAATACATTCAGGTAGAGGAATAAGATAAAAACAAGGATGGAGAAGATTTGCTGATTTAACTAACTGAACTGGAATACAAAAAAGGGAGGTGTGAAGAGGTCAGGGAAACAAGTAAACGAAAGATAAGATATGAAAAGATTGATTTGATTTTAATTGTTTTTTGCTTTTCTGTATTTTGTAATTTTTTCTTTTCTCTCTCTTTTTTTCTTATTTTGCAACTTTTTTCTAATCTTTCTTTAAACTTTAATAAATATCTTTAAAAAAGAAGAAGAAGAAGAGAAGACTCCCTGGAAAAGACTCTGATGTTGGGAAAGATAGAGGGCACAAGGAGAAGGACGACAGAGGACGAGATGGTTGGACAGTGTTCTCGAAGCTACAAACATGAGTTTGATCAAACTGCGGGAGGCAGTGGAAGACAGGAGTGCCTGGCATGCTCTGGTCCATGGGGTCACGAAGAGTCGGACATGACTAAACAACATACAAACATTATGTACAATCTCTTAACAGGTAGAAAAAACAAAATGATTGAAAATAGAAAATTTATAAAGAAAGAAAAAAATAAAGAATTAAAAAAGATAAGAAACCAAGAAATAATAGTAAGGAAAAAAGACAAAGTTATTTACATAGTAAAACTACTCATCGGCACAATCATTCCCATCCCGCTCATTCTACTGTTTGATATAACATACTTTTTAAAACAGGCTTACATTATATAATACCATTTCTTTCTGCTTTGTATACATTCCTTTGATCTTTTTCTTTACAAATATCACTCAATTTCTGCTCATATGGAGTTATTTGTACAATAAGGTTTTACATAATTCTGAAATATTATCCATTCTCTATTTGTTTTTGTTTCCATATTCCTCTAACTGATCTCGTCAGTTTTGCTAATTGTAGATATCATGAGTATCTGCCAATCTGTAATCTCTGGGTGCGTTTCATTTTTCCAGCTCCTTGCTATAAGGGTTCTAGCTGCTGTTATACCATACATAAACAATGATCTTATAACTTTTTAAATTTCTGATGGTAATATACCAAGTAGGAAAATCTTTGGGTTTTTTTTTTAAAAAGTAATTTTAAATAGTTTCTTAAACTCGTTCTAAATATCATTCCAGTATTTGCCAATGGCTACACAGGTCCACCACGTGTGATAGTATGACCCCTCCTTTTTTTTACATCTCCAACAGGTTGATGTTTTCCCTTTCTACAATTTAGCAAGCTTTTGGGGGGGTAAGATGCCATCTATATACCACTCCCTGCAAGGCCTTTCCCACCTGGCCTAGGGGGCGGGGCCCAGACTCACCCAGCCCTATTTAACATGTATTCTGTAGTTGACCTCCTTTGTAATGTGTTGTTTTGAAATCTTTAAGATAATAGTTTAGTTTTCTGTTACGTTGCTTTGACAGTATACTCTATATTTCACATTTTTCACATTGTTTTATTTACCGTATTTTTCGCTCTATAACACGCACCCGACCATAACACGCATGTAGTATTTAAGAGGAGGAAAACAAGGAAAAAAATATTCTAAACGAAACAGTGGGTGTATGATTTTTGTGGTTCATTCTGTGGCCACAGACATGTGATCTGATGGTGAGTTTAGGGTAGCCCAATGCAAAAATCCTGGGGATCCATGTGGATCTGTGCTTTGTAACCGCATTTTTGCACCACTGCGGCCCCAGGCAACAGTGAGTGCGTGATTTTTTGGTGCAAACTGTAGCCATGGACATGCTATGTGATCTGATGGTGAATTTGGGGTGACCCAGTGCAAAAATCCTTAGGATCCATGTGGAGCTGTGCTTTGTAACCATGTTTTAAGTTGGGAGGTAAGGAAAGCACTCAAGGGACAAGGAGCACGCGTGGAGTGTGTGGAGAAGGATGCTGCTAATCATGCAGAAGATCGGTTTTAGGGGTGAAGGCTCCTCTCCTCTCCCTCTTTGCTCCTTTAAAGCAAGCAGGCTCTGCTTTTCTTCCTCCTCCCTGGCTCCCCCCCCCCCCCAGCTTAGCGAGCTGAAAATCTTTCCTGCTATTTAGTGAGCTGAGTGTTGAGGAGAGAGGGACAGAGAGCCTGCTTGCTTTAAAGGAGCCAACCGGACACTCGTGTAAGCGGCTCCTCTCCTCTCCCGCTTTGCTCCTTTAAAGAAACAGTTGTTGGGCAACAACTCCCATAAGCCTCAGCCCAGATGGTCAAGGTTGATGAGAGGTGTAGTTCAAAAGCTCAAGGGTGGAAAATCTCACCCGTATACAATCCCGTATACAAATAGCCAATTCAATTTCCTAGCTGCCAGCCTTTATGTGGCCAAAATGGAACCCTTCTTCCAAGGAAGAGAGGGAGGTACCAGTAACCTCGAGGCAGCTCCATTGGTTACGTATATCCAATAAATTTTTAGGTGAGGGGGAAAGATAGCCAAAGCCACGCAATGAGAACTGCACATGGTCTGTGGATACAGAAAACTGGCTGTGGGGGTGGGGCGCTGGTTGACAGCAGGAAAGGAAAACTGGAGAGGGATGGATAGCAGTGGAGTGTGCTGGAAAAGGGTAATGTTTTGGATCAGAAGCACTCAGTGCCTCAGCATTTTCATCCATGTCTTTACTGGACAGGCTACTCTGGTGCACCGGAGACAGAGAGAGTACCTTGCCTTCAACTTCTTCTCAATGGCAGCATCCACCTCCCATCATCCACAGCCATAGATGACGATTGCTGTGCCTGATGGGGGTTGTAATTCAGCAACATCTGGAGGGCCAGAGGTTCCCACACTTACCTGCAGGCTCCATCCTAAGACCGAGTTCATCAGAGTTGGGTCCTTGTTGACTAAGAGCCCCGGGGATGATGGGAGTTGTAGTCCAACAACATCTAGGGACCCAAGACTGAATGACGTCGGCTTGTAGGATATATTGTTGCCTAGGCTAAGCAGTCCTGGGTCTTGGGAGGAGGCCACACGTATACCACCTTGAGTTTCATGATGGAAGAAAGGAAGGATATGGCAGCAGAAAAGTAGAATGTTTCTTAAATAAGGCCCATGGTTGCTTTTTGCTAAGCCCTGCTATAGAGGCCTGCTGGACTCTGCCTCATGTTGGATTTTGGGCAGGGGGAAGTGTGTTGCCAGGATACTTTTTTCATCCTGCTTGCATTCTTTGTGTATAAAGAATGTAAATCATTTTAACTGATTTTAATAGCGTTCTGATACTGCTTCTAACTGCCGAGGGTGGGGCCTTATAGTGAAGGGTGGCAACAAAATAATAATCTGAATACAGTGCTCTGCATTGGGATGCAAAAGGGGCAAGCTAGGATGAGTTTCGTTTGCCTAACTGGGCTCCTAAAATTGTTTCCTATGGTAATGACACACGGCATGAGCCTCACAGAAGTGAGTGAAAAGCAAAATGAAAGCTATTCAATTAGTTAACCTTGACCATAGCAGAAATGCATTTTCCCACCTTCCCTTGAAACAGCCTTGCCCTACAATGCTGTGTCAGAAGCTGTCCATGGCAACGATCCCAGATCTCTGAAGGCAGGCAGTGGGGACGAGTGCTGTGTTGCCCTGTGAGGAACACAAAACGGCACTGGAGGCTGCCATTGTGGGCTCCATTGTGTTCACTGTCACCCCTGATTGCTTGCCTTCTCCACATCCACGCCACATTGAAATCACTCTAGTACCACTTCAGTCAGTCATGGCTTCCCTCAAAGCATTCTGGGAGCTGTAGTGAGTCTGGCTGGCTGCTGCTGTTGCTGCTGCATGTCCCTGTTCACTGTTTCTGTGAGGAGAATACAGGACACTACAAAAGACACAGGGTGCCATAAGCTAGACAGAGAGTGATCCCTCTCTATACATGTAAATAGAGAGACTTCTGTTCAGGAGATTTCTATATAAAGAACTCTATATAGGGGAAATGGGGACTAAGTGAGGTTGGAGTGGAACCATGTTTGCATGAATATGACAATGGAAAATATGCTCTCCATTTAAATTTTTATTAAAATAATTCGTTCAGTTACCCAGAAGAGTCATTAGGCTTTTTTTTTGCTGTAAGCTACTTCATACATTGTAAGAAGTGGGTCAGGAAACCCTTGATCCCGCTCCTTAAAATACTGAATGGAATTCCTAAATAAATATGAATGGGCCGGGGCTGCACAAAAATTGTTATTTTGTACTGCAGCCCACATTTCAGAATAACAGATAGGCACCATACTGAAATTTCTGTAACTGCTCCAGAGAGACTTGTTTTTTAAAATGTTTTTATTAAATTCTTGGGTACACCCAGAGTCTCTGTTTTCAAGTCACAGAATCCTTCAAACAAGTCAGTCCTATTCAGAGTGAGACAGTACTGTCCTAGGCAGTATGGAGTTGGGGGGGGGGGGGAAGAAAAGTGGGAAGAGAGAGGGAAGGAAAGTGGGAAAGAAATAAACATTTCATTCATTTCTATAGTATGTGAGCTTTTGTGTCAACGTCAGGTAAACAAGTATTTTATTTTTATTGGCAGTGGGAGAGACCAGAGGGCTCAGGAAAGTGGTTGGTTGCAGGATATTTGTCAAAGCAATGCCCAGTCTCTGTGGTGTTTGAGAGTGACCCCCCCCAATGGCTGTTCACACATGCGAGGGAGCCATTGCCTGCTGCTGTCAGCATGTGGCGACCGTGTGTGTGAAGGGACAGAATACCCAAATCCTGTCTGTGAAATCACCCCAGGCTTCAATAATCAACCAGGCCTCAAAACTGTCCAAAACTCCTTTTGACTTCTAAAAATCCAAAACAGCTTTTCTCTGCTCTTCTCTGCTTTTCTCACAAGATGCTGTGGCAAAAGGCAAAATGTTACTTTTAAAGGCTGATGAATAGGCTCTGTCATTGCCAAGAGTACTCAGGCCTGAGAAACGAATCTTATCTCATTTGGTTGCAACATCTTGGACATGCTGAACCACCAGGGCTCCTCGACCCACCCCCTCGGCTTCTCATTCCCCCTTTCCTGGGAAGAGTCCAGAAAGCCCTTGTAGTAATCTAGGTGTAGCGGCATCCCACCGCTGCCACCATGTAGTAATCTACGCCCCCAGCTGCCTGCCCCTCCCTCACCTGTCCCTGCTCTCCGGCCCGACTAGGCTTCTTGAGCAGGGCTGGCAGGCGTATTTACTTTTACAACACAGAACCAAATCGACCCGGTAGGGCTGCCACCACTCCATCTGTTCCCGGGGATCCAGAACCACAACCCAGGGAGAAGGCTGTGACCCGTTATCACTGGCTATCCCCACTCCACAAGTTGTATTTACAGACTTGCAGGCAAAAATTCTACGGTAGAGCGTAACCAAGCGTAAGGCTAGGACTTAGCTATTCCCCCGGAAAGGCACATAAACCAAACAGGTTCTTCTTTAAAAATTTATTTTAAAAAAATAACAGAAAACATGCTAAAACAGCAGGCACATCTTTTGAAACTTACAGATAAGAAAATAAAGACGTTGTATAGTCTAGCTAACTTACATACTCACAAAGTCAAACACAAATAGGATAGTCAGAGTCCTTTCAAGAGTCCGCAAATTGAAGGCTTTCGTAGATCTCCATTTCAAAAGACGAAACGGCGGCTATTAGGTGGAACATCACAGCCGGGCATCTTTGCGGATTGCAGTGAGCAATGGCAGAGAGCAACTTCTCAAACAATTCCCTGATCTTTTATTCACAATTCGCACTTGGTGTCGTAACTCTCAAGCCAATCGTAAGTCTTAATTAATTTTTAAACTCACCAATGACCGGCTTGCTAGTCAATCAATCTACCCCTTGGCAGCTGGGTCAATTTAGAATGCAGAACCCAAATCAAAGTGTAGCACCCTGCTTGTGGTTAACGCTTAGCTGGAATGAAATATTCAACGCAGCAATAGAGAAATTAAAATAATAATTTATTTGTCAGACAAATAAATGAGAGGCACAGTGGTATATGGTTACCAAGCTCTGGCCTGGCCTCCTGCCATTATGGCCAGCACTTATATTCCCTTAATCCAGCCCCCTTTGCTCCTCCTGTGGCTGCCTCTGTCCAATCAGCCTGGTTGAAATTCCTATTGGTTGTTTGCTAGAACCAATCACAAAAGATACACCCATATCCTCCTGTCCTTATATGGAACACAAAGAGCTATATATATTGTTACATCTATAAATGACAAATAAGTAGTAATATATCTTACATGTGTCTCAACAAGGAATCTTAATTACCAGCTCACCTCTTGCCCTCCTTGCCCTATTGCCTTCTAAAACAAATGGTTAATCTTAAATTTTTATCTTAAACATATGTCAAGGATCTTGAGTTCACATCAACATTGAAAGATCTCCTTCATTTGAAGGTTTCTAAACAAATGCCTGACAACTATATATCAGGAGTGCTCGATGGCGTCTCCTGTCTGGCAGGGGGGCTAGGCTGGTGGCTGACTTAATTTCAGGATAAATACAACTCTTACAACTATATGAAATAAGAATCTAGCATTTCTTAAATCCTTTGCATAATTACATTTAAGCCAATATATTTAATACATAACATAGGTAGCCTTTTAAAAGGAATAAGGCCTTTGTAAAGTAAAAAAGGAACTCAGTAAAAAACAGCTTCAAAAGAAGCCTCTTCAGTTTACACCCCCCCTTCAGCCAGCTGCTTTTCCCATTAGCTCTTCCCAACATTTATTGCCCTTTAACTCTCTCAGTTTAAGAAAGAAACAGCTTTAGAAAAGACTTCCCAAAAATGCTCTCTTTCTGCCAGCTAGATGCTTCTCCATTGCTCTTGGCCTTTTTAACCTTAGGAAGAAGATCTGGCTCATTTTACTGGGAGGCACATTGGTATTATTTTACTATTTACTCATTCCTAATTATGTTTATCTCTGCTTTTTTTATCTTCTGTAACATGTAGGGTCAGTGTCCTCGCTCTCAGCCTGTAATTCCCCCTTTTACGACTTTGAGAATTGTTTTCTGCTATAAATCAAGGGGCCCCTTGTCTAGGAGGAAAACATTGCCAAGGTTCTCTAAGCAGCTGGTCTTCTGCCTGGCATGAAACATTTGAAAATCTTTAAGCTCTCTTAATATACAAGCCCTGATCAAACATTAATAAAATGCAGGCTTATGATTAGATGCCTCATTCCCCCCTTTCAAGCTCAAGGACCTTCATCCCAAGTGTCCTTGATAGCTTGACCTTCATCATATTCCTGAGGTAAAGCTCTGTATAGGGCCATGATATGAGGTAGAGTTTCATTTGAAACCATCTTGCTAATTGTACTTCTAAAACATGAAATGATACATGGCATCATACATAAAACCATTACTACTACTGTCAAGAAAAACAAGCAAGACAATAGTATCCCTTTGAGTCCTGTGACATTAGGTAACCAATTGGTGAGCCATCCCATATCCCATCCTTCCCATGTTTGTACTGGGACATGTGCTATATTCTCCATCTTTGTGGCCAACACACGGATTGCCTCACCATTATCTGAAATGTTAAAGCAACAGGCATTCCCTGTCAAGTTCAAGTTCATAGGCCTCCCTGCTTGGCAAGTACATAATCCATTCCCATTTTCAGCTGCAAAATGGCGGCTCTACTTTCATCCAACTGTTGTGCAATAAGTCTCAAACTCTGGGCCGTTGCATTGGTTACAAGTTCCACTACTGCTTGCAATCGAATTATTCTGTTTAGATTATAAATAGGATCCCGTGCCCCTTGTATGAGCTCACCAGGATTCCAGGAGGCAGGATCATAATAGGCTATAATGCGCTCTGGTGGCCAATCATCAGTACCGCTCCAACTTTGGGTACTTCCTCCTGCTATATGAGAAATATCAGCGTTTCTTCGTGTTCGCTTAGCTGAACTAGTGGGCATAATCCACATTGGTGGTAATACCCATCCCAGGAAACAAGTCCCACTCCATTTGGAAGGGAGTTTCTTGTATGCCCATTCTCCACATATCCACCACAACCATTGGGTCTGAGGGTTTTGGTATGTGGAGTGCATAAGGCGAAATATCAAAAGGGGTATAGAGTTCACAGTGCAGTATGTTAGATTGCCTTCTTCTGTCACAGTTATGTTCCACACCATTTTCCATGCATGAATAAAAGGAGGTGCACAGGGCAAGGTTTTCCGAGTTCGATAGGTAGTACCGTTTGCCCAGGTTTGACTATTCTTAATATAATCCCAAGTATAGTGGCAATGAGAAGAGCCTATCATGGTAGAATCAGCTGCATCTGATGATTTATGTACACAGAATTCCCCTTGTACAGGTAAAACTCGTAATGGTTTAGTTGAGTTCCATCCGGGGAAATTCTGTACTTCTGTTTGGTGTGGCATTTCGCTTACCATACCAATGGCATTTAATGGTATCGGTAATAAGGGCATACCTCCCTCTGAATCATCTGGCCCAAGAGAGCAAACAAGGCAATTGGTCCTATTTGCAACATTGGCTACCATCTCAGCTAAGCCTACCCACATATTGTGGTCATAGCGGAATCCATATTTAGCAAATTTGGTCAGATTCAAGGACCCTTCCCCTTCCCAAGGGATCAGGATTAATAATAAAATCATGTTGATGTCTAGCATATGCATTCCTTCCACAAAAGATTACCTTATTGTGATAGCAAATAAATATTAGTCCCAATATAATTCCCCCAGTGACAGAAATGGGGAACCACCAAGACCAAAACATATATCCTGAAGATCCCCAATGAGTAATATCCCTGATAATTGTTCCACAAGGGGGCAGTCAATCAATTGTATAAGAGAATCTTCCCGTTCACAGTCGCTGGTTCAGACGCTCCTCAATCTTCAGGCGTGCGCAGGTCAGCCAGCTTCCAGGTTGTGGCTGCAGCAGGCCGGTCGTCTAATGTTGCCCGTGACCTAGCCCGTTCCCCGTAGGGCTAGATACAGGGGTTTTTGGAGAGAGTCAGTTTTAAAGGATTAGAGGGGTCACCTTTGCACGTCCAACTGCCTTCGGACTTCTTCAAACGGGAGTGATGAATCCAGGGGGTCACCTCAGCTACCTTCACCGCTGTTGGAGTAGAGAGCAAGACGGTGTAAGGTCCACGCCACTTAGGTGCAAGTGGATCACGTTTCCACTCTTTCACCCATACGCTATCGCCAGCCTGGAACTGATGAATCGGCTCGGCAATGCTGCACGGCGTGCGCTCGAGGGCCCACCTGTTAAGAGAAACAAAAACACGGGAGAGAGATTGCACTTGTCCCTGTGTCACATGGTCTCCTATTTGTTTAAGATCAGCTGGAATATCCTGAACAAAGGAGGGCGGTCTCCCATACAGGAGCTCAAAAGGTGACAACTTAAGTCTTTTTGTGGGTGCACACCGAACACGAAACAGTGTTATGAGTAACACATCTACCCTCCTGAGACTTTAGACATATTAGTGGGCTTCTGGCATGCCCTGCGGATACCTTGCACAAGCGTCTGGCGGTAGGTGGTAAGTCTGGCCAGGTGAATTGCATTGTTTGGATCCCAATTAGGATCTTCCAAGGGAAAGTTGTCCTGGAGATGACGGTCAATATTATAAATATTTCCCACTCTGGCCTGCTCACGCAAATATATCTGTGCCTTTTCAATTATGTCTCTCCTTTCCTCAGTGGTGAAAAGAGTATTCAGGAGCTGGCGACAATCTGTCCAAGTAGGACTATGAGTATTTACTATTGAAGTCACCAAGTCCATCATAGCCTGAGGTTTTTCTGCGAAAGATGGGGTGTGTGTTTTCCAATTCATCAGATCTGTAGTCGTGAATGGAATATATTGCAGGGTCGAAGTTCGAGGTGGCCGTGGTCCAGGTTGCCCATTAACCAGCACAGGCTCCTCAAGTGCATCAAATACTCTTCTAAGAGGGGCTACTACGTGACCTTTTTCTTCACTTTGCTCTAGGGGCCTCAAATCATAGGGGATGGTATCTGTCCCAAGGTGTTCTTTTAGCAGCTTTATACGCCTGGCTGTATTGCTTGCTGACCGATCAAGGTCTCCCTGTAACTTCTTGTAATAATTCTCTAGGACTTGGATGTACAGGGGTTTGGGGTGGGCAATTAGTTGTTCCACTAAAGGAGACTGTAGATGGAGTTCTACTGGGACTCACAGGTGGAATAACCACTTCTGCTTGGGCTTCATTATAGGACTCCAATGCCTCCTGAAGATATTTATCATAATCTATCAAGGAATCAAGTTCTGTGACTCTACCCCCATTATTCGTTCCACTTTCTTGCCTTGGGGTTACAACTGGTGGAGGGTTTGGATTAGGCTCCCTTCGATGTGGAGCATAGGGTGGAGGTGGAAGCACCTCTTCCTCTGGTCCCTCAAAAATGGGTTTGAGTTTATTTGGCAAGATTCCTTTCCTAGCTTCGGCTTTTACAGCCAATAATTTGCATCGTTGGACTTTGCATTCCCTTATCCATGGAGGATTTTTATTTAATGTGCTCAGCCAGGAATCTATATATGAAAATTGTTCTGGGCACCCTCCAGTTTCTTTGGCGATGTTAGACCAAAGTTTGCTTACTAAATTTATATCAAAGGTTCCCTGAGATGGCCATCCAGTATTTTGTTTTGGCCATTCTAGTTCACATAACGTTCTCAAGCGCTCTGGCGTCATTTTGACTCCATATGCCCCTGAGAAGGCTTTCTTAAAATTATTTAACATACATTCAAGAGGTGTATTTCCCCCCTTTGAACCCCCAACTCCCATTGTATGGCCCTGTGAAGTATCCACTCAGTCACTCACACACACGCTTCGTGGGTTTCCTTGCCTAGTGAAGTCGCCTTACTAGGAACCGAAGTACTGCCCACTCCACACTCAGGTCAGCTACAGATTGCTCTGTACTTTCTCACACATACAATGCGCTGGATACTTCACCACACTCTACCTCCCAATCTTCCCTTTCCCTACACCAGATCACCATCTGATGTACCCAACCACCTAGCGTACTCAGTTCCCACTTACTGAGACGCAGAAGTTTGATCAAGACTTCTCTTCCTCCCAATTAATTGGAGGGCCAAAAATCCCTTTGTGCACTTACCCTTGGTTGGTTCCCTGTTTCCCCCCGGTCCGTCGCCGCCAGTGAGCAGGGTATCAGACAGACGAGACTTCTGCGTTCCCCCTGGAAAAATTTACCAGTGCGCGCTGGGTAAGCAGTTTAGAGATCCTCTCTCTTGTACCCTGCCCAGTAGGGCGAAGGGGCTGCGTTCCAGCAGACCACTTATCCGAGTCACAGGGGCACCATAAAATGTAGCACCCTGCTTGTGGTTAACGCTTAGCTGGAATGAAATATTCAACGCAGCAATAGAGAAATTAAAATAATAATTTATTTGTCAGACAAATAAATGAGAGGCACAGTGGTATATGGTTACCAAGCTCTGGCCTGGCCTCCTGCCATTATGGCCAGCACTTATATTCCCTTAATCCAGCCCCCTTTGCTCCTCCTGTGGCTGCCTCTGTCCAATCAGCCTGGTTGAAATTCCTATTGGTTGTTTGCTAGAACCAATCACAAAAGATACACCCATATCCTCCTGTCCTTATATGGAACACAAAGAGCTATATATATTGTTACATCTATAAATGACAAATAAGTAGTAATATATCTTACATGTGTCTCAACAAGGAATCTTAATTACCAGCTCACCTCTTGCCCTCCTTGCCCTATTGCCTTCTAAAACAAATGGTTAATCTTAAATTTTTATCTTAAACATATGTCAAGGATCTTGAGTTCACATCAACATTGAAAGATCTCCTTCATTTGAAGGTTTCTAAACAAATGCCTGACAACTATATATCAGGAGTGCTCGATGGCGTCTCCTGTCTGGCAGGGGGGCTAGGCTGGTGGCTGACTTAATTTCAGGATAAATACAACTCTTACAACTATATGAAATAAGAATCTAGCATTTCTTAAATCCTTTGCATAATTACATTTAAGCCAATATATTTAATACATAACATAGGTAGCCTTTTAAAAGGAATAAGGCCTTTGTAAAGTAAAAAAGGAACTCAGTAAAAAACAGCTTCAAAAGAAGCCTCTTCAGTTTACACCCCCCCTTCAGCCAGCTGCTTTTCCCATTAGCTCTTCCCAACATTTATTGCCCTTTAACTCTCTCAGTTTAAGAAAGAAACAGCTTTAGAAAAGACTTCCCAAAAATGCTCTCTTTCTGCCAGCTAGATGCTTCTCCATTGCTCTTGGCCTTTTTAACCTTAGGAAGAAGATCTGGCTCATTTTACTGGGAGGCACATTGGTATTATTTTACTATTTACTCATTCCTAATTATGTTTATCTCTGCTTTTTTTATCTTCTGTAACATGTAGGGTCAGTGTCCTCGCTCTCAGCCTGTAATTCCCCCTTTTACGACTTTGAGAATTGTTTTCTGCTATAAATCAAGGGGCCCCTTGTCTAGGAGGAAAACATTGCCAAGGTTCTCTAAGCAGCTGGTCTTCTGCCTGGCATGAAACATTTGAAAATCTTTAAGCTCTCTTTAATATACAAGCCCTGATCAAACATTAATAAAATGCAGGCTTATGATTAGATGCCTCAAAAGAGTTTACTCCCTTCCTTAGAAACTATCCAGATCCCCATTCCCAAGCAGTTCAAGGACAGATAACATCGTTGGGGGGGGGGGATGTTCACACCCTGAGACCCAGGTGTCAAGCATTTCATTAAATCAAGGCTTCCTTTATTCCAATAAACCTTTCACGCCAAGGAGCCAGCTAGTCTAGAGTTTAAACAAACACAACTTCTTTCCCAGGGTCCTTGTGGCTGATAAAGTTCCCACAAGGCCTCACTCTTTTTACTTGACCAAGGAATGATTTCTAAACAGTACCAACTTTACTACAGCCCTAAAAAACTGTTTGTGAATCCCCCCCCCCAGCCAGGCCTCGGCGTACGCATTTTAAAAACTGCATTTCCCTCTAAGACAAAAAGCATGAGCTAAGCAGTCCTCTCTGTAACAAAAACGCTGTAACAAACCCATAGCTGAGAACAGTAAAGCTTTTTGCTTCCCAGATCCAAGATAATCTTGTCCTGGTACATTGATTTGCAACATACTTCCGGGAACAGAGCCAGAGAACGAAAAGCAACATTTCTATGTAAGAATCTGTGAAGGGGGAGAGGAAAAAAGGGGTTTGAAAAAAGGATAAAACCTGCTTGTAAAATGTTTTCGGTGCAGCCTGTCTTTTGTGAACTGAATCACACAGGTGCCTCTGCCCCCCCGGATGGCAGAATAAAACGCTCTTTCTCTGGATTAACCCCTTGGTGTTGTTTGGCTCCTTTTGTCTCTGCTCGGGTGCAACAATTATTCCTACCCATGGATTAAAAAGGCTACACAATAGTCCCAAAACAGCTTTCTGTTCATGCTCAGAGGAACTCATGCGGCAGGACTCCTGGAAAAAGAGAAAGGAGGAGAGAACTGGAAAGGGGTATATATGCTTGTGCACAGGAAGGACTGTGAACTTAGTGCATGCTTTTTGTGACTTATCACACTTGCTCCTTCTACTAGTTCATGGATGGTAGAAATAAAAAGTCTTTCTCCGAAACTATTCCTTGAGTGTCTGTTGACTCCCACTTCCCTTTCCCAGGCGCAATATTTTTCCCACCCGAGGGCAAAGCCTCATAAGGCTACATGTGTGTCTAAAATCCCAGGAGGCAGTGACCCAAATCTGGACCACGACAAGGGGATGGCAGATCTTTAGCTAGGGACTGACCTGTGGGAATGTTTAGAAAGGCAGGAGAGGATATATTATTTGATGATATCCATACTAACCTTCGTTAACAAGTTCTATACCTTAGCATAATTCAAACATTCTCCTTTTCAAATTTGCACAGCGGTACGCTTGTTGCAGGCTCATCTGAGCCTCACTATTTAAGATTCCTGATAAGATCCCTTGTTATCCCTCTTTAAAAGTGTAGACACGACAATCTTATTAAAATCAATATACAGGTAGTTTATTCATTTTCATTCAGTTCACAATTAAGTTACAAAGGCTTAAGTTACAAAAGTATATCTATATCTATATCTATACATAAACTATAATCTAAGGGAGTTAGTCCCAAGTGACTGCGACTCAGCAGTCACTTCTCCTAACACATAGAAAAAAACAAAATGGAGAAGAAAGAATGAAGCACATGGAGGAGGTGTGCTCCACCACCCAGAATAGGCCACACCTATTTCAAGTCACATGTAGAGGAAGTGCTTGTCCCAGCTCAGGAGGAAACAGGAAGTTTTCTCCTGGGTGGCACAAAGCATTCCCTAGCATGTCCACTCTAGGAATGTTGTACCTGACTGCTACGAATTTCATATCCCACAGACCCAAGCTCCTCCTGCCCACTGACCAGAAAAGTCATGTCCCCCACAAAAAAAGCCCACCCTGAGATTCCTTCTCCTTTCGCTCTCCAATTTTACAAAGGCAAACTCCTATTATGCAAGAAATTGCTCTGGAGCCGCGGGTTGCAGACCCCTGGTTTAGATGCTCTATATCAACTCAATGACAGGGAACCAGGCAGCGGGCCTTCTTGGTAGTGGCACCTGTTCTGTGGAACGCTCTCCCGTCAGATGTCAATGAAATAAGCATCTATCTGACTTTTATAAGACATCTGAAGGCATCCCTATATGGAGAAGCTTTTAATGTTTGATGTTTCATTGGTTTTTTAAAAATATTCTGTTGGGAGCTTACCTAGTGGCTGGGGAAACCCAGCCAGATGAGCGGGTATAAATAATGTTGTTATAATATTATTATTATAACGTATTATTATTATTATGACACCCAACTCTATCTGTTGATGGATGGCCATCCTGACTCGGCCCCAGACACACTGATCAGATTTTTGGAAGCTGTGGCTGGATGGTTACGCAGGACCTGGTTGAAGTTAAATCCTTCGAAAACACAGATCCTTTGACTGAGTTGGGATGATAGGGGATTGGGGGGGGGGCAACTCCCATCTCTTGCGGGGGCGCAATTAGTGCCAGCACCGTCCGTTAAGAGTTTGGGTGTAATCTTCGACACCTTTCCATGGAGGTGCAGATTGCAGCTATAACAAAGGCGGCATTTTTTCATTTCCGCCAAGCTAAGCAGTTGACTCCTTACCTCTCTCGCCCTGACCTATCCACTGTGATCCACGCAACGGTCACCTCCAGACTGGATTTTGGTAACTTGCTCTACATGGGGCTGCCCTTGAGACTGACCCCGAAAGTCCAGCGGGTGCAGAATGCCGCGGCGAGACTCCTTACGGGGTTCTCCCTGTGGGATCACATTCACCCGGTACTATACCAGTTGCACTGGCTCCCGGTGGAGTACAGGATCAGGTTTAAGGTGTTGGTTTTAATCTTTAAAGGCCTATACAACCTAGGACACTCGTACCTACGGGACCACGTCTCCTGGTATGTCCCAAGGAGGACCTTACAATCTTCAAACAAAAAACATCTTGGAGGTCCCGGGCCACAGAGAGGTTAGGCTGGCCTCAACCAGAACCAGGGCTTTTTCGGCTGTGGCTCCGATCTGGTGCAACGCTCTGGGCTAGGGCCCTGTGGGACTTGACATCTTTCCGCAGGGTCTGCTAGACAGAACTGTTCCACCAGGCCTTTGGCCAAGGCACAGCCTGACCCCCTCCCTTGGCAATCCTCACAGTACTCTAGCCCAATGGTTGCCATTAATCTGATGTGAACTGATTTTATAATGAAATGATTTTAGAATGTTGTATCATTTTACTGTTGTTAGCCGCTCTGAGCCCAGCGTCGGCTGGGGAGGGCGGGATATAAATAAAATGTTATTGTTATTATTTTTATTATTATGCTTAATTGAATAGCAGTTCCCGGAAGCCGCCGGAGGGAAGGGATGCACTTGGGCTCCGATCCTCCTTGCAGGCTTGGCCACCATGAGGAGACAGTGCTGAGATTCCTGCATTGCAGGGGGTTGGACTAGATGACACTCAGGGTCCCCTTCCACCTCTACGATTTATGATTCTAACAGGGTGCGGGACTAGATGGGCTTGATCAAACTACAGGGCTCTTCATGTGATCTGTGTGTATGTGAGAGAGAGTGAGAAAGAGCGTACCTTCAGGGAGAGGCCACCGTCTCTTCTTTGCAAAGAGGCTGAATCAGCTGCAACCCCTGCGACTTCCCTGCCTGCTCTCTCTCCACCCCCAACCCCAATTAAGCCGAGCCCCCTTTCCCAAGTCAGTATAGAGCAGCAGCACCCTCCCCTCTAGCAGCTTGCACTCTCTGGCTTTAACCCTTAAAGCAAGGAGCATCTGTTCCCTGTACTTGAAGCCCAGGTTCCCCCCCTTCTCTCCCCATTGGCTGGGAACTGCAAGGCTTTCCCCTTACAATTATCCCCTGGAGATGTTCTGCCTCCCAGGAGGGGGCTCCCATTCCTGCCCGGCTGCCCAGGGTCGCTGCCACTATCGCCAGGATTTCGGGTGAGTGCAAAGCCAGTGGCGGGGAAGGAGGGAAGGGGCTTGGCAAGGGGTGGGGGGGTCCAAGATGAAGCCCCGGGACAGGGAGAAGAAGAGAAGGGAGGAAAGGGAGCTGTTTCTATTAATGGGGCCTTGAAGGTGGAGGGGGGGGGGGAGGGGTTTCCACTGTGGAAAGAGAGAAGCTTCCTCCTGCCCAGATCTGGGGCAAAGGGAGTTGCAGGGAAGGAGGCGGGAAAGGGGTGAGATTTGAGTATTGCTGGCAAGGCTCGCAATAAAATAATAATAATAATAATAATAATAATAATAATAATACCCTGCCCATTGTCTGGGTTTCCCCAGCCACTCTGAGCGGCTTCCAACAAAATAAAAAACACCCAAAGCAACCAAACATTGAAGTCTTTTGTAGAAATTGCTTTCGATTTTAAATAAATGCCCTCTTTAAGAAATCACGTGGTGTAAATATGTACCGTATGTTGTCCTTGAGGTGCAGACACACCTTGCATGAGCAAGCAAGCAGTGCTCCAAAGTGCTTCTCTTGAGAACTTGCCATCTAGGTTGTTTACTCAAGGCAAAGGCTCCTATTCCCCAAAAGGACAGGAGGGGGAGGTCTCTCCCCCACTTTTAACGCACCCACTCCCACTGCATGGAAGGCAGAGGTCTTGTTCATTCACAACATGAGTAAACCTTCTGTGTATCTGAAGTGAACCAGGCGCTGCGGCTCCTTCCCCTCTCACTGGGCTGCTGCAAGAAAAGGCAGCGGAGGAGGAGGAAACAGATGGGTTTGAAGGCTCTTTCTGCCTCTCTCCCCTGAGCAGAGGGTATTTGCAGGACAGAGGAGGAGGCAGTGAGGGCAGAGGAAGCAGTGGGTGGACCCACCGCCTCTCCCAGGGGGTCCAGATGCAAGGAAGGGGCTTCCTTCTCCATGCAAGGGCCACCCATGTATTCAGAGCAGTCCTTATATTCCACGGGATTTACTTTCAGGCTGTCGTAAGCGAGAAAATGTCTTATATCCTGAGTTTACGTCAATAAAACTTAGAAACGAGAGGAGATAGGAGTTGTGTTTATTGCAAAGCAATAGGCTACAGCTGGATGGTTTCACAAAACTGCAACCCTGTCTGGTGTTCCAGGCAGTGGTATTTATATATGTAATGTCAAACAAAGAATTTCAGTTTCCACCAATCATATACATCAGGGATGTCCAAGCGGTGGACTGCAATCGACAGGTAGACCTCCGTGTTGTTTTGGGTCGATTATGAGACCTTTGAAGGCCCTGCCCCTCTCCGCAAGCACTTCTGCTCATGCTCCTGTTTGTTTTTGCTCAGCAGTTCCTTGTATTAATATTTATTGTTGACGAAAGAATTTAATTTTTTTGTTATGTACCCCCACCCTTTAAAAAGTCTCTTTGGAGTTTCACGTTCCTCATATTCATCATTACCTCATTTTATTTATAATACACATGTGCGATAAGCACTGGCAATTTCTGCTGATTAAGTTTTGATTCCCACAGCATTCTGTTACGTTGTGTTGGTGTGCATGTTGGGAACCTGTGTTACATGCAGCCATTTGCATTATGTGGCGACTCACGTTCTAACTTTCAGCTGTATCTTTGTGATTCTCATATTAGCTGTATTTCTGCCCCAATTGGGGGGCGGCAACTTGCAAAATAATCAGTTTCATAAAGCACAGGCTACCATAACTTCTGTATTAGAAGCACACTTGAGGATTTACAGGGGTAAACATTATCACATTTATTGTGGCCCTTTGGGCAACTGCCACAAGGCCACTACTGCCCATACCATGCCAGCCTTGGGAAGGGAGAAGGGACAGGCAGACGGAAGGAATTGCCAAAGGCTTTTGAAAATGGGTGGAGGCTCTTGGGAAGCGGGTGCCCAATAGGGGCTTCTAAAGACTCCATTTGCTTCTTCCTTCCTCCCAGGAAGCTACAACTTGCCCTGGCTTCTTTGCTCCTCAAGAAGTTGAACCTACAAACCTGGTCAGGATGGACGGAGGAAGATGGACAGTTGACCTGGTCAAGCTGTCTCCTGTATCCCTCCCTACAACCTCTGAGCATCCCCTCCCGGGACCCTCGGAGAAATCTGGTGAGTTCCAGGGGAGAGGAGATGGGGACATGGGTGGCTGGATGGTGGAGGGAGAAAGAGGAAAAGATGGAGAGGAGACCAAAGGCAGGAAGGGCCATGCGGTAGAAAGAAGGAAGGGGTGAGGCCTTCTCCAAAGCAGCTCTTTGTTTTTGGAATCCCTTTCATAACGTAGTGGGGGCAGATTTCCTTTCTCTATGCTTTTAAATCTCTAGTGTTATTTCCACTACAGGATTAAGTGACAATAATGATGCACACCAATCCAGAAAAAATGGGTGAAGGGGCTATGGAAATGCTTCCCGTCATTATGTAAACTTCGTATATTTAAATAGTTTATATTACTTTTATTTTTTTAAAGACTGGATCAGAGTGATAAATTTCACCAGCATCCAAATACAGTAGATGCATGCACCTCCCCAGTTTGGTGGGCTTTCGGGACAAAGGACCTGTTATCATGATACACAGTTCCTCTGGCTGGAGCCTGTTCACATAGGATTGGGCATATGAAGACCAAGGGTGGCCATTATTATAAGCGAATTGTGTAAACATGCCAGTCTTACAGTCAGGGTTTGTGTGTGAGTGGGTGAGTGGGATAATAATTTATAGCGCCCCTGTAATTATGTCCATGCATAAGCTGACATGGAGTTACAGTGCTACAACCTTGGTACAAATTTCAAATTAAGTGCACAAAACCAACAAAGAGACAATGACTGCCAGCAATTAGGATAGTTTGAAAAAAAATGATTAGGCTGGTGTCTGTGCTCTGTCCTTGCAGTCCTAGGCAATAATGCTTCTTAATACTAGTTTCTGGAAAGTACAGGAGGGCAGAGGGCTCTTGGGCTGAAATCTTGCTTGCTGGTTTTCCCTGGGCATCTGCTTGGCCACTGTGAGAACAGGATGCTGGACTAGGTGGGTCTTTCCCCAATCCAGCAGGCTCTGTTTAGGTTCTAATATGTTAAAATATCTTTACAGTTACCTGTGGCGTAAGAACACTTCAGTTTTACTTCTTATTCATAGAAGAGATTGCTATTGGAGCCTGAGATCATTTTCTCACTTGAAACAGAAATGTCTTATAAGCCAGTTCCACCGTAGATCTCTACTACAAAATGATGGTGCTCTCTTAGGTGTGAATGGAGTGATCATGGGTTTCTCTTGCCATTATCTCATCTGCATTCCTAAAAACTTGGAACATGAAGAGGACAGTGAAGAATGGAGGAGGGTGTTCAAATAAGAGAAGGTGCACATGGGGATTGACGTGTGTTCAGTTCTTTCTTGTCTTTCTTAAAAGTCTAACAGGATTCTCTCTCCCCCCCACACACTCCCAAACAGGTGAGGAAGACGATGGTCAGAATTCTACGGAGCCATCTGTGAATTCATTGGGAAGAACAAAGAAACAGTTTAAATGCAGGGAATGTGGAATGTGCTTTAGTCACTGTGGAAGAATGAGGATACACCAACAAACTCACACAGCAGAGAAACCATTTGAATGCATTGAATGTGGAAAGAGCTTCAGTGAACATGGAACACTTAGAATACATCAACAAATTCATACGGGGGAGAAACCATTTAAATGTATGGAGTGTGGAAAGAGCTTCAGACAGAATGGGGCACTTAGAAGACACCAACAAACTCACACGGGGGAGAAACCATTTAAATGTATTGAATGTGGAAACAGCTTCAGTCATAGTGGAACCCTTAGAATACATCAACGATCTCACACGGGTGAGAAACCATTTAAATGTATTGAATGTGGAAAGAGCTTCAGTGAACATGGAACACTTAGAAGACATCAACAAATTCATACGGGGGAGAAACCATTTAAATGTATGGAGTGTGGAAAGAGCTTCAGACAGAATGTAGCACTTAGGGTGCATCAACGAACTCACACTGGGGAGAAACCATTTCAATGTATTCAATGTGGAAAGAGCTTCAGACATAATGGAATACTTAGAAGACACCAACAAACTCACATGTGGGAGAAACCATTTAAATGCATTGAATGTGGAAAGAGCTTCAGTGATAGTGAAGCCCTCAGAACACATCAACAAAGTCACATAGGGGAGAAACCATTTAAATGTATTGAATGTGGAAAGAGCTTCAGTCAAAGTCGATCACTTAGAATACATCAACGATCTCACACGGGGGAGAAACCATTTAAATGTATTGAATGTGGAAAGAGCTTCAGTCACAGTCAATCACTTAGAAGACATCAACGATCTCACACGGGGGAGAAACCATTTCAATGCACTGAGTGTGGAAAGAGCTTCAGTCATAATGGAGCCCTTAGAACTCATCAGCGAACTCACACGGAGGAGAAACCATTTAAATGTTTTGAATGTGGAAAGAGCTTCAGTCAAAGTCGATCACTTAGAATACATCAACAAACTCACACGGGGGAGAAACCATTTGAATGTATTGAATGTGGAAAGAGCTTCAGTCAAAGTCGATCACTTAGAATACATCAACAAACTCACACGGGGGAGAAACCATTTAAATGCATTGAATGTGGAAAGAACTTCAGTGAAAGTGGAACACTTAGAATACATCAACGAACTCACACGGGGGAGAAACCATTTCAATGCACTGAATGTGGAAAGAGCTTCAGTCATAATGGAACCCTTAGAACACATCAACAAACTCATACGGCAGAGAAACCATTTCAATGTATGGAGTGTGGAAAGAGCTTCATTCAAAGTGGAACACTTAGAAGACATCAACGAACTCATACAGGGCAGAAACCATTTAAATGTATGGAGTGTGGAAAGAGCTTCATTCAAAGTGGAATACTTAGAACACATCAACGAACTCACACAGGGGAGAAACCATTTAATTGTATGGAGTGCGGAAAGAGCTTCTGTCAAAGTGGAGGTCTTAGGAAACATCAGCTAACTCATACAGGGGGGAAACCACAGATGTAGTAAATGTGGAAAGAGCTTTGGAAGGAGTGGAGACCTTAATGTTCATGAGCGAATTGACCCAGGTGGAAAGCCATATCAATGTATGCAATGTTCCACTCAAGGTTCACTGTTTACTTCACATCAAGAAACTCATAAAGGTGGATATCAATTTTAAATGCATGGGATCCGTGTGATGTTTTGGTGTTTGTATTTAAATTTGTATACACACACATATATATATTAAAGTAATGAAGGTGACATATACTAAATGTAGAAAGTAAGTTGCAAGTTGTTGCTAGATAAACGGGGATATTGTGACTCTGGAATGCTCAAGGTCTGTGATGAATCTGTGGAGTTTTGACCTTTGCCCTTCAATGCCAAAATGATGGGCTGCCCTTGTCTTGTGGATCAGCATCTGTCAGCTTCAGGGAAATGGGATACCTCAGATATTGGGAAACAGCGCCCATAAGACTCAGCACATATGGCCAAGATCGATGGGAGTTGTAGTTCCAAAGCTTAAGGGTGGAAAGTATCACGTGTTTTACAACTTTTCATTATGAATAATTGTAGGTACAACTTTTGTTGATACAGAGCTTATTTTTAGCTTCTAGGAGCAGCTGGTCATTTCTGCTTTATAAACAAAGCTAAATATATTGACACACTTTACATTAAAACCAAATTTCAGAACAGAGACAAACTTTTTTTTAATGCCCTTTTTTACTTTACAAACTCTTATCTTCTCAATCCAAGATTTGTTTTTCATATGTATAAAAATACTTTGTTAGCAAGGGGGTATAGAAATAATAATAAAAAAGCTACAATAAAAGCATTCTCAGCATTTAAAAAGAAATGCTAGTTGATGTTCAAGGCGTTGAGTTACAAATTAAGGCAAGGATCAACCATTTCTTCTGCAAGCTGTTCCGCATCCAGTATTTACCAGCTTCTGCCTTCTGAACTATGTTCCTCTGCAAACCACTAGTCCAAATCTATACAGTCCTCCTGCTCCTGGGAAGATTCAGAGGGAGGCTCCCATGAATGCGCCTCAGTGCAGCTCTCCTCAGCTGGGTCCCTGGTTAGGTCTTGGTTTAGGGGAGAAAGCATGGGCCTGGCCCTTGGGTGGGTGTGAGCGGAAAAGGGAAGAGAAGTACAGTGGTACCTCGGGTTACATACACCTCAGGTTACAGACTCCGCTAACCCAGAAATAGTACCTCGGGTTAAGAACTTTACTTCAGGATGAGAACAGGCGGTGCAGCAGCAGTGGGAGGCCCATTAGCTAAAGTGGTGTTTCAGGTTAAGAACAGTTTCAGTTTAAGAATGGACCTCTGGAATGAATTAAGTACTTAACTCGAGGTACCACTGTAGAGGGGATGCTTCTTTTTCCTTGCAAGGCTAGTTCTTGTTTCTCCTTAGTGCGCACCTGTAATTAGCAAGCGTGCTTTTAACTGGAGTGTATCCCTTTGTCTTGGATTGCAAGATGATTCAGGAGGCCTGTGGCGTTTGCCTCCTAGGATGGGTCATAAGGGGACTTCCGGGTTGGCACCATCGCCGAATGGCGGACTCCCTCCGAGCTCCGGAGGGAGTCTGCTTGGCAGGGGCTGGGTCCTACCGCGCCGGCGACGCGGGAACCCTCAAAAACCACGGGCACGGAGCCCGTGGACATGGGTGACTCGGCGGGCACCGTTAGCGCCCTCCCGACTCGTGAAGGAGCCTTTTTAAAGGCTACGGAATGGGTGCCGGGGAGTGGCGTGGTGCTGTGAGTCCTCTGCTTTCCCTGCCGAGCGAAGCCACATGCCATTCGACGGAGAGCGCTGACTTCTTCTATTGAAAATTCGGACTATAAACAACAACCCGTGAGTAATTTGGAAATCGGGCTTAAAGGGAGAAAAAAAGAATTTTTTTTCGGATTCGGCACGAGCGGGGGAGATCCAAAAAGGAAGTCAGTCCCCCCCCTATTGTAAACATTCTAAAACAAGGATTGGGCAACCAAGGTCGAGAAAGGAGCTTATTTCTGCTTATTGATAAAAATTATTAATTCCACGATGGGAAATTATAAGAACTGTGCTGGAGGAGAAGAGTGGAGGGTGAGAATGAAAATGTAACCCCCCCAGGGAACCGGGGCGATTCGTGAGAGAGCCTGGTGAAGAGAGACGGAGACTTTGACAGCTGTCAAAGTAGCTGTCAAAGTTGGAGAATATAAAGAGGACTTTGCCATGAGGACTTTGCTGGTTAGTTTTGTTACAATTTGGATATAAACTGTCGAAAATAAGGAATAACAATTTGACTTTTGGATCAGAGGAAACAAAGTTACTACAAACCCCCTAGAGGGGTTTCGGGACATTACAAGAACGGTCGTAAGAGGAAAAATACTCTTGGAATCGTACAGGACTTGCTATCTTCTGGGAAAGCTGCAAAACTGAAACAGTATTTCGTCTACAGAGGTGTTTATATTAAAGGAGACAATAGAATTATCTATTGAAGAAAGGAAGGGACTGGACGTAAGTTTTTGTTCCTGAACAAACAACAACTTCTGTAGAGGTACCAAATTTCTGAATTAGAACGTTTTAGCAGCGGAACAGGAAAAGAAACCTGAGAAAGTGAGAAAAAAGAACAAAGTACTGATTACGACTTGGAAAGAACAAGGGAGGAGCCATAAAGACCAAGGAAACTAAAGGCCCTTTGGGGGCCTCTTTTAGACTGGATGTTTGAAGTTAAATATCATTTAAAAAAAAAAAATTAAAAAAAAACCGGCAAGGTGGAACTGGGGAAAAAACTGGCCATGGACTTGAGATCTCCAGGCTGACAATAGACAGACTGATGGATATGGGGAATTCAAACCAGGGAAGGGGGGGGGGGGAGATTTGGAATCCAAAGGCTGTGCAACTATTTTTTGAATCCTTTTATATCCTTTATCTTCTATATCTTTTTATATCTTTTTGTATATCTTTTACTTTGATTGGACGTGTTTATTAAAAAAGGGAATTCGTGGAAGGAAACTGGGGTGGACCTTGGGGGAAAATTTTTTTCTGTTAATGATGAGGGATGGTGGAATGACTGTATAAATTAAATTGAATAGTGGGTTAAACAAATTAAGTTTTAAATTGGGAGTAAGAGCTTGTAGAACCAAATTAATGAAAGGGAAATACAGTTGGGAGGGGGATGGGGGAGTCCCATAAAGTTGGCAATGAAAGTAAGGTTTTAAGTGTATTTTATTTTTATTTTTTCTTTGTATTTCTATCTTTTGTGTTTTGGAAACTTTAATAAATATGATTTTTTTAAAAAAAGGATGGGTCATAAGGAAAGGGTTAAAATGGGTGTGATGTGATTGGCCAGTGAGAATGCAAGGGGGAGTGGGAGGTTTTGAAAGTCAGTTGAGGTTTGGGAATTGGAGAAGGAAGAGGGAGGAATAGGCAGTGGGTTGGTTGAGTTGTATTGTGAGAGAGTGAGAGGAATTATTAGGTTGAGTCAGATAGATAGTTGGAATAATCAGTTTGGAGTTGTTAGGAACTAAGATTAAGAAACTGACAAGAGAAAAATAAACTGAAACCATACGCTTGTTCCTGCATTTAAAAATAAACTTGATTATTTGTTAATGTTAACAACTGTCTGGGCTCCGTGTGTCTCCGTGAGAAGCAGGGTGGGGGCAGCGAAGAAAGCAATCACGGTGGTGGCACAGGGTCAATAGACTGTCAGACGTCTGGGGGCCCTGTGTGATCGCCACAAGGCCTTAGAGCGAAGCACGTGTATCTCACATGTGCCTTGAGAGCAATGGTGGAGGGACCGTCGGGGTGCTTAAAAGGAGGCTGTTGTTTCGTTTGGGGGGGGGAGAGTCTCAGCGACGTCAAAAAGGAAGAGCCAACCGCGCCTACAGGATACGTGTGCTTGCTACTCTGATTTGGAAGATGGGCAGTGGAAGTGGCACATGCTTGTGCTAAAAGCAGATCTAATGAAGATTAAGTTAATGGCAACCTTTTTTAAAATTAATATTCTTCATTGATTAAAAAAATTGCATGTCTATACAAACATTATGTACAATCTCTTAACAGGTAGAAAAAAAGAAAATAATATAACATGTTTAACTTTACAAAACTTAATGTTCTCAGTCCATGATTTGCTTTTCTTATGTATAAAAATGTTTATTTCCTGGCCCACCTCCCATCACTGTGGAGAGAGCTTGGGGCAAGGGATAAGAATGCAGGGTTGGCCTGACATCCATCAGTTCTCTGGCTCCAACAGTGGCCATCCAGGCATTTCTGCAAAACTCACAATCAGGACATGATGGCAAGAGCCACCCCCTCTTTGTGAGGAAATCCCGTATACAAATAGCCAATTCAATTTCCTAGCTGCCAGCCTTTATGTGGCCAAAATGGAACCCTTCTTCCAAGGAAGAGAGGGAGGTACCAGTAACCTTGAGGCAGCTCCATTGGTTACGTATATCCAATAAATTTTTAGGTGGGGGGGGGGGAAGATAGCCAAAGCCATGCAATGAGAACTGCACATGGTCAGTGGATACAGAAAACTGGCTGTGGGGGTAGGGGCTGGTGAACAGCAGGAATGAAAAACTGGAGAGGGATGGATAGCAATGGAGTGTGCTGGAAAAGGGTAATGTTTTGGATCAGAAGCACTCAGTGCCTCAGCATTTTCATCCATGTCTTTACTGGACAGGCTGCTCTGGTGCTTATCACTGGAGACTGAGAGAGTACCTTGCCTTCAACTTCTTCTCAATGACAGCATCCCCCTTCCTTCATCCATAGCCATATATGACAATTGCTGAGCCTGATGGGGGTTGTAATTCAGCAACATCTGGAGGGCCAGAGGTTCCCACACTTACTTGCAGGCTCCGGCCTAACACCAAGTTCATCAGAGTTGGGTCGTTGTTGGCTAAGAGCACCAGGAATGATGGGAGTTGTAGTCCAACAACATCTAGGGACCCAAGATTGAATGACACCGGCTTGTAGGATATATTGTTGCCGAGGCTAAGATCAAACACATCCATTCTTAAGGAAATTAGCCCTGAGTGCTCACTGGAAGGACAGATTGTGAAGCTGAGGCTCCAATACTTTGGCCACCTCATGAGAAGAGAAGACTCCCTGGAAAAGACCCTGATGTTGGGAAAGATGGAGGGCACAAGGAGAAGGGGACGACAGAGGACGAGATGGTTGGACAGTGTTCTCGAAGCTACAAACATGAGTCTGACCAAACTGCGGGAGACAGTGGAAGACAGAAGTGCCTGGCGTGCTCTGGTCCACGGGGTCACGAAGAGTCGGACACGACTAAACGACTAAACAACAAGAACAGGCTAAGCAGTCCTGGGTCTTGATAGGAGGCCACACGTATACCACATTGAGTTTCATGATGGAAGAAAGGAAGGATATGGCAGCAGAAAAGTAGGATGTTTCTTAAATAAATCAAGGCCCATGGTTGCTTTTTGCTGAGCCCTGCTATATAGGTCTGCAGGACTCTGCCTCATGTTGGATTTTGGGCAGGGGGGAGGTGTGTTGCCAGGATACTCTTTTCATCCTGCTTGCATTCTTTCTGTATAAAGAATGTAAATCATTTTAACTGATTTTAATAGCATTCTGATATTGCTTTAAACTGCCCAGCAACACCTTCAGGTCATGTGGGTTTCCCTTGTTGATTCCAGTATCCATCCGGTCAAGACCAGACCCAGAGGCAGGGATGGTCTTTGAACAATGATTAATCCTGCCTCCTTGGTAATGACATGGTCTGGTCTTAGCGTAACTCCTCCTCCTGCCCATGATCACTGAGATCAGATGTCCCAGTGCATCCCCCCCCCCCCCCCCGGAACCTGCTCCAGCCATTCTGTTGGCTGGGGCCCACTCCCATGCAGCCCTGATCCTGCCCCTTAAAAACAAAACACAAACTATACAACAACCAATAAAACAACAAAAAACAAAACAGTTATACTCAAATTAATCCCCAACCAGAAACCCAGCCCCCCAACACAGCAAAAAAAAAAGGGGGGGGGGGAGAAAAAACTGCTTAAGGGCATTTTAAAACACGTTAGACACTCATTTCTATAGCATGTGAGCCTTTGTGTCAGTGTCAGGTAAACAGGTATTTTGTTTATATTGGCGGTGGGAGAGACCAGTGTCCAGGAGGTGGTTGGTTGCAGGATATTCGTCAAAGCAATGTCCAATCTCTGCGGTGTTTGAAAGTGACCCCCAATGGTTGTTTACACATGCGAGGGAGCCATTGCCTGCTGCAGTCAACATGTGGCAACCGTGTGCGTCTAAACTCCTGGGAGGTAGAGACCCAAATCTGGGGATGGCAGATCTCTAGCTAGGGATTGACCCAAGCTCCTTCTGCCCGCTGACCAGAAAAGCCATATCCCCCACAAAAAAAGTCCACCCTGAGAGTCCTTCTCCTTTCACTCTCCAGTTTTACAAAGGCAAACTCCTATTAGGCAAAGGTGGGTTGCAGAACTTCTAACAAAATTTTGCTTTAACAGAAAAGTGGTGGTGGTTCTCTCATTGCGAATAAGTGAGGTTCATAGACCACAGAATGAAAGAGTTGGAAGGGACCAAGAGGGTCATCTAGCCGAACCCCCTGCAATGCAGGAATCTTTTTGATAAGGTGGGGCTTGAACCCACAACCCTGAGAAACTCATGCTGTACCAACTGAACAATCCCAGGACTCAGATCAAATTCAGCCGGTGGGATCAAGTTATTCTGATGCTTCCAAATGCACAGGTAAAAGAAATTTTCAGACTGAACAAGTGGTATCATCATCATCATCATCATTCCCCAGCCAATTTGGGCGGCTTCCAGCAAAATATAAAAGCATAATAAGACATCAAACATTAAAAACTTCCTGAATCTGCTTCTTTGAGAGAAGCCGACAAATTTAGGACAGATGCTCTATATCAGCTCAATGACAGGGAACCAGGCAGAGGGCCTTCTTGGTAGCGGCACCTGCTCTGTGGAACGCTCTCCAATCAGATGTCAAGGAAATAAATATCTATCTGACTTTTATAAGACAACTGAAGGCAGCCCTGTATGGAGAAGCTTTTAATGTCTGATGTTTCATTAGTTTTTAAAAAATATTCTGTTGGGAGCTGCCCTAGTGGCTGGGGAAACCCAGCCAGATGAGCAGGTATAAATAAGGTTGTTGTTATAATATTATTATTATTATGCTTAATTGAATAGCAGTTCCCGGAAGCCGCCAGAGGGGAGAGATGCACTTGGGCTCCAATCCTCCTTGCAGGCTTGGCCACCATGAGGAGACAGTGCTGAGATTCCTGCATTGCAGGGGGTTGGACTAGATGACTCTCAGGGTCCCCTTCCAACTCTACGATTCTATGATTCTAACAGGGTGCGGGAGTAGATGGGCTTGATCAAACTACAGGGCTCTTCGTGTGGTGTGTGTGTGTGTGTGTGTGTGTGAGAGAGAGAGAGAGAGAGAGAGAGAGAGAGAGAGAGAGAACACCTTCAGGGAGAGGCCCCTGTCTCTTATTTGCGAAGAGGATGAATCAGCAGCAACTCTCCCCCCCCCCCCCAAACCTGACCTGTCGCTTCCTTGCCTGCTCTCTCTCCACCCCCAACCCCAATTATGGGTATTGCATTGCATTGCACAACCCCCCCCCCCCCAAAGCTTGCTGCACCCCGAGGCGCTTTGCACTCACCGGATTCCTTGCAGGACAAGGACAGTGCATGACGGCAGAGGGGGCGGGTCAGCTGCTCTGCTTAAGCCACGCCCCCTTTCCCAAGTCAGTATCGAGCAGCAGCACACTCCCCTCTAGCAGCCTGCACTCTCTGGCTTAAGGGAACGAGCATCTGTTCCCTATACTCGAAGCCCAGGTTGCCTCCCTCCTCTCCCCATTGGCTGGCTACTGCAAGGTTTGGCTGGGTACTGCAAGTATTCCCCCCCCCCCGGAAATATCCTGCCTCCCAGGCGGGAGCTCCCATTCCCGGCCCCGCTGCCCAGGGTCGCTGCCACCATCGCCAGGATTTCGGGTTAGTGCAAAGCCAGCGACGGGGAAGGAGGGAAGGGGCTTGGCAAGGGGTGGGGGGTCCAGGATGAGAAGCCCCGGGACGGGGAGAAGAAGAGAAGGGAGGAAAGGGAGCTGTTTCTCTTAATGGGGCCTTGAAGGAGGGGGGGGGGGTTCCGCTGTGGAAAGAGAGAAGCTTCTTCCTGCCCGGATGTGATGCAAAGGGAGTTGCAGGGAATGAGGCGGGAAAGGGGAGAGGTTTGGGCATTGCTGGGCAGGCTCGCAATAAAATAATAATAAAACTAATAAAACTAATAAATATAATAATAATACCAATTATTATTTTCTGGGTTTCACCAGCCCATTTTCTGGGTTTCCCCAGCCACTCTGGGCGGCTTCCAACAAAATAAGAAACACCAAAAACATCCAAACATCCAAGTCTTCCGTTTTGTAGAGGAGATGGGGACATGGATTGCTGGATGGCAGAGAAAGAGGAAAAGATGGCGAGGAAAACAAAGGCAGGGGGGGCCAGGCAGGAAGAAGGAAGGGGTGAGGCCTTCTCCAAAGCAGCTCTTTGTTCCTTGAACTCCTTGCATAAAGTAGTGGGGGCAGGGCCGGATTGAGGTTTGATGAGGCCCTAAGCTACTGGAGGTAATGGGGCCCTTTCTATGTCCAGCTATCCTTTGTCAACAGCAAATTGTCACTGCTTTTTGTGTTGAATATAAGTTGTGTGGTAATTTATGGAACTAATAGGTATCTAAAACCATTTGCACATAACAGAGTATGTATTTTCTCAAGGTAATTGTTGAACTGAAATACAATTACGAAGTATATTAATAGTGAAATAATTATTAAGCTCTAACTTAAAATGATTTTGTTCTTCATAACAAACTTAATATTGCAAACACATTGGCATTTGGCAATAACAAAAGTTCCTTTAGAAACACAATTTACAAAGACTCCTAATCTGGTCCTAGAAACTTGCTATAATAATAGGTGTAAATATATGATGCAAACTACTAATAATTATAAATAGCATTATTAATATGAAATTAAGTGTTATAACCTGTACAATGCAATTGTAGTTAATACAATGCATTTTTTAATATCAGTACTGTATCAATATTACCATAATAGTCCACATTCTTCATTGGGACAGCAGACCTTTGTACCCTGTTACACTTAGTGAGTGTAAAAGACAGTATTTCTAGTAATATGTCGCAATTTTAAATAATACCAATACTATACACACCTGTACATAAAAATTATTTTACAGGACTAATTGTATTAATGCATCTACCCAATACCCATTCAGCTGTATAATTTTATCATGATTCATTGTGTACACTGTGTATACAAACAGTACAGAAACATGATCTAAATTACAATACTTTCCTTCTTGCCTTTGCCAAAGCAAAGTTACTGAGGATATCATCAAATGATAAACTGCTTAGCTTGTCACTTTCTATGTACATGAGGCTGAAGTAACATAATTTATCTTGAGACATTGTTGTTCCAAATTCATTTTTTATCCTCTTCAGCTGAGAAACGGATCTTTACAAATGGCAATTTGCAATCATCCTTCAAAGGAACATTCTCAGAATTGCTTCTACATTAGTGAATGCTGATTGGACATCGTTGTTGTTGTTTAGTCACTTAGTCGTGTCTGACTCTTTGTGACCCCATGGACCAGAGCACGCCAGGCACTCCAGTTTTCCACAGCCTCCTGCAGTTTGGTCAAACTCATGTTAGTAGCTTTGAAAGCACTGTCCAACCATCTCGTCCTCTGCATATAAGTTAAATAAGCAAGGAGACAATATACAGCCTTGCCGTACTCCTTGCCCAATTTTGAGCCAATCAGTTGTTCCATATCCAGTTCTAACTGTTGCTTCTTGTCCCACATAGAGATTTCTCAGGAGACAGATGAGGTGGTCAGGCACTCCCATTTCTTTAAGAACTTGCCATAGTTTGCTGTGGTCCACATAGTCAAAGGCTTTTGCGTAGTCAATGAAGCAGAAGTAGATGATTTTCTGGAACTCTCTAGCTTTCTCCCTAATCCAGCGCATGTTTGCAATTTGGTCTCTGGGTCCTCTGCCCCTTCAAAATCCAGCTTGCACTTCTGGAAGTTCTCAGTCTACATACTGCTTAAGCCTGCCTTGTAGAATTTTAAGCATAACCTTGCTAGCGTGTGAAATGAGCACAATTGTGCCGTAGTTGGATCATTCTTAGGCGCTGCCCTTCTTTGGGATTGCGTTGTAGACTGATCTTCTCCAATCCTCTGGCCACTGCTGAGTTTTCCAAACTTGCTGGCATATTGAGTATACCACCTTAACAGTATCATCTTTTAAGATTTTAAATAGTTCCACTGGAATGTCATCACTTCCTCTAGCGTTGTTATTTGCAGTGCTTTCTAAGGCCCGTTTGACTTCACTCTCCAGGATGTCTGGCTCAAGGTCAGTAACCACACTACCTGGGGTGTATGGGACATCCATATCTTCCTGGTATAATTCCTCTGTGTATTCTTGCCACCTCTTCTTGATGTCTTCTGCTTCTGCTAGGTCCTTACCACTTTTGTCCTTTATTATGGTAATCTTTGCACAAAATGTTCCTTTCATATCTCCAATTTTCTTGAACAGATCTCTGGTTTTTCTCATTCTATTGTTTCCCTCTATTTCTTTGCACTGTTCATTTAAGAAGTTCCTCTTTACTCTCCTTGCTATGTGTTGGAAGTCTGCATTCAGTTTTCTGTATCTTTAACTATCTCCCTTGCATTTTGCTTGCCTTCTGTCCCCCGCGGTTTGTAAGGCCTCATTGGACAACCACTTTGCTTTCTTGCATTTCCTTTTCATTGGGATTGTTTTCATTGCTGCCTCCTGTATGATGTTCCGAGCCTCCATCCATAGTTCTTCAGGCACTCTGTCCACCAAATCTAAATCCTTAAATCTGTTCCTCTCTTCCACTGTGTATTCATAAGGGATTTGATTTAGATTGTATCTTACTGGACCAGTGGTTTTCCCTACTTTCTTCAGTTTAAGCTTGAATTTTGCTCTAAGAAGCTGATGATCTGAGCCACAGTCAGCTCCAGGTCTCGTTTTTGCTGACTGTATAGAACTTCTCCATCTTTGGCTGCAAAGAATATAATTAATATGATTTTGATGCTGCCCATCTGGTGATGTGCATGTGTAGAGTCATCTCATGTGTTGTTGGGAAAGAGTGTTTGTGATGACCAGCTTGTTCTCTTGGCAGAACTCTATTAGCCTTTGCCCTGCTTCGTTTTTAACTCCAAGGCCAAACTTGCCAGTTGTTCCTTTTATCTATTTGACTCCCTACTTTAGCATTCCAATCCCCTAGGATGAGAAGAACATCCTTCTTTGGTGTCAGTTCTAGAAGGTGTTGTAAGTCTTCATAGAACTGGTCAATTTCAGTTTCATCAGCAGCAGTAGCTGGTGCATAAACCTGGATTACTGTGATGTTAAAAGGTCTGCCTTGGATTTGTTTTGAGATCCTTCTATCATTTTTGAGATTGCATCCCAGTACAGCTTTTGCCACTCTTTTGTTGACTATGAGGACCACTCCGTTTCTTTTACGGGTTTCTTGTCCACAGTAGTAGGATATGATGATCATCCAAACTAAATTCGCCCATTCCCATCCATTTTAGTTCATTGATGCCAGGGTGTCAATATTTATTCTTGCCATCTCATTTTTTACTACAACCAGCTTACCATGGTTCATGGATCTTACATTCCAGGTTCCTATGCAATTTTTTTCTTTGCAGCACTGGACTTTTCTTTCACTTCCAGGCACATCCGCAACTGAGTGACCTTTCGGCTTTGGCCCAGCTGCTTCATCAGCTCTGGATCTACTTGTACTTGTCCTCCGCTCTTCCTCAGTAGCATGTTGGATGCCTTCCGACCTGTGGGGTTCATCTTCCAGCGTCATAACTTTTATACGACCATGGAGTTTTCTCAGCAGGGATACAGGAGTGGCTTTCTGGTTCCTGCCTATCTGTCTTGGGTGGCCCTACACTGCATAACTCATAGCGTGTCTGAGTTATTCAAGCCCCTTTGCCATGACAAGGCAGTGATCCATGAAGGACATGGTCATTAAATATTACTTGGTACAGATCCTGATGTGTCAGATTATCATGTTCATGGCTTTGACTTTTTAATGTATTGATGAAAATGGTTGAGTTCTCCAACAAGGTTCATGTCCACATCTTCAGGATATGTTTGGCTTAAAGCATTAACTTCTTCACAAATCTCTTCCTTTGTAGCATCTAGTTTTGTTAAGAATGAAATAATAATAATAATAATAATAATAATAATAATAATATTTATACCCCACCCATCTGGCTGGATATCCCCAGCCACTCTGGGCGGCTTCCAACAAAAAATTAAAAATACATAAAATCATCAATCTTTAAAAACTTCCCTAAACAGGGCTGCCTTCAGATGTCTTCTAAATGTCAGATAGTTGTTTATTTCCTTGACATCTGACGGGAGGGTTTTCCACAAGGGCAGGCGCCACCACCGAGAAGGCCCTCTGCCTGGTTCCCTGTAACCTCGCTTCTCGCCAGAAGGCCCTTGGCGCTGTACCTCAGTGTCCGGGCTGAACGATGGGGTTGGAGATGCTCCTTCAGGTATACTGGGCCAAGGCCGTTTAGGGCTTTTAAGGTCAGCTCCAACATTTTGAATTGTGCTCAGAAACATACTGGGAGCCAATGTGGGTCTTTCAAGACCAGTGTTCTGTGATCTCGGCGGCTGCTCCCAGTCAGCAGTCTTTTTTGCAGTATCATTGTATACTGATGCCCTTTGTGCCAGATTTGATTCTAATGCATCCATCGCAGGTATAAATGCTTTGATTATGAACTTGTTTCCTGGCTCAAGGTTCTCTAAAGCTTCATCTTCATCCTCACCTATATGCCTCCTTATAGATCAGCAGTTATCAACCTGTGGGTCCCTAGATGTTGTTGGACTACAACTCCCATCATCCCTGAGCTCTGGCATTGCTAGGTAGGGGTGATGGCAGTTGTAGTTCAACAACATCTGGGGACCCACAGGTTGAGAAAGGCTGTTCTAGATCTTCTTCTGCTTTTCTTGTAATCAACATCAGGCAATTTGTCCTTTGCCTGTTCTTTAAAATGATCAAAAAGATCTCTGGAACCAAGTTCCTCCATTTTATTCAAAATGTTTGTGGCTTGATTACTTGTTTCACCCTTCTCTGTGGTATCAATATGCAGCCAATGCAATGCAGAAATTGTTCCATTGTAACCGCCAAGTTCTGCACTTGTGGCCCTTGAATGAGTTTCCCATCTTGTCTTTGGCAAAAACTTTGGAACTTTTTTTTTTTAAAAAATATTTGTATTCAGATTTTATAACAAATTTTAGCATAATCAAAAATTTAAATTTTTCTGTGTATAAGACTGTGTATAGGTGTTCCCCTCCCCCCAAAAAATAGATTTAAAATTGGGGCTCGTCTTATACACAGGTAGTGCTGAGGGGTGTTTTCTTAATTTGGGGTCCCTCCATGGGACGTCTTATAGACAGAAAAATACGGTACATTTTACATTCCAATGAACACCCCCCCCATGACTTCCCCCAACTTCCCTTTCTGGGTTATTGTTGTTAAATCGTTTAGTCGTGTCCGACTCTTTGTGACCCCATGGACCAGAGCACGCCAGGCACTCCTATATTCCACTGCCTCCCGCAGTTTGGTCAAACTCATGTTCCTAGCTCTGAGAGCACTGTCCAACCATCTTGTCCTCTGCATATAAGTTAAATAAGCAGGGAGACAATATACAGCCTTGTTGTACTCCTTTCCCAATTTTGAGCCAATCAGTAGTTCCATATCCATTTCGAACTGTTGCTTCTTGTCCCACATAGAGATTTCTCAGGAGACAGATGAGGTGGTCAGGCACTCCCATTTCTTTAAGAACTTCGAGACCTTGGTACAACCTTGATACAAATTTCAAAATATGTACACAAAACCAACAGAAAGACTCACAGGTTTATAGTGGCACCAGCTTTCCTAGTCAAGAGCCCACTTTGTCAGACTGCAGCCCACAAAAGCTTAGACCATAATATATTTATGAGCCTTTAAGGACTGCAAAAGATGAATAAACAGAAGCATAGTTAATCTATGGACTTCTATCCTACTGGAAACAGTGACGGCCAGCAACTTGGATATCTTGGGGGGGAAAGGATTAGGCTGGTGTCTGTGCTCTGCCCTTCGGGTCCTACTCAATAATGCTTCTTAATACTAGTTTCTGGAAAGCACAGGACTCGGGCTGAAATCTTGCTTGCTGGTTTCCCCCAGGCATCTGCTTGGCTCTGTGAGAACAGGATGCTGGACTAGGTGGGCCTTTGCCCAATCCAGCAGGCTCTGTTTAGGTTCTAATATGTTGCAATATTTTTACACTTACATGTGGCATCAGAACATTTCAATTTTACTTCTTACTCATAGGAGAGACTGTGATTGGAGCCTGAGATCTTTTCCTCACTTGAAAAGGAAAAAGACAGATGTGTCTTAAAAGCCAGTTCCACTGTAGATCTCTACTATAAAATGATGCTGCTCTCTTAAGTGTGAATGGAGTGATCATGGGTTTCTCTTGCCATAATCTCACCATCATTCCTAAAAATTTGGAACATGGAGAGGACAGTTGAGAATGGAGAGGGAGTGAAAATAAGAGAAGGTGCACATGGGAATTGATGTATGTTCAGTTCCTTTCTTGTCTTTCTTAAAAGTCTAACAGGATTCTCTCCCTCCCCCCAACTCCCAAACAGGTCAGGAAGACGATGGTCAGGATTCTACGGAGCCATCTGTGAATTCATTGGGAAGAACAAAGAAACAGTTTAAATGCAGGGAATGTGGAATGTGCTTTAGTCACTGTAGAAAAATGAGGATACACCAACAAACTCACACAGGGGAGAAACCATTTGAATGTATGGAGTGTGGATGGAGCTTCAGTCACAGTGGAGCCCTCAGAACACATCAGCGAACTCACACTGGGGAGAAACCGTTTAAATGTATTGAATGTGGAAAGAGCTTCAGTCAGAACGGAACACTTAGAATACACCAACGAACTCACACTGGGGAGAAACCATTTAAATGTATTGAATGTGGAAAGAGCTTCAGTCAGAATGGAGCACTTAGGAGACATCAACAAATTCACATGGAGGAGAAACCATTTAAATGTATGGAGTGCGGAGAGGGGTTCAGTCACAGTGGAGCACTTACGATGCATCAACGAACTCACACTGGGGAGAAACCGTTTAAATGTATTGAATGTGGAAAGAACTTCAGTGAAAGTAGAAACCTTAGAATACATCAACGAACTCACACTGGGGAGAAACCATTTAAATGCATTGAATGTGGAAAGAGCTTCAGTCAGAATGGAGCACTTAGGAGACACCAACGAACTCACATGGGGGAGGAACCATTTAAATGCATTGAATGTGGAATGAGCTTCAGTCGTAGTGCAGAACTTAGAATACATCAACGAACTCACAAGGGGGAGAAACCATTTAAATGTATTGAATGTGGAAAGAGCTTCAATTATAGTGGAGAACTTAGAATACATCATCGAACTCATACGACAGAGAAACCATTTAAATGCTTTGAATGTGGAAAGAGCTTCAGTCAAAGTGGAAACCTTAGAAGACATCAACGAACTCACACGGGGGAGAAACCATTTAAATGCATTGAATGTAGAAAGAGCTGCAGTCGTGGTGATGACCTTAGAAAACATCAACGAATTCATATGGCAGAGAAACCCTTTAAATGTATTGAATGCGGAAAGAGTTTCAGTCATAGTGGTGCCCTTAGCATACATCAACAAACTCACACAGGGCAGAAACCATTTAAATGCATTGAATGTGGAAAGAGCTTCAGTAGTAGTGGATACCTTAGAATACATCAACGAACTCACACGGGGGAGAAACCATTTGAATGCATGGAGTGCGGAAAGAGCTTCAGTCAAAGTGGAAACCTTAGAATACATCAACGATCTCACACAGGGGAGAAACCATTTAAATGTATTGAATGTGGAAAGAGCTTCAGTAGTAGTGGATACCTTAGAATACATCAACAAACTCATACAGGGCAGAAACCATTTAAATGTATGGAGTGTGGAAAGAGCTTCAGACAGTGTGGAGACCTTAATATTCATGAGCGAATTCACCCAGGTGAAAAGCCATATCAATGTATGCAGTGTTCCACTCAAGGTTCACTCTTTACTTCACATCAAGAAACTCATAAAGGCGGAAATCAATTTTAAATGCATGGAACCCGTGTGATGTTCTGGTGTTTGTCTTTAAATTTGTACACACATTTATATATGTATTAAAGTAATGAAGGTCGCATATACTATTATGTACAGAAGAAGTTGCAAGTTGTTGCTAGATAAACGGGGAGAGTGTGAATCTGGAATGCTCAAGGTGTGTGATGAATCTGTTGAGTTTTGACCTCCGCCCTTCAATGCCAAAATGATGGGGTGCCCTTGTCTTGTGGATCAGCATCTGTCGGCTTCAGGGAAATGGGATACCTCAGATGTTGGGAAACAACGCCCATAAGCCTCAGCCCATAT
The DNA here is from genome assembly GCF_964106645.2 of Podarcis pityusensis. Lineage (NCBI taxonomy): Eukaryota > Metazoa > Chordata > Lepidosauria > Squamata > Lacertidae > Podarcis > Podarcis pityusensis. The sequence continues at coordinate 110,678,833 of NC_138029.1, forward strand.
GGCCAAGATTGATTGGAGTTGTAGTTCAAAAGCTCAAGGGGGGAAAATCTCATGTGTCTTACAACGTTTCATTATGAATAATTATAGGTAAAACTTTTGTTGATACAGAGCTCATTTTTAGCTTCCAGGAGCAGCTGGTCACTTCTGCTTTATAAACAAACCCAAATATATTGACACACTTTACATTAAAACCAAATTTCAGAACAGAGACAAACAATTTTTTTTTTAAAAGCCCCTTTTTTTCTTTACAAATCATTATCTTCTCAATCCAAGATTTGCTTTTCATATGTATAAAAATACTTGGTTAGCAAGGGGGTACAGAAATAATAATAAAAAAGCTACAATAAAAGCATTATCAGCATTTAAAAAGAAATGCTAGTGGATGTTCAAGGCATTGAGTTACAAATTAAGGCAAAGATCAACCATTCTGCAAGCTGTTCCCCATCCAGTATTTCCCAGCTTCTGCCTTCTGAACTATGTTCCTCTGCAAACCACTGTTCCAAATCTATACAGTCCTCCTGCTCCTGGGAAGATTCGGGGGAGGCTCCCACGAATGCGCCTCAGTGCAGCTCTCCTCAGCTGGGTCCCTGGTTAGGTTTTGGTTTAGGGGAGCAAGCATGGGCCTGGACCTTGGGTGGGGGCGAGGGGAGAAGGGAAGAGAAGTAGAGGGGATGCTTTTTCTGCGCAAGGCTAGTTCTTGTTTCTCCCAAGTATGCACCTGTAATCAGCGAGTGTGCATTTAGCGGGAGTGTATCCCTTTGTCTTGGAGTGCAAGATTATTCAGAAGGCCTTGGAGCAAAGCGCGTGTATCGCATATGTTAAGTTGATTGCAGCCTTTTTTAAAATTAATATTCTTTATTGCAATTGTATCCGATTATTTCATGATCTATAAGGGACGCAGGTGGCGCTGTGGGTAAAACCTCAGCGCCTAGGACTTGCCGATCGCATGGTCGGCGGCTCGCTCGCCAGATGCAGCTTGTCACGCTGGCCACGTGACCCGGAAGTGTCTGCGGACAGCGCTGGCTCCCGGCCTATAGAGTGAGATGAGCGCACAACCCTAGAGTCTGGCAAGACTGGCCCGTACGGGCAGGGGTACCTTTACCTTTACCTTTATGTCATGATCTATTATGTATGTACTCGGGTATAAAGTCTCTGGGCGCTAGGGCCCGGGGCACAGTCTTTTGGAAAGGATTCCACTGGGTCAATTATTGCTCAGCAATAAACATCACTTTCTTTTTCTCCACTGCTACGTCTGTCAATTCTTGGACACTATTTGAGTTGGTCATTGGTACCTTAAAATCCTTGCAACATAACAATGGAGAGCATATTTTACATTGTCATATTTAAACAAACATGGTTCCATTCCAACGTCACTTACTCCCTATTTTCCCCTCTATAAAGAGTTCTTTATACAGAAATCTCCTGAACAGAAGTCTCTCTATTTACATGTATAGGGAGGGATCACTCTCTGTCTGGCTTATGACACCCTGTGTCTTTTGCAGTGTCCTGTATTCTCCTCACAGACACACAGAAACAGGGAACAGGGACATGCAGCAGCAGCAACAGCAGCAGCCAGCCAGCTCACTACAGCTCCCAGAATGCTTTGGGGGAATCCATGACTGACTGAAGTGGTACTAGAGTGATTTAAATGTGGTGTGGATGTGGAGAAGGCAAGCAATCAGGGGTGACAGTGAACAAATGGAGCCCACAATGGCAGCCTCCAGTGCCGTTTTGTGTTCCTCACAGGGCAACACAGCACTCGTCCCCACTGCCTGCCTTCTAAGATCTGGGACCGTGGCCATGGACAGCTTGTGACACAGCGTTGTAGGGCAAGGCTGTTTCAAGGGAAGGTGGGAAAATGCATTTCTGCCACGGTCAAGGTTAGCTAACTGACTGGATTCTTGAATAATAGGTTTCATTTTGCTTTTCACTCACTTCTGTGAGGCTCATGTCGCGTGTCATTACCATAGGAAACAATTTTGGGAGCCCGGTTAGGCAAACGAAACTCATTCTAGCTTGACCCTTTTGTATCCCAATGCAGAGCACTGTATTCAGATTATTTTTTTGCCACCCTTCACTATAAGGCCCCACCCTCGGCAGTTTAAAGCAATATCAGAATGCTATTAAAATCAGTTAAAATGATTTACACGCTTTATGCAGAAAGAATGCAATCAGGATGAACAAAGTATCCTGGCAACACACCTCCCCCCTGCCCAAAATCCAACATGAGACGGAGTCCTGCAGGCCTATATAGCAGGGCTCAGCAAAAAGCAACCATGGGCCTTGATTTATTTAAGAAACATTCTAGTTTCCTGCTGCCATATCCTTCTTTTCTTCCATGATGAAACTCAAGGTGGTATACCTGTGGCCTCCTACCAAGACCCAGGACTGCTTAGCCTAGGCAGCAATATGTCCTACAAGCCAGCATCATTCAATCTTGGGTCCCTAGATGTTGTTGAACTACAACTCCCATCATCCCTGGCGCTCTTAGCCTACAAGGACCCAACTCTGATGAACTCAGTCTTAGGCCGGAGCCTGCAGGAAAGTTTGGGAACCTCTGGCCCTCCAGATGTTGCTGAATTACAATTCCCATCAGGCTCAGCAATTCCCATCAGTCCGCCAGCAGGTCCTGAACAGCTGGTTGTGTAAAAATCTGTCTATTAACTTTTAGGGCCTCAAATAATTGTTTTCTGGCATAACTACCAAAATCACAGGAAAAGAATATATGCTCTAGAGTATCGGGTTCCTGTTTTCTGCATTTGCAGAGACGCTCTGATTCTGGGATAGCTAAGTATCTTCCTCTCACTACCACCGAGGGAAACATGTTGAATCTGGCCAACATAAACAGCCTACACAATTCATGTTTCTTCAGATTTGTCATGTATCCCTTTTGGAAATCTCTACACAAAGGGAGATTTAAGTGGATAGGAGAGCAAGTGCTGTGCTTTGCAGCCTCAAGCATGGCAAGAACACTTTTTTCTGTAAGAGTCTTCCTGATAATTTCCCATATGTCTTTGGGATCAGAGATTTCAAAGTCAATTAGAGTGAGCCCTATCGAATCCAGTTTTCTCCTGCAAATCAATGATAGATTGTAGATTGCACTATCACTTAAAAGATCGTAAAGTAGAGAATTAGGGGATAGGGCTCTATAATGGAGGAAGATCCAATATTTCAAGGTCCTCAACCATGCTCTTACTGATAAAGGCAATATTCCCAGCTCACAACATATTGTTTCATATTTTACAGAGTTTGCAAGTCCTAATAATGACCTCAGAAGGGATGTGTGGAATTTATCCAACCTCTTGAGGTCACCTGAAATCCACACTGGTGTGCCGTATAGAAGTTGGGCACAAAGTTTCATGTCAATCACTTGCAATACAGCTGGAATAAATCTGTTTCCTACTGGAGAAAAAAAGTACGATTTAATATGGTGGGCTGTCACTTTGGCCTTAACTATTGCAGCACATATATGTGTATTCCAATTCATATTATTTTTAAATGTGATTCCCAGATAATTGAAGTGCTTAACTTCCTGTATTAAATGTCCATTAATTATACAGCCTTTTGGGTTCCCTCTCTTTCCAAATTGCATAATCTTTGTCTTATCATAATTAATTTTGAGATTATTGAGAGAGCAGTAGTTTGAGAAACTCTTAAATAATTTTTTTAAACCCAAAACAGAGAGTGAAATAATTACAGCATCATCTGCATAAAGTAATAAAAAAAGTGGGCTATTGTTTAAATAAGGAGTATGAGTGGTTGCGTTTTGAAGAAATAATGGTAGGTCAGATAAAAATAAATTAAATAAGGTAGGGGCCAAGATACAGCCTTGCCTAACTCCTCGATTATTCAGAATAGGACCTGCAAGTCTACCATCTTTTGATACTTTAACATATATTTGGTTATTAGAATATAAACTTTGAATCAGTGTAAGTAGATATGGGTCGATACCAAGGTGTTCTAGTTTAGTCCATAGTTTGTTACGGTCGACCGAATCAAAGGCACTTTTTAAATCCACAAATGCCACAAAGAGTTTTCGTTTATTTCTTATGACATATTTATCCACAAGATGACTTAACACTAGACAGTGGTCAAGAGTTGACGCGCCTGCCTTAAAACCAGCCTGCTCTTTACCAGGTAGACCTTTTGTCAGCATCCATTCTTCCAATTTAATAAGCAGAGATTTGGCATAGATTTTACTTATGCATGGTAACAGACTTATAGGTCTGTAATTCTCTTGACAACTCCTATCACCTTTTTTAAAGATCGGTACCACTATTGAGTTGTTCCACGACTTAGGTACAAGGGCTGAGTGATAGATAGAATTAAAAAGCGGCACAAGTTTAATGGCCCACCATTCTACATCTAATCTCAACAGGTCTATTGGAATGCCATCCATACCAGGTGATTTCCCTTGCTTAAACGAAAAAATTATCCTTTTCATCTCCTCAACAGTAATTTGAAATTGTGTGGTTTTTGCCAAAGAAAATTTAAAATTTTCCTTTTTACAAACTTGGTGATCATAAAAAACATCAGTAAAATGTGAAATCCAAGCCTCATCGCTTATATTAGGGAAATCAGTGATATCTTTTATTGAGAGAAGTGACCAAAAAGTTTTGGTATCTTTGATTTCTAATGCAGTAACAATTTTAGACCATTTGGCTAGTGCAAACTCAGATTTTTTTTCCAGGAGCATGTTCTTAAAAGCATTTTTCATTTCAAAATAAGTCTTCCAGAGACCTTGAGAGTTGGTGGTATAGGCTGCTTTTAGACAAATTCTAAGTTCTTTCTTATAGTTAATACAATCTTTATCAAACCAGTTATACTTATTTAAAGGTTTGTTGCTGAACTGAGGGTCTAAAAAAGAAGAAAATAATTCCTGGATAGTCTTATAATAACAATCATTGTCCTCCAAGGGCATCAAATTTTGGTTAGCCACAGGTTCAAGAATAACTGGGTTATTTTCAAATACAGCCAATAAATCCTCCCTATTTTTATCACTTATATAAATTCTTTTGGCATAAATAGGGTTATCAATACTAATAAGAGGACTAATATCATTATTTCTAGGATTCCTGTACATCTCTAAAACTATTGGGAAATGGTCACTCCCTGAGCGAGGTACAAGTGTAAAAGAGGCAACTTCATTTAACATTTCAACGGAAACTAGAGCATAGTCAATTACGCTCCTACCCCTTTTGGAGCTGAAGGTAAAATTTCCCGGAATATCCGGCCACATTGAGCCATTCAAAAATGAGAGGTTAAATTCTAAAACCAATTGTAAAAGTTTTCCTCCCGCTTTATTAATAATGATGTCCTTTGAATTCCTCCCTATTCTCAATGGAAGTGGGGCATCTTCAGCTAGATTTGAGACATAGCGTTTATAGAGAGCTATATTATCTGATCCAATTCGAGCATTGGTGTCTCCCATTACAATCAGGGGAATATTTGGAGATTTACTACGTATTAAATACAGCTCTTCAGAGACTATATTCCAACCATAATCTGGTCTAATTTCCAACTCTATGGGAGGAAAATATATATTTAAAAGAAGAATTTCCCTGTAAACAATGGTAAATGATAACAATTGTGCATACTGTCCAATATTTCTGATATAATTAATTTTAAGATTAGAAGACTGTTTAATACCACAGATCAAACCGGCTTTAGGGCGACCTTTTGTTGATATTTTAGTAGCGGGTAAATTATAAGTAATAAAATTAGGGATATTTAAAGGTTTAAGAGACCAGGTTTCCTGCAAAAGTGTTATATCATAAGACTCAAGAAAATTTATAAAATCAGAATCAGCTAATTTACATGAGAGTCCAGCTACATTCCAGGACATAATAGAAAGAGTTTGGAGAGATCTTTGATTTGAGGGTGCTGGTGAGGTATGCGTGGTGCATTCCGTATGTCACACCAAGATTCTCTGGTTCTTACTATTAGCCCTTTCAGCGGGTTCAGATAGTTCAGATGCTAATTCAATGATGTTTAAAGATGTATTCAGTATGCTCACATTTGAGGAGGGTGGAATGCTAGGGTTGCAACCTGGCGCACCCATGCTGGGCACTTTATTTGGGGAGCCCAATTCAGTCTCATCTAATTCTCTCATTTTATCCCATGCTAATGTAGTGACCAGGTTTGCCTCTAGGATGGATTGCATGCGAGCTGGATTGTAGGAGGGGCATTTCGGCTCCAAGATCTGAGAGGATGGATTCATCTCCGCAGTAACCAATTGGCCTGGGGTAACGGAGGGTTTCCCGACCCATAAATCCAGCTCATGACGATAGAAGCATGAAGCCTGATCTGGGACATAATCAGATATATTTTGGTTGTGTGGTCCCGATTGGTCCTTCGTCAGATTTGTCAGACAAGAACGAAGGTTATTCAGTCTATAAAGTATTTTGTTCTGAGTTTCTTGAGGGAGGGCGCAATAGGAGTAAATTAAGTTATTTTCAAAACTTTCAAACCCGTTACCTTGGCTCGCCTCATATAAAGTCCCGGGAGAGTCTGGTCTTTGAGGATCATTAGTAAGTAACTCTGGGTGATGATTAGGTGAGTCCTCAGTGGCTTTTATATCAATTAGAGTGTGGTATTCAGCCTTTTGATGAGGTGCTGCAGTCGAAGTTGCAGAACTGGGGACTAGTGGGATAGGAGAGGCCTCATTTTTAAAGAACCTTGATATTTTTACACCACTTGTCTTTAGGTGTTCTCTGTGTTTATATATCAGTTTTGCCAATCTCCGATCATGGAATGTAGCCACCGCCCTGGCAAGCAAGCCATCAAAATATAGATATTCCACTTGGTCCAACTCCGAGGGATTACTCAAAGTACCTGGCATGTATGCCTTAAGGAAGTTCAATAGATGGACTTTGCGATCCTCTTGAGATAAAAATCCTGGAGGCTTAGGATAGCTAGAAAAAACAAGTTTGTTTTGAAGCAACACCAGCTTCCAGTTCTTATTTGTTGGAATGCTCTCCTTTTTGGATTTGGAGTTATCTATGGTTAAAACGTAGGACCATGGATCTTGGGGCAATAAATCTTGCTTAGAGCTTGGTGGTGGAGCAAGCGCTGAAGGTTTTAGACAATCCGGAGCTTTATCAGCACAGACGTTTGGGGGCAAATCCTGTTTAACTGGCTTCTTGGCTAAAGACTTCACCGGGTTCCCTCTAGACCCAGAGGCTGTTGTGCTCTCGAGTAGGTTAAAAAGTTTTTTAAAAACCATTTTTTTATAATACACTGTCTTAAAAAATTTTATGTTTTTACTTTTTTTAACATTTTTTACAACTGTGAATCTCCTTTTACAAGCATTAGCTCTGCGGGCTTTCTTACCCTTCCTTGATGAGCCACTCCTACAAAGGGTGGAGGCGAGGCCATGATTACTTTCCAATTCTGCAGGCATTCCGGGATTTCTCCAGAGAGTTTTACAGGAGTCAACCATGATGGTAAGACTTTTTGTGCAAATGTCCAAGTAGGACTTTATAGATTCAATGTCCTCAGTAAGGAGCACTAGCCATCTGATGATTGAGAGACCCTCTTCATTTGTCTCATGGGACTGAGAATAAGAGTCTTTCGAAGGTTTAATATTTCCCGAGGCCAATTCCGAAATTTGTTTTAACATTAGTTCCTCCATTTTTTGATCTAACGATGGTTCGAGAGGAACTTGGGATTTGGCTCTCAGTTTCGGGGATGCTTCATCGGCTGTATCGAGGATATTTTGTGTTGCTTCCAAAATATTCAGGCTTCTATCACTGCTTTTAGTACACTCCTTTCTTTGCATAACCGGTCCTTCACTATGGCTGTAAGAGAGATTGGTAGGAGAGAGTAGAATTTCCCTTCCCTTCTTGTTCTTGTTCTCATTCATTTCAGTCGTTTCCTTATTTGCTCCACATTTTGCTCTGTTCATGTAGAAGCGAGTGATTTTTGTTTGTGCTTTCTTTAGAGTGGCTCTTTTAAAGGTGGGTCTTACAGCCTTCAGAGAAAAGCCTGAGGTTTTGCAGCCACTCCTGGTCGTCACCATTGTTTCTTTAAAGTTGTAAATTATTTCTTTATTGTTGTAATAAACACGCTACAATGCATTGACTGAGATAAATAGATAAAAGGTAATTGTAAAAGAGAAGAAAGACAACGTGGTGGAGGAGCAGGGGTGAGTTTACTTATTCAGTTGCTGCAAAGTGATTACCGCAGAGGCTCTGGTGCTCCCCCGGTAATAATCAAGATGCTTAAAAAGGATTTTAAAATATATATATATATAAATGTCTTCTTTCAGGGTCTCAGTACCTTAAAACTTTGAGTTAAAAACTTAATTAAACTGAACTAGGATAATTAGCTCCGTCGCAGGGCTCTCCGCAAGTCAGTTTTGGGTAAAAGGGAGAGGTTCCAAGGCCTCCCCAGGCCCTTATCAGGTAAGCAATTTTTCTTTCCTCCCAAGGATTTCTCTCTAGTCACGTTCTTTTCCTTTAGGGAGTTATACTCACTCGGCTGCATTAAAAGTTCACAGCAGGTTTCCTTCCGTGCACACCTTTCTGTAAGTGTAGATAACTGGAACCTTATTGACGCATTCATCAAAGCATACTGCTCTTCTCTCAGGATATAAACTGGCTGCAGTCTGAAGCAAGGGTGGAAGATCCCAGCAGTTTATCAACGTCGCCAGTAAAACAGTAAAACAATAAAACGTTAGCTAAGAAAAACAGGGGCAGTGGTGAGGTGATAGGTCAGCCAATAAATCATTAAAAACTATAAAATTAGAGTCCAGGAAGGCTAAAAAAACTACTTAAAATCTTAATTGAAGGCAGGCGAACCTGACTATGCTGTTATCTCCGTCGCCATCTTGTCCTGCTGCTCTCTTAAGTGTGAATGGAGTGATCATGGGTTTCTCTTTCCATAATCTCACCATCATTCCTAAAAATTTGGAACATGGAGAGGACAGTTGAGAATGGAGAGGGAGTGAAAATAAGAGAAGGTGCACATGGGAATTGATGTATGTTCAGTTCCTTTCTTGTCTTTCTTAAAAGTCTAACAGGATTCTCTCCCTCCCCCCAACTCCCAAACAGGTCAGGAAGACGATGGTCAGGATTCTACGGAGCCATCTGTGAATTCATTGGGAAGAACAAAGAAACAGTTTAAATGCAGGGAATGTGGAATGTGCTTTAGTCACTGTAGAAAAATGAGGATACACCAACAAACTCACACAGGGGAGAAACCATTTGAATGTATGGAGTGTGGATGGAGCTTCAGTCACAGTGGAGCCCTCAGAACACATCAGGGAACTCACACTGGGGAGAAACCGTTTAAATGTATTGAATGTGGAAAGAGCTTCAGTCTGAACGGAACACTTAGAATACACCAACGAACTCACACTGGGGAGAAACCATTTAAATGTATTGAATGTGGAAAGAGCTTCAGTCAGAATGGAGCACTTAGGAGACATCAACAAATTCACATAGAGGAGAAACCATTTAAATGTATGGAGTGCGGAGAGGGGTTCAGTCACAGTGGAGCACTTACGATGCATCAACGAACTCACACTGGGGAGAAACCGTTTAAATGTATTGAATGTGGAAAGAACTTCAGTGAAAGTAGAAACCTTAGAATACATCAACGAACTCACACTGGGGAGAAACCATTTAAATGCATTGAATGTGGAAAGAGCTTCAGTCAGAATGGAGCACTTAGGAGACATCAACGAACTCACATGGGGGAGGAACCATTTAAATGCATTGAATGTGGAATGAGCTTCAGTCGTAGTGCAGAACTTAGAATACATCAACGAATTCATACGGCAGAGAAACCCTTTAAATGTATTGAATGCGGAAAGAGTTTCAGTCATAGTGGTGCCCTTAGAAAACATCAACGAACTCACACGGGGGAGAAACCATTCAAATGCATTGAATGTGGAAAGAGCTTCAGTAGTAGTGGATACCTTAGAATACATCAACGAACTCACACGGGGGATAAACCATTTAAATGTATTGAATGTGGAAAGAGATTCAGTCAAAGTAGAAACCTTAGAATACATCAACAAATTCATACAGGGCAGAAACCATTTAAATGTATTGAATGTGGAAAGAGCTTCAGTCAGAATGGAGCACTTAGGAGACATCAACAAATTCACATGGAGGAGAAACCATTTAAATGTATGGAGTGCGGAGAGGGGTTCAGTCACAGTGGAGCACTTACGATGCATCAACGAACTCACACTGGGGAGAAACCGTTTAAATGTATTGAATGTGGAAAGAACTTCAGTGAAAGTAGAAACCTTAGAATACATCAACGAACTCACACTGGGGAGAAACCATTTAAATGCATTGAATGTGGAAAGAGCTTCAGTCAGAATGGAGCACTTAGGAGACACCAACGAACTCACATGGGGGAGGAACCATTTAAATGCATTGAATGTGGAATGAGCTTCAGTCGTAGTGCAGAACTTAGAATACATCAACGAACTCACAAGGGGGAGAAACCATTTAAATGTATTGAATGTGGAAAGAGCTTCAGTTATAGTGGAGAACTTAGAATACATCATCGAACTCATACGACAGAGAAACCATTTAAATGCTTTGAATGTGGAAAGAGCTTCAGTCAAAGTGGAAACCTTAGAAGACATCAACGAACTCACACGGGGGAGAAACCATTTAAATGCATTGAATGTAGAAAGAGCTGCAGTCGTGGTGATGACCTTAGAAAACATCAACGAATTCATACGGCAGAGAAACCCTTTAAATGTATTGAATGCGGAAAGAGTTTCAGTCATAGTGGTGCCCTTAGCATACATCAACAAACTCACACAGGGGAGAAACCATTTAAATGCATTGAATGTGGAAAGAGCTTCAGTAGTGGTGGATACCTTAGAATACATCAACGAACTCACACGGGGGAGAAACCATTTGAATGCATGGAGTGCGGAAAGAGCTTCAGTCAAAGTGGAAACCTTAGAATACATCAACGATCTCACACAGGGGAGAAACCATTTAAATGTATTGAATGTGGAAAGAGCTTCAGTAGTAGTGGATACCTTAGAATACATCAACAAACTCATACAGGGCAGAAACCATTTAAATGTATGGAGTGTGGAAAGAGCTTCAGACAGTGTGGAGACCTTAATATTCATGAGCGAATTCACCCAGGTGAAAAGCCATATCAATGTATGCAGTGTTCCACTCAAGGTTCACTCTTTACTTCACATCAAGAAACTCATAAAGGCGGAAATCAATTTTAAATGCATGGAACCCGTGTGATGTTCTGGTGTTTGTCTTTAAATTTGTACACACATTTATATATGTATTAAAGTAATGAAGGTCGCATATACTATTATGTACAGAAGAAGTTGCAAGTTGTTGCTAGATAAACGGGGGAAGTGTGAATCTGGAATGCTCAAGGTGTGTGGTGAATCTGTTGAGTTTTGACCTCTGCCCTTCACTGCCAAAATGATGCGCTGCCCTTGTCTTGTGGATCAGCATCTGTCAGGCTTCAGGGAAATGGCTTCCTTCCCCCTTGGCCGTAGATAAGCAGAACAAAGGGAAAGGAGTCTTCTTACCAGTTAGAAACTTTAATGATTCCAGCGAGAGAACAAAGAACCCGTCTTCTAGGAATGGCGGTGCTCCCAATGAAGAAGTCCACCCCCTCACATCCCTAGTCACCCATGTCACTTCTGAGTCTTGTAACCTGGGCTCGCACCCTCTGTGCTTTCTGTCCTGCCACTTTTGCAGCTCTCCCTGACCTTGGGAAAAGCGGAGGGATGCTTTGCAGAGACAGTGAATCAGTTAGCTCTCTCTCCCCGAGTGTTTTTTCTTCAAGCTGTTCCCCATCCAGTATTTCCCAGCTTCTGCCTTCTGAACTATGTTCCTCTGCAAACCACTGTTCCAAATCTATACAGTCCTGCTCCAAGGAAGATTAAGGGGGATTGAGAGGCTCACACCATTGTGCCTCAGTGCAGCTCTCCTCAGCACAATCCCTGGAGATTGCGGTTAGGTTTTGGTTTAGGGGAGAAAGCGTGGGCCTGGGTCTAGGCCGGGGGGGGGGGGAATAAGGGTAGAGATTTACAAGGGATGCTTCTTTTTCTGCGCAAGGCTGGTTCCTGTTTCTCCTGAGTACACGCCTGTAATCAGTGTGTGTGCTTTTAGCAGGAGAGCGCCCCTTTGTCTCAGAGCGTAAGATGCTTCAGGAGGCATTAGAGCGAAGCGCCTGTATCATACATGTGCCATGAGAGCAATGGTGGGGGGAATGTAAATACCTGTCGGGGTGCTTAAAAGGAGGCTGTTGTTTCACGAGAGGGGGCGGGGGGAGGAGAGCCTTAGCAACGCCGAACAGAAAGAGCCAAGCGTGCTTATAGGATACATGTGGTTGCTACTCTGACTTTGAAGCTGGGCAGTGGAAGTGGCACATGCTTCTGCCAAAAGCAGGTCTGGGGAAGGGAAGATTAAGTTAATTGCAACCTTGACCTATGGTTACCAGACGTCCCCGTTTCCCAGGGAAAGTCCCCGGATTTACAAATCTGTCCCCGGACAAAATCCGCCCCTGGAATGTCCCTGGATATCATTTAATGTCCCCGGGTTTATATTTTAAGTGTTGTACATTTATTAGTAGGGAATGAATGTTGCATGATTGTTTCTTTTTTTAAAAAACATAATTTTTATTAACAGGCCAATCATATCACATTATTTCAAATCACATTAATTCAAATTATACAGCCAAATTTTTCAATTTTGTTGGGGGTACCCATACATCAAGCTCCGGACGAGAATCCAAACATCACTTCTATTACTCCTTTAACTAAACAGTTCTATCCAGATAGTCTCTTTTTTACTTTCTTCATCTTCTTGTTGTTGTCATATGTTCCTTTCTTTGCGATCTCTGATAATCTTCACAGGCAGGTTAAGAACAAACCTCGTCTGCGTGGGTTTTACGCACTCCACAAGTCATATCTCATAGGGACAGCCGCCATTCTACTCCTCCTTCGAAAATTTATCTGCGGTCTGCCCTTTAGTTTTCCCAGGCTTGTAAAATATCTCCTAGAGGGCTCTGCCAGGTTAAAGATCAAATTCCAAACATCGTTCACTTACAAATAGTCCTGGTTCTCCTCCCCCCGTCTTTCTTAAACAAGCCTTTCTTGCGAGACGCCATTTTAAAACTGCATCATAAAATTTTTCCATTCTCCGATCTTTACCAATCCTCTCTTCATTCATCATTAATTCATCCCACACAGTTTTTAGATTCCTGCTTGTGTAATAAAATATGGCGGTTCTTTTTTTTGGGGGGTGGAGAGTTATTTATGCTCATATAAGACAAAGTTTTTTCCTCCACCCCACCTTCATAGCTCCAAACATACCCATCTCTTAATGGCGCTTCATCTCTTGATTTATTTGTCTTCGCCCGCCGCTCCGATCCCAGAGATCCATTAATCAGCAGTCTTATCTCCCGACCTTTGCTTGACGTATGTGCTTTAACATCTTTCCAATTATATTTCGTGTTAAAGCAAACCAGCACGCGCAGATTGGAGACAGCGTCCGGGAAGAGGCGACCACACCGAGGGCTGAGCCATGTGACCGGCGCACCCCCTTCTCTCGAATCTGGGGGTGCATTGTGGCCACCGCTGGCAAGGCAGTCCCCCCCATATCCTTGGGGGGGGGGGAAGACTGCATACTTCCCATAGCAGCCTCTTAATTACCTCGTGTGGGTCGGAGAGATGTTATTGTCGGCCATCTTCCAATGCGCCACCTGGTGGCCACCCCAAATGTTGCATGATTGTTTCAACGGCACAAGACACATCATATGGGGACTTCTGGCGAGACAAAATAGTGGGCGCCACGACAGCAGCAGCTCCTGAAGCCAGCCAGAGTTAACTGCGCTACCAGGCTGGCTGCAGGGTGCTGAGACTGCCGCTGACGCTTCCACTGCTGAGGAGGAACTCGGGGAACCACTGACACCCCCCCACGACCCAAATCGAGCCAGGAGCGAGAGCACCTGGCCAACTGCCCAGCAGCACTCTGGGGCCAGGAAAACCCTGGAGACAAGGCAGGGAGAAGAAGGAGAAGGAAGAGAGAGTGTGCTGGTCCCGGGGGGAAGGTTACCGTTGGCGTAGTCAAAGTCCGGTCCTGGGTCACTAGCCTGGAAACAGTTCACAAGGAGCGGGGCGAGGTCCGAAGCAGGAAGCCGGGTGGGGACAGGAACACTGGAGGGTCAGGTCTGGGTCCGGGCAGGAACAGGTACTCAACAACGACATTGCTCCCGCAACCTGGGACCGGGCTGACTGGCCTTTATCTTCTCTGAGACCAGGGGCAGTCCTGGCCCCCAGGAGACCCGCCTCTCCTGGCCTTAAGGCGAGCACTCCTCCTGGGAGAAACCAGTTCCCTTCGCCTCTCTGCCCTGAGCCTCTGCAGTTCAGGAGAGGCTGAAGGGTTACTGGGCCCAGGGGGAGTCTCACCTGTAGGCACTGAGTCCTCAACCACCTCTGGAGCCAGAGTGGATTCACCTGGTGCCTGCTCCTGAGGATCCGGCACAGGTGCAGGTGCCTCAGAATCAAGGCCCTGCCCCAGTTCAGCCGGCCCTGGAGGCGGGGACTCCTGTGCAGGCTGGGATTCCTCCAGTTCACCCTCTGAATTGGATTCCCAGGCCATCATACCATCCCCCCCTCCCAGGCCCCCCCCCCCCAATCGAGGGTCTGGACCCGGCTTGCTGGGGTACGCCGCATGGAAATCTCGGAGGCAGGCAGGCGCGTGGACGTTGGCTGCTGGTTCCCAGGAATGGTCCTCCGGTCCATACCCCTTCCAGTCTATGAGATACTGTAGCTTTCCCCTGCGGTATCGGGAGTCCAGAATGCATTCCACCTTGTACTCAGGCTCCCCCTGAACCAAAACTGGCTGTGGTCGGGGACGGTTCGGGTGGAACTCGTCGGGTGGGGCCACCGGACTCAGAAGGGACCTGTGGAAGACCGGGTGAACCTTCAGGGTTGCGGGCAACCGGAGACGGAATGCCACAGGCGAGACTTGGTCCACGATAGGAAACGGGCCGGTGAAACGGGTGTCCAGCTTCCACGAAGGTCGAGAGGGGTGGAGGTGGCGAGTGGAGAGCCATACCAGGTCACCGACGTGGAGTTCCGACCCCACCTGGCGGTGGCGGTCGGCCTGGACCTTGTACGCCTCCTTGGCTTGCCGCAGTTGCTCCATCAATAGCTGTTGCTGGGACTGGAGCTCCTGAAGCCACTCCATCACTGCAGGGACCTCGGATGCCGGCAGCACATCTGGAAACAGCCGTGGATGATAACCGTAACTGGCCTGGAACAGGGTCTGCTGGGTGGACGCATTCACCGTGTTGTTGTAGGCGAACTCCGCCAATGCTAGGTGGTCGACCCAGTCATCCTGCTGGTAGCTGCAGTAACACCGGAGGTACTGCTCCAGCACCGCGTTCGCCCGTTCCGTCTGGCCATTGGTCTGTGAGTGGTAGGCTGATGAGAGACAGACTCTGTCCCGAGGGTCTGGTGCAATGCTCGCCAGAACCGGGATGTGAACTGAACGCCCCGGTCGGACACCACACGCTCAGGTTTTATGTTTTATTGATTTAATATTCTGTAAACCGCTTTGAGGTTTTTCTTAAAAATATAAAGCAGTATAGAAATGAAATAAATAATAATAAAGTATAGAGCAGGGATATCCAACATGCGGTTGCTCACATGTTGGGCAACAACTCTTATAAGCCTCAGCCCGTACGACCAAGGTTGATGGGAGTTGTATTTCAAAAGCTCAGGGGTTTAAAATCTCATGTTTCTTACAACTTGTCATCATGAATAATTTTACGTAAAACTTTTGTTGATACAGAACTCATTTGTAGCTTCCAGGAGCAGCTGGTCACTTCTGCTTTATAAACAAACCCAAATATATTGAAACACTTTACATTAAAACCAAATTTCAGAACAGATACAAACATAATTTTTAAAAAAAAACACACACCCTTTTTTTTTTACTTTACAAACTATTATCTTCTCAATCCAAGATTTGCTTTTCATATGTATAAAAATACTTGGTTAGCAAGCGTGTACAGAAATAATAATAAAAAAGCTACAATAAAAGCATTATCAGCATTTAAAAAGAAATGCTAGTGGATGTTCAAGGCATTGAGTTACAAATGAAGGCAAAGATCCAGCTATTGCTAGGTAGAGCCTGGAGACATAATCCTAGAATCACCCCCTGCCCCCCACAGCCCGCTTTTGCCTGTAAATGTATTTGATTCAAAGATCACATAAATCATATTTTTTGTCATTAATTCTGATGGGCGGGGACGAGTTAAAAGTCACCCACCGCATGGAGATATATGTGGGTTTGAGAGGCAGGTGGTCCACTGCTGGACGGCCATCTTGACCAGAATCTTTCTCAAGGCCTTGTCTTCTTCAGCCCAGGTAGGCCTTGGAATTCAGAATGCTTTGGAACTGAATTGACGCGACAGAAGCAAGAGGATGGGCAATGAATTCTGATGGCTTGCTTGGAACAGAAATGTATTTGGAAGACACTGTGCTGAAGAGGTATATTTGCAAAAAGCAAAAACACCTCACAGCCCACTCCACAAATTAAAGCAACCTTAACAAACTACAGCTCCCAGAATTCTTTGGGGGAAGCCATGACTGTTTAAATTGTTATAGTCCCCTTGAAGGACAGAGATGCCTCAGCTTTCTAAATCTTGGTTGCCAATCTCATCTCTGATGCCAAGCCAGGTCTAGAGGTGTGAGGCTGCATGTCTGCTGCCGCAACTGATTCCTGTATAAAATATACACCACGGTTGGGATGAAACGGCACTCTTTGCACTTCCCTGGTTTGCACATGATGTTAATGTGTTTGCACATGATGTTAATGTGCCAAGGGTGGAGAACTTCAGACCCGGGGGACCAAATGCACATGTGGTCTGTGGTCCTCTGAATTCACTGCTCTGAATCCATGGCTCTGCTTCACCCCTTAGTTGAAAGGGATGTACCTTTCAACTCTTGACAATGCCTCCTCCCTCTTTGGTAGAAGGCAGATAGTTGTGTGTGTATCAGATATAACTTCCTCTAGAAAGGCAAAAGTTGCGCTCCTTGTTTGACCCACCTTCGCCCCTCTCACCCTGCCCAGCCCTGGCTTGTGGCCTCTGGAAGGCGATCCAGGAGGGAATCTAGCCCTTGATCTGAAAAGCAGTGAAGCTTCCAAACCGACAGTTGCGCAAGAGCAAACCATGCAAGCCATTGGCCACGCCAGTAGGGGCTAATGGGAGTTGGAGTTAAACTGACCAAGGGTCTGGAAACCAAGCCCTATGAGGAATGGTTGAGGGAACTATGGATATAGTGTGAAAAAAGCAAGACGTTTAGAGAGATGTTATCAGGACGTTTAGAGAGACGTAGTCAAGGTTACGCAGTACCAGAACCTCTTTTCCCCAAACTGTTCAAAATATGACACTTACTGTAACAATTTCATGGTGATTACCGGCACCATATTTGCTTTAAAAAGAAAGCACTGAAAATAGGGGTTGCTTTTTAAATTTATTTGTTTGTCACGACTGAAAGCAAAGCAAAGAACTTCCCCTCTCTTCTTACAAATTAAAACTGTCTTCCACTTTTTTTCAGTATTTCCTGTGAAGAATATTGCTTTCACATCCGTAGCGTACATTTGGCAGGCATCTAAAGTACATGGTTCCCCCCCCCCCAAGATTCATGGGAGTGGTCGAATGGGAGGTATTCTTTGACAGGGCGTCTGTCTTGCTGCTGCTGCTGCATGTCACTGTTCCCTGTTTCTGTGTGTCTGTGAGGAGAGTACAGGACACTGCAAAAGACACAGGGTGTTATGAAGGTGCAATAAGCCAGAGAGTGGTCCTCCCTATAATGTAAATAGAGAGACTTCTTTTCAGGAGATTTCTGTATGAAGAACACTTTGCTGAGGTGGAAGTGGGGACTAAGTGAGGTTGGAGTGGAACCATGTTTGCATGAACATGAGAATGTAAAATATGGTCTCTATTTAAATATTTATTAAAATAATTTATTCATTTACCCAGAAGAGTTATTAGGCTTTTTTTGCTGTAAGCTACTTCCTACATTGTAAGACGTGGGTCATGAGACCCTTGATCCCGCCTCGAAATACAATCTGAACCAAATGGGTGAGGCAGTAAAGAGTTTCTTGATTACAATACGTTCTTGCAAGAGGACAAGGTCCACAGTAGCTGATGTTCCCTCTACTCGGAGCACAGGTTCCCTCCCTCGTCTCCCCATTGGCTGGGTCCTGCAAGGTTTTCCTTCCCCCAGTTATCAAAGGAAAGGAAAGAGGCTGGGGGGGGGGAGAAACTTCTCCTTCCTCGCTAGAGTCACCTGACTTCCGGCTTCACCAGCGGAGATAAAAGGAGGGAGGGAAGCAAAGGGGGGAGGGGAGAGGGCTGCTTCCTCCTAATTAAGCCTCTTCATTGAGCGGGGTCACTTCCTGCCTCCCAGGCGGGGCTCCCATTCCTGCCCCCGCTGCCCAGGGTCGCTGCATCTGCCGCTGCCAGGATTTCGGGTGAGTGCAAAGCCAGCGGGGGGGAAGGAGGGAAGGGGCTTGACCTGGACCTGGTGGGGGTCCAGGATGAGAAGCCCCGGGACGGGGAGAGGCGGCCTGCACAAGTCCGGGCGGGGAGAAGAAGAGAAGGGAGGAAAGGGAGCTGCTCTTTTTAATGGGGCCTTGAGGGGGGGGGGGTTCCATTGTGGAAAGAGAGAAGCTTCTTCCTGCCCAGATCTGGTGCAAAGGGAGTTGCATGGAAGGAGGCGGGAAAGGGGAGAGGCTTGGGCATTGCTGCGCAGGTTAATAATAATAATAATAATAATAATAATAATAATAGTACCTGCCCATCTGGCTGGGTTTCCAGTGCGGCTTACAACATAGATAAACCATAATAAAACACCAAACGTTAAAAGCTTCCCAATACAGGGCTGCCTCCAGATGTCTTCTAAAAGTCAGATAGTTGTTTATTTATTTGAAATTGGAAGGAAGGGCGCCACCTCCGAGAAGGCCCTTTGCCTGGTTCCCTGTAACCTCGCTTCTTGCAGGGAGGGAACTGGCAGAAGACCCTCGGAAGTGAACCTCAGTGTAGAGCCTTCCTTCCTTCCTTCCTTCCTTCCTTCCTTCCTTCCTTCCTTCTCTTTAGACACCAGGCGAAAGCATTCCTCTTCTCCCAGGCATTGGGCTCATTAAACAATCTACGGCCTTCACACCTGAATTTGTAGTTGTGTAAGGGGGCGGTTGTCGTTTTTATTTCTTACTGTGCTGTTCAACTCTGATTTTCTATTGTAAGCTGCCCTGTGATCTTCGGAGGAAGGGCAGTATAGAAATGTAAAGAATAGCAGTAAAAATAGGAAGCCCTGTTGTGCTCAAGGGGGTGGTTGGGACAGAGTCTCTGATTAGTATGCATAGCAGGTAAGGCTAAGGAGGGAATAATAATAATAATAATAATAATAATAATAATAATAATAATAATTAATAATAAATAATAATAAATCATTACTTGCACCCTGCCCACCTGACTGGGTTCCTCGGCCACTCTGGAAGGCTTCCAACAAAATAAAAAACACTGAAAACACTAAATACTTCCCTGTAAAGGGCTGCCTTCAGAAGTCTTCCATTTTGTAGAAATAGCCTTTGATTTTAAAGAAATGCCCTCTTTAAGTAATCACGTGATGTAAATATGTACACTAGTGGTCAAAATTGTGGAAACCTTTTGGAAAAGTGTATTTCTGAGGTTTGATGGCTCCTAACACCACTTTTTTTTTGAGTAATACCATAAAATTATATATCAATGGAAATATAATTTAATGAAAAACGTAATGCAATAACTTTTATGAAGGATTATTTATTACAACAGCAGTCATAAAAAAGAAACGTGAAACACATACAATAAAAGAGATATACCAAAATTCTCACCGTGTCAGTTAATACTTAGCTGGGTAACCTTTAGCCTTCCATGGAGTAAAGTAAGCTTTTTAGTTCTGCAGCTGTAATAATGTGAAACTAAGATTAAATTATTTCCCTTATTAATTGGGTTTTATTGCTGGGTTGCTTCTGACTAACAAGTTTCTTTAGTCGGCTCCATAGATTTTTGATTGAGTTAAGGTATGGGCTATGTATTTTGGGGCATTTACATTCCCATTAATGACACAAATTCTATCCACACCTTTTGCCGCCATACAGCCCCAGATCATAGCACTGACTGGGTGTTTCACGGAAGGTGCAATGTAAATAGGATGTAAATCTTCTCCGATTCTCCTCACGTATTTCATGCCATCACTACCAAGCGAGATTTTGGTCTCGTTACTCCAAATAACAATGTGCCATTGTTCTGCTCTCCAGTTAACATGGGTTTAGCCCAGTCTGATTGTGTAGCGACTGCGTCTCCTTATACCTCTTCCAGAATTTAGAATTGCCCCCTTTGGTTAAGTTTCTGCCAATTTTTCTTCTAATATCTTCAGAACTGTAGCCTTGTTCACTTAATAGTACTATTTTACATCCCTTTCTAGGTGACCAGTCAGCTCTTTGCGCCATTTATTTAATTTCATTACGTTTTACAAGCTCACTAAATGAAAAAAACCTCAACCAACTTGACAGCAATCGCAAAACACATTTTTTTAAAAAAATTTTTTATTGAATTTTCAAATTATATCAACATATTTCCACAAATCTTAATTGAACAATTTCTATATCCGTATTTCTCCCCTCCCTCCTCTTTGGCTTTCCCCATATTTCCGTATTGATTTATTAAACAAATTCTATACTCTGCTGATTTTGCTTCTTATATAGTTGTCAAAACCTGCCAAAGAGTCCATATCTTTATACTGTCTTTTTATATAGTTTATAAATGGTTCCCACTCTTTTTTGAAATCGATGTGATGTCTCTCTCATGTATTCTCTCTGTCAGCTTAGCCAGTTCCGCGTAGTCCATAAGCTTGGCTTGCACTGCTTCCTTTGTTGGCGTTTTCTGTTTTCCATACTTGTGCTAATAAAATTCTTGCTGCTGTTGTCGCATACATAAACAATCTCCAATTTTCCTCTCTTGTATCATGATCTAAAATTCGGAGGAGGAAAGTTTCTGGTTTTTAAACAAAGGGTTTTTTCAACATTTTTTTCAGTTCATTATATATCATTTCCCAGTATTCTTTAACCTTCTTGCATTCCCACCATACATGAAAAAAGTACCATCTTTCTCTTTACATCTCCAACATATCTTAGATCCTGTTTTATACATTTTTGCAGTTTTTCCAGTGTGATATACCATCTATATATCATTTTCAAATACAGTGGTACCTCAGGTTACATATGCTTCAGGTTACAGACTCTGCTAACCCAGAAATAGTACCTTAGGTTAAGAACTTTGCTTCAGGATGAGAACAGAAATCGTGCTCCGGCGGCGCAGCAGCAGCAGGAGTCCCCATTAGCTGAAGTGGTGCGTCAGGTTAAGAACAGTTTCAGGTTAAGAACGGACCGCTGGAATGAATTAAGTACTTAACCCAAGGTACCACTGTAATTTTCTCTTAATGATATACAATCTGTAAACTTTACATTTGTTTTCATAAACTTTCCCATTCCTCCAACTGTATATTAAGCCCAACATCCGGAGCCCACTTTATTTGGGCCGATTTTACCTTCTCATCTAAAGTCTCTCCATATAGCAAAATGTTATATGCTCTCTTCAATAATTTGGTATTTCCCTCCACAATTTCCTTTTGAAAGTTTGAGATAGTATAGCTGAACCCCCTTTTATTATCTTCTTTAAATTGCTCATTAATTTGTCTGTGATGCAACCAACTTTGTAAAGTACCTTTCAAGTTTTCATAACTTTTAAATTTCAAACCTTTCTCCTCTTCTATTAACGAATCTCTATATGTTGGCCACTTTCCTTTTTTATCACCCCTCCAGCTACACAGGGTCTAATCCTGCCAGACTTTGGTGGATGTCTCAAAAATTTCCAAGTTGTTGGATATTCAAATCGCAGAGCTTGTCAAAACTGAGAGGCAACTATTTACAAATCCTGTTCTTTCAGCAAAGCAGGAATTTTAGGGTTAAAAATACATTTGCTTTCATTCAGAGGCTGTAATGTAGATTTTTGGGGGCTTTCATCTCATTCATCTCATTCCATCTTATTCACAAAACGTCTCTGCAGGGTTCTCCCCTGAATAGCGGAAGTACGGCTTCCATTTTTAATACTTCTCACTTTGAAGTTCAAATTGAATTTAAGTCCAAATTTTTAAATTCCTCTCCAAAAGCTTCTTTTTCTTTTACCTTATAACAGAAGATCTGTCACTTCAGAGGGCGGCTTTTAGGCTTCGGATATTCAGGTGTGCGTTGGAGCGGACAGCCCGCCTCGACCGTCTTCCCCTTCCCCACCCGCTGCTGATGCAACTGTGGGAGCCGGTTTGATGGGAGACCTGGGGTCAGGTGGACCCCATTGCAGCCCCACTCTTCTGCAGAGTTTTGTGCGGGGGGCTTTTTTTAGCCCCTAAACCTCTCCTCGGTGGCCTGAAATCCCCCTAAGGGCTCTGTCTTACTCAGACAAAGCCCTGGGCGCCGCCATTTCCTCCACGATCCAGCCCGGAAGCCCGCAATCACAAAGTCAACTCTTTGTGACATTTATTGTATTTTATTACATTTTACAAGTTCACTAACTGAAAGAACAAAAAAATCCCCAACCAACTTGATTGCAATCACATAACACACTGACAAATGTCCTGCTTATTTATGTTGCAATCCTTCCTAAAAGTTGTTGTATTACATTCTACTTTAAATTACAGTGGTACTTTAAATTACAGTGGTCTGTTCTTAACCTGAAACTGTTCTTAACCTGAAGCACCACTTTAGCTAATGGGGCCTCCTGCTGCCGCCGTGCCGCCAGAGCACAATTTCTGTTCTCATTCTGAAGCAAAGTTCTTAACCCGAGGTACTATTTCTGGGTTAGGGGAGTCTGTTTCCTGAAGCATCTGTAACCTGAAGCGTCTGTAACCTGAAGTACCACTGTATCTTTCCGTTGATATATAATTTTATGGTATTACTCCCAAAAAGGGGGGTATTATGAGCCATCAAACCCCAGAAAAACACCTTCTCCAAGGTTTCCACAATTTTGACCACTAGTGTATGTTGTCTTCTAGGTCCAAAGACACACATGCACACACAGATAGCATGAGCAAGCAGGGCTCCAAAGTGCTTCTCTTGAGAACTTGCCATCTAAGTTGTTTACTCACGGCAAAAGCTCCTATTTCCCAAAAGGACAGGAGGGGGAGGTCTCTCCCCCACTTTTAACCCACCCACTCCCACCGCACGGAAGGCAAAAGTCTTGTTCATTCACAATCCCTGGATCCACCGCCTCTCCCAGGGGATCCAGATGCAAGCAAGGTGCCTTGTTCTTCTTCATTCAAGGGCCACCCATGTATTCAAAGCAGTCCTTTGCAGATTAAGTCTTAAGTACAAAATAAGTACAAAAACCCGACAAAAAGACTCACGGGTTTATAGTGGCACCTGCTTTCCTAGTCAAGATTCCACATTGTCAGACTGCAGCTCACAAAAACTTAAGCCATAATACATTTATGAGCCTTTAAGGACTGCAAAAGATGAATAAGCAGAAGCATAGTTAATCTATGGACTTCCATCCTACAAGAGACAGTGATGGCCAGCAACTTGGATATCTTGAAAAAACGGATTAAGCTGATTTCTGTGCTCTGCCATCGTAGTCCTAGGCAATAATGCTTCTTAATACTAGTTTCTGGAAAGCACAGGAGGGCAGAGGGCTCTTGGCCTGAAATCTTGCTTGCTGGTTTCCCCCAGGCATCTGCTTGGCCACTGTGAAAACAGGATGCTTGACTAGGTGGGTCTTTGCCCGATGCAGCAGGCTGTTATTAGGTTGTAATACGTTGTAATAATTTTACACTTACATGTGGCATAGGAACACCTCAGTTATACTTCTTCCTCATAGGAGAGACTGCTATTGGAGCATGAGATCATTTCTTCACTTGAAAAAGAAAAAGACAGAGATGTGTCTTATAAGCCAGTTCCACCGTAGATATCTACTATAAAATGATGGTGCTTTCTTAAGTGTGAATGGAGTGATCATGGGTTTCTCTTGCCATTATCTCATCTGCATTCCTAAAAATTTGGAACATGGAGACAGTGGACAATGGAGAGGGTGTTAAAATAAGAGAAGGTGCACATGGGAATTGACATGTGCTTAGTTCATTTATTGTCTTTCCTAAAAGTCTAACAGGATTCTCTCCCTGCCCCAAACAGGTGAGGAAGATGATGGTCAGGATTCTACGGAAAGGTCTGTGAAATCAGTGGGAAGAGCAGAGAAGCCATTTAAATGCAGGGAATGTGGAATGTGCTTTAGCCACTGTGGAAAAATGAGGAAACACCAACGAACTAACACGGGGGGAAAACCGTTTGAATGCATGGAGTGCGGAAAGAGCTTCACTCAAAGTGGTAAACTTAGAAGACATCAACGATCTCACACGGGGGAGAAACCATTTAAATGTATTG
The DNA here is from genome assembly GCF_964106645.2 of Podarcis pityusensis. NCBI lineage: Eukaryota > Metazoa > Chordata > Lepidosauria > Squamata > Lacertidae > Podarcis > Podarcis pityusensis. Next base: position 110,703,330 of record NC_138029.1, read on the forward strand.
AATGTGGAAAGAGCTTTGGTCAAAACGGAGACCTTAGAATACATGAACGAACTCACACAGGGGAGAAACCATTTAAATGCATTGAATGTGGAAAGAGCTTCAGTCAAAGTGGAAACCTTAGAATACATCAACAAACTCACACAGGGGAGAAACCATTTAAATGTATTGAATGTGAAAAGAGTTTCAGTCGTAGTGGAGACCTTAGAATACATCAACGAACTCACACGGGAGAGAAACGGTTTAAATGTATTGAATGTGGAAAGAGCTGCAGTCGTAGTGGTCACCTTAGAATACACCAACGAACTCACACAGGGGAGAAACCATTTAAATGTATTGAATGTGGGAAGAGCTTCAGTCAAAGTGGGACACTTAGAATACATCAACAAATTCACATGGGGGAGAAACTATTTAAATGTATTGAATGTGGAAAGAGCTTCAGTCATAGTGGAGCCCTTAGAATACATCAACGTACTCACACGGGAGAGAAACCGTTTCAATGTATTGAATGTGGAAAGAGCTTCAGTCAAAGTGGAAAACTTAGAATACATCAACAAACTCACACGGGGCATAAACCATTTAAATGTCTTGAATGTGGAAAGAGCTTCAGTCAAAGTGGAAACCTTAGAACACACCAACTAACTCACACAGGGGAGAAACCATTTAAATGCATTGAATGTGGAAAGAGCTTCGGTCAAAGTGGAGACCTTAGAAGACATCAACGAACTCACACGCAGAAACCATTTAATTGTATGGAGTGTGGAAAGAGCTTCAGTCAAAGTGGAGGCCTTAGGAAACATCAGCTAACTCACATGGGGGAAACCACAGATGTAGGGAATGTGGAAAGAGCTTAACACGAAGTGGAGACCTTAATATTTATAAGCAAATTCACACAGGTTAAAAACCATATAAACGTATGCAACGTTCCACTCAAGGTTCACTATTTAATTTACATCAAGAAACTCATAAAGGCAGAAATCAATTTTAAATACATGGAACCCATGTGATGTTTTGGTGTTTGTATTTAAATTTGTATACACATATATATGTATTAAAGTAATGAAGGTCACATATACTTGATGTACAAAAGAAGTTGCAAGTTGTTGCTAGATTATCCAGGGGGAGAATGTGAATCTGGAATGCTCAAGGTGTGTGATGAATCTGTTGAGTTTTGACTCCACCCTTCACTGCCAAAATGATGGGCTGCCCTTGTCTTGTGGATCAGCATCTGTCAGGCTTCAGGGAATTGCCTTCCTTCCCCCTTGGTCGTCGATAAGCAGAACAAAGGAAAAGGAGTCTTCTTACCAGTTAGAAACTTTAATGATCCCAGCAAGGGGACAAAGAACCCGTCTTCTAGAAATGGCGGTGCTCCCAATGAAGAGGTCCAGTCCCTCACATCGCTAGTCACCCCTGCCACTTCTGCGTCTCGTAACCTGAGCCTGTACCCGCTGTGCTTTCTGTCCTGCCACTTTCGCTGCTCTCCTTGACCTTGGGGAGAGTGGATGGATGCTTTCCAGAGACAGTGAATCTGTTAGCTCTCCCCCCCCTCCAGAGTTTCTTCTGCAAGCTGTTCCCCATCCAGTATTTCCCAGCTTCTGCCTTCTGAACTATGTTCCTCTGCAAATCACTTTTCCAAATCTATACAGTCGTCCTGCTCCTGGGAAGATTCAGGGGAGGGGGAGGTTCCCACAAATGCGCCTCAGTGCAGCTCTCCTTAGCTGGGTCCCTCATGATGGTTAGGTTTTGGTTTGGGTGAGAAAGTGTGGGCCTAGGCTGGGGGGGAGCAGAGAGAAGGGAAGAGAAGTAGAGGGGATGCTTTATCCATGCAAGGCTAGTTGGTGTTTCTCCTGAGTACGTTCCTGTAATCAGCGAGCGTGCATTTAGCAGGAGAGCGTCCCTTTGGCTGGGAGCGTAAGATGCTTCAGGAGACATTGGAGCAAAGCATGTTTATCGCACGTGCACTGTGAGAGCAGTGGTGGGGAGATGGTAAATAACTCTCAGGGTGCTTAAAAGTAGGCTGTTGTTTCGTGTGAGGGGGTGGGGGGAGGAGAGTTTTAGCGACGCTGTACAGGAAGAGCCAAGCGCACCTACAGGATACATGTGCTTGCTACTTTGAGTTTGAAGCTGGGCAGTGGAATTGGCACATGCTTCTGCTGAAAGCAGATCTAGGGAAGATTAAGTTAATTGCAACCATAAAAACACTTGGGTCCCATTAGAGAGGCTGCTCATGAGGCCGGAGGAACATCGCCCTGCTGTGAGATGTAAAGTCCACCACTCCCTGCAAGGTCTTTTCCACCTGGCCAAAGGGGTGGGGCCCAGACTCACCCAGCTCTACTATGTTAAATGTGAATTCTGTAGTTGACCTTTGTACTGTTTTATTTTGAAATCTTTAAGATAATATTTTTGTTTTCTGTTACGTTGTTTTGACCGTATACTCTATATTGTGGCTGGGGAGAGCCAGCTGGGTGGGGTATAAATAATAAATTAGTAGTAGTAGTAGTAGTTATTATTATATTTCACATTTTTCTCGCACTCTCCTAAGTAGTAGTAGTTATTGAACCTTAACACAGAAACAGGTATAGATATAGTCTGGGGTGCCAGTAAGGCGGTGTTAAGAGGGTTCTTTATCCAACAAAACAGTTATAGGAGGAAGGTAAGAGAACAAAAGAAAGAAGAAATTCTAACACAGATAGGAGAGTGCGAGAAAAAACTAATAAGAAACCCAAAAGATGAACAAAATATACAAATAATAAAAATGTTGCAATCCCAATACTCAATGTTGACAAACCAGGAAATCGAATGGAAAATTAAATTAATGAAACAGAAATATTTCGAATCAGCTAACAAAACGGGCAAACTATTAGCTTGGCAACTGCGTAAAAGACAAAAACAAAATGTGATAAATAAAATAAAAATAGAGGAGCAGTTAATAGAAGACCCAAAAGAAATAAAGGAAAATTTCCTTAAATTTTATGAGAAGCTGTACAAAAAAGAGAAGGAAGAAATAACCCAAATAGAAAAATATTTAGAAGACTACAGCGGGAGAAGCATAACAGAGGAGGAAAGAATTCAATTAAATAATCCTATAAGAATAGAGGAGATCCAGGGTGCAATAAGGAAGATGAAAATAGGAAAAGCCCCAGGACCGGATGGATTGTCAGCCAAATATTACTAAGTATTAGAAAACCAACTAACGCCAGTGCTATGTGACATCATGAATAACATCCTAAGAGGAGGAAGGGTACCAGAGACATGGAAAGAGGCCCACATCACAATGATTCCTAAACCAGACACGGATAAATTGAACATTAAGAACTATAGACCTATATCACTCTTAAATAATGATTACAAAATCTTTGCGGAGGTGATGGCAAGCAGGCTTAAAAATGTTTAATAAATATAATACATAAAGATCAGGCAGGATTTCTTCCAAACAGGTTTTTGAAAGATAATATAAGGCATACGGTAAACATTATTGAATATTTGGAGTGTAAGAACGAAATACCCGCGGTGCTAATTTTTATAGACGCCGAAAAGGCATTTGATAACGTGTCTTGGAGGTTTCTATTGAAGAGTATGGAGAAAGCAGGGTTAGAGGGTGAGTTCATGGATGGAATAAAAGCAATATACTCGAATCAATCTGCAAAATTGATTATAAATAATAACCTAACAAACTCCTTTAAGATTGAAAAAGGAACAAGACAGGGATGCCCCCTGTCACCGCTTTTATTTATCATGGCACTAGAGGTAATCATAAATAAAATAAGAGTAACACCAGAGATCCAAGGGATTAAAATAGGAACGAAAGAATTTAAAGTAAAAGCGTATGCGGATGACCTAATGCTATCCCTGGAAAACCCACAAAGAAGTGTTGGTATAGCTTTGGAGATGCTAGAGGAATTTGGCAAATTATCCGGTTTTAAATTAAACAAATTAAAGACAAAAATGCTGACCAAGAATGTGGGAAAGGAGGAAAGTGAAAAATTGGAAAGGGAGTATGGAATTAAAGTGGCAAAAAAAGTAAGATATCTGGGAGTTTGGCTAACTACAAAAAATATAAATTTAATCCAGGACAATTATTTTACAACATGGAAGGAGATTAAGAAAGACCTAGAAATATGGAACAGAGTGAAGCTTTCGTGGAGAGGAAGAATGGCAGCGATAAAAATGAACTTACTTCCGAGAATGTTATTTTTGTTCCAAAACATCCCAGTAATTAGAGGTTCCAAAATATTCAAGGAGTGGCAAAGAACCCTTTCGAAATTTATATGGCAAGGTAAAAGGCCAAGAATTAGTTTTAAAATTCTTACAGATAGGAAAGAGAGAGGGGGTTTCTCGGTACCAAATTTGAAACTTTATTATGAAGCCGCCAGCCTCTGTTGGATCAAGGATTGGATTACCTTGGAAAATACTGACTTGCTGGACCTGGAGGGGTTCGATAATAGGTTTGGCTGGCACTCTTATCTATGGCAAAATAAAGAAAAGGTGCATAGAGGATTTTCAAATCATATCATCAGGGGGCCCCTCTATGAAGTGTGGGAGAGGAATAAAAAACTTTTAGAATGGAAAACACCTTGGTGGTTATCCCCAATGGATACACTAATAATAAAAAAGGTTAATATGGAGGGAGAAAGGTTAACATATGAAGACCTATTGACAAGATCAGAAACCGGATGGAAGATGAAAACGTATGAGGAGCTGAAAGATAAATTATCTGGCTGGCTACAGTTCCATCAAATAAATGCAATATGGACAGCCGATAAAAAAATAGGGATGAATGAAAAAAAATCTAAGTTCCAGATAGAGATAATTGAAGGCAAATATAAACTACTATCTAAAATGTACAATATATTATTAGAGTGGGACACCAAGGATGAAGAAATAAAGGAGGTAATGACAAGATGGGCAATGGACCTGGGTTATAATATAGAGTACGATAAATGGCTGAAATTATGGACTAGTGGAATGAAGTTCACGGCATGTGTAACACTCAGGGAAAATTTAGAAAAGATGATGTATAGGTGGTACATCACTCCAGCAAAGTTGGGGAAAATGTACAAAACAGGAAATAAGAACTGCTGGAAGTGTAAGACCAAAGAGGGCAATTTTTTCCACATGTGGTGGACATGTGACGAAATGAAGAAATATTGGGAACTTATCTATAACGAGTTAAAAGAAATATTTAAATATACATTCCCTAAAAGACCGGAAGCATTCCTACTAGGAATAGTCGGGGACGAAATTAAAAAAGAGGATAAAGTACTATTTCAGTATGCCATGGCCGCTGCCAGATTGTTAATTGCCCAAAACTGGAAGAATCAAAATACCCCATCAATTAGAGAATGGCAAACAAAATTATTTGAATTTGTTAATTTAGCAAAAATGACACAAAAAATTAGAAACCAAAAGAATGCAAAGTTTATGAATGACTGGAACAAATTTATGACCTACATTGAAGGGAATCATAGAAACTTAAAGACTATAGCAGGTTTGATATAAATCTTACGATGTGTAAATCAGTAACAAGTATAAGCTGCAGGAGAAATTAATTATGGATATTAAGAAGCCTGAAAGCGGGAGGGATGGAGGTCGGGAGGGGGAAGAAGAGGGATCTAAGTTTTTAAAGTTATAAAGAAACAAATGTGAAGACTAATAATTGGAATGGAAATGGATAAGATTATTATGTTATATTTGGACATTTGCAACCTATTTATTCATTTATCTACTTACTTTTACTTATATTTTCTTTATTTATTTCTATTTTTTGTAATGGTTGATTTGGTGTTTTTTTATTTCTTTCTTTGGGTATATATATGAAACTTAATAAAAAGAAATAAAAAAAAAATTTCACATTTTTCACATTGTTTTATTGATTTAATATGCTGTGAACTGCTTTGAGGTTTTTCTTGAAGATATAAAGTGGAATGGAAATTAAATTAAAAAGGTATAGAGCAGGGATATCCAACATGGGGTTGCTCAGATGTTGGGAAACAACTCCCATAAGGCTCAGCCCGTACGGCCAAGAGTGATGGGAGTTGTAGTTCAAAAGCTCAAGGGTGGAAAATCTCATGTTTCTTACAACTTTTCATTATGAATAATTATAGGTAAAACATTTGTTGATACAAAGCTCATTTTTAGCTTCCAGGAGCTTCTGCTTTATAAACAAACCCAAATATATTGAAACACTTTACTTTAAAACCAAATTTTAGAACAGAGGCAAACATAACTTTTTTTTGAAAAAAAATCTTTTCACTTTACAAACCATAATTTTCTCAATCCAAGATCTGCTTTTCATATGTATGAAAATACTTTGTTAACAAAGAGATACCAAAATGATGATAAAAAATCTGCAATGAAACATTATCAGCATTTAAAATGAAATGCCAGTGGGATGTTCAAAGCATTGAGTTACAAATTAAGGCAAAGATCATCCATTGCTAGGTAGTCCAGGAGACTTTCCGTATTTTTCGCCCCATAGAGCGCACCTATGGCGGACCACAGCCCCCAGAACAGGCTGCTACCCGCAAGCCTAGGGAGCCGGCGTGACTTCGTGCCAGGCTCCCAAGGGTTACGGAGAGCTGCCCGAAGCCCGGGGTGCGCTGTTCAGGATGGAGACAGCTCTCCACAATCCTAGAATCAACCCCTGGCCCCCACAGCCCGCTTTTGCCTGTAAGTAGACTTGATTCAAAGATCACATAAATCATCATGATTTTTTCCTCATTGATTCTGATGGGCAGGGCGAGTTAAGTCACTGCATGGAGGTATATATGGGTCTGAGTGGCAGGTGATCCACTGCCAGACCGCCATCTTGACAAGAATCTTTCTCAAGGCCTTGTCTTCAAGAGGACGGGCAATGAATTCTGATTGCTTGCTTGGAACAGAAATGTATTTGGGAGACACCGCTGAAGAGAAAAAGGGAAAACGCTCACAGCCCACACAAATTATCCAGGCTGCTGTGTGGCAGAAATGCATTTTCCCACCTTCCCTTGAAACAGCCTTGCCCTACAACGCTGTGTCACAAGCTGCCCTTGGGAATGGTCCCAGATCTCAGAAGGCAGGCAGTGGGGACGAGTGCTGTGTTTCCCTGGGAGGAACACAAAACTGGAGGCTGCTGAGCAAAATGGCCCCCAAGGGCTCCATTGTGTTCCCACTTACCTCCTGATTGCTTGCCTTCTCCCTCGAGGGCCACATCCACACCACATTTAAATCACTCTAGTACCCCTTCAGTCAGTCATGGCTTCCCCCAAAGCATTCTGGGAGCTGTAGTTTGCTAAGAGGAGACTCTCTGTTCCCCTCTCAGAGATATAATACGTAGAGTGGCTTCACTATCTATTCCTTGTCACAGAGAACTTGGTGAATTGTAACTCTGAGGGAAATAAGGGTTTTAAGGGTTGCCATGGTTAAAGACTTGATTGCCTCTTCTCTTCTCCCCCCACCCCCCGGCAATATAGCTTCTATAGTTTCTATAGCCTACATATGGTAGAGATATTTAAAATGAGAGTCCTCATAAGGACTCTTTTTTGCTCTTCAAAATATGGCAACCACACCTAACAGCTCCAAGCAACCTTAACAAACTACAGCTCCCAGAATTATTTGGGGGAAGCCATGAATGTTTAAAGTGGTATACAGTGGTACCCCCTGCCCCCTTGACCCGCGCCCGTCCTGGCTGATTAGAGCATGTCTAGATGAGGTGCGGGTCCCCCTGGATGAGATCATTAATCAGTCCCTTGGTACGTGGACTTTCCCAGGGGAGTTGAAGGAAGCAGTGGTGCATCTATTCTTAAAGAAAACATCTCTAGATCCTTCAGATCTATCCAATTACCGCCCGGTATCGAATCTTCCATACCTGTGTAAGGTAATTGAGAGAGCAGTTGCCGAACAGCTTGGTAGGTTTCTGGATGAAACATAGGCTCTGGACCCATTTCAGTCCGTCTTTCATCCTGGTTACAGGACTGAGATGGCTTTGGTTGCCCTATAGATCTCCATAGACAGCTGGATTGAGGCGGGTCGGGACTGCTGATTCTCTTACATCTGTCAGCAGCCTTCACGAACCTTTGGACCACCGCCTTGCCGACGTAGGGATTCAGAGCACAGTCCGATAATGGCTGCTCTCCTTTATCTCAGGTCGGGGACAGAGGGTGGTGCTAGGGAGGGAGTTGTCACTGCGGTACTCCTTGGTGTGTGGTGTCCCACAGGGTGGAATCCTTTCCCTGATGCTTTTAAATATCTTTTACGTGCCCCCTTGCCCAGATTGTCCGGAGCTTTGGGCTGTATTGTCATCAATATGCTGATGACACCCAGCTTTATCTGTTGATGGACGGCCGCCCTGACTTGGCATCGGACACACTGACCAGATGCTTGGAAGCTGTGGCTGGATGGCTGCATGGGAGCCGGTTGAAGTTAAATCCTTGGAAGACAGAGGTCTTCTGGCTGGGTCGGGACAACATGGGATTGGGGGCCCAACTCCCATCTCTTGCGGGGGCTCAATTAGTGCCAGCGCCTTCTGTCAAGAGCTTGGGTGTAACCTTTGACGCCTCCCTTTCCATAGAGGCACAGGTTGCAGCCACAGCAAAGGTGGCATTTTTCCATCTCCACCGTATTAAAGCAGTTGGTCCCTTACCTTTCTCGCCCTGATCTGGCCACAGTGATCCATGCAACGGTCACCTCCAGGCTTAATTATTGTGACTCACTCTATGTGGGGCTGCCCTTGAAGCTGACCCAGAAACTCCAGCGGGTGCAGAATGCCGCGGCGAGGCTCCAGTGCTTTACCAACTGCACTGGCTCCCGGTGGAGTACAGGGTCAGGTTTAAGGTGCTGGTTTTGACCTTTAAAACCCTATGCGGCCTAGGACCCACTTACCTATGGGACCGCCTCTCCTGGTATGCCCTGCGGAGGACCTTAAGGTCCGCAAATGACAACATTTTGGAGGTCCTGGGTCTCAAGGTGGTTAGATTGGTCTCAACTAGGGCCAGGACCTTTTCAGTACTGGCCCCAACTTGGTGGAACGCTCTGCCACAAGAGACTAGGGCGCTGCGGAACTTGACATCTTTCCGCAGGGCCTGCAAGACAGAGCTGTTCCACCCGGCCTTTGGTTTGGACTCAGTCTGACCTTTATGTTTCCCTCCCCTTATGGTTTTGATTTATGGGCTACTTTTAAAATCAGGCTGCATTTTAAATTGCATTTTAATCTGTATTTTAAATTGGTTTTTTCTCCCCCCATTATGTTTTTACTGCAGTTTTACTGCTGTTGTCCGGCTCTGGCCAGGGAGGGCGGGGTATAAATAAAATTTATCATTATTATTATTATTATTATTATCATCATCAGACATTAAGAACTTCCTGATCCTGCTTTATAAGACATCTGAAGGCAGCCCTGTATGGAGAAGTTTTAATGTTTGATGCTTCATTGGTTTTTAAAAAATATGTTGGGAGTTCCCCTAGTGGCTGGGGAAACCCAGCCAGATGAGCAGGTATAAATAAGGTTGTTGTTACAATATTATTATTCTTATGCTTAATTGAATAGCAGTTCCCGGAAGCCGCCGGAGGGGAGAGATGCTCTTCAGCTCCCATCCTCCTTGCAGGCTTGGCCACCGTGAGGAGACAGTGCTGAGATTCCTGCATTGCAGGGGGTTGGACTAGATGACTCTCAGGGTCCCCTTCCATCTCTACGATTCTATGATTCTAACAGGGTGCGGGACTAGATGGGCTTGATCAAACTACAGGGCTCTTCGTGCGGAGGGGTATGTGAGTGAGTGAGGAAAGAATGTACCTTCAGAGAGAGGCCCCTGTCTCTTCTTTGCAAAGAGGCTAAATCAGGAGCAACCCCCCCCCCACCCGTCGCTTCTGTGTGTGCATGCAGAGGAACGTGTTTTTCTCTCTCTCTCTCTCTCTCTCTCTCTCTCTCTCTCTGTGTGTGTGTGTGTGTGTGTGTGTGTGTGTGTGTGACTGAGAGAGAGAGAACCTTCAGGGAGAGGCCATGTCTCTTATTTGCAACCAGGATGAAGGAGCTGCAATACCCCCACACTTGACCCACCGCTTCCCTGCCTGCTCTCTCTCCACCCCCAACCCCAGTTCCATGGTTATTGCATTGCACCCCCCCCAAAAAAAAGTTTGCTTACCCTGAGGCGCTTTGCACTCACCGGATTCCTTGCAGGACAAGGACAGTGCATGACGGAAGAGGGGGCGGGTCAGCTGTTCTAATTAAGCCCCGCCCCTTTCCCAAGTCAGTATCGAGCAGCAGCTTCCACTCTCTGCCTTTAACCTTTAAGGCAACGAGCATCTGTTCCCTATACTCGAAACCCAGGTTCCCTCCCTTCTCTCCCCATTGGCTGGGTACTGCAATTATCCCGCCCCCGGAGATATCCTGCCTCCCAGGCGGGGGCTCCCATTCCCGGCCCCGCTGCCCAGGGTCGCTGCCACCATCGCCAGGATTTCGGGTGAGTGCAAAGCCAGCGACGGGGAAGGAGGGAAGGGCTTGGCAAGGGGTGGGGGTCCAGGATGAGAAGCCCCGGGACGGGGAGAAGAAGAGAAGGGAGGAAAGGGAGCCGTTTCTCTTAATGGGGCCTTGAAGGTGGAGGCGGGGAGGGGTTTCCACTGTGGAAAGAGAGAAGCTTCCTCCTGCCCGGATCTGGTGCAAAGGGAGTTGCAGGGAAGGAGGCGGGAAAGGGGAGAGGGTTGGGCATTGCTGGGCAGGCTCGCAATAAAATAATAATAAATATAATAAATATAATAATAATGCCAATTATTATTTTCTGGGTTTCACCAGCCCATTTTCTGGGTTTCCCCAGCCACTCTGGGCGGCTTCCAACAAAATAAGAAACACCAAAAACATCCAAACATCCAAGTCTTCCGTTTTGTAGAGGCGATGGGGACATGGATTGCTGGATGGCAGAGGGAGAAAGAGGAAAAGATGGGAAGGAAAACAAAGGCAGGGGGGTCCTGGCAGGAAGAAGGAAGGGGTGAGGCCTTCTCCAAAGCAGCTCTTTGTTTCTTGAACTCCTTTCATAAAGTAGTGGGGGCAGGGCCGGATTTAGGTTTGATGAGGTCCTAAACTACTGGAGGTAATGGGGCCCTTTATATGTCCAGCTATCCTTTGTCAACAGCAAATGGTTGCTGTTTTTTGTGTTGAATATAGGCTGCATGGTAATTTATGGACCTAATCGGTATCTTAAAAAATACAGTTGAGAAATATATTAATAATGAAATACAATTACGAAGTATATTAATAGTGAAATAATTATTAAGCTCTAACTTAAAATGATTTTGTTATTCATAACAAACTTAATAATGCAAACACATTGGCATATGGCAATAACAAAAGTTCCTTTAGAAACAGTTTGACGAGGGCAGTAATGACGAGGGCCTGCTCGTCACAAAAATAAATCAGTCTCACACCAGGATGCTTTTTTGTAAAGGGTCTAACAGCCTCAGGAGAGAGAGAGAGAAAAGCCTCTCTGGAGCTGCAGCCCAGCATTTTTATTAAGAACAGTACAACAGTGTATCAATCATCATGCAAGGCAAACACCAAATATGGGGATCACCCCATTATCAAGCCATACAATAAGAACCAATCACCTTCCTTGCATGAGGCGATCACGCGCTCATCATGCCTAACACAGCCTGCAGTATCAAAAGGTCAAACTATAGTAAATTTCCATCCTGGCATCCATCTTGTCATGTAGGTACAAACAACCATTTTCCTACATGCCCTCTTTTCTTATTTGTTTTATGAAAAGTAAAAAATAAAATTTAACAAAACCTAATCAGAATCATTTGTTTCATTTCCTAAACGCTGATATCTTGCAATGTAAATTCCTCTTGTGACTCCAGTGGTAGGTCTTGGACGATACCACCAGGTACTACATTGAGCAAACAAAGAGGGTAGGCATTGAATGCAGCAACACAACACAATAAATCCTGCAACAAGCAAAATTACAATTAGTAAAATTTTTCTTAACCACACTCTATTAGGCAACCAGGAAGACAACCATTCCCATGGATCAAAACCTTCGGGAGGATTCAAAGGATTATGGGCTATCATTTGTTCCATATAATCAATAGTAGCAGAAATATTGGCCGATTGATCAGATATATACATACAACAATGGGAATGAATTAAAGCACAAACTCCACCTTTGGAAGCAAGGATTACATCTAAAGCATAACGATTTTCAAGAGTCACATCTCTCATTTCTGACATTTCTTTGTTAATTAATTTTAAGGCCAAGATAGTAGAATTAAACAAGGCTTCAGTCCAATTAGCCAATTTGTGCAAATCACGGTAATTCATGCCTGCACCTAAAGAGGGCAGGAGAGATCTAGAGACGGCTGTCCCTGTATATTGAGAGATAGGTGATCGCACTTCCCTTTTGTTACGCAAACGAACCACTGGGAGCTTGTCCAGTTTATAGACCAGGGGTATGACTATTCCTAAGGTGCACGTTCCAGAAAAGGCAAAGGGGATTTCTTTGTAGGCTCTAGTACCACAAAATAACCATAAATCAGATTGAAGCAAACATGTAGATTTGCTACTTTCCTTCATCCAATCAAACCAAACATAAAAATCTCTACACATAGCCTGTTGTTCATAAGTCATGTTGGTCGTGACATTATTAACTAAAACTTTTGGCCTACCACTCATAGTGGTAACATTAAGAAAACAAGAACATCCATTAACATACTCATAGGTCCAATTACAATATGGATAATGACCTAAAAATTTACTACTATTATGGTTGAAAAGCAAACAATAAGACGCTGTTTCTACAAGCGACAAAAACACAGGGGGTGAACTAGTACGATTATCTTTCATATTATTACTAATCTTATATGAAGCATTTACAGGAATACCATGCAATAATATGCCAGATCTTTTTGATTGAGGAGGAATATGCATACACACCCAACATTCGGAAAGATTAAGTATAGAAGCAAAATTATTTATGTCCCTAACATACGTATTGTTGGTCCAAATCTGATGATAAAGTTCAGGCTTACGAGCCTTCTGCAAAAGAGCAGCACGACGAGGGCGGCGCTTCACAGTGTCCACGGAGGGGTAATTGGTAGTCATGGTGACTTCCCAGGGGGAAGGGGGGTCAATGAGGTAGGGACGAAGATGACCTTTCGACGTGCCAGGAAACACCGGAACAGCTGTAGAAGGCGACTTTATCCAGGGTGCATCAATATGGCGATGTCTCCAACTGCAACGCGGGTTGAAGTCAGGTGGGAGGTCATCACTGGCAGACAGCGTAGAATACGATTTCAAGGCGTTGGTGTCTCCTTGGGCGAAGACGAGGCAACAGAAGAGCACCAAGGTCGAACGCACCGAGCTGGAACCCATCGTGTTTCTCCGTCCACGTCAATGGCAGCGAATCCACGACCCCAGGAAATCAATGAAGTTGGACCCTTCCACTGTGGATCTGGAAGCAACCTGTAAGACACTAGAGGGCGCTGCAGTACTTCTTCTTTCCTGAAATGAAGTTCAGCAGGCGTAAAATCCTTATTGTGAGGGTACAACAAATGATTTAAGGTAAACAATACTTGATGCACAATATTAGGTATTTCAGAAACAGTAGCCGAGCGGCCTCCCAATTGCTTGTTGAGAAGAGTCTTAAAAGTCAAGTGGGAGCGCTCGACGATTGCTTGTCCTGTAGAATTGAATGGAATACCATGAGTCAACCTAACATCCCACAAAGAACAAAAATCAGAAAAGGCCTGAGAAATATATGCAGGGCCATTGTCAGTTTTCAAAGTATGGGGTTTTCCCATAACAGCAAAACAACGCATTAAATGTTGAATAACATGACGAGTAGTCTCTCCTTTCAAGGGCGTGGCCCAAATAAAACCAGAGGCAGTGTCCACAGTGAGATGTACTTTAGAAAATGGAGCCAAAGATGGCGTGTAGGTGACATCCATTTGCCAAATTGCCAGGGGATGCAAGCCTCTAGGGTTGACTGCATCATAAGGAATGACTGTGGGTGATTTGGAACACACAGCGCACTGTGACACAATGTCCCTAGCTTGAGAAATTGGTAATGAAAAGGATTTAGCTAACACCTTAGCATTTTGATGAAACACTGAATGGCTCTCGAATGGGTCAGAAAATAAAGAAAAGATGCCATTCTTCAAAGCTTGATCTGCCCGGTCGTTACCTTCTGCCAAATAGCCAGGGTGACCAGTATGTGATCTAAGGTGTGCTACATAAAACTGACAAGTCCTAGCTTGTACCAAGCTCTGCAAAGTGGAGAATAATGCAAACAAATTATCATCAATGGCAGGAGTAATATACGACAATGGTAACACATTCAACAGATTATACACATACTGCGTATCCACAATGAGATTGAAAGGGATATCAGCAAATTGTTGGAAAGCTAAAATTACAGCTGCCAATTCAGCACGTTGTGCTGAGGATTGCTCAGTAGTATATAAACTTTTCCATTTCCCCTCCTCATCCCACACCACCACCCCCCTGGACTTAGTGCCATCGGTGAATACAGTGAGAGCGGAGGGTAAGGGTAGAGGGGACAAGGCAGTTCGCAGGACATAACGTAGCCCTGTAAGGAAAGACAAACGAGGGTCTCTAGGGGGATTGTGAATAATTTTTCCTAAGAAATCAGCAAAAGCTATTTGAGTAGGAACGGCTGTCATCATTAAATGCATGAATTCTTCCTGGGAGAAGGGCAAGTACACTGACTGTAAGTCCATTCCAGAGAGGGCAAGGGCCCGATGTCGGCCCTTGACAACAAGGTCCATGACGCTGTTGGGTGTAGCATACACATTACGCAGAGGAGTATGAGGCAGGTGAAGCCACTCCACAATAGACACAGTCCCAGGCTTCCGGCCTGTGGTGTACAATATAGCTGTTGGAAGGAGTGGGGTGGCAAACACTGCAAGAGATAATTGTGCCATGGAAAGGGAAGGGATCCTGTCCACCATACATCTGCGGAGATGGTTGTTCACAGTTGTCAAAGCCTCTTCCATAGCAGGGGTAACTGTGATCTTGCTTGCTGGATCCTTGTGGCCTTTAAGGGCAGAAAATAGTGGAGACAGAGTGGAGGTGGGCAGGTCCAAGTAACTCTTTATCCAATTTAACTGTCCAAGGAGTTGTTGCAAGTCCACCAATTTAAGATGATCAGGGAACTGTAGTTGAGGCGCAACTGGAATGGCAGCAGCAGCAGACAACTTATGTCCTAAATACGTAATAGGCAGGGTCCGCTGGATCTTTTCTTTAGCCACTGTCAATCCTGCTTGCATCAGAGCATGGGTCAAATCCTCGAGAAGAATATCAGAAATGTGCGATGAGGAAAGTAAAATATCATCCATGTAATGATAACAGGTGACCACAGGGTGGCGCTCACGGAATGGTTGAAGTGCCTTATCCACAAAATACTGGCACAAAGTTGGAGAATTTCGCATTCCCTGTGGGAGAACCACCCATTGAAAGCGCTGGGTAGGTTGGGAGTTGTTCAGGACAGGTAGGGTAAAGGCAAAACGCTGTCTGTCTTGTGGTGCCAGAGGGATAGAGAAAAAGCAGTCTTTGAGATCGATGACAGCAAGCTGATGGTTTTGTGGTAGCATGTTGGGATTAGGAATGCCGGGTTGCAAGGTCCCCATCGGTTGCATTTGTTCATTAACCCTTCAAAGGTCTTGGAGAAGACGGAATTTTCCAGATGCCTTTTTTCTGATGACAAAGATGGGCGTATTCCACGGGCTGGTGGAAGGTTCAATGTGCCCCAGTTCAAGTTGTTCTGAAATTAACTGGGCTGCCACTGCAAGCTTTTCTTTAGGCAAGGGCCATTGGTCTACCCACACGGGGGTGTCTGTGGTCCAGCAGAGAGAAAGCGCAGTCCGGGGCATGGCAGGGGCAGCCCTTAGCATAAATTTGTAGAAATGGTGGTATCCGCTGCAGCAAGCAGATCTCGCCCCCAAAGGGAGACAGGAATGTCCAGGATCAGTGGCAAAATAGTCATTTCAAAGCCTTGAGAGCCTTGAATCAAAATAGGATTCCTGCTGTGGCGGGCCGAGGCAGAGCCTCCAACGCCGACAACAGAAGAAGCTGGTTCGGTGGGCCAAGCAGGAGGCCAATCCTTGGAGGCGATCACGGAGCAATCCGCCCCCGTGTCCAAAACCCCTTCAATCATGCGGCCTCCAAGGGTCATCTGGATCTTTGGGCGCTCCTCTGTGACTGAAAAAGTAGCGGCAACAAGAGGATCATGGTTCTGGATCGTCTCCGGAGCGCACACAATCTTGGCAATAGGAGAACCAGACGGCAAATGCGTAGGGCGATCAGAAAAGACAGTCACATAAGGGTCATTTTGTTGTAATCCATGTAACACATCTGGAACAAGATGGACCCCTTGCTGCAAAACCTCTGACAGTGGGAAGACAAGGCACTGTGCTGAAGAAGAAAAACCAGCCCCTATTGACACTTGAGCCTGTTGTGGTACATAGGGGACTGGCAGGCATAAGTCCTGGGTTAGAGAAAGGTGAGGTAGTGCTGGCGGTGGAATGACCGGAGAACATGCTGAATCCCCTATTGTTGTGCCTGGGCCCGGGGTGGGCCCGACTGCCGGTTTCCCGTCAGTTGGTTTTGTTGATGTTGCTGTTTTTGTTGTTGTTGTTGACTTTGTTGAGGCACGGCAAAACGGCACTGGTTAGCCCAGTGAAAGCCTTTCTTACAAATAGGGCACTTTGTGCTAGGGCGGCGTTGCTGCGTGATGGATCTGCACTGCGCACGAAAATGTCCCATTTTTCCGCAACCAAAACAAGTTTTGTCCTTGGCAGGATTCTGGGATACTGTAGAGGATAGAGCTGCGGCTAACAGACGAGCTTTGTGCGTCTCAGTGCCCACTGACTGGCAGGCCTTAAGCATATCTGCAATGGCAATATTTGGCGTTGTCATCAAAGGGCGCAGTGCTTGCTTACAGTCCTCATTTGCATTATCAAACGCAAGCTGGCGGACAATCACTTCTTGGGCTGCGACGTCCTGAACTTGCCGCTTGAGGGTGTTATACAAGCGATCGACAAATTGTCCATAAGGCTCTGCAGGGCCTTGCCGGACGCTGCCCCAACGTCCATCACGCTCAGTCTTTTCATCAGGCACAGCGGACAGGGCCTCCTGAGCGGCAGCGGTAGTGGCTTCCCAATACATGGGATCAAGGGCTAGCTGCTGGGCGATGGTAAGAAAATTGCCCCCACCTGTCAGGCCGTCAAAAACATCAGTATGGGTCAACATAACAGGGGCTGGAGGTGGAGCGCCAGCGGCGGCAATCGCGGCTTGGTGAGCTGCCTGCGCAGCATTGTTGAGATTGTTGCGAATGCCATCAACGCGACGTTGGCAAGCCCAATGCCAAGCTTGTATAAACAAAATCATTTGATGAGGCTGCATAACAGTGCGGGCTAATAATTTTACATCCTCTGGTATTAGATTTTGCTGGAAAATAGTGCCAAAAAGTCCCAGGGTATAAGGAGAATGTAAGCCATTGTCCCTCACAGAGGAATACAGTTCCTTTATGAATCTTAAATCAAACTGTTCGTGGCGGGCTGGGCCTCCCCCCACGGCGGCAGGAACAATTACAGGAAAAAGATTTGGTGTGGCAGAATCAAAAGCCAGCAATGGAGCAGCGGCACGGAGAGACTCTTGAAGAGGAGTGGTAGCAACGTTGGGCACCCCTGGTGAAAAAGCCGGAGGAGGGGCAGAGGGAGGCGGTGGCAGGACAGTAGGAACCGAAGGAGAGAGATCCGGTGGTTTAGGAGGTACATAAACTGGTGGTTTCGAAGAAGGCAATGGTTGGCATAAAATTGGAGAGGGAAGAGGCAAAGCAGCAGGCGAAGAAGCCAAAAGGATATTAGCTGGTGTCAGGCAGGACATTGCTTTATAAACTTTAAACCATGCAAGCAGAACCTTGACATTAATTTGAGGATGGTTATGGAAAAAATGTCCTATTTTCTCCCAGTCTTTTAAATCCAAAGTGCCATCCTGAGGAAACCAGGGGCAATGAGTGTCCAAAGCTAGAAGAAGTGCCTTAAGATCGGCATCCGAAACAGCAAGGTTGTTACTGGCCAGGAGAAATTTAAGTTCATCAAAAAACTTCTTTTGTGGCGCTGAAAGAGACTGCCCCATGATAGCAAGAGTAGTGAAAAAAAAATCACAGGGATCCACAAAGGATGAAAAGGAGCGAAAAAAGGGAGCACCCACCGGGATCCTAGGAGAGGATGAGCAGTACCTGAAGCCCTGGCCGGGCGTGGTGGACGCTGAGAGGGCCGCAGCGACGCGAAGTCCGAAATCAGTCGAAGTCCAAAGGAAAGGGAGCGCTCACCGGGATCCGAAGCGGATGAAAGACGCGTGGCGAGCGCTGAACGATGAGGAACAACGAAGAGTCCGAGGGTAGTCACACGGGGCACCAAATGACGAGGGCAGTAATGACGAGGGCCTGCTCGTCACAAAAATAAATCAGTCTCACACCAGGATGCTTTTTTGTAAAGGGTCTAACAGCCTCAGGAGAGAGAGAGAGAAAAGCCTCTCTGGAGCTGCAGCCCAGCATTTTTATTAAGAACAGTACAACAGTGTATCAATCATCATGCAAGGCAAACACCAAATATGGGGATCACCCCATTATCAAGCCATACAATAAGAACCAATCACCTTCCTTGCATGAGGCGATCACGCGCTCATCATGCCTAACACAGCCTGCAGTATCAAAAGGTCAAACTATAGTAAATTTCCATCCTGGCATCCATCTTGTCATGTAGGTACAAACAACCATTTTCCTACAACAGTTTACAAAGAATCATGATCTAGTCCTAGAAACTTGCTATAACTTGAAATTATAAAGGTGTAAATATACAGTGCAGACAACTACTAATAACAAATAGCTTTACTAATATGAAATTAATTGTTGTAGCCTGTACAATGCAATTGTAGTTAATACAATACATTTTTAGATATAAGTATCAATATTACCATAATAGTCCACATACTTCATTGGCACAGCAGACCTTTGTACCCTGTTACACTTAGTGAGTGTAAAAGACAGTATTTCTAGTAATATGTCGCATTACAAATAATAGCAATACTATACACACCTGTACGTAAAAAGTATTTTACAGGACTAATTGTATTACTGCATCTACCCAATACCCATTCAACTGTATAATTTTATCATGATTCATTGTGTACTGTGTATACAAACAGTACACAAACATGATCTAAATTACAATACTTTCTTGCCTTTGCCAAAGCAAAGTCACTGATGATATCATCAAATGATAAACTGCATAGTTTGTCACTTTCTATGTACATAAGGCTGAAGTAACATAATTTATCTTGAGACATTGTTGTTCCGAATTCATTTTTTATCTTCTTCAGCTGTGAAATGGATCTTTACAAATGGCAATTTGCAATCATCATTCAGAGGAACATTCTCAGAATTGCTTCTACATTGGGGAATGCTGATTGGACACTGTTGTTGTTCTTTAGTCACTTAGTCGTGTCTGACTCTTTGTGACCCCATGGACCAGAGCACGCCAGGCACTCCTGTTTTCCACTGCCTCCTGCAGTCTGGTCAAACTCATGTTAGTAGCTTTGAGAGCACTGTCCAACCATCTCGTCCTCTGCATATAAGTTAAATAAGCAAGGAGACAATATACAGCCTTGTCGTACTCCTTTCCCAATTTTGAGCCAATCAATTGTTCCATATCCAGTTCTAACTGTTGCTTCTTGTCCCACATAGAGATTTCTCAGGAGACAGATGAGGTGGTCAGGCTCTCCCATTTCTTTAAGAACTTGCCATAGTTTGCTGTGGTCCACACAGTCAAAGGCTTTTGCGTAGTCAATGAAGCAGAAGTAGATGATTTTCTGGAACTCTCTAGCTTTATCCCTAATCCAGCGCATGTTTGCAATTTGATCTCTGGTTCCTCTGCCCCTCCAAAATCCAGCTTGTACTTCTGGGAGTTTTTAGTCCGCATAATGCTTAAGCCTGCCTTGTAGAATTTTAAGCATAACCTTGCTAGCGTGTGAAATGAGCGCAATTGTGCAGTAGTTGGAGCATTCTTTGGCGCTGCCCTTCTTTGGCATTGCGTTCTAGACTGATCTTCTCCGATCCTCTGGCCACTGCTGAGTTTTCCAAACTTGCTGGCATATTGAGTGTAGCACCTTAACAGTATCATCTTTTAAGTTTTTAAATAGTTCTGCTGGAATGTCATCACTTCCACTGGCCTTGTTATTAGCAGTGCTTTCTAAGGCCCATTTGACTTCACTCTCCAGGATGTCTGGCTCAAGGTCAGCAACCACACTACCTGGAGTGTACGAGCCATCCATATCTGTCTGGTATAATTCCTCTGTGTATTCTTGCCACCTCCTCTTGATGTCTTCTGCTTCTGTTAGGTCCTTACCACTTTTGTCCTTTATTATGGTAATCTTTGCACAAAATGTTCCTTTAATATCTCCAATTTTCTTGAACAGATCTCCATTCCCATCCATTTTAGTTCACTGATGCCCAGGATGTCAATATTTATTCTTGCTATCTCATTTTTGACCACATCCAGCTTACCATGGTTCATGGATCTTATACTCCAGGTTCATATATTTTTCTTTGCAGCATTGGACTTCCCTTTCACTTCCAGGCACACCCGCAAGTGAGCGATGTTTCGGCTTTGGCCCAGCTGCTTCATCAGCTCTGAATCTACTTGTACTTGTCCTCCGCTCTTCCTCAGTAGCATATTGGATGCCTTCCGACCTGAGTGGTTCATCTTCCAGTGTCATAACTTTTATACGACCATGGAGTTTTCTTGGCAGGGATACTGGCGTGGCTTGCTGGTTCCTGCTCCAGGTGGATCACGTTTAGTCAAAACTCTCCACTTTGACCTGCCTGTCTTGGGTGGCCCTGCACGGCATAGCTCATAGCGTCTCTGAGTTATTCAAGCCCCTTTGCCATGAAAAGGCAGTGATCCATGAAGGACACGGTCATTAAATATTACTTGGTACAGATCCTGATGTGTCAGATGATCATGTTCATGGCTTTGACTTTTTAATGTATTGATGAAAATGGTTGAGTTCTCCAACAAGGTTCATGTCCACATCTTCAGGATATGTTTGGCTTAAAGCATTAACTTCTTCACGAATCTCTTATTTTGCAGCATCTAATTTTGTTAAGAATGAAATAATAATAATAATAATAATAATAATAATAATAATAATAATTATATCCCAACCATCCGGCTGGATTTCCACAGCCACTCTGGGCGGCTTCCAACAAAAAATTAAAAATACATAAAATCGTCAATCATTAAAAACTTCCCTAAACAGGGCTGCCTTCAGTTGTCTTCTAAATGTCAGATAGTTGTTTATTTCCTTGACATCTGATGCAGGGTGTTCCACAGGGCGGGTGCCACCAGTGAGAAGGCCTGGTTCCTTGTAACCTTGCTTCTCGCCAGAAGGCCCTCAGCGCTGGACCTCAGTTTCTGGGCTGAACGATGGGGTTGGAGACGCTCCTTCAGGTATACTAGACAGAGGCCGTTTAGGGCTTTTAAGGTCAGCACCAACATTTTGAATTGTGCTCAGAAACATACTGGGAGCCAACGTGGGTCTTTCAAGACCAGTGTTCTGTGATCTCGGTGGCTGCTCCCAGATACCAGTCTTTTTTGCAGCATCATTGTATACTGATGCCCTTTGTGCCAGATTTGATTCTAATCCATCCATCACAGATATAAATGCTTTGATTCTGAACTTGTTTCTTGGCTCAAGGTTCTCTAAAGCTTCATCTTCATCCTCACCTATATGCCTCCTTATAGATCAGCAGTTCTCAACCTGTGGGTCCACAGGTGTTGTTGGACTACAACTCCCATCATCCCTGAGCTCTGGCCTTGCTAGGTAGGGGTGATGGCAGTTGTAGTTCAACAACATCTGGGGACCCACAGGTTGAGAAAGGCTGTTTTAGATCTTCTTGTGCTTTTCTTGTAATCAACATCAGGCAATTTGTCCTTTGCCTGTTCTTTGAAATGATCAAAAAGTTCTCTGGAACCAAGTTCCTCCATTTTATTCAAAATGTTTGTGGCTTGATTACTTGTTTCACCCTTCTCTGTGGTATCAATATGCAGCCAATGCAATGCAGAAATTATTCCATTGTAACTGTCAAGTTCTGCACTTGTGGCCCTTGAATGAATTTCCCATCTAGTCTTTGACAAAAACTCTGGAACATTTTTTTTTAAAAAAAATATTTTTTATTCAGATTTTATAACAAATTTAAGCATAATCAAAACACCAAATTACCGTATTTTTCCGTGTATAAGACTAGTTTGTTTGTTTTTTACCAAAAAAAATAGTTTTAAAATTGGGGCTTGTCTTATGCACAGGTAATTCTGAGGGGTGTTTTCTTAATTCTGGAGTCCCAGTCTTATACATGGAGGCGTCTTATAGACGGAAAAATACGGTACATTTTACATTGCAATTAATCTCCCCACCCCCCATGACTTCCCCCAACTTCCCTTTTTGGGTTATAGCATATTCATTTCTTCTACTTATAATTTCATACGCCTTATAATACTGCGCCACCTTCCTCGGCAAAGCGGGTGCTTTAGGCAGAGCCCCCAGCGCCTGCCTGGGCCTGGGCAGGGTTCTGCTTGTTCCCTCGCTTACCCCGGGAGGTATCAGGGCAGCCTGGCCTGCTAAGCCTTACCCTCCCCCCTCCTGTCACTGGGCAGCAGCCAAGGTGGCCCCACCATGTGGGGTGTTGGCTGGGTGCAAGGGGGGGGTGGCAGGAGGCGTTTGGAAGCTCCCGGACTGGCGGTTAGTCTCTTGACTGTGCGCGTGGCGGGTGTGGCGGCTTCAGGTGGGCTGCGCGCCTTCGCCAGTATTTGCAGGCCAGCAGCTGCGGATGAGTTGTGCCTCTGTGTGCAACAAAGAGAAGAGAAATTCTCCTTTAGAAGGCAGAACAGGTAAGAGCGGTGGGGTGAAAGTATGTTAAATGGGAGATAAAGACGGGGCTTGCAAAGTGTGCTGTTGGCAGGGTGGGAAGCGCAGCTGCTTTGTGTAGATGCAGAGGAGGCGGCTGCTTCCGAATTAAGCCTCCTCATTAAGCGGGGTCCCTCCCTGCCTCCCAGGCGGGGGTTCCCATTCCCGCCCCCGCTGCGGAGGGTCGCTGCTGCTGCCAGGATTTCGGGTGAGTGCAAAGCCAGCGGCGGGGAAGGAGGGAAGGGGCTTGGCAAGGGGGTGGGTGTCCAGGATGGGAAGCCCCGGGACGGGGAGAAGAAGAGAAGGGAGGAAAGGGAGCTGTTTCTCTTAATGGGGCCTTGAAGGTGGGGGGGGCGTGTTCCGCTGAGGAAAGAGAGAAGCTTCCTCCTGCCCGGATCTGGTGCAAAGGGAGTTGCAGGGAAGGAGGCGGGAAAGGGGAGAGGGTTGGGTATTGCAGACCAGCCTCGCCATAGTAGTAATAATAGTAATAATAATCTGATATTTATACCCCGCCCATTTTCAGGGTTTCCTGCACAAGTTCTGGATGGGGGAAGAGGAAGGAGGAAAGGGAGTTCTTCTTTTTAATGGGGGCTTTGAAGGTGGAGTAGGGGGGTTACGCTGTGGAAAGAGAGAGAGGCTTCTTCCTGCACGGATGTGGTGCGAAGGGAATTGCATGGAAGGAGGGAAGAGGGTTGGGTATTGATGGCCAGGCTAATAATAATAATAATAATAATAATAATAATACCCTGCCCATTGTCTGGATTTCCCCAGCCAGTCTGGGCGGCTTCCAACAAAATAAAAAACACGCAAAACAACCAAACATTGAAGTCTTTTGTAGAAATGGCCTTCAATTTTAAAGAAATGCCCTCTTTAAGAAATCACGTGGTGTAAATTTGTATGTTGTCCTCGAGGTGCAAACACACATAGCATGAGCAAGCAAGCAGTGCTCCAAAGTGCTTCTCTTGTGAACTTGCCATCTAAGTTGTTTACTAATGGCAAAGGCTCCTGTTTCTCAAAAGGACAGGAGGGGGAGGTCTCTCCCCCACTTTTAAGCCACCCCACTCCCACCGCATGGAAGGCAGAGGTCTTGTTCTTTCACAATCCCAGTAAACCTTGTGTGTATCTGAAGTGAACCAGGTGCTGCGGCTCCTTCCCCTCTCACTGGGCTGCTGCAAGAAAAGGCAGCGGAGGAGGAGGAAACAGATGGGTTTGAAGGCTCTTTCTGCCCCCCTCTCCTGAGCAGAGGGTGTTTGCAGGGCAGGAGGACAGAGGAGGCAGCAGTGGGTGGATCCACTGCCTCTCCCAGGGGGTCCAGATGCAAGTAGGGGGCTTCCTTCTTCTCCATGTATTCAGAGCAGTCCAACCATGTATTCAGAGCAGTCCTTTGCAAATTACTGTCTTTCTCGGTGTATAAGACAAGGTTTTTTTACCCAGTTTTTAAAGTTAAAAAGCATGGGTCGTCTTATACATGGGATATAGCAATTAAATATATAAATAAATGCAGTACTTGCTCTGGCAGTCGCAGCTCCTCACAGTGGCGAGCCCTGGGGCCTCCATAGTCTGCTTGCCTCCCCCCACTCTGCCCGCCCTACAGCTGGGAGGTAGGCTGTAGGCTGTTCGTTTTTGCCATGCAGCGTCTTTGTGCTGCTCTGCAAACTAATGGGGAAGGCCACCTGCAAAACAAAGCTGCTGATCAAATGTATTTCTCCCCTCTATGCCTTTCCTGCACCTTTCCCGTGAAACATCTTGGAGGCTACAAATTTCTGCACTGCTCCTCTTGCGTAACGTTGCACTGCCCGCCTGCTATTCCGTAGCCGCCTCTACCCACGCAGACTCTGTAAATGAAGGGGGAAGGGGGGAAGGCCACCTGCAAAGCGGAGCTGCCGATCAAGGTATTTTTCCACTTTCGCCATTCCTGCGCCTTTCCCATGCTGAAACCACCTATCAGCTCCGCGATCGCCACCGGCAGCCGCCAATCACGCTCCTGCTTGCTGCGACAAGGGCAGCTATCTATTGGCTGCCGCAGCAGCAAGAAGGAGGGCTAATGGCAGCGATCAGGCAGCTGCAACGCGAGTGGTTGTGAGCTGCGTTCTGGTGGGTTAGTGATTTTCAGCATTCCCCCCAAATAATCCTACCCAAAAGCTCAATCCCCCTATTTTCAAAATTTTGAGGCCCCCAAAATAGGGGTCGTCTTATAGACAGAAAAATACGGTAAGTCTCATGTTCCATGGGATCTAGTCTTATCTCCTGAGTTCACACCAATAAAACTCCGAAACAGAGAGGAGTCCACCATTGTTTATTGCAAAGCAATAGGTTACAGTTGGATCGTTCCACAAAACTGCAACCCTGCCCAGTGGTTCAGGCAGTGGTATTTATATAATTTCAAACAAAGCATTTCGATTTCAACCAATCATTTACATCAGAGATGTCCAAGCGCTGGACCACAATTGACAGGTAGACCTCTGTGTTGTTTTGGGTCGATTATGAGACCTTTGAAGGCTCCGCCCCCTTTCCGCAAGAACTTCTGCACATGCTCCTGTTTCTGTTTTTGCTCAGCAGTTCCTTGTTTTAATGTTTATTGATGCCAAAAGAATCTAAATTTTTCTTGCGTCCCCCGCCTCATTAAAAAAGTCCCTTTAGAGTTTCACGTTCCTCATATTCATCATTACCTCATTTTATTTATAATACACATGTGCGATAAGCACTGGCAATTTCTGCTGATTTAGTTTTGATTTCCACAGCATTCTGTTACGTTGTGTTCATGTGCATGTTGGGAACCTGTGTTACATGCAGCCATTTGCACCATGTGGCGACTCATGTTCCAGCTTTCAGCTGTATCTTTGTGATTCTCATATTAGCTGTATTTCTGCCCCAATTGGGGGGCGGCAACTTGCAAAATAAGCAGTTTCATAAAGCACAGACTACCATAACTTCTGTATTAGAAGCACACTCGAGGATTTACAGAGATACACATTATTACATTTATTGTGGCCCTTTGGGCAACTGCCACAAGGCCATTCCTGCCCATACCATGCCAGCCTTGGGAAGGGAGAAGGAACAGGCAGACGGAAGGAATTGCCAAAGGTGTTTGAAAATGGGTGGAGGCTCTTGGGAAGCGGGTGCCCAATAGGGGCTTCTACAGGGGCAGCAGAATGTCTTGGGCAGAATCCCTGCAGGCGCTCTGAGACTCCCTTGACTTCTTCCTTCCTCCCAGGAAGCTACAACTTGCCTTGGCTTCTGCGCTCCTCAAGAAATTGAACCTGTAAACCTGGTCAGGATGGACGGAGGAAGATGGTTCATTTATTGTCTTTCCTAAAAGTCTAACAGGATTTTCTCTCTCTCCCCCCACTCCCAAACAGGTGAGGAAGATGATGGTCAGAATTCTACAGAGCCATCTGTGAATTCATTGGGAAGAACAAAGAAACAGTTTAAATGCAAGGAATGTGGAATGTGATTTAGTCACATTGGAAGACTGAGGATACACCAACAAACTCACACAGGAGAGAATCCATTTGAATACATGGAGTGTGGAAAGAGCTACAGTTTTAGTCAAGCACTTAGAAGACATCAACTAACTCACACGGGGGAAGAAACCGTTTGAATGTATGCAGTGTGGAAAGAGCTTCAGTGAAAGTGGAAACCTTAGAAGACATCAACGAACTCACACAGGGGTGAAACCATATAAATGTATTGAATGTGGAAAGAGCTTCAGAGAAAATGGAGCCCTCAGAAAACATCAAGAAACTCACACTGGGGAGAAATCATTTAAATGCATTGAATGTGGAAAGAGCTTCAGTGATAGTGGAGCCCTCAGAACACATAAGCGAACTCACACAGGGGAGGAACGATTTAAATGCATTGAATGTGGAAAGAGCTTCAGTCGTAGTGGAGCCCTTAGAAGACATCAACGAACTCACACGATGGAGAAACCGTTTGAATGTATGGAGTGTGGAAAGAGCTTCAGTGAAAGTGGAAACCTTAGAAAACATCAACAAACTCACACGGGGGAGAAACCATTTCAATGCACTGAATGTGGAAAGAGCTTCAGTCGTGGTGCAGTCCTTAGGAGACATCAACGAACTCACACAGGGGTCAAACCATATAAATGTATTGAATGTGGAAAGAGCTTCAGAGAAAATGGAGCCCTCAGAAAACATCAACGAACTCATACAGGGGAGGAACCCTTTAAATGTATTGAATGTGGAAAGAGCTTGGGTTCTAGTGGAGCCCTTAGAACACATCAACGAACTCACACAGGGGAGAAACCATTTGAATGCATTGAATGTGGGAAGAGCTTCAGTCAAAAAGGAGACCTTAGAATACATCAACGAACTCACACAGGGGAGAAACCCTTTAAATGTATTGAATGTGGAAAGAGCTTGGGTTCTAGTGGAGCCCTTAGAACACATCAACGAACTCACACAGGGGAGAAACCATTTGAATGCATTGAATGTGGGAAGAGCTTCAGTCAAAGTGGAGACCTTAGAATACATCAACGAACTCACACAGGGGAGAAACCCTTTAAATGTATTGAATGTGGAAAGAGCTTCAGTGAAAGTAGAAACCTTCGAATACATCAACGAACTCACACAGGGGAGAAACCCTTTAAATGTATTGAATGTGGAAAGAGCTTGGGTTCTAGTGGAGCCCTTAGAACACATCAACGAACTCACACGGGGGAGAAACCCTTTAAATGTATTGAATGTGGGAAGAGCTTCAGTCAAAGTGGAGCCCTTAGAACACATCAACGAACTCACACAGGGGAGAAACCATTTAAATGTATTGAATGTGGAAAGAGCTTCAGACAAAATGCAGCCCTTAGAAGACATCAACGAACCCACACAGGGGAGAAACCATTTGAATGTATGGAATGTGGAAAGAGCTTCAGTCGAAGTGGAGCCCTTAGAACACATCAACGAACTCACTCGGGGGAGAAACCATATAAATGCAATGAATGTGGAAAGAGCTTCAGAGAAAATGCAGCCCTTAGAAGACATCAACGAACTCACACAGGGGAGAAACCATTTGAATGTATGGAATGTGGAAAGATCTTCAGACAAAATGCAGCCCTTAGAATACATCAACGAACTCACACAGGGGAGAAACCGTTTAAATGTATGGAATGTGGAAAGAGCTTCAGTGAAAGTGGAAACCTTAGAAAACATCAAGAAACTCACACGGGGGAGAAACCATTTAAATGCATTGAATGTGGAAAGAGCTTTCGTCGTAGTGGAGACCTTAGAAGACATCAACGAATTCACACGGGGGAGAAACCATTTGAATGCATGGAGTGCGGAAAGAGCTTCAGTCAAAGTGGAAGTCTTAGAATACATCAATGATTTCACACAGGGGAGAAACCGTTTAAACGTATTGAATGTGGAAAGAGCTTCAGTCAAAGTAGAAACCTTAGAAGACATCAACGAACTCACACGGGGGAGAAACCATTTGAATGCATGGAGTGCGGAAAGAGCTTCAGTCAAAGTGGAAACCTTAGAAGACATCAACAAACTCATACAGGGCAGAAACCATTTAAATGTATGGAGTGTGGAAAGAGCTTCAGACAGTGTGGAGACCTTAATATTCATGAGCGAATTCACCCAGGTGAAAAGCCATATCAATGTATGCAGTGTTCCACTCAAGGTTCACTCTTTACTTCACATCAAGAAACTCATAAAGGCGGAAATCAATTTTAAATGCATGGAATCTGTGTGATGTTCTGGTGTTGGTATTTAAATTTGTATACACATATATATGTATTAAAGTAATGAAGGTCACATATACTGAATGTAGAAAAGAAGTTGCAAGTTGTTGCTAGATAAACGGGGAGAGTGTGAATCTGGAATGCTCAGGGTCTGTGATGAATCTGTTGAGTTTTGACCTCCGCCCTTCAATGCCAAAATGATGGGCTGCCCTTGTCTTGTGGATCAGCATCTGTCGGCTTCAGGGAAATGGGATACCTCAGATGTTGGGAAACAACGCCCATAAGCCTCAGCCCATATGGCCAAGAATGATTGGAGTTGTAGTTCAAAAGCTCAAGGGTGGAAAATCTCACGTGTCTTACAACTTTTCATTATGAATAATTATAGGTAAAACTTTTGTTGATACAGAGCTCATTTTTTGCTTCCAGGAGCAGCTGGTCACTTCTGCTTTATAAACAAACACAAATATATTGACACACTTTACATTAAAACCAAATTTCAGAACAGAGACATTTTTTTTTAAAGCCCCCTTTTTTTCTTTACAAACCATTATCTTCTCAATCCAAGATTTGCTTTTCATATGTATAAAAATACTTGGTTAGCAAGGGGGTACAGAAATAATAATAAAAAAGCTACAGTAAAAGCATTATCAGCATTTAAAAAGAAATGCTAGTGGGTGTTCAAGGCATTGAGTTACAAATTAAAGCAAAGAGCAACCATTTCTTCTGCAAGCTGTTTCCCATCCAGTATTTTCCAGTTTCTTCCTTCTGAACTGTTCCTGTGGAAACCACTGGTCCAAAACTATACAGTCCTCCTGCTCCTGGGAAGATTCAGAGGGAGGCTCCCACGAGTGCGCCTCAGTGCAGCTCTCCTCAGCTGGGTCCCTGGTTAGGTTTTGGTTTAGGGGAGCAAGCATGGGCCTGGCCCTTGGGTGGGGGCGAGGGGAGAAGGGAAGAGAAGTAGAGGGGATGCTTCTTTTTCTGCGCAAGGCTAGTTCTTGTTTCTCCCAAGTATGCGCCTGTAATCAGCGAGCGTGCATTTAGCAGGAGTGTATCCCTTTGTCTTGGAGTGCAAGATGATTCAGAAGGCCTTAGAGCGAAGCGCGTGTATCGCATATGTTAAGTTGATTGCAGCCTTTTAAAAAATTAATATTCTTTATTGATTAAAAAATTTGCATGTCTATACAAACATGTACAATCTCTTAACAGGTAGAAAAATAATAATAATAGAAAATAGAAAATTTATAAAGAAAAAAAAATAAAGAATTAACAAAGATAAGAAACCAAGAAATAATAGTAAGAAAAAAAGACAAAGTTATTTACATAGTAAAACTACTCATCGACACAGTCCTTCCCATCCTTCTCATTATACTGTTTGATATAACATTCTTTTTTACACAGGCTTACATTATATAATACCATTTCTTTCTGCTTTGTATATATTCTTTTGATCTTTTTCTTTACAAATATCACTCAATTTCTGCTCATATGGAGTTATTTGTGCAATAAAGTTTTACATAATTCTTAAATATTATCTATTCTCTAGTTGTTTTTTGTTTCAATATTCCTCTAACTGATCTTGTCGGTTTTGCTAATTGTAGTTATCATGAGTATCTGCCAATCTGTAAGCTCTGGGAGTGTTTCATCTTTCCAGCTCCTTGCTATAAGGTTTAGTTTTCTGTTATGTTGCTTTGACCGTATACTCTATATTTCACATTTTTCACATTGTTTTATTTACCGTATTTTTCGCTCTATAACACGCACCCGACCATAACACGCACATAGTTTTCAGAGGAGGAAAACAAGAAAAAAAATATTCTAAACAGTGGATGTATGATTTTTGTGGTTCATGCTGTGGCCACAGACATGTGATCTGATGGTGAGTTTGGGGTAGCCCAATGCAAACATCCTGAGGATCCATGTGGAGCTGTGCTTTGTAGCCACGATTTAAGTGGGGAGGGAAGGAAAGCACTCAAGGGACAAGGAGCACGCGTGGAGTGTGTGGAGAAGGATGCTGCTAATAATGCAGAAGAAGGGTATAAGGGGAGAAGGCTCCTCTCTTCTCCCGCTTTTCTCCTTTAAAGCAAGCAAGCTCTGCTTCTCTCCCTCCTCCCTGGCTCATCCCCCCGGCTTAGCGAGCTGAAAATCTTTCCTGCTATTTAGCGAGCTGAATGCGGAAGAGAGAGGGACAGAGAGCTTGCTTTAAAGGAGCTAACCGGACACTCGTGTAAGCGGCTCCTCTCCACTCCCGCTTTGCTCCTTTAAAGAAGCAGGCTCTCTGTCCCTCTCTCCTCCCCACTCAGCGGCTATTCTCCCGCTTTGCTGTTTCAAAGCGAGCCACAGAGGAGGGAAGCATTCGCTCCGTAACACGCACAGACATTTTCCCTTACTTACTAGGAGGAAACAAATGTGTGTTATGGAGCGAAAACTACGGTATGTTTTATTGATTTAGTATGCTGTAAATCACTTTGAGGTTTTTCTTAAAATTATAAAGTGATATAGAAATTAAATTAAAAAAGTATAGAGCAGGGATATCCAACATGGGGTTGCTTAGATGTTGGGCAACAACTCCCATAAGCCTCAGCCCATATGGCCAAGATTGATGAGAGGTGTAGTTCAAAAGCTCAAGGGTGGAAAATCTCACGTCTCTTACAACTTTTCATTATGAATAATTATAGGTAAAACTTGTTGATACAGAGCTCACTTTTAGGGAGCAGCTCGTCACCTCTGCCTTATAAGCAAACCCAAATATATTGACACAATTTACTTTAAAAGCAGATTTCAGAACAGAGATAAACCAAAAAAAATTTTTTTTTAAAAAGACCTTTTTAACTTTACAAAGCATTGTGTTCTCGATCCATGATTTGTTTTTCATATGTATAAAAATGTTTATTTCTTGGCCCACGTCCCATCATTGTGGGGAGAGCCTAGGGCAAGGGATAAGAATGCAGGGTCGGCCTGACATCCATCAGTTCTCTGGCTCTGACAGCGGCCATCCAGGCATTTCTGCAAAACTCAAAATCACGACATGATGGTGAGAGCCACTCTCTCTTTGTGAGGAAAACCCGTATACAAATAGCGAATTCAATTTCCTAGCTGCCAGCCTTTGTGGCCAAAATGGAACCCTTCCTCCAAGGAAGAGAGGGAAGTACCAGTAACCTTGAGGCAGCTCCATTGGTTAAGTATGTCCAATTAATTTTTAGGTGGGGAGGGGGGAAAGATAGCCAAAGCCACGCAAGGAGAACTGGACATGGTCAGTGGATACCGAAAACTGGCTGTGGGGGTGGGGCAGTGGTGGACAGCAGGAATGGAAAAATGGAGAGGGATGGATAGCAATGGAGTGTGCTGGAAAATGGTAATGTTTTGGACCAGAAGCACTCAGTGCCTCAGGATTTTCATCCATGTCTTTACTGGACAGGCTGCTCTGGTGCACTGGAGATAAGAGTACCTTGCCTTCAACTTCTCCTCAATGCCAGCATCCACCTCCCATCATCCACAGCCATAGATGATGATTGCTGTGCCTGATGAGGGTTGTAATTCAGCAACATCTGGACGGCCAGAGGTTCCCACACTTACTTGCAGGCTCCGGCCTAAGACCGAGTTCATCAGAGTTGGGTCCTTGTTGGCTAAGAGCCCCGGGGATGATGGGAGTTGTAGTCCAACAACATCTAGGGACCCAAGATTGAATGTCACCGGCTTGTAGGATATATTGTTGCCTAGGCTAAGCAGTCCTGGGTCTTGGGAGGAGGCCACACGTATACCACCTTGAGTTTCATGATGGAAGAAAGGAAGGATATGGCAGCAGAAAAGTAGAATGTTTCTTAAATAGATCAAGGCCCATGGTTGCTTTTTGCTGAGCCCTGCTATATAGGCCTGCAGGACTCCGTGTCATGTTGGATTTTTGGCAGGGGGAAGTGTGTTGCCAGGATACTTTTTTCAACCTGCTTGCATTCTTTCTGTGTAAAGAATGTAAATGATTTTAACTGATTTTAATAGCATTCTGATATTGCTTTAAACTTCCGAGGGTGGGGCCTTATAGTGAAGAGTGGCAACAAAATAATAATCTGAATACAGTGCTCTGGATTGGGATACAAAAGGAGCAAGCTAGAATGAGTTTTATTTTCCTAACTGGGCTCCCAAAATTGTTTCCTATGGTAATGACACACGGCATGAACCTCACAGAAGTGAGTGAAAAGCAAAAAGAAACCTATTATTCAAGAATCCAGTCAGTTAGCCAACCTTGACCGTGGCAGAAATGCATTTTCCCACCTTCCCTTGAAACAGCCTTGCCCTACAACGCTGTTTCACAAGCTGTCCATGGCCACGGTCCCAGATCTCTGAAGGCAGGCAGTGGGGACGAGTGCCGTGTTGCCCTGTGAGGAACACAAAATGGCACTGGAGGCTGCCATTGTGGGCTCCATTGTGTTCACTGTCACCCCTGATTGCTTGCCTTCTCCACATCCACACCACATTTAAATCACTCTAGTACCACTTCAGTCAGTCATGGATTCCCCCAAAGCATTCTGGGAGCTGTAGTGAGTCTGGCTGGCTGCTGCTGCTGTTGCTGCTGCTTCTGTCACTCTTCACTGTTTCTGTGTGTCTGTGAGGAGAATACAGGACACTGCAAAAGACACAGGGTGCCATAAGCCGGACAGAGAGTGATCCCTCCCTATACATGTAAATAGAGAGACTTCTGTTCAGGAGATTTCTGTATAAAGAACTCTTTATAGAGGGGAAAATAGGGACTAAGTGAGGTTGGAGTGGAACCATGTTTGTTTAAATATGACAATGTAAAATATGCTCTCCATTGTTATGTTGCAAGGATTTTAAGGTACCAGTTACCAACTCAAATAGTGTCCAAGAATTGACAGACGTAGCAGTGGAGAAAAAGAAAGTGATGCTTATTGCTGAGCAATAATTGACCCAGTGGAATCCTTTCCAAAAGACTGTGCCCCGGGCCCTAGCGCCCAGAGGCTTTATACCTGAGTACATACATAATAGATCATGACATAAAGGTAAAGGTACCCCTGCCCGTACGGGCCAGTCTTGCCAGACTCTAGGGTTGTGCGCTCATCTCACTCTAGAGGCCGGGAGCCAGCGCTGTCCGCAGACACTTCCGGGTCACGTGGCCAGCATGACAAGCTGCATCTGGCGAGCCAGCGCAGCACACGGAACGCCGTTTACCTTCCCGCTGGTAAGCGGTCCCTATTTATCTACTTGCACTCGGGGGTGCTTTCGAACTGCTAGGTTGGCAGGCGCTGGGACCGAACGACAGGAGCACACCCCACCGCGGGGATTCGAACCGCCGACCATGCGATCGGCAAGTCCTAGGTGCTGAGGTTTTACCCACAGCGCCACCCGCGTCCCTTATAGATCATGACATAATCGGATACAATTGCAAACGGCAGCAAAAATAAAGCTAATGAGTGCATTCAAGCCTCCCTCTTGATCATGTAAAGAGTTCCCTCCCAACTTCTGCTTTTACAGTTTGAACATGCAGTCTTAAATTTTCCCCAGATTATGGCGAGGAGGGAGAAACAAAACTTAGACGAAAGGAACTTCGAACGTTGCTCCTATGCGGCCATCTTTTACTGGGACATTCTGCGGTTAGCATCTTCCTGTTTCACTGCTCACACCCTGTCTGGACAAGGGGGGGGGGGGAATGTGCCAGCACATCAGATTTATTGCTTCCCCCCTTATGTTCAGTGAGATAGGGAGAGAACAAGGAGGGGTACTGGGACAAAGTTCATTTCGGATTTTTCAGATCTAAGCAATTTGCTATTAAGCAGAAGCTTTCATGATTCAAACATGGATTATAAAATCATTGTAGAAATATCTGGTTATACATGGATATATAGATAACTGATAACTGATTATATGTATAACTGATTATATGAGAAGCATAAGGGTAAAATTCCTCCAGGTCCTGCTTCATAAATTTATAATAAAATAATTCATTCAGTTACCCAGAAGAGTCATTAGGCTTTTTTTGCTGTAAGCTACTTCATACATTGTAAGAAGTGGGTCAGGAAACCCTTGATCCCGTTCCTTAAAATACCGAATGGGACTCCTAAATAAATATGAATAGGCCCAGGCTGTACAAAAACTGATATAGGCACCATACTGAGATTTCTGTAACTGCTCCATACAGGGCATGTTCTAAGGTGGTAGATAACATGTATGCATAAGGTCTACTATGTGGAGTATGTTTTGGGGCTTTTTTTGCTGGCGTAGAGGAAATTTCCTCAACTACAACCCAAAATATCTTATTTACCTACTGCATATTGTCTGCCTCTTAGGTGCAAAAAAAGTGGCAGCCCTAATGTTGTGACGTGGGGTTTGTGATTTCAGCTCTCCTGATATAACATGCTGGAGACAGTTCTCTAGTAACACTTCTTTATTAAAGCACAAGACTGGAGACTGGGGGGAGGAAGGCTACATTTATAGGGACAGGGAACTAGCAAGAAAGGATACATTTTGGAGGGAACAATATCAGGCAATCACAGTCCTGCCTTTTGGAGGGAACCAATAAGACAGAGGATCCAAATACAGCAGCTTAAATGAACCAATAGTAGCTGTACCCTCTGGAACCAAAAGGCAGTTACTTTACCCTAATGCAAATACAGACAATAAGAATACAGATATAAAATCCTTTGACTCAATACACAACACCCCTTCCCCCCTAGTGAGCACAGCAGACGTAATCTCTCAGGTACTGTGGGGGCCTACAACTTCTACTTGATCTCCTGACAACAGGTGTTGCAGGTTCTGGATTGGGTGTTACCTGTGGTAGAGGGGCTGCTCTAGGGGTTTCGTCAGGAACAGATGGAGTCCCCGACATTCTCAGGGTCCCCTATCTGTACCTCGTCATCGTGAGGACTAGCAGACCCTGGTTCATTTGTTAAAGCCCCTGGTGATTGCACCTCTGGGCCATTTTCACTCTGGTCTTGCGGCTCTGCGTCGTTAGCCTGGGATGAATTATCTGGCTCCTCCCTGCTGAGCGCCCGGCACCTCAGCTGATCTATATGTCTCTTCCACACTTGCCCATTTTCCAAGGTCACATAATAGGACACAGGTCCACTAGCCCGGGTGACCACACCAGCCACCCACCTCGAACCTCGTAAATAGTTCCTCACCCAGACCAGATCTTCAGGGGCGAGATACCTTGTTGTGTCAGTCTCAGCCTGGGGAGTTGCTCTTGAATTATGGTTTGGCATTTTATCCGGGTGGACATAATCCAGCACCGTTACCAGTCTCCTACCCAAGAGCAGCTCAGCTGGCGACTTGCCCGTTGCGGTACACGGCGTCACATGCTGCAAAAATAACATTCGCGCGATGCGAGCTGACCAGTTACCCTCCATTAAGCGCGCAATGGATTCTTTGGCTGTTCTTACCATGCGCTCAGCCTGCCCATTGGAGGATGGGTGAAAGGGCGCGGATGTTACCCCTCTTATGAAGTTATCAGCCAAGAATGCCCTGAATTCTTGGGATACAAAAGCTGCCCCATTATCTGATACAATGGTCTCAGGTAACCCGTGGGTTGCAAACAGCTGCCTCAACACCTTGATGACGGCAGCTGATGCCATGCTAGGGACCATCACCACTTCTAACCATTTGGAATATGCATCAACGATAACCAAAAAGACCTTTTCTTGGAATGGCCCAGCAAAATCTAAGTGCAGCCGGCTCCAGGGAGATCTGGACTGCTCCCACCAGTGGACTGGTGCTCTGGCCACTTCTGGCCGCACCTCTTGGCATGCCTTGCATGTTCGTACCCATTGTTCTATGTTCTGGTCCATTCCAGGCCACCACACATAACATCGGGCTAGCGACTTCATCCTGACCATTCCCGGGTGTCCCATGTGAAGCGTCTCAAGAACCCTGTTTCTCAGTGGTGCTGGAATGATGACCCTATCTCCCCACAGGAGACAACCCTTATGCATGGACAACTCGTGCTGCCTAGTCGCATAAGGCCTGAATTTGTCTTCATGCGGACCACCTGGCCACCCCCTCCCCACCCAAGTGAGCACACGGGAGAGAACAGCATCTTTCCTCGTTTTCTCAGCTATATCAGTAGCCGTTACAGGAGCCCCCGGAAGTATTTCCAGCATCATTATGTGCTCCGCTGGAGCAGGATCCTCAGTGCTCCCGCCAGGAAGGGGCAATCGACTCAGCGCATCCGCGTGGCACAACCGTTTCCCCGGCACATGGGTCAAGGTGTACTGGAACCCGTTCAGGAATATAGACCAACGTAACATTCTGGGGGAGAGAATTTGTGGCGTTTGTTTGTTCGGGTTGAACAACCCTAACAGTGGCTTGTGGTCCGTTTCAATGTAGAAATGGCGACCGTACACATAATCATGGAACTTTTTGATTCCTGCCACAATTGCAAGCGCCTCTTTGTCAATTTGAGCATAGTTGCGCTCCGTGGGCGACAACGTACGGGAATAGAAAGAGATGGGCTTTTCCGACCCATCCGGTTCCCTATGACTTAGCACCGCCCCCAGGCCGTATTGAGAGGCATCACATGCCAGGACCAGAGGCTTTGACTCGTCATAATGAGCAAGGACACTCCTGCTACTCAGCATTCCTCGCAAGGAGTCAAAAGCCTTCTGCTGCCCCTGCCCCCATCGCCACACAGTCTTTTTCTGCAACAGTCTATGTAATGGTTCAGCTACCGAAGCTTTCTGGGGTAAGAACGAATGATAAAAGTTAATAAGTCCCAGGAATGACTGCAACTCCGTCTTGTTCTGTGGTCGTGGCGCCTCGATGATGGCCTTAATCTTAGCATCTGTGGGGTGGATGCCTGATGCATCAATTTTAAACCCCAAGAAATCCACAGTTGGCACCCCAAAACTGCATTTTTCCTTTTTCAGTTGCAACCCCACCTCCTTGAACTTGAGCAACACTGCACGAACACGCGCAACCAGTTCCTGTGGGTCTTTTCCAGCAATCAAAACGTCATCAAAAAATGGCAAGACCCCCGGCAGACCTCTTAACAGGTGTTCCATGAGCCCTTGAAAAATCCCTGGGGCCACACAAACTCCAAATTGTAATCTGTTAACTCTGAACGCCCCTTTATGTGTGACAATAGTCTGTGCTTCCGCTGATTGTGGGGTTACTGGCAGCTGTTGGTAAGCTTGTGCCAGGTCAATTTTGGCGAACACCTTGCCCCCAGCCAGTTTAGCCAACAGATGTGATACGACTGGAATGGGGTATGAGTTTCCCCTGAGTGCCTTATTGATAGTACATTTGTAATCTGCACAGATCCTGACTTCCCCATTTGCTTTAAGGGGCGTGACGATTGGAGTCTCCCACTTAGCAGAGTCCACGGGTGAGAGAACTCCCTGCTTGACCAATTTCTCCAGCTCTGCTTCGATCTTGGGTTGCAGTGCAAATGGCACTCGCCTTGGTTTGAGTCGGATTGGGGCCACCCCAGGGTCCAACTCGAAGTCAACTGGGGGCCCTTTATAACAACCCAGTTTTCCATTAAAGAGACCAGCAAATTCTTTGCATAATGCCTCGCTCATCTCAGGGCAGGTTTGGATTGAATTAAGCCCTGATATACTCAGTCCCAGGGCGGGGAACCAGTCAGTGCCCAGGAGACTGGGGCGACTGCCCTTCGCAATCACCAGTTTGAGTACAGCCTGTTTGTCCCGGAACTGTACTCTCACGGCACACATTCCCATAACATGGATGCGGCCCGCTGAGTATGACTGCAAGGTTGCCGGGAAGGGTTCCAGAGGGGGCAACTTACCCCTGGGGAAGAATGTCCTCGCGGTCTGGTCCGACACGATAGTGAATCCAGATCCGGAGTCCACCTCCATGTCGCACTGCTGACCCTCAATCTTCACCTTGACGTGTGCCTTGCCTTGTGCTGGGAACTGCACGACCCTCCCGTTGATCTCCGTAACGTAGTGGCAGTCCTTTAGAAAATGGGTTGCTGCGGGCGGTCTGCGATGCTCCGGTCTAGGTGCTCCTGTCGCTCCCAACGCCGCCGATCTACAGACTCTGGCGATGTGACCTGTCTTCCCGCACGTCCGGCACATAGCATCCCGGAAACGACAACTCTTCCGCTCATGGTTTCCGCCACAACCTGGGCACCTGCCTCTGTGATCTTTGTGCACTGTGCAGGCCTGACTCACTGACTCGACCCCACGGACTGGGCTCTGGCTCGGAGTAGCCTCTAGCTCGTCCATGGCATGCGCAACTTCTATCTGTGGCTTAGGGGCCTTGCGACTGGCATCAAGCTCCTCTCTTTCATAATTCTCCGTGGCGGTGGCCTCCTTCAAGGCTGAAGCAAGGGTAACCTCTTCTTTAGCCACGATGCGTCTTCTGGCCTTCTTGCTGCTCAGACCACCGATAAACCGATCCAGGAGAGTCTCTTCCAGATTTTGGAAGTCGCAGTGCTGAGCGAGCTTCCGCAGTTCAGCCAGAAATGCAGCTACAGACTCCCCAGCATGCTGCTGCCTCTTATGAAACTCCATCCGCCGAGCCATCTTGGTCTCAGTAGGCGCCAAGTGGCTTGTTAGGCAGGCAAGAATATCTTTGAGAGATGTCTCACTTAGCTTCGCTGGAGCAAGCAATGCCTTGGCCAGCTTGAAGGTCTCAAGCCCACAGTAGCTCAGGAATGTGGCCCTTCTTTTGCTGGCATCGGTGATCCCTTGAGCCTCTGCGAAGAACTCGAAGCGTTCGACGTAGTCTTCCCACATGTCGGGCTCTGATGGCTGGAAGGGCTCCAATACCCTTGGACTCTCCATTGTCCTGTGGCAGGGTCGTCTTCTCAGCTGGTCAGTGAGTCTTGTTCTTAGCTGCAATCCGGACTCTGAGGCAGGGCTGCGTTTAACCGCTCCTCAGCATTCCGGATCCCACCTTCGTCGCCAGTTGTTGTGACGTGGGGTTTGTGATTTCAGCTCTCCTGATATAACATGCTGGAGACAGTTCTCTAGTAACACTTCTTTATTAAAGCACAAGACTGGAGACTGGGGGGAGGAAGGCTACATTTATAGGGACAGGGAACTAGCAAGAAAGGATACATTTTGGAGGGAACAATATCAGGCAATCACAGTCCTGCCTTTTGGAGGGAACCAATAAGACAGAGGATCCAAATACAGCAGCTTAAATGAACCAATAGTAGCTGTACCCTCTGGAACCAAAAGGCAGTTACTTTACCCTAATGCAAATACAGACAATAAGAATACAGATATAAAATCCTTTGACTCAATACACAACACCTAATACCTAGACTGGCCCTTTGCAGGATCACATTCCATGGCTTTCCAATGAAGCTGCATTGAAGAATGTTAATGGATGAGAGAGACTGTTGTTTTTTAAAATGTTTTTATTAAATTCTTGGGTACACCCAGAGTCTCTGTTTTCAAGTCACAGAATCCTTCAAACAAATCAGTCCTATTCAGAGTGAGACAGTACTGTTCTAGGCAATATGGAGTTGGGGGGGGGGAGAAAAGTGGGGAGAGAGAGGGAAGGAAAGCGGGAAAGAAATAAACATTTCATTCATTTCTATAGTATGTGAGTTTTTGCATCAGCGTCAGGTAAACAGGTATTTTATTTTTATTGGCAGTGGGAGAGACCAGAGGGCTCAGGAGGTGGTTCGTTGCAGGATATTTGTCAAAGCAACGCCCAATCTCTGTGGTGTTTGAGAGTGACCCCCAATGGCTGTTCACACATGCGAGGGATCCATTGCCTGCTGCAGTCAACATGTCTCAACCGTGTGCGTCTAAACTCCTAGGAGGCAGAGACCCAAATCTGGACTGAGACAAGGAGATGGCAGATCTCTAGCTAGGGACTGACCTGTGGGAATGTTTAGAAAGGCAGGAGAGGATATATTACTTGATGATATCCTTACTAACTTGCTTTAGCAAGTTCTGTATCTTAGCATAATTCAAACATTCTCCTTTTCAAATTTGCACAGTGGTAAGCTTGTTGCAGGCTCCTCTGAGCCTCGCTATTTAAGATTCCCGATAAGATCCCTTGTTATCCCTCTTTAGAAGTGTAGACACGACAAGCTTTTTAAAATCAATATAAAAGTAGTTTATTCATTTTCATTCAGTTCACAATTAGATTTCTGAAGGCAGGCTTAAGTTACAAAAGTATATATCAATATTTATATCTATATCTATATATATAAACTATAATATAAGGGAGTTAGTCCCAAGTGACTGCGACTGAGCAGTCACTTCTCCTAAGACATAGAAAAAAACAAAATGGAGAAGAAAGAATGAAGCACATGGAGGAGGTGTGCTCCTCCACCCAGAATAGGCCACACCTATTTCAAGTCACATGTAGAGGAAGCGCTTGTCCCAGCTCAGGAAGAAAGAGGAAGTTTTCTCCTGGGTGGCACAAAGCATCCCCTAGCATGTCCACTCTAGGAATGTTGTACCTGACTGCTATGAATTTCATATCCCACAGACCCAAGCTCCTCCTGCCCATTGACCAGAAAAGTCATGTCCCCCACAAAAAAAGCCCACCCTGAGATTCCTTCTCCTTTCGCTCTCCAATTTTACAAAGGCAAACTCCTATTATGCAAGAAATTGCTTTAAAAAATTGTAGTGGTTCCTTCATTGTGAATAAGTGAGGTTCATAGACCACAGAATCATAGAGTTGGAAGGGACCAAGAGGGTCTTCTAGCCGAACCCCCTGCGATGCAGGAACCTTTTTGACGAGGTGGGGCTCGAACCCACAACCCCCAGAGTCTCATGTTCTACCAACTGAGTTATCCCAGGACTCGGATCAAATTCAGCCGATAGGATTACAATGAATGGGGAGCAAAGCTTTTGTATGAATATATTACCTCAAGTTATTCTGATGCTCCCAAATGCACTGGTACAAATAAATTTTCAGATTGAACAAGTGGTATAATTACTGTTGTTGTTGTTGTTGTTCTCCAGGAAATTTTGATGACTTCCAGCAAAATATAAAAACATAATAAGACATCAGACATTAAAAATGTCCTGATTCTGCTTCTTTGACAGAAGCCGACAAATTTAGGACAGATGCTCTATATCATGGGTGTCAAACACAAGGCCCGCAGGCTGAATCCAGCCCGCCAGACTTCGTCATGTGGCCTGTGTAGCCGCCGGCGGCCGCCAGTCTTCACCTTTTATTCTCGCTTTTTTCCCTCGCTACTGCCTCTCTTTTGAGCGCTGTCCATGTGATTTTTAATACCGGCTCGCCAGTCTCCGCCCACGGGGGCCTCCTTGGACCAATGAGTGCCGGGGGGCGGGGCTGGTAGCACCTGGGGCTCTGGGGCCGCGGCTCCGCTCCGGCAGTAGGAGAGAGGGGAGCGGAGGTGACGGAGCTGCTTCCCGGGACTTCCATCCGCTTGCACCGAGCTCCTCGTCCAGCAGCTCTGAAGTCCTGCTGCGGCTCGGAGGGAATTGAAACGCGGGTGGGTGGGAAAGGGGTTGCAGGAGGACCGACCCCGGGGGCAGTGCGCAACCCAGCCCCGGTTTGCTTACTACGGGGCGGGTGGGAAAAGGGTAGGAGAGGGATGGCTGCGCCCTCGGAGCGTTTCTGGCCCTGCGGGAGGAGCCATGGAGCGGCCGGTGGATGGACGCGTGGCGGGACGTGGGAGAGGCCGAGAGGGGACTTCTACCGTGGATGCTTCAGTGGAGATTGCTGCATCGCAGGGGGGTTGGACTAAAGGACCTTTGGGGGGTCCCGTCTGACTACAATTCTGTGGTTCTCCTCGCTGAGGAAGTGCGGCAGGGTCGGGAGGAGGGCGCGGTGCCCGAGAGAGAGGGGAGGGAAAGAAGGAGAGAGAGAGAGAGAAGGAAGGAAGGAAGGAAGGAAGGAAGGAAGGAAGGAAGGAAGGAAGGAAGGAAGAGCCTTCAATCACTTTAAGGGGGGGGGGATGTCTGGAGGAGCCAGGAAGTGAGAGACTTGCTCACCCTAAAGAGCAGTGCACAGGCGATGGTGGTGATGGGTCTTGCTTGCCTTTTTACAAGCTTGGACGTGAGGGGTTTTTGCAGGTGGGTTGACACCAAAATATGAGGCAGAGCAGGTTGGCGTGGAGAGGAACAGAGACTTTAAAGCAGGTGATCTGGAGAAGAGAGCTGTGTGTCTAGTGAGGGGTTGGGGGGGTGAAGGATCCAAGGCAAGTTCAGGGTTGCCACTCCTTCTTTCCCTCCCCCTTGGCAAGAGGTGTAAGCAGAAATCCAGCAATCGAAGGAATAGGGAGAATGGCACCCTGCTGGATTTCGTGCTGTTAAAAGGGTGCAGAGCAGGCGCCAAGGAAAAGGT
The DNA here is from genome assembly GCF_964106645.2 of Podarcis pityusensis. NCBI lineage: Eukaryota > Metazoa > Chordata > Lepidosauria > Squamata > Lacertidae > Podarcis > Podarcis pityusensis. The sequence goes on from NC_138029.1 coordinate 110,746,238, forward strand.
GGCAACCTTTGGGAAGTGGACTGGGGGGAGCGCAGGAAAAACGGGATGGTTGGGGAGGAAGGGTGTCTGTGGGAGTAGAATCGAGGACTGCTCACTCGCTCTTTTAAAAACCGGGATTGGGGGGCAAAATCTATGGGACGAAGAATAGTTATGAGGGGCTGGTAGAGAATTGCACCTGAGGTTGGATTCTGGGGGCGGGGGGTATGGAGAAACTGGAGCAAAAAACTGGGAGAAGATGGTGTGGGGGATGTTGTGTGGGTTGCAGAGAGAGATAATTGGGAGTGTTGGTGGGGGGAATTGAAGGGAGCTCAGGGGAGAGGCTGAATGGCAGCAAAGTGATGTAGGCAGAGTGTGAGTGAATGAGACATTAACAAAGCAAGGAGGGTCTTGTATTTGTGGAGGAGTAAAACGGCTGAGGAATGTGTGTGAAAAGCCGAATGCCCTGGGAGGAATGGAGACAAAGAAAAGCTGAGCCTCTGTTAACGAAATGCAGCAAATTAGCAACAGTTAAAATCGTGGTTGTGTAACTATTGTCCCTAAAATATCACAAAACACGTTCAAACAATCAAGCTGTGCGATCAAGTTATTAAAGTGACTTCATCTCAAGCATCAAAGTTTATTTTCTCTCCCACCCACCCACCCACCCAAAATGGCCCTATCACCAGCTAATTTGTCCAGAAATAAATCAGTGACCACAGTTATTCCAATCAGGTAGTGAGACACAGATCATGAAAGGCACAAATTCTGTTCCTTATAGCCTCCATCATCCTATGTCCATCTTCAAACTAGAGGTGGAATCATCTTACGCAGGATATTTTAGAGTTCCACACCTACTCGTGTCCTCATATCACTAAATGTTTAATTGAATATGGAGTTTCTATCAGTATGTATTTCTGAAAATGGGGGAAATGTCTACTCATTTCTCTCTTCTCCCCTCCTGAGAAATTTGCAGTTGGAAACATACAGAATTATTTTGTGTGCATAAGCCAATGTGTGCCTCTCATGTAATGTGTCTATAACCAGTTTTTCTCATCTGTGCATTTTGTTGCTATAAACAGACATGGTGCTGTTTTAATTCTGTGCATTATTGTTTCTTTTAGGGTCCAGTGAGGACCTGGATAGCTGAGTTGGTTAGAGGGGTAGTGCTGATAACACCAAGGTTGCAACTTCTATCCCAAAGCTCAACAACTTTGGGGTAAAATTGTGAAAAAAGAAAAAAGCTAAACAACTTCAATCCTTAAAAAAGGTCAACAACTTTGGTTGGCCCTCACGCATGTTCACTTCATCAAATCTGGCCCTCTTTGAAAAAAGTTTGGGCACCCCTGCTCTATATCAACTCAATGACAGGGAACCAGGCAGCGGGCCTTCTTGGTAGTGGCACCCACTCTGGAATGCTCTCCCGTCAGATGTCAAGGAAATAAACATCTACAGTATCTGACTTTTATAAGACATCTGAAGGCAGCCCTGTATGGAGAAGCTTTCATTGGAGCTGTTTCATTGGTTTTTTAAAAATATTCTGTTGGGAGCTGACCTAGTGGCTGGGGAAACCCAGCCAGATGAGCGGGTATAAATAATGTTGTTGTAATATTAATATTATTATGCTTAATTGATAGCAGTTCCCGGAAGCCGCCGGAGGGGAGAGATGCTCTTGGGCTCCAATCCTATGCTGTAGCTTCACAGAAAAAGATCCCTTTCTTTTACAGAGAATTTCCAGCATTCGCTGCTGGTGTTGCTTGATTTCTAAACTGCTTGATTTTCAGGAGTTGTTATCTCTAGTTTTGGAGCTGAAACCAATTTGGGGCTTTTCTCCTTCTGGGGGTTTCCCCCTTTGCGCTCCATTCCAGCTGCTGCAGTTTAACACCGGAGCTGTAATTGAGCTAAGATCACTGTGTGTGTGTTTGTGTGCTTTCCTTCCAGCACCATTTAACCTTAAAAATAATTAAAAAAAGATGCCCAGGTGCAGCAAATTGCCACAGCCATTCCGGGAGCAGCTTTGGAGCCTTGGGAACGTGATGTCCTGAAGGGAGTATTAGCTTCAGGAGCCCCGTCCATGCTTAGATCTTATAAAAAGGCTTGGGTGGACTTTATGGAGTTTCAAGGCAAATTTATAAATTAATAATAATAATAATAATAATAATAGTAGTAAAAAAAAAAAAGCTAGGCTTGACATACCTCAAGGCAAATTAAAAAATCCTAGGCTTGACACACCTCCTACCAAGGCTGAAGCTCTGCAATACTTGGTACATTGGAGGGTGCTGGGTCGTGCAGCAAAGACTCTTAAACATCCAGTAGGCGGCAATCTCCTTTTTCTGTAAGGTTGTTTAATCCAGAGACCCTGGTGTGGCCTTCTTAGTGTGAAGGGCACTGTAGGGCTGGCGCAGGCTGCAGCCTCCTAAAAGTGATGGTAGAAGGCCCTTAACTTATGACATTCTATGCCAATTCCTAAATAAATGAATAAATAAAAGTAAAATAATAATAATATAAAAATAAAATAAAATAAAAAATTAAGAAGTAACTGTTGGTCCGAGGACAAGGCCCAGTTATTTACAGCTGCATACTCCATTGCCTTTGGCGCTATGCGCAGTGGCGAAGTAGTTTGTAAGGGTCAACCAGATTCCGCTGCCCGGGGTAGTTTGAGAGACCTGACCTTATTCAGATCCAGTTTAGTCCTGCATGTCCAATGTTCCAAAACCGATCAGCAGTAAAGGACACTAAACATTTCATGTACGTGATACCAACCGTCTCAGGTCCATTCCTCAAACATTGGGATGGCTCCGGCTTTGCACGGCATCAGTCCACGCGCGTTATGCGAAGGGCGATTGCTGCCTGCGGTTTACCCTCAGCTGAATTCGCGGTTAACTCCTTTAGGATTGGGGCCGCCACCACAGCAATGCATTTGGGACTCTCAGCTGAAAGGATGAAGGACTTGGGGGCAGTGGAAGTCTGATGCATTAAGGGAAGTCTGATGCATATAAAGGATATATTCGTAAGACCTTGTGATTGTTCACAGTATACCTGACCTGGCTTTGTTACCTTCTTTTGCTTTCAGATGACGTTGTGGTGCATATTTGGAGTATAGGCCCTGCACCGTCCACTGGGATAGAAACCATGCCGTTAACGGGGACCTAGGGTGCAGGAGCTATGAGGGCGCGCATCTGGATAATCGGGCACAGCATTGTGCATTGGGCCAGGGTCCGCGCCATCAATTCCGGTCTCGGGCCGCACCTTCACTACATCAATATATCTTGGATCTCTCGGAGGGGAATGCGCTGGGCCGAAATGTTGCCCGCTATTAGGGCCAGAGCTGCAGCGGAGGGCCCCCCAGATGCTTTAGTTATCCAATTAGGTGAAAATGAGTTAGCTTACAGAAAGGCAGTCAACTTGATGTGGCATATCTTTAGTGACTTTGAGGAACTTAAGGCCTCTTACCCAAACGTCACTATTATTTTATTTGGGCCTCATTGATGGAGAAGCGGGTTTGGAGAGATTGCAGGTGCCCGATAGCCATAAATAGAGCTAGGAAAGCCTTGGATCGGGCGGTGGTGCGTAGAGTGGCAGCCCTGGGTGGGAGGGTCATTGACCACCCGGGCATACGTTTCAACTGTGAGGCCCTCTACCGGCTTGATAGCGTGCATCTTTCGGATGCGGGAAATGATATTTGGCTGATGGTGTGCATCTCTCGGATGCTGGAAATGATATTTGGCTGATGGATATATCAAAGGGGATAAGGGATTGGTTTCAGGCAGGAGAGTATTGGCGGTGAGCGATTGCTCGTGCGGCGGTTCGGCATTGGTAAGAAGGGGTTAAGAGGATGTGGGGGGGGGAGGAACGCCATCACCTCCCCCCAGTGAACGAAGGGTGGTCCGATAAAGGACTCCGGGGGGCGTGGCCCTGTCCTATGGAGGTGGGGGCCAAAGGCACGCCCCCGAGCGGTGACCCGGGGGAGCTCCTAGTTGACGTGCCTCAGCAGGAGACTCCCCCTCTATGGTGTTAACCCTTCCCGTGTCTCCAGCAAATGGGCTGGAGCCGGATAGTCGATAGGACCAATGCCTAAGCCAATGCCTCTCATTCCTGAATTCAATAAAGTTGTGGCCTAATTCTCCCATTTAACCTTAAATTATGGTGTTTTGTGTCTTTATTTATCCTGGTGGGGGGCGGGAACTCGCCACGCAAAGCCACTTCCGGCCTGCCCAGGAGGTGGGGTTGCGGGCTTCACGCCCACCCCCACATGAGCGGTTTCAGCCCCCATGAGAGTAGGGCAATCCCGGCCGCGTCTTCCCCCCCAGCCAGCCGATTGGCCTGCCCTATTTAGGGCCGGCGCAGAGGGGGCTCGCCCTCTTTTCGCCGGCTAGCCCCCACGTTTTCCCACCCTCCCTCCCTTTGGGTAGGTCTCTGACTTTGCTATGGACTTCGGTCTGTCGCCGCAAGGGGCATGGTTGGAATTTTTCCCAATGGGCAATTTATAGCCATTTGGTTTTTCGCAACTTGTCACAACTCCTCGGCATTGGTGGTTAGGCATTGGTAAGAAGGGGTTAAGAGGATGTGGGGGGGGGAGGAACGCCATCACCTCCCCCCAGTGAACGAAGGGTGGTCCGATAAAGGACTCCAGGGCGCGTGGCCCTGTCCGAAGCCTATGGCCCCGAGCGGTGACCCGGGGGAGCTCCTAGTTGACGTGCCTCAGCAGGAGACTCCCTCTCTATGGAGTCTCATTCACCCATTTAACCTTAAATTATGGTGTCTTGTGTCTTTATTTATCCTGGTGGGGGACAAGAACTCGCCACGCAATGCTGAGATTCCTGCATTGCAGGGGGTTGGACTAGATGACTCTCAGGGTCCCCTTCCACCTCTACGTTTCTATGATTCTAACAGGGTGCGGGACTAGATGGGATTGATCGAACTACAGGGCTCTTCATGTGATCTGTGTGCGTGTGCATGCAGACGAACGTGTTTGTGTGCGTGTGTGTGTGTGTGTGTGTGTGAGAGAGAGAGAGAGAGATAGATAAAGAGAGAGAGAGAGAATCTTCAGACAGAGGCCCCCGTCTCTTATTTGCAACCAGGATGAATGAGCTGCAATACCCCCACACTTGACCCACCGCTTCCCTGCCTGCTGTGTCTCCACCCCCAACCCCAATTATGGGCATTGCATTGCATTGCACACAAACACCCCCCAACGCACCCCAAGGCGCTTTGCACTAACCGAATTGCTTGCAGGACAAGGGCAGTGCAGAATGGCAGAGGGGGCGGGTCAGCTGTTCTGCTTAAGCCAAGCCCCTTTTCCCAAGTCAGTATCGAGCAGCAGCCCCTCCCCCAGCAGCTTCCACTCTCTGCCTTCAATCTTTAAGGCAACGAGCATCTGTTCCCTATACAGTGGTGCCCCGCAAGACGAACGCCTCGCAAGACGGAAAACCCGCTAGACGAAAGGGTTTTCCGTTTTGGAGGCGCTTCGCAAAACGAATTTCCCTATGGGCTTGCTTCGCAAGACGACAGCCCATAGGGAAATCTCCGGGACAGCGGGGAAGCGCAGCGCGTCTTCCCCACTGTCCTCGGACCTCCTCCCCCGCCCGGCATCGGAACGAAGCTCCGATGCCGGGCGGGGGGGGGACGCCTCCTCCCCCCGCCCGGCATCGGAACAAAGCTCCGATGCCGGGCGGGGGGGAACGCCTCCCCCCCCCGCCCTGCATCGGAACGAAGCTCCGATGCCGGGCGGGGGGGGGGAAACGCCTCCTCCCGCCGCCCGGCATCGGAACGAAGCTCCGATGCCGGGCGGGGGGGGGGGAAATGCCTCCTCCCGCCGCCCAGCATCGGAAGGAAGCTCCGATGCCGGGCGGGGGGGGGAAATGCCTCCTCCCGCCGCCCGGCATCGGAACGAAGCTCCGATGCCGGGCGGGGGGGGGGAAATGCCTCCTCCCGCCGCCTGGCATCGGAACGAAGCTCCGATGCCGGGCGGGGGGGGAAATGCCTCCTCCCGCCGCCTGGTCCGATGCCGGGCGGGGGGGAAATGCCTCCTCCCGCCGCCCGGCATCGGAACGAAGCTCCGATGCCGGGCGGGGGGGGGAAATGCCTCCTCCCGCCGCCCGGCATCGGAACGAAACTCCGATGCCGGGCGGGGGGGGGAAATGCCTCCTCCCGCCGCCCGGCATCGGAACGAAGCTCCGATGCCGGGGGGGGGGAAATGCCTCCTCCCGCCGCCCGGCATCGGAACGAAGCTCCGATGCCGGGCGGGGGGGGAAATGCCTCCTCCCGCCGCCTGGCATCGGAACGAAGCTCCGATGCCGGGCGGGGGGGGGGAAATGCCTCCTCCCGCCGCCTGGCATCGGAACGAAGCTCCGATGCCGGGCGGGGGGGGGAAATGCCTCCTCCCGCCGCCTGGCATCGGAACGAAGCTCCGATGCCGGGCAGGGGGGGACACCTTCTCCCGCCGCCGGCATCGGATGGCTTTCCTGAAGACTTGGGGTGGGAGGAGGGTTTTCCTTCCCACCGCCAACATTCAGAATGCTGTTCTGAATGTTGGCGGTGGGGAGGAAAAACCCTCCTCCCACGCAAGCCCCGGGAACAGAGGGAAAGCGCTGCGCGCCTTCCCCTCTGTTCCCGTACCTGTCCTGAAGGCTTGCGGTGGGGAGAAAAGCCCTTCTCCGCACCGCCAGCCTGGCAAGCGGTTTCCCTAGGAACGCATTAATTGATTTTCAATGCATTCCTATGGGAAACCGTGCTTCGCAAGACGAAAAACTCGCAAGAAGAAAAAACTTGCGGAACCAATTAATTTCGTCTTGCGAGGCACCACTGTACTCGAAGCCCAGGTTCCCTCCCTCCTCTCCCCATTGGCTGGGTCCTGCAAGGTTTTCCCCTGACAATTATCCCCCAGAGATATCCTGCCTCCCAGGCGGGGGCTCCCATTCCCGCCCCCGCTGCCCAGGGTCGCTGCTGCTGCCAGGATTTCGGGTGAGTGCAAAGCCAGCAGCGGGGAAAGGAGGGAAGGGGCTTTGCAAGGGGTGGGGGTCCAGGATGAGAAGCCCCGGGACGGGGAGAAGGGAGGAAAGGGAGCTGTTTCTCTTAATAGGGCCTTGAAGGTGGGGGGGGGGCGAGGGGTTTCCACTGTGGAAAGAGAGAAGCTTCCTCCTGCCCGGATCTGGTGCAAAGGGAGTTGCAGGGAAGGAGGCGGGAAAGGGGAGAGGGTTGGGTATTGCAGACCACCCTCGCCATAGTAATAATAATAATATAAATAAATAAATGATATTTATACCCCCCCCCCATTTTCTGGATTTCCCCAGCCACTCTGGGCGGCTTCCAACCAAATAAGAAACACCAAAAACATCCGAACATCCAAGTCTTCCGTTTTGTAGAGGAGATGGGGACACGGATTGCTGGATGGCAGAGGGAGAAAGAGGAAAAGATGGCGAGGAAAACAAAGGCAGGGGGGTCCTGGCAGGAAGAAGGAAGGGGTGAGGCCTTCTCCAAAGCAGCTCTTTGTTCCTTGAACTCCTTGCATAAAGTAGTGGGGGCAGGGCCGGATTGAGGTTTGATGAGGCCCTAAGCTACTGGAGGTAATGGGGCCCTTTATATGTCCAGCTATCCTTTGTCAACAGCAAATTGTCACTGCTTTTTGTGTTGAATATAGGTTGTGTGGTAATTTATGGACCTAATAGGTATCTAAAACCATTTACCCATAACAGAGTATGTATTTTCTCAAGGTAATTGTTGAACTGAAATACAATTATGAAGTATATTAATAGTGAAATAATTATTAAGCTCTAACTTAAAATGATTTTGTTCTTCATAACAAACTTAATAATGCAAACACATTGGCATTTGGCAATAACAAAAGTTCCTTTAGAAACACAATTTACAAAGACTCCTAATCTAGTCCTAGAAACTTGCTATAATAATAGGTGTAAATATACGATGCAAACTACTAATAGTTATAAATAGCATTATTAATATGAAATCAACTGTTATAACCTGTACAATGCAATTGTAGTTAATACAATGCATTTTTTTATCTAAGTATCAATATTACCATAATAGTCCACATTCTTCATTGGGAAAGCAGACCTTTGTACCCTGTTACACTTAGTGAGTGTAAAAGACAGTATTTCTAGTAATATGTCGCAATTTTAAATAATACCAATACTATACACACCTGTACATAAAAATTATTTTACAGGACTAATTGTATTAATGCATCTACCCAATACCCATTCAGCTGTATAATTTTATCATGATTCATTGTGTACTGTGTATACAAACAGTACACAAACATGATCTAAATTACAATACTTTCCTTCTTGCCTTTGCCAAAGCAAAGTCACTGATGATATCATCAAATGATAAACTGCTTAGCTTGTCACTTTCTATATACATGAGGCTGAAGTAATTTATCTTGAGACATTATTGTTCCAAATTCGTTTTTTATCCTCTTCAGTCGAGAAACGGATCTTTACAAATGGCAATTTGCAATCATCATTCAAAGGAACATTCTCAGAATTGCTTCTACATTAGCGAATGCTGTTTGGACATCGATGTTGTTGTTTAGTCACTTAGTCATGTCTGACTCTTTGTGACCCCATGGACCAGAGCACGCCAGGCACTCCTGTTTTCCACTGCCTCCTGCAGTTTGGTCAAACTCGTGTTAGTAGCTTTGAGAGCACTGTCCAACCATCTCGATCTCTGCATATAAGTTAAATAAGCACGAGACAATATACAGCCTTGTCGTACTCCTTTCCCAATTTTGAGCCAATCAGTTGTTTCATATCCAGTTCTAACTGTTGCTTCTTCTCCCACATAGAGATTTCTCAGGAGACAGATGAGGTGGTCAGGCACTCCCATTTCTTTAAGAACTTGCCATAGTTTGCTGTGGTCCACACAGTCAAAGGCTTTTGCGTAGTCAATGAAGCAGAAGTAGATGTTTTTCTGGAACTCTCTAGCTTTCTCCCTAATCCAGCGTATTGTTGCAATTTGGTCTCTGGTTCCTCTGCCCCTCCAAAATCCAGCTTGTACTTCTGGGTGTTCTTGGTCTGCGTAGTGCTTAAGCCTGCCTTGTAGAATTTTAAGCATAACCTTGCTAGCGTGTGAAATGAGCACAATTCTGCGGTAGTTGGATCATTCTTAGGCGCTGCCCTTCTTTGGGATTGCGTTGTAGACTGATATTCTCCACTGCTGCGTTTTCCAAACTTGCTGGCACATTGAGTGTAGCACCTTAACAGTATCATCTTTTAAGATTCTGCTGGAATGTCATCACTTCCACTGGCCTTGTTATTAGCAGTGCTTTCTAAGGCCCATTTGACATCACTCTCCAGGATGTCTGGCTCAAGGTCATCAGTCACACTACCTGGGGTGTATGGGACATCCATATCTTCCTGGCATAATTCTTCTGTGTATTCTTGCCACCTCTTCTTGATGTCTTCTGCTTCTGTAAGGTCCTTACCACTTTTGTCCTTTATTATGGTAATCTTTGCATAAAATGTTCCTTTCATATCTCCAATTTTCTTGAACAGATCTCTGGTATTTCCCATTCTATGGTTTCCCTCTATTTCTTTGCACTGCTCATTTAAGAAGTCCCTCTTGTCTCTCCTTGCTATTCGTTGGAAGTCTGCATTCAATTTCATGTATCTTTAACTATCTCCCTTGCATTTTGCTTGCCTTCTGTCCCCCGCGGTTTGTAAGGCCTCATTGGACAACCACTTTGCTTTCTTGCATTTCCCTTTCATTGGGATGATTTTCATTGCTGCCTCCTGTATGATGTTCCGAGCCTCCATCCATAGTTCTTCAGGCACTCTGTCCACCAAATCTAAATCCTTAAATCTGTTCCTCTCTTCCACTGTGTATTCATAAGGGATTTGATTTTGATTGTATCTCACTTACCCAGTGGTTTTCCCTCCTTTCTTCAGTTTAAGCTTGAATTTTGCTCTAAGAAGCTGATGATCTGAGCCACAGTCAGCTCCAGGTCTAGTTTTTGCTGACTGTATAGAACTTCTCCATCTTTGGCTGCAAAGAATATAATCAATTTAATTTCGATGCTGCCCATCTGGTGATGTGCATGTGTAGAGTCATCTCATGTGTTGTTGGAAAAGAGTGTTTGTTATGACCAGCTTGTTTTCTTGACAGAACTCTATTAGCCTTTGTTCTGCTTCGTTTTGAACTCCAAGGCCAAACTTGCCAGTAGTTCCTTTTATCTCTTGATTCCCTACTTTAGCATTCCAATCCCCTAGGATGAGAAGAACATCCTTCTTTGGTGTCAGTTCTAGAAGGTGTTGTAAGTCTTCCTAGAATTGGTCAAGTTCAGTTTCTTCAGCATTGGTAAGGTAAAGGGACCCCTGACCATTAGGTCCAGTCATGGCCGACTCTGGGGTTGGGGCGCTCATCTTGCTTTACTGGCCGAGGGAGCTGGCATTTGTCTGCAGACAGTCATGTGGCCAGCATGACTAAGCCGCTTCTGGCGAACCAGAGCAGCGCACGGAAACGCCGTTTACCTTCCCGCTGAAGCGGTACCTATTTATCTACTTGCACTTTGACCTGCTTTTGAACTGCTAGGTTGGCAGGAGCAGGGACCGAGCAAGTGAGCGATCTAGGCATATTAGCATATCTTTTTTTGAGCAATATTTTGCCATATATTCATCAAAAAATTTCCACTCCTTTTTAAGTTTTTGATTCGACTGATTTCTTATTATAGCAGTTAATTTTGCCAGAATTAAATATTCATTTAGTTTACAAATCCATTCCACGTTTGTGGGTATTGTTTTTGACTTCCACCTAGCAGCAGTCACTATTATAGCAGCTGTACTTGCATACGGAAAATTCCCCCCCCCATGGTATCGCATCATCTGTCAATCCAAGGAGATATGTCTCTGGTTTGTTTGTTATTGATAGTTGCAACATCTTCTTTGGTTCTTCGTATACTGCTATCCAAAATTTCTTAATTTCCTCACACCTCCACCACATATGTGGTCCAGGCAGTGGTATTTATATAATTTCTCTGTTGTTTTAGGTTGATTATGAGACCTTTGAAGGCCCCGCCCCCTTTTCCGCAAGAACTTCTGCACATGCTCCTATTTCTAACAAGCACTGGCTATTTCTGCTGAATATGTTCTGATGCCTACCGCGTTCTTTTACGTTGTGTTGGTGTGCATGTTGGTAAGCTGTGTTATATGCAGCCATTTGCATCATGTGGCGACTCATGTTCCAGCTTTCAGCTGTATCTTTGTGATTCTCATATTAGCTGTATTTATGCCCCAACTGGGGGGCGGCAACTTGCAAAATAATCAGTTTCATAAAGCACAGGCTACCATAACTTCTGTTTTAGAAGCACACTCAAGGATTTAAAGGGGTAGACATTATCACATTTATTGTGGCCCTTTGGGCAACTGCCACAAGGCCACTACTGCCCATACCATGCCAGCCTTGGGAAGGGAGAAGAGACAGGCAGACGGAAGGAATTGCCAAAGGTGTTTGAAAATGGGTGGAGGCTCTTGGGAAGCAGGTGCCCAATAGGGGCTTCTACAGGGGCAGCAGACTGTCTTGGGCAGAATCCCTACAGGAGCTCTGAGACTCCATTTGCTTCTTCCTTCCACCCAGGAAGTTACAACATGCCCTGGCTTCTGCGCTCCTAAAAAGTTGAACCTGCAAACCTGGTCAGGATGGATGGAGGAATATGGACAGGTGACCTGCTCAAGCTGTCTCCCGCATCCCTCCCTACGACCTCTGAGCATCCCCTCCCGGGACCCTCAGAGAAATCTGGTGAGTTCCAGGGGAGAGGAGATGGGGACATGGATGGCTGGATGGTGGAGGGAAAAAGAGGAAAAGATGGAGAGGAGACCAAAGGCAGGAAGGGTCAGGCAAGAAGAAGGAAGGAAGGAAGGAAGGAAGGAAGGAAGGAAGGAAGGGGTGAGGCCTTCTCCAAAGCAGCTCTTTGTTTTTGGAATCCCTTTCATAAAGTAGTGGGGGCAGATATTCTTCCTCTATGCTTTTAAATCTCTAGTGTTATTTCCAATGCAGGATTAAGTGACGATAATGATGTTGCACACCGATCCAGAAAAATGGGTAAAGGGGATTATGGAAATGCTTCCCGTCATTAATTATACTTCATATATTTAAATAGTTTATGTTACTTTTATTTTTTTAAAGACTGAGTCAGAGTGATACATTCCACCAGCATCAAAATGCAGTAGATGCATGTACCTCCCCAGTTTGGTGGGCTTTTGGGACAACGGACCTGTTGTCATGATACACAATATCTGTGACTGGAGGCTCTACACATAGGATTGGGCATGGCCGAGGGTGGCCAGTTTTATAAGCAAATAGTGTAAACATGCCCGTCTTACAGTTAGGGGTTGTGTGTGAGAGTGGGTGAGTGGGATAATAATTTATAGCGCCCCTGTAATTGTGTTCATGTATAAGCTGACATGGAGATACTGTGGTACAACCTTGGTACAAATTTCAAATTAAGTGCACAAAACCAACAAAGAGACAGTGACTGCCAGCAACTAGGATAGCTTGAAAAAAAAGGATTAGGCTGGTGTCTGTGCTCTGCCCTTGCGGTCCTAGGCAATAATGCTTCTTAATACTAGTTGCTGGAAAGCACAGGAGGGCAGAGGGCTCTTGGCCTGAAATCTTGCTTGCAGGTTTCCCCCAAGCATCTGCTTGGCCACTTTGAAAACAGGATGCTGGACTAGGTGGGCCTTTTCCCAATCCAGCAGGCTCTGTTTAGGTCCTAATATGTTGTAATATTTTTACACTTACATGTGGCATAAGAGCATTTCAGTTTTACTTCTTACTCATAGGAGAGACTTCTATTAGAGCCAGAGATCATTTCCTCACTTGAAAAAGAGAAAGACAGAGATGGTTCTTATAAACCAGCTCCACCGTAGATCTCTATTATAAAATGATGGTGCTTTCTTAAGTGTGAATGGAGTGAACATGGGTTGCTCTTGCCATTATCTCATCTTTATTCCTAAAAATTTGGAACATGGAGACAGTGGACAATGGAGTGAAAATAAGAAAAGGTGCAAATGGGAATTCACATGTGTTCAGTTCCTTTCATGTCTTTCTTAAAAGTCTAACAGGATTTTCTCTCCCCCCTCCCCACTCCCAAACAGGTGAGGAAGATGACAGTCAGAATTCTACGGAGCCATCTGTGAAGTCATTGGGAAGAACAAAGAAACAGTTTAAATGCAGGGAATGTGGAATGTGCTGTAGTCACTGTGGAAGAATGAGGATACACCAACGAACTCACACTGGGGAGAAACCATTTAAATGCATTGAATGTGGAAAGAGCTTCAGTCAAAGTGGAAACCTTCGAAAACACCAACGAACTCACACGGGGGAGAAACCATTTAAATGCATTGAATGTGGAAAGAGCTTCATTGAGAATGGAACACTTAGAAGACATCAACGAACTCACACGGGGGAGAAACCATTTAAATGCACTGAATGTGGAAAGAGCTTCAGTGAAAGTAGAAACCGTAGAATACATCAACGAATTCACACAGAGGAGAAACCATTCAAATGTATTGAATGTGGAAAGAGCTTCAGGCATAGCGGAGCCCTTAGAATACACCAACGAACTCACACGGGGGAGAAACCATTTAAATGCATTGAATGTGGAAAGAGCGTCATTGATAGTGGAACACTTAGAAGACATCAACGAACTCACACGGGGGGGAAACCATGTCAGTGCATTGAATGTGGAAAGAGCTTCAGTTCTAGTGGAGCCCTTAGAAGACATCAACAAACTCACACGGGGGAGAAACCGTTTGAATGTATGGAGTGTGGAAAGAGCTTCAGTGAAAGTGGAACACTTAGAAGACATCAACGAACTCACACGGGGGAGAAACCATTTAAATGCATTGAATGTGGAAAGAGCTTCATTGAGAATGGAACACTTAGAAGACATCAACGAACTCACACGGGGGAGAAACCATTTAAATGCACTGAATGTGGAAAGAGCTTCAGTGAAAGTAGAAACCGTAGAATACATCAACGAATTCACACAGAGGAGAAACCATTCAAATGTATTGAATGTGGAAAGAGCTTCAGGCATAGCGGAGCCGTTAGAATACACCAACGAACTCACACGGGGGAGAAACCATTTAAATGCATTGAATGTGGAAAGAGCGTCATTGATAGTGGAACACTTAGAAGACATCAACGAACTCACATGGAGGAGAAACCATTTCAATGCACTGAATGTGGAAAGAACTAGAGTTCTAGTGGAGCCCTTAGAACACATCAACGAACTCACATGGGGGAGAAACCATTTAAATGTATGGAGTGTGGAAAGAGCTTCAGATGGAGTAGAGGCCTTAATATTTATAAGCAAATTCACCCAGGTGAAAAGCCGTATAAGTGTATTCAGTGTTCCACTCAAGGTTCACTCTTTACTTCACATAAAGAAACTCATTAAGGCGGAAATGAATTTTAAATGCATGGAACCCGTGTGATGTTCTGGTGTTGGTATTTAAATTTGTATACAGATATATATGTGTTAAAGTAATGAAGGTCAGATATACTAAATGTACAAAAGAAGGTGCAAGTTGTTGCTAGATAAACAGGGAGAGGGTGAATCTGGAATGCTCAAGGTGTGTGGTTAATCTGTTGAGTTTTGACCTCCGCCCTTCACTGCCAAAATGATGGGCTGCCCTTGTCTTGTGGATCAGCATCTGTCAGGCTTCAGGGAATTGGCTTCCTTCCCCCTTGGCCGTAGATAAGCAGAACAAAGGAAAAGGAGTCTTCTTACCAGTTAGAAACTTTAATGATCCCAGCAAGCGAATTCTATGGAGCCATCTGTGAATTCATTGGGAAGAACAAAGAAACAATTTAAATGCAGGGAATGTGGAGTGTGCTTTAGTCACTGTGGAAGAATACACCAACAAACTCACACAAAAGAGAAACCATTTGAATACATGGAGTGTGGAAAGAGCTACTGTTGTAGTCGAACACTTGGAATACAGCAACGAAATCAAATGAGGGAGAAACAGTTTAAATGTATTGAATGTGGAAAGAGCTTCAGTCAGAGTGGAGCACTTAGGAGACATCAACGAACTCACACGGGAGAGAAACCATTTAAATGTATTGAACGTGGAAAGAGTTTCAGTGAGAATGGAGCCCTTAGAATACATGAACGAACTCATACAGGGCAGAAACCATTTGAATGTATTGAATGTGGAAAGAACTTCAGTGAAAGTGGAACACTTAGAAAACATCAACGAACTCATACAGGGCAGAAACCATTTAAATGTATGGAGTGTGGAAAGAGCTTCAGACAGTGTGGAGACCTTAATATTCATGAGCGAATTCACACAGGTGAAAAGCCATAAATGTATGCCGTGTTCCACTGAAGGTGCACTCTTTACTTCACATCAAGAAACTCATAAAGGCGGAAATCAATTTTAAATGCATGGAACCCGTGTGATGTTCTGGTGTTTGTATTTAAATTTGAGCTTGCAGGGCAGCAGTTGAAGAAGGAGCAAAAAGGGTTTTCGTGTGTGTGTGTGTGTGTGTGTGTGTGTGTGCTTCTTTGTGGCTGATTAGCTGCTCTCCCTGTGCAAAGGTCAGAGGGGGCAGGGTTTCTGTTGAGGAAGGTGATTAGCTGTGGGAGGAGCTTATCATAGCTTGCAGGGCAGCAGCGCGCGCCTAGTGGCACGCACAGTTTGATCCATCTTTTAGATTTAGGGGAGCTAGTCTCAAACGTTTGTTGGGGGAGACCTAGGTTTTTTTTGTGGGGGGAGTTATTTGTCCTGTCTTCACGCTTTTTATGATGGAGGACCGCTGTAGCCACCCCCAACGACACGTTCTCAAGATGGAGGGGGAGGGAACAGCTGCAGTCGCCTGCAGTTCCTGCGCAATGTTTGCCATCTTGCCAAAGGTTGCAGGCAGCTTTGCCTGCAGCAATTGCATGTTGATTGCCCTCTTAAAAGACAAAGTCCAGCAACTGGAGGAACGTGTAGCTACGCTCCAAAGAATTAGAGAGCTGGAGCTCTTCTTGGAAGCAACAGAGCACACCGTCTCCACCAAGGAGGAGACAGGGGACTCCCCTGAGAAGGAGGCTAGTTCACCAACACAGGAGCCAGATATATGGAGAAACGTGACTCAAAGAAGTAGGAGGCCCAGGGTTCGCTCTGATTGTTTAGAAATACACAATCGCTTTGAGGTCCTCTCCCCTAGCATGGAAGACGAAGAGCAGACTCCATTTGAGGATCTCTCCCTCATTACAGTCGATCAGGTATATGAAGACGAGCAGCAAAGTCAGTCCTCAGGGAATGTGCAGGCGACCTTGGAACAGACAGCTCATGGAAGAACCCCGACCAAACCTAAGAGGAGGCGTGTAGTGGTGATAGGGGATTCCCTACTGAGGGGAACAGAAGCAGTGATCTGTGGGCCTGATAAGATGTCTCGGGAAGTGTGCTGTCTCCCCAGGGCTAAGATCCAAGATGTAACTGAACAACTGCAAGGAATCATAAAACCCACTGACAAATACCCCTTCCTCTTGGTTCATGTGGGAGGCAATGACACTGCAAGCAATAGCCTCCAGAAGATCAAAAGAGACTACGAGGCTCTGGGCAGGAAATTGAAGCAATTAAATGCACAAATTGTCATCTCATCTGTCCTCCCAGTTGAACGACGTGGCCCAGGGAGAGAGGGAAAAATAGTGGAAGTGAACAGCTGGCTTTGCAAATGGTGTAAACAGGAACGGTTTGGATTCTTAGATCACGGACTGCAGTTTCTTGAAGATGGACTTCTGGCAAGCGATGGGCTGCACCTCACAAGGGTTGGGAGAAATGTTTTTGCCAAAAATCTCAGAAACCTCATCAGGAGGGCTTTAAACTGACTAATGTGGGGGAGGGAGACAGTGCTCCTGAAGGTAGGAGTCTATTAATTGATGAAGATGATCATCCAAATGTCATAGACCAAATGGAGCAAACAGCACGCAGACCTGGTGGTGGGAGGAAAACCTTAAATAAGAGACACGGGGGAATGATTAATGGGCTTCAATGTCTGTACACTAATGCGCAAAGCATGGGAAATAAGATGAGCTTGAGCTCTTGGTACAGCAAACTAAATATGACATAATAGGCATCACTGAAACCTGGTGGGATAAGTCCCACGATTGGAATGTAATAATGGGGGGATACAATCTATTTCAGAGAAACAGACCAGACAAGAAAGGAGGAGGAGTGGCGTTATATGTCAGGGATGTGTATACCTGTGAAGAGATCCAAGATTTAGAACCTCAAAGCCAAAGTGAGAGCATTTGGGTCAAAATTAAAGGAGAGAAGAATAACAGTGACCTCATTGTGGGAGTTTACTATAGATCCCCAAGCCAAACGGAGGACATAGATGATGCCTTCCTGGAACAGATGGCCAAGCATGCAAAAGGAAGGGAGATAGTAGTAATGGGGGACTTCAATTACCCGGATATTTGTTGGATGTCAAACTCAGCCAAGAGCATAAGGTCAAACAAATTCCTCACTGGCCTTGCAGACAACTTCATTGTCCAGAAAGTGGGAGAAGCAACAAGAGGAACAGCCATTTTAGATCTGGTCCTAACCAATGTTGATGACCTGGTTAGTAGGGTAGAAGTGGAAGGATCATTAGGCGCGAGTGATCATGCTCTTCTGAAGTTTACTATACAGCGGAAAGGAGCAGCCAAGCATTCTAGGACTCAATTTCTTGACTTTAAGAAAGCTGACTTCATAAAACTTAGGGAAGTGCTGGGTGAGATCCCATGGACAGTAATACTAAAAGGAAAGGGAGTTCATGATGGCTGGGAGTTTGTTAAGAGGGAGATAGTAAAAGCACAACGTCAGGCAATACCAATGAGACGGAAACATGGAAGGTGCCTAAAGAAGCCAGGGTGGCTATCTAAAGAACTTTTAACTGAGTTAAGATTAAAAAAGGATGTGTACAAAAAATGGAAAAGGGGGGAAACCACCAAAGAGGAATTCAAACAAATAGCCAGCACGTGTAGACACAAAGTCAGAAAAGCTAAAGCACAGAATGAACTCAGGCTTGCTAGAGAGGTTAAAAGCAACAAAAAAGGCTTTTATGGGTATGTTCGTAGCAAAAGGAAGAACAAAGAAACAGTGGGGTCACTCAGAGGAGAAGATGGTGAAATGCATACAGGGGACACAGAAAGGGCTGAACTCCTCAATGCCTTCTTTGCCTCAGTCTTCTCCGATAAAGAAAACAATGCCCGACCTAAAGAATTTGGAGCAAATGATTCAGCAAAGGAAACACAGCCTAGAATAACTAAGGAGACAGTACAAGAAGAATACTTGGCTAGTTTAGATGTATTCAAGTCTCCAGGGCCAGATGAACTGCATCCAAGAGTATTAAGAGAACTGGCAGATGTGATCTCAGAACCACTGGCAGTCATCTTTGAGAATTCCTGGAGAACAGGCGAAGTCCCGGCAGACTGGAGGAGGGCAAATGTTGTCCCTATTTTCAAAAAGGGGAAAAGAGAGGACCCAAATAATTACCGCCCAGTCAGTCTGACATCAATACCAGGGAAGATTCTGGAGCAGATCATTAAGCAAACAGTCTGTGAGCACTTAGAAAGGAATGCTGTGATCACCAATAGTCAGCATGGATTTCTGAAAAATAAGTCATGTCAGACTAACCTGATCTCGTTTTTTGACAGAATTACAAGCCTGGTAGATGAAGGGGACGCAGTGGATGTAGCCTACCTTGATTTCAGCAAGGCATTTGACAAGGTGCCCCATGATATTCTTGTAAAGAAGCTGGTAAAATGCGGTCTTGACTATGCTACCACTCAGTGGATTTGTAACTGGCTGACTGACCGAACCCAAAGGGTGCTCATCAATGGTTCCTCTTCATCCTGGAGAAGAGTGACTAGTGGGGTGCCACAGGGTTCTGTCTTGGGCCCGGTCTTATTCAACATCTTTATCAACGACTTGGATGATGGACTCAAAGGCATCCTGATCAAATTTGCAGATGACACCAAACTGGGAGGGGTGGCTAACACCCCAGAGGACAGGATCACACTTCAAAACGACCTTGACAGATTAGAGTGTTGGCTTTTTGCAGTATGGTAGCGCTGCAGAGAGCTTGCTGGGGAGACCATGCATTAAAAAGGGACTCAAAAATAACTTAAACAAGGTTTTAATTACAAAAACAAAAACTCCTTATATACTAAATACATCAACAACAAACCAGACCCAGCCACCAAACCATCCCCCATGGTAATGGGAGAGCTAGGTGCTGCTCCTTATATACTACACCCAATTGCCAACACAGCTTAATCAATACAACTCAGCAGCACCTGCTATGTTTCACCGCTGTAAAGCTGGGTCTCGTTATCTTGCTCTGGCCCCTTAAAGACATACACATCGGGTGGAACAGTGATGAACCTTTACATTTAAAGAAACCATTCAACATAGAGAACTGGGCAAAAACAAACGATGAATTTTAACAGGGAGAAATGTAAAGTATTGCACTTGGGCAAAAAAAATGAGAGGCACAAATACAAGATGGGTGACACCTGGCTTGAGAGCAGTACATGTGAAAAGGATCTCGGAGTCTTGGTTGACCACAAACGTGACATGAGCCAACAGTGTGACGCGGCAGCTAAAAAAGCCAATGCAATTCTGGGCTGCATCAATAGGAGTATAGCATCTAGATCAAGGGAAGTAATAGTGCCACTGTATTCTGCTCTGGTCAGACCTCACCTGGAGTACTGTGTCCAGTTCTGGGCACCACAGTTCAAGAAGGACACTGACAAACTGGAACGTGTCCAGAGGAGGGCAACCAAAATGGTCAAAGGCCTGGAAATGATGCCTTATGAGGAACGGCTAAGGGAGCTGGGCATGTTTAGCCTGGAGAAGAGGAGGTTAAGGGGTGATATGATAGCCATGTTCAAATATATAAAAGGATGTCACATAGAGGAGGGAGAAAGGTTGTTTTCTGCTGCTCCAGAGAAGCGGACACGGAGCAATGGATCCAAACTACAAGAAAGAAGATTCCACCTAAACATTAGGAAGAACTTCCTGACAGAGCTGTTCGACAGTGGAATTTGCTGCCAAGGAGTGTGGTGGAGTCTCCTTCTTTGGAGGTCTTTAAGCAGAGGCTTGACAACCGCATGTCAGGAGTGCTCTGATGGTGTTTCCTGCTTGGCAGGCGGTTGGACTTGATGGCCCTAGTGGTCTCTTCCAACTCTATGATTCTATGATTGTACACACATATATATATGTATTAAAGTAATGAAGGTCACATATACTATATGTACAAAAGAAGTTGCAAGTTGTTGCTAGATAAACGGGGAGAGTGTGAATCTGGAATGCTCAAGGTGTGTGATAAATCTGTTGAGTTTTGACCTCTGCCCTTCACTGCCAAAATGATGGGTTGCCCTTGTCTTGTGGATCAGCATCTGTTAGGCTGCAGGGAAATGGCTTCCTTCCCCCTTGGCCGTAGATAAGCAGAACAAAGGAAAAGGAGTCTTCTTACCAGTTAGAAACTTTAATGATTCCAGCGAGAGAACAAAGAACCCGTCTTCACACGAATGGCAGTGCTCCCAATGAAGAAGTCCACCCCTTCACATCCCTAGTCACCCATGTCACTTCTGCATCTTGTAACCTGGGCTCGTACCCTCTGTGCTTTCTGTCCTGCCACTTTTGCAGCTGTCCCTGACCTTGGGGAAAGCGGATGGATGCTTTCCAGAGACAGTGAATCTGTTAACTCTCCCCCCGCTCCGGAGTTTCTTCTGCAAGCTGTTCCCCATCCAGTATTTCCCAGCTTCTGCCTTCTGAACTATGTTCCTCTGCAAACCACTGTTCCAAATCTATACAGTCCTGCTCCTAGGAAGATTAAGAGGGATTGGGAGGCTCCCACCATTGTGCCTCAGTGCAGCTCTCCTCAGCACAATCCTTGGAGACTGCAGTTAGGTTTTGGTTTAGGGGAGAAAGCGTGGGCCTGGGTCTAGGCCGGGGGTGGGGGAGAGTAAAGGTAGAGATTTACAAGGGATGCTTCTTTTTCTGCGCAAGGCTGGTTCTTGTTTCTCCTGAGTACACGCCTGTAATCAGCGTGTGTGCTTTTAGCAGGAGATCGCCCCTTTGTCTCAGAGCGTAAGATGCTTCAGGAGGCATTAGAGCGAAGCGCCTGTATGATACATGTGCCATGAGAGCAATGGTGGGGGGAATGTAAATACCTGTCGGGGTGCTTAAAAGGAGGCTGTTGTTTCACGAGAGGGGGCGGGGGGAGGAGAGCCTTAGCAACGCCGAACAGAAAGAGCCAAGCGTGCTTATAGGATACATGTGGTTGCTACTCTGACTTTGAAGCTGGGCAGTGGAAGTGGCACATGCTTCTGCTAAAAGCAGATCTGGGGTAGGGAAGATTAAGTTAATTGCAACCTTGAACTATGGTTACCAGACGTCCCCATTTCCCGGAGAAAGTCCCCGGATTTACAAATCTGTCCCCGGACAAAATCCGCCCCTGGAATGTCCCTGGATATCATTTAATGTCCCTGGGTTTATATTTTAAGTGTTGTACATTTATTAGTAGGGAATGAATGTTGCATGATTGTTTCAACAGCACAAGACACATCATATGGGGACTTCTGGCGAGACAAAATAGTGGGCGCCACGACAGCAGCAGCTCCTGAAGCCAGCCAGAGTTAACTGCGCTACCAGGCTGGCTGCAGGGTCCTGAGACTGCCGCTGACGCTTCCACTGCTGAGGAGGAACTGGGGGAACCACTGACACCCCCCCCACGACCCAAATCGAGCCAGGAGCGAGAGCACCTGGCCAACTGCCCAGCAGCACTCTGGGGCCAGGAAAACCCTGGAGACAAGGCAGGGAGAAGAAGGAGAAGGAAGAGAGAGAAAGAGGAAGGAGAAAAAAGAGGGGAGCCCCAACCTTGTCATGCCACTGCTGCCGCTGAGGAGCAGAGGGAGGAGAGCACTGGGAGGGCAAGGACACGTGACCGAACCCAGGCCCGACCTGAGCCTACTCCACTCCAAGAAAGCAGGCCAGGGCCCAGAGGAAGGCTGCACGACAGAGGAGACCACAGAAGAGATTACTTCTTAATTTTTCTTTAAAAATAGCGTTTTAAATTTTTTTTCTCTTTAAAAAAAAACAGTGTCCCTGGATTGCTACTCTGACTTTGAAGATGGGCACTGGAAGTGGCACATGCTTCGGCTAAAAGCAGATCTAGGGAAGATTAAGTTAATTGCAACCTTAAACACACTTGGGTCCCATTAGAGAGGCTGCTCATGAGGCCGGAGGAACATCGCCTGGCTGTGAGGCGTGAAGGCCACTCCCTGCAAGGCCTTTCCCACCTGGCCTTGGGGGCGGGACCCAGACTCACCCAGCCCTACTATGTTAAATTTGTATTTTGTAGTTGACTTCCTTTGTAATGTTTTATTTTGAAATCTTTAAGATAAAATTTTAGTTTTCTGTTATATTGCTTAGACAGTATACTCTATACAGTAGTAAGTTGGGATAAAAACACCTCGGGTGACAAACACTTCAGGTTACAAACTCCACTAACCTGGAGGTTGTACCTCAGGTTGAGAACTTTACCTCAGGATGAGAACGGAAATTGCACGGCGGCAGCGGGAGGCCCCATTAGCTAAAGTGGTACCTCAAGTTAAGAACAGTTTCAGGTTAAGAATGGACCTCCAGAACCAATTAAGTTCTTAACCCAAGGCACCACTGTATTTCACTCTTTTCAAATGGTTTTATTTATGTTTTATTGATTTAATATGCTGTAAACCGCTTTGAGGTTTTTCTTAAAAATATAAAGCGGTATAGAAATGAAATAAATAGCAATAAAGTATAGAGCAGGGATATCCAACATGGGGTTGCTCACATGTTGGGCAACAACTCTTATAAGCCTCAGCCCATATGGCCAAGGTTGATGGGAGTTGTATTTCAAAAGCTCAGGGGTTTAAAATCTCATGTTTCTTACAACTTGTCATCATGAATAATTTTAGGTAAAACTTTTGTTGATACAGAACTCATTTTTAGCTTCCAGGAGCAGCTGGTCACTTCTGCTTTATAAACAAACCCAAATATATTGAAACACTTTACATTAAAACCAAATTTCAGAACAGATACAAACATAATTTTTTTAAAAAAAACACACACCCTTTTTTTTAACTTACAAACCATTATCTTCTCAATCCAAGATTTGCTTTTCATGTGAATGAATGAATGAATTTATTAATACGGTCACAGACCAGCGTCAACACACACAATATCACAGATCATAAAAAAAAAAATCAGAAATACAGAGGACAATATGAGTATAACAAGGATTTAAATATAAAAAATTAAAATTAATTATTAACGTGCCCCCTGTAATTAACATTTGGGGGTTTGGTCATTATGGGATACCACTTGCTTCCTGCGATAAATTGCAGATGCACAGAATTTGGCTACATTTAATGTAGTCTTGGGATTCTTGTCCTCTAGCAGTAGTTTTAAACTATGGTGTTGCGATTCTTTCCTGGACTTTTGCAAAACAGGTGTAATAAAAGTCAAACGTATATCCTCATAAAGACGGCAACGTAATAGTACATGTGAAGCAGTTTCAACTTCCAACGAGCCACAGGGGCAAACCCGTGCTGTGTATGGTTTACCCTCAAATCTGCCCTGAAGTAAGGCAGAAGGGAGAACGTTGAATCTGGCGAGGGTAAAAGACCGTCTGTATTTGGGTACCTGAAGACCTGACAGATAGTTAGCTGGAGAGAAACCTCTCCCATGGTCCCTTATTGCTGGATGTTTGATCATTTCGCTCATGTGGCATTGTAATTCTACGTCCCAGATACGCTGGCGAATTGTAGTCCTAGCTTTCTCGAAGCCTGTCGCTATCAGGGTCTGCTGTGGGATCCCCAAGTCTTTAAGCTTTTCCAGCAGTGTAGCTTTCCATTTGGATTGGTAGGTATCTAATAAGGTTAAAGGTGCTAGCCCAACCGGGAAGAAAATAAGCTTTAGCCAATAATGGATCTTCAATATCCATATCCGAGTACTGATAGGAATTTGCCCAACCTCTAAGAGAGTAAGGTTTTTAAAGCTGCAGATCTGGGATCCATATAGTAATTGTGATAGTATTTTGGCAGCAAAGACCTGGGAGGCTGCCGGTATGTATTGGCCCCCTTTCCCATAGAAGAATCTTATTAACGCTTTGGTAGATCTTTCTGCATTTGCAATAGTATTATTAATCTGAAAGTGCCAGGAGCCCCTTTCCTGGAAGGTTACACCCAGGTATTTAAAGGTTGCTACCTGTTCTATTAAGCGATTGTCTATTCTCCATTTGTTCCTCCTCCTTTTTTAAGAGAACACCATGACTTTGGATTTGTTGTAGTTAATTGTTAATTGTTTGATGCTGCAGTATTTGGTGAAAGATCTCAAAAGTTTTCTTAATCCAACACAGGAAAAAGAAATTAAAACTGTGTCATCCGCATATAAAAGGACCGGGAGGGGCGTACCAGCCAATTTGGGGGGATGGGCATTTTCTTTCTCCATATTTCCTACTAGCGAGTTGATATAGAAGTTAAATAAAGTAGGCGCAAGGACACACCCTTGCCTGACCCCCTGATGGATTTGGATTTCCTTGGATAGGTGGCCCTGTCGGTCACACCTTACCCGGATCCGTGTATTTTCATATAGACTGTGGATGAGATACAGTAGGCGTTTGTTTATATTTGCGGCGCTTAGCTTTCCCCAAAGCCTGTCCCTCGGTATTAAATCAAAAGCAGATTTGAAATCTATAAAGGCCACGTATAGGGAACCTCCTTTTCTTGATGTATATTTCTCCGCAAGATGTTGGAGAACAAGGCCCTGGTCTAAGGTTGACCGATTTGCCCTAAAACCAGCCTGTGCTTCTGAAAGAATGTGGTCTTGTTCCAACCAGTCCACTAATTTGCCGCATAGGTGGGCAGCGTACAATTTGCTAATGATACTTAGGAGGCTGATTGGCCTGTAATTAGCCGGATCTGATCGGCTCCCTTTCTTGAATAAAGGGATGATGATTGCTAATCCCCAGTCCTCAGGGATAGTGGCCGATTGGTCTATGCTGGTAAATAGGGCAGCTAACACAGGGGCCCACCATTCAACATTAGCCTTAAGGAGTTCCGGTGTAATGTTGTCTACGCCGGGTGCTTTTCCAGGTTTAAGGGATTGGATGAGCCTATAGATCTCTTCAGTTGCTACTGGGGGCCATTTGGCGCCAATATCACTCGGAGCTGGGGCAGGGCCTGCATATGTTGATTTGATGTATATAAAGATAGAAAGTAAGCCTCCCAAATCCCAACTGGTATAGTATAATCAATTTCAATCGGGGAGTCTTGCCAACTTTTCGCGACTATTTTCCAAAAGGTGGCTGAGTCTTTCCTTCGAGAGGCCTCTAATAAACGTTGCCACTCCCCCCTTTGGGCCTGAAGCTTTTTCTTTTTAATCAGATCTTTATATTTACGTTTGGCTTCGAACCATTCCGCGGGAAGCAAGGGTAAGTTCACTGATTTGTAATTCCTGTACTTATCCAGCAAAGAACGCTTTGTAGCAATACATTCCTGATCAAAACAGGGTTTGGATTTGTTGGGGAATATAGGTTGGCGCGATGTCTTTTTTTGAATCAGGTGGGGTTGCAAAAGTGAGATCAGATCCTGAAACGAGATTATTCTAGATTCAGAACATGGTGGGTTTAAGAGATTATCTCTTCTCATGAGGAATATGTCCGAGTATAGCCTTTCAGATGTTTCGGCATTCAGCTTTGCGGACCATCTAATACGTGAGTATCTCAACTCCATGTTGGAGGACCTGGGGGCTTCAAGTTTATCGTTGCAAAATAAGTCTTTTCTTGCATCCAGGAGGAGGCAGAGCGGTAAATGATCACTATCAACCCTCTCCTCCACTTTGCACTCAAGGGCTCTATTTGGGAGATTAAATGATACCATAACATAGTCGATAGTGGAAGCTCCTGCATTTGATGTGTATAAAAATACTTTGTTAGCAAGGGGGTACAGAAAAAAAAGTTACAATAAAAGCATTATCAGCATTTAAAAAGAAATGCTAGTGGATGTTCAAGGCATTGAGTTACAAATGAAGGCAAAGATCAACCATTGCTAGGTAGAGCCTGGAGACATAATCCTAGAATCAACCCCTGCCCCCCCCCCACAGCCCGCTTTTGCCTGTAAATGTATTTGATTCAAAGATCACATAAATCAAATTTTTTGTCATTAATTCTGATGGGTGGGGACGAGTTAAAAGTCACCCACCGCATGGAGATATATTTGGGTTTGAGAGGCAGGTGGTCCACTGCTGGACGGCCATCTTGACCGGAATCTTTCTGAAGGCCTTGCCTTCTTCAACCCAGGTAGGCCTTGGAATTCAGAATGCTTTGGAACTGAATTGACGCGACAGAAGCAAGAGGATGGGCAATGAATTCTGATGGCTTGCTTGGAACAGAAATGTATTTGGAAGACTTCGTGCTGAAGAGGTATATTTGCAAAAAGCAAAAAAAACCTCACAGCCCACTCCACAAATTATCTAGGCTGCTATCTCTTTAAAATAGTTCTTGCTTGTGAATCAAAGTTAAAAATCCTATACAGTGGTACCTCGCAAGACGAATGCCTCGCAAGACAAAAAACTCGCTAGACGAAAGGGTTTTTTGTTTTTTGAGCTGCTTCGCAAGACGATTTTCCCTATGGGCTTGCATCGCAAGACGGAAACGTCTTGCAAGTTTGTTTCCTTTTTCTTAACACCGTTAATACAGTTGCGACTTGACTTCGAGGAGCAACTCATAGAAAGCGGTGTGGTAGCCTTTTTTGAGGTTTTTAAAGACTTTGGTGGTTTTTGAAGCTTTTCCAAAACTTTCCCGACACCGTGCTTCGCAAGACGAAAAAAATCGCAAGACGACAAAACTCGCGGAACGAATTAATTTCGTCTTGCGAGGCACCACTGTACTTTAAAAATCACTTGGGCAGAAGTTCTGTAGCAAAAAATGAATGGCAAAACCCAGTTCTAATGCTTTGTTATTATAATTAATTTCAGCTGAGGCATCTGCTATGCTTTTTAACAGCTGCAGAATCCCAGTCAGGTGTGCCTGGTGCCCTCTAGGGCAGGAAGGCCAGCAGCAGAGTCCATGACAGACAGAGTCATGACTGGTTGTAAGTAAAGCCAGCTAGCAGGTGGGGAATGGCTGGGGGCAGACTGAGGTTACTGGGGCAGTGCCCCACTGATTCCACAGGGCCCAGCTTTCCCAGAGATGGGGAACATTTTGTCTGTTGACCTACGTGCCTGCTGTCTGCAGTTGTAAATCGTAAAAAAGCCTCCCACAAACAACAACAACCTGACCACCTCATGTTGATGGCAGCTGAAGTCCACCAACTTCTGGAGGGCCATAGGCTTTCCCCAACCCCTGCTCTAGAGACTTCCCTCCAAGGAACTTGGGGTTGAATTCTGCCATCTTTGGAGTTCCACCTCTTTCCTCAAGGATTCCAACCTACTGGGCCATGTGGCTCAACCTGGCATCACCATATAGAACTCCTTATATGTGTTTTAAGAGTTGTAGTAAAGTAGGCCGGCTGGAAGCCAGAACTCTTACGTCCCATTTATAGACCACTCAAGTCCCGAGTGCGTAAAAGCAAAAGGAGATATAAGGCACATTTCATCGTTCAGTGCTTAGCATGGAAGAGTGCAAGGTACCAGGCTCTCAGGCCCCAATATACTAGGACACCAGCACCCACATATAAAATTGGGGCCACACTGGTTCAGTCCCCCCCCAAGGACGGAGGGGCCATTCTTGTCCAGCTGAGCTCGCAGGTAGAGGTAGTCCTGCTGGTCGAGGTTGTGGGCGCAGGTGATGTAGGCCATGAAGAGCAACACGAGGAGCAGGCGTTCAAGGGAGAGGCAGGGAACGGCCCACAGGATGAGGAGAAACCTCCGGTACACACGGTGGCAAAGGTAGGAGAAGAGGTGGACAGCACGCATGGACTTCACAGCCAAAGGGTCCCCCATGCCCAGGTAGTGGTAGTAAACCTGTGGAACGAAAGAAACACCCGTTTCCATTGCAGACACACAAATATTTTGAGGAAATGACACCATTTTAGACCTGCGTCCACATTGGGCATCTACATATTCACAAAGGGGGAATGTGAGATCTGTTTACATTTTGTTATCTGGACTGCTGAGAAAACATTTAATTGCTTCTGCGGTCACTGCCTTGGCCAAAAATCCCTCAGAATTCTAGAGATGGAAAGAAGATAAATTCCCTACCAAGGAGGAATAACAGATTAAACTGTTGGACTATGCCGAAATGGCAAAACTGACTGGAAATTTCAGAAACCAAGAAGACCAGAACTTTGTTAAAGTGGTCTCCAAGATAAATTATAAATTTTCCCCATCCTTTGTTAGATGGGGAAAGTTTATAATTTATCTTGGAGACCACTTTAAACAGACGAAAACACTAGCAGGATTGCAATAACACTTGTAATGTAGCAGGTACTGTGGAGATAATGGGCTCATATGAAATAGGGACTATTGAAAAAGGTGCAGTAGAAAAGGTTTAATAATAGGACCCACGGAGGGGAAGGTGAGAAGTCCAGAGATTCTGAGGAATCTCCAAATGTGGATGTTATGTGTATTGTTATGATCTTATAGTTTTAAAATCAAATAAATATTATTATTATTATTATTATTATTATTATTATTATTAAAAATCCCTCAGAATTCATCCAAATCCAATGCACTCCCCTAACTGCTATCACTGTAAAGCCAGAGCACATTAAGAGCTTCCAAGAGAGAGGTCATGGCTTCCAAATTTGCTTCAACCCTGGGACCTCTCTTTTTAGAAATATTTTACAGCAGGAGGAAATACCTTATATCACCCTCATTGGTTGGGTCATTGGGCCTCGCTGAGCTCAGCCGCCAAATACAGGACGGTGGCCTCTCTAGATGGGAAAAGGGAAGCTGCGCGGTACCTGTTTGACCCCCATCAGCTCTGCGTAGTCAAAGATGAGGAGGATGCTAAAGATGACCAGCCAAGCAATGAAGTGGAGGATGAAGCAGATGAGAGGGACCCAAGTGACCCACGGCTCCCTGCTTGTATTCCAGAGCACAGGAGCATCCTGCACAGGCTGCCAGTACCTCATCAGCAGCTAGGTGGGAAGGAAAAGGCGCGTTAGATAAAAGTAGATTCTCCTGCAGGCACACATCTAATATGGCTGCATTTTGGGACTCCAAAACTGCAATCACATTGTAGAAAATCCGCTGGACATGCAGACATTAGCCAAATCATACAAATCATATCCACACTGGGTTGTTGTTGTTTTTAAATTGTGCAAGATTCTAGTCCACATCACTGCAATGATGCATTTTGCTTCACAACATAATGAAGGCTATGCTGAGTTAACGATGTGAGTTTGGGAGCTCTGTGCTCAAAATAAACTGTACCAAGGAGCAAAGACTTAATGCTGAAACTGGGGGATTTGCTTTGGAAATATCACTTCCATGAAAGTGCAGAGTATGAAATCCGAACAGCATCATGCCAGGAAGATTGATTCTGCATTCCGAGCTTAGCTTTTCTGACTTGGGCAAGAATTCACTCTGATTTGCTCTGTTATCTTGCCTGTGGGACTTCTTCCTCCTCTTCAGTGCTCTCCCCCCATTTTGGTGCCCCAAACTGATACGCCTACCTGGAGAGTCAGCGCTGTGCAGAAGACATAGAAAGATCTCTGTAACAACTTCTGGTCCAGTGTTTGACTTCCTGAGCGGCCATGAGGCTGTGCTGCAGGATGAAGAGGACAATTAAGCCCACGTCCGCAATTAGTGGCCGCAGAATCTTGGGATCCCTCAGGGCAGCTTCCCATTGAAGATGAGGAGCAGCATCTGCAAAGAAAAGAGGTTCGCTCAAGGTGAGGCCTAGTGCATCCAGCAGGGGCTGGCAGAGGATCTCAGATAGTAGCCCAGAAACTGATCCCAGAGACAAATTGTTCTCTCTCTCCTTCTCTCCCTCATCATCTTAAAACAATCCTTCCACAAGCTGGTGTTCTCTGGATAGCTCAGTTAGTTAGAGTGTGGTGCCGATAGTGCGCAGGTTGCAGGTTTGATCGCCGTGAGGGACAGATCTCCCAGAGATATCATACATAGAGTGGCTTCACTATCTATTCCTTCTCACAGAGAACTTGGGGAATTGTAACTCTTTGAGAGAAATAAGGGTTTTAAGGGTTGCTATGTGTCCTCTTTTTTGAGGGGTAAAATTTCTGTCCCAGTCGATAAATTTGCTAAAATCTCTCTGGCTATACTTTCTGGCTGAGATAACTGGTGGTTGAAGACTTGCTGTCCTCTTCTCTTCTCCTGCCCGTCCCCCAACAATACATCACAGCTTCGATAGCCTACATATAGTAGAGGTATTAAAATGAGTGTCATCATAAGCACCCTCTTTTTTTGCTCTTCAAAATGCAGCAACTCTATGCAACAGCTCCAAGCAACCTTAACGAACTACAGCTCCCAGAATTCTTTGGGGGAAGCCATGACTGTTTAAAGTGGTATAGTCCCCTTGAAGGACAGAGATGCCTCAGCTTTCTAAATCTTGGTTGCCAACCTCATCTCTGATGCCAAGCCAGGTCTAGAGGTGTGAGGCTGCATGTCTGCTGCCGCAACTGATTCCTGTATAAAATATACACCACGGTTGGGTTGAAACGGCACTCTTTACACTTACCTGGTTTGCACATGATGTTAATGTGCCAAGGGTGGAGAACTTCAGACCCGGGGGACCAAATGCACATGTGGTCTGTGGTCCTCTGAATTCACTGCTCTGAATCCATGGCTCTGCTTCGCCCCTTAGCCAGCCGGGATGTACCTTTCAACTCTTGACAATGCCTCCTCCCTCTTTGGTAGAGGGCAGATAGTTGTGTGTGTATCAGATATAACTTGCTGTAGAAAGGCAAAAGTTGCGCTCCTTGTTTGACCCACCTTTGCCTCTCTCACCCTGCCCAGCACTGGCATGTGGCCCCTGGAAGGCGATCCAGGAGGGAATCTGGCCCTTGGTCTGAAAAACAGTGGAAGCTTCCAAACTGACAGTTGCGCAAGAGAATGCAAACCTAAGGCCTGCCCACATCCCACTGAACTATGCTAGGCTATGACTTCTGTCATTCCTGGCCATTGGCCACGCCAGTAGGGGCTAATGGGAGTTGGAGTTAAGGAATGGTTGAGGGAAATATGGATATAGTATGAAAAAATAAAGACGTTTAGAGAGATGTTATCACAGCTGTAGGGCATGTGCACATTTCCCTTCCCTTTGATGGGATCTCAGCACTCAAGATGCTGTTTAGATTTGTTTATCACCCATCACCCCCCTCCCCTTTGCTAGTGGATTCATTGCTACAGAGTTTTTGTGTATATGGTTGCATACAGGTACTACTGGCAGTGTTGATTGTCTTCCCCCCCAATTCCCCCCATGCAATTATGGTGCTTTTTTAAAAAAAAGAAAAAGGGGTCTTTTTTCCGGGGTACTCAAGGTTATGCAGTACCGGAACCTCTTTTCCCCAAACTGTTCAAATTCTGACACTTGCTGTAACAATTTTATGGCATATTTGCTTTAAAAAGAAAGCACTGAAAATCGGGTTGCTTTTTAAATTTATCGCTTTATTTGTCACGATTGAAGGCAAAGCAAAGAATGTCCCCTCTCTCCTTACAAATTAAAACTGTCTTCCACTTTTGCTCAGTATTTCCCTCGAAGAATATTGCTTTCACATCCGTAGCATACATTTGGCAGGCATCTAAAGTACATGGTCCCCCCGCCCCAAGATTCATGGGAGTGGTCAAATGGGAGGTATTCTTTGACAAGGGCGTCTGTCTTGCTGCTGCTGCTGCATGTCACTGTTCCCTGTTTCTGTGTGTCTGTGAGGAGAATACAGGACACTGCAAAAGACACATGGTGTTATGAAGGTGCAGTAAGCCAGACAGAGAGTGGTCCCTCCCTATAATGTAACTTCTTTTCAGGAGATTTCTGTATAAAGAACACTTTGCTGAGGTGGAAGTGGGGACTAAGTGAGGTTGGAGTGGAACCATGTTTGCATGAACATGAGAATGTAAAATATGCTCTCCATTGAAATATTTATTAAAATAATTTATTCATTTACCCAGAAGAGTTATTAGGCTTTTTTTGCTGTAAGCTGCTTCCTACATTGTAAGAAGTGTGTCATGAGACCCTTGATCCCTCCTCGAAATACAATCTGAACCAAATGGGTGAGGCAGTAAAGAGTTTATTGATTACAATACGTTCTTGCAAGAGGACAAGGTCCACAGTAGCTGATGTTCCCTCTACTCGGAGCGCACGTTCCCTCCCTCGTCTCCCCATTGGCTGGGTCCTGCAAGGTTTTCCTTCCCCCAATTATCAAAGGAAAGGAAAGAGGCTGGGGGGGGGGGAGAAACTTCTCCTTCCTCGCCAGAGTCACCTGACTTCCGGCTTCATCAGCGGAGATAAAATCGAGGCTTGCAAAGGAGGGAGGGAAGGGGGCTGCTTCGTCCTAATTAAACCTCCTAATTAAGCGGGGTCCCTCCCTGCCTCCCAGGCGGGGGCTCCTA
The DNA here is from genome assembly GCF_964106645.2 of Podarcis pityusensis. NCBI lineage: Eukaryota > Metazoa > Chordata > Lepidosauria > Squamata > Lacertidae > Podarcis > Podarcis pityusensis. The sequence continues at coordinate 110,778,772 of NC_138029.1, forward strand.
TTCCCGCCCCCGCTGCCCAGGGTCGCTGCATCTGCTGCCGCCGCTGCCAGGATTTTGGGTGAGTGTAAAGCCAGCGGCGGGGAAGGAGGGAAGGGGCTTTGCAAGGGATGGGGGTCCAGGATGAGAAGCCCCGGGACGGGGAGAAGAAGAGAAGGGAGGAAAGGGAGCTGCTCTTTTTAATGGGGCCTTGAAGGTGGATGGGGGGGTTTCCGCTGTGGAAAGAGAGAAGCTTCCTCCTGCACGGATCTGGTGCAAAGGGAGTTGCAGGGAAGGAGGCGGGAAAGGGGAGACGTTGGGTATTGCTGGGCAGGTTAATAATAATAATAATAATAATAATAATACCGGCCCATCTGGCTGGGTTTCCAGTGCGGCTTACAACATAGATAAACCATAATAAAACATCAAACGTTAAAAACTTCCCAATACAGGGCTGCCTCCAGATGTCTTCTAAAAGTCAGATAGTTGTTTATTTATTTGAAATTGGAAGGGAAGGCATTCCACAAGGAGGGTGCCACCACCGAGAAGGCCCTCTGCCAGGTTCCCTGTAACTTCGCTTCTTGCAGGGAGGGAACAGGCAGAAGACCCTCAGAAGTGAACCTCAGTGTCCCACCTTCCTTCCTTCCTTCCTTCCTTCCTTCCTTCCTTCCTTCCTTCCTTCTCTTTAGACACCCGGCGAAAGCATTCCTCTTCTCCCAGGCATTGGGCTCATTAAACAATCTATTGCCTTCAACCTGCATTTGTGGGTGCGTAAGGGGGTGGTTGTCGTTTTTATTTCTTACTGTGCTGTTCAACTCTGATTTTTTATTGTAAGCTGCCCTGTGATCTTCGGAGGAAGGGCAGTATAGAAATGTAAAGAATAGCAGTAAAAATAGGAAGCCCTGTTGAGTTCAAGGGGGTGGTTGGGACAGAGTCTCTGATTAGTATGCATAGCAGGTCAGGCTAAGGAGGGAATAATAATAATAATAATAATAATAATAATAAATCATTACTTGCACCCTGCCCACCTGACTGGGTTCCTCGGCCACTCTGGGCGGCTTCCTTTTTTTAAAAAAATAATAATATTTATTAGTAGTTTCAGAATTATAAGAAGAAAACAAAAAGAAACATTAAAAAACAACATTATAATACATAAAAAGAAAAGAAAAAACACAAAAACCAATACAACAAAAAGATAAAAAGAAAAAAGAAAACAACACAGATCCCAAATTACATATCTAAAACTTCCATTTGCTTGTTTCATTGACTTCCTCACACCTCCCTTTTTGTATTCTAGTTTAATTAGTTATTTCAGCAAATTCTTTCCATCTTTCTCAATTTTTGTTAAAAAAATTATCCTAACCTAATTTAACCTAATAATTAGCTCAACAAATCCTTTCCATCTTTCCCCATATTCTATTATTCAGATTACCTTAATTTATTTAACCTTATCTTACCCTAAAATACCTTAAAGCTTGAATCTTAGTTATCAAATATACATTACTCCTGATGTCATTTCCGCTAAAGTCATATAGTTTCATTCCAACATTTTCCCTAATATTCATTAATTTTTAGCCAATTCCCTAAATAGAAAGTTTTCTTTATAAATTTTCTTCCAATCTTCATCCAACGTCCCTTCTTCCTGGTCTCGGATCGTGTCAGTCCTTACCGTCCATTCCATCTAGTCCATCAACCTGGAAGCCTTATGTCCGAGGCCCTTAAGTCTCTTCCATGTCCCTTCTGCAATTCTTCTTCTTCTTGTTTATACTTGCCCTTTTCCTTGTCTTTTGTTGGTCTCTTTCTTAGTTTCTTTCCTTTCTCATTGAGGAGTAGGCCTCTGGGGGATTCCAAGCCAAAATTGTCTCCATCTCCCTTCATCAAGCCCGCCCATTCCCCACAGTCCCACTCCCCACAGTCCTCGATATAGTCCAAAAAGTATTTAAAAGCATATTCCAAGGTCTCTCCAACGTTAGGAACCTCCTCAGCTCCAGACTCCCCCTGGCCCACTCCAACTTCAATCTTCAATGACAGCGGCTCATGCTCCTGTAGGGCCTCGAGACTCTCCATTTGTATTATTTGGGGTGCAACCGCATCCTCCTCCATTATCTTCTGCACTTGCCCAGTCAGTACAGATTCATGAGTTGGTCCCTAAATAATTTCTGTATCAATATTCCCTGTTTGCCCACAGTTATTAACCACAACAATCAAATCCATTTTCTCATTCATCAAGTCCATCTTCTCATGCATTTGTTCCAGCAAGGCACTTGTCTTGCATAAGGCAAGCACCCAGTCTTCCTCCCAGCTCATCTTTAGTCAAGGTCAGAAAAGCCTGTTCCCACGGTCTTAATCTCACATCTGTTGAGCCCTCAAATGTACTGCAGCAACAATTTGACAAGCTCCCTCTAGAGGAGGCAATTTCTATTTGTATCCATTTTTTTAGGCAAGTCCAACAAAGGAAAATTACTTTCGTTTTTCAGATATTTTTCAGATATTTTGTTTCTTTAGGATGCAAAAGGCAACATTGGAATCAGCTTGTTTCTCTTCTTTAGCTATCGTTCAAAATATTCCATTCACAGTCAATGAACCTCCCCAACAATTTCTGTCTCTGACACCCCGTTCCCAGGTTAGAGACGGTGGAAACTTATCCTTCTTCACTCCCTCTCCTGCTAGGGTTGAACAAAGTTCCCCCCCTTTTCTCCTGCTTCCAAGGGGGTTTCAGTAATTCTGAATGAAGGAAATTTAGACTTTTTTGACAGCTTTTCAGGCTTTAGCTTACAAAGTTTTTGCTTTAGTCTATATACAAAAAGCGGAAGGCGGACTTCCTGTTTTGAACCTTCCCGCTTCGATACCAAATTAAGAAATTTCTTGATCCAATTTTCCGTTTCTACTCACGGGTACTTGTTTTAAATCCAATTGTCCACAGGAAAAAGTCAGCGCTCTCTGGCAATGGCTGTGCGGCTTCACTCCGTGAAAGTAGCAGTCAGTTCGCAGCACCGCGCTTCTCACCCCACTTCGCTCTGGAGCCCCTAAATGGGATTCCCTGCGAGTAGGGGGGCGCTCCTGGTGCCCTGCCGAACCCCACGTTCCCAGGCTTCCTCCGCCTGGGATTTCTAGCGGGTCCCCACCTTCGCCGCGGCGGGAAGACCCAGTTTCCACGGAGCCCGTTCCTCCGGACGGAGGAACTCCGCCATTCACCGATGGCGCTGACCCGGAAGCCTCCACTCTTGGCGGCTTCCAACAAAATAAAAAACACCGAAAACATTGAATACTTCCCTGTACAGGGCTGCCTTCAGAAGTCTTCCATTTTGTAGAAATAGCCTTCAATTTTAAAGAAATGCCCTCTTTAAGTAATCGCGTGATGTAAATATGTACCCTAGTGGTCAAAATTGTGGAAACCTTTTGGAAAAGTGTATTTCGGAGGTTTGATGGCTCCTAACACCACTTTTTTTTTTTAGTAATACCATAACATTATATATCAATGGAAATATAATTTAATGAAAAATGTAATGCAATAACTTTTATGAAGGATTATTTATTACAACAGAAGTCATAAAGAAGAAACGTGAAACACATACAACAAAAGAGATATACAAAAATTCTCACCGTGTCAGTTAATACTTAGCTGGGTAACCTTTAGCCTTCCATGGAGTAAAGTAAGCTTTTTAGTTCTGCAGCTGTAATAATGTGAAACTAAGATTAAATTATTTCCCTTATTAATTGGGTTTTATTGCTGGGCTGCCTTTGACTAACAAGTTTCTTTAATCGGCTCCATAGATTTTTGATTGAGTTAAGGTCTGGGCTATGTATTTTGGGGCATTTACATTCCCATTAATGACACAAATTCTATCCACACCTTTTGCCGCCATACAGCCCCAGATCATAGCACTGACTGGGTGTTTCACGGAAGGTGCAATGTAAATAGGATGTAAATCTTCTCCGATTCTCCTCACGTATTTCATGTCATCACTACCAAGCGAGATTTTGGTCTCCTCACTCCAAATAACACTGTCCCATTGTTCTGCTGTCCAGTTAACATGGGTTTAGCCCAGTCTGATTTTATAGCAACTGCGTCTCCTTATACCTCTTCCAAAATTTAGAAATGTCCCCTTTGGTTAAGTTCCTGCCAATTTTTCTTCTAATATCTTCATAACTGTAGCCTTGTTCACTTAATAGTACTATTTTACATCCCTTTCTAGGTGACCAATCAACTCTTTGCGCCATTTATTTAATTTTATTATGTTTTACAAGCTCACTAAATGAAAAAAACCTCAACCAACTTGATAGCAATCAGACAATACACTTTTTAAAAAATAATTTTTATTGAATTTTCAAATTATAACATCAAATTTCCACAAATCTTAATTGTACAATTTCCATATCCGTATTTCTCCCCTCCCCCCCTTTGGCTTTCCCCATATTTCTGTATTGATTTATTAAACAAATTCTATACTCTGCTGATTTTGCTTCTTATATAGTTGTCAAAACCTGCCAATGAGTCCAAATCTTTATACTGTCTTTTTATATAGTTTATAAATGGTTCCCACTCTTTTTTGAAATTGATGTGATGTCTCTCTCATGTATCCTCTCTGTCAGCTTAGCCAGTTCCGCGTAGTCCATAAGCTTGGCTTGCCATTCTTCCTTTGTTGGCGTTTTCTCTGTTTTCCATACTTGTGCTAATAAAATTCTTGCTGCTGTTGTTGCATACATAAACAATCTCCAATTTCCCTCTCTTGTATCATGATCTAAAATTCGGAGGAGAAAAGTTTCTGGTTTTTAAACAAAGGGTTTTTTCAACATTTTTTTCAGTTCATTATATATCATTTCCCTGTATTCTTTACTGGGGAAAAAGTACCATCTTTCTCTTTACATCTCCAACATATCTTAGATCCTGTTTTATACATTTTTGCAGTTTTTCCGGTGTGATATACCATCTATATATCATTTTCAAATACAGTGGTACCTCGGGTTACATATGCTTCAGGTTACAGACTCCGCTAACCCAGAAATAGTACCTCAGGTTAAGAACTTTGCTTCAGGATGAGAACAGAAATCGTGCTCTGGCGGCGCAGCAACAGCAGGAGGTCCCATTAGCTAAAGTGGTACCTCAGGTTAAGAACAGTTTCAGATTAAGAACGGACCACCAGAACGAATTAAGTACTTAACCTGAGGTACCACTGTAATTTTCTCCTAATAATATACAATCTGTAAACTTTACATTTGTTTTCATAAACTTTCCCATTCCTCCAACTGTATATTAAGCCCAACATCCGGAGCCCATTTTATTTGGGCTGATTTTACCTTCTCATCTAAAGTCTCTCTGTATAGCAAAATGTTACATGCTTTCTTCAATAATTTGGTATTTCCCTCCACAATTTCCTTTTGAAAGTTTGAGATAGTATAGCTGAATCCCCTTTTATTAACTTCTTTAAACTGCTCATTAATTTGTCTGTGATGCAACCAACTTTGTAAAGTATCTTTCAAGTTTTCATAACTTTTAAATTTCAAACCTTTCTCCTCTTTTATTAACAAATCTCTAAATGTTGGCCACTTTACTTTTTTATTACCCCTTCAGCTAGGTAAAGGTAAAGGTACCCCTGCCCGTACGGGCCAGTTGTGTCCGACTCTAGGGTTGTGCGCCCATCTCACTTAAGAGGCCGGGGGCCAGCGCTGTCCGGAGACACTTCCGGGTCACGTGGCCAGCATGACAAAGCTGCTCTGGCGAGCCAGCACCAGTGCAACACACGGAAACGCCGTTTACCTTCACGCTATAAAGTGGTACCTATTTATCTACTTGCACTTAAGAGTGTTTCGAACTGCTAGGTGGGCAGGAGCTGGGACCGAATGACAGGAGCTCACCCCGCCGCGGGGATTCGAACCGCCGACCATGAGATCAGCAAGTCCTAGGTGCTGAGGTTTTACCCACAGCGCCACCCGCGTCCCACCCCTCCAGCTACACAGGGTCTAATCCTGCCAGACTTTGGTGGATGTCTCAAATTTCCAAGGTGTTGGATATTCAAATCACAGAGCTTGTCAAAACTGAGAGGTAACTATTTACAAATCCTGTTCTTTCAGCAAAGCAGGAATTTTAGGGTTAAAAATCCGTTTGCTTTCACTCAGAGGCTGTAATGTAGATTTTTGGGGGCTTTCATCTCATTCATCTAATTTCATCTTATTCACAAAACATCTCTGCAGGGTTCTCCCCTGAATAGCGGAAGCACAGCTTCCATTTTTAATACTTCTCACTTTGAAGTTCAAATTGAATTTAAGCCCCAAATTTTTAATTCCTCTCCAAAAGCCTCTTTTTATTTTACCTTAAAACAGAAGATCTGTCACTTCAGAGGGTGGCTTTTAGACTTTGGATATTCAGGTGTGCGTTGGAGCCGACAGCCCTCCTCGATCGTCTTCGCCTCCCCCACACGCTGCTGTTGCAGTTGCGGGAGACGGTTTGACGGGAGACCTGGGGCTCAGCTGGACCCCATTGCAGCCCCTCTCTTCTGCAGAGTTTTGTGGGGGCTTTTCTTTTTTAGCCCTAAAACCTCCCCTCGGTCGCCTGAAATCCCCCTAAAGGCTCTGTCTTACTCGGACGAAGCCCCGGGCGCCGCCATTTCCTCCACGATCCAGACCGGAAGCCCATAATCACCAAGTCAACTCTTTCTGCTATTTATTTAATTTTATTATGTTTTACAAGTTCATGAAATGTAAGAATGCTCTCTGCGTAGCTAGAAAATAAAGCACAGCAATGTAGCTCATACTATCTCATCCTTCCGCATCACACCTATTTTAACCCTTTCCTCTCGCAATGTAAACTCTCTCTCACAATGTTTCTTCTGCAAGCTGTTCCCCATCCAGTATTTCCCAGCTTCTGCCTTCTGAACTATGTTCCTCTGCAAATCAGTGTTCCAAATCTATGCAGTCCTCCTGCTCCTGGGACGATTCAGGGGAGGGGGACGTTCCCACAAATGCGCCTCAGGGCAGCTCCCCTCAGCACAGTCCCTCAAGACGGCGATTAGGTTTTGGCGAGAAAGTCTGGTCCTGGGCCGGGCGGTGGGCAGAGAGAAGGGAAGAGAAGTAGAGGGGATGCTTTTTCAGTGCAAGGGTAGTTCTTTGCGTAAGATGCTTCAGGTATGTGATGAATCTGTTGAGTTTTGACCTCCACCCTGTTAGTTTCTGTTTCTCACTGAGCAGCTGCGTGGAGTCACAGGACTCTGTTTACATTCCAGGGCTTCCAGACTGTTGGCAGTCTTTTTTTAAAAAAATAATATTTATTACTTTTCCAACAATTTAAACACTACAAAACAAAATGAACAATACAATACAAAAACACTACATAAAACTAACACATTAAACTAACAAAACAAAATAAAAACAGTTTAAAACACATCAAACAATTTCAATATCTTATCTTTCATTCCCTTATTTCAACGACCTCCTCACACCTCCCTTTTTGTATTCCACTTCTGTTAATTGTTTCAGCAGTTCCTTTCCATCTTCCTCTGTTTTCTATCCTATAATTATCTTAACATATTCTAACCTTATTTTTCCTTTAATACTCTAATAATCTATTTATACTTAATTCCTTATAACATTTCTACTAAAGCCATATAACTTCATTCCCACATCAGACTGTTGGCAGTCTCACGGGAAAGGAGAGGGATGTGATGTTAGTGGTTTCCTGTTTCCTTTGTTCTTTTGTTCAGTTGCTCTCTGCTCTCACAGGCAGAGGATATGTATTTCTTTGCTCTCTGCATAGCTAGAAAATAAAGCACAGCGTGTAGCTCATACTATCTCATCCTTCCGCATGCTGTTTTGATGCTCTGCTGGGACGAAAGAAATGAAAGAACACACACACAAAAAATCCCCAACCAACTTGATAGCAATCACATAACACACTGACAAATGTCTTGCTTGTTTATGTTGTAATCCTTCCTAAAAGTTGTTGTATTATATTCTACTTTAAGAACTTAATTTGTTCCGGAGGTCCGTTCTTAAACTGAAACTGTTCTTAACCTGAAGCACCACTTTACCTAATGGGGCCTCCCGCGCTGCCGCTGTGCAATTTCTGTTCTCATCCTGAAGCAAAGTTCTTAACCTGAGGTACTATTTCTGGGTTAGTGGAGTCTGTAACCTGAAGCGTCTGTAACCTGAAGCATCTGTAACCCGAGGTACCACTGTATCTTTCCACTGATATATAATTTTATGGTTTTACTCCCAAAAAGGGGGTTGTTATGAGCTATCAAACGCCAGAAAAACACTTTCTCCAAGGTTTCCACAATTTTGACCACTGGTGTATGTTGTCTTCTAGCTCCAAAGACACACATGCACACACAGATAGTATGAGCAAGCAGTGCTCCAAAGTGCTTCTCTTGAGAACTTGCCATCTAAGTTGTTTACTCACGGCAAAAGCTCTTATTTCCAAAAAGGACAGGAGGGGGAGGTCTCTCCCCCACTTTTAACCCACCCACTCCCACCGCACGGAAGGCAGAGGTCTTGTTCATTCACAATCCCTGGATCCACCGCCTCTCCCAGGGGATCCAGATGTAGGCAAGGTGCCTTGTTCTTCTCCATTCAAGGGCCACCCATGTATTCAAAGCAGTCCTTTGCAGATTAAGACTTAAGTTCAAAATAAGTACAAAAACCCAGCAAAAAGACTCACGGGTTTATAGTGGCACCAGCTTTCCTAGTCAAGATTCCACATTGTCAGACTGCAGCTCACAAAAACTTAAGCCATAATACATTTATGAGCCTTTATGGGCTGCAAAAGATGAATAAACAGAAGCATAGTTAATCTATGGACTTCCATCCCACAAGAGACAGTGATGGCCAGCAACTTGGATATCTTGAAAAAAGGGATTAAGCCGATTTCTGTGCTCTGCCCTTGCGGTCCTAGGCAGTAATGCTTCTTAATACTAGTTTCTGGAAAGCACAGGAGGGCAGAGAGCTCTTGGCCTGAAATACTGTTTGCTGGTTTCACACAGGCTTCTGCTTGGCCCCTGAGAGAACAGGATGCTGGACTAGGTGGGTCTTTGCCCGATGCAGCAGGATCATCTTATGTTCTAATATGTTGCAATATTTTTACACTTACATGTGGCATAAGAACACTTCAGTTTTACTTCTTACTCATAGGAGAGACTGCTATTGGAGCCTGAGAGCCTTTCCTCACTTGAAAAAGAAAAAGACAGATGTGTCTTATAAGCCAGTTCCACCGTAGAACTATAAAATAATGGTGCTCTCTTAAGTGTGAATGGAGTGATTATGGGTTTCTCTTGCCATTATCTCATCTTCATTCCTAAAAATTTGGAACATGGAGATAGTTGAAAATGGAGAGGGAGTGAAAATAAGAGAAGGTGCACATGGGGATTGACGTGCGTTCAGTTCCTTTCTTGTCTTTCTTAAAAGTCTAACAGGATTCTCTCCCCGCCCCAAACAGGTGAGGAAGAGGACGGTCAGAATTCTACGGAGCCATCTGTGAATTCATTGGGAAGAACAAAGAATGCAGGGAATGTGGAATGTGCTTTAGTCACCGTGGAAAAATGAGGATACACCAACGAACTCACACCGGAGAGAAACCATATAAATGCATGGAGTGTGGAAAGAGCTTCACTCATAATGGAGAATTTAGAATACATCAACGAACTCACACTGGGGAGAAACCATTTAAATGTATTGAATGTGGAAAGAGCTTCAGTCAAAGTGGAAACCTCAGAATACATCAACGAACTCACACAGGGGAGAAACCATTTAAATGCATTGAATGTGGAAAGAGCTTCAGTCAAAATGGAGTCCTTAGAATACATCAACGAACTCACACTGGGGAGAAACCATTTAAATGCATTGAATGTGGAAAGAGCTTCAGTCGTAGTGGACACCTTAGAAAACACCAGCAAACTCACATGGGGGAGAAACCATTTAAATGTATTGAATGTGGAAAGAGCTTCAGTGAAAATGGATCCCTCAGAATACATCAACGAACTCACACAGGGGAGAAACCATTTAAATGTATTGAATGTGGAAAGAGCTTCAGTGAAAATGGATCCCTCAGAATACATCAACGAACTCACACAGGGGAGAAACCATTTAAATGCACTGAATGTGGAAAGAGCTTCAGTCAAAATGGATCCCTCAGAATACATCAACGAACTCACACAGGGGAGAAACCTTTTAAATGCATTGAATGTGGAAAGGGCTTCATTCAAAATGGAGCCCTTAGAATACATCAACGAACTCACACGGGGGAGAAACCGTTTAAATGTATTGAATGTGGAAAGAGTTTCAGTGAAAGTGGAAAACTTAGAATACATCAACGAACTCACACGGGGGAGAAACCATTTAATTGTATGGAGTGTTGGAAGAGCTTCAGTCAAAGTGGAGTTCTTAGGAAACATCAGCTAACTCACACAGGGGGAAAACCACAGATGTAGGGAATGTGGACAGAGCTTCAGACGGAGTGGCGACCTTAATATTCATAAGCGAATTCGCCCAGGTGAAAAGCCGTATAAATGTATTGTGTTGGAACGACGCCCAGCCGGGAGCAATGCCAGCCTCCCAAAGCATTCCAGGGCGAAGTCCGGTGGCCGTCCCTGGCTGCCGTTCAGGAATCCTCCTCCAGTCCAGAGACAGACAAAATAGGCAGCATGACTCTCATGAGAAATGCATACCAACTTTCCCTTGACAAAAGCATCAGAAGGGAAAAGGCAGTTTTGTAGATCCAAACTACTTTATTAAACTGCATAAAACAATACAAACGACTGCATGACTTGAGCAGTCAGCTCTGAGTTTCACGACTCAACCCTGCTCTAATCCAAGAGCGGAAAGAAGGAAGGTTACGCTGAGAACAGCCTGAGAATCGTCTCTGACTTCCCTTCCCACGCTGTGAGACATCACCTGATGTAAACAGCTCTTGCTGTTTCCTGCCAGCGTGGCAATTGGTGTGGGCTGAAATCCCAACATCCTCCCCCATTTGAGCCTTACCAGATGTAAAAGCAAAAGCAGTATCAATTGAGGAAAACAAACAGTTGTTATACACATAACAATCCTGTTGTCCCAGTTCCACCTTTGGAACTACCTGCCACTGGATCTACCAGTTGAAACCTCTGGTGATTTCTTTTCCAAGGAACTAGAGCTTCAGCTCTACCTCAGCCAGGGAGAATTGTGTTGCAATCTGCAACATCCAGGAATGGCTTTGTCTCTGCCTTGGGCAAACCTTGAACCTGGTTTGAGCTGTTCCCTACAGCTATACATGCCACAGCTGAGTTAGCAAACTCCTGAGAACACCTTTTGGGTGGCACGCCCTTAGTGACTCTCTCAGATCGGCAAATGAGGTGCAGATCCTCCTTGCTGGCTGATTCCTCCTTGGGACTTTTGGGAGAAACATGCCCAACAGTGAACAGTGGTTCTTGCAATTCCAGTTCAGCCTGAACCTGTGAAGGCCTGGATATTGTGTGTGAACCTACCTCAATGACTGTGTCATCAGAACTTGTTGTGGAGCTCTCACTGTTGTCGTCACTATCAGAATCCTGATCAGCATTGGCATAAGTGGGGAAACAGTGGAGAATTTCTTTCTCTTGTCTACCAGTGCATTCGACACGTTTAGTCAGAATCACTGAATCAGACTCAGGAAGAACTACTCTGTAGTATCACTTTTCGTAACCCACAAAAATGTCTTTTGCATCTTTGATTCCCTGTGGTGTCTCCACACACAATCGGGATCCGAAAACTTTAAAGTATTTCACTGAAGGCTTTCTTTGGAACAGTTTCTCTGACTTCCCTTCCCACACTATGAGATGTCACCTGATGTAAACAGCTCTTGCTGTTTCCTGCGAGCGTGGCAACTGGTGGGGGCTGAAATCACTCTTTACTTCACATCAAGAAACTCATGAAGGCGGAAATCAATTTTAAATGCATGGAACCTGTGTGATGTTCTGGTGTTGGTATTTAAATTTGTATACACATATATATGTATTAAAGTAATGAAGGTCACATATACTAAAGGTACAAAAGAAGTTGGAAGTTGTTGCTAGATAAACAGGGAGAGTGTCGATCTGGAATGCTCAAGGTGTGTAATGAATCTGTTGAGTTTTGACCTCCGCCCTTCACTGCCAAAATGATGGGCTGCCCTTGTCTTGTGGATCAGCATCTGTCAGGCTTCAGGGAATTGGCTTCCTTCCCCCTTGGCCATAGATAAGCAGAACAAAGGAAAAGGTGTCTTCTTACCAGTTAGAAACTTTAATGATTCCAGCAAGAGAACAAAGAACCCGTCTTCTAGGAATGGCGGTGCTCCCAGTGAAGAGGTCCACCCCCTCACATCCCTAGTCACCCCCGTCACTTCTGCGTCTTATAATCTGAGCTCGTTCCCTCTGTGCTTTCTGTCCTGCCACTTTCGCAGCTGTCCCTGACCTTGGGGAAAGCGGATGGATGCTTTCCAGAGACCATGAATCTGTTAACTCTCTCTCTCCCAGTGTTTCTTCTGCAAGCTGTTCCCCATCCAGTATTTCCCAGCTTCTTCCTTCTGAACTATGTTCCTCTGCAAACCACTGGTCCAAATCTATAGTCGTCCTGCTCCTGGGAAGATTCAGAGGGAGGCTCCCACGAATGCACCTCAGTGCAGTTCTCCTCAGCTGGGTCCTGTGGGAGTCATAAAGCCACGGTAAAGGCTTGTAATATTGCAGGGTGCCCCCTGACCTCGGCTGACCAGCACTCTGAGCTTTACAATGTAATGGAATGTATTGCAGTTGTGTTTCCTCTGGGCAGTGATTGACCCTATATGGTGAAGGGGGCAATAAAAGCCTTGACCGGATAAGGTAACGTGAGACACTGGCAAACAGCCATGCGGCTGGAGAGAGACAAAGGATAAAAAAAGAAACGGCAGGAGGAGAGGAGGGAGGAGAAAGGAGCTGCTCCTACCATCATGAAAATATTGCTGGCTCTCTGTGTCATAATTTTATGCTAAACTTCGCCATTTGTAACGGCTGGCTCCGACAAGTGGTGCCCCGTGTGAGGCTGAATAAAAGAATACGTCTGAGGACTAAGAGGAGTTTAAAAGAAAACCGTGTGAGGCAACTTAAAGAAAACAGTCTGAGGCAGACTAAGAGGATTTTAAAAGGAAACCGTGTGAGGTTTATCGATCCTAGCAAAGGATATCATCGGCTCACTACGCCCGGCCAGGGTTCCATAGCGCTAATCATCTTAAAAAGATCCCGGTGAGTTCCGATCCCTTTTCTATCTTGATTTTAGAAAAATGGGCAGCTCTTTGTCTGCTCCCCAACAGAAATTTTTAAAAGACTTAAAATTTCTCCTCTCCTCCAACGAATTGGAAGTTCCGGAGGGTGATTTAATACAGCTCATTTTGGCCATTGAAGAGCATTCCCTCTGGTTTCCTGCAGATGGGACTTGGGAATTAAAACTTTGGGACAAGATCGGGGAACATTTTCATGGGCGCCCCAGCATAAGTGTTCGGATTTTAAATGCATGCTGCAAGGTTCATTACGCCATGGGCTCTTTATCACCAAAAAATATCTCCATGGCTGCATTTCCAACACAACCTTCAGCTTCTTTAATTCAGCCTGCTGTGTTAGAGTCTGTTCCAATACTTGCTTTGCCAGCAGCTCCAGACCCCAAACCTCCGGACTACAGTTCCTCACCTGAGGACCCAATCCTGCAAAAATACCGTGGTCTGGCTGGCAATGATCCTGCTCTTTCAGCGCCAGAACCAGAACCAGAACCTTTTCAACGTGCAGTCCTTGCCTGTTCCTTAATTCAGGATACTATGGCATTCCCTGTTATTGTGCCCCCTGCTGGTGCCCCGGCAGGCACCCAAGCCCAACACCAACCTTTTGACTTTAAGATCTTGAGAGAGCTGCAACAGTCAGTAAAGGCCAATGGACTCCAAGCCCCATATACACAGGCGCTTTTAGAAGCCACATTAGCCCAGCTCTTGGTTCCAGAGGCCCATACAGTGTTACCCCCATCAGCTGGTGTTTTGTTTGCCCACGAATGGGAAACTGCCTGCCATGCTTATGCTCCAGCCTTGTTACAACAAGTCAGAGGAAATAATCCAAATGTTACCCTCGCAGACGTCTTAGATGCCATGTTGGGGTGTGGTCCCTTCGCTCAAGCTTCAGTGCGAACCACACTGCTGCAAATCTTATTGAGGGACACTGCTCTTGCTGCTAAACAAGCAATGAGAAAAATCCCAGAACCCAGTATTCAATCAAGGTGGGGTTCAATCAGGCAAGAGGCAAGAGAATCATATTCTTCCTTTATGGACAGGCTGCTTACAGCAGTGAGTCGCCAAATTGAAAATCCTGAAGCCAAACAAATAATTATCAAACAATTGGCCTTTGAAAATGCCAATGAGGATTGTAAACTTGCATTGCGACCGATAATACACAATCCTGACACAGACACAGCAGCCATGCTTCGCATTTGTCAGTCTGTATGTACAGCCACCCACAAGGCTCATCTGCTGGCAACAGCGCTAAATGAAAACCAGCCTGTAGCCACCGATACAACTTGTTTCCAGTGTGGCAAACCAGGATCACCGATACCCCAGTGGGGGTAGAACAGTGGCCTCTACCAAAAGAAAAATCCGCAGCAGCGGCACCAGCTATCTCTGACCAGCTTATTTCTGAACAATTGACTTTCGGCCACATTGAACCATCTTCATCCCACTGGCTCCAGCAGACAGGGAACGGTTTGCTTTTACATTGCCAGTATATAACAATTTGCAGCCCACCCAGCGATATCAGTGGGTTGTCCTGCCTCAAGGCATGCAGAACTCCCCTACACTTTGTCAACATTTTGTGGGTGAAGCATTGAAACCTTTCCGCATGCGCCACCTAGAGGTGCTGCACACGAGCTGCATCTGGCAGTGTTTGCCTTCCTAACCATTTGCCTTGCCATCCTTTGCTGCACCGTTATACAAGGAACCAGCAGAAGACCCAGTCCAGTTGAAACCACCATATTTCACCTCATCGGCTGGCAAGCAGCTGTCGTCAGAATCCTACTCTGGCTGGCAGTATCCACGGCTCAGCCACTTTCGAACTAGAAGAACAGCGTTGTTGAATAAGACTTTTAGGGGAGAAAATTATCATAAGATATGGAGGGATGATATTTTTGTACAAGATATGATTATGTTTGCCAGTTTATTGCATGCTTCTAAATGTTGGGTGTGTATGCCAGTCATTCAGGCATAATGCTTCATGGTGTGCCTGTCAATGGATCTTTTCAATTTACTAATATTATATCCCCTAAGCAAACCTTTTGGCCTCCAGTATAATTGACCCTCCATGAGCCTGCCCCCATTTATTTTCAAATTAAGGAGGGGAAAGAATCATGGGGCATATATCCAAACTGTCAATATACATTGAAATTCACTTTTAATAGCTTTTGTTCTCTTACAGGAATATACAGTGACAAATCTCAGTGCTATAGAAGTGACACCAGTGCATGGTTAATAAACTAAAAGGAAGCCTACCATGCAGCTTGGAATCAGAATTCTTATATTCTTGGCTCCCGGATGGGAGTTGGCTTCGACATTTATTGATTTTAGTGATAATTATAGTAGTTATTTGCATTATTTTGTGTTGCTGTATCCAATGTATTCCTTCTTTAATTTCTATATGTACTGCATGGTTCTCCAGTCCGCGGCCCGCTTCCGGTGTCAAAGAGTCGCTTATCGCGTATTGACTCTGATATCAAATAAAGAAAGAGGGAGTCATAAAGCCACGGTAAAGGCTTGTAATATTGCAGGGTGACCCCTGACCTCGGCTGACCAGCACTCTGAGCTTTACAATGTATTGGAATGTATTGCAGTTGTGTTTCCTCTGGGCAGTGATTGACCCTATATGGTGAAGGGGGCAATAAAAGCCTTGACCGGATGAGGTAACGTGAGACACTGCCAAACAGCCATGCAGCTGGAGAGAGACAAAGGATAAAAAAAGAAACGGCAGGAGGAGAGGAGAGTTCGAAAGGAGCTGCTCCTACCATCATGAAAATATTGCTGGCTCTCTGTGTCACAATTTTATGCTAAACTTCGCCATTTGTAACGGCTGGCTCCGACAGGGTCCCTGGTTACGTTTTGGTTTAGGGGAGCAAGCATGGGCCTGCCCCTTGGGTGGGTGCGAGTGGAAAAGGAAAGCGAAGTACAGTGGTACCTCGGGTTACATACACTTCAGGTTACCGACTCCCCTAACCCAGAAATAGTACCTCGGGTTAAGAACTTTGCTTCAGGATGAGAACAGGATGAGAACAGGCAGCGCAGCAGCCATGGGAGGCCCATTAGCTAAAATGGTGCTTCAGCTTAAGAACAGTTTCAGTTTAAGAATGGGCCTCCGGAATGAATTAAGTACTTAACCCGAGGTACCACTGTAGAGGGGACGCTCCTTTTTCCTTGCAAGGCTAGTTCTTGTTTCTCCTTAGTGCACGCCTGTAATTAGCGAGTGTGCTTTTAACTGGAGTGCATCCCTTTGTCTTGGGAGTGCAAGATGATTCAGGAGGCCTTAGAGCGAAGCACGTGTATCTCACATGTGCCGTGAGAGCAGTGGTGGAGGGACGGTCGGGGTGCTTAAAAGGAGGCTGTTGTTTCGTTAGGGGGGGAGAGTCTTAGCAACGTCAAAAAGGAAGAGCCAAGCGCGCCTACAAGATACATGTGCTTGCTACTCTGATTCGGAAGATGGGCAGTGGAAGTGGCAGTGGAAGTGGCACTTGATCTAATGAAGATTAAGTTAATTGCAAACTTTTTTAAAAAAACACAATATTCTTTATTGATTAAAAAATTTGCATGTCGATAAAAACATTATGTACAATATCTTAACAGGTAGAAAAAAAAGAAAATAATATAAAATAGAAAATTCATAAAGAAATAAAAAATGAAGTAACAAAGATAAGAAACCAAGAAAGAATAGTAAGAAAAAAAGACAAAGTTATTTACATAGTAAAAGTACTCAACGACACCATCCTTCCCATACTTCTCATTATATTGTTCGATATAACATTCTTTTTTACACAGGCTTACATTATATAATATCATTTCTTTCTGCTTTGTATACATTCCTTTGATCTTTTTCTTTATAAATATCACTCAATCTCTGCTCATATGGAGTTATTTGTACAAGAAAATTTTACATAATTCTTAAATGTTATCCATTCTCTAGTTACTTTTTGTTTCCCTATTCCCCTAACTGATCTTGTCAGTTTTGCTAATTGTAGATATTGTAACATGAGTATCTGCCAATCTGTAATCTCTGAGAGTGTTTCATTTTTCCAGCTCCTTGCTATAAGGGTTCTAGCTGCTGTTTTACCATACATAAACAATGATCTTATAACTTTTTAAATTTCTGATGGTAATATATCAAGTAGGAAAATCTTTGGCGTTTTGTTTTTTTTAAAGTAATTTTAAATAGTTTCTTAAACTCGTTCTAAATATCATTCCAGTATTTGCCAATGGCTACACAGGTCCACCACATATGATAATATGACCCTTCCTCTTTTTTACGTCAGGTTGATGTTTTCCCTTTATACATTTTAGCAAGCTTTTTTGGGGTAAGATGCCATCTATATACCACTCCCTGCAAGGCCTTTCCCACCTGGCCTTGGGGGCGGGGCCCAGACTCACCCAGCCCTACTATGTTAAATATGTATTCTGTAGTTGACTTCCTTTGTGATGTTTTATTTTGAAATCTTTAAAATAATAGTTTAGTTTTCTGTTATGTTGCTTTGACCATATATTCTATATTTCAAATTTTTCAGATTGTTTTATTTATGTTTTATTGATTTAGTATGCTGTAAATCGCTTTGAGGTTTTTCTTAAAAATATGAAGTGGTATAGAAATTAAATAAAAAAAGTATAGAGCAGGGATATCCAACATGGGGTTGCTCAGATGTTGGGTAACAACTCCCATAAGACTCAGCCCAGATGGTCAAGGTTGATGAGAGGTGTAGTTCAAAAGCTCAAGGGTGCAAAATCTCACGTTTCTTACAACTTTTCATTATGAATCATTATAGGTAAAACTTTTATTGATACAGAGCTCATTTTTAGGGAGCAGCTCGTCACTTCTGCCTTATAAACAAACCCAAATATATTGACACACTTTACTTTAAAACCAAGTTTCAGAACAGAGGAAAACAAAAACTTTTTTTTTAATAAGACCTTTTTTAACTTTACAAAAAATAGTGTTATCAATGCATGATTTGCTTTTCATATGTATAAAAATGTTTATTTCCTGGCCCACCTCCCATCACTGTGGGGAGAGCCTGGGGCACGGGATAAGAATGCAGGGTCAGCCTGACATCCATCAGTTCTCTGGCTCCAACAGCAGCCATCCAGGCATTTCTGCAAAACTCACAATCAGGACATGAAGGCGAGAGCCACCCTCTCTTTGTGACCCCCACCCTGTCTGAGGAAAACCCGTATACAAATAGCCAATTCAATTTCCTAGCTGCCAACCTTTATGTGGCCAAAATGGAACCCTTCCTCCAAGGAAGAGAGGGAGGTACCAGTAACCTTGAGGCAGCTCCATTGGTTACGTATGTCCAATAATTTTTTAGGTGGGGGGAAAAGATAGACAAAGCCACGCAATGAGAACTGGATATGGTCAGTGGATACAGAAAACTGGCTGTGGGGTTGGGGTGCTGGTGGACAGCAGGAATGGAAAACTGGAGAGGGATGAATAGCAATGGAGTGTGCTGGAAAAGGGTAATGTTTTGGATCAGAAGCACTCAGTGCCTCAGCATTTTCTTCCATGTCTTTACTGGACAGGCTGCTCTGGTACTTATCACTGGGGAGAGAGTACCTTGCCTTCAACTTCTTCTCAATGCCAGCATCCACCTCCCATCATCCACAGCCTTTTATGATGATTGCTGAGCCTGATGGGGGTTGCAACATCTGGAGGGCCAGAGGTTCCCACACTTACTTGCAGGCTCCGGCCTAAGACCTAGTTCATCAGAGTTGGGTCCTTGTTGGCTAAGAGCGCCGGGGATGATGGGAGTTATAGTCCAACAACATCTAGGGACCCAAGATTGAATGACACCGGCTTGTAGGATATATTGTTGCCTAGGCTAAGCAGTCCTGGGTCTTGGGAGGAGGCCACACATATACCACCTTGAGTTTCATCATGGAAGAAAGGAAGGATATGGCAGCAGAAAAGTAGAATGTTTCTTAAATAAATCAAGGCCCATGGTTGCTTTTTGCTGAGCCCTGCTATATAGGCGCGCAGGACTCTGCCTCATGTTGGATTTTGGGCAGGGGGAAGTGTGTTGCCATGATACTTTTTTCATCCTGCTTGCATTCTTTGTGTATAAAGAATGTAAATCATTTTAACTGATTTTAATAGCATTCTGATATTGCTTTAAACTGCCGAGGGTGGGGCCTTATAGTGAAGAGTGGCAACAAAATAATAATCTGAATACAGTGCTCTACATTGGGATACAAAAGGGGCAAGCTAGAATGAGTTTTGTTTGCCTAACTGGGCTCCCAAAATTGTTTCCTATGGTAATGACACGCGACATGAGCCTCACAGAAGTGAGTGAAAAGCAAAATGAAACCTATTATTCAAGAACCCAGTCAGTTAGCTAACCTTGACCGTGGCAGAAATGCATTTTCCCACCTTCCCTTGAAACAGCCTTGCCCTACAACGCTGTGTCACAAGCTGTCCATGGCCACGGTCCCAGATTTCTGAAGGCAGGCAGTGGGGACGAGTGCTGTGTTGCCCTGTGAGGAACACAAAACGGCACTGGAGGCTGCCATTGTGGGCTCCATTTGTTCACTGTCACCCCTGATTGCTTGCCTTCTCCACATCCACACCACATTTAAATCATTCTAGTACCACTTCAGTCAGTCATGGATTCCCCCAAAGCATTCTGGGAGCTGTAGTGAGTCTGGCTGGCTGCTGCTGTTGCTGCTGCTTCTGTCACTGTTCACTGTTTCTGTGTCTGTGAGGAGAATACAGGACACTGCAAAAGACACAGGGTGCCATAAGCCAGACAGAGAGTGATCCCTCCCTATACATGTAAATAGAGAGACTTCTGTTCAGGAGATTTCTGTATAAAGAACTCTTTATAGAGGGGAAAATAGGGACTAAGTGAGGTTGGAGTGGAACCATGTTTGTTTAAATATGACAATGAAAAATATGCTCTTCATTTAAATTTTTATTAAAATAATTCATTCAGTTACCCAGAAGAGTCATTAGGCTTTTTTTGCTGTAATTACTTTATACATTGTAAGAAGGGGGTCATGAAACCCTTGATCCCGCTCCTTAAAATACTGAATGGGACTCCTAAATAAATATGCATAGGCCCAGGCTGCACAAAAACTGGTATTTTGTACTGCAGCCCACATCTCAGAATAACAGATAGGCACCATACTGAGATTTCTGTAACTGCTCCAGAGAGACTTGTTTTTTAAAATGTTTTTATTAAATTATTGGGTACACCCAGAGTCTCTGTTTTCAAGTCACAGAATCCTTCAAACAAGTCAGTCCTATTCAGAGTGAGACAGTACTGTTCTAGGCAATATAGGGTTGGGAGGGGGAATAAAAGTGGGAAGAGAGAGGGAAGGAAAGCATGAAAGAAATGAGAGAGACTGTTGTTTTTTAAAATGTTTTTATTAAATTCTTGGGTACACGCAGAGTCCCTGTTTTCAAGTCACAGAATCCTTCAAACAAGTCAGTCCTATTCAGAGTGAGACAGTACTGTTCTAGGCAATATAGGGTTGGGAGGGGGAATAAAAGTGGGAAGAGAGAGGGAAGGAAAGCGTGAAAGAAATGAGAGAGACTGTTGTTTTTTAAAATGTTTTTATTAAATTCTTGGGTACACGCAGAGTCCCTGTTTTCAAGTCACAGAATCCTTCAAACAAGTCAGTCCTATTCAGAGTGAGACAGTACTGTTCTAGGCAATATAGGGTTGGGAGGGGGAATAAAAGTGGGAAGAGAGAGGGAAAGAAAGCGTGAAAGAAATACACATTTCATTCATTTCTATAGTATATGAGTTTTTGCGTCAGCGTCAGGTAAACAGGTATTTTATTTTTATTGGCAGTGGGAGAGACCCTGAGGGCTCAGGAGGTGGCTAGTTGCAGGATATCCGTCAAAGCAACGCCCAATCTCTGTGGTGCTCGAGAGTGACCCCCCAATGGCTGTTCACACATGCGAGGGAGCCATTGCCTGCTGCAGTCAACATGTGGCGACCGTGTGTGTCTAAAATCCCAGGAGGCAGAGACCCAAATCTGGACCGAGACAAGGGGACGGCAGATCTCTAGCTAGGGATTGACCTGTGGGAATGTTTAGAAAGGCAGGAGAGGATATATTTTTTGATGATATCCATACTAACTTGCGTTAACAAGTTCTATATCTTAGCATAGTTCAAACATTTTCCTTTTCAAATTTGCACAGTGGTAAGCTTGTTGCAGGCTCCTCTGAGCCTCACTATTTAAGATTCCTGATAAGACCCCTTGTTATTCCTCTTTAGAAGTGTAGACACGACAGTCTTACTAAAATCAATATAAAAGTAGTTTATTCATTTTCATTCAGTTCACAATTAGATTCCTGAAGGCAGGCTTAAGTTACAAAAGTATATCTATATTTATATCTATATCTATACATAAACTATAATATAAGGGAGTTAGTCCCAAGTGACTGCGACTGAGCAGTCACTTCTCATAACACATAGAAAAAAACAAAATGGAGAAGAAAGAATGAAGCACATGGAGGAGGTGTGCTCCTCCACCCAGAATAGGCCACACCTATTTCAAGTCACATGTAGAGGAAGCGCTTGTCCCAGCTCAGGAGGAAAGAGGAAGTTTTCTCCTGGGTGGCACAAAGCATCCCCTAGCATGTTCACTCTAGGAAAGTTGTACCTGGAGGGGGCACTAGGGGGCGCATTGGAAGATGGCCGACAATACCATCTCTCCGACCCACACGGGGTAATTAAGAGGCTGTTATGGGAGTAGGCAGCCTCCCTTGTTGCCCCAAGGAAATGGGGAACGCTGCCCTTGCCTGCTGTGCCCTTAAATCGCCCCCTAATTCGAAAGAAGGGGGTGAGGGCCCTAGGCAGAATGCCCCCGTGTGGACCTCGGCTCTCCTGGACGCTGTCTCTGATCGCGCACTAGTTGCAGCAATTTGGAATAATTAATTACAAAAGAAGCAAATGCACATATTTCAAGTGAAGAAGGGGAGTGAAGTCTGCTAATTTAAGTGACCTCTGCGAAAGAAGACGACGGGCTGGAAAAACAGGAATATTTTACGATGAAGATACACCAAAGGCGGGGTATGTTGACAACGGGGCTGAATGGGGGGGGGAACCTTTTTTACTTTCCTTCTATGTGATTTACAAGAACCCCTCCTCATTAGAATCGTCGGTTGAACTGACCCAAGCAGGATGATTAAGGTCTGTGTGGAGATAAACTTTAACCAAAAGTATGCTTTATGGAGACCGAGAAGCAATAAGAGCTTTTGGGAATGGCGCAGCAATTAATTCGGAGTCGCCATCTTGCCAAAGGATTTATAGCCGGGAGGAAGAATGGATTTGTTTTCAGACTGCATTCCTAGTGAATCTCCTCAGAGGTTTTGAGAAAGGAGGCAGATTGGTGAAGATTAATGACGCTAAGACTGTTTTGATGTATGGAAGTGATGTTATATGGAAAACGTCTGGATATGGCTACTGGATTAAAAAAATAATATCCACGCAGGATTACAAACTGTTCTAACCAGCTTGCGGAGACTATCAGAGGTCACAAAGAGAAAGGAAAAATATATGAAAATAACAACAAGAGATGTGGGAAAATAAGAAAAGACTGGATAGTACTGTGAACATCATAAGGTTAGATTTGTGGACATTAAAACAGCAGTAAGAAGCAAGAAGTTGATTGGATCCCTTCGGAACTTGAAATATGGGTACCCCCAACAAAAATTTAAAATTCGGCTGTGTAATTTGGAATTTATGTAATTTGGTTTGATTTGATGTGATTGGTCGATTAATAAAAAATTATTCTTAAAAAAAAAAAGGAATGTTGTACCCGACTGCTACGAATTTCATATCCCACAGACCCAAGCTCCTCCTGCCCACTGACCAGAAAATGTCCCCCACAAAAAAAGCCCACCCTGAGATTCCTTCTCCTTTCGTTCTCCAATTTTACAAAGGCAAACTCCTATTATGCAAGAAATTGCTTAAAAAAATTTGTGGTGGTGCCCTCATTGTGAATAAGTGAGGTTCATAGACCACAGAATCATAGAGTTGGAAGGGACCAAGGGGGTCTTGCAGCCGAACCCCCTGCAATGCAGGAATCTTTTTGATAAGGTGGGGCTCGAACACACAACCCCGAGAATCTCATGCTCTACCAACTGAGTTATCCCAGGACTCAAATCAAATTCAACCGATAGACTTACAATGAATCGGGAGTAAAGCTTTTGTATGAATATATTACCTCAAGTTATTCTGATGCTTCCAAATGCACTGGTACAATTTTCAGATTGAACAAGTGGTATAATTACTATTGTTGTTGTTGTTGTTGTTGTTATTCTCCAGGCAATTTGGATGACTTCCAGCAAAATATAAAAACATAATAAGACATCAGACATTAAAAACTTCCTGATTCTGCTTCTTTGACAGAAGCCGACAAATTTAGGATAGATGCTCTATATCAACTCAATGACAGGGAACCAGGCAGCGGGCCTTCTTGGTAGTGGTACCCACTCTGGAATGCTCTCCCGTCAGATGTCCAGGAAATAAGCATCTATCTGACTTTTATAAGACATCTGAAGGCAGCCCTGTATGGAGAAGCTTTTAATGTTTCATGTTTCATTGGTTTTTAAAAAATATTCTGTTGGGAGCTGCCCTAGTAGCTGGGGAAACCCAGCCAGATGAGCGGGTATAAATAATATTGTTGTAATATTAATATTATTATGCTTAATTGATAGCAGTTCCCAGAAGCCGCCGGAGGGGAGAGATGCTCTTGGGCTCCAATCCTCCTTGCAGTCTTGGCCACCATGAGGAGACAGTCCTGAGATTCCTGCATTGCAGGGGGTTGGACTAGATGACTCTCAGGGTCCCCTTCCATCTCTACGTTTCTATGATTCTAAGAGGGTGCGGGACTAGATGGGCTTGATCAAACTACAGGGCTCTTCATGTGATCTGTGAACCTTCAGGCAGAGGCCCCATCTCTTATTTGCAACTAGGATGAATCAGCTGCAATACCCCCACACTTGAGCCACTGCTTCCCTGCCTGCTCTCTCTCCACCCCCAACCCCAGTTCCATGGGTACTGCATTGCATTGCACACCCACACGCCACAAAGCTTGCTGCACCCCGAGGCGCTTTGCACTCAGCGGATTCCTTGCAGGACAAGGGCAGTGCACGACGGCAGAGGGGGCGGGTCAGCTGTTCCACTTAAGCCCAGCCCCCTTTCCTAGGTCAGTATGGAGCAGCCCCACCTTCTCTTTCTCTCTCTCTATGGCAGCTTGCACTCTCTGGCTTTAACCCTTAAGGCAACGAGTTCCCTATACTCGAAGCCCAGGTTCCCTCCCTCCTTTCCCCATTGGCTGGGTCCTGCAATTATCCCCCAGAGATATCCTGCCTCCCAGGCGGGGCTCCCATTCCTGCCCCCGCTGCCCAGGGTCGCTGCTGCTGCCAGGATTTCGGGTGAGTGCAAAGCCAGCGGCGGGGAAAGGAGGGAAGGGGCTTGACAAGGGGGTCCAGGATGAGAAGCCCCGGGACGGGGAGAGGCGGCCTGCACAAGTCCGGGCAGGGAGAAGAAGAGAAGGGAGGAAAGGGAGCTGTTTCTCTTAATGGGGCCTTGAAGGTGGCGGGGGGGGGGAGTGTTCCGCTGTGGAAAGAGAGAAACTTTTTCCTGCCCGGATCTGGTGCAAAGGGAGTTGCAGGGAAGGAGGCGGGAAAGGGGAGACGGTTGGGCATTGCAGACCAGTCTCGCCGTAGTAATAATTATATAAATAAATAAATAAATAAATGACATTTATTACCCCCCCCCCTCATTTTCTGGATTTCCCCAGCCACTCTGGGCGGCTTCCAACAAAATAAGAAACACCAAAAACATCCAAACATCCAAGTCTTCCGTTTTGTAGAGGAGATGGGGACATGGATTGCTGGATGGCAGAGAAAGAGGAAAAGATGGGGAGGAAAACAAAGGCAGGGGGGTCCTGGCAGGAAGAAGGAAGGGGTGAGGCCTTCTCCAAAGCAGCTCTTTGTTCCTTGAACTCCTTGCATAAAGTAGTGGGGGCAGGTTTGATGAGGCCCTAAGCTACTGGAGGTAATGGGGCCCTTTATATGTCCAGCTATCCTTTGTCAACAGCAAATTGTTGCTGTTTTTTGTGTTGAATATAGGCTGCATGGTAATTTATGGACCTAATAGGTATCTCAAACCATTTGCACATAACAGAGTATGTATTTTCTCAAAGTAATTGTTGAACTGAAATACAATTACGAAGTATATTAATAGTGAAATAATTATTAAGCTCTAACTTAAAATGATTTTGTTATTCATAACAAACTTAATAATGCAAACACATTGGAATTTGGGAATAACAAAAGTTCCTTTAGAAACACAATTTACAAAGACTCCTAATCTAGTCCTAGAAACTTGCTATAATAGTAGGTGTAAATATATGATGCAAACTACTAATAATTATAAATAGCCTTATTAATATGAAAGTAATTGTTATAACCTGTACAATGCAATTGTAGTTAATACAATGCATTTTTTTATATAAGTATCAATATTACCATAATAGTCCACATTCTTCATTGGGACAGCAGACCTTTGTACCCTGTTACACTTAGTGAGCGTAAAAGACAGTATTTCTAGTAATATGTCACATTTGTAAATAATACCAATACTATACACACCTGTACATAAAAATTATTTTACAGGACTAATTGTATTAATGCATCTACCCAATACCTATTCAACTGTATAATTTTATCATGATTCATTGTGTACACTGTGTATACAAACAGTACACAAACATGATCTAAATTATGATACTTTCCTTCTTGCCTTTGCCAAAGCAAAGTCACTGAGGATATCATCAGATGATAAACTGCTTAGCTTGTCACTTTCTATGTACATGAGGCTGAAGTAACATAATGTATCTTGAGACATTGTTGTTCCAAATTCATTTTTTATCCTCTTCAGTCGAGAAACGGATCTTTACAAATGGCAATTTGCAATCATCATTCAAAGGAACATTCTCAGAATTGCTTCTACATTAGGGAATGTTGATTGGGCATTGTTGTTGTTCTTTAGTTACTTAGTCGTGTCTGACTCTTTGTGACCCCATGGACCTTAGCACGCCAGGCACTCCAGTTTTCCACTGCCTCCTGCAGTTTGGTCAAACTCATGTTAGTAGCTTTGAGAGCACTGTCCAACCATCTCGTCCTCTGCATATAAGTTAAATACGGTAAGCAAGGAGACAATATACAGCCTTGTCGTACTCCTTTCCCAATTTTGAGCCAATCAGTTGTTCCATATCCAGTTCTAACTGTTGCTTCTTGTCCCACATAGAGATTTCTCAGGAGACAGATGAGGTGGTCAGGCACTCCCATTTCTTTAAGAACTTGCCATAGTTTGCTGTGGTCCACATAGTCAAAGGCTTTTGCGTAGTCAATGAAGAAGTAGATAATTTTCTGGAACTTTCTAGCTTTCTCCCTAATCCAGCGCATGTTTGCAATTTGGTCTCTGGGTCCTCTGCCCCTTCAAAATCCAGCTTGCACTTCTGGGAGTTCTCAGTCTACATACTGCTTAAGCCTGCCTTGTAGAATTTTAAGCATAACCTTGCTAGCGTTTGAAATGAGCACAATTGTGCCGTAGTTGGAGCATTCTTTGGCGCTGCCCTTCTTTGGGATTGCGTTGTAGACTGATCTTCTCCAATCCTCTGGCCACTGCTGAGTTTTCCAAACTTGCTGGCATATTGAGTGTAGCACCTTAACAGTATCATCTTTTAAGTTTTTAAATAGTTCCACTGAAATGTCATCACTTCCACTGGCCTTGTTATTAGCAGTGCTTTCTAAGGCCCATTTGACTTCACTCTCCAGGATGTCTGGCTCAAGGTCATCAGTCACACTACCTGGGGTGTACGAGACATCCATATCTTCCTGGCATAATTCCTCTGTGTATTCTTGCCACCTCTTCTTGATGTCTTCTGCTTCTGTTAGGTCCTTACCACTTTTGTCCTTTATTATGGTAATCTTTGCACAAAATGTTCCTTTCACATTTCCAGCTTTCTTGAACAGATCTCTGGTTTTTCCCATTCTATTGTTTTCGTCTATTTCTTTGCGCTGCTCATTTAAGAAGTCCCTCTTGTCTCTCCTTGCTATTCATTGGAAGTCTGCATTCAATTTACTGTATCTTTAACTATCTCCCCTGGCATTTTGCATGCCTTCTCCCCCCTGCGATTTGTAAGGCCTCATTGGACAACCATTTTGCTTTCTTGCATTTCCTTTTCATTGGGATGGTTTTCATTGCTGCGTCCTGTATGATGTTCTGAGCCTCCATCCATAGTTCTTCAGAAGAAGAAGAAGAATTAGAATTGGAGTTTCGATTTGATATCCCGCTTTATCACTACCCCAGGGAGTCTCAAAGCGGCTAACATTCTCCTTTCCCTTCCTCTCCCACATCAAACACTCTCTGAGGTGAGTGAGGCTGAGAGATTTCAGAGAAGTGTGACTAGCCCAAGATCACCCAGCATCTTATACATGGGGGCGTCTTACAGACGGAAAAATATGGTACATTTTACATTCCAATTAATCTCCCCGCCCCCCATGACTTCCCCCAACTTCCCTTTTTGGGATATATCATATAAATTTCTTCTACATATAATTTCATACGCCTTATAATACTGAAAATTAAAATTATACCTTATAACCCTCCCTTCTCCTTCCTAGCGCCATCTTTCCCCGGCAAAGCGGGCGCTTTAGGCACAGCCTCCAGTGCCTGCCTGGGCCCTGGGCAGGGTTCTGCTCGTTCCCTCGCTCACCCAGGGAGGTATCTGGGCAGCCTGGCCTGCTAAGCCTTACCCTTCGCTCTCCTGTCATTGGGCAGCGACCAAGGAGGCACGGCCCCCATTAACATGAGGGGTGTTGGCTTGGCGCGGGGGGTGGGGGCGGCAGAAGGAGGCGTTTGGAAGCTCCCGGACTGGCGGTTAGTCTCTTGCCTGTGCGTGTGGCGAGTGTGGTGGCTTTGGGTGGGCTTGCGTGCCTTCGCCAGCATTTGCAGGCCAGCAGCTGCGGATGAGTTGTGCCTCTGTGTGCAACAAAGAGGAAAAGAGAAGTTCTCCTTTAGAAGGCAGAACAGGCAAGAGCTGTCACTATCACCTCATAACTCTTGGGTGGGGTGAAAGTATGTTAAATGGGAGATAAAGACGGGGCTTGCAAAGTGTGCTGTTGGCAGGGTGGGAAGCGCAGCTGCTTTGTGTAGACGCAGAGGAGGCGGCTGCTTCCGAATTAAGACTCCTAATTAAGCGGGGTCCCTCCCTGCCTCCCAGGCGGGGGCTCCCATTCCCGCCCCCGCTGCGGATGGTCGCTGCTGCTGCCAGGATTTCGGGTGAGTGCAAAGCCAGCGGCGGGGAAGGAGGGAAGGGGCTTGGCAAGGGGGTGGGTGTCCAGGATGGGAAGCCCCGGGACGGGAAGAGGCGGCCTGCACAAGTTCTGGATGGGGGAAGAGGAAGGAGGAAAGGGAGTTCTTCTTTTTAATGGGGGCTTTGAAGGTGGAGTAGGGGGGTTACGCTGTGGAAAGAGAGAGAGGCTTCTTCCTGCACGGATGTGGTGCAAAGGGAATTGCATGGAAGGAGGGGAGAGGGTTGGGTATTGATGGCAAGGCTCATAATATTAATAATAATAATAATAATAATAATAATAATAATACCCTGCCCATTGTCTGGGTTTCCCCAGCCAGTCTGGGCGGCTTCCAACAAAATAAAAAACACCCAAAACAACCAAACATTGAAGTCTTTTGTAGAAATGGCCTTCGATTTTAAAGAAATGCCCTCTTGAAGAAATCACGGGGTGTAAATATGTATGTTGTCCTCGAGGTCGAAGCACACACAGAACACCTAGTATGAGCAAGCAGTGCTCCAAAGTGCTTCTCTTGTGAACTTGCCGTCTAAGTTGTTTACTAATGGCAAAGGCTCCTGTTTCCCAAAAGGACAGGAGGGGGAGGTCTCTCCCCCACTTTTAAGCCACCCCACTCCCACCGCATGGAAGGCAGAGGTCTTGTTCTTTCACAATCCCAGTAAACCTTCTGTGTATCTGAAGTGAACCAGGTGCTGCGGCTCCTTCCCCTCTCACTAGGCTGCTGCAAGAAAAGGCAGCGGAGGAGGAGGAAACAGATGGGTTTGAAGGCTCTTTCTGCCCCTCTCTCCTGAGCAGAGGGTGTTTGCAGGGCAGGAGGACAGAGGAGGCAGCAGTGGGTGGATCCACCGCCTTTCCCAGGGGGTCCAGATGCAAGCAGGGGGCTTCCTTCTTCTCCATGTATTCAGAGCAGTCCAACCATGTATTCAGAGCAGTCCTTTGCAAATTACTGTCTTTCTTGGTGTATAAGACAAGGTTTTTTTACCCAATTTTTAAAGTTAAAAAGCATGGGTCGTCTTATACATGGGATATAGCAATTAAATATATAAATAAATGCAGTACTTGCTCTGGCAGTCGCAGCTCCTTGCAGTGGCGAGCCCTGGGGCCTCCATAGTCTGCTTGCCTCCCCCCACTCTGCCCGCCCTACAGCTGGGAGGGAGGCTGTAGGCTGTTCGTTTTTGCCATGCAGCGTCTTTGTGCTGCTCAGCAAACTCCCATGCAGAAACCACCTATCAGCTCCCCGATCGCCACCGGCAGCCGCCAATCACGCTCCTGCTTGCTGCGACAAGGGCAGCTGTCTATTGGCTGCCGCAGCAGCAAGAAGGAGGGCTAATGGCAGCGATCAGGCAGCTGCAACGCGAGTGGTTGTGAGCTGCGTTCTGGTGGGTTAGTGATTTTCAGCATTCCCCCAAATAATCCTCCCCAAAAGCTCAATCCCCCTATTTTCAAAATTTTGAGGCCCTCAAAATAGGGCCTTATAGACAGAAAAATACGGTAAGTCTCATGTTCCATGGGATCTAGTCTTATCTCCTGAGTTCACACCAATAAAACTCCGAAACAGAGAGGAGTCCACCATTGTTTATTGCAAAGCAATAGGTTACAGTTGGATCGTTCCACAAAACTGCAACCCTGCCCAGTGGTTCAGGCAGTGGTATTTATATAATTTCAAACAAAGCATTTCGATTTCGACCAATCATTTACATCAGAGATGTCCAAGCGCTGGACCACAATTGACAGGTAGACCTCTGTGTTGTTTTGGGTCGATTATGAGACCTTTGAAGGCCCCGCCCCCTTTCCGCAAGAACTTCTGCACATGCTCCTGTTTCTGTTTCTGCTCAGCAGTTCCTTGTTTTAATGTTTATTGTTGCCAAAAGAATCTAAATTTTTCTTGCGTCCCCCGCCTCCTTAAAAAAGTCCCTTTAGAGTTTCACGTTCCTCATATTCATCATTACCTCATTTTATTTATAATATACATGTGCGATAAGCACTGGCAATTTCTGCTGATTTAGTTTTGATTCCCACAGCATTCTGTTACGTTGTGTTCATGTGCATGTTGGGAACCTGTGTTACATGCAGCCATTTGCACCATGTGGCGACTCATGTACCAGCTTTCATCTGTATCTTTGTGATTCTCATATTAGCTGTATTTCTGCCCCAATTGGGGGGGGGGCGGCAACTTGCAAAATAAGCAGTTATAAAGCACAGCCTACCATAACTTCTGTTTTAGAAGCACACTCAAGGATTTACAGAGATACACATTATTACATTTATTGTGGCCCTTTGGGCAACTGCCACAAGGCCATTCCTGCCCATACCATGCCAGCCTTAGGAAGGGAGAAGGGACAGGCAGACGGAAGGAATTGCCAAAGGTGTTTGAAAATGGGTGGAGGCTCTTGGGAAGTGGGTGCCCAATAGGGGCTTCTACAGAGACAGCAGAATCCCTGCAGGGGCTCTGAGACTCCCTTGACTTCTTCCTTCCTCCCAGGAAGCTACAACTTGCCTTGGCTTCTGCGCTCCTCAAGAAGTTGAACCTGTAAACCTGGTCAGGATGGACGGAGGAAGATGGTTCATTTATTGTCTTTCCTAAAAGTCTAACAGGATTTTCTCTCTCTCCCCCCACTCCCAAACAGGTGAGGAAGACGATGGTCAGAATTCTACAGAGCCATCTGTGAATTCATTGGGAAGAACAAAGAAACAGTTTAAATGCAAGGAATGTGGAATGTGATTTAGTCACTTTGGAAGACTGAGGATACACCAACAAACTCACACAGGAGAGAATCCATTTGAATACATGGAGTGTGGAAAGAGCTTCAGTCATAGTGGAGCCCTCAGAACACATCAACAAACTCACACGGGGGAGAAACTGTTTGAATGTATGCAGTGTGGAAAGAGCTTGAGTTCTAGTGGAGCTCTTAGAACACATCAACGAACTCACACAGGGGAGAAACCGTTTGAATGTATTGAATGTGGAAAGAGCTTCAGTTGTAGTGGAGCTCTTAGAACACATCAACGAACTCACACTGGGGAGAAACCATTTAAATGTATTGAATGTGGAAAGAGCTTCAGACAAAATTCAGCCCTTAGAAGACATCAACGAACTCACACGGGGGAGAAACCATTTCAATGCACTGAATGTGGAAAGAGCTTCGGTGAAAGTGGAAAACTTAGACTACATCAACGTACTCACACGGGGGAGAAACCATTTCAATGCACTGAATGTGGAAAGAGCTTCGGTGAAAGTGGAAAACTTAGACTACATCAACGAACTCACACAGGGGAGAAACCCTTTAAATGTATTGAATGTGGAAAGAGCTTCAGACAAAATTCAGCCCTTAGAAGACATCAACGAACTCACACAGGAGAGAAACTATTTGAATGTATGGAATGTGGAAAGAGCTTCAGTTGTAGTGGAGACCTTAGAACACATCAACGAACTCACACAGGGGAGAAACCATTTGAATGTATTGAATGTGGAAAGTACTTCAGTGAAAGTAGAAACCTTAGAATACATCAACGAACTCACACAGGGGAGAAACCATTTGAATGCATTGAATGTGGAAAGAGCTTCAGTCGTAGTGGAGACCTTAGAATACATCAACGAACTCACACAGGGGAGAAACCCTTTAAATGTATTGAATGTGGAAAGAGCTTGGGTTCTAGTGGAGCCCTTAGAACACATCAACGAACTCACACGGGGGAGAAACCATTTAATTGCATTGAATGTGGAAAGAGCTTCAGTGATAGTGGATCCCTCAGAACACATCAGCGAACTCACACAGGTGAGAAACCATTTGAATGTATTGAATGTGGAAAGTACTTCAGTGAAAGTGGAAAACTTAGACTACATCAACGAACTCACACAGGGGAGAAACCCTTTAAATGTATTGAATGTGGAAAGAGCTTGAGTTCTAGTGGAGCCCTTAGAACACATCAACGAACTCACACAGGGGAGAAACCATTTGAATGTATTGAATGTGGAAAGAACTTCAGTTGTAGTGGAGGCCTTAGAACACATCAACGAACTCACACGGGGGAGAAACCATTTAAATGTATTGCATGTGGAAAGAGCTTCAGACATAATTCAGCCCTTAGAAGACATCAACGCACTCACACAGGAGAGAAACCATTTGAATGTATGGAATGTGGAAAGAGCTTCAGTTGTAGTGGAGACCTTAGAACACATCAACGAACTCACACGGGGGAGAAACCATTTAAATGCATTGAATGTGGAAAGAGCTTTAGTCGCAGTGGAGACTTTAGAATACATCAGCGAACTCACACAGGGGAGAAACCATTTAAATGTATTGAATGTGGAAAGAGCTTCAGTGAAAATAGATCCCTCAGAATACATCAACGAACTCACACAGGGGAGAAACCATTTAAATGCATTGAATGTGGAAAGAGCTTCAGTCGTAGTGGAGACCTTAGAACACATCAACGAACTCACACAGGGGAGAAACCCTTTAAATGTATTGAATGTGGAAAGAGCCTGGGTTCTAATGGAGCCCTTAGAGCACATCAACGAACTCACACGGGGGAGAAACCATTTAATTGCATTGAATGTGGAAAGAGCTTCAGTGATAGTGGAGCCCTCAGAACACATCAGCGAACTCACACAGGTGAGAAACCATTTGAATGTATTGAATGTGGAAAGTACTTCCGTGAAAGTGGAAAACTTAGACTACATCAACGAACTCACACAGGGGAGAAACCCTTTAAATGTATTGAATGTGGAAAGAGCTTGAGTTCTAGTGGAGCCCTTAGAACACATCAACGAACTCACACAGGGGAGAAACCATTTGAATGTATTGAATGTGGAAAGAACTTCAGTTGTAGTGGAGGCCTTAGAACACATCAACGAACTCACACGGGGGAGAAACCATTTAAATGCATTGAATGTGGAAAGAGCTTTAGTCGCAGTGGAGACTTTAGAATACATCAACGAACTCACACTGGGGAGAAACCATTTAAATGTATGGAGTGTGGAAAGAGCTTCAGACAGTGTGAAGACCTTAATATTCATGAGCGAATTCACCCAGGTGAAAAGCCATATCAATGTATTCAGTGTTTCACTCAAGGTTCACTCTTCACTTCACATCAAGAAACTCATGAAGGCGGAAATCAATTTTAAATGCATGGAATCTGTGTGATGTTCTGGTGTTGGTATTTAAATTTGTATACACATATATATGTATTAAAGTAATGAAGGTCACATATACTGAATGTAGAAAAGAAGTTGCAAGTTGTTGCTAGATAAACGGGGAGAGTGTGAATCTGGAATGCTCAAGGTGTGTGATGAATCTGTTGAGTTTTGACCTCTGCCATTCAATGCCAAAATGATGGGCTGCCCTTGTCTTGTGGATCAGCATCTGTCAGCTTCAGGGAAATAGGATACCTCAGATGTTGGGAAACAACGCCCATAAGCCTCAGCCCATATGGCCAAGAATGATTGGAGTTGTAGTTCAAAAGCTCAAGGGTGGAAAATCTCACGTGTCTTACAACTTTTCATTATGAATAATTATAGGTAAAACTTTTGTTGATACAGAGCTCACTTTTAGGGAGCAGCTCATTTTTAGCTTCCAGGAGCAGCTGGTCACTTCTGCTTTATAAACAAACCCAAATATATTGACACACTTTACATTAAAACCAAATTTCAGAACAGAGACAATTTTTTTAAAGCCCCCTTTTTTTCTTTACAAACCATTATCTTCTCAATCCAAGATTTGCTTTTCATATGTATAAAAATACTTGGTTAGCAAGGGGGTACAGAAATAATAATTAAAAAGCTACAATAAAAGCATTATCAGCATTTAAAAAGAAATGCTAGTGGATGTTCAAGGCATTGAGTTACAAATTAAAGCAAAGAGCAACCATTTCTTCTGCAAGCTGTTCCCCATCCAGTATTTCCCAGTTTCTTCCTTCTGTACTATGTTCCTCTGCAAACCACTGGTCCAAATCTATACAGTCCTCCTGCTCCTGGGAAGATTCAGAGGGAGGCTCCTACGAATGCGCATCAGTGCAGCTCTCCTCAGCTGGGTCCCTGGTTAGGTTTTTGTTTAGGGGAGCAGGCATGGGCCTGGCCCTTGGGTGGGGGCGAGGGGAGAAGGGAAGAGAAGTAGAGGGGATGCTTCTTTTTCTGCGCAAGGCTAGTTCTTGTTTCTGTTCTTTTTCTGTGCCTGTAATCAGCGAGCGTGCATTTAGCAGGAGTGTATCCCTTTGTCTAGGAGTGCAAGATGATTCAGAAGGCCTTAGAGCGAAGCGCGTGTATCGCATACGTTAAGTTGATTGCAGCCTTTTAAAAAATTAATATTCTTTATTGATTAAAAAATCTGCCTGTCTATACAAGCATGTACAATCTCTTAACAGGTAGAAAAAACCAAATAATAGAACAAAATAATGTGTTCAAGATAATAGAAAATAGAAAATTTATAAAGAAAGAAAAAAATAAAGAATTAACAAAGATAAGAAACCAATAAATAATAGTAAGAAAAAAAGACAAAGTTATTTACATAGTAAAACTATTCATCGACACAGTCCTTCCCATTCTTCTCATTATATTGTTTGATATAACATTCTTTTTTACACAGGCTTACATTATATAATACCATTTATTTCTGCCTTGTATATATTCTTTTGATCTTTTTCTTTACAAATATCACTCAATTTCTGCTCATATGGAGTTATTTGTGCAATAAAGTTTTACATAATTCTTAAATATTATCTATTCTCTAGTTGTTTTTTGTTTCAATATTCCTCTAACTGATCTTGTCAGTTTTGCTAATTGTAGTTATCATGAGTATCTGCCAATCTGTAATCTCTGGGAGCGTTTCGTTTTTCCAGCTCCTTGCTATAAGGGTTCTAGCTGCTGTTATACCATACATAAACAATGATCTTATAACTTTTTAAATTTCTGATGGAAATATACCAAGTAGGAAAATCTTTGGCGTTTTGTTTTTTTTAAAGTAATTTTAAATAGTTTCTTAAACTCGTTCTAAATATCATTACAGTATTTGCCAATGGCTACACCGGTCCACCACGTATGATAATATGACCCCTCCTCTTTTTAATGTCAGGTTGATGTTTTCCCTTTATACATTTTAGCAAGCTTTTTTGGGGTAAGATGCCATCTATATACCACTCCCTGCAAGGCCTTTCCCACCTGGCTTAGGGAGCGGTGCCCAGACTCACCCAGCCCTACTATGTGAAATATGTATTCTGTAGTTGACCTTTGTAATGTGTTTTGAAATCTTTAAGATAATAGTTTAGTTTTCTGTTACGTTGCTTTGACTGTATACTCTATATTTCACATTTTTCACATTGTTTTATTTACCGTATTTTTCGCTCTATAACACGCACCCGACCATAACACGTACGTAGTTTTTAGAGGAGGAAAACAAGAAAAAAATATTCTAAACGGAACAGTGGATGTATGATTTTTGTGGTTCATGCTGTGGCCACAGACATGTGATCTGATGGTGAGTTTGGGGTAGCCCAATGCAAACATCCTGAGGATGCATGTGGAGCTGTGCTTTGTAACCACGTTTTAAGTGGGGAGGGAAGGAAAGCACTCAAGGGACAAGGAGCACGCGTGGAGTGTGTGGAGAAGGATGCTGCTAATAATGCAGAAGAGGGGTATTAGGGGAGAAGGCTCCTCCCCTCTCCTCCTTTTCTCCTTTAAAGCAATCAGGCTCTGCTTCTCTCCCTCCTCCCTGGCTCATCCCCCTGGCTTAGCGAGCTGAAAATCTTTCCTGCTATTTAGCAAGCTGAATGCGGAAGAGAGAGGGACAGAGAGCTTGCTTTAAAGGAGCCAACCGGACACTCGTGTAAGCGGCTCCTCTCCACTCCCGCTTTGCTCCTTTAAAGAAGCAGGCTCTCTGTCCCTCTCTCCTCCCCACTCAGCGGCTATTCTCCCACTTTGCTGTTTCAAAGCGAGCCACGGAGGAGGGAAGCATTCACTCCGTAACACGCACAGACATTTCCCCTTACTTTCTAGGAGGAAAAAAATGTGTGTTATGGAGCGAAAACTACGGTATGTTTTATTGATTTAGTATGCTGTAAATCGCTTTGAGGTTTTTCTTAAAATTATAAAGTGGTATAGAAATTAAATTTAAAAAGTATCGAGCAGGGATATCCAACATGGGGTTGCTCAGATGTTGGGCAACAACTCCCATAAGCCTCAGCCCATATGGTCAAGATTGATGAGAGGTGTAGTTCAAAAGCTCAAGGGTGCAAAATCTCATGTTTCTTACAACTTTTCATTATGAATAATTATAGGTTAAACTTTTGTTGATACAGAGCTCACTTTTAGGGAGCAGCTCGTCACTTCTGCCTTATAAACAAACCCAAATATATTGACACAATTTACTTTAAAGGCAGATTTCAGAACAGAGATTTTTTTTTTTTAAAAGACCTTTTTAACTTTACAAAACATTGTGTTCTCAATCCGTGATTTGTTTTTCATATGTATAAAAATGTTTATTTCTTGGCCCACCTCCCGCCTGGGGCACGGGATAAGAATGCAGGGTTGGCCTGACATCCATCAGTTCTCTGGCTCCAACAGCAGCCATCCAGGCATTTCTGCAAAACTCACAATCAGGACATGAAGGCGAGAGCCACCCTCTTTTTGTGAGGAAATCCCGTATACAAATAGCCAATTCAATTTCCTAGCTGCCACCTTTATGTGGCCAAAATGGAACCCTTCCTCCAAGGAAGAGAGGGAGGTACCAGTAACCTTGAGGCAGCTCCATTGGTTACATATGTCCAATAAATTTTTAGGTGGTGGGGGGGGAGATAGCCAAAGCCACGCAAGGAGAATTGGACATGGTCAGTGGATACCGAAAACTGGCTGTGGGGGTGGGGCAGTGGTGGACAGCAGGAATGGGAAAATGGAGAGGGATGGATAGCAATGGAGTGTGCTGGAAAAGGGTAATGTTTTGGATCAGAGGCACTCAGTGCCTCAGCATTTTCATCCATGTCTTTACTGGACAGGCTGCTCTGGTGCACTGGAGATAGAGAGAGTACCTTGCCTTCAACTTCTCAATGCCAGCATCCACCTCCCATCATCCACAGCCATAAATGATGATTGCTGAGCCTGATGAGGGTTGTAATTCAGCAACATCTGGAGGGCCAGAGGTTCCCAAACTTTCCTGCAGGCTCCGGCCTACGACCGAGTTCATCAGAGTTGGGTCCTTGTTGACTAAGAGCCCCGGGGATGATGGGAGTTGTAGTCCAACAACATCTAGGGACCCAAGATTGAATGTCACTGGCTTGTAGGATATATTGTTGCCTAGGTTACCCTCCCCCTCTTTCTTTTCTTTTCTCCTGTGATGAGGCTGTGTTTTAATATCTTAATGTTTCAATATTTTAATGTTGTATTTTAATCTTGTTTTTAAGTTGTATTCATTCAACTTGTTTTTATTATTGCTTGTCAGCCACGTGGAGCCCGGCCTTGGCTGGGGAGGGCAGGGTGTTGGGTATTATTATTATTATGATGAACTATGTTCCTCTGCAAACCACTGTTCCAAATCTATACAGTCCTCCTGCTCCTGGGAAGATTCAGGGGGAGGCTCCCACGAATGCGCCTCAGTGCAGTTCTCCTCAGCTGGGTCCCTGGTTAGGTTTTGGTTTAGGGGAGCAAGCATGGGCCTGGTCCTTGGGTGGGGGCGAGGGGAGAAGGGAAGAGAAGTAGAGGGGATGCTTCTTTTTCCACGCAAGGCTAGTTCTTGTTTCTCTCAAGGACGCGACTGTAATCAGTGAGTGTGCATTTAGCAGGAGAGCGTTCCTTCGTTTTGTAGCCTAATATGCTTCAGGAGCCATTAGGGTGAAGCGTGTGTATCACACATGTGCCGTGAGAGGAATGGGGGGGGGCGGTAAATAACTGTTGGGGTGCTTAAAAGGAGGCCGTTGTTTCATGAGGGGGGCGGGGGGAGGAGAGCCTTAGCGATGCCAAACAGAAAGAGCTAAACGTGACTATAGGATACATGGGGTTGCTACTCTGATTTTGAAGCTGGGCAGTGGAAGTGGCACATGCTTCTGCTAAAAGCAGATCTAGGGAAGATTAAGTTAATTGCAACCTTAAACACACTTGGGTCCCATTAGAGAGGATTCTCATGAGGCCGGAGGAACATCGCCCGGCTGAGAGGCATGAAGGCCACTCCCTGCAAGGCCTTTCCCACCTGGCCTAGGGGGCGGGGCCCAGACTCACCCAGCCCTACTATGTTAAATTTGTATTCTGTAGTTGACCTCCTTTGTAATGTTTTACTTTGAAATCTTTTAAGGTAATATTTTAGTTTTCTGTTATGTTGCTTTGACAGTATACTCTATATTTCACTTTTTTCAAATTGATTTATTTATGTTTTATTGATTTAATATGCTTTAACCCACTTTGAGGTTTTTCTTAAAAATATAAAGGGTATAGAAATAAATAAATAAATAAATAAATAAATGTATAGAGCAGGGATATTCAACATGGGGTTGTTCACATGTTGGGCAACAACTCTTATAAGCCCATACGGCCAAGGTTGATGGGAGTTGTATTTCAAAAGCTCAGGGGTGGAAAATCTCACGTTTCTTATAACTTGTCATCATGAATAATTACAGTGGTACCTCAAGTTAAGTACTTACTTTGTTCCAGAGGTCCGTTCTTAACCTGAAACTGTTCTTAACCTGAAGCACCACTTTAGCTAATGGGGGCTCCTGCTGCTGCTGCGCCGCTGGAGCACGATTTCTGTTCTTATCCTGAAGCAAAGTTCTTAACCTGAAGCACTATTTCTGGGTTAGCGGCATGTGTAACCTGAAGCTTATGTAACCTGAACCGTATGTAACCTGAGGTACCACTGTATAGGTACAACTTTTGTTGATACAGAGCTCATTTTTAGCTTCCGGGAGCAGCTGGTCACTTCTGCTTTATAAATAAACCCAAATATATTGAAACACTTTACATTAAAACCAAATTTCAGAACAGAGGCAAACAAACTTTTTTAAAAAACACCCCCCTTTTTTTTACTTTACGAACCATTATCTTATCAACTCATGATTTGATTTTCATATGTATAAAAATACTTTGTTAGCAAGGGGGTACAGAAATAATAATAAAAAGGTACAATAAAAGCATTATCAGCATTTAAAAAGAAATGCTAGTGGATGTTCAAGGCATTGAGTTACAAATGAAGGCAAAGATCCAACCATTGCTAGGTAGAGCCTGGAGACATAATCCTAGAATCAACCCCTGCCCCCCACAGCCCGCTTTTGCCTGTAAATGTACTTGATTCAAAGATCACATAAATCATATTTTTTGTCATTAATTCTGATGGGCGGGGGCGAGTTAAAAGTCACCCACCGCATGGAGATATATTTGGGTTTGAGAGGCAGGTGGTCCACTGCTGGACGGCCATCTTGACCGGAATCTTTCTGAAGGCCTTGCCTTCTTCAACCCAGGTAGGCCTTGGAATTCAGAATGCTTTGGAACTGAATTGACGCGACAGAAGCAAGAGGATGGGCAATGAATTCTGATGGCTTGCTTGGAACAGAAATGTATTTGGAAGACACTGTGCTGAAGAGGTATATTTGCAAAAAGCAAAAAAACCTCACAGCCCACTCCACAAATTATCTAAGCTGCTACCTCTTTAAAATAGTTCTTGCTTGTGAATCAAAGTTAAAAATCCTATACTTTAAAAATCACTTGGGCAGAAGTTCTGTAGCAAAAAATGAATTGAAAAACCCAGTTCTAATGCTTTCTTGTTTTAATGAATTTCAACTGCGGCATCTTCTTTGCTTTATAACAGCTGCAGAATCCCAGTCAGGTTTGCCTGGTGCCCTCTAGGGCAGGAAGGCCAGCAGCAGAGTCCATGACAGACAAAGCCACCCCCTGACTGGTTGTAAGTAAAGCCAGCCGGCAGGTAGGGAATGGCTGGGGGCAGACTGAGGTTACTGGTGTAGGAGGTGAGGACAGGTGACCCCACCTAGGCCCGAAGTCACCCCCCCCCCAAAGCAGGCTCAAAGCTTCTCAAAGCTTTTCAAAATCATTTTCTCAGCAGCTAAGCATCTGCTCATTTGCTCTGCTGTTGCAAGGCAAAATGTTATTCTTTTATCAGCATGAGAAGGCTTCAAAAAGCTAATGAATAGGCTCTGTTCAGAGCAGGCCTGAGAACTGACTTTTATCTCATTCTAGTTGCACCTTCTTGGACATGCTGAACCACTCTCATTCCCCTTTCCTAGGAAGGGTGCCAAGAGTCCACAATAGTCCCAAGACAGCTTTCTGTTCATGCTCAGAGGAACTCATGGGGCAGGACTCCTGGAAAAGGAGAAGAAAGGGAGGGAACTGGAAAGGGGTATATATGCTCTGTGCACATGACTGTGAACCCGTGCATGCTTTTTGTGAGTTATCACACTTGCTCCTTCTACCAGTTCAGGGATGGTAGAAATAAAAGCTTTTTCTCCGAAACTATTCCTTGAGTATCTGTTGACTCCCTTCTCCCTTTCCCGGGCGCAATATTTTTCCCACCCGAGGGCAAAGCCTCATAAGGCTACATTGGGGCAGTGCCCCACTGATTCCAAAGGGCCCAGCTTTCCCAGAGATGGGGAACATTTTGTCTGTTGAGCTACCTGCCTGCTGTCTGCAGTTGTAAATTGTAAAAAAGCCTCCCTCAAACAACAACAACCTGACCACCTCACCTAAATTCCAATCGGTTATCAGTGACTCTTTGTTCTTCTTAGCACTGGGGGGGGGGGGGGCTCTTTTTTTTTTTTTCACAGAGGCATTATATTTTTTATTAAGGATTTTCTTGTTTTACAGAAGTGTAGTGCCTCGTTTTTTGTTTTTTTCATGTAACATTTTTACAAATCCGTTTCATTTGTTGAGGCATTAGGGGGAGAAGAAAAAAAAAGAAAAAAGAAAGGGGGTGGAGAGAGGGAAGATGGATAGGGGTGGGGTCGGGTGGCGGTGTTTCTATTATGTTTAATGTATGTAGAGTTTGGTGTCAGCGTTGCTTGTGTTGTTCACTTGTGTTCCTTTGGTGGTGAGAGAGGTTGGGGTTGGCCTAGGGTGTGATTGTTTGCTTGTGATTGGCTGTGGTGATCTTTGTTTTCGTGTGTGAGTGAGGTGGGTGGGTGTTTTGGATCAGGTTAGCCATATTGATTTGTATGCTGTTGGTGGATTATTGTCATTGTCCTGTTGGGCTGCGTATGTGATAAAGGGGAGCCATACCGGGGTGAAGGCGTCTTCTTCTGTTTGTCCCTGTGTCAGTTTCAGTTTATTAGTTAATTTTTCTAGTAGGGCTGTTTCCCATACTATTTGGTACCATTGGTCCATGCTTACTCCTGACAGGTCTCTCCAGTGTCTGGTTATGGTGTTTCTGGCTTCTGAGAGCAGGTGGGTTATGAGTTCTTTGTGGTGTAAATGGGCATTGTTGTCTTGGAAGATGTTTAGTAGGGCCAATTCTGGGGTGATGTCTATTACTTGCTTAGTTATTTTACATATTTCTTGTATGGCTGTTGTCCAGAATAGTTGGATTTTGGGACACTCCCACCACATGTGGAGGTATGTGCCTGTGGAGGTGCACCCTCTCCAGCATTTTGGTGAGGTTCCTGGGTGTATTAGCGCTAGTTTCCTTGGTGTTAGGTACCACCTGTAGGTGAGTTTCAGTGTGAGTTCTTTTCTTTTCGTTGATATGGATTTAAAGGGGGGTTTAGACCACATTCTGGTCCATTGAGTGGGGTTAATCTCATAGCCTATGTCATTTTCCCATTGTTTTTTGATTGCGTCTAGGGGATTTGCGGGATTATGGAGTAGTATTTTGTATATTGCGGATACCGTCCCTTTACCGTTTCCCTTTGTTGTTAGGAGGAGGTTTTTGAAGGTTGTCAGGGGCCTAGTTGCTGCTGATTTTACTGTTGGGTTGTTTAAGAGGGCATGTAGTTGGTGTTGTGTTAACCAGGGCATTTGGGTGTCTTCTAGTTTGTCTTGTATTTCTTGTGTTGACAAGGGTTTGTTATTTTTATAAAAGTCTATTAGGCGATATAAGCCTTTGGTTTGCCAGGTTTTTATCTGGAGGTTTTGTGCTGCATGGTGGAATAATGGGTGGTACGCCAGGGGTGGTACGCCATAGTGGGGATGGGGTTGGGGATAGTTTGCCTATTTGTGTTTTCCATGCTTTGAGCATGGTCTGTGTGTACTGTTAAGTGTTGTGGGAATTTTCTTTAGTTTGTTTGGGAGGAGTGGGTATGTTGTGGTGCAGGTGTTTTTAATTGTGTCCCTCTCTAGGTGTACCCATTGTTTTGTCTCATCTTCTAGTATATATGGGATTATATGGCGTATTTGGTTGGCATTGTAATATGCTTCTGTGTTGGGGATTCCCCATCCTCCTCCTGAGGTGGGGAGGTGCAGGTATTTGGGGCTTATTCTTGGTTTTTTATTTGAGAAGATGAAAGAGTGTAGTTTTCTCTGCCAACTGCGAAGTTGGGTTGAGGGGATCCAGATTGGGAGGGTTTGGAATAGGTAGGTTAGTTTTGGGAGTGTGATCATTTTGATCATGGCTATTTTGTCTGAGAGAGTGAAGTTCATGTTATTCCATCTATTTAGGTCTTTGTTAATTTGTTGCCACAGGGGCTTGTAGTTGTGGAGGTACAATTTATTGAGGTTTCTGGTTATTTGTACCCCTAGGTATCTGAACTTGGTGTGGCAAAGTTTTATTTTGGTGACCTTCGTGAGTTCTTTTTGGGTGTGAGGAGGGGTGTTGAAGCACATAGCTTCTGACTTTGTAAAATTTTCCTGTAGGCCCGACACCATTGCAAATGTGTTGAGTTCTCTGATTAGGGAGGTTGCTGTGCTTATGGGGTCTGGTGTTGTGACCATTAGGTCATCTGCAAAGAGCCCTAATTTATAGGTTCTGCCTTTTATTTCCACTCCCTTGATGTCTGTGGCTGCTCGGATGCGGATTGCTAGGGGTTCCAGAGCCAGGATAAATAAGAAAGGAGACAGTGGGCATCCTTGTTTCGTGCCTCTTTGGATAGCTATAGTGTTAGAATCCATATTGTTAGTTCTGCATTTTGCTGAGGCTTGGGAGTATATTTGTTTGAGGATTTATAGGAAGTTGGGGCCGAATTTCATGTTAGTTAGTACTGCTAGTATGTATTTCCAC
Organism: Podarcis pityusensis; assembly: GCF_964106645.2. NCBI lineage: Eukaryota > Metazoa > Chordata > Lepidosauria > Squamata > Lacertidae > Podarcis > Podarcis pityusensis. The sequence continues at coordinate 110,822,450 of NC_138029.1, forward strand.
TCCTAGCAATCAAAGACTTTGAGGATGTCTAGGGACATAATTGTCAATGGGAGTTTGGTTGCCTTGCTGTGTTCTATCAGGTTCAGTAGTTTCCTGATGGGGTCTGTTATATTGCTGCCAGGGACAAAGCCAGTCTGGTCTGGGGCTATTAACTTGTGTAGGAAGATTTTTAGGCGGTTGGCCAAGATTGATGTGAATATCTTGTAGTCTTGGTTTATTAATGAGATTGGGCGGTATGATTCTACTTTGAGGCTGTCTTTTAGTGGTTTTGGGATGGAGACTATTTTGGAGTGGGTCCAGGTTTGGGGGATGGGGCCCCCTTTTATGATGTCGTTGAATAGGTGGGTCATGTAGGGCATCAAGGGTTCTTTGAATTTCTTATAGAATTCTGCTGTGAAGCCGTCTGGGCCTGGGGCTTTGTGTGGTTTCAGGTTTTTGAGGACCGCATCTATTTCCTCTGGGGTGATAGGGCTGTCCATGAATTCCTGTTCCTCATCAGTTAGGGTAGGCATGGTCAGTCCTGCTAGAAATGTTCTGATTTCCTTCTCTGGTGGGTTATGGGAGGTGTATAGGTTGGAGTAGAATTCTGCAAATTCTGAGGTTATTTCTTCGGGGGAGAATGTTATGTTGCCGTCTTTTTTGGTGATGCAATGTATTCTTGTTTTGAGTGCTTTTTTCCTACATCTATTTGCTAGTGATCTGGAGTTTTTCCCTCCATATTCGTAGAAACGTTGTTTAGAGTATAGAATGTTGATCATTGTTTTGTTAATTTCTAGGGAGTCTAGTTCTCTCCTTTTTTGTTCTATAAGTTTGAGGAGTTTTTTAGATCCTGTTTGTTTGTAGCGTGATGAGAGGGCTGTGATGTCTTGTTCTATTTTGCTAATTTTTGAGGAGGTTTGTTTTTTAAGGAATGTTTTCTCTTTTATGCAAGCTCCTCTGGTGACCGCTTTCATTGCGTCCCATAGGAGGGGGGTTGTTATATTGTTTACATCGTTTTCCTTGAAGTAGTTTTGGAGGGTTTTTGTGAGACTCTCTCTAATTTGTTTGTTTGTAGTTAGGATGGGACTGAAGGACCATGATGGGGTGGTTTGTGTTCCTTCTCCTATTTTAACAATGACTTCTACTGGGGCGTGGTCTGTGATTTTAATGTTACCTATGTTTGTTGATTCTACTGAGGGGATCAGACCCTGTGTGAGTAGAATGCTGTCCAGTCTGGACACTGTATCATGGCGTCCCGATTGGAATGTATGGCTGATGTCTCCCGGGTTTTGCTCACCCCAAATGTAGAGACCCCTGTTTTTTAGCATTTTTAGTAACTTGTAAGGGTTCCTGGTTGTTGGGGGTTTCCTTCGGAGGAAGGTTGCCCATGGGGTTGTGGGGTGGATATCTTTCAGGGATATACCTTTCATATTTAGATTGAGGTCCCCTCCTAGGATTGCTTCCCCTTCAGAGAAGGAGAGGAATTTGTTTAGTGTCTTCTGGAAGAATTCTAATTGTTTCGTGTTTGGGGCATATATGGAGCCGATTGTCAGTTTGATTTTGCCATCTAGTGTCCCTTTAGCGAAAATGAATCTGCCTTTTTTGTCCTTGAGGACTGTTGTGGCAGTGAAGTTCAGGTCTCTACTGAGTATTATGGCTACACCACGAGCTTTCCCTGAGCCTTGTGCGACCCACTGTTGACTGAAGCGGGGGTCGCTCAGGAGTTTGCTGCCTTTGGGTGGGTTGTGTATTTCTTGTAGGAAGGTGATGTGTGGTTTCATGGTGTTAATGTATGAGGTGATGCGTTTTCTTTTGATGGGGTTTCCCAGCCCCCTCACGTTTAATGTAATTGCTTTTAGGTTAGCCATCTTGCTTATCTATTATGTGGGGCGATTCCCTGCCAACCCGTTCGGGTTGTCTTGTGTCTCTCTCTTCGTGTTGTTTAAAGAACCAGTGGGGTTGCGCTGACCTAGGGTGTGGTGGGTGGGGGGCTAATGGGATTAGAGTAAGATTTGGGTTAAAGAGTAGGGGGTAAGTTGTAGAGAGTTTCCTATATGTAGTCATATAGGTGTTTGTTTGGGGTATTTTAGGCCATCTGGCATTTAGCCAGTTGGTCCTAGGTCTCAGCTGGTGTGGAAGGCCGTGTTCAAGGACAGGCCATCCCCCCTGTTGTTTGCGATAGGGGGTGATCAGTGAGACAGTGTGAAGTGACTTTGTAACGTCGCTGTCAGGTATAAGGTTCATAAGCAATGTTGCCAATGTTATGAGCAACATTGTTGGTGTGTTGGGGTGGGGATGTGGGTGCTGGTACGCTCTGGTGCCACCATAGTGCTGGTTGGGTATCAGATTTTAGCCTGATTGTGGGTTGTGTTATTAAGGTTGGAGGAGTTGTTTTTCCCTAGTATGGAATATGGGGGTGTTGAAGGTGTGGGTGATGGGGAATGTGGTTGAGGTCGTCTGGACTGGTGTTGGGGTGGGGATTCCTGTGGGGGTGCGGGGCTGGGGGGATGTTGATGGTGTTAACTAAATCTATGTTTTGGGGGGGGGGGGAGAGGGGGAAAGGGGGGGGAAATCACCAGTCCTTCAGTTTGTGGTTTTTTCCCTGGTTGCTTCATTCAGCTGGGGTTGTTGTTGTTGTAGGGTTGTCCATCTGTGATGAATTGGTTTGGTTAATCTTGGTCTGGTTTCTTGTGTCGTATGGCCGGCGGGACGGTTCTGAGCATGATGCTTGCCTGTATTGGTTTGCGTTGTTGTGCCGCTTCTGTTGTTTCTTTTTCTTCTGTACCGTTGTCCAGTTGTTTGCTGTTGTTTCCTCGTGGTTGGTGCTGTCACTTGGTGGGTTTGTCGGTTGCCATTCCGGTGGGAGATCAAGTTCAAGGTTCTTTAGTAGTTGCAGGGCCTCAGGTATGTTGGTAGCCATGTGTTGTGTTGTATTGGTTGTTACAATGAGGCGGAAGGGGAAGCCCCATCGGTATTTGATCCCTGCTTGTTGGAGACGCTGGGTGCATGGGCGCAGGCTTTTCCTCCGGTTTAGGGTATCCTGAGATAGGTCCTGTAAGGCCAGAATGGGGGTTTCTCCATATCGAAGGTTGGTTGAGTTTTTGAGGTGGTTCCATACCTCTTCCTTCTTTTTGTAGCGTGTGAAGCATACAATGATGTCTCTTGGGGGGGCGCTGGGTTTTGGCATAGGTTTTAGGGCTCTGTGAGCCCTCTCCAAGTCATCTGCCTCAAGTTTCAGGCTTGGGATTGTGTTTTTCAGCCAGCGTATAATTAGGTCTGCTGGGCTTTTCTCCTCTGTTTTTTCAGGAAAGTTGCGGAAGCGGATGTTACAACGTCTATTGCGGTCTTCAAGGTCGGCTTGCTTAATTTTCATCTCTCTGTGTTCTGCTTCCATTTGGTTTACCAGTTCGTCCAGTTTCTTGTTCACACATGCGTTCTCCTCCCGGTATTGCTCTATTATTCTTTCTTACATTTGGTTCTTGTTCTCTAGAGCTTCCACTTTGGAGGTTAGATTGTTGATTAGTACCTGCATGGGAGCCATTGTGGCCTTCAGTGTTTCTTCTAATCGTGCTTCTAATCTTGCTTCCATTTCCCTCAGATCTCGTTTCGTTATTGGGTGGTCATCATCTTGAAGGGGAGTTACCATCTTAGCATTGTTTGCCATCTCCCTGGTTGGTGTCATCTCGGTCTCCCTGATGGTTTTGGTTTGAGGTTGGCTTGGCGTCCTCTTGGGGTAGGGCGTGTGGTGGTTAGGAGTTGTGGCAGTGGCGATTCCTGGGTATTGTTGGGTTGCTGAGCTGATCAGACTTTGTTGGCTGGTGGCTTTTACAGAGCGTTTGGATTAGGTGGTCATTTGTGTCACTTCTAGCCTGTGTTTTAAGAACTTCTCTAGGGCTTCTGTAGATGCCTCAGCGGTGCCGCCGAGGCGGGGGGGCAGGTAAGCAGAGGTGGGTAGACTAACGGACAGACAGTTCATATAAAGGGAGGGGGGTTAGCAGGTAGAGATGCAAGAGATTAGAGGGGTGGGGCCAGGGGAAATATGTGTTTAGGAGGGGGTTGTATATGCCCAAAAGGGGTATTGGGGTCCAGTTAAGGTGGAAGTTGGGGTTGGGAGTGCGTTCAGAAACAGAGACAGACAAATAGGCTATATGTAAAGGGTGGAGGGAGAAAAAAGGGAAGAAGAAGAAGAAAGAAAGAAGAAGGGGGGAGGCGGGGGGGAGAGGGGAGATTGGAGTAAAAGAGAAGAGAGAGAGAGAGAGACAAAAAGAGAGTTGAAAGAGAGAGGAGAGATAGTACAGTAATATCAGCGGTATTAGATTGCAGCAGTAGTTTTAGCTATAGTATGAGGGGGCAAATTATGATAGGGTGATATGAATGTGTGTATGTGTTTCCTTTAGGGGAAGGGGGGGATGGAGAGAGGGAGGAGGGAGGGAGAGAAAAGGAGAGGAGGAGGGGGAAGGGTGGGAAAAGGAAGGAGAAGAAAAGAGAGGGGGAGAGGGGAGGGAGGGAGGGTGAGCTGCTGCAATGGTATGGGGGAAAGTCTTATTTTAAAAGAGGGGGTGGGGGAGGGGGGGAAAGGGCTCCCCTCTCAAAAACAAACTGACGAACAGGCTAAAAAGGGGGGGTTGATTTTAAAAAATAAAAGGGATAGAAAACAAAATTGGGGATGGAAAATGAAAGGTGGGATAAAAGGAAAAAATGAGGAGGGGTGAAGAGAGAGAGGGGAGAGCAAAAAGGGAGAGAAAAATAAAAAAGGGGGGGAAGTTGAGGGGGAGAGTATCAATAGCAATAGCAGTGATATGGAGGAAATTTTTGTTTTAAAAGAGAGTGGTGGTCGTAGCTGGGGGCGAAAGATTACCCCCTCAAGAACAAGCCAACAAATAGAAAAGAAAGGGCTTTAAAAAGAGAAAGGGGGGGGGATTGTATGGTTGTTGTTTTTTTAAAAAAAATATTTTCCCCTAATTATTGTATTATTGTATTATTTTTTGTTTGTAAAAAAGTAATTAAAAATGTATGGGTAAAAGATAAAAATGAGAATTAAAGGTAAAAAAAAAGGGGGGTTGTCTTTAGATAGATAGATAGATAGATAGAGCTTTTTATTATTTTTTTAAAAAATGAGTAAAGTATAGGTAAAAGAGGATAGGTAAAAGAGAGTGGAAGGTCTGGGGCGAAGTGGCAGTCCCAGGAAATGGCCTGTGATGGTTCAGGGCTGTTTTCTGGGTACTGCCATTTTAATTCTTAAGAGGGGAGTTTGAGGTGGAAATAAAATGAGGTTTAAATTGAGGGTGTGTGTGTGTGGAAAAGTGTGTCTTTAAATAGTGTGTAGAAAAGATAGAAATAAAAATAAAGATTCAAATAAAGGGTGGCTGAAGCAGCAGTGGCCCCTCTTTTAAAAAGAAAAATGATAAAAGTAGGTATATGGGGGGGGAATAAAAAAGATATTTTTTTTTAAAAAAAAGGGAGAGGGGGAGGAAGGGGTTAAAAAAAGGATTTTTTTTTTAAAAAAAAAGAAAAAAAGAAGGGGGTAGTTTCTTCCTTTCTGCGATAGATCTCCTTTGTCATGCGGCTTTCCTCTATTTTCCTTGCCGCTGGAGGCCATGTGTTTTCTCGGAGCCTCTTTTGCCTTCCCGTGCTCACCTACCTCCCCTCTTCTTTCCCGTCGGCAGAGATGGGGGCAGCAGCGGTAAAGTTGGGGTTCCGTTTTCTTTCTTTTTCTTCTTCTTTCCCCCTTTTCTTTTTCTCCCTCTCTGCGTTAGCTCCACTGTCCTTCTGGTTTTGGAGCTCCTCTCGGCTGTTGGGGGGGGGTGGTCGGGTGCCTTTCCGGCTCAATCAAGGTCGTGGGGGGGTGTTTAGGCTCCTTTGATAGGAGCCCCGGGCACCCCCGATTCCTCTCCGCTGGCAGTGCTGGCAGCAGCAGTCCTGGGGGTCCGGGAATCGGCCAGACAGAGCCTTTTACTCTGGCTGGCTTCAGGAGCTCTTTTCTGCTGTTGCAACCGCCATGCTGCCTCGCCGGAAGTCCGGGGGGGGGGGCTCTTTTTGGGCCCAATATATCCCTTTAAGGCTATACAGCAGGTATGGGGCATCCACAGCCCTCCAGATGTTGATGGCAGGTGAAGTCCACCAACTTCTGGAGGGCCATAGGCTTTCCCCCACCCCTGCTCTAGAGACTTCCCTCCAAGGAACTTGGGGTTGAATTCTGCCATCTTTGGAGTTCCACCTCTTTACTCAAGGATTGCAACCTACTGGACCATGTGGGATCACCATATAGAACTCCTTATATGTGTTTTAAGAGTTGTAGCAAAGTAGGCCTGCTGGAAGCCAGAACTCTTGGGTCCCATTTATAGACCACTCAAGTCCCGAGTGCATAAAAGCAAAAGGATATACAAGGCACATTGCATCGTTCAGTGCTTAGCATGGGAGAGTGCAAGGTACAAGGCTCTCAGGCCCCAATATACTAGGACACCAGCACCCGCATATAAAATTGGGGCCACACCGGTTCAGTTCTTAAGGGCGGAGGGGCCATTCTGAGCCAGCAGATCCCCATAGGCTGCCTCCTCACGGGAGAAGATCTGGAACTTCTTGTCCAGCTGAGCTCGCAGGTACAGGTAGTCTTGCTGGTCAAGGTTGTGGGCGCAGGTGATGTAGGCTGTGAAGAGCAATGCGAGGAGCAGGCGGTCAAGAGAAAGGCAGGGAACAGCCCACAGGATGAGGAGAAACTCCAGGTACACGGGGTGATGCAGGTGGGAGAAGAGGCGGATGGCACTTGTGGACTTCACGGCCAAAGGGTCCCCCATGCCCAGGCAGTGATAGTAAACCTACGGAACGAGAGAAACACCCATTTGCACCGCAGATGCACAAATCTTTTGGGGAAACAAGACGTCATTTTAGACCCTAGGACTTGCCGATCAGAAGGTGGGCGGTTCAAATCCCCGCGACGGGGTGAGCTCCCGATGCTCGGTCCCTGCTCCTGCCAACCTAGCAGTTCGAAAGCACAAAGTGCAAGTAGATCAATAGATACCGCTCCGGCGGGAAGGTAAACGGCGTTTACGTGTGCTGCTCTGGTTCGCCAGAAGTGGCTTAGTCATGCTGGCCACATGACCCGGAAGTTGTACGCCGGCTCCCTCAGCCAATAAAGCGAGATGAGCGCCGCAACCCCAGAGTTGGTCACGACTGGACCTAACGGTCAGGGGTCCCTTTACCTTTACCTTTTTACACATTGGGCCTCTACATATTCACAAAGGGGGAATGTGAGATCTGCTTTTGTTTTGTTGTCTGGACTGCTGAGACAACACTAAGTGCTTCTGCGGTCTCTGCCTTGACCAAAAATCCCTCAGAATTCCAGAGATGGAAAGAAGAGAATGTCCCTACCAGAGAGGAATGGCAAATTAAACTGCTGGACTATGCTGAAATGGCAAAACTGACCGTTATGCTCAGGAACCAAGAAGACCATAACTTTAAGAAAGGATGGGGGAAATTTATAATTTATCTTGGAGACCACTGTAAACAGATGAAAACATTAGCAGGATTGCAATAACACTCGTAGCAAGTGCTATGGACCTATATAAAATATGGACTATTGAAAAAGTTGAAGTAGAAAAGGTTTAATAATAGGACCCACGGAGGGGAAGGTGGGAAGTCCAGAGATTCTGAGGAATCTCCAAATGTGGATGTTATGTGTATTGTTACGATCTTATAGTTTTAAAATCAAATACCATTATTATTATTATTATTATTAAAAATCCCTCAGAATTCATCCAAATCCAATGCACCCCCCTAACTGCTATCACTGTAAAGCCAGAGCACATTAAGAGCTTCCAAGAGAGAGGTCATGTCTTCCAAATTTGCTTCAACCCTGGGACCTCTCTTTTTAGAAATATTTTACAGCAGGAGGAAATATCTTCTATCACCCTCATTGGTTGGGTCATTGGGCCTCGCTGAGCTCAGCCGCCAAATACAGGACGGTGGCCTCTCTAGATGGGAAAAGGGAAGCTGCGCGGTACCTGTTTGACCCCCATCAGCTCTGCGTAGTCAAAGATGAGGAGGATGCTAAAGATGACCAGCCAAGCAATGAAGTGGAGGATGAAGCAGATGAGAGGGACCCAAGTGACCCACGGCTCCCTGCTCGTATTCCAGAGCACAGGAGCATCCTGCACAGGCTGCCAGTACCTCATCAGCAGCTAGGTGGGAAGGAAAAGGCGCGTTAGATAAAAGTGGATTCTCCTGCAGGCACACATCTAATATGGCTGCATTTTGGGACTCCAAAACTGCAATCACATTGTAGAAAATCCGCGGGACATGCAGACATTAGCCAAATCATACAAATCATATCCACACTGGGTTGTTGTTGTTTTTAAATTGTGCAAGATTCTAGTCCACATCATTGCAATGATGCATTTTGCTTCACAACATAATGAAGGCTATGCTGAGTTAACGGTGTGAGTTTGGGAGGTCCGTTATCAAAATAATTTGTACCAAGGAGCAAAGACTTAATGCTGAAATTGGGGGATTTGCTTTGGAAATATCGCTTCCATGAAAGTGCAGAGTATGAAATCTGAACAGCATCATGCCAGGAAGAGTTATTCTGCATTTTGAGCTTAGCTTTTCTGACTTGGGCAAGAAATCACTCTGATTTGCTCTGTTATCTTGCTTGTGGGACTTCTTCCTCCCCTTCAGTCCTCTCCCCCCATTTTGGTGCCCCAAATTGATACGCCTACCTGGAGAGTCAACGCTGTGCAGAAGACATAGAAAGATCTCTGTAGAACTCCAAAGCAACTTCTGGTCCAGTGTTTGACTTGCTGAGTGGCCATGAGGCTGTGTTGCAGGATGAAGAGGACAATTAAGCCCACGTCCACAATTAGTGGCCGCAGAATCTTGGGATCCCTCAGGGCAGCTTCCCATTGAAGATGAGGAGCAGCATCTGCAAAGAAAAGAGGTTCGCTCAAGGTGAGGCCTAGTGCATCCAGCAGGGGCTGGCAGAGGATCTCAGATAGTAGCCCAGAAACTGATCCCAGAGACAAATTGTTCTCTCTCTCCTTCTCTCCCTCATCATCTTAAAACAATCCTTCCGCAAGCTGGTGTTCTCTGGATAGCTCAGTTAGTTAGAGTGTGGTGCCGATAGTGCGCAGGTTGCAGGTTTGATCGCCGCGAGCGACAGATCTCCCAGAGATATCATACATAGAGTGGCTTCACTATCTATTCCTTCTCACAGAGAACTTGGGGAATTGTAACTCTTTGAGAGAAATAAGAGTTTTAAGGGTTGCTATGTGTCCTTTTTTTGAGGGGTAAAATTTCTATCCCAGTGGATAAATTTGCCAAAATCTCTATACTTTCTGGATGAGATAAAGACTTGCTGTCCTCTTCTCTTCTCCTGCCCCCCCAACAATACATCACAGCTTTGATAGCCTACATATAGTAGAGGTATTAAAATGAGAGTCATCATAAGCACCCTCTTTTTTTGCTCTTCAAAACATGGCAACTCTACCCAACAGCTCCAAGCAACCTTAACGAGCTACAGCTCCCAGAATTCTTTGGGGGAAGCCATGACTGTTTACAGTGGTATAGTCCCCTTGAAGGACAGAGATGCCTCAGCTTTCTAAATCTTGGTTGCCAACCTCATCTCTGATGCCAAGCCAGGTCTAGAGGTGTGAGGCTGCATGTCTGCTGCCGCAACTGATTCCTGTATAAAATATACACCACGGTTGGGTTGAAACGGCACTCTTTACACTTACCTGGTTTGCACATGATGTTAATGTGCCAAGGGTGGAGAACTTCCGACCTGGGGGACCAAATGCACATGTGGTCTGTGGTCCTCTGAATTCACTGCTCTGAATCCATGGCTCTGCTTCGCCCCTTAGCCAGCCGGGATGTACCTTTCAACTCTTGACAATGCCTCCTCCCTCTTTGGTAGAGGGCAGATAGTTGTGTGTGTATCAGATATAACTTGCTGTAGAAAGGCAAAAGTTGCGCTCCTTGTTTGACCCACCTTTGCCTCTCTCACCCTGCCCAGCACTGGCATGTGGCCCCTGGAAGGCGATCCAGGAGGGAATCTGGCCCTTGGTCTGAAAAACAGTGGAAGCTTCCAAACTGACAGTTGCGCAAGAGAATGCAAACCTAAGGCCTGCCCACATCCCACTGAACTATGCTAGGCTATGACTTCTGTCATTGCCGGCCAGTGGCCACGCCAGTGGGGGCTAATGGGAGTTGGAGTTAAGGAATGGTTGAGGGAACTATGGATATAGTAAGAAAAAAATAAAGACGTTCAGAGAGATGTTTTCACAGCTGTAGGGCATGTGCACATTTCCCTTCCCTTTGATGGGATCTCAGCACTCGAGATGCTGCTTAGATTTGTTTATCACCCATCACCGCCCTCCCATTTGCTAGTGGATTCATTGCTACAGAGTTCTTGTGTATATGGTTGCATACAGGTACTACTGGCAGTGTTGATCATCTTCCCCCCCATGCAATTATGGTGCTTTTTTTCAAAAATGAAAAAGGGGTCTTTTTTCCGGGGTACTCAAGGTTAAGCAGTACCAGAACCTCTTTTCCCCAAACTGTTCAAAGTCTGACACTTACTGTAACAATTTCATGGTGATTACCGGCACCATATTTGCTTTAAAAAGAAAGCACTGAAAAAGGGGTTGCTTTTTAAATTTTTCGCTTTATTTGTTACGACTGAAAGCAAAGCAAAGAACTTCCCCACTCTCCTTACAAATTACAACTGCCTTCCACTTTTTTTCCAGTATTTCCTGTGAAGAATATTGCTTCCACATCCGTAGCGTACATTTGGCAGGCATCTAAAGTACATGGTCCGTCCCCCCCCCCCCCCAAGATTCATGGGAGTGGTCAAATGGGAGGTATTCTTTGACAGGGCGTCTGCAAAAGACACAGGGTGTTATGAAGGTGCAATAAGCCAGACAGAGAGTGGTCCCTCCCTATAATGTAAATAGAGAGACTTCTTTTCAGGAGATTTCTGTATGAAGAACACTTTGCTGAGGTGGAAGTGGGGACTAAGTGAGGTTGGAGTGGAACCATGTTTGCATGAACATGAGAATGTAAAATATGCTCTCCATTGAAATATTTATTAAAATAATTTATTCATTTACCCAGAAGAGTTATTAGGCTTTTTTTGCTGTAAGCTGCTTCCTACATTGTAAGAAGTGGGTCATGAGACCCTTGATCCCTCCTTGAAATACAATCTGAACCAAATGGGTGAGGCAGTAAAGAGTTTATTGATTACAATACGTTCTTGCAAGAGGACGGGCTCAAAAGCAGCTGATGTTCCCTCTACTCGGAGCGCACGTTCCCTCCCTCGTCTCCCCATTGGCTGGGTCCTGCAAGGTTTTCCTTCCCCCAATTATCAAAGGAAAGGAAAGAGGCTTTGGGGAGGGGGGAGAAACTTCTCCTTCCTCGCCAGAGTCACCTGACTTCCGGCTTCACCAGCGGAGATAAAAGGAGGGAGGGAAGCAAAGGGGGGAGGGGGGGCTGCTTCGTCCTAATTAAGCCTCCTCATTAAGTGGGGTCACTCCCTGCCTCCCAGGCGGGGGCTCCCATTCCTGCCCGGCTGCCACCATCGCCAGGATTTCGGGTGAGTGCAAAGCCAGCGGCGGGGAAGGAGGGAAGGGGCTTTGCAAGGGGTGGGGGTCCAGGATGAGAAGCCCCGGGACGGGGAGAAGAAGAGAAGGGAGGAAAGGGAGCTGTTTCTCTTAATGGGGCCTTGAGGGGGGGGGGAGTGTTCCGTTGTGGAAAGAGAGAAGCTTCTTCCTGCCCAGATCTGGTGCAAAGGGAGTTACATGGATGGAAGTGGGAAAGGGGAGAGGGTTGGGCATTGTTGGGCAGGTTAATAATAATAATAATAATAATAATACCTGCCCATCTGACTGGGTTTCCCCAGCCACTCTGTGCAGCTTACAACATAGATAAACCATAATAAAACACCAAACGTTAAAAACTTCCCAATACAGGGCTGCCTCCAGATGTCTTCTAAAAGTCAGATAGTTGTTTATTTATTTGTAATTGGAAGGGAAGGCATTCCACAGGGAGGGCGCCACCTCCGAGAAGGCCCTCTGCCTGGTTCCCTGTAACCTCACCTCTTGCCCGGAGGGAACTGGCAGAAGACCCTCAGAAGTGACCCTCAGTGTCCCACCTTCCTGCCTTCCTGCCTTCTCTTTAGGCACTGGGCGAAAGCATTCCTCTTCTCCCAGGCATTGGGCTCATTAAACAATCTATGGCCTTCAACCTGCATTTGTGGTTGTGTAAGGGGGCGGTTGTCGTTTTTATTTCTTACTGTGCTGTGCATCTCTGATTTTCTATTGTAAGCTGCCCTGTGATCTTCGGAGGAAGGGCAGTATAGAAATGTAAAGAATAGCAGTAAAAATAGGAAGCCCTGTTGTGTTCAAGGGGGTGGTTGGGACAGAGTCTCTGATCAGCATGCATAGCAGGTCAGGCTAAGGAGGGAATAATAATAATAATAATAATAATAATAATAATATAATTCATTACTTGCACCCTGCCCACCTGACTGGGTTCCTCAGCCACTCTGGGCGGCTTCCAACAAAATAAAAAACACCGAAAACATTGAATACTTCCCTGTACGGGGCTGCTTTCAGAAGTCTTCCATTTTGTAGAAATGGCCTTCAATTTTAAAGAAATGCCCTCTTTAAGTAATCGCGTGATGTAAATATGTACACTGGTGGTCAAAATTGTGGAAACCATTTGGAAAAGTGTATTTCTGAGGTTTGATGGCTCCTAACACCACTTTTTTTTTTTTTTTAGTAATACCATAAAATTATATATCAATGGAAATATAATTTAATGAAAAATGTAATGCAATAATGTTTTTCCTACTTTCTTCAGTTTAAGCTTGAATTTTGCTATAAGAAGCTGATGATCTGAGCCACAGTCAGCTCCAGGTCTTGTTTTTGCTGACTGTATAGAGCTTCTCCATCTTTGGCTGCAGAGCATATAATTAATCTGATTTCGATGCTGCCCATCTGGTGATGTCCATGTGTAGAGTCGTCTCTTGTGTTGTTGGAAAAGCGTGTTTGTGATGACCAGCTTGTTCTCTTGACAGAACCCGATTAGCCTTTGCCCTGCTTCGTTTGATCTCCAAGGCCAAACTTGCCAGTTGTTACTTTTATCTCTTGATTCCCTACTTTAGCATTCCAATCCCCTATAATGAGAAGAACATCCTTCTTTGGTGTCACTTCTATAAGGTGTTGTAAGTCTTCATAGAATTGGTCAATTTCAGTTTCTTCAGCACCAGTAGTTGATGCATAAACCTGGATTATTGTGATGTTAAAAGGTCTGCCTTGGATTCGTATTGAGATCATTCTATCATTTTTGAGATTGCATCCCAGTACAGCTTTTGCCACTCTTTTGTTGACTATGAGGGCCACTCCATTTCTTTTACGGGTTTCTTGCCTACAGTAGTAGATATGATGGTCATCCGAACTGAATTCGCCCATTCCCGTCCATTTTAGTTCACTGATGCCCAGGATGTGAATATTTATTCTTGCCATCTCATTTTTGACCACATCCAACTTACCCAGGTTCATGGTTCTTACATTCCAGGTTCCTATGCAATATTTTTCTTTACAGCATTGGACTTTCCTTTTGCTTCCAGGCATATCTGCAACTGAGTGTCCTTTCAGCTTTGGCCCAGCCGCTTCATCAGCTCTGAATCTACTTGTACTTGTCCTCCGCTCTTCCTCAGTAGCATGTTGGACGCCTTCTGACCTGAGGGGGTCATCTTCCAGCGTCGTAACTTTTATATGCCTGTTGTCTTTGTCCATGGAGTTTTCTTGGCAGGGATACTGGAGTGGCTTGCCAGTTCCTCCTCCAAGTGGATCACGTTTGGTCAAAACTCTCCACTATGACCTGTCCATCTTGGGTGCCCTGCTCGGCATAATTCATAGTTTCTCTGAGTTATTCAAGCCCCTTCGCCACGGCAAGGCAGTGATCCATGAAGGGGTCTTTTTATTTTACCTTATAATAAAAGATCTGTCACTTCAGAGGGCGGCTTTTAGGCTTCGGATATTCAGGTGTGCTTTGGAGCCGACAGCCCTCCTCGACCATCTTCCCCTCCCCCACTCACTGCTGATGCAATTGCGGGAGCCGGTTTGTTGGGAGACCTGGGGCTCAGCTGGACCCCGTTGCAGCCCCACTCTTCTGCAGAGTTTTGTGAGGGGTTTTTTTTTTTAGCCCCTAAACCTCCCCTTGGTGGCCTGAAATCCCCCTAAAGGCTCCGTCTTACTCGGACGAACAAATAAATCCCCAACCAACTTGATAGCAATCACATACCATACTGACAAATGTCCTGCTTATTTATGTTGTAATCATTCCTAAAAGTTGTTGTATTACATTCTACTTTAAATTACAGTGGTACCTCGGGTTAAGAACTTAATTCTTTCCCGAGGTCCATTCTTAAACCGAAACTGTTCTTAACCGGAAGCACCATTTTAACTAATGGGGCCTCCCACGCTGCTGCTGTGCAATTTCTGTTCTCATCCTGAAGCAAAGTTCTTAACCCGAGGTACTATTTCTGGGTTAGGGGAGTCTGTAACCTGAAGTGTCTGTAACCCGAGGTACCACTGTACCTTTCCATTGATATATAATTTTATGGTATTACACCCAAAAAGGGGGGTGTTATGAGCCACCAAACCACAGAAAAACATTTTCTTCAAGGTTTCTTCTTTATTACTTTTCCAACAATTTAAACACTACAAAACAAAATGAACAATACAATACAATACAAAAACACTACATAAAACTAACACATTAAACTAACAAAACAAAATAAAAACAGTTTAAAACACATCAAACAATTTCAATATCTTATCTTTCTTTCCCTTATTTCAACGACCTCCTCACACCTCCCTTTTTGTATTCCACTTCTGTTAATTGTTTCAGCAGTTCCTTTCCATCTTCCTCTGTTTTCTATCCTATAATTATCTTAACATATTCTAACCTTATTTTTCCTTTAATACTCTAATAATCTATTTATACTTAATTCCTTATAACATTTCTACTAAAGCCATATAACTTCATTCCCACATCAGACTGTTGGCAGTCTCACGGGAAAGGAGACGGGATGTGATGTTAGTGGTTTCCTGTTTCCTTTGTTCTTTTGTTCAGTTGCTCTCTGCTCTCACAGGCAGAGGATATGTATTTCTTTGCTCTCTGCATAGCTAGAAAATAAAGCACAGCGTGTAGCTCATACTATCTCATCCTTCCGCATGCTGTTTTGATGCTCTGCTGGGACGAAAGAAATGAAAGAACACACACACAAAAAATCCCCAACCAACTTGATAGCAATCACATAACACACTGACAAATGTCTTGCTTGTTTATGTTGTAATCCTTCCTAAAAGTTGTTGTATTATATTCTACTTTAAGAACTTAATTTGTTCCGGAGGTCCGTTCTTAAACTGAAACTGTTCTTAACCTGAAGCACCACTTTACCTAATGGGGCCTCCCACGCCGCTGCTGTGCAATTTCTGTTCTCATCCTGAAGCAAAGTTCTTAACCTGAGGTACTATTTCTGGGTTAGTGGAGTCTGTAACCTGAAGCGTCTGTAACCTGAAGCATCTGTAACCCGAGGTACCACTGTATCTTTCCACTGATATATAATTTTATGGTTTTATTCCCAAAAAGGGGGTTGTTATGAGCTATCAAACGCCAGAAAAACACTTTCTCCAAGGTTTCCACAATTTTGACCACTGGTGTATGTTGTCTTCTAGCTCCAAAGACACACATGCACACACAGATAGCATGAGCAAGCAGTGCTCCAAAGTGCTTCTCTTGAGAACTTGCCATCTAAGTTGTTTACTCACGGCAAAAGCTCTTATTTCCAAAAAGGACAGGAGGGGGAGGTCTCTCCCCCACTTTTAACCCACCCACTCCCACCGCACGGAAGGCAGAGGTCTTGTTCATTCACAATCCCTGGATCCACCGCCTCTCCCAGGGGATCCAGATGTAGGCAAGGTGCCTTGTTCTTCTCCATTCAAGGGCCACCCATGTATTCAAAGCAGTCCTTTGCAGATTAAGACTTAAGTTCAAAATAAGTACAAAAACCCAGCAAAAAGACTCACGGGTTTATAGTGGCACCAGCTTTCCTAGTCAAGATTCCACATTGTCAGACTGCAGCTCACAAAAACTTAAGCCATAATACATTTATGAGCCTTTATGGGCTGCAAAAGATGAATAAACAGAAGCATAGTTAATCTATGGACTTCCATCCCACAGGAGACAGTGATGGCCAGCAACTTGGATATCTTGAAAAAAGGGATTAAGCCGATTTCTGTGCTCTGCCCTTGCGGTCCTAGGCAATAATGCTTCTTAATACTAGTTTCTGGAAAGCACAGGAGGGCAGAGAGCTCTTGGCTTGAAATCTTGTTTGCTGGTTTCACACAGGCTTCTGCTTGGCCCCTGAGAGAACAGGATGCTGGACTAGGTGGGTCTTTGCCCGATGCAGCAGGATCATCTTATGTTCTAATATGTTGCAATATTTTTACACTTACATGTGGCATAAGAACACTTCAGTTTTACTTCTTACTCATAGGAGAGACTGCTATTGGAGCCTGAGATCCTTTCCTCACTTGAAAAAGAAAAAGACAGATGTGTCTTATAAGCCAGTTCCACCGTAGAACTATAAAATGATGGTGCTCTCTTAAGTGTGAATGGAGTGATCATTGGTTTCTCTTGCCATTATCTCATCTTCATTCCTAAAAATTTGGAACATGGAGACAGTTGAAAACGGAGAGGGAGTGAAAATAAGAGAAGGTACACATGGGGATTGACGTGTGTTCAGTTCCTTTCTTGTTTTTCTTAAAAGTCTAACATGATTCTCTCTCCCCCCCCCACTCCCAAACAGGTGAGGAAGATTGCGTGCAAAATTCTACGGAGCCATCTGTGAATTCATTGGGAAGAGTCACTGTGGAAGAATGAGGATACACCAACAAACTCACACCGGGGAGAAACCATATAAATGCATGGAGTGTGGAAAGAGCTTCACTCGTAATGGAGAATTTAGAATACATCAACGAACTCACACTGGGGAGAAACCATTTAAATGTATTGAATGTGGAAAGAGCTTCAGTCAAAGTGGAAAACTTAGAATACATCAACGAACTCACACAGGGCAGAAACCATTTAAATGTATTGAATGTGGAAAGAGCTTCACTCAAAGTGGAAACCTTAGAATACATCAACGAACTCACACCAGGGAGAAACCATATAAATGCATTGAATGTGGAAAGAGCTTCAGTCAAAGTGGAAACCTTAGAATACATCAACGAGCTCACACCGGGGAGAAACCATATAAATGCATTGAATGTGGAAAGAGCTTCAGTCATAGTGAAGACCTTAGAATACATCAACAAACTCACACGAGGGAGAAATCATTTAAATGTATTGAATGTGGAAAGAGCTTGAGTTCTAGTGGAGCCCTTAGAATACATCAACGAACTCACACAGGGGAGAAACCATTTAAATGTATTGAATGTGGAAAGAGCTTCAGTCAAAGTGGAAAACTTAGAATACATCAACGAACTCACACGGGGCAGAATCCATTTAAATGTATTGAATGTGGAAAGAGCTTCAGTCAAAGTGGAAACCTTAGAATACATCAACGAACTCACACAGGGGAGAAACCATATAAATGCATTGAATGTGGAAAGAGCTTCACTCGTAATGGAGAATTTAGAATACATCAACGAACTCACACTGGGGAGAAACCATTTAAATGTATTGAATGTGGAAAGAGCTTCAGTCAAAGTGGAAACCTTAGAATACATCAACGAGCTCACACCGGGGAGAAACCATATAAATGCATTGAATGTGGAAAGAGCTTCAGTCATAGTGAAGACCTTAGAATACATCAACAAACTCACACGAGGGAGAAATCATTTAAATGTATTGAATGTGGAAAGAGCTTGAGTTCTAGTGGAGCCCTTAGAATACATCAACGAACTCACACTGGGGAGAAACCATTTAAATGTATTGAATGTGGAAAGAACTTCAGTGAAAATGGAACTCTTAGAATACACCAACGAACTCACACGGGGGAGAAACCATTTAAATGTATTGAATGTGGAAAGAGCTTCACTAGTAGTGGAGAATTTAGAATACATCAACGAACTCACACTGGGGAGAAACCATTTAAATGCATTGAATGTGGAAAGAGCTTCTGTCGAAATGGAGTCCTTAGAATACATCAACGAACTCACACAGGGGAGAAACCATTTAAATGTATTGAATGTGGAAAGGTTTTCAGTGAAAATGGACACCTCAGAAGACATCAACGAACTCACACAGGGGAGAAACCATTTGAATGTATTGAATGTGGAAAGGTCTTCAGTGAAAATGGAGCGCTTAGAAGACACCAAAAAACTCACACGGGGGAGAAACCGTTTAAATGTATTGAATGTGGAAAGAGCTTCAGTCAAAGTGGAAAACTTAGTATACATCAACGAACTCACACGGGGGAGAAACCATTTAATTGTATGGAGTGTTGGAAGAGCTTCAGTCAAAGTGGAGGCTTTAGGAAACATCAACTAACTCACACAGGGGGGAAACCACAGATGTTGGGAATGTGGAAAGAGCTTCAGACGGAGTGGCGACCTTAATATTCATAAGCGAATTTGCCCAGGTGAAAAGCCGTATAAATGTATTCTGTTGGAACGACGCCCAGCCGGGAGCAATGCCAGCCTCCCAAAGCATTCCAGGAAGAAGTCCGGTGGCCGTCCCTGGCTGCCGTTCAGGAATCCTTCTCCAGTCCAGAGACAGACAAAATAGGCAGCATGACTGTTATGAGAAATGCATACCAACTTTCCCTTGACAAAAGCATCAGAAGGGAAAAGGCAGTTTTGTAGATCCAAACTACTTTATTAAACTGCATAAAACAACAACACAAAGGACTGCATGACTTGAGCAGTCAGCTCTGAGTTTCATGACTCAACCCTGCTCTAATCCAAGAGCGGAAAGAAGGAAGAGAAACCCCTCCCAGGTTACACTGAGAACAGCCTGAGAATCGTCTCAGACTTCCCTTCCCACGTTGTGAGACATCACCTGATGTAAACAGCTCTTGCTGTTTCCTGCGAGCGTGGCAACTGGTGGGGGCTGAAATCACTCTTTACTTCACATCAAGAAACTCATGAAGGCGGAAATCAATTTTAAATGCATGGAACCTGTGTGATGTTCTGGTGTTGGTATTTAAATTTGTATACACATATATATGTATTAAAGTAATGAAGGTCACATGTACTAAAGGTACAAAAGAAGTTGGAAGTTGTTGCTAGATAAACAGGGAGAGTGTCAATCTGGAATGCTCAAGGTGTTTGATGATTCTGTTGAGTTTTGACCTTTGCCCTTCACTGCCAAAATGATGGGCTGCCCTTGTCTTGTGGATCAGCATCTGTCAGGCTTCAGGGAATTGGCATTCCCCCTTGGCCGTAGATAAGCAGAACAAAGGAAAAGGAGTCTTCTTACCAGTTAGAAACTTTAATGATTCCAGCAAGAGAACAAAGAACCCGTCTTCTAGGAATGGCGGTGCTCCCAATGAAGAGGTCCACCCCCTCACATCCCTAGTCACCCCCGTCACTTCTGCGTCTCATAATCTGAGCTCGTTCCCTCTGTGCTTTCTGTCCTGCCACTTTTGCAGCTCTCCTTTAACTTGGGGAAAGCGGATGGATGCTTTCCAGAGACCGTGAATCTGTTAACTCTCTCTCCCCCAGTGTTTCTTCTGAAAGCTGTTCCCCATCCAGTATTTCCCAGCTTCTTCCTTCTGAACTATGTTCCTCTGCAAACCACTGGTCCAAATCTATACAGTCGTCCTGCTCCTGGGAAGATTCAGGGGGAGGCTCCCACGAATGCGCCTCAGTGCAGTTCTCCTCAGCTGGGTCCCTGGTTAGGTTTTGGTTTAGGGGAGCAAGCATGGGCCTGGCCCTTGGGTGGGTGCGAGCAGAAAAGGAAAGCGAAGTACAGTGGTACCTCGGGTTACATATGCTTCAGGTTACAGACTCCACTAACCCAGAAATAGTACCTCGGGTTAAGAACTTTGCTTCAGGATGAGAACAGGATGAGAACAGGCAGTGCAGCAGCCGTGGGAGGCCCATTAGCTAAAATGGTGCTTCAGGTTAAGAACAGTTTCAGTTTAAGAACGGACCTCCGGAATGAATTAAGTACTTAACCCGAGGTACCACTGTAGAGGGGACGCTCCTTTTTCCTTGCAAGGCTAGTTCTTGTTTCTCCTTAGTGCACGCCTGTAATTAGCGAGCGTGCTTTTAACTGGAGTGCATCCC
The DNA here is from genome assembly GCF_964106645.2 of Podarcis pityusensis. NCBI lineage: Eukaryota > Metazoa > Chordata > Lepidosauria > Squamata > Lacertidae > Podarcis > Podarcis pityusensis. Next base: position 110,842,726 of record NC_138029.1, read on the forward strand.
TTTGTCTTGGGAGTGCAAGATGATTCAGGAGGCCTTAGAGCGAAGCACGTGTATCTCACATGTGCCGTGAGAGCAATGGTGGAGGGACGGTCGGGGTGCTTAAAAGGAGGCTGTTGTTTCGTTGGGGGGGGAGAGTCTTAGCAACGTCAAAAAGGAAGAGCCAAGCGTGCCTACAAGATACATGTGCTTGCTACTCTGATTCGGAAGATGGGCAGTGGAAGTGGCACTTGCTTGTGCTAAAAGCAGATCTAATGAAGATTAAGTTAATTGCAAACTTTTTTTAAAAAAAACACAATATTCTTTATTGATTAAAAAATTTGCATGTCGATAAAAACATTATGTACAATATCTTAACAGGTAGGAAAAAAAGAAAATAATATAAAATAGAAAATTCATAAAGAAATAAAAAATGAAGTAACAAAGATAAGAAACCAAGAAAGAATAGTAAGAAAAAAAGACAAAGTTATTTACATAGTAAAAGTACTCAACGACACAATCCTTCCCATCCTTCTCATTATATTGTTTGATATAACATTCTTTTTTACACAGGCTTACATTATATAATATCATTTCTTTCTGCTTTGTATACATTCCTTTGATCTTTTTCTTTACAAATATCACTCAATTTCTGCTCATATGGAGTTATTTGTACAAGAAAGTTTTACATAATTCTTAAATATTATCTATTCTCTAGTTACTTTTTGTTTCCCTATTCCTCTAACTGATCTCATCAGTTTTGCTAATTGTAGATATTGTAACATGAGTATCTGCCAATCTGTAATCTCTGAGAGTGTTTCATTTTTCCAGCTCCTTGCTATAAGGGTTCTAGCTGCTGTTATACCATACATAAACAATGATCTTATAACTTTTTAAATTTCTGATGGTAATATACCAAGTAGGAAAATCTTTGGCGTTTTGTTTTTGTAAAAAAAGGAATTTTAAATAGTTTCTTAAACTCGTTAGAAATATCATTCCAGTATTTGCCAATGGCTACACCGGTCCACCACGTATGATAATATGACCCCTCCTCTTTTTAATGTCAGGTTGATGTTTTCCCTTTCTACATTTTAGCAAGCTTTTTTGGGGTAAGATGCCATCTATATACCATGCCCTGCAAGGCCTTTCCCACCTGGCCTAGGGGGCGGGGCCCAGACTCACCCAGCCCTACTATGTGAAATATGTATTCTGTAGTTGACCTCCTTTGTAATGTGTTGTTTTGAAATCTTTAAGATAATAGTTTAGTTTTCTGTTACGTTGCTTTGACCGTATACTCTATATTTCACATTTTCCACATTGTTTCATTTATGTTTTATTGATTTAATATGCTGTAAATCGCTTTGAGGTTTTTCTTAAAAATATAAAGTGGTATAGAAATTAAATAAAAAAAGTATAGAGCAGGGATATCCAACATGGGGTTGCTGAGATGTTGGGTAACAACTCCCATAAGCCTCAGCCCATATGGCCAAGGTTGATGGGAGTTGTAGTTCAAAAGCTCAAGAGTGCAAAATCTCACGTTTCTTACAACTTTTCATTATGAATAATTATAGGTAAAACTTTTGTTGATACAGAGCTCATTTTTAGGGAGCAGCTCATCACTTCTTTTTTATAAACAAACCCAAATATATTGACACACTTTACTTTAAAATCAAATTTCAGAACAGAGGAAAACATAAACTTTTTTTTTTTTTAAAGACCTTTTTTAACTTTACAAAAAAATAGTGTTATCAATGCATGATTTGCTTTTCATGTGTATAAAAATGTTTATTTCCTGGCCCACCTCCCATCACTGTGGGGAGAGCCTGGGGCACGGCCTGACATCCATCAGTTCTCTGGCTCCGACACCGGCCATCCAGGCATTTCTGCAAAACTCACAATCAGGACATGAAGGCGAGAGCCACCCTCTCTTTGTGACCCCCACCCTGTCTGAGGAAATCCCGTATACAAATAGCCAATTCAATTTCCTAGCTGCTAACCTTTATGTGGCCAAAATGGAACCCTTCCTCTAAGGAAGAGAGGGAGGTACCAGTAGCCTTGAGGCAGCTCCATTGGTTACGTATGTCCAATAAATTTTTAGGTGGGGGGAAAAGATAGCCAAAGCCACGCAAGGAGAACTGGACATGGTCAGTGGATACAGAAAACAGGCTGTGGGGGTTGGACACTGGTGGTCAGCAGGAATGGAAAACTGGAGAGGGATGGATAGCAATGGAGTGTGCTGGAAAAGAGTAATGTTTTGGACCAGAAGCACTCAGTGCCTCAGAATTTTCTTCCATGTCTTTACTGGACAGGCTGCTCTGGTGCTTATCACTGGAGATAGAGAGACTAACTTGCCTTCAACTTCTTCTCAATGCCAGCATCCACCTCCCACCATCCACAGCCATATATGACGATTGCTGAGCCTGATGTGGGTTGTAATTCAGCAACATCTGGAGGGCCAGAGGTTCCCACACTTACTTGCAGGCTCCGGACTAAGACCGAGATCATCAGAGTTGGATCCTTGATGGCTAAGAGCACCGGGGATGACGGGAGTTATAGTCCAACAACATCTAGGGACCCAAGATTGAATGACCGGCTTGTAGGATATATTGTTGCCTAGGCTAAGCAGTCTTGGGTCTTGGGAGGAGGCCACACGTATACCACCTTGAGTTTCATGATGGAAGAAAGGAAGGATATGGCAGCAGAAAAGTAGAGTGTTTCTTAAATAAATCAAGGCCCATGGTTGCTTTTTGCTGAGCCCTGCTATATAGGCGCGCAGGACTCTGCCTCATGTTGGATTTTGGGCAGGGGGAAGTGTGTTGCCAGGATACTCTTTTCATCCTGCTTGCATTCTTTCTGTATAAAGAATGTAAATCATTTTAACTGATTTTAATAGCATTCTGATATTGCTTTAAACTGCCGAGGGTGGGGCCTTATAGTGAAGGGTGGCAAAAAAATAATAATCTGAATACAGTGCTCTGGATTGGGATACAAAAGGAGCAAGCTAGAATGAGTTTTGTTTGCCTAACTGGGCTCCCAAAATTGTTTCCTATGGTAATGACACGCGACATGAGCCTCACAGAAGTGAATGAAAAGCAAAATGAAACCTATTATTCAAGAATCCAGTCAGTTAGCTAACCTTGACCGTGGCAGAAATGCATTTTCCCACCTTCCCTTGAAACAGCCTTGCCCTACAACGCTGTGTCACAAGCTGTCCATGGCCACGGTCCCAGATTTCTGAAGGCAGGCAGTGGGGACGAGTGCTGTGTTGCCCTGTGAGGAACACAAAACGGCACTGGAGGCTGCCATTGTGGGCTCCATTTGTTCACTGTCACCCCTGATTGCTTGCCTTCTCCACATCCACACCACATTTAAATCACTCTAGTACCACTTCAGTCCGTCATGGATTCCCCCAAAGCATTCTGGGAGCTGTAGTGAGTCTGGCTGGCTGCTGCTGTTGCTGCTGCATGTCACTGTTCACTGTTTCTGTGTGTCTGTGAGGAGAATACAGGACACTGCAAATGACACAGGGTGCCATAAGCCGGACAGAGAGTGATCCCTCCCTATACATGTAAATAGAGAGACTTCTGTTCAAGAGATTTCTGTATAAAGAACTCTTTATAGAGGGGGAAATGGGGACTAAGTGAGGTTGGAGTGGAACCATGTTTGTTTAAATATGACAATGGAAAATATGCTCTCCATTTAAATTTTTATTAAAATAATTCATTCAGTTACCTAGAAGAATCATTAGGCTTTTTTTGCTGTAATTACTTCATACATTGTAAGAAGGGGGTCATGAAACCCTTGATCCTGCTCCTTAAAATACCGCATGGGATTCCTAAATAAATATGAATGGGCCCAGGCTGCACAAAAACTGGTATTTTGTACTGCAGCTCACATTTCAGAATAACAGATAGGCACCATACTGAGATTTCTGTAACTGCTCCATACAGGGCATGTTATAATGTGATAGTAAACCTGCTGCATACATGTTATCTATGTGCTTTGTGGAGTGTGTTTGGGGGCTTAGAGGAAATTTCCTCAACTACAACCCAAAACATCTTATTTACCTACCGCATATTGTCTGCCTCTTAGGTGCAAAAAAAGTGGCAGCCCTAATTCCTAGACTGGCCCTTTGCAGGATCACATTCCATGGCTTTCCAATGAAGCTGCACTGCAGAATGTTAATGGATGAGAGAGACTGTTGTTTTTTAAAATGTTTTTATTAAATTCTTGGGTACACCCAGAGTCTCTGTTTTCAAGTCACAGAATCCTTCAAACAAATCAGTCCTATTCAGAGTGAGACAGTACTGTTCTAGGCAATATGGAGTTGGGGGGGGCAGAAAAGTGGGAAGAGAGAGGGAAGGAAAGCGGGAAAGAAATAAACATTTCATTCATTTCTGTAGTATGTGAGCTTTTGTGTCAACGTCAGGTAAACAAGTATTTTATTTTTACTGGCCGTGGGAGAGACCAGAGGGCTCAGGAAGGTGGTTTGTTGCAGGATATTCGTCAAAGCAACGCCCAATCTCTGTGGTGTTTGAGAGTTACCTCAAAATGGCTGTTCACACATGTGAGGGATCCATTGCCTGCTGCAGTCAACATGTCTCAACCGTGTGCGTCTAAACTCCTTGGAGGCAGAGACCCAAATCTGGTCTGAGACAAGGGGATGCCAGATCTCTAGCTAGGGACTGACTGGGAATGTTTAGAACGGCAGGAGAGGATATATTATTTGATGATATCCTTACTAACTTGCATTAACAAGTTCTATATCTTAGCATAGTTCAAACATTCTCCTTTTCAAATTTGCACAGCGGTAAGCTTGTTGCAGGCTCGTCTTAGCCTCACTATTTAGGATTCCTGATAAGATCCCTTGTTATCCCTCTTTAAAAGTGCAGACACGACAATCTTATTAAAATCAATATACATGTAGCTTATTCATTTTCATTCAGTTCACAATTAGATTCCTGAAGGCAGGCTTATGTTACAAAAGTATATCTATATCTATATCTATATCTATAAGCTATAATATAAGGGAGTTAGTCCCAAATGACTGCGACTGAGCAGTCACTTCTCCTAACACATAGAAAAAAATAAAATGGAGAAGAAGAGAAGAAAGAATGAAGCACATGGAGGTGTGCTCCTCCACCCAGTGGTGCTGTGGGTGAAACCTCAGTCCCTAGGACTTGCCGATCGTATGGTTGGCGGTTCGAATCCCCGCGGCGGGGTGAGCTCCCGTCGTTCGGTCCCAGTTCCTGCCCACCTAGCAGTTCGAAAGCACTCTTAAGTGCAAGTAGATAAATAGGTACCGCTTTATAGCGGGAAGGTAAACGGCGTTTCCGTGTGCTGCGCTGGTGCTGGCTCGCCAGCTGCAGCTTCGTCACGCTGGCCACGTGACCCGGAAGTGTCTTCGGACGGCGCCGGCTCACGGCCTCTAGAGCGAGATGAGCACGCAACCCTAGAGTTATACACGACTGGCCCCTACGGGCAGGGGTACCTTTACCTTTACCTTATTTCAAGTCACATGTAGAGGAAGCGCTTGTCCCAGCTCAGGAGGAAAGAGGAAGTTTTCTCCTGGGTGGCACAAAGCATCCCCTAGCATGTCCACTCTAGGAATGTTGTACCTGACTGCTATGAATTTCATATCCCACAGACCCAAGCTCCTTCTGCCTCTGACCAGAAAAGTCATGTCCCCCACAAAAAAAGCCCACCCTGAGATTCCTTCTTCTTTCGCTCTCCAATTTAATAAAGGCAAACTCCTATTATGCAAAAAATTGCTGAATAAAAAATTGTGGTGGTGCCCTCATTGTGAAGAAGTGAGGGTCTTTTTTAAAAAAAGTTTTTTATTTATACAACAAGAAAAAAAGAAAAAAACACAAATACCAAATTAGACACAAATTACAAAAAAATAACCATAGACACATAAGTTTCTTAGCAAACAATAAAACATCTATTGGTCTTGACACTAAAGACCCAACCTCCCGTCTATTCCATATTTCAAATTCTTATTAGTTTTTGCCAATACACACTTTTAACATAATTTAACTTATTCTCAATAAATCTAATTTCTTAGATCTACCTTGCAATTACCGTATTTTTCGCTCTATAGGATGCACTTTTTCCCCTTCAAAAATGAAGGGGAAATGTGTGTGCGTCCTATGGAGCGAAGATGCCATAGCCCCGCGACCCTCTCCTGGCTGGAGAGGTGATGTGCGGCTATGGCAGGAACCTCTACAGCCCCGTGTCACCTCTCCAGCTGGGAGAGTGCACGCGCGGGGCTAAAGCAGCCCCCCACGACCCTCTCCCGGCTGGAGAGGTGACGCGCGCCTATTGAGGCTCCTGCCATAGCCGCGCGTCACCTCTCCAGCCGGGAGAGCGCGCGTGGGGCTAAAGCAGCCCCCTGCGACCCTCTCCCGGCTGGAGAGGTGACGTGCGGCTATGGCAGGAGCCTCTCCGCTGCGCCTTTCCGCTGCTCCCTGACCTGCTCTTTGGGGCTGGTGGTGGGCTTCCCCCCGCCAGCCCCAAAGAGCAGGTCGAAAGGAACCTGAAGCCTGGAGAGCGAGAGGGGTCAGTGCACACCGACCCCTCTCGCTCTCCAGGCTTCCAAGGTAGCCGCCTGAACGCACCTTAAACGGCACCTTGTTTTAGAGCGGGAAAACAAGAGGGGGAAAGTTCTCCCCCTCTCTGTGCAGCGCCTCCTGCTGCTTCACTGAAGGGGCGCTGGGCAGAGAGGGGGGAAATTTTTTTTTCTTGTTCTCCCCCCTCTAAAACAAAGTGCGTCCTATTGTCCGGTGCGTCCTATGGTGCGAAAAATACGGTATTACTGAAGTTCCTCGAATGCTGCAACAGAATTTAAACTACTATATTTTTCAGATAATCTTTGAAAACCTCCAATTTTGAAACAAATTCCTGTTTTGATTTGTTCTTTATTTTTTCTGATAAACCATCTAATTCGGCATATTCTGTCAGCTTTTGGATCCAATCTTGTATAGAGGGGATTTCATTACTCTTCCATTTTGCTGCGATCAAAACTCTTGCTGCCGCCGTCGCATATAAAAAGATACCTGTCAGGGAATTGCCATCAGTGCCGGAGGGAGAGAGCAAGCTCCAGAGGGATTCCAGAGAGCGTCCCGGGATTGGGAGAGACAGCCCATCTTCTGGGGAAGAGAATCAGCGTAGCACCAGTGGAGAAGGGGGGCAGATGGGGGAATCGGCGAGGCGGTCCCATGACTCCTTGCCGGGGACCAGCAGGGAGAGTAAGGGTCCTCCGCTGCCTACACCCTCCTTGCGCAGAAGGCTTCCGCGCAGGGAGAGTAGGAGGAGACTAGGCGTCAAAGAGCTTCTTTGCTGGAAGAAGTTTAAGAAACGCCCACTGACGGATTCTGCCAGCGATTGAGACAGCCCCGGGTGAGTGGCTGTCCGGACAGAAAAGGTTCACTCAGGCAACCCAGCCAGGTGTTGGCACCGGCTTACGCAAGAGCAACCTCTAGAACCATTACAGCAATCCGTCAGTCCCTGACGTTGCTTGTGCGCAGCCCCGGAGAGGCAGCACGATGAGCCAAACGGGACCGGCTGGAGAGACAGAGCAAGAAGCCATGATGCGAGGTCTGGTCGAGAGGAACCGAGACCTGGAGGCGCATGTAGCTACCCTGTCTGCGTGGCTGGAGGAGAGACGGGCTCAGGATGCACAGGTCAGAGCCACCCCGATAGGAAGGAAGGTCCCGGGGCTGGTACACAAGTTTGGAGGAAAGCCCCACGACTACAATGCCTTCCGAACGGAAATTCAGTACGCTTTGGAATTGCAGAAAAATGACTTTGCGGATGACGGGGAGAGGGTGGCTTACATTGTGGGACATCTGCAGGATGGGGCGCGCGAATGGATCAGGCCCCTAATGGCGACGCAGAATGATGCATTGAAAGATCTTAAGAAATTCTACCAGGGAATGGACGCGATGTTCTCTAGCAAGGTTGAGCAAAGCGTGACACGGCGGGAGCTGATGGGGTGCAAGCCGGGGGCCTGTCCGTCAGAAACTACTGGTTGCGTTTTGCGATGTTAGTCCACAAGCTCAGGTGGGATCTGGACTCTGAACCAATGCAAATGTTGTTTGAAGCGGGTTTGTCCCCCGAAGTGAAAGACGAGTTGTCCCGAGCGCCCCGCCCGCAGTCGATGGATGAACTCACAAAGACTGTGCTTGCGTTTGGTTTACGCCAGGAAGCGCGGGCTTAGGAGAAGTGGGAGATAAGGGTGGAACGTTTCCATGACAACCGCATTCCGGAGATGCCGAGGGAGCCTTCCCAGGCGGCGGAGCCGATTGAAATTGATGGAGCGCATGCGCGCGAAGTTTCAAACGCTGGTGAAGGTCAGAAAAGGGAGGGGAAGGAGTGGAAAACTACCAAGAAGTGTTTCCTTTGTCAGCGACCGGGACATTTTGCAAAGGTCTGCCCTCAACGAGAAGCCTGGCAAGGCATGATGGGGGCTGCAGGCCACGACAAGCAGGTGGAGGAGGGGCCAGTGCAGGGAAACGACAACGCCTGGCTACCAACCAGCAGGGGCAGCAGCCAGGCCAGCAACCAATAGAAGTGCCCCAGCCTGACCCCCCCAAGGCAGCTATAGCCATAGAGGTGGTGCTAGAACTCCAAAATGGGCACCCCGTCAAAGTGGAGGGACTGCTAGATTCTGGCAGCTCGTGTAATTTCTTCAGCAGAGACTTTGCTCTGGAGCACCAACTCCACCTATTGCCACTAGATTTTCCCTTGCAGGTGACCACCATTGATGGCAGGGAACTCCTGGGAGGGGAAGTGACACACCAGACACCGCCAATGCGAATGAGGGTCTCCAGGCACACGGAAACCATTGCCTTTCACGTGGCCACGCTGGCAGGACCCCCAATAATACTGGGAATGAGGTGGCTGGCAACACATGACCCAGTGGTGTCATGGCATCAGCGGTCGGTCACCTTTGGGTCAGTTTACTGCTTAGAACACTGTCTGGGAGGGAAGGAACCAAGAATGACTGTGGCCAGGGTGGCTGGGTTGGCCCTGGAGCAAAAAGGGGAGGTGCCACCACAATATGCTGATTTGAAGGAGGTCTTCAGCGAGAGGGAGGCAGATAGACTGCCCCCCCACAGGCCCTTTGACTGCCAAATCAACCTGCTTCCAGGGGCTCAGTTACCAGTGGGTAAGCTGTATGCCATGTCCGACCGGGAGATGCAGGAGCTGTGGCAGTTTATTGACAAGAACCTGAAGAGAGGTTTCATAAGGGAATCAAAGGCTGTGGGGAGCAGTCCAGTGTTCTTTTGGACAAAAAAGAGACTAATCAGCCCAGATTAGTCGTGGATTACCGGGCCCTAAATCTGGTGTCAGAACCCATGACTTTCCCAATGCCCAGGATTGACAATATTTTGACACGTGTGAGGCAGGGGAAGATTTTTACCAAGCTGGACCTCAGGGGAGCATACAATCTGATTAGGATAAGGGAAGGGGACGAATGGAAAATGACCATGTTCACCCCCCTGAGGGCTTTTGAGTACTTAGTTGTGCCATTTGGATTACAATCGGGGTCTGCCTGCTTTCAAGCCTTCATGCACCATGTGTTGGGGCCTCTGCTGTACAAGCATTGTGTAGCCTTTTTGGATGACGTCTTAATCTATTCGGACAATGAAAAGCAACACGTCAGAGACATCAGGGAGGTGCTACAGAGCTTGAAGAAGCATCAGTTGTGGGTCAAGCTGGAAAAATGCCAACTGCACGCCAGGGAGGTCGGGTTCCTGGGGTAAAGGTTGTCAGACAAAGGACTAGCCATGGATCCGGGCAAAGTGAAGGCAGTGCTGGAATGGAAAGCCCCCCAAAACAGAAAGGATGTGCAAAGGTTCCTAGACTTCAGCAACTTCTACAGGAAGTTCATAAAGAACTTCGCTCACTTGACAGCGCCCATAACGGATTGTCTTAGTAGCAAAAAGAAGTTCGCGTGGACAGAGGGTGCGCAGCAATCCTTTGAAAAACTGAAGGCATTCGCCTCGGAAGAGCAGCTCCTGCACGTGGATCCGGAGAAGCCCATGAGACTGGAGATGGACGCGTCCGACCGCGCCATTGGAGCGGTCCTTTTGCAGCCTGGGGCCAAGCAGAACTGGAGGCCGTGTGCCTTTTTCTCTAGGAAGCTGAGCAAGTCAGAGCAAAACTACACAGTGTATGACCGAGAACTGCTTGCGATCTATGCGGCATTTCGGCAATGCAGACATCTATTGATAGGGGCGCGGCACAAGATCCAGGTCCAAACTGACCACAAGAACTTGGAATACTGGCGGACCGTGCAAGTGCTCAACCAGAGACAGATCAGATGGTCCCAGGAGTTCGCCAAGTTTTTCTTCGAGATCCGATCCGAGGAAAACGTAAGGGCAGATGCTCTCTCCTGGAAACCGGAGTACATGGAAGGAGAGGGGCCACCAGAGACCAGGCACGTGTTCCCCGAGGACTGGTGTGTGTGTGTGTGGGAGCGTTGGTTGGGAAACGAGAACTGGCAGGGCTCACCAGAGACGATGAGTTTGCTCAGTCAAAAATCAGGGAACTCAGGGACGGAAAGGAAGTCAATGGAGGGTTTGAGGAAAAGGAAGGGCTACTGTACTATAAGGGGGCGCTGTATGTACCGGGGGAGACTTTGAGGGGGAAGGTACTTAGACAACTCCATGACAACCCAACAGCTGGGCACTTTGGACAGCACAAGACCATGCTACTACTACCAGGCAGTTCTGGTGGCCAAAGTGAGGGAAGACGTACGAGAATATGTACGAGGGTGCGACCGATGCCAGAGGGCTAAGGGGGAAAGGGCTGCCCCCGCGGGGTTACTGGAACCCTTACCCACACCGGAAAAGCCCTGGGAGGTGGTGTCCATTGATTTTATGACAGATCTGCCCAAGTCAAGGGGAAAGACAGCGGTCATGGTAGTAGTCGATCTACTGACTAAAATGTTCCATTTCGTAGCTTGCTCACATGCAGCAATGGCAGAGGAGACAGCCAGGCTGTTTGTGGATCACATTTTTAGACTGCATGGGGCTCCATTGAGGGTAATCTTGGATTGCGGGAAACAATTTACTTCCCGGTTCTGGCGGAAACTCATGAGCTTGCTACAGGTCGAGGTGAGCTTCTCGACGGCAAGGCACCCAGAAACCAACGGACAAGCCAAAAGAGCGAACGGTATACTCCAGCAATACCTACGCTGCTATGTCAGCGAGAAACAGAACGACTGAGTAGAGAAATTAGCTTTGGCTGAATTTGCGTACAATAACGCTGAACACGTGTCCACGGGAATGAGCCCTTTCATGGCCAATTACGGGTGTCACCCCAGGGCCTTCCCGGGGCGGGGGGAGGAAGGATGGAGTGTACCTGCGGTTGAGCAATTTGTGGAGGAAATGGAGGCCTTACACCAGCAACTCAGGCTGAACTTGGAGCGGGCCAAGGAAGTTTACAAGAGGCAGGCGGACAGGCACCGTCGGGAGGGGGAGGCCATACGGGTGGGAGACTGGGTGTGGTTGTCATCCCAAGGGTTGCCCCTAAAGGGAGGGTTTAAGAAGTTGCAGCCGAGGCGGCTGGGGCCTTTTGAGGTAATACAGCAGGTTAACCCAGTGGCATTTAAACTCAAGTTGCCTGACAGCATGAAGATACATCCGGTGTTCCATAGGTCCCTACTTTCACCTTACAGGGAGGGGTGGGAATTCCCGGGACGGGAGGGAGGGGTTACCACCCACCCGCAGGTAGAGGAGAGGGAACACTGTAACGAAGCCACGGAAATACTTGATTCAAGGTGGTGAGGTCGCCAGGTAGAGTACTTGGTAGCCTGGGAGGGGGAACCTAGGTCGGAAAACATGTGGGTCCCTGCTGAATCAATCACTGACTGGTATCTGGTGGAAGAATTCCACAGTTTGTTCCCGGATAAGCCCAAACCATTAGCTAGATTCTGGGAGGGAGAATTTGGACCCACAGACGACGAAGGGGACTTTGTGGGTTTTCCTGCCTCCGAAGAGGAGGGAGAGGAGGTGTCGAAGGGAGAAGAATCAGACTGGGAGGTTCGACCAGCAGGAAGAGATCCGAGCGGATGGGAGGCTGGTTTTGAATCCTCAGAAGATGATGACAGCTCCTTCAGGGGATTCCCTGCATCGTCGGCCGAGGAGAGAGAGGAGGTTGTATCGCGCCAGGGGTGGGGGTGGGGTCCTGAGGAGGAGGTGGATGTCAGGGAACTGCCATCAGTGCCGGAGGGAGAGAGCAAGCTCCAGAGGGATTCCAGAGAGCGTCCCGGGATTGGGAGAGGCAGCCCAACTTCTGGGGAAGAGAATCAGCGTAGCACCAGTGGAGAAGGGGGGCAGATGGGGGAATCGGCGAGGCAGTCCCATGACTCCTTGCCGGGGACCAGTGGGGAGAGTAAGGGTCCTCCGCTGCCTACGCCCTCCTTGCGCAGAAGGCTTCCGCGCAGGGAGAGTAGGAGGAGACTAGGCGTCAAAGAGCTTCTTTGCCGGAAGAAGTTTAAGAAACGCCCACTGACGGATTCTGCCAGCGATTGAGACAGCCACGGGTGAGTGGCTGTCCGGACAGAAAAGGTTCACTCAGGCACCCCAGCCAGGTGTTGGCACCGGCTTACGCACGAGCAACCCCTAGAACCATTACAATACCCTTCCTCGTTTGTGGAATATCCAAATCTGTTATTCCCAGGAGGCAGGCCTCTGGTTTTTTGTTGAAAGAGATCTTTAGCATTTTTTGCAGTTCTGTGTGGATCCTCTCCCAGAATACCTGTATTTTCCTACATATCCACCACATATGGTAGAATGTTCCTGATTCACCGCATCTCCAACAATTACTTGACACATTTTTATACATTTTTGAAAGTTTCCATGGTGTTAGATACCATCGATGTTGCATTTTTTGAAAGTTCTCTCTAATCGTGTAACAATTTGTGAATTTCCAATTGATCTTCCATAAATTTTCCTACTGGGCCATGGTTATTGAATGGCCAAAATCCTGGGACCACCTCACCATTGCCAATGTTACCTCCTCATTTTGGAATACATTTTGGGATACATTTTGGAAAGAGTTTTTCTTTTAGAATTTATAAGATCAGATTCGAATTGGGAAATCTCTGTTGATAACCCCTTTTGTTTGTCAGATTTAAATTTTTCAAATAACTGATGACAACCAGTCTGAGATGTGTTCTCTCATTTCCTCAAAGTTTTTAAATTTTATTTGGTTATCTTCATTTTTTAGAAGTGTTTTATATGTTGGCCAGCTTTCCTGAGTATTTTTCCGTTTTACTGTTACGGCTTCTATTGGAGAAGTCCACCACGGGACTTTAGGCTCCATCAGGTCTTTATATTTTTCCCATACAGCAAAGAGTGATTTTCTTATTATATGGTTGGTAAATTTTTTATGAATTTTCGCCTTTCCATATATCAGGTAGGCGTGCCATCCCCAGCGGTTGTCAAAACCTTCTAGGTCCAGGAGGTCCGGATCCTGCAACGTGCACCAATCTTTTAGCCAGGTAAAACAGGCTGCCTCATAGTAAAGTTTTAAGTCGGGTAGGGAAAAGCCTCCTCTCTCTTTTATGTCTATTAAGGTCAGGTGTTTAATCCTAGGTTTTTTCCCTTCCCACAGGAATTTGGAAATTTCTCTTTGCCATATCTTGAGACAACCTGCTTCACCCAGTATTGGAATCATTTGAAATAAAAAGATTAATTTTGGAAGCACATTCATCTTTATAATGGAAATCCTACCCAGAAATGTTAATTTTAGTTTACTCCAGGTTACAAATTTTTTTCTAATCTCTAACCAAGTTTTGGTGTAATTATCCTGAAATAGGTTTATGTTCTTGGGGGTGATCCAAATACCCAAGTATTTCGCTTTTGAGGAGATTTTCAGGCCCAATATTTTTTCTAAGTCGTCCTTTTCTTCTGTGGTTACATTTTTAACAAGCATTTTTGTTTTTGTTATATTCAGCTTAAAGCCTGCCACTTCTCCAAATTCTTTAATCAATTCCAGCACTCTTTTCAGACTTTCTTTAGGGTTTTCAGTCATAACAAGTAAATCGTCCGCAAAAGCTTTAATTTTATATGTTTTGTTTCCCAGAGTGATGCCTTTAACAAGCTGATCCTTTCTTATCTGATTGTTCAAGACTTCCATCACCAAGATAAATATCAGTGGTGACAGTCGGCAGCCCTGTCCTGTTCCCTTGTTTATTTTGCACTCCACAGTAATTCTTCCATTTTGCATATTGTTCCGAATAGATGGCATTTATTCCTTTACAAATATTTTCTCCCAGTCCGATTTCTTCCATTAATTTTTTCATAAACTTCCAGGACACGTTGTCAAAAGCTTTTTCAGCGTCCACCAACATAATAGCTGCTGGTTTATCAATTTTAATATCCAAATATTCTAATACATTAAGCACACATCTAATATTGGATTGCATAAATCGTCCGGGAAGAAATCCGGTTTGATCTTTATGAATTATCTCTTTCAGCACCATTTTTAATCTATTTGCAAGAATGTCTGCAAATATCTTGTAATCGTTATTTAGCAGTGCAATGGGTCTGTAAATTGGCCATGTTTGAGGCACCTGTTCCCTGTTTGTGGATAAGAGTAATAAAGCTGTCCTTCCAGGTTTTCGGTAGCTTTCCATTTGCCAGAATATTATTCATTAGGTCTTTCATGGGAAGAAATAATGCTTGTTCTAACTTTTTATAGTAATTAGCTGGGAGACCATCTGGGCCCGGTGTCTTTCCTAATTTTGATCTCTGTATAGCTTGTTGCACCTCCATAGCTGTTATTGGTGAGTTCAAGATTTCAGCTTTTTCCTTAGGTATTATTGGTAGTTTATTTTTGCCCAAATAATCAATTATTTTTTCTAGAGTCTCTGGACCTTCTTTGTATAGTTTTCCGAAAAAACTAGCAAAGTTTTTACTAATTTCCTTCGATTCTTGAATCCATTTGTCTTCAATTTTAATTTTATTGATAATTCTATCTTCCTTTTTCTTCTTTAATTGCCAGGCCAGAAGTTTACCAGGTTGATTTGCAAACTCAAAATTTCTATGTCTCAACCATTTTATCTTCCATTCTATCTTTTCGTTTATTATCATGGAGAATTGCGTCTGTAAAATTTTTATATTTTGCTTAATTAGTTCATCATCTGGTTTTTGGAAAAGGATCCTTTCCTTTTTTCTAATTTCCTCCCAGATCTCCATTTTCTTCTCCTCCTTTATTTTCCATTGGAATGTGTTTTGTTGGATAAAGAAGCCTCTTATGACGGCTTTACCCGCGTCCCAAACCGTCTCTAGATCTACTCCTTTATTTAAATTAAACTTAAAATATTCTTCTAAGATTTGCTTGGCCTTCTGTACAGTTTTTTCATCGTTTAACATACTCTCATTAAGTTGCCACCTTTTAACCTTTTCTTCTTTTCCTTTAAAGTTAACCCAGACCGCGCTGTGATCTGAAATTGTCCTTGGATGGATTTCTGCTTTTGTAATATTATTTAATAAATCCTTTGTTGTCCAGATCGCGTTGATTCGTCCTGCCGATTTATGTGGCTCTGAATAATGTGTAAATTCTTTCTCTGTTGGATTCTTAAACCTCCTAGCGTCAAACAAATTCAGGAGTTCTATTAATTGGAAAAATGTAGTTGGGAGTTTGTTCTGCCTCTTTTCTTTCTTCTTTATTGTTCTGTCCATGTTTGGATTGACTACTCCATTAAAATCTCCTAATAATATAATTTCCCCCCCTAAATATTCTATGACTTTTTCTTCCAAGAATTGATAGAATTCAGATTTTCTTTCATTTGGTGCATAAATTCCAATAACTATCACTTTTTCATTATTGATCTTAACTTCTATAATCACTGTTCAACCTTTTTCATCATTGTACAGTGATGAAATGGTGAAGAAGTGAGGTTCATAGACCACAGAATCATAGAGTTGGAAGGGACCAAGAGGGTCTTCTAGCCGAACCCTCTGCAATGCAGGAATCTTTTTGATAAGGTGGGGCTTGAACCCACAACCCCGAGAATCTCATGCTCTACCAACTGAGTTATCCCAGGACTCGGATCAAATTCAGGCGATAGGATTGCAATGAATCGGGAGCAAAGCTTTTGTATGAATATATTACCTCAAGTTATTCTGATGCTTCCAAATGCACTGGTACAAATAAATTTTCATATTGAACAATTATTATTATTATTATTATCATCATCATCATCATCATCATCATCTAGGCAATTTGGACAACTTCCAGCAAAATATAAAAACATAACAAGACATCAGACATTAAAAACTTCCCGATTCTGCTTCTTTGACAGAAGCTGACAAATTTAGGACAGATGCTCTATATCAGCTCAATGACAGGGAACCAGGCAGAGGGCCTTCTTGGTAGTGGCACCTGCTCTGTGGAACGCTCTCCCAACAGATGTCAGTGAAATAAGCATCTATCTGACTTTTATAAGACATCTGAAGGCAGCCCTGAATGGAGAAGCTTTTAATGTTTGAAGCTTCATTGGTTTTTAAAAATTATCCTGTTGGGAGCTGCCCTGGTGGCTGGGGAAACCCAGCCAGATGAGCGGGTATAAATAATGTGGTTGTTATCATATTATTATTATGCGTAATTGAATAGCAGTTCCTGGAAACCGCTGGCAGGGAGAGATGCTCTTGGGCTCCCATCCTCCTTGCAGGCTTGGCCACCTTAAGGAGCCAGTGCTGAGATTCCTGCATTGCAGGGGGTTGGACTAGATGGCTCTCAGGGTCCCCTTCCCTGTCTACAATTCTATGATTCTAACTGGGTGCGGGACTAGATGGGCTTGATCAAACTACAGGGCTCTTTGTGCGATCTGTGTGTGTGTGAGTGAGTGAGTGAGAAAGAGCGTACCTTCAGGGAGAGGCCACGTCTCTTCTTTGCAAGCAGGACAAATGAGCTGCAGCCCGCCCCCCCTGCGACTTCCCTGCCTGCTCTCTCTCCACCCCCAACCCCAATTATGGGTATTGCATTGCATTGCACAACCCCCCCCCCCAAGCTTGCTGCACCCCGAGGCGCTTTGCACTCACCGGATTCCTTGCAGGACAAGGACAGTGCATGACGGCAGAGGGGGCGGGTCAGCTGTTCCGCTTAAACCACGCCCCCTTCCCAAGTCAGTATCGAGCAGCAGCACACTCCCCTCTAGCAGCTTCACTCTCTGGCTTTAACCCTTAAGGCAACGAGCATCTGTTCCCTATACTCGAAGCCCAGGTTCCCTCCCTCCTCTCCCCATTGGCTGGGTACTGCAATTATCCCGCCCCCGGAGATCTCCTGCCTCCCAGGCGGGAGCTCCCATTCCCGTCCCCGCTGCCCAGGGTCGCTGCCACCATCGCCAGGATTTCGGGTTAGTGCAAAGCCAGCGACGGGGAAGGAGGGAAGGGGCTTGGCAAGGGGTGGGGGGTCCAGGATGAGAAGCCCCGGGACGGGGAGAAGAAGAGAAGGGAGGAAAGGGAGCTGTTTCTCTTAATGGGGCCTTGAAGGAGGGGGGGGGGTTCCGCTGTGGAAAGAGAGAAGCTTCTTCCTGCCCGGATCTGGTGCAAAGGGAGTTGCAGGGAAGGAGGCGGGAAAGGGGTGAGATTTGAGTATTGCTAGCAAGGCTCGCAATAAAATAATGATAATACTAATAATAATACTAATAATAATAATAATACCCTGCCCATTGTCTGGGTTTCCCCAGCCACTCTGAGCGGCTTCCAACAAAATAAAAAACACCCAAAGCAACCAAACATTGAAGTCTTTTGTAGAAATGGCCTTCGATTTTAAAGAAATGCCCTCTTTAAGAAATCACGTGGTGTCAATATGCATGTTGTCCTCGAGGTGCAAACACACATAGCATGAGCAAGCAAGCAGTGCTCCAAAGTGCTTCTCTTGAGAACTTGCCATCTAGGTTGTTTACTAATGGCAAAAGCTCCTGTATGTTCCATGGAATCTACTCTCAGGCTGTTGTAAGCCAGAAAATCACTTATCTCTTCAGTTTACACCAATAAAACTCAGAAACAGGAGGAGTTAGGAGTCTAACATTGTTTATTGCAAAGCAATAGGTTACAGTTTGATCGTTCCACAAAACTGCAACCCTGCCTGGTGTTCCAGGCAGTGATATTTATATATGTAATGCCAAACAAAGCATTTGAATTTCCACCAATCGTATACAGTACAGTACATCAGAGATGTCCAAGTGGTCGACCACAATCGACAGGTAGTCTTCTGTGTTGTTTTGGGTCATTTATTGGACCCTTGAAGGCCCCTCCCCTCTCTGCAACCACTTCTGCGCATGCTCCTGTTCTCTTTTTGCTCAGCAGTTCCTTGTTGTTTTTTTAAATAATTTTTATTACATTTTCAGTTTTTTGTAATCACAATATCCATACATAAATCAAGAAGCTGAAACATCGCTCTATCCGAGCATCGACCTCCTCTCGCCCCTCATTCTGACTTTCATACATGTTTACCTTATACTTAGCATTTCTATAGCCACTTTTTTACCTTCTCTCTTATTTTTATATTTCCTCTTATTAAATGCAAATCAGTTCCTTATATTGTCATTACGAAACATTTCAACCTAAAGCTACAAACCTTTTCAGATGTTTACAATATTCTTTCATATATAATATAAATTTGCTCCAGTCTTTTTGAAACAGTTCGTCGCGCTGATTCCGGATCTTCCCCGTCAGCTTTGCTAACTCTACGTATTCCACCATCTTACTCCGCCATTCTTCCAATGTTGGAATCTCCTGTAATTTCCATTTCTGAACCAGAAGAATCCTTGCGGCCGTTGTGGCACACATAAATAGATTCACATCTTTTTAAAAAATTTCATCTCCAATTAGACCTAACAAAAATAACTGGTTTTTTACTGAAATTGTATTTAAAGATCTTTTTTAATTCATTGTAAATTGTACCCCAATAAGTTTTCACCCTAGTACACGTCCACCACATATGGAGGAAATTCCCCTCCTTTTCCTTACATTTCCAACAGTTTTTATCCTGATTTCTATACATTTTTGCAAGGTTGGCCGGTCTCATGTACCATCGATACGTCATCTTCATTTGATTTTCTTTGAGTGACATACATGCTGTGAATTTAATGGTTTTGGTCCATAATATTTTCCATTCTTCAAAATCAATATTATGTCCCAAATCCTGGGCCCATTTGATCATAACACTTTTTACCTCGTCATCCTTTGTGTGCCACTCCAATAATAGCTTGTACATTTCCGACAGTGTTTTCCTTTTACTACTCAACAATTCAGTCTCTAGTTTTTATTTGATGCTACCAAACCCAGTTCTCTTGCTATCTTCTCTGAATACATCCTGCAATTGGTGATTCTGCAATCAATCAGTTAATTTTTCTCTCAGTTCTTCAAATGGCTTTACCTTTAATTTGTTATCCACTTCCATTAACAGGTCTTTGTATGTTGCCCGTTCACTTCCCATGTCTTTCTTTTTTACTGCAAAGGCTTCCAATGGAGAAAGCCACCACAGGGTTTTACATTCAACCAGTGTTTTGTATCTATTCCAAACTTCGTATAATGATTTCCTAATGGTGTGATTTAAAAAACCTCTTACATATTTTAACCAGCAGTTCCTTGTTTTAATGTTTATTGTTGCCAAAAGAATCTAATTTTTTCTTGCTTCCCCCGCCTCCTTAAAACGTCCCTTTGGATTTTCACGTTCCTGATATTCATCATTGCCTCATTTTATTATAATACACATGCGCAACAAGCACTGGCAATTTCTGCTGAATAAGTTCTGATCCCTACCACGTTCTGTGACATTGTGTTGGTGTGCGTGTTGGGAACCTGTGTTACATGCAGCCATTTGCATCATGTGGCGACTCATGTTCTAGCTTTCTGCTGTATCTTTGTGATTCCCGTATTAGCTGTATTTCTGCCCGAATTGGGAGGTGGCAACTTGCAAAATAGCCAGTTTCATAAAGCACAGGCTACCATAACTTCTTTATTAGAAGCATACTCAAGGATTTAAAGGGGTACACATTGTTACATTTATTGTGGCCCTTTGGGCAACTGCCACAAGGCCACTACTGCCCATACCATGCCAGCCTTAGGAAGGGAGAAGGGACAGGCAGACGGAAGGAATTCCCAAAGGTGTTTGAAAATGGGTGGAGGCTCTTGGGAAGCGGGTGCCCAATAGGGGCTTCTACAGGGGCAGCAGAATGTTTTGGGCAGAATCCCTGCAGGGGCTCTGAAACTCCCTTGGCTTCTTCCTTCCTCCCAGGAAGCTACAACTTGCCCTGACTTCTGTGCTCCTGAAGAAGTTGAACCTGCAAACCTGGTCAGGATGGACGGAGGAAGATGGACAGTTGACCTGGTCAAGCTGTCTCCTGCATCCCTCCCTACGACCTCTGAGCATCCCCTCCCGGGACCCTCGGAGAAATCTGGTGAGTTTCAGGGGAGAGGAGATGGGGACATGGATGGCTGGATGGTGGAGGGAGAAAGAGGAAAAGATGGAGAGGAGACCAAAGGCAGGAAGGGCCAGGCAGGAAGAAGGGAGGGAGGGAGGGAGGGAGGGAGGGAGGGGTGAGGCCTTCTCTAAAGCAGCTCTTTGTTTTTGGAATCTCTGGTGTTATTTCCACTGCAGGATTAAGTGACGATAATGATGTTGTACAGCAATCCAGAAAAATGGGTGAAGGGGGCTATTGAAATGCTTCCTGTCATTAATTATATTTCATATATTTAAATAGTTTATGTTACTTTTTTTTTTTAAAGACTGGGTCAGAGTGATACATTCCACCAGCATCAAAATACAGTAGATGCATGCACCTCCCCAGTTTCGTGGGCTTTGGAGACAAAGGACCTGTTATCATGATACACAGTTCATGTGGCTGGAGGCTCTGCACATAGGATTGGGCATATGAAGACCGAGGGTGGCCAGTATTATAACCAAATAGTGTAAACTTGCCATTCTTACAAACGGATTGTGAGTGAGTGGGATAATAATTTATAGCGCCCCTGTAATTCTGTCCCTCCATAAGCTTACATGGAGCTAAATGGTACAACCTTGGTACAAATTTCAAAATAAGTGCACAAAACCAACAAAGAGACTCACAGATTTATAGTGGCACCAGCTTTCCTAATCAAGAGTTCCCTTTGTCAGACTGCAGCCCACAAAAACTTAGGTCATAATACCTTTATGAGCCTTTTAGGCCTGCAAAAGATGAATAAACAGAAGCACAGGAGACAGTGACTGCCAGCAACTAGGGTAGCTTGAAAAAAATGATTAGACTGATGTCTGTGCTCTGCCCTCACAGTCCTAGGCAATAATGCTTCTTAATACTAGTTTCTGGAAAGCACAGGAGGGCAGAGGGCTCTTGGGCTGAAATCTTGCTTGCTGGTTTCCTACAGGCTTCTGCTTGGCCACTGTGAGAACAGGATGCTGGACTAGGTGGGCCTTTTCCCAATCCAGTAGGCTCTGTTTAGGGTCTAATATATTGCAATATTTTTACACTTACATGTGGCATAAGAACATTTCAGTTTTACTTCTTACTCATAGGAGAGACTGCTGTTGGAGCCTGAGATCCTTTCCTCACTTGAAAAAGAAAAAGACAGATGTGTCTTATAAGCCAGTCTTATAAGCCAGTTCCACCGTAGATATCTATTATAAAATGATGGTGCTTTCTTAAATGTGAATGGAGTGATCTGTTACGATATAGAAGCAATGCAGCTGCGAGCTGCTAGCTTGAAAACATCACATGATGTTGGGACTGTCCGTGGGAAACAGAGGGCACCTGAATTAGCTCAGAGTGTAATATGAGCTGTACAGGAAGTGTTTGTCTCTCGACTGCTGGAGTTTGAAGAGAGCAGTCATGTTTTTTGTAACGCTGCAAAGACAGAAATAAAGGCATGTAAATACGTTTCTGTCTATCTCTTTCCCCTGCCGGGGGGGGCAACAAAGAGAGGGGGGTGTTCTTCTCACGCTGAGAAGGATCGCCTATTGCGACCTCTACCTGGATCTTGCTGAGGAATGCAGACAGGGAGGTCAACAGGAGACCAAGCCGGGTGCCTGGGAGTGTTGACAGTTTCTCCTGATAAAGGCTTGATTTCCGACATGATCATGGGTTGCTCTTGCCATTATCTCATCTTTATTCCTAAAAATTTGGAACTTGGAGACAGTGGACAATGGAATGAAAATAAGAGAAGGTGCACATGGGACTTCACATGTGTTCAGTTCCTTTCTTGTCTTTTTTAAAAGTCTAACAGGATTCTCTCTCCCCCCCCCCACTCCCAAACAGGTGAGGAAGACGATGGTCAGAATTCTACGGAGCCATCTGTGAATTCATTGGGAAGAACAAAGAAACAGTTTAAATGCAGGGAATGTGGAATGTGCTTTAGTCACTGTGGAAGAATGAGGATACACCAAGGAACTCACATGGGGGAGAAACCATTTGAATGCATGGAGTGCGGAAAGAGCTTCCATAAAAGTGGAACATTTAGAATACATCAACGAACTCACACGGGGGAGAAACCATTCAAATGTATTGAATGTGGAAAAAACTTCAGTCAAAGTGGAAACCTTAGAATACATCAACGAACTCACACAGGGGAGAAACCATTCAAATGTATTGAATGTGGAAAGAGCTTCAGTCAAAGTAGTCACCTTAGAATACATCAACGAACTCACACAGGGCAGAAACCATTTAAATGTATTGAATGTGGAAAGAGCTTCAGTCGTAGTGAAACACTTAGAATACATCAACAAACTCACACGGGGCAGAAACCATTTAAATGTATTGAATGTGGAAAGCGCTTCAGTCATCGTGGAGCCCTTAGAAGCCATCAACGTACTCACACAGGGGAGAAACCATTTACATGTATTGAATGTGGAAAGAGCTGCAGTCAAAGTGGAAACCTTAGAATACATCAACAAACTCACACGGCGGAGAAACCGTTTAAATGTATTGAATGTGGAAAGCGCTTCAGTCATCGTGGAGCCCTTAGAAGCCATCAACGTACTCACACAGGGGAGAAACCATTCAAATGTATTGAATGTGGAAAGAGCTTCAGTCAAAGTGGTCACCTTAGAATACATCAACGAACTCACACAGGGGAGAAACAATTTACATGCATTGAATGTGGAAAGAGCTTCAGTCGTAGTGGAACACTTAGAAGACATCAACGAACTCACACAGGGGAGAAACCATTTAACTGTATAGAATGTGGAAGGGGCTTCAGGCGTAGTGGTCACCTTAGAAGACATCAACAAACTCACACGGAGAAACCATTTAGTTGCATTGAATGTGGAAAGAACTTCAGTCAAAGTGGAGACCTTAGAATGCATCAACAAACTCACATAGGGGAGAAACCATTTAAATGTATTGAATGTGGAAAGAGCTTCAGTCTTAGTGGAAACCTTAGAAGACATCAACGAACTCACACAGGGGATAAACCATTTAAATGCATTGAATGTGGAAAGAGCTTCAGTCATAGTGGAGACCTTAGAATACATCAACGAACTCACACAGGGGAGAAACCATTTAAATGCATTGAATGTGGAAAGAGCTTCAGTCGTAGTAGAACACTTAGAATACATCAACAAACTCACATAGGGGGGAAATTGTTTAAATGTAGGGAGTGTGGAAAGAACTTCAGTCAAAGTAGACACCTTAGGAAACATCAGCTAACTCACACAGGGGGGAAACCACAGATGTAGGGAATGTGGAAAGAGCTGCAGATGCAGTGGAGACCTTAATACTCATAAGCAAATTCACACAGATGAAAAGCCATATAAATGTATGCAGTGTTCCACTCAGTTTTCACTCTGCTTCATAAAGGCAGAAATCAATTTTAAATGCATGGAACCTGTGTGATGTTCTGGTGTTTGTATTGAAATTTGTATACACACATATATGTGTTAAAGTAATGAGGAGATTTCACCCCTCCCATATCCAAGAATCTGCTGATGTTCTCTGCTGATTCTCTAGAGAGGAGGGGTGGTTTCTGCTCTCTACTTATTTCGCCCCAACCTCACATCAAAGAGAGAGAGACTGAGTTTTAGAGAGAGCGAGATAAGGTTGCTGCTAAGAGCAGCTGCAGACACTCAGTGCAGTTCAGCATTTTTCATTTAGACTTCATTTAGCTCTGCATATAGTTGTGTATTATAGTTGTAGATAGAATAAAGAAGATATTCTACAGAGCTGCTCTCCGAGTCGTTTATGCTCTGCTATACTCTGCTGTGCGACAACTGTCTTCTTGTTGGAGTGAATCCGGTGCTCACAACTCTAAGCTGTGAGTCCACAGCACTTTGACCTGTTCCTGTATAGAAGGTGGTCTCTGGAAGTGCTACCCAGCTCGCCTAGCCCAGTCAGGGCTGAAGTGGATGAGTCCAGTTGGTGGCTCAAGGGCGATGCTGACAAGTCACATATAGTAAATGTACAAAATAACTTGCTAGTTGTTGCTAGATAAAAAGGGGAAGAGTGTGAATCTGGAATGTTCAAGGTGTGTGATGAATCTGTTGAGTTTTGACCTCCGGCCTTCAATGCCAAAGTGATGGGCTGCCCTTGTCTTGTGGATCAGCATCTGTCAGGCTTCAGGGAATTGGCTTCCTTCCCCCTTGGCCGTAGATAAGCAGAACAAAGGGAAAGGAGTCTTCTTACCCGTTAGAAACTTTAATGATCCCAGCGAGAGAACAAAGAACCCGTCTTCTAGGAATGGCGGTGCTCCCAATGAAGAGGTCCACCCCCTCACATCCCTAGTCACCCCGTCACTTCTGCGTCTCCTAACCTGAGCCTGTACCCGCTGTGCGTTTTGTCCTGCCACTTTTGCAACTCTCCTTGACCTTGGGGAAAGCGGATGGATGCTTTCCAGAGACAGTGAATCTGTTATCTCTCTCCCCCCCCCCGAGTTTATTCTCCAAGCTGTTCCCCATCCAGTATTTCCCAGCTTTTGCCTTCTGATTGACTTCCCGCTCCTCCCCTGCTCGGGTGGCGAGCCTATTTGGGCTTGCCCATGAAGGCTGATGGATCCTGATAGATTCCATCAGGCCTTGCGGGACCCTGCTCCTCCTGGCGACTCATTAGATGACCTTGTCGAGGACTGGAATAACCGGCTATTGGCAGCCATCGATGAGGTCGTCTAAGCACCCTCTGCGACCCCATCGAAACCGGGCCCCTTGGTTTACTGAAGAGCTCCAGAAAATGAAGCGGGATCTGAGACGGCTAGAGCAAGTATGGCGATGGACTCGTGACGGAACATCTTATAGGACACTTATGAAAGCCTATGAGATGGCTGTGAAAGCTGCTAAGAAATCTTACTTCGCAGTTTCCATTGCATCTGCTAGCTCTCGCCTGGCACAACCTTTTAGAATAATTAGGTTGAGAACGTCCTTAGGAGGACAACCAAATTTAAGCACAAATTCAACCCATAGCTGTGAGGCATTCGCGAGCTTTTTTGTGGAGAAAGTCCTGTTGCTCTTCCGTGACCTCCCTGCCAATTGAGATACATTGACTGTCTTCGGGTCCAGTGTTGGACCATTTCGATCGGGTACTCCCTGCTGATGTGGATAGATTCCTCCAAGCTGGTAGGCCCACCACCTGCCTCCTCGATCCGTGCCCATCTTGGCTGATTAGGGCATGTCCAGATGTCGCGTGGACCCCCTGGTTGAAATTATCAATTTGTCCCTTGGCATGGGGACATTCCCAGGGGAACTGAAGGAAGCAGTAGTGTGTCCGCTCTTAAAGAAAACGTCACTAAAAAATTACAGAGCTTTGAAAAATTAAAAAACAGAGTGCGAGATTGGCTCCATTATTACCAAATAATGGAGGCATACAATCAGGACAAAAAATTAGGTTTTCAAGTGGAAAAATCAAAGTTGGAAACAGAATTGTTAGACCCTAAAGTTAAGAATTTGTCAAGAATGTATAACTTCCTACTGAAATGGAATACTCGGGGATGAAATGGTGAAATCTGCTATGATTAAATGGGCACAGGATGTTGGACATAACATTATGATGGCTGACTGGGAACAGTTACGGACCACTGGTATGAAGTTTACGGCATGTAATACCTTAAAAGAGAATTTAATGAAAATGATTTACAGGTGGTACATAACACCAGTCAAGCTTGCAAAAATCTATCATTTGCCCGATAATAAATGTTGGAAATGCAATGAAACTGAAGGCACTTTCTTTCACCTTTGGTGGACATGCCCAAAGATTAAGGCATTCTGGGAGATGATCTTTAATGAAATGAAAAAGGTATTTAAATATACCTTCTTAAAGAAACCAGAGGCCTTTCTCCTGGGCATGGTGGGCCAATTGGTGCCAAAGAAGGATAGAGTTTTTTTCATGTATGCTACAACAGCAGCAAGAATATTCATCGCAAAGCACTGGAAGACACAAGACCTACCTACCAGGGAAGAATGGCAGATGAAGCTGATGGATTACATGGAATTGGCGGAAATGACTGGCAGAATCCGAGACCAGGGAGAAGCGTCGGTGGAAGAAGATTGGAAAAAATTTAAAGCTTATTTACAGAAATATTCTAAAATTAATGAATGTTAGAAAGATGCTGGAAAGAAGTTATATGACTTTAGTAGAAATATTATAAAGAATTAAGTATGAATAGCTGACATTGGGTAAAGGTGTAAATTAAAGTTTAAAATTTCGTTAAATTAAATTATGGAACTAAATTTGTGAAAGAGGGAAAGGACTTGCTAGAATATTTAATTGAACTAGAATACAAAAAAGGAGGTGTGAGGAAGTCGAGGAAATAAGCTAATGAAAGATAAGGATATGAAAATATGGGGGTCTTTTGTATGTTTGTTTGTTCTCTTTTGGGTTTTTTTTAATGTTTTTCTTTTCTTTTCTTTTCTTCTTTTGGTATTGTTGATGTTTTGTATATTTCTTTCTTGTTTTTCTTTTCTTTTTTGTAATGTTTAAACTTTAATAAATATTTTATAAAAAAAAAGAAAAGAAAATGTCACTAGATCCTTTAGACCTATCCAATTACCGCCCAGTTTAAAATCTTCCATATCTGGGTAAGGTAATTGAGAGAGCGCTTGCTGAACAGCTTGGTAGGTTTCTGGAGGAAACATCTGCTTTAGATCCATTTCAGTCAGGGTTCCGTCCTGGTTTCGGGACCGAGACTGCTCTGGTTGCCCTAACAGATGATCTCCGTAGACAATTGTATCGAGGCGAGTCAGGACTGCTGATTCTTTTAGATTTGTCAGCAGCCTTTGACATGGTCGATCATGATCTTCTGGACCACTGCCTTGCTGACATGGGGATACAGGGCATAGCCCGTAAATGGCTGTGCTCCTTTATCTCTGGTCGGGGACATGGGGTGGCGCTAGGGAGGGAGATGTCGTCACGCCACTCCTTGGTGTGTGGAGTGCCGCAGGGCGCAATCCTCGCCCCAATGCTTCTTAACATCTTTATGCACCCCCTTGCCCAGATTATCCGGAGCTTTGGGCTGGGCTGTCACCAATATGCTGATGACACTCAGCTCTATCTGCTGATGGATGGCCACACCGACTTGGCCCCGGACACACTGACCAGATGCTTGGAAGCTGTGGCTGGTTTCATGGGAGCCAATTGACACTAAATCCTTCGAAGACAGAGGTCCTATGGCTGGATAGGGATGGCATGGGAATGAGGGACCAACTCCCTTCTCTTGAGGGGGCCCAATTAGTGCCATTGCCTTCCGTTAAGAGTTTCCATGGAGGTGCAGGTTACAGCAACAGCCAAGGCGACATTTTTCCACCTTCGCCGCATCAAGCAGTTGGCCCCTTACCTTTCCCGCCCCAACCTGGCCACAGTGATCCATGCAACAGTCACCTCCAGGCTTGACTACTGTAATTCGCTCTATGTGGGGCTGCCCTTGAAGCTGTCCCAGAAACTCCAGCGGGTGCAGAATGCTACAGTGAGGCTCCTCACGGGGTCTCTGCCATGGGAACATATTCACTCAGTGCTTTTCTAGCTGCACTGGCTCCCGGTGGAGTACAGGGTCAGATTTAAGGTGCTGCTTTTGACCTCTAAAGCCCTTCACAGGCTAGGACCTTTGTACCCACCTTGTACCTACGGGACCGCCTCTCCCGGTATGCCCCACGGAGGACCTTAAGTTCCATAAATAGCAACACCCTAGTGGTCCTGGGCCTTAAGGAAGTTAGATTGGCTTCAACCAGAGCCAGGGCCTTTTCAACACTGGCTCTGGCCTGGTGGAAAGCTCTGTCTCATAAGACCAGGGCCCTGCAGGATCTGATTTCTTTCCGCAGGGCCTGTAAGACAGAGTTGTTCTGCCTGGCCTTTGGCTTGGAGCCAATTTGATACCCTCCCCCTCTTTCTTTTCTTTTCTCCTGTGATGAGGGTGCGTTTTAATATCTTAATGTTTCAATATTTTAATGTTGTATTTTAATCTTGTTTTTAAGTTGTAGTCATTCAACTTGTTTTTATTATTGCTTGTCAGCCACGTGGAGCCCGGCCTTGGCTGGGGAGGGCAGGGTATAAATAAAAATTATTATTATTATTATTATTATTATTATTATTATGAACTATGTTCCTCTGCAAACCACTGTTCCAAATCTATACAGTCCTCCTGCTCCTGGGAAGATTCAGGGGGAGGCTCCCACGAATGCGCCTCAGTGCAGTTCTCCTCAGCTGGGTCCCTGGTTAGGTTTTGGTTTAGGGGAGCAAGCATGGGCCTGGTCCTTGGGTGGGGGCGAGGGGAGAAGGGAAGAGAAGTAGAAGGGATGCTTCTTTTTCTGTGCAAGGCTAGTTCTTGTTTCTCCCAAGTATGCGCCTGTAATCAGTGAGTGTGCATTTAGCAGGAGAGCATCCCTTCGTCTCGTAGCCTCAGATGCTTCAGGAGCCATTAGGGTGAAGCGTGTGTATCACACATGTGCCGTGAGAGGAATGGGGGGGGGGGCGGTAAATAACTGTTGGGGTGCTTAAAAGGAGGCCGTTGTTTCATGAGGGGGGCGGGGGGAGGAGAGCCTTAGCGATGCCAAACAGAAAGAGCTAAACGTGACTATAGGATACATGTGGTTGCTACTCTGACTTTGAAGCTGGGCAGTGGGAGTGGCACATGCTTCTGCTAAAAGCAGATCTAGGGAAGATTAAGTTAATTGCAACCTTAAACACACTTGGGTCCCATTAGAGAGGATTCTCATGAGGCCGGAGGAACATCGCCCGGCTGTGAGGCGTGAAGGCCACTCCCTGCAAGGCCTTTCCCACCTGGCCTAGGGGGCGGGGCCCAGACTCACCCAGCCCTACTATGTTAAATTTGTATTCTGTAGTTGACTTCCTTTGTAATGTTTTATTTTGAAATCTTTAAGATAATGTTTTAGTTTTCTGTTATGTTGCTTTGACAGTATACTCTATATTTCGCTTTTTTCACATTGTTTTATTTATGTTTTATTGATTTAATATGCTTTAACACACTTTGAGGTTTTTCTTAAAAATATAAAGGGTATAGAAATTAAACAAAAAAATAAATAAATGTATAGAGCAGGGATCTCCAACATGGGGTTGCTCACATGTTGGGCAACAACGCTTATAAGCTTCAGCCCATACGGCCAAGGTTGATGGGAGTTGTATTTCAAAAGCTCAGGGGTGGAAAATCTCATGATTCTTACAACTTGTCATCATGAATAATTACAGTGGTACCTCAGGTTAAGTACTTAATTCGTTCCAGAGGTCCGTTCTTAACCTGAAACTGTTCTTAACCTGAAGCACCACTTTAGCTAATGGGGCCTCCTGCTGCGCCGCCGGAGCACGATTTCTGTTCTTATCCTGAAGCAAAGTTCTTAACCTGAAGCACTATTTCTGGGTTAGCGGAGTGTGTAACCTGAAGCGTATGTAACCCGAGGTACCACTGTATAGGTAAAACTTTTGTTGATACAGAGCTCATTTTTAGCTTCCGGGAGCAGCTGGTCACTTCTGCTTTATAAGCAAAACCAAATATATTGAAACACTTTACATTAAAACCAAATTTCAGAACAGAGACAAACCAAACTTTTTTTAAAAACACACACCCGTTTTTTTACTTTACAAACCATTATCTTCTCAATCCAAGATTTGCTTTTCATATGTATAAAAATACTTTGTTAGCAAGGGGGTACAGAAATAATAATAAAAAAGCTACAATAAAAGCAGTATCAGCATTTAAAAAGAAATGCTAGTGGATGTTCAAGGCATTGAGTTACAAATGAAGGCAAAGATCCAACCATTGCTAGGTGGAGCCTGGAGACATAATCCTAGAATCAACCCCTGCCCCCCCAGCCCGCTTTTGCCTGTAAATGTACTTGATTCAAAGATCACATAAATTATAGTTTTTGTCATTAATTCTGATGGGTGGGGCGAGTTAAAAGTCACCCACCGCATGGAGATATATTTGGGTTTGAGAGGCAGGTGGTCCACTGCTGGACGGCCATCTTGACCGGAATCTTTCTGAAGGCCTTGTCTTCTTCAACCCAGGTAGGCCTTGGAATTCAGAATGCTTTGGAACTGAATTGACGCGACAGAAGCAAGAGGATGGGCAATGAATTCTGATGGCTTTCTTGGAACAGAAATGTATTTGGAAGACACTGTGCTGAAGAGATATATTTGCAAAAAGCAAAAAAACTTCACAGCCCACTCCGCAAATTATCTAGGCTGCTACCTCTTTAAAATAGTTCTTGCTTGTGAATCAAAGTTAAAAATCCTATACTTTAAAAATCACTTGGGCAGAAGTTCTGTAGCAGAAAATGAATTGAAAAACCCAGTTCTAATGCTTTGTTATTATAATGAATTTCAACTGAGGCATCTTCTTTGCTTTTTAACAGCTGCAGAATCCCAGTCAGGTTTGCCTGGTGCCCTCTAGGGCAGGAAGGCCACCAGCAGAGTCCATGACAGACAAAGCCACCCCCTGACTGGTTGTAAGTAAAGCCAGCTAGCAGGTGGGGGATGGCTGGGGGCAGACTGAGGTTACTAGGGCAGTGCCCCACTGATTCCACTGGGCCCAGCTTTGCCAGAGATGGGGAACATTTTGTCTGTTGACCTACCTGCCTGCTGTCTGCAGTTGTAAATCCTAAAAAAGCCTCCCACAAACAACAACAACCTGACCACCTCACCTAAATTCCAGTCGGTTATCAGTGACTCATTGTTCTTCTTAGCACTAGTGGGGGGGGGGGACTCTTTTTGGGCCCAATATATCCCTTTAAGCCTATACAGCAGGTATGGGGCATCCACAGCCCTCCAGATGTTGATGGCAGCTGAAGTCCACCAACTTCTGGAGGGCCATAGGCTTTCCCCACCCCTGCTCTAGAGACTTCCCTCCAAGGAACTTGGGGTTGAATTCTGCCATCTTTGGAGTGCCACCTCTTTCCTCAAGGATTCCAACCTACTGGGCCATGTCGCTCAACCTGGCGTCACCATATAGAACTCCTTATATGTGTTTTAAGAGTTGTAGCAAAGTAGGCCTGCTGGAAGCCAGAACTCTTGGGTCCCATTTATAGACCACTCAAGTCCCGAGTGCATAAAAGCAAAAGGATATACAAGGCACATTGCATCGTTCAGTGCTTAGCATGGGAGAGTGCAAGGTACCAGGCTCTCAGGCCCCAATATACTAGGACACCAGCACCCGCATATAAAATTGGGGCCACACCGGTTCAGTTCTTAAGGACGGAGGGGCCATTCTGAGCCAGCAGATCCCCATAGGCTGCCTCCTCACGGGAGAAGATCTGGAACTTCTTGTCCAGCTGAGCTCGCAGGTAGAGGTAGTCTTGCTGGTCAAGGTTGTGGGCGCAGGTGATGTAGGCTGTGAAGAGCAATGCGAGGAGCAGGCGGTCAAGAGAAAGGCAGGGAACAGCCCACAGGATGAGGAGAAACTCCAGGTACACAGGGTGACGCAGGTGGGAGAAGAGGCGGATGGCACTTGTGGACTTCACGGCCAAAGGGTCCCCCATGCCCAGGCAGTGATAGTAAACCTACGGAACGAGAGAAACACCCATTTGCACCGCAGATGCACAAATCTTTTGGGGAAACAAGACACCATTTTAGACTTGTGTACACATTGGGCCTCTACATATTCACTGAGGGGGAATGTGAGATCGGTTTTTGTTTTGTTGTCTGTCTGGACTGCTGAGACAACACTAAGTGCTTCTGCGGTCTCTGCCTTGACCAAAAATCCCTCAGAATTCCAGAGATGGAAAGAAGAGAATGTCCCTACCAGAGAGGAATGGCAAATTAAACTGCTGGACTATGCCGAAATGGCAAAACTGACCGTTATGCTCAGGAACCAAGAAGACCATAACTTTAAGAAAGGATGGGGGAAATTTATAATTTATCTTGGAGACCACTGTAAACAGATGAAAACATTAGCAGGATTGCAATAACACTCGTAGCAAGTACTATGGACCTATATAAAATATGGACTATTGAAAGAGATGCAGTAGAAAAGGTTTAATAATAGGACCCACGGAGGGGAAGGTGGGAAGTCCAGAGATTCTGAGGAATCTCCAAATGTGGATGTGTGTGGTTGTATTGTATCTTATAGTTTTAAAATCAAATTTTTTAAAATAAATAAATAAATCCCTCAGAATTCATCCAAATCCAATGCACCCCCCCCAACTGCTATCACTGTAAAGCCAGAGCACATTAAGAGCTTCCAAGAGAGAGGTCATGGCTTCCAAATTTCCTTCAAACCTGGGGCCTTTCTTTTTAGAAATATTTTACAGCAGGAGGAAATACCTTATATCACCCTCATTGGTTGGGTCATTGGGCCTCGCTGAGCTCAGCCGCCAAATACAGGACGGTGGCCTCTCTAGATGGGAAAAGGGAAGCTGCGCGGTACCTGTTTGACCCCCATCAGCTCTGCGTAGTCAAAGATGAGGAGGATGCTAAAGATGACCAGCCAAGCAATGAAGTGGAGGATGAAGCAGATGAGAGGGACCCAAGTGACCCACGGCTCCCTGCTCGTATTCCAGAGCACAGGAGCATCCTGCACAGGCTGCCAGTACCTCATCAGCAGCTAGGTGGGAAGGAAAAGGCGCGTTAGATAAAAGTGGATTCTGCTGCAGGCACACATCTAATATGGCTGCATTTTGGGACTCCAAAACTGCAATCACATTGTAGAAAATCCGCTGGACCTGCACGCATTAGCCAAATCATACAAATCATATCCATACTGGGTTGTTGTTGTTTTTAAATTGTGCAAGATTCTAGTCCACATCATTGCAATGATGCATTTTGCTTCGCACCATAATGAAGGCTATGCTGAGTTAACGGTGTGAGTTTGGGAGGTCCGTTATCAAAGTAATTTGTACCAAGGAGCAAAGACTTAATGCTGAAATTGGGGGATTTGCTTTGGAAATATTGCTTCCATGAAAGTGCAGAGTATGAAATCTAAACGGCATCATGCCAGGAAGATTTATTCTGCATTCTGAGCTTAGCTTTTCTGACTTGGGCAAGAATTCACTCTGATTTGCTCTGTTACCTTGCCTCCCCTTCAGTCCTCTCCCCCCATTTTGGTGCCCCAAATTGATACCCCTACCTGGAGAGTCAGCGCTGGGCAGAAGACATAGAAAGATCTCTGTAGAACTCCAAAGCAACTTCTGGTCCAGTGTTTGACTTGCTGAGCGGCCATGAGGCTGTGTTGCAGGATGAAGAGGACAATTAAGCCCACATCCACCATTAGTGGCCGCAGAATCTTGGGATCCCTCAGGGCAGCTCCCCATTGAAGATGAGCAGCATCTGCAAAGAAAAGAGGTTTGCTCAAGGTGAGGCCTAGTGCATCCAGCAGGGGCTGGCAGAGGATCTCAGATAGTAGCCCAGAAACTGATCCCAGAGACAAATTGTTCTCTCTCTCCTTCTCTCTCTCATCATCTTAAAACAATCCTTCCACAAGCTGGTGTTCTCTGGATAGCTCAGTTGGTTAGAGTGTGGTGCCGATGGTGCTAAGGTTGCAGGTTCAATCCCCGTAAGGGACAGCTGCATATTGCATTGCAGGGGGATTGGACCAAATGATCCTCAGGGTCCCTTCCAACTCTATAATTCTGTAATCTCAGATCCTGTTATTTATGAGATGTTGGACTCCAACACCCATCAGTCCCAGCCAGCAGGGATGGTGAGAGTCGTACTTTAAAACTTATGGATGATAGCAGGTTGGGGAAGGCTCTCTTAAACTATTGGGAAGATTCTGGATTGAATGGCCTTAACATACAGAGCAGGAAGTAGAACATACAGACATTTTTATCCAATCATCTTTAACGACATCATGGGATATTATTACCAAACCATATTGTTCACATACTAATAGCATCGGCGGGGGGTGGGGGTGGGGTGGAGGGGAGCCAGACCACATCCTTAGCCCTGCCTGCCTTTCACAACAAGGCGCCACATTTATTTCTGCTTGTTGGAAAACGCCCAGGGCAAGACGCAAACTTCCAACAGGAACCATTGCAACATAAAATCACAGTGTTAAAAGCATCTTATCTAAGATCTAGGAATTCCTATCATTTGACTTTCTCAGTTTCAAAGTGGCTGCTTTAGAGTTTCAGCCTCCTGCCACTCGCCTGGGCGTCTTCAGGATCCAAACCAAAAATAAAAGGAAGGGATGAACGGGCAATTTTTCATACCTCTTGGCATGCTGCTGAACTACAACTCCCGTCATCCCTCAGCACTGCCCATGCTGCCCTGGACCCGATACAGAGCCCCACACCTGGGGGGCCGCCGGCTCCCTGCTCCTCCGCCCAAAGACCGCGCACCTCGCACCCCTTTGCAACCCCAAGCTCTCATTCCCTCCCCCGCAAGGCCCCTTCATTTCTCTCCCGCCCCTACGCCCCCGCACCGGTTCTGTGCTGGGCAGCCCCCGTCCCCGGCTGCAGGAACAGAGCGCGGAAGGAGACGAAGCGGATCAGCTCCACGCCGGTCCCGAACGTGAACAGGAAGCTGCCCAGCGCCGGGACCATCATCAGGAGCTGAAGAGCAGCCATGGCGGGCAAATTGCGCTTCTCCCGCCGCCTGGAGGAACCGCCCTGCGGAGAGGAGGGGCTCCCTCCGGAATCCCCACGCCCTCCCGTGACGTCACAAGCGCGTAATGAGGAGCGGGGTGGGGGATTCTTCCCTATCAGGAGCGGGAGGGAGAAGGGGGTCTTCCCCTAGCATTCCCATGGCCGAGTGACATCACACGCTGGGAAGGGGGCTCTCGTCTAGGGATTCCCCCTTCACGTCGTGACATCACGAAGAACTCTTGGGGGGGCTTTGACGTCATACAGGATATAGGGAGCAGAACCTCCCCGCCTGCCGAAATATTCCTCCCCGTGGCAGAGGAACAAGTAAGGGTTGCCCCCCCCCCCAAAAAAAACCCCAGCTCCCTCGAGCCTTCTAAGGAATCAGCGTCTGCTCTTTTCATCCAGGGGCCTCGATGCAGCTCTCATTCTTCCATCCCCACGTTGGGCAAAAGATTCCTGCACTGCAGGGGGTTGGACTAGATGACCCCCGTGGTCCCTGATAACTTTGTGATTCTTTGATCCGGACCAAGAACGACGGCAAACCGCAACGAAGAAAGCAGAAAGCGGATTCTAAGCGCAGCACCGCGGAGGAGGGGCTAAGAATGCCACCGTTCTCACCTTGCCTGCTCAGAAGTGAGCGCAATAGGATCCGCTCTCAGGTAAGCCTGCGTAGGAGGCTACGATCCCAGCCTCACTACCTTAGGGTAAGTAGCATCTAACTCAGGGGGTCTTACTTCTGAGTAGGCATGTATAGGATTGCACAGTGAAACAAACGCCGCCACCCCCCACCCCCCACCGCCTGACATGCGAATGTAGGGATGTGACATTTTGGGGTCGCCTTCCTTTTTCAATCCAAACATAATTCATAAAACAGGTTATAAATCATAAACAGTGGTGGAGCTTCATGCTCCAGCGGGGGGTGTGTGTGTGCGGGGAGAGCAAGCGGGGATGGGGCTGGCACGCGTCCTGGGGGCATGGCACGCCACCTATGGTGGTGGTGGGGAGCCGCGATGGCACCCCACTGGGATCGCACTGCTGGGGGCGGTGCGCTCCCCCCCCCCACTCTTCTTTCTCCGCCAGCGGTCATAAACACAACAGAACAAAGTAATTAAACGGTGGTGCTGTGGTCTAAACCACAGAGCCTAGGGCTTGCCGATCAGAAAGTTGGCGGTTCAAATCCCCATGACAGGGTGAGCTCCCGTTGTCCAGTCCCTGCTCCTTCCAACCTAGCAGTTCGAAAGCATGCCAGTGCAAGTAGATCAATAGGTACCGCTCCGGCGGGAAGGTAAACGGCATTTCCATATGCTGCTCTGGTTTCGCCAGAAGCGTTTTAGTCTTGCTGGCCACATGACCTGGAAGCTATCTGCGGACAAACGCTGGCTCCCTCAGCCAGTATAGCGAGATGAGCACCGCAACCCAGGTTAGGGGTCCCTTTACCTTTACAGTGTCCACACATTAAACATCAAATGCCATAGGTTAAAATCCTAAACCCTTAAAATGTAAAGTAGCAGCAATAAAACATTGCCCCCATGTATTCCATTTATTAAAAGCGGGGATTAAAGGGGGGGGACCAAGTTTTGTTCCGATAGCTATAAATAAGCAGAGGAGGAGGTCAGGTGAACTCCTGAGGACGATGATCGTTAAAGAGCGTGACAGCTGATTAATTCATCCGAAATTTAAAAACCATAGCCTACTGTGTCAGGGAGAAGATGTGCAACTGTAGGGCTGGTAAATGGCACTGCAATCTTATTATACATGTCTACTCAGGAGTAAATCCTATTGCGTTGGTCCAGGAGGCTTGCTCCAGATGCAGCCTGACATACCCAAGGGCTTTGAATCTGCTTTTAACAGGGCTCAGCAAGATTTTTAGGCCTGTGTGCAAGTTTGGATTTTTGATCAAGTTCTTCCAAGCCCAGCAGCCCTCAGGTGAAAAGAGAGAAACTGCCCACCTGTCAAGTTTGACCCTGCAGGAACAGGGAAGAAAAGGATGAAGACTCCTGGGCAGAAAAGGTTCCCCAACCCTGCTGTAGATTAAAGCAGAGTTAGGGAAGGAAGCCTCACCCCCCCCACCCCCGGACACCTCGCGTTTGCCTTGCATTGTCTTTTTAATTTTTTAAAATATACTTTTCAAATTTATACATTTCATTAATTTTACAATCATTTTAACATTTGGAAGTTTGACTTCTTTCCCCCTCTTTCTGCACTTCCATAAATTTATTTTTTATATCTTCTGCATATCCAAATTCATTTAATTTGCTCATTTAATTATCTACTTTAAATATATACTCTTATGAAAGTGCAGGTTATTACAATGCCAATGTTTTTATCTGTTTGCAATTTATCTGTAAATATTCAATCAACCATTTCCATTCTTTTATAAAAAGTTTGTCATCCTGATTTCTTATTCTTCCGGTAAGTTTCATCATTTCTGCATATTCTGTAAATTTTTGTATCCAAAAACTTCTGCTTCTTTCCATTTTTGGGCCAGCAGCATTGTTGCTGCTGTAGTCGCATACATAAATAAATTTCTACATAATTTAGGCAGTTCTGTCCCTATAATTCTTTTGGGAATTATAGGAAATTTGGGAACTTTGGCTTGCAGTGTCATTGGCCAATATTAGAGGAGAAGGAGAAGAATACAGTGGTACTTCGGGTTACATACGCTTCAGGTTACATACGCTTCAGGTTACATACGCTTCAGGTTACAGACTCCGCTAACCCAGAAATAGTACCTCGGGTTAAGAACTTTGCTTCAGGATGAGAACAGAAATTGTGCTCCGGTGGTGCAGCAGCAGCAGGAGGCCCCATTAGCTAAAGTGGTGCTTCAGGTTAAGAACAGTTTCAGGTTAAGTACGGACCTCCAGAACGAATTAAGTACTTAACCCGAGGTACCACTGTACCTGGGTCAGTATTGTTTACACCAGGTATCTTTACAGACCCAGGAACCATTTTTAATGCAAACATACATTGGGGGACCCATTTCTTAACCTTTCACCACAAATTTGCACGGTGGTAGTGCTCCTGTTGCAACCCACCTTGGATCAGGTGACGAACCCACTAGTTGAAAAGCAGTGGTCTACTCTGGCTTCATCCCAGCTAGATGCATAAAGGATGCTCTTGCCACCAGGTGGCAGTTCTTAAGTCCCCATGAAGGAAAACATTTTTGCTTTCCTTGCACTTCCTGTTCTGGTGAGGCCAATAAGTGGATCCTCAATGCCTATCCATTGCTTCAGTCAGTCCCTGGAGACTGAATCATCTGGTGAACCTATCATGGCTCATGCTTCAAAGGAACAGTTAATTCCACAGGTGCACCACATGCCAAAGCTGCCATTAGCACATTTTTTTAAAAAATAAATTGTTATTGAACGAGAAAAACCTTAAAATACATACAATAGCGACATACAAACATTCAGTAGATTGTAGAGATTGTAAAGAGTATAGACAGAAAAAAGAACAGACGAAAGAAAAAAGAAAGAGAAATAAGAGTGTGAATAGAAAAAGAACATAATTATATCTGATATGCGAATCAGCAAAGAAAAGGAACTTCCAACTACACCCATTGTACTGATTTACAATTAAACTATTATTTACACAGTTATATAAAGTTGTTTTTCTTTGACTTAATTTAACATTTCCCAACAAATGCTTTATTTTGCATCGCTCATTCAATATCAGCCAGGAAGCTTTTAGAATCATAGAGTTGGAATAGACCACAAGGGCCATCGAGTCCAACCCCCTGCCAAGCAGGAAACACCATCAGAGCACTCCTGACATATGGCTGTCAAGCCTCTGCTTAAAGACCTCCAAAGAAGGAGACTCCACCACACTCCTTGGCAGCAAATTCCACTGTCGAACAGCTCTTACTGTCAGGAAGTTCTTCCTAATGTTTAGGTGGAATCTTCTTTCTTGTAGTTTGGATCCATTGCTCCGTGTCCGCTTCTCTGGAGCAGCAGAAAACAACCTTTCTCCCTCCTCTATGTGACATCCTTTTATATATTTGAACATGGCTATCATATCACCCCTTAACCTCCTCTTCTCCAGGCTAAACATGCCCAGCTCCCTTAGCCGTTCCTCATAAGGCATCGTTTCCAGGCCTTTGACCATTTTGGTTGCCCTCCTCTGGACACGTTCCAGTTTGTCAGTGTCCTTCTTGAACTGTGGTGCCCAGAACTGGACACAGTACTCCAGGTGAGGTCTGACCAGAGCAGAATACAGTGGCACTATTACTTCCCTTGATCTAGATGCTATACTCCTTATTTACTATACTCCTATACTTTTATTAGCACATTTTTATGGTTGGTCTTGGTGTTTCGTGGGTCAGGATTTTGCAAGTAAAAAATCAAACAAACCGAAAAGGCAAAGGCAAACACTAAGTTATTGCAGGGACGCGGGTGGCGCTGTGGGTTAAACCACAGAGCCTAGGACTTGCCAATCAGAAGATCGGTGGTTCGAATCCCCGCAACAGGGTGAGCTCCCATTGCTCGGTCCCTGCTCCTGCCAACCTAGCAGTTCGAAAGCACGTCAAAGTGCAAGTAGATAAATAGGTACCGCTCCAGCGGGAAGGTAAACGGCGTTTTCGTGCGCTGCTCTGGTTCGCCAGAAGCGGCTTAGTCATGCTGGCCACATGACCCGGAAGCTGTACGCCGGCTCCCTCGGCCAATAAAGCGAGATGAGCTCCACAACCCCAGAGTCGGCCACGACTTGACCTAATGGTCAACCTTTAAGTTATTGCAACTGTGATTAGTGATCAAATTGTAAAGACAGAGAAAGGGTGTGTGTGCCATGGTTCACACATACTGACCTGTCACTCCTCTGTCCCGAATGCCGGATATTTATTGAGGTATCTCATTCATTCATAGGGAATGAGGGTGAAGCAAGGTTTAAAAGTGCATGCCAAAGAGCGTCACATGCCCTTCTGTGGGAGCCCCCAAGTTGTGCCTGGCACCTTCATTGTACAGCTTTTGGCTAATGCTGAATATGCAGCTCTTCATCCTAAATTTTGACACCTGAATTCTAAAGCTGGGAGGGAACCCAAAGGTCATCTTGCTCAACCCACTGCAATGCAGGAATCTTTTGCCCAGTGTGGGGCTCGAACCCACAACTCTGAGATTAATGCTCTGTCGTGCTCTGCCAACTGAGCTATCCTTACTGAGGTGTGTGTTTTTAGGACCCTCCTTGTTTCTGTGTTTGTATGTTGTTTTAAATATTATATTTTAATTGTTGTATCCCGCCCTGGGACCTTGTAGTTAATAATACTAATAAACCAAACTGCAGCGGAACAGAAACAGCACTGATTGCGATGATTATAGGTTGCAGCAGAATTTGCTGCCGTCTTACATCCCTGGTGGTGGCTGGTGTCAGCTTCGCCTTTGAGCCAGTGCCAACGACTGGGCTCAACCTATTCAGCCCCGACTGGGCCAGGCGAGCTGGGAAAGCACTCCCAGAGACCTTCCACTGCAGGGAGCAGGTCTAAGTGCTGTGGACTCACAACTCAGAGCTGTGAGCACCAAACTCAGTTCCAAAAGTCAGCGGAGCACAGCAGAGCATGAACCACATGAACAACAGCTCTGAAGTATAAGTTCTTTTATTCTCTACAGCTACTGCATAAACTAAAGACTAATTGGAGACGCTGGACTGCATGAGTGTTACAGCTACTTGAGCAGCGACCTTATCTATATACAGATAACACTCAGACTCCCTTTGAAGTCAGGCTGGAGCGGAAGAAGCGATGAGCAAAATCTGCCCCCTCCTTTCTGAAACATTGTCAACAGATTCTTGCAATGGGAGGGGTGAAACATCCTCAGCTGGACCTTTGGCTAGACTGTGCTGGGGTGTGTGTGTGGGGGGGGGGTTCCTCTGATGTCTGGCACCTGCCCTGTTAAGATCAGATACTCTTTTGGTCCTTCAAGACCTGTCAGAGGCCACCATCCAGACAAAAGGAAGCATGTTTCAAGTTTCATTGATGCCCACATCTCTCCCATTGAAATAAATGGGCTGAAATTATACAAATTCAGAGCCAAGTGCAGAAGGCAGGGGCAAAGGATTCTGGTGGCGAAGTTAACTTCTTTTCAGCCTGAATTTATTATAGGCTGTTTCTGGTGGACACTTGCATGCATGAGGAAGGTTTGCAACTCTGCCCATGAATCAAATGGGAGGCACCATTTGTGAATCTTTACTCACAAGTATCCATATACCGGTAAGTGCTCTGATGTTTCAGAGCTTGCATTCCTTTGGGATAAGGAATGCACTTCCTTATCCATTAAACAGATAATAATCTATCTGATGAATATTGTACGTGTTGGTTGGCTAATTGAGCTCATCAAAGAACATTACTCTAAAAATGCAACTAATCTGTTCTAATGTGGGAGGCTTTGAATCGCAATTATCTGTCCTTGGAATTGTGGGGTTTTAACTTTCAGCAGTTGTTTGCTTCAGCTTGTGATAAGGAAAGTACCGGTAATCCTTTACTGCAAAAATAAAAATTAGAACCATAGAATTGTAGAATTGGAAGGGATCACGGTTAACCCTTTGTTGTTGTTGTTTAGTCGTTTAGTCGTGTCCGACTCTTCATGACCTCGTGGACCAGAGCACGCCAGGCACCCCTGTCTACCACTGCCTCCCACAGTTTGGTCAAACTCATGTTGGTAGCTTCAAGAACACTGCCCAACCGTCTCGTCCTCTGCCGTCCCCTTCTCCTTGTGCCCTCCATCTTTCCCAACATCAGGGTCTTTACCAGGGAGTCTTCTCTTCTCATGAGGTGGCCAAAGTATTGAAGCCTCAGCTTCAGGATCTGTCCTTCCAGTGAGCACTCAGGGCTGATTTCCTTAAGGTTAACCCTTACATGATCGCTAAACATCCACTAGATTTCACTTGATTTCAAAAGTGGCTCAAAGATGATATAGTAATTAACAGGGAAACAGAATAAACAATTGTATGAATGAGGCCTAACTCTCACTGATTTCAACACGGTTTTCTTCCAAATGTGCTGAGCTTTGCATCTGTGTACTTCCATTGCTTGCATGCTTACTCAATACATAATATCTACTGAATGCACTGAGACTGACTGCCAGGTAAGGACTGTAGCCTTAGATGTCCTAAATGTCTGGCTAGTTCTTAGCTGTTATTATTTGTTACATCTGAGTCTTGCCCTTTCCCCAACAATGCCATTCTAACATCCCAACAACTCTTTGAGGTAGGCTATTGTGGGATATTGTGACTCGCCAAAGCCAAACTCAGAAATCTTGGAATTTAGGATTGCTGACGTTCAAATGCAATGCATTTTTTGAAAACATCGCCTAACTTGCCATACATCTGGGTTTTCCAGGACATTTTGCCAATTCAGCAAAATTCCGCTCGGATGCCATTTTAGCAGCCAGATTCCCTGGTGGCTCAGTTTAGGGGCAGCCCGGGGGCCAGTTAAATGGCCTCCGTGCGCCACTTCCGGCCCATGGGCCTTAGGTTGCCTACCCCTGGTCTAATCTCTGTGTGCATAAATCAGAATGAATGCTCAGTAAAGAGATGGTCTGGAAGCTCCTCTCAATTCCTTCTCTCACTCATCGCCAAGAGTTTGAGGGAGGGTGTTGACAAGCTGAAATAGATCCAGAGGAGGGTGAAAAAGACTGTCAGTGGTCCAAATGTATACATACCATACATTTAATGCACACACCCCAAAGAAACATGGGAACTATAGTTTCAGGGTGCTGGGAATCATAGCTCTGAGAGGGGTAAGCCTTCAGAATTAAATTTTTTTTGGGGGGGTGCTTTAAGTGTTTGGTGTGCAAGCAGGCAAAGTCCTCTGAGGAAGGTTGAAGGAGAAGAAGAGTTTGGATTTGATATCCCGCTTTATCACTACCCGAAGGAGTCTCAAAGCGGCTCACATTCTTCTTTCCCTTCCTCCCCCACAACAAACACTCTGTGAGGTGAGTGGAGCTGAGAGACTTCAGAGAAGTGTGACTAGCCCAAGCAGCTGCATGTGGAGGAGTGGAGATGCGAACCCGGTTCACCAGATTACAAGACTACCACTCTTAACCACTACACCACACGGGCTCTCAGTATGGAGTTGGGTGTTTGGAGAAGAGACAGTTAAGAGGTGATAGGTTTTTGTTTTTAAGTTCTGACACATAGATGAGGGAGCAAGTTAGTTTGGGATTTTAGTCAATGGGTTCAAATTACAAGACAGGGGATTTTGATGGAAGATTAAGAAAAGATACCTGATTATACGAGCTGTGCAGCATTGGAACTGGCTGTCCCAGAAAGTGATGGATGTTCCTGCATTGGAAGTGTTTATGAAGAGGCTAAGTGGCCATCTCTGGGGGATGCTATAGCAATGAATTGTTAGTTGCAAAGGGGAAAAAATAGGCTTAAAAAACTAGGATAATTCCTGGATGCCAAGATCCAAATTTGGGATGCAAGTACTCTTTGGTGAGGGAACCCACAGAGATTTAAAATCACAAAACATGCAGTAAAGCAAAGCATAGAACTATAGATCTTTAAAATATACCGTACTAAGTTCCAAAATCCCCCACTTGCGTAAGCATAGAAAGAGACCACACGTTTGGTAAGTTAAAAATGATTTACTTACAAACTCTCCAAAGGTCAGATTCATGTGCTTTTCCATACAGCAGTCAGAAAAAGTTGCACAGGCAGTAAAACTTGGCTTAGTTACAGTGGTGAAAGTTCCTAAATTATGGGTATAGGAAGACAAGAATAGCTTGTAAGAGCTATGTGGATAAGTTGCAGCAACCAGCCTAGCCTCTTCACCGAGGCTGAGCTTTTCTGGTAGACTCAGGGGGAACAAAGCCTTGATTACCTAGTCCCCCCCCAAGGTGAGCTAAGCCAGTCAGGACAGCTTACTCTATGCTTTTAACCACCTCATCCTGCATTATTTAACTTCAGCATGTTGGTTATATGAGACTGGTTATCCTACAACATGAATCTCCAGTAACTGGCACTCAGAGGTATACTATCACCAGGGGAAGTAGAACATAGCCACTGTGTCTGTTGATAGGCTTATCCCCCATTAAGTTGTGTAATCCTCTTTGGACGAGATCAGGGTTCCCACCAGTGGTATACAAACTTAATTCAAGTCCTACCAAAATAGCTAAAATGTGTAAGACAAAAACAAATCTGTGCTGGAGGTGTGGTAAAACAGAGGGGACACTTATACAGTGGTACCTCGGGTTACATACGCTTCAGGTTACATATGCTTCAGGTTACAGACTCCGCTAACCCAGAAATAGTACCTCGGGTTAAGAACTTTGCTTCAGGATGAGAACAGAAATCGTGCTCCGGCGGCGCGGCAGCAGCAAGAGGCCCCA
This sequence comes from Podarcis pityusensis, assembly GCF_964106645.2. Lineage (NCBI taxonomy): Eukaryota > Metazoa > Chordata > Lepidosauria > Squamata > Lacertidae > Podarcis > Podarcis pityusensis. The sequence continues at coordinate 110,886,990 of NC_138029.1, forward strand.
TTAGCTAAAGTGGTGCTTCAGGTTAAGAACAGTTTCAGGTTAAGAACGGACCTCCGGAACGAATTAAGTACTTAACCCGAGACACCACTGTACATGTTTGGTGGACTTGAGAAAAAACCAAAAGTTTCTGGAACACAGTATATGACGAGCTTAAAAAAATGTTTAAGTATAACTTTATGAAAAATACAGAAGCTTTTCTACTAGGGATAACGGACGCAGGCATAGCAAGAGAAGATCAGAAAATATTCTTCTATGCCACAGGAGCGGCAAGGATCCTAACTGCTAAAAACTGGAAAAAAAGAAATTGTGCCAACAAAAAAGGAATGGCAAGACAAACTGTTAGGGTATATTGAACTGGTTAGATTAACAGGGGCAATTAGAGATCACACTAGACAAGAGTTTCAAAAAGCACGGGGAAAATGCAGAGAATACTTCACAAAACAGTGCCCTAAAATACATACCTGGACTTGTTTTGATTAATGTCTGCAGGAGACTTTGTGGATATTTAAGTTATAATTAGAAAAATCTTAATAATTATTCATAAAGGAAACAGTTTATAAGAAGTAAATAAGGAGGCCAGATACAGGATAAAGGAAGTCTTTTATTTGGTTGGTTGTATTGTTGTATGTTATGCTTGTTGTATGTTATGTTCACGTTTAATGAGGGTGGATTTCTGTATTGGGGTGGGGTGGCGGTTTATGTTATGTTGTAAATAAAATTTCCAATAATTTTTTTTTAAAAAAACTTAATTCAAGTGGTCTGTGGTATAGCTGCAAATATACCATTGAAAACCATACCGTAGTTTGCACAGTGTGTTGCAGTTGCTATTGTTATAAGAAAAAAATTGTGGTTGGCGTTTACAGCCAAACTTCCAAATCCATCAAGGGGTTCAGTGTCCTCCATGATCAGTGAGAGAAGAATGGAGGCAGGAACCAGATCTTTATCTTCTGTTGCATCAGAGTCTGCCCACCGCATCCTTGCAAGGAGGTGAAGACCCAGAACAGAAGTGTGTAACAACTTTTATTTTATTATATTTATATAATATTTACCGTATTTTTCGCTCTATAGGACGCACTTTTCTCCCTCCAAAAATGAAGGGGAAATCTGTGTGCGTCCTATGGTGCGAATGCAGGCTTTCACTGAAGCCTGGAGAGCGAGAGGGGTCGGTGCGCACCGACCCCTCTCGCTCTCCAGGCTTCAGGAGAGCCCCAGCGCCAGCCCCACAAGGTCGGGGGACAGCAGGGAGGCGGAACGCCGCCATCCCGCTGTCTCCCGAAGTGGTTTGGAGGCTGACGGCGGGGAGACCCCGCTGCCTGCCCCGCAAGCTCCGGGGACAGCTGGGAGGCGCAGCGCGTCTTCCCGCTGTCCCCGGACCTGATCTCAAGGCGGGCGGCGGGGAGAAGAGTGCTTCTCCCCACTGCCTGCCCCGCAAGCTCCGGGGACAGCAGGGAGGCGCAGCGCGTCTTCCCGCTGTCCCCGGACCTGATCTCAAGGCGGGGAGAAGAGCGCTTCTCCCCGCTGCCTGCCGCGCAAGCTCCGGGGACAGCTGGGAGGCGCAGCGCGTCTTCCCGCTGTCCCCGGACCTGATCTCAAGGCGGGCGGCGGGGAGAAGAGCGCTTCTCCCCGCTGCCTGCCCCGCAAGCTCCGGGGACAGCTGGGAGGCGCAGCGCGTCTTCCCGCTGTCCCCGGACCTGATCTCAAGGCGGGCGGCGGGGAGAAGAGCGCTTCTCCCCGCTGCCTGCCCCGCAAGCTCCGGGGACAGCTGGGAGGCGCAGCGCGTCTTCCCGCTGTCCCCGGACCTGATCTCAAGGCGGGCGGCGGGGAGAAGAGCGCTTCTCCCCGCTGCCTGCCCCGCAAGCTCCGGGGACAGCTGGGAGACGCAGCGCGTCTTCCCGCTGTCCCCGGACCTGATCTGAAGGCGGGCGGCGGGGAGAAGAGCGCTTCTCCCCGCTGCCTGCCCCGCAAGCTCCGGGGACAGCTGGGAGGCGCAGCGCGTCTTCCCGCTGTCCCCGGACCTGATCTCAAGGCGGGCGGCGGGGAGAAGAGCGCTTCTCCCCGCTGCCTGCCCCGCAAGCTCCGGGGACAGCTGGGAGGCGCAGCGCGTCTTCCCGCTGTCCCCGGACCTGGTCTGAAGGCGGACTGCGGGGAGAAGAGCGCTTCTCCCTGCTGCCGGCCCCACAAGCGCCTGGGGGGGGAAATAAATTTTTTTTTCTTTATTTCCCCCCCCAAAAAACTTGATGCGTCCTATGGGCCGGTGCGTCCTATGGTGCGAAAAATACGGTATTTGGTTTTACATATTTAAGTTTACAATCATACCACAACACATCCGAAAATACAAGATTCTCCTGAATCTCTAGACATCCCACCTTCCCTTCTAGGGGGTTCTGTTAGTAAACCTTTTCTGCTGCTTCTTTTTAAAAATAATCCAATTTTTTTTATAACTCCATTGTATCCATAGTGTTATTGCAGTCCTGCTAATGTTTTCAGCTGCTTACAGTGGTCTTTAAGGTAAATTGTAATTCCCCCCCATTCCTTATTAAAGTTTTGGTCTTCCTGGTTCCTGAGTTTTCCGGTCAGGTTTGCTGTTTTGGCATAATCCAATAGCTTCATTTGCCATTCCTCTCTGGTAGGGACTTCGTCTTCTTTTCATCTCTAACAGTATCCCTGCAGCTGTGGTCGGATACAATTTTTAAAGACTTTAGAAATTGCCCAACCCCTTAGCCAAAGACCACCTACAAGTATCATACCAGCATCACAGAAAGAGCTACAGAAATATGAGAGTGTGGCTTGTTGTCTCCTGTCCAATCAAGATACCTGATCATTCTTGCTGACTGCCTTATCTTGGCTAGTCTAGGTCATTCTTTTGAAATGGTAAATACCCCAGTCCTTGAATCTATTGTCACAGACCATGTGAAAAGTTTATCTCCTTACAGGATTTGAAGGCTTTTGCAAGTGAAAATAACTATTGGGAATGAATTCCCCCCCCCCCCCCAAGGTACTTCCTTCTGTTGCGGAGAAAATATTTGAGATGGCTTTGGGATTGCTTTGGGAACTCAAATAAAGCATCTATTTCTTGTGGGGAGTGTTTCCTGTTATTTGAAGGGTGAAGGATTGGTTTTCTGTGGAGTGTGTCCAGGGCCGGATTTATGTTTGATGAGGCCCTAAGACAGGCATAGGCAAATAGTCCTCCAGATGTTTTGGGGACTACAATTCCCATCATCCCTGACCACTGGTCCTGCTAGCTAGGGATCATGGGAGTTGTAGGCCAAAAACATCTGGATGGCCAAGTTTGTCTGTGCCTGCCTAAGCTACTGAAGGTAATGGGGCCCTTTATATGTCCAGCTGTCCTTTGTCAACAACAAATGGTTGTTGTTTTTTGTGTTGAATATATGCTGTATGGAAATTCATAGGAGCCTACACAACACAAAACACTGTTGCTGTATGTAAGGTAAAGGTAAAGGGACCCCTGACCATTAGGTCCAGTCGTGGCCGACTCTGGGGTTGCGGCGCTCATCTCATTTTATTGGCTGAGGGAGACGGTGTACAGCTTCCGGGTCATGTGGCCAGCATGACTAAGCCGCTTCTGGCGAACCAGAGCAGCGCACGGAAACACCGTTTACCTTCCCGCCGGGAAGATCACCAGCAATTCTCAAGTAGCCCATAGGGGGGAAAGTTTTGGGACCACTGGAGTAGATAACCTTTTATGTATGTATGCATTTTATTTATTAAATTTGTCTACCACCCTTCATCTGTATATCTCAGGGTGGTTCACAGCATAAAAATACAAGACAAAAACAGAAAAATATATAATAAAAACACAAAACAATAACTCCCCCACACTTTTAGGTGCCTTCTAACAATACAAATCAGAGTGTGTAACAGGCATGCTGTCAGCCTTGATCATTGTTTATTACCGGTACTTAGGAGTTTTATGGCTAGCCTGTGTCCAATGATGCTGCAGTCCTTGCCATGACCACAATAGACAATTGAGGATCAAAGTAACAGAGGGATAACCAGGTATTAAGCAGTGACTCTGATCCTGTTGTCAGTAGCAGTAACAACCTGTTGCATGGCGCTTTTTATCTGAGGAACGGCATTGCTCAGTCTTTAGCCAATTAAAATAATCCTTAAATGGAGCTCGTGAGTAAAGAGGAAGCAATTTGAGGTGGCAGCAAGTTCAGGAAGCCAAAGCCTTCCCGGTCACATGTTCCAGAGCTCCATTTTCCATTTGTCAGCTGGAAAAAGGACCAGAAGGAATACAGTCGACTCCTGTGGCTTTTGCATACTAAAGGTTTCCTCATTTATCTCCTTCATAGAAGGGAATGCCTTTTCTAAGATGGTACATGTCTATGACTCTATGATCATCACACCGGAGTCCAAAAGCATGTGCTATCCTGCAGTATCCTGCCCTTGCATAACTCCATTTTATCAAGTTTCTTCTTTCTTTGGCAATCACTTGTAACTGAGTAAGATTGTCTTCCATAAACACGGTTTTAACAATGGGTCCGTAAGTGACTGTGGCGGCCAATTCTGGATCCACACATCCTTCCACAGTGGAGACATTGGTTCCCGGTGGGAGTTGATCACTGCGAGGGTTTGCCAAGCGTGCCTTCCTCTTAGCACATTTCTCCCTTGCGTCCTGAGTTCGAGTATCTTCAAAGCCCATGACACCTTTGGTAAAGACTGTTCTCCAACTGGAGTGCTCTCAGGCCAGTGTTTCCCAGTTGTTGGTGTTTATACTACATTTTCAAGATTTGCCTTGAGAGAGTCTTTAAACCTCTTTTGTTGACCACTGGCATTATGCTTTCCATTTTTAAGTTCGGAATAAAGTAGTTGCTTTGGAAGACGATAATCAGGCATCCGCACAACATGACCAACGAAGTTGATGTTGAAGAATATGTTAGTAATATTACTGTGAGGTATTGGGAACATGTTTATGTACTGCATATGCAAATTATTATCAGCTCAGCAGGATAGCTCAGTTGGTTAGAGTGCACTGTTGGTAATGCCAAGGTTGCAGGTTTGATCCTCGTAAGGAGGTTGGACTTAGATGCTCCTCAGCGTCCCTCCCAACTTTATAATTCTGTGTAAACAAAAGTGTGCTTGTATTTCCTATTCTTTTATGCAGATGTTTGCAAAGCTATGCATGTTGCGAATCCATTCATTCATTTAATCAGCTAAGTCTTCTCTAAGAGAGCACTTAAATATATTCATTAAATGATATCTGGCATTCTATCACTTAATTAATAGGTGGCATAAACTGCAGATACAAATGAAGCCAAACTTACCTGCTCATCTGTAATACATTGTCTAGGATGGGGCATCTGGGGGTGGGGGACTCCAACTCCCAATATCTCCAGCCAGCATGGCCAATAGGCAGGAATTATGGGAGTTGTAGTTCAACAAATATCTGGAAGGTCACAGATTCCTTGTACCTAGTCTAGGAAGTCTTTCAGAATCATATCACATGATATAATCCACTGGAAATATCATTAAGGCATGGCTCTGTCTCTCAGCTGCCCATCCTGTTTTTAGATTCTAGTTCACGCTCCTCAACTTTGGCCTTTCTCGTTCGAACTAACAGACAGTTGGGGGGGCCCCCTTTGCCCTTTGGCACAGAGCCACTTCCTTTGTTACCTTAGGGGACCCCTGACCATTAGGTCCAGTTGTGACTGACTCTGGGATTGCTGTGCTCATCTCACTTTATTGGCCAAGGGAGCTGGCGTGCAGCTTCCGGGTCATGTAGCCAGCATGACTAAGCCACTTCTGGCAAACCAGAGCAGCGCACGGAAATGCCGTTTACCTTCCCGCCGGAGCAGTATCTATTTATCTACTTGCACTCTGACGTGCTTTCGAACTGCTAGGTGGGCAGGAGCAGGGACCGAGCAACGGGAGCTCACCCCGTTGTGGGGATTCGAACCGCCGACCTTCTGATCGGCAGCCCCAAGGCTCTGTGGTTTAGACCACAGCGCCACCCACGTCCCTAAGGACCCATAATTAGGGGGGCCATTACCAAGAAACTTTGAGGAGCGCAGAAAGAAGAAATGTTATGGTGCCTCTGCATCGGCACAACTGGACGCCTTCCTCTGCTCCAGCTGCAGCAAAACATGTCTCTCCCACATCGGTCTCTATAGCCACAGCAGGCGCTACAACCCTTCCAACCGTTTGACATCACCCCCAAAGGCTTACTCCTCCATTGTCTCCCGAGACAGACCATGTCTGACTATTCCGGCCATTGGATCCTTGTTGGGTCCAGGAATTAGAAGGAACTCAGGCATGCAGCCTACCCCAGCGTCCAAAACTCACAGCAATGTGAAACAGCACATTTCTCAGATACTGCTTTCAGCTCAAAATAGGCAGGAAAACACTTCTGTTATCTACTGTAGGTAATATCTGGGTACTTTGGGAAGCTGGAGTGATGTTTTAAATGGCCCATTAAAAAACCCTGCTAATGTATTAACTTGTGTAAATATGTATTAACTTTTGTAAATATGCAATAGACATTTACCAGTCTTTTTAAATATTTGTTGTCATCTTACCAAAAACACTTGTAATATTATAGACAATGTACAAAAATTGGAAGTAATCCGAGAAAAAGGCTTTATTGACATGCGTGAATGAAAATATTATAAAGGAACCAAGGGAGGAGGTGGAGGGAATTCAGGGGATTCAAGTAATTCCCATACTGTGGCTTCAATACTGATAGTGTATATAGTTGTTTTAAATGTTTTATTGTATGCTTTTTAAAAAAATATGTAATGTTTTTGTGGAAATTAATAAAAATATTGTACAAAAAAAAGGAGCACATAAAAACTCATTTGCCTTGATGAAATAATAACACCCACCCACTTCAAAATAATTCAAATATGCAAAACACAGGCTTTGACCCCTCCTGGTCCTTTGCTAAGCTATGCATGTTGTGAATCCATTCATTCATTTAATTGGCTAAGTCTTCTTTAAATGGGAGAGAGCACTCAAATAAAGAAGGGATGCGGGTGGCGCTGTGGTCTAAACCACTGAGCCTCTTGGGCTTGCTGATTGGAAGGTCAGTGGTTCAAATCCCCAACTGTCTGTGGACAAACACTGGCTCCCTCGGTCTGAAAGCGAGATGAGCGCTGCACCTCCATAGTCGCCTTTGGACTTAACCATTCAGCGGTCCTTTACCTTTTACCTTTACCTTCTTTATAGACACAACCCCTCTTGATTCCTGGGCCTTTGCCTAAGGATGCTCTGGTAACTCCCTTAGCCTGAGCACTTTGACCAATGTGCTCCACCTGCACTTTCCTTCTGTGCACCCAGAATTATGTGGGTGAGTGGGTGCCAGTCTAGCCATGCAAGGTCCTGCTGGAGTGGCAAGCAGGTCTCTTGATGTAATAGTGAATAGCAGCTGGTGCTTATAAACAGCCTGAAAGACCGGCCCTCCTAACTTGCAGTGGTCCTTGGGGTGACCTTTCCCAGTCAATAATTTGCCGTTCTCAGGCTCATGCAAAACCAGGCATAGGCAAACTCGGCCCTCCAGATGTTTTGGGACTACAACTCCCATCATCCCTAGCTAAGAGGACCAGTGGTCAGGGATGATGGGAACTGTAGTCCCAAAACATCTGGAGGGCCGAGTTTGCCTATGCCTGTGCAAAACCCATTGCTCGTCCTCATTCTTTTCCTCCCAAAGAGGAGATGGAAGGAATCCAGGACTCACAACTTTGGCCGTGCCATGTCCTCCTGGGCACCAGAGAGAAATCCCGATTCTCTCTACCTTTTCCAGATGGGCAGGGTATAAATAAATTGTTATTATATTATATTATATTATATTATATTATATTATATTCCCCTTCCCATATTTTCTGACCTAAATACTTTCCCTGTTCTATTCGAGTGATGAAATAGATACTTGATCCCTGCCAACTAGGTTCCTACAGGACGGGTTCTTGCTTAACACGAGAGGCAATGTGGCAATGGATTGCCAGCCCTGAGCCAGCTCTATTCTTTGCTGAGCTGACCTCACTTTGCAATGCAGATGGGTATCCAGAAAGGCAAACATGGGATAAGATCAGGATCCACCCTAGCTGCATGTTCAGTCCACTGGCTGTGGTTAGCTGTAATGCTGATGATTTATTTAAACTACGGAACTCACTCCCACAGGAGGCAGTGAGGCTCTCAAGGGCTACCAGGCACAATGGCGGTGCTCTGCGTCCGCAGCTGGAGGCAGGATTGCTTCTAAAAGGCAGTGGCTGTAAAGTGCAGGAGGGGAGAGAGCTCAGATCCTGCTTGCTGGTTTTCCACAAGCATCTGTCTGGCCACTGTGAAAACAGGGTGCTGGACTAGATGGGCTATTGACCTGATTGAACAGGCGCTTCTTATGTTCTTATAGAGCACCGATTCAGGTACATGGTGCCCTGCAGGTAAACATGAACTAAAAAGAGTTATAGCCAGTGCTTTTCTTTCTTTTCTCTTTTTCTCTTTTATTCTTTTTATTATTAGTAACATACATACATAGACATTTACACAATACACATACATAAACCACTACCTTATTTTCATAACATAAAACATACCTACATTACTCTATATAATACCTACCTATACAGTGGTACCTCGGGTTAAGTACTTAATTCGTTCTGGAGGTCCGTTCTTAACCTGAAACTGTTCTTAACCTGAAGCACCACTTTAGCTAATGGGGCCTCCTGCTGCCGCCGAGCACGATTTCTGTTCTCATCCTGAAGCAAAGTTCTTAACCTGAAGCACTATTTCTGGGTTAGCAGAGTCTGTAACCTGAAGCGTATGTAACCCGAGGTACCACTGTACTGTACATATCAACATGCCTACACACCTACCCCACACGGACACCCACCAAGTGACTTGACTTCCAGCCGTTCTTGTTACGTTACTTTATTTTTCCAACTAGCTTAAACGCATTTGCTTTTCTTCCTGGGGGGACGCAGGGGTATGCATACCCCTCAACGTACCCAATACGTTTCCAGGCACAATTCAAAGTGTTGGTGCTGATCATTAAAGCCCTAAATGGCCTCGGCCCAGTATACCTGAAGGAGCGTCTCCACCCCCATCGTTCTGCCCAGACACTGAGGTCCAGCTCCGAGGGCCTTCTGGTGGTTCCCTCACTGCGAAAAAAGTGAGGTAACAGGGACCAGGCAGAGGGTCTTCTTGGTAGTGGCACCTGCCCTGTGGAACACCGTCCCATCAGATGTCAAAGAAATAAACAACTACCTGACTTTAGAAGACATCTGAAGGCAGGCCTGTTTAGGGAAGTTTTCAATGACTGATGTTTTAATGTATTTTTAATCTCTTCTTGGAAGCTGCCCAGAGTGGCTGGGGAAATCCAGCCATTATCACCATCATCATCATCATCATTTTGTGAATCTAAGTTTCGCCTCATTGAGGGGCAGTATTTCAATATGAGTAGGAAAATGAGAGTACCCCTAAACATTTTTTTAGGGAAAAAAAGCACTGGTTACAGCTTTGATGGTGGTCAAGGAAGTGGAGAAGAAAAAGAGACTAGGGTCACGCCGACATCATACTTTTAAAGCATTCTTGTACCATCTTGGTAGTAATGGCTTCCACTGAAGAATCCTGGGAACTGTAGTTTGTTAAGGGTGCTGGGAATTGTGGTTCTGCCATAACAAACTACAGGAGCCTTTGGTGGGAGCCATCACTGCTCAAGCGCTAAGAGAGTGCCTTAAATGTATAGGGCGGGTGTGATCTAGATTAGAAAGGGATAAAAGTTATATATCTGAACCTCATGGGTGATTGGGAATTCAACAAGTTTGTATCAGCTGTTCTTTGTTTTACAGACCACTTTAGTTTTCTTCACTGCTGTATATATTGGACAGTTCTGCGTTTCAGGTGGAAAGCACTGTTTGTTCAAAGACATATCATCTGATCAAAGTAGCCGAGTTGTGAAGTACTTATCAAGTTAGCAAATTTCACAATGGTTGAATGAAGAAGAACTAATTGCTCAAACATTGTCCATGTGTCTTGCTGCTGTTATTTACCGTATTTTTCAGTGTATAACACGCCCCCGTGTATATGACACATTCTTTTTGGGGGGACTTAAAATTAAGAAAATGCACTATGCACTATGCACTATCCGTGTATAAGACGACCCCTTATTTTAAACTTCAAAAATTTAGGAAAAAATATAGTCTTATACACAGAAAAATACAGTAATTTAATTTTTATCACAGACGGTTATGCAAACTGTTTCACAATGTTATTTCAATCCTCTTCAAAGGAAGTCTTTCTTTATCAAACAAAATTAGGTAGATAGAATGCAAAATATATAACTTCAGTGGCTCAGTTATACAAAGTACCAGATATGAAAGGAAGGCAACGAAATTGCCCGTAATCAAATTGTTGCGTAATGAAGCATTAATCACCGTGGTACCTAATATGAAAGGAAGGGAATGTTAAAGTGCTTTGTAATGATTTCTTCAGCATGAATCACTGTGGTGGCCAAGAATGGCCAAGAATGGCATTGTAATGACCGGACACCAAAGAAGGGCTGCACTCACCACAGTACTAAAGCAAAGATGAACATGCCCTCCACACGATGTCTGAATCCATGGGGCCGGATTTAGGTTTGATGAGGCCCTGAGCTATTGAAGGTAATGGGGCCCTTTCTATGTCCAGCTGTCCTTTGTCAACAACAAATTATTGCTGTATTTTGTGTTGAATATATGCTATATGGTAATTCATAGGAGCCTACAGAACACAAAACACTGTTGCTGTATGTAGGTTTTTTTTTTTTTTTATCTTATATTTTGGAAATGTACATCTTCTTTTTTCCTTTAATTTTTTGGGGCCCCCCAAGAGAGTGGGGCACTAAGCTATAGCTTGTTTAGCTTATATGTAAATCCGGCACTGGGTGTATTCAACAAGGGCAGTGTACACATTGTCAGTTCACACCACAAGCAAGACCATCATTTTTCTCAGTTCGGATGAAAGCCGGTTTGGGGAAAAGCGTGTCGAAACACAGCATTCCGTAAGAAAACAAAAGGATAGGTGCAGGATAGATACGAATTGCGGATTAGGCGGTGTGTACATTGCTTCCGAAACCAGTGGCGGAAGGACACCAGTTGCAGAGCTGCACAACAGCCTTTGTCACTGTGCAAGCAGAAAGACTTCCACAAGTACAACAGGACTTCTCCTCCCTCTGCTCTTCCCCTAAACTTCTTCAACATCTGATCTGGGTTTCCCCGCAACCATCTGGAGCAGATTGGGAGGTGATGTGGTGGGCACATGTGGAAGGAAAAGGGATGGGAAGTTCCATTGCACGAGCGGAAATTGTTTGCCTCACACAGCAAACTTTTTCAGCAGGCGGCCGGTCCACCGTCCCTCAGACCATGTGGTGGGCCGGACTATATTTTGGGGGAAAACATGAACGAATTCCTATGCCCCACAAATAACCCAGAGATGCATTTTAAATAAAAGCACACATTCTACTCATGTCAAAACACCAGGCAGGCCCCACAAATAACCCAGAGATGCATCTTAAATAAAAGGAAACATTCTACTCATGTAAAAACACCAGGCAGGCCCCACAAATAACCCAGAGATGCATTTTAAATAAAAGCACACATTCTACTCATGTAAAAACACACTGATTCCCGTACCGTCCGCGGGCTGGAATTAGAAGGCGGTTGGGCAAGATCCGGCCCCCGGGCCTTAGTTTGCCTACCCATGACTTAGCTGGTCCCAGCCCATTGGCACCAAGGGGACAACCAGAAACTCCAGCAGGCCAAACTCGGCTTAGCATGGAGATGAAGGGAAATGAAACTACCACTGGAATCACAGAACTGTAGAATTGAAAGGCACCACGTGGGTCATCTAGCTCAACCCCTTGCAACGCTGAAATTTTTCACCCAAGGTGAGGCTTGAACCCACAGCCCAGAGCAGGCTTCCTCAAACTCAGCTCTCCAGATGTTTTTGGCCTACAACTCCCATGATCCCTAGCTAGCAGGACCAGTGGTCAGGCATGATGGGAACTGTAGTCTCAAAACATCTGGAGGGCCGAGTTTGAGGAAGCTTGGCCCATAGATTAAAAGTCCCATGCTCTACTGACTGAGCTATCCCAGGAATGCGGTGGGGGAAATTCCAGGGTTTTTGTTCAGAAGGCAAAAAATGGGTGTCCGAACACATGTGCTTTTAATTGTAAAACCTTTATTGTAGGGTGGTACCAACTTCTGTACAGAGGAAGAGTCTTTTTGAAGAGGTCGTTTTGTGTAGCAAATTATTCTTTAGGCAGTGGATCCAGGTCAGAAGCAGAGGTATAGAGAAGTATTGAGAGTATAGAGAAGTTTATAATTTCCTTAATCTTCTTCTCCTCCTCCTCCTCCTCCTCCTCCTCCTTCCTTATTCTTCCTTTTTTCTATTTTTCTTTTTAACATTAGTGTGATTTTTATTGTCTTTTATGATGAAAACTTTTAATAAAAATCAACTTTAAAAAAGAAGCATAGAATACCCCCTCAGTACACATAAAGAGCCCTGTCCCTGGGCAGGTAATGCCTGTGATAAATTGAGATTCCTGAATTGCAGGGGGGTTGGATTAGATGACATTTTCGGTCCCTTCCCGCTCTACAATTCCATGCTTCTGTGAAACCCTTATCCTGCTGAATGTATTCCTCTCAGACATGCAGCTGTTAACGAAAACATGGCAGCCTAGCCTGGAGTGGCTAAGTAACCCCGCTTAATGCATGGTCCACTTTTCTCCATATTTACCTCCCTAAAACCCATCCTTATCCCCTCCAGGTTTCACTTGCTACATCATAGGCTCCTCCCATTTCCCCACCCAATCACCTTGTTGCCCCGAAAGCACCATCAGGTTAATGGCAAGGCTGATAGGTGTGGCCAACCGCAGTGATACAGCAGGTGGAATGCAGTATCCTGATCCCATCTCGGGATGCTATTTTCAAGGCTGGGCGGGGCTGGGCTCCGGTGATATAATTCCCAGAGCACAGAGGGAAGGAGCAGGATACTTCTGTCACTCCAAGGCAGAGTCAGCAGAGGGAAGCAGAACTTCTTCTCCTCTTCCTGCTCTCAGAGGCCTCTCAAGATGAACTGTGGAAGTCCTGGGCGATGGCCCTTCTGTGGCATGACTTCTGCGGCCATCCTCCTGGTTCTGTGTCTCCACCTGCAAGGTATGGTTTGGTGGGGCTCAAGGGCTTATCATCATTCAGACATCATCGATGCAAACCCTCCAGGTGTCCCTATTTTCCAGGGACAGTCCCGGAATTAAAGAAGCTGTCCCGGTTTCTGATTTGATCAGGGAATGCCCCGCTTTTCCTTAAAGGTAAAGGGACGCCTGACCATTAGGTCCAGTCATGGCCGACTCTGGGGTTGCGGCACTCATCTCGCTTTATTGGCCGAGGGAGCCGGCGTACAGCTTCCGGGTCATGTGGCCAGCATGACTAAGCCTCTTCTAGCGAACCAGAGCAGGGCACGGAAACGCTATTTACCTTCCCGCCGGAGTGGTACCTATTTATCTACTTGCACTTTGACGTGTTTTAGAACTGCTAGGTTGGCAGGAGCAGGGACCGAGCAATGGGAGCTCACCCTGTTGCGGGGATTCGAACCCCCGACCTTCTGATCGGGAAATCTGTGGTTTAACCCACAGTGCCACCCATGTCCTTTTCCTTAGGATGTCCCTATTTTCATTGGAGAACTGTTGGAGGGTATGGAATAGGACATCCCCAGGGCTCCCCCCCCCAGCCGGAACTCAGTTCCAGTACCTTTCAGGTGGGCGCCATTGCCATTATGAGAGAACAAGGGAGGCTTTCGTGGTGAGTTCCGGCACCTCTTTTTCTATAAAAATAGCACTGGCCGTCCCTATTTGCAGGAGAGAAATGTTGGAGGGTATGTAAATCCTTAATAGTCCCTCAGTCTATCTTCTGAGCACCAGTTTCTGGAAACCACAGTGGGCTCTTGTGCTCAGGTCCAGCTTGGTGGTTTCCCACTGGCATCTGGGCGGCCGTTGTGAGAACAGAATGTTGGATACGATGGTCCTGCAGGGTCTTCCTAGGTTCTTAACCTGACTCCTTTGCTATTTGGGGTGCCCATGTTTTAGATTTGCTAAGTTGCCAAGGCATTTTGGGCGTTGGGGGTGAGGCAGGCAATGAGCTTTTGGCTCAGCCAAAAGAGGATTTTCAGGCTGTGTCAATCCTTGGTTGTCAGGCTCCCCTGTAAGTACAGGAAGCCAGGGAGACTGTCTGCTATAGTCCCCTGACAGCAATATGTTATGTGTGTATAAAAGTGTCAACTGACACCAGGTGATTAGCAGGAGAGTGGTTCTGCCCATCTGTCAACTTGGCCCTGGAGATGCTTGAGACAGAACCCATAACTTTTTGCATGCAAGGCATGCGCTCTACCACTGAGCAACAACCCTTCCCATGATGGCTTAGTTGCTTGGCGCATGGTGCCAGTAACACCAAGGTTGCAGGTTCGATCCCCATTTGGGGCAGCTGCATATTCCTGCATTGCAGGGGGTTTGACTAGACTTCCAACTTTACAATTCTATGATTCTATTATTCTTTTGGTCTTTAACTGAAGCACAGAAAGCCAGGAAGTGTCTCAGACTGGTGTGCATGATTATTTTGTTCAAGAAAAATTCTCTTTTTAAAAACAACAACCCATGCTGATTTCTTTAAAAGGCTTCACTTAAAAATAACAATAAACAGCTGTCAGTAGCATTGGTAGAAAGTCTCCCTCGCCTCCTGTACTTACAAGGAAGCCCCGCTGACAGTGTCAGGTGGTTTTCAGGAAACACAAGCGCCCAGTGAAGATACAGAGTGTAGACCCCTGGAAAGAGGATTTGCAGAATGGTAAAAAAAGGAACGTTCACAAACCTCTCCTCCACTTCAGAAGTAAGGTTACCACAACAAAAAGCTCATATCGTACCCCGCACACGAGAATTTGACTCAATTTCCCCCCTCCCCTTTGATAATTTTTGAATGCAATTTCTTTTCTCGCTAATGGATGGGGAATGATAGCAGGGGAATGTGGAAGGAAATTTGCAGCACTGCTCCAATTGCAAAAAATGAGAGCTGGTCCGCCCCTAGGGAATGGCATGGCACCGTGGCTTAAAGTGGGAGTAAGAAGAAGAAGATCCAATATTCGTTGATTTATTTGCCCACTGTTTATAGAACGTATACCACCATTTAAGGGTGGTTTAAAAAGTGGTTAACAGCATAAAATCATACGCTAGTAATCAAACAAACAAGAATCAGCTTGCACACCTAGAGCAGACAGAATGAAATGGGAGATAAGATGTAAATGCAGGTGGAGAGAAGACTAGAATCTTGAGAGTGGATGATGGGAATGCACTATTGCCAATGCAGATCATTTCTTCCCTTTTCATTTTTCCTAGTCTTGTTCTCCCCCCCTTCTCCCATGTTTGCCTTTATTGCGATTATTGCCAGCACTTGACCTGGATCATGTTAACACGATGCTCTTGGCCTGCCCATTGCCTGGGGCGAATGTCCTATAGGAGAGATGAGTCCGTCCCTAGTGATGAAAGCCATGCTTTTGTTTTATTACTTATAGATTAGGAAAATGTTTTGTGGCTGGGAGCCAGAATTCCTGGGTAATGTTCCAAATGCACTCAGCGCTTGGGAATGAGAGGCAGTATCGAGTATCAAACTCGTGGGCGTGCCTGGTGCGGTGATTAGCAGTTGCGACACTGGAGGATAAGGCGTGAATTATTCTAAATTCAGATCAAGGCTGGTTTGTGCAGGGGAAATGCATCCAACGCAGCTTTTCAGAAGAAAGGACAGGATAGATCTAGATGGTGGCTAATGGCTTCTAAAACCAGCCATGGGAGCATAGTGGATGCATAGTTGCTGGAAATCGCAAGAATGCTCTTGTGCTTTTATCCTACTTATGGGTTTCCCACAGGCACCCGGTTGGCGACTGTGAGAACAGGATGCTGAATTAGATGGGCGATTGGCCTGATCCAGCAGACACTTATTGAGTCAATTTCCATAAATGTATCCTGCAGAATGTCTCCAGTCACTGCACTGTAAAGCAGTGCTCCTTGCGCAGGTGCCAAATTGGCATTCAACACCTCTACTGTGCTTGCAAGTGTGCTACAAATGCAGGCTTGAACTCATACGATACATTTGTATGTACAGTGGTACCTCAGGTTACATACGCTTCAGGTTACATACGCTTCAGGTTACATAGACTTCAGGTTACAGACTCCGCTAACCCAGAAATAGTACCTCGGGTTAAGAACTTTGCTTCAGGATGAGAACAGAAATCGTGCTCCGGCAGCGTGGCGGCAGCAGGAGGCCCCATTAGCTAAAGTGGTGCTTCAGGTTAAGAACAGTTTCAGGTTAAGAACAGATCTCCAGAACGAATTAAGTTCTTAACTCGAGGTACCACTGTACTATATACACTAACGGAGCAAATGTCTCAGATAACTCCCACTGCCTCTTCTCACTTTGCATTATCCGAGGCTGCGTACACATTGCCATTTACTCTGGCTCCGGCGCACTCCCACTGCTGGCTTTTGAATTTGTAAACACACATTACCCACGACGCAGAGATACCTTGTGGTTTCTCGACAAATACTGCCATTTGATGCATTCCTCCTCAAACCAGCCTCAGCCCAAAAAGGAAAACTTAAGGCACATTTACTTCGCTGTTAAACGTTGGTGTGTACATTTGAGCCATTGCACGTGGGCAGACAACAGTTTCATCAATAGGGGTATCTGGGGTTACAGCGGTGGGAAAACCAAAAGGATGATATGCATTGGAAAAAGACACTCCCAGCCTCTCTCTCTGGTGTGCACAGCACTGTGCGATTGCAACTTGAAACGGAGCGGGGCCAAATGATCTTGCTGCATTTAAAGCCACTGATGTGCATGTCCACATTTGGACAAAAGGGTAAAATGTGGGTGAGCATAGATCACAATCAACCAGCTATACTCCAACACTCTTGGAATCCTTCCCACCTACCCGCCCAATTGCAACTAGGTTCTCATGAGCTCTTAGGTTGCTCCAACTTAGCAAACCCAGAATGCACCAACTCCCCTTTTGTTCCAATAATTTGTTTGCTGCCAGGTGAGACACAGGAGGTGTTAGAGGAGGGATGAGCAACATCCCTCCAGATTAGGGCTCCCCCCCCCCCAGCTGGAACTTACGCAAACTCAGTTCCAGCACCTCTCAGGTGGGCACCATTGCCATGAAAAGAGAACAAGGGAGGCATTCATGGAGAGTTCCAGCACCTAGAAAAAATAGCATGGCTCCAGATATTCCTGGAATACAACTCCCATCATCCCTGACCATCAGCTATATATGCTGATTGGGACAGATAGGAATTGGGAGCTCAACCATGTTTGGAGGAGAGGCACAGATCTGCGATGAAGGAGCTAGGCGTCCTGATTCCTCTTTAATGGAAAGCATGGTGCCCTTGTTCCAGAGAGATTTGCTCATGTCAACATTCCCACAGAAGGGCCCACCCCACCCCTTTCCCAGTTGCCCCTCCCTGACACACACAGAGCGTGTGAACTGAAAGCAAGCGTCCTCAATAAGCCTTTGTTTGCTTTGGTTGTTGTGAGCGGCAGTCTGTGTTCTCCACACCCCTAGACTGCCACCCACGGGTTATGGTACCCAGCCTACTCCTCCCATCTTAGCAAACTGCTCTCCTGCCTTCCCTCCTTGTGCTTCCAAGAATCTCGTCATCCATCAGAGGCCTCACTCAGCACAAGCTGAAACTGATTTTAAAGATCCTCGTGACTTGCCGTGGAAAGAATGATTCTCCAGTGTGAGCCTGGTAATTAAGGTGCTTGACAGCATTCCTGAGTGCCTTCCTTTCAACTCCATTAAGATGTAAAAAACGAGGGCTGTCATTCAGTTAAAGCGATTTTGTGTTGAGTCAATTTTACTGCATCCCGATTGCTGAACTGAGGGGCAGCCTAGACTTCTTTTAAATTTTAAAAACCAAATGAAAACAGCAGTGCCTGGTGGACCTGATTGGATGGAAGGCAGGGAGGTCAACAATAGGGGGAGCCAGAGCCAATGACAGGCAAGTCTTGTCCCAGTCTTTCTCCCTTCTGAGTTTACAAGGGCAACACTAACTTAGGAGGAGGAAACTGACAGGTATGGACCGGTTGTAAGTAAGAAGGCTGTCAAATGGGAGCTGGCACACAGACAATGGTGGAGCAATATACCCTTTTGCCGTAATGGACCAGCTACCACTGTAAACAAGTGCACCTTTAAAAAAAGCAAAAGCAAGCAATCGTTTAACTGACCCAATTAAATCTGCATAATATTTGCACACATGAGTGAAACGAATTCTGGGAGCTGCTGTTAAGGGTGCTGAGAGTTATTAGAGTATTTCCCTCGCAGAGCTACCATCTCTAGAGTTCCCACGTGAAGAGAGATTTATCGTTAAACCGCTTGGGGAACCTGCGAGGGTAACAGAGCGTCTCAGCTCCCTTAACAAACTACAGCTCCCAGAATTCTTTGGGGGAAGCCACGACTGCTTAAAGTGGTATCGCAGTGCTTTAAATGTTTGGTGCGAAGGGAGATCCTTGGTCCACCTAGCTTCCCATCGCTGTATCCTCTAACACAGGGGTGGTCAACTCCCAAGAGACTGCTGCGATCTACTCACAGAGTTAAAAACTGGCAGTGATCTACCCCCTTTTTTGGGGTTCAGGTCAAAGTTGTTGAGCTTTTTTTTAGGGAAGAGGAAAGCCTGTTTTTTTGGGGGGGGGGAGTGCAGGGCTTTTTTTAGGGGAGCCAAAGTTGTTTCGCTTCTTTTGGGGGAGCCACTGATCTACCAGTGATCCACCACAGACATCCAGTGATCTACCAGTAGATCTCAATCTACCTGTTGAACATGCCTGCTCTAACAGACTCCAGGATTTAAACAGGGGGCTTGCTATCTGAGTTTGTTCACCAGAAGTTATTGAAGACTGAGCAGCTGGGCAGGGGCTCCACCACAAAACCACAGAGTGGGTTGGGCCTGGCTCTGCCCCTCTTCTCTCTTGCCATTGTCTCCGTTCTGTGTCAGTGCCCCCTGAGCCTCCACACCTTTGACTTCACTGGCAGACTAAAGGCAACAGGACAGGTAGTCGTGGCAAGTCCCAGAATGCCATGGTACTATTCCTGTAACCGGCCACTTTGTCTCTTTCTAGGCTCAGCCTCCAGATGCATCGAAGGGTCGTCTGCGGAAGACCTGCAGCCCTTGCCTCCTGGGGTCCAGCGGAACTCTCTGCCCAGCGGCCTCATGCAGCCCGACGTCTCGTCAATGGGGCGAAGAGATTGCATCCCTGATGGAGGAGACACCCGCATAGTGGGTGGCAGCCCTGCGACCTTTGGGGGACAGGCAGGGGGGTCTTCTACAACTGGCCCCAGTTCACCAGGGGCGAGCCCCTTCCAATCTGGCAAGCCAAGCCGGCCTGGGCTGTTGGGGTCTATATTTGGAGGGACGCTCCCTCCTCCGTTATGGGCACCAAATGTGAAACCTGGCATGCCAGGTTATGGGGCTGGCGTTGGGTCATACGGCTATGGCCCTGGATATAACAGCCAGGGTTTTCCCCGCCCAGTGTGGAAGAGACCTGGGTTCCCTTACATACCGACTGCTGAGGAGCGGGGTGGAGGCTACATCCCAATACGAAACGAGCCACCTAGGCTATATCCATACGGCGGCGGTGGAGCAGTGGCAGGGGGATCGACTTACAGCGGCGGGTCCGTAGCATACGGGCCGAGGGGCACGTATGACGGCAGCTATGGGCCCGTCCCTGCAAGTGTGCAGCCAGGCGGACAGCGAGACAGCGGGGATAAAGAAAACCCTTGCACTCAAAACTGTTAGGGCGAAAGGCTGGTCCACATCCTGGGAACTTGAGGCAGGGTGGGTGGAATGTCAGCTCAACTCTTCTGAGAGGAGTATGTGATCTTAGGCTGTGTTTCCCCCCAAAATTTTAGGACCCCTACCCTTAAAAAAAATAAGTAAAACACATTCAAAAGACACGGTTGTGAGTCCTCCTATCCAAGGAGTTTTCAGAACTTTTGCCTAACAAATATGCTCCAAACCGCCATAGAGCTACAAGAGTTTTCTGGAGGAATCAGAGATGGAACCCTGACGGTCATCTAGCCCAAGGCAGGAATCTCAACCAAAGCACCCCTGGCAGATGGCCGTCCAGCCTCTGCTTAAAAACCTCCAAGGAAGGAGAGTCCATCTCCTCTCAAGGGAGTCTGTTCCACTGTCAAACAGCTCTTACTGTCAGAAAACTCTTCCTGACGTTTGGTCGGAATCTCCTTTCTTGTAAACTTGAATCCATTGGTTTGGGTCTTACCCTCCAGAGCAGGAGAAATAAGCTTGCTCCATCATCCATGGGACAGCCCTTCAGATGATTTGAAGATGGCTATCATATCTCCTCTCAGTCTCCTCTTTTCCAGGCTAAACATGCCCAGCTCCCTCAACCGTTCCTCATAAGGCTTGGTTCCCAGACCCTTGACCATCTTGGCTGCCCTCCCATGGCAATCCAGTTTCAAATTTGTAGGTTAGCTGTTTCCCAATCAATGCCCCCTTGCTTCTTCCATTAGGAAACCCTCCCTTCTCAACCCTCCTTGGTAGCCCAGATCCCAACGCAAAATCACTTGCTCTCAGCTTGCTGGTGTCACAAGTCTGTCCCAGTCCCCCATGTCTGAAACAGTGGCCCAGTAGGTTAAAGTATGTCATATGGAATGACTTGTCCAGTCAGACGCCAAAATCCTTTGCTCAAGCAATAGTTGCTAGCTCGTCGCTTGATTAAGAACCAGTTTACATGACCCAGTTGGGCAGGCTGTGTCTGTGCCAACATAATTGAAGCCGACGGCCATCTTGGATCAAGCCTGCATAGCGTAGTGCAGCCCTGAGGGGAGTTAAACCTGCCTGAGATGGCAAAATCAAAGGGGCTGTTTGTATCAAAATTGTTTTATAGTTGCTTGTGATGTCGGCCTGATTGTTTTGTGCATCTCTCTTTTTGAAGCAGAATGTATTGAAGAACCTCTGCCACCTCTTGTCACCTGCTTTTGTTATGTACTATTATGTCACTTGGAAGCAAAGCCTTTTTTTTGTATTCTTGTCGGGCCAAAATGCTTGTATTAAAATCCTATGTACTGTAATGCCATCTAATGGTCTTCTTTTGGAACAGATCCCGGGCCTCTGAGCAAATCCCCCTCTGGGGCCATCTTGCTAGTTTGGGGAGAGGGGTAGAAAAGAGTGGGAACGAAACCGCAATGTTGGAAAGGAGTCTAACAGCATTCAGCAGATCTGGAGTTTTGAACTAAGTTGCCTTCCCAATCTGAGGTGGAAATCAATAATACAGATCAGAGCTTTCCCCCTTCATTTCTAATATGGTGGTGCAACAGACATCTATAGGGAACAGCACAGAGAAGGGAGGCCATAAAGCTACGCTGAAAGAAGAACTCTCATTTCCCAAATAACCGAAAGTCTCCCAGCTTTTCTCTGGATTGCCCCATCCCTGCCCAAATTTAAGTGTTCAACAGGAACAACACACATTTCCAGTTTCTCTCTAAATTTTTAGTCAGGGGTTGATAGCAGCATCCAAATAGGGCTTTGCTGTTAAATTCATTCCATCATACAATGCTTGGTGGGTTATGGGATTGCTGTGGTGGGGCTGTCACTCTTTTAAATTATTCTCTTCTGACGGATGGCCCTCAATTCCCGTGGTTCAGTTTTCCAAGAAATAAAGGATACGATCTGTAAGATCTGGCCAACCCACAAATGTGGGTTGCCTATATACCATGCCTATATACAAGTGTGGGGTTGCCTATGTACCAAGTCGCAGTGAAGCTACGAAGAGAATTGACTACAGCGGCCTGGGTGGGTATCCCACCTCATCTGTTTCCAGCTAATGAAAGGAACCTTAATTGCTACGGCCTGTTTGGAGGCTTCCACATTTGGGACACAACCACCCTTCACCCGCTTTGATTTACTGCACTGAGGAGCTGTTAAAAGCCAGTAGCCTGACCACAATAAATAAAAGGCTAAGAGAGGATCATATAATCAACAGCTATTAACCAATACAGTTAGGAAATGTCAGCTGAAGCTCAGAGCGTTTCCTAACCTCAGACTGCTGGAAGGTGGAAGCGAACAGCAGCAAATTATTTACCCCATTATTTCTGGTTTCTGATGGTAGACAGGATACTCCATAACCCTGCTTTTGTTGACTCACTGCTTGCCCAAATCCCAGCAACCGATGCCTCAAAGCATCCTTCCCCACTACATTAAGAATTATGACAATTATGATGATATTTCACTTGTTCCATAAGGAAATGCTGTTACACATCGGGAAGCAGAGAGAGAGAGACAGAGACTGGGTGGCGAAGAACACCTGCATGTTTAACTTTGCATTAGATTGTAGAGTTGCAAATGGAGGTACCTGTTAGGTCAGAGGAGTGCTAGCATCCTGCTCAAAAAGCTCCCATGTGGGTCTTAGAATTCAGCTGTTTGTGTGTAAGGTGCCCTTTTAAAAACCAAAAGAAATCCCCAAAGCTGCTCTCCCTTCATTTTGCAGAGAAGCGACATAAAACCGGACTGAAAACAGAACCCCAAATTTTATTGTGATGCCGCTATAGCCCTGCTATCTGGCCGCACTGAATGGTCTGAGGGACAAACGATGCTGTTGCGTTATGAAATCTAAGCCTGCTCCAGGCTGGTTAGAAGGATCCAGGTGAGGAAGCCATTTTGTAGTTCTCAGATTAAACGAGGGATAAGCAAACTATCATGCCTTTTGTTATGTACTGAGTTGAATAGGATCCAAACTGTAGCAGTCTGATTGGTCCTAGAACAATAGGATCCAAAAGGCAGCAGTCTGATTGGTCCTAGAACAATAGGATTCAGAATGCAGCAGTCTGATTGGTCCTAGAACAATGCAGCAGTATGATTGGTTGGCAGGAACCACCCAATCCTGCTCCAGATAGAAGTGAATCCACAACCTGATTGGCTTACAGTAGAATTCCAGAATTAGCCAATCATGTGCAGCCCATTGTGTAAATAATGTATATAAAGCAGATACTGTGAGGGGACATTTATTCATTCCTCCTCACCACTATGAGCTGAATAAAGAGCATGAAATCACTTTGCGACTCTGAGTATATTTCACTGGCGACGAGGATGGGATCCCGCTGAGCTGACTGCCACACACAGCACCGCAGCACCGCCAACTGCCGCACCGCTGCCTCGCACCGTGTATCCAGGCTTCAGCTCCGGGGCACAAGGAACTCAGAATGGCAGCCAACAGCAGCTTCTCGCCATTCAACCCAGCATCTGGAGACTGGGAAGCGTACGCCTCCCGTTTCACCTTCCTCCTAGAAGCCAAAGGGGTCACCGACGAAGAAGACGCCAAGAAGAGGGCGATATTCTTCAGCGTCTGCGGAGAGGAGACGTTTGAAATCGCCCGGGCTCTCCTTGCGCCTGAAGACGTCGCTACTGTTCCATACAAAACAATAATGGAACAGCTGAAGGGGCACTTTTCGCCGCAGCCCTCAGTGGTGGCTCGTCGAAATGCCTTCTACGCAAAGCGGCAAGCCCCTGGGGAAACCATAACTGGGTTTGTGACCTCTCTCCGCCAAGCCGCCCGGTTCTGCAACTTCTCAGAGCTGGAGAACATGCTTCGTGACCGCCTCGTCGGTGGCCTGAAGGATGAGAAGCTGCAACGACGCCTCTACGCTAAGAAGGACCTAACGTTCCAGGTCGCTCTGGAGGAGGCCCTGGCAACAGAAGCTGCCGAGAGGTCGACCCAAGAGGCATGGCCGAGCCTGCCATCCCAACCGAGGGTCCACCATGAAGACCTCACCGACGACTCAGGATCCGACAGGGAGGAGGTGCACCGAGTACAGCAGCGCACTCAAGCAGCGCACAGACCACAGCTGCCTCGACGAGAAGGAGGGAACTGCGCAAGCTGCGGGGAGAGTCACGAGAGGAGGACCTGCCGTTTCCGCAACGCAGAGTGCAGGCAGTGCAGAAAATCGGGACACATCGCCCGGGTGTGTCGGGCTCGCCCCACCCGACACCAGGCATCAGATGACCAATCCAAGAGCCCCAGGTCCCGGGGCCCAACGCACCAAGGCAACTCGACGGAGCTCACGGACTTCCAGGTATACCAGTTGCCCCACCCCAACGTAGAGAAAATTTATGTAGAGGTACAGATAGAGGGGGCCCCATGCCGCATGGAGCTTGACACGGGTTCAACTCTATCCATAATCTCGGCAAGGACCTTAAGGAAACTGTGTCCCACTGGGGGTCCCAAACTCAGGCCGGCCCCATTCACCCTCCGGGACTTCCAGAAACGTAAGGTCCCCACAATGGGGGTGGGGACCTTCAGGGTGCAATACCGAGGGCGGACGCGGCAACTGGACTTGCTTGTGGTCAAGGGCCCCTACATTAGCTTACTGGGATTGGCATGGTTTGGACCACTGGGGCTAGCTGTCACCGGGGTGAACCACACTAGCTTACAAGTGGACGTGGACGCCATATGCAAGGAATTTCCAGGGGTTTTCGATGGGAAATTGGGACAGTATACGGGCCCCCCCATTGCGCTACAGCTTGACCCCGCAGTACGACCGGTCAGGCTCAAGGCCCGCCGGGTCCCGTTCGCCTTGAAACCCCGTATAGACGAGGAATTGGACCGACTCGTAGAGCAAGGAGTGCTGGAGCCGGTGCCTAATGCTCCCTGGGAAACCCCAATCGTCACACCCGTCAAGCCTAATGGTTCGGTCCGCATCTGCGCAGACTACAAATGTACCATAAACAAGGCCCTCACGGCCCACGCATACCCAGTGCCAGTGGTCAGCCATGTCCTTGCCACCCTGGCTGGGTCGAAAATTTTTGGCAAGCTGGACTTGGCCCAAGCATATCAACAGCTGCCAGTAGATGAGGCCACAGCAGAGGCACAGACGATTGTGACGCACAGAGGAGCGTTCAGGGTAAAGCGGCTGCAATTCGGTGTCAGCGTGGCACCAGGCATATTCCAGAATATAATGGACTCTCTCCTTAAAGGGATTCCTGGCGTCACCCCCTTCTTCGATGATGTGTTGATTGCCGGCCCCACACCAGAGGAGTTTGAGGACCGCCTCCGCACCGTTCTGCACCGTTTCCAGACGGCGGGTCTCAAGGTGAAGTGGGAAAAATGTCTACTAGGAGTGCCTCAGGTGGACTTTCTGGGATTTATGGTGGACGCAGAAGGGGTCCACCCGACTGGGGACAAGGTACGGGCCATTTGTGATGCCCCAGCGCCCAAGAGCAAGACTGAACTTCAGGCCTTCTTGGGGCTATTGAACTTTTACCATTCCTTCCTTCCCCACAAGGCGGCGGTAGCGGAGCCCCTACACAGACTCCTGGACAAGCGGGCCCCTTGGGTGTGGGGCCAGCGCCAGGAGGCCGCATTCCAGGCAGTCAAGGACTTGCTTGTCTCAAACTCGGTCTTGGCACACTTCGACGAGAGGCTGCCGGTGGTGCTAGCATGCGACGCCTCACCCTATGGCATTGGAGCTGTCCTGGGGCACCAACTCCCGGATGGAAGAGAGGTACCGGTGGCGTACTTTTCCCAGACACTCAACACAACCGAGCGGAACTACTCGCAAATCGACAAGGAGGGTCTGGCAATCGTAAAGGGAGTAAAAAAATTCCATGATTTCTTGTACGGGCGGCCCTTCACCGTGGTGACTGACCACAAGCCGTTGCTTGGCTTGTTTGCCCCCGAAAAGCAGACCCCCCAAGTGCTGTCTCCTCGCGTCCTCAGGTGGTCAATTTTCCTTGCCAGCTACCAGTATGCACTGATTCACCGACCTGGGAAGGCGATGGGCCATGCGGACGCCCTCAGCAGGCTACCACTACCGGAAACAGGCCCTGACCCAGCACCTGCACAAGAGGTTATGAGCCTGGAGCTGCTTCCCGACCGCCCCATTCAGGCACAAGAAGTTGCACACCATTCCAAGAAAGATAGGGTCATCTCCCGGGTCCTGGACTGGGTGTGGAGGGGATGGCCCAGCAGCAGCCCCGGGCCAGAATTCGCCGGCTACACAACCCGCAAACATGAACTGTCGGCCCACAAGGGGTGCCTGTTATGGGGAAGCAGAGTCGTTGTTCCCCAGCCCCTCTGCAAAAGGGTCCTCACAGCCCTACACGAGACACATCCAGGGGTAGTAAGAATGAAGGCCCTTGCCAGGAGTTATGTGTGGTGGCCGGGGATCGATGGAGAGATAGAGGCCTGGGTCAAACACTGCCAGGCCTGCCAAGAATCCCGCCCAGATCCCCCAAGGGCCCCAGTCCAGTCCTGGGAGTCCGCCCGAGCACCATGGTCACGCCTGCATGTGGATTTCGCTGGCCCCTTTCAGGGGAAAACATTCTTCATAGTGGTGGACTCCTACACCAAATGGCTGGAAGTCGCACTGGTACCGTCCACTTCCACGTCCGCAGCCATCCGGGTACTACGCAGGCTGTTTGCAACCCACGGGCTCCCTGACACTCTCGTCTCAGACAACGGGACTGCATTTACGTCAGGAGAATTCCAAACCTTCACAGCGCAGAACGCCATCCGCCACATCCGTTCGGCGCCGTTCCACCCTGCCACCAATGGCCAAGCAGAACGCATGGTGCGGACCACCAAGGACACCCTTCGCCGCATGACGCAAGGGGACTGGGAGTACCGCCTTGCCACATTCCTTCTAGCACAGCACAGCACCCCCAGCTCAACGACTGGCCGGAGCCCCGCTGAACTACTAATGGGTCGGCGCCTTGCAATCAGATTGGACCGCCTTCACCCCGATAGAGCTCAGGATGAGATAGTGGTGGGGGAAGGCAGGAACCCCCGGACCTTCGAGGCCCAGGACCCAGTGTACGCAAAGAATTTTGGGGCAGGCCCAGCATGGGTACCCGCCACAATCACCAGGGTCACTGGCCCCGTGTCGTACGAGGTGCTAACGGATGGGGGGCAATGCTGGCGCCGCCACTGCGACCAGATACGGCGACGATTCCCGGGAGAAAACCAGGAGGAGGACAGGTCAGAGGAGTCCCAAGGGAACAGCGGGGCAGTGAGGCCCATAGAGCAGGAGGGGCCAGCAGGAGAGGCAGAATCAGTAAATACAGAGAGGACCCGTGAGGCCGAAAGGACACCGGAACCAGAACCACGACTGAGCAAGCCGGTTGCACCAGACCAAACAGCCGCATCACAGCCAGCATCCTTGGAACACGAGCCAGAACCCGGAGCCCGGACCAGGGAACACCCCAGGCCACAACGCACACGTAGGCCGCCGGCATACCTTGAGGACTATGAATGCGACCTCCCGGGCAGGACTGGAACTTAGAGGGGAGGGGTGTTATGTACTGAGTTGAATAGGATCCAAACTGTAGCAGTCTGATTGGTCCTAGAACAATAGGATCCAAAAGGCAGCAGTCTGATTGGTCCTAGAACAATAGGATTCAGAATGCAGCAGTCTGATTGGTCCTAGAACAATGCAGCAGTATGATTGGTTGGCAGGAACCACCCAATCCTGCTCCAGATAGAAGTGAATCCACAACCTGATTGGCTTACAGTAGAATTCCAGAATTAGCCAATCATGTGCAGCCCATTGTGTAAATAATGTATATAAAGCAGATACTGTGAGGGGACATTTATTCATTCCTCCTCACCACTATGAGCTGAATAAAGAGCATGAAATCACTTTGCGACTCTGAGTATATTTCACCTTTCTTTGTTAGGACCTTCCAGGACAGCTTACAGAGGTCTGTGGGCTCCCCAAAAAGAACTGGAAGATCTCAATCGGCAGTGAGGCCTAGCCCTTTCCCCCTCAGGTTGCAATCCAATATAATCAGGATCAATGGAGCCATTCTTCTGGAGGCTAAAAGTAGATTAGAGGTGGGGTGTGTGTGTTAATCAGGATTGCAGGGTAAGAGGAAAGGGTTAACCCCACCCTCACTCTGCTCAGTACCTACTGCGATCTCAATCCTGTTCATTGCCCCTCCTCGTCCCAATGGGGGAAAGTTACGTTTCTAGAATGGTACACCCCAATTGCTTTCATGTTATTTGTTTTGAAAACACGGGACTAAGCTTTTCTGTATAAACAGAGAGAGAGAGAGAGAGAGCAGTGTCAATATGCCTACATTTGGGCATCTGCCAACCTAGCAGTTCGAAAGCACATCAAAGTGCAAGTAGATAAATAGGTACCGCTCCGGCGGGAAGGTAAACAGCGTTTCTGTGTGCTGCCCTGGTTCGCCAGAAGCGTCTTAGTCATGCTGGCCACATGACCCGGAAGCTGTACGCCGCCTCCCTCGGCCAATAAAGTGAGATGAGCGCCGCAACCCCAGAGTCGGTCATGACTGGACCTAATGGTCAGGGGTCCCTTTACCTTTACTAGCACAAAAGACAAATGTAAGTGAGTTAAACAATGTGCACCTGAGGGAATTGGTTAGAAAGAACGCTGACCCCTTCTGGGCTCATGGCCAGCCTTTGACAGGGTTGAAAGCCTCCGCACAAACCTGACCCGTAGCCCCAACCCCCGTCCAGAGTCCTCTGCAAATTATTTTGGTTAACAATAACACAAATTAGAAACAGAACTTGCACAGAAGTACAGGAATCATTTGAACTATTTAATTAGCGCGTCAGAAGTTGTGTATCCGGGGCAGTAGATTCTCAAGGTCCATACGGGTTGATAAAGGAACGAGGATGCAGATTGCTTTTATTTCAGAATAGGAGCTCTGGTCCAGTCCAGTCCAGTGGAACGGTTATGGTAAGGATCACTCACTGGTTCTTCAAGCTAGCAACCGCCCCTTGCCCTGCAGCGGGGACTGGAGTTGCTTTCTTTTGCCCTGAGACAAGAGCTTGTCCTTTTCCATTCCTTGCTTGCTGCCTTAAGGAAGTGAGGGGTGGGGTTTTATGAGACACAATGCTATGCTGTGACGAGTCAGTTAAGATTCCACGCTTAGCAACACAGGAAGCTGCCCATCTATTTGTCCACCTTGTGTTGCTTACTCTGGCAATGGCTCTCCACACCACCTGTGGAGTCCTGATCCTTTAATTGGGGATGCCAGAGGCTGGACCTTGTATCTCCTGCATGCAAAACTCATGCTTTATTGTTAAGCTATGTTCCCTCTCCTATTTGGGTACAGATGGTACTTCCTGGTTCATCTCTAGAACAAATACAGAAAGAGATTTTGCACAAGGGAGGAATTTGACACTGAGCATCTCAGTGTCCTAAGAATCTCAGCTGTTGCTTATGGATCTGCTCTCCAAGAGAATGAGGGTAAAGATACTGTATTTTTCCATGTATAAGACGATGCTTTTTGCTAAAAAAAAATTAGGCAAAAATTGGGTGTTGTTTTACACATGGATAGTGAAATGAGAGGGGAGACATGTGAATAATTGCAGCAGCAAGCAGGAGATTGGCAGTGGCGACTGGGCGGGTGATTGGTGGCAGCGGCAAGGCCTGCTGGCGATTAGTTGCGGCAGGCAACTGGCGGATGCAGGGAAGTGTGCGATCGGAAGTGCCTGTGGCAAGCAATTGGCAGTGGTGGGAAGGCGGGTGAGGAATTGGTGGAAGTGACCCCCCACCCCCAAAAGCTAAACAACTAAATTTCTTAATTTTGGGTTAAAAAAAATAGGCGCCATCTTATACATGGAAAAATACGGTAGTTTGGACAGCATATGGGGAAGACCACTGAAATCTCAGAAGATAGAGAAGGGAGCAGACTAGAGACTTCAAGGGTTCAGAGGCTCAAGGCAGTGTGAATAGTTTCCTGCATCCTCTGGCCAGCAAGCCAAATTTTATTATGCAAAACGTACAAATATATGTTCATATATACTCCTATTTCATTTTCCGAACCCATGCCCTGAGGGCTTATCCACACTTACCTTTCCTCTACTCTTTCCAGGCACGGTCTGGAAAGAATCCCACATCCCAAAATCCCACATTGTATAATAAACTCATTAACTAAGTTTTGTTTTTGTTTTTCAAAGGGCAGGCATCACCTGCCACCTACTGGCCAGACATATACCTATTCCTCTCCAAGTTGAAGGGAAGCCATTCAAGTTATGGGCAGGTAGGTGGCAGGTTAGCTCGGCACAGAACTGAGCAGCTCATCTCCCTGACCACTCCTGTGTCCTGAGTACTCATAGCCCTCCAATTTAATTACCATGATTTAAAAAAATAAAATAAGGGCCTAATGAGCATGAACTTCTAATATTAGAAATGCAAAAGTGGTGCTTTAAAAAATGAACATAAAGGCAACCAGCCAGCTTGGAGTATGATGTGATGTTGCAAGCGTGAATGAAGATGCAAGATAGCAAAGAGGTTTTATATATATATATATATATATATATATATATATATATATATAGTGGCACCTTAGGTTACATACGCTTCAGGTTACAGACTCTGCTAACCCAGAAATAGTACCTTGGGTTAAGAACTTTGCTTCAAGATGAGAACAGAAATTGTGCTCCGGTGGTGCGGTGGCAGCGGGAGGCCCCATTAGCTAAAGTGGTGCTATAGGTTAAGAACAGTTTCAGGTTAAGAACAGACCTCCAGAATGAATTAAATACTTAACCTGAGGTGCCACTGTACAACTGTTTCGATACATAAACAAATAACTTATTTCACTACTCTGCCACGTATTTAGAACAGTGGATATATATGTGCTTCGTCCTTCAGCCATACACGCCATACATTTAAAGTACATGTGAACTGTGGTTGGTTAAGGATGCTGGGAACTGTAGCTGTGAGGCGCAAACTGAAGTTTGGGGGGAGCCGGCGCTATAAATGTGCTTTAAAAGTATGTATGTACACAGACTGCTCCACCTACTTTGGCTCACAGTGGGAGAATCGCCTTTTCCTTGCAGCTCCTGGATGATTTCCTGAAGGAGGTCCAACCTGTGGAGGGATGTGCAAGATGTATTTGAAACACAGTTCCATGTGGTATTTTATTTTTTTTAGAAATGAGAGAAACGTAAGGCAGAAGTAACTTCCAGAATGTACATGCCTGGTTTTAGAAACGAGTTCAGAAGAGTAATTACCAACAAATGTAAGTAGGAGGAAGCAATACTGTCAGGGCTTCTTGGTCTTGTAGTGCTTTATTTTTTATTTTAATGCTGAAAAATCTTTCTAGGCAATGGTGCAGGTGGAGCGGGATGTGTGTGTGTGTGTGTGGGGGGGGGAGAATACTCCTGGGTTTTATTGCTAGCACCAAGGTGGTGCAACTTCCTGTCCCTACAAAACAGGGCCGGCCATGTGATAACACACCCTGCTTCCTATAAAGCATTCCAGGTCAGCCTTGCTTGTGAGTAACCAGGATATCCTGCTGTCAGGCAGGGGTCCGTCCCCCCCACGAGACGGCTCCAGTAGTTAATTATTTCTGATTTATTGGTAAATCACAGAGCCCCAATCGCAGCTTAGCTAATTCAGTCCTCCTCCGACATAAGCGTTGCCGGAACTGAGCTCCACCCCCTTCTCCCCCAACAGGAAAACCCCCACTTTCTTTTCCTGTTAATTTCACGCTTCTCGGCCAATCTCGTGATCCTACAAGATTTGAGAGATGGCACTCCCTGTATCCCTCTCTGAGCTTAGCCTCTGTGTTCTTTCTCCCTGCGTCTCGGTGTGTACAAAGTTCATATTCCTGTGGCCAACTGTTTCTTCCCCTTCACTCAGTAATTTCTCATTCCCTCCCCCTTGTCTCTCTTTGTCTGCTGTCAAAGAGGGACTTACTCTGACACTTGCTGCTCTTTCCCCTGTGAGAGACTGCGTCTTTGCCACCCTGACCCCATCTACTTGAGAAGACCTGGGTCTGACGAAGCCACCTGTCTGTCCCTTAATTTGATTTGAAACAGGGCCTGGAGAAACTGGTCCTCTAGATGATGTTGGATTCCAACCCACGTCAGCCCCAGCCATCAGGCCAGTGACCAGGAAAGATGGGGGCACTGTGGCCCAACGAGATTTGGAGGGCCCCAGGTTCCTCACCCCTGATTTAAAATATTAAAACGAAAAGAAACACATTTGTCCCTATACTGCTGAGAGTTCAGCGCAAAGCCAAGACCTCCTAAAATTTTAAACGGGGGGGGGGGGGATGTTTATGGGATAAAGATTTGAACATTAAATCCTAAATCCTCTGGAACTGATCACGGGAAGAGGAGAGGGAGGGGAAGTTCTGTTGTGCAGCCAGAAGTTCTTGCAGTGACAGAACTGAGTTTAGCAAGATACTGCCCTGTTATGTACTGAGTTGAATAGGATCCAAAAGGCAGCAGTCTGATTGGTCCTAGAACAATAGAATCCAGAATGCAGCAGTCTGATTGGTCCACAGGAGCCACCCAATCCAGCTCCAGGTGGAAGGGAATCCGCAACCTGATTGGTCTATAGGAGAATCCTGGAATTAGCCAATCATGTGGGACCCATTGTGTAAATAATGTATATAAGGCAGACATTCTGGGGGAACTTCCATTCCTCCTCACTACTATGAGCTGAATAAAGAGCATGAAATCCACTCTCGACTCCAAGTATATTTCACGCCCCTAAAGGGTGCAGCAACCCTGTGCCTTCTTCCTTGGGAGAAAGTCCCATTGAATCCACTGGGATTCACTTGCATAGGATCGAAATCCAGCAAGAACATACCAACTGGAAGATCAACTGAGCCACGGATTTTAGGGAAGTTGTGAAAATGCCTCTGAAATAAGAAGGCGCATTGCTTATCAGATCTATCAGGTAACATGCGCTGAAAGCTCAATCCTGTGTGAAAATGTTCAACCCACGTACGTTTGCAAGCAGCAAGGTGGCCCTTCAGGGGTGCTCTCTTTCCTATGGCAAATCTCTGCAGAGACAGGATTTCGCTGCGGAGGAAAATTATTACCGTTAGGGAATGGTTAGGATTCCATAAGGGAATGACACAGGGAGCTGGCAGCTTTCTCCTTACAAAATAAAATAAAATAAAATTCTACCTGTTTCTTTTTCCTAGCCTTGGCTGACAAATCAATGAGGGTCTGCAGGGAGCGGTTTTGCGTGTGATCCTTGCACTTTTCTGCAGGTGGAGACAGGTGCACATTAATCTTAAGAATGTAAACGGGGACAGGGAGGCAAGAATTCGGTATGGCATAATGTAGGCCATGAGCAACATCATTTGACTGCTTGGATATGGAATCTAGCCCATGGGTAGGCAAACTAAAGCCCAGGAGCCGGAGCCGGAGCCGGCTCAATCGCCTTCTAAATCCGGCCCGCAGACGGTCTGGGAATCAGTGTGTTTTTACATGAGTGTAATGTATCCTTTAGGGCTGCAGGTTAAACCACAGAGCCTAGGGCTTGCTGATCAGAAGGTTGCCGGTTCGAATCTCTATGACGGGGTGAGCTCCTATTGCTTGGTCCCTGCTCCTGCCAACCTAGCAGTTCGAAAGCACGTCAAAGTGCAAGTAGATAAATAGGTATCACTCCGGCGGGAAGGTAAACAGCATTTCCGTGTGCTGCTCTGGTTCGCCAGAAGCGGCTTAGTCATGCTGGCCACATGACCCGGAAGCTGTACGCCGACTCCCTCGGCCAATAAAGCGAGATGAGCGCCGCAACCCCAGAGTCGGCCACGAGTGGACCTAATGGTCAGGGGTCCCTTTAGCTTTAATGTGTCCTTTTATTTAAAATGCATCTCTGGGTTATTTGTGAGGCATAGGAATTGGTTCATCATTTCCCCCAAAAATATAGTCTGGCACCCCACAAGGTCTGAGGGACAGTGGACCAGCCCCCTGCTGAAAGTTTGCTGACCCCCTGACCTAGCAGGTTCAAAACTCCCCTTTGATTGTTTGATACACAACTGAGGCTGGGAAACAGCGATGTTTTGTAAATTGATGGCGCAGCTCAATACACAAAAGGCCAATTCCATTGGATCGAGATTTTGTGGCAGATAGGCTGTAGTTTAAAGGTACGATGCATACTCTGTATGCACGAAAAAGCTTTCCAGACAGTTCACAAAATCCCTTGCTAAGATATCTCATGTGGCCCTGTTAGGAAAGACCTCTCCCTAAAACCATAGAGAGGTTCTGTTTGTTAGAGTGTATCAGTTCAACTCTATATTACTTCCCATTTGCCACTGTGGGGTATAGACATTTCTATATGATAGATAGATAGATAGATAGATAGATAGATAGATAGCGTTTATTTATCTAACCATCTATCTATGCAAATAATTTATTTCACAAAAATTATACACCACTTGATTGTGTAAAAGACCCTCAAAATGATTTGGATTTTGCCTCGTCCCTCAATAATTCC
The DNA here is from genome assembly GCF_964106645.2 of Podarcis pityusensis. Classification (NCBI taxonomy): domain Eukaryota; kingdom Metazoa; phylum Chordata; class Lepidosauria; order Squamata; family Lacertidae; genus Podarcis; species Podarcis pityusensis. The sequence goes on from NC_138029.1 coordinate 110,921,247, forward strand.
TACTTAGATTGTAACCTTAACAGTAAATCTTTCCATGCTTTGTTTAGTTTGCTGAAACCAGACCCTTTTAAACCACAAAATATCATTTGGACAGCCCATCTCAAATGTTTTAAGGTTAAGGATCTACAGCTGGAGGAATCCACTGCAGGGGGTTGGACTAGATGATCCTCAGGGTCTTTTCCAACTGTAGGATTCCACGATTCAAGCTCACCCAGTGCTACTTGCTTAGGCAAGGCTCCATCGCTGTGGCAGCTTCGGCCCGGTGCCCCCTGCTGGCCGACTAACGATTCTAGCATGTGGATGCCCGAAGCAAAGCGTTTCTCAAGATTCTCCAACGAGGCCTGGGCCTCTGCCAAGAGACAGGCCGAATCCTGCAGACTGCTCACAAACGCCGACTCCTGCTTGTCAACGGAGTCTCCCTAAAGGAGATAACAGAACTGTGAGGAGAGCAAATTTTGGGAAGCAGGGAGAAGGATATGCTAGGATGAGAGGAAAGGTCCGTATAGTTAAAGCTATGGTTTTCCCAGTAGTGATGTATGGAAGCTGAGAGCTGGACCATAAAGAAGGCTGATCGCCGAAGAATTGATGCTTTTGAATTATGGTGCTGGAGGAGACTCTTGAGAGTCCCATGGACTGCAAGAAGATCAAATGCATCCATTCTTAAGGAAATTAGCCCTGAGTGCTCACTGGAAGGACAGATCCTGAAGCTGAGGCTCCAATACTTTGGCCACCTCATGAGAAGAGAAGACTCCCTGGAAAAGATATTGATGTTGGGAAAGATGGGGGCACAAGGAGAAGGGGACGACAGAGGACGAGATGGTTGGATAGTGTTCTTGAAGCTACCAGCATGAGTTTGACCAAACTGTGGGAGGCAGTGGAAGACAGAAGTGCCTGGCGTGCTCTGGTCCATGGGGTCACGAAGAGTCGGGCACGACTAAACAACTAAGCAACAACAACAACAACAGTGCTATTTTTCTAGAAAAAGAGGTGCCGGAACTCACTGTGAATGAGACTCCCCACTGGCGGCCATGGCGGCCACCTGAGAGATGCTGGAACTGAGTTGCGGCTGAGGGGAAAAAAAGCCCTGGGTACGAGAGAGCTAACTGAGGGGTACAGGCCAAGAATGAGGGAGCTTTGAGCAAGATCTTGATCTCATTAAGGGAACTTTAATCAATGAACTCAGTAGACTAAAAAACTTTTTAGTCACCTAGAAAGGCATTCACAATCAGGCAAAAAATGTAATTATGTTCGCATAAAGCTGGAGCTGGCAGGTACGATTTTCGAAGAACCATTCCCCCTTCATTCACCTTGGAGGGAAGGTCACTTCTAATAAGATCTGGCTGAGACTTATAGATGCACCATCCAAATACAAAGTTATTTCTTCAAAACTACGGTTTCAACGATGCAGTTCTATAAACACTCAGTGAAAACTCCTTTCATCAGTGGAAAAAAGCCTTTTTATAAGAATGAAGTGGCAGCATTGAGTCTTATACCAGGTGTATAACCCCATTTCGTGTGGGGGTTCTGTTCCTGCCCCCCTTGCGTGTCAGCAGAGTGCTAATAAGCACGGCCTGCAATTTCCGCCCTGCCCCTGTTCTGCCTCCGTCTTCCAAAAGGAGAAGGCGATCAGGTGTCAATTGCATATCAAACGTGAATCATTCCAGCATGGTTGCAAATGTATAGGCCTCTATGGGTGCAGCTTGGACGGGATGAGGGTTGGAAGTGCGGAAATGGTTAGGAACAGATGGGAAAAGCACAGAAACAGAAGAGGACAAGACATAGCTCTGGGGTGGGAAACAAGAGATATGCATAACAGGGCAAATACTAGAGATTTGTTGTTGTTTAGTCGTTTAGTCATGTCCGACTCTTCGTGACCCAATGGTTAAAACAACATGAGGATATATTGGATTTAGCAGCCAGCGTTTCCTGTGATCTGGTTTCAGGGGTCTGCAGATCAGGGCTGACGGAGCTTAAGTGAAGCACAGCAGAATCTCACCACATCTGCAGAAAGCAGGCTCCTGTTATCTGACTCGGCTGTGTCCTCTTCACCGCTGCTCGCTGGTTCACAGGTGCTGCCAGAGTTTGATCTCTTGTGCTCTCCCAGAGAGGATTTGCAAGGGATATTTCCCTGCTGATCATTTTCCTTCTGCAAGAAAGCAACATTGAACCCGCAGGGGTGGAGTCTAACCAGGCGTGGATTATTCCTCCCCTTGTTTCTTAGGCGGCGCTATGCAAATAAACTTTACCAGAGGCCCTGTTAGTGGGAGGAGTCCCCCCTCTTCAATAATTGGACATGATGTAGTTGAGAAAAGTAGATTTAAGGCTGCCAGGGGGCATCATTTTCCATCCCACCCCATACTCGGCACACGCAGCACTGTTGCCATTCTGCTGCAGTTCATCTTCTGCCAAAACCGACATTATTTGCTTACGTAATTTGTGTAATTAATTACACAAACTATATTGTCATTATATTATTCCATCCCGTTCATTTCAGGGCAAGGGGAAGCCAATGCAAATTTATGCAATCAATTACACCTCTTTTGGGGACTGCAAGCAGCAACAGTGAACGCTGACCATATTCATTGGACTGACTCCTGTTCCAGATGTGAGACGAATAAGCGAGCACTGGCAATTTCCACTACTGTTTTGTCAAAATTGGAGCTGCCATACACACGGAAATAGTGACTGGGCGGAATTTCCGAAAATCGGCAAAAAAGTGTGTGTGGGGGGGGGGGGGGAGCCCAACAACTTTTGTGTCCAGATTTTCACTTTTTGAAATATGGCGACCCTATCAGATTTATCCACTATGAACACAAACTAATGGTGGAGGTTAGAGGTCAGAGCAGAGGCAGAGAAAGGTGGGTGCGGCCCACCCAGGGTGTCATCCCTGATGGGGGGGTGACATTGCTGTGAGCGGCGCCCCCCTGGGACTCTCCCCACCACTGGTGCCTCCCCCCAGGACGCCCCCCCGCTGCCACTGCACCCCCTGGGATGCTCTGCTGGTGCACCCCCGCGGGCGGCTAGCCCCACCCCCTCGGACCACTCTGGGTGCTGGAGCAGCTAGCTCCGCCTTTGGGTCAGGGTCCCTCTTAGCCTATGCTATGACAGCCCATCCTAGGGAATCACATGGTGGGAGCAGCTTGTGCCAGAATATGGTCCTCCACGGGAGAAGAAAGGAAAAAGCTCCTGAAGCTTCAAGAATGCAGCACCATTATTCTGCCTTGGTCATCTGTTACCTGTGCATGTCTGGTTGTCTCACTTTCAGGCTGGGCATTGGGAGTGCTTTGTTCTGCACTCCGGCTGAGAGTCTCCACCTCAAAGTATGGTGGCTCTAGAGGACAAGAATATAGACAAAGACGAGAGCATATAGAACTACGAGCATTTTTAGCTCCTTCCCAAGCCTCCATTTCTCCCCCTTTCTTCTTTATTCAGTTGTTATTTTTATTAGTCATTATTACCAACACGCTTCTTAAGTCTACAAAATTTGCAATTCCCGCTTCACGCAAACCTATGAGACAGAACGTCTTGCCTAACAAAGCATCAGATTCGTAGCCAAGAGCAGTGCTTTTTTCTGGGGGGATGGAGGTAAGTGTACCCCTAAACATTTTGTGAATCTATCAGGAGAAGAAACTGTTTTGTTTATTAAAAAAAATAGTTTATTCTCTATGAATAGTCAGTTCCATTGCTACCCCAGATGGCGGCTTCATTTCCTGTCACAGTTTTTCCTGTGTGTCAGATGGAATCGAGTAGTTAATGTGTGAAATAGGAGTTGGAATCTAGCGTGGTGATTGGTCAGTTTCGTTGTTACCACCTCCAAGGGCGGCCTCATTTCCTGTCACAGTGTTTCCTGTGTCTCAGACGAAAGCGAGCGTTTAATGTGTGAAGCAGTGTGGAACGTGGATGTGTGGAGTTTTACTGATGGAAGTCAGGAAGCTGTTAGTGCACACAACCTCATGCCAACGTGGAAGTTACTGTGAGCTGTCAGCTGTGTAATATGAGGTAAGGCATGTTCTTTGTACTTTTGTCTGTTTACTGTATTTATTTTCCCTGATTTGAACTATGAAATGGTGATTTCCTTGAGTCAAAATGAGAGTACCTCTAAACATTTTTTAAGGGAAAAAAGCACTAACTAAGAGAGTACCTGAATTTTCAAATCCATTCTGGTCACTTGTCCTCAGAATTTTGGGCCCAGGTTCACTGTTCTCTGACCACACAGCATAAGGGCAAGAATAATGGCAGCACAATATGAAATCCAGCGCAATGTTTGCACTAGTGGAAGCTTGTACAACAAGATCAAGGCCACAGCAACCTGTTGCACACCTAGCCACAAGAACCATGCTGGCTTCCAGAACCTTCTCTTGCACAAGTCCATTCCACTAGTGCAACTAGGACGCCACTAAAGGACTTTGATTCAGTGCTACATTGACTTCCTCCTCCCCACGTCTTTTTTCCTGAACCCATGAAGCAATGCCCCGTTGCGCATCCTGGCCGGTTCCTACCGTTTGGGATCAAACTGACCTTCAGGAATTATTGGAAGGGATGATTCGTCTGACTCAGCCTGCCCTGCCCACAGACAGAGCTTCTTGGGAGTCGATGCCACTGATGAAACGAGAGGGATGCCCCCTGAGGCATCCTAGGAAGAGAAAAATAAGACACCGTATGCTTCTGATCATGATAATTACAAGAAGGGCTACGGAGGCAGCTTGCTTATTCCTAGAGAAAAGCTTGAGGCGCTGCATAATCAGGAAGCCAGGTGCAACCTGAGCTCAACTCATGCTTGTCTCACGTTTTCCTTCAGGTAAGATAGAGATGACAGTAAGGACTTCTTCAGAAGACTGGCTTATCCAGCACCCACCCCAAGTTACCTGCACAAAGCTTACATATGGTCTTTATTAAGCAGCTATTGAGCAATACCTCAAGGACTGCCTCTTTCCATATGAACCTACCCAGACCCTGAGATCATCTTCTGAGGCCCTCCTTTGTGTGCCTCCTCCTTGAGAGGTCCGGAGGGTGGCAACACGAGAACAGGGCCTTATCTGCAGTGGCTCCCCGTCTGTGGAATGCCCTCCCCAGGGAAGTTTGCCTGGTGCCTTCATTACACAGCTTTAGGCATCAGGCAAAAACGTTCCTTTTTAACCAGGTCTTGGGTTGATCTGATTTATAACTTATGCCCTTTAAAAAAAATTGGGGGGGGGAGCTATGGGGTTGTTGTTTTTATTTTTTATTATGTATTTTGTGGTTTTATATCTTTATTTTATTCTGTGAACCGCCCTGAGACCCCTGGGTATAGGACAGCAAATGAATTAAATAAATAAAATAATAATAATAATTTGTTTGCGGGAAGGTTATATGACAGCGAGCTTTCACCTGCCATTCATCTCATTTTGTTGATGGGTTTTTAAAATATCTCTCCATTGTTAATATTGATTGATTGATTGTTAATAATGGTTTATTTGTTGCCTGCCCTTCACCTAATGCCCCCGGGCGGGTTAGAGCATCAAAAACGACAATAAAAAACCATTTAAAACAAATTTGTCCTTCTCACACTTGTCAATCTCTTTCCAAACTGAAAAAATAAATAAATCTGGTTATTATAATTTAAACAACAACATGGAGGCAAACTAAAGCAACACCCATTAACTCCTCACCTGCTGGGCTGCCCGCAAAACATAGCGTAAGTCGGGGAAAGTACCCTTCCGATCGCGTTCCTTCAAGGCTGTGCCGCCTTTGACCACCTCATAGAGAGGCTGGGGCACACGGGCATCAGCCGGGAGAGACTGCCCTGCCTCCATCTTCTCCTTCACAGCGAGGCCATCCAAACCACCCCAAGGAACTTCCCCTGAAAAATACAGGTTGCTTGACTTGTAGGGTCATAAAACACAAAGTTAGGCAGACCCACTATAAGTCTAGAAGAGCCAGTGCTTTTTTTGTGATGGCACTTGACTCATTTTTGGCACCCCATTTCAACCGTTCTGTGCTGGTGCCCGCAGTAGGTTACTTCATGGTGCTGATATATATAAAGGTAAAGGACCCCTGGACGGTTAAGTCCAGTCAAAGGTGGCTATGGGGTTGTGGTGCTCATCTCGCTTTCAGGCCGAGGGAGCCAGTGTTTGTCCACAGACAGCTTTCCGGGTCATGTGGCCAGCAGGACTAAATTGCTTCTGGCACAACAGGACACTGTGACAGAAAGAGAGCACGGAAACACCGTTTACCTTCCCGCTGCAATGGTACCTATTTATCTACTTGCACTGGCGTGCTTTTGAACTGCTAGGTTGGCAGAAGCTGGGACAGAGCAACGGGAGCTCACCCCGTCGTGGTCACCCCGATCGGCAAGCCCAAGAGGCTCAGTAGTTTAGACCACAGTGCCACCTGCATCCCTTGACCTTGCACAGTGCTGATAACACCAAGGTCGAAGGTTTGATCCTCATGTGGGACAGCTACATATTCCTGCTTTGCGGGAGCTGGACTAGATTATCCTAAGGGTCCCAAATGGCTCTGTGATACTATGATTCTATGCTTCCATACTTCCCTCTTTCCCAGAGGTCAGGGCGCAGGCACGACTGGATTTTGGATTGGGGTGACTGAGTTGCGTTGGCTGAGGGAAGTGAATAACAACTTAATCCCCTCAGCCCACAGCAATCATAACAAATCTGTAACCAAAACAGTTGCCTCAGAGCTGCAGGGAGCTTCCTTCATGGGGAGAAGGAAGAGAGAACCCCAGTGAGAGCCCTTCTGGGTGAGAACATGGGTGTGTCCAGCCCAGAATTCAGTTTCCAAGGGAGGTAAACCAGGTGAGAAGTCAGCTGAGAGGACAAGGGAGCCCCAGCTTCCTCCTCAGGAACTGGGATCCAGAAGAACATCAACTCAGAACCCTAGAGGACCTGCTTAACTTCCACAATTAAAACCCACACAATTCAATCCAATCCCATTTTCAAGCCCTCCGAGTTCACATTGTGCGGCATTGAATTCCAAAAGCTAATTGCACACTGTTTGTACTTCCTTTTGTCTGTGCTGAATCTACTGTTAATCAACTTTAAAATGTCCTTTTAAAATGTGGGGTTTTTTTTGGGGGGGGTGTTATTGGGTTGCTGTTTTTATTTTGATTATATATTTTGTGGTTTTATATTTTGATTTTATTCTGTGAACTTGCCCTGAGACCTCTGGGTATAGGGTGGTATATAAATTCCTTCCTTCCTTCATTCATTCATTCAACCAATTTCTCTGGATATCCTCCAGTTCTAGCTTTATGAGAATGGAAGAAAAAGAGCAATCTAGCACCACTGCCCACACCATGCCTCATGTTATAAACCTCTATCATATCCTCCCAGCTCCCTTTTTTCTAAGCCAAAGAATGCCAGACATTTCAGCCATTCCTCATGTGGAAGGAACTCCAGTTCTTTCACCATCTGGTAGCCCATTTCCGCACCTTTGCATTAGTATTTTAAGTAATGGCATATGGTCAACCTATGCTATGTATTAGATATCTTCCTCTGTTAAAAGAGCCCCTTACCCAATTCTCCTTCTCACCAACGGTCTATTACCAAATCACCTCTCAGATCCTCTAAAAGACAGTATTCTCTGTAAACTGATTCTTCTTACCCTCAAGCCATCCTTGTAGATTAGCTTTGCACTCTTAAGGGAATTTTTTTTCCAAATAATGCAGGTCTTGGAGCTCAATGCTGAAGCCTAAAAATGTTAATTCTAAAAATAGAGTCGTACCTTGGAAGTGGAAAGGAATCCGTTTCGGAAGTCGGTTTGACTTCCAAAACATTCGGAAACCAAAGCATGGCTTCTGATTGGCTGCAGGAAGCTCCTGCAGCCAATCGGAAGCCCTGTCGGACGTTTGGCTTCCAAAATTAGTTCGCAAACTGGAACACTCACTTTGTGTTTGTGGCATTTGGGAGTCAAAACATTTGAGAACTCAGCTGTTCGAAAACCAAGGTACGACTGTGGTGCCATTTTAAAGTGCTTGCTTGCTTCTCTTCTGCTAATACATTTACAGGCCAAGGCAAACCTTTCTGGCAACTGGAATTTCCCTGAGAACTTATGGTCAGCTGATGGGCTTCTTGAGACATGCCAGTCTTGCCTACCGCTTCCCACCCTGGCCAGAAACCAACCTGTAAAGATCTCCTGGATCACCGTACAGAAGCTGAAGAGGTCAGAGTTCACGGAAGCCGGGCGCTCTCTGATGACTTCCAAGGGCAGCCAGTTGTAGAGAGCAGGGGCTGGAGGAATAGGCTGGGCTAACCTGTTTTTCTCCGCCCTGCTGAAACAGAACTGAAACCAGTCAAATGTCCCGAGGAATCCTACTGGAGTCTCCCAAAGACCGCACTTGCTCCAACCAACCTCTGTTGCATGTGCTCGAGGTTGCTGAGCTTGGCAAGTCCAGGTCTCACCAGCTGAACTGCATGGGAGGTCACAGCCCGGTGAATATAACCCCGAGAGTGCAGGAACAAGAGCGCTTCGGACACTTGCAGCAGCAAACGCAGAGTCGCCGAGGGAGCTGGGGAGCTAGACTTCTGCAGTGGGGGAAGAGGGAGAGGGATAAGCTTCGGAAGCGAGGAAAGGAGCCGAGCTTCCCCGACCGTCTCACTTACCTCACAGTGCAAGGCGTAGTAGAGGGAACACATGCCCACCCTCTCAAAGACGAGCTGGAGGTTTTGCAGGTCCAGAGATGGGCTCACGGCCAAGAGAAGCAGAAGGTGGGGATGGTGCAGCTGGCTGAAGGAAACACGGAAGCCATGCTGAACAAATGGGAGTGAGCGCCCATGTAACAACAGGGCTTATCCCTTCATGATCTGAATCCTAAAGCCCGCCAGCTGGAATTACCTGCAGTATTTTTGTTCAGCGAGGAGCAAGTCCAGGGCGCCACGCATTTTACTGCAGTGGGGATGGGCTTCGGGCTTTAAGCTTCGCACCGTGACAAACTGCCCATTCCACAGCAAGCTGGAAGCAAGGGGGAAAAGGTGAAAGTGAGGTTACAGGTAATCAGGCAAAGGGCCTTCTCAGTAGTGGCGCCTGCCCTGTGGAACGCCCTCCCATCAGATATCAAGGAAATAAACAACTACAGTAATACCTCCGCGAATGTCCGCCTTGTCTAACATCCATTCTGGCAAATGCCCGCGGCAAACCCGGAAGTACCGGAACAGGTTACTTCCGGGTTTGCTACTGGCGCATGCGCAGAAGCACAAACCGCTCCGCATGCGTGCACAGACGCGGCACATTGCCCTGCGTCCTTTTCAGCTAGCAAACAGGGCTCCATAACAGGTCCCGGTCGCAAAACAAGGTACCACTGTATCTGACTTTTAGAAGACATCTTAAGGTAGCCCTTTTTAGGGAAGTTTTTAATGTTTGATGTTTCATTGCATTTTTAATATTCTGTTGGGAGCTGCCTAGAGTGGCTGGGGAAACCCAGCCAGATGGGCAGGGTATAAATAAATAATAATAATAATAATAATAATAAAATTGCACCCGGAGGTGGGGGTGCCAAGCGTCACCCCACAGCTGCATGGGAAGAAAGCTCCCCCCCCCCGGACAGGGTTGGGGCCACATGGCACGGCAAACACCGCTCCCCTGCAGCCCCAGGTGAGCGGAGGTTATGTGACTGCATAATAAGTACGTTATTTATCCAATATCTTACAAGGTCTCTGCTTGAGGATTAAGATACACTATAAGTCTTAGGGTTCCGGGTGATACGAGACTACAGGGATATAGGAAGCTGCCTTATGCCATTGGTCCACCCAGCTCAGTACTGTCTACACATATAATAATAATATAATAATAATTTATTATTTATACCCCGCCCATCTGGCTAGGCTTCCCCAGCCACTCTGGGCGGCTTTCAACAATATATTAAAATACAGTAATGCATCAAACATTAAAAGCTTCCCTAAACAGGGCTGCCTTCAGATGTCTTCTGAAAGTCTGGTAGTTGTTGTTCTCTTTGACATCTTGTGGGAGGGTGTTCTACAGGGTGGTGCCACCACCGAGAAGGCCCTCTGCTTGGTTCCCTGTAACTTGGCTTCTCGCAGTGAGGGAACCGCCAGAAGGCTCTCGGCGCTGGACCTCAGTGTCCGGGTAGAACGATGGGGATGGAGACGCTCCTTCAGGTATACTGGACCGAGGCCATTTAGAGCTTTAAAGGTCAGCACAAACACTTTGAATTGTGCTTGGAAACGTACTGGGAGCCAATGTAGGTCTTTCAAGACTGGTGTTATGTGGTCTCGGCTGCTGCTCCCAGTCACCAGTCTAGCTGCTGCATTCTGGATTAGTTGTAGTTTCTGGGTCACCTTCAAAGGTAGCCCCACACATATGCAGTAGTGCATGCGAGAGATAACCAGAGCGTGCACCACACAGATTGGCAGCAGCTCTCCATGGTTTCAGACAGAAGTCCCGCCCAGCCCTACCTGAACATGGGGCCTTCTGGTGCCAAGCACATCCTGTACTACTGAGTTGTGTCCCTCCCCGATTCATTTCACTGTGATCAGTCTGCTTCCCTGCGATCAGGTATCTCCCTAGAACTGGGTCTTGCAAGAAGAGAACCTATTGTCGCTATTGCTATTTTTTTTATCCTAGAGGTGAGAACAGACAGGGCTGATAGATAATGCTGATAGCTTTACTTCTTCATGAGTGTGTGTGGTCCATTCTGGTAACTCCAGTCTGGTTCTCCGTAACCTCGGAGCAGCTCGCTGTCGTCTGCAATGAACGTGAAGGCAGCAATCCCGGGCTGCTGGCACTTGCCTGGGCACAGCTGAAAGAGAAGGGAGGAGTTATGAGCCTAGAAACTATGGCCTCTCTACTACACTGAACCACACCCTTCCAGAGAAGTTTACTTACTTGTCTGTATCCAATAGCTGTCTCCTTGCTGCTTCCCAACCTATTGGAGCCGTCCAAATGCCTGCAACCAGGAGGGGTTGGAAACAAAGCCTTGTGAGACACATTTAAGTATCAGGAGCACTGGCATTAGGCAACCCCAGTGATTTTTACGGGAGAGTAAGTGGTCCGGAAATGCAGTCGAAGCACAAAAGATCGTATTTTGCCTGCAAACGTTCTACTGCAACTGTTGCTTTGAACCGCTGCATGGTTATAAGTCTTATTTTTCAACTTGCTTAACAACTTGTTGCTCGATTCTCTGTTAAGTGGGGTGAGCAGGCAGAAGCCTGCTTACTTCATCGCCGGACTTGCTCAAACAAGGCTTTACGGTCTAATTCCTATGCTTTTAATTTTTGTTGTTGCCCAGGGTGGGATTTTAAAACTCTGTTCAACCCACACACGTGGGGGCCTGGAGGGATAGATTGCAATTAATATATCATCTCCTACCTCTTTAAACCCGTCCCCACAGTTTCAGTAGAAGAAGGCAATACTATAAATATTGTTTCACCAAGTTTTGCAACAACAACAAAAAAGGGAACCAGGCAGAGGGCTTTCTTGGCAGTGGCGCCTGCCCTGTCAAACGCCCTCCCATCAGATGTCAAGGAAATAAAGAACTAGAAGGCAGCGCTGTTTAGGGAAGTTTTTAACGTGTGACATTTTAATGGATTTTTAATCTTTGTTGGAAGCCACCCAGAGAGGCTGGGGAAACCCAGCCAGATGGGCGGGGTACAAATAAATTATTATTATCATCATCATCATCATCATCATCTATATCTATATATCTGCTTTGATTTGTTTATGATACTGCAGAATATAGGCATTTAAATAGATAGATGGATACACAGAAAGAAAATTCCCCTTAGAGGAAGGGGGAGAATTCTACAGATTCCCCCTTCAGCTCTAAGCACCACCCCACACTGTTCAGGAAAAACTTGCTGGAGCAGCTTTTCAGGGGGCACTTGAGGCAGAAGGAGCCAGTGAAAATCACCTCCCTAACCGCTTTCTCCTTCCTCCAGTGTGAATGGAACTCGACAAAGTCTGTATCCCAACCCCACATGTTCAATGGGGACAATTACTGTAATTCCCGAAACTGCACATTAACCTGCTCATTCCAAGATGTTTTAACATCATTATCACCACCACCATTCAGTTGTCTGTCTCAGTGGAGGGCTGGGTCCAAACAGAGACTAGGCTATGGCTCCCGCGGCGTTAGAGAAGACAGGCAGAAGGTTGGATCCTTACCAGAGGGAGACAGATAAGAGCGAGGAGAGCGAGGAGCGCAGGCTGCGTGGTGATGCTGCTAGAGCTTTGGAATACATCAACAGGTCCCCGTGCTGCACCAGCATAGACATCTGGCCAAAGCACCGCTGGATGAAATCCAGGACCTTGCGGCAACGGAAAAGAGAGGTGCTAGACAGCGGAACAGCACTCCACAACAGCCGTGATTTAAGTAGAGATTTCTGCATTGCGGGGGATGGGACTAGGTGTCAGGCTTCAGAGAACTGGCTTCCTCCCCCCTTGGCCATAGATAACCAGAACAAAAGAAAAGGAGGCTTCTTACCAGTTAGAATCTTTAATAACCACAGCGAGAGACAACAGAACGCATCTCTCCTAGAATGGCGGTGCTCCCAACTAAGGCTTACTCCCCTTCCGTCCCTATTAATCTACGTCACTCCTAAATCTTGTAACCTGAGCTCATATGCTCTGTGCTTTCTGTTCTGCCACTTTCTCAGCTCTCCTTGACCTTGAGGAGAACTGATGGATGCTTTCCAGAGAGAGTGAATCTGTTAACCCTCTCTCTTCTAGTGTTTCTTCTCCTAGCTGTTCCCCATCCAGTATTTCCCAGCTTCTGCCTCCTGTAGTACGCCCCTCTGCAAACCACTGTTCTAAATCTATACTGTCCTCCTGGGAAAATTCAAGGTTCGGGGGAGGAGGTGGCTCCCACCATGCTTCCTCATTGTAGCCCTCCTCAGCACAGTCCCTGACACCTGGGGTCCCTTCCAACTGTATGATTCTATGGTTATATGCAGCTGCCTGGTAGCCATAGACAACAAAGAATCGCACACTGGCAGCAGCAAGGTTATGGGGCGGCCCAGGGGATCCACGCCCTGGGATTCTCACACCAGGATGCCCTTACCTCAACCTTTTGTTTTAAACCCACAATCTTAATTTGCCCAAGGGCATCTCTCTATATGAATGAGCAAGTGCAAATATTATGCAAATTTGTGTTGTCATGGGTTGTGCCCTGACCTCGAGTCTATTATCATTATTATTATGGGGCTTGGCGCATAAAGAGTCTCCAAGCGACTTGCAACTCTTTAAAAGTATAAAGCGTGCCACAGAATCAGAGGAAAACATTATGTGCTACAATAAAAGCCACGCAATAGCCTATAAAGCAAACCCAACGAAACAGCAGTAGAACCACACCATCTAAAAAAGACATAAAAATCATCCCCAATTTGTCAAAAAGGTAAGTTTTCACCTGGCACCGAAAGGATGTTAGTGAAGGCAGCAGCCAAACCTCACTGTGGAGAACATTCCACAACAAACTTCAAAAGCCCCCTGCATGAAGGCTAATGAGTGGGCTGCTGGAGGAAAGGGGGAGCAAAATTTTGGTCCTTCCTTTCAACCTTGCATAGATACTAAAGAGGGATGTCAGAGGAGGGACAGCCCTCTCCAGCCCTGCTTTGCCAGCCTCCAACAAGGAAGCATTCCCCCCCCCCCCCACGTAACCTTTATGGTTTATTTCCATGACTGCTCTAAGACATGTCAAAGTGAAGTTGTAAATACCTCGGCATTCTGTTCACTCCCAGCTAGCTGGGCCCAGTCTTTAGGGGTCTGTCCCTTTTGATCGTGGAATCTTAGATCACCTCCAGCTTTCAGGATGTGGCCCAGAAGTTTCTGGTGACCTGAGATAGCAGCTGCATGGACTGGGGTGCTACCATCATAACAACGGCTTTGGGGTGAGGGGAGAGAAGGAGAAAGGTGTTAGGGTGCAAAGAACAGGGGACAAGTAAAGTTCTGCCAGCCGTAGTTTTTGTAATCAGAAATGCCATTTTAGCTGATAGAGTTAATGCACACATCTCTGCTCAGATGGGGGTTACTCAGTTGTATTCCCTGTTAACCAAATGACATGATTTATGCTTTGAAAGACAAGACCTTGGCGGCTAGAAAAGAATTGATTCAGAGCCTGACAATAAAATGTTTTAAGGTCTTTTCCCCATAAGAAGCATCAATGTTTACCAATCTGAAACTTAAGGTTTATACAGCCAATGGTAGCCAGAACTCTTTGGGGTAAATATGAGGAGCTGGTATCATATATTGGAAACGTTGCTATGGATGTCAGCACAAAATGTTAGCTAATGGCTGCGGGGAAAAAGAGGTGATAGTACTCCATAGCTGTGAACATCATTCCCCCAAAAAAAGCACTGTGAAGGAAACTTTTGCCATCTCTCCTAAATAAACATACATATACCTCAGTCTGAGGGGATATATATGTTGAGACAAGACAGAAAATTTTATGTTTTAAGAAGGACCGGACTCAAATGGAGACAGGCCTTCTCAAGAATAGCTAGCTTTCCAGACACTGTCTCTAAGAATTTTGTTATCACTCACTGGTTGGGGTTGGCGCCGAAGTGCAGAAACAGCCGGACTACCGGGACGTGTCTCAGTAGGGCAGCAAGATACAAACCCGTCTGCCCAGATGCATTGTGGCAGTCCACATCCACACCTGAAGAAGGAGACACAAACGCTGTTCGTGAATAACGGCAAGAGGTTTTGTTGAAGAGATAAAGACTACCTGCACTGCGGGGGATTGGACTAGACAACCCTCATAGTCCATCTACTATTCTACGAGTCTATGGTACCAGAATGCACTGTTTCAATTTCAAATAGCAAAACCAAGTCTTGTCCCATGCCCTAAGTAGCATACCCATACAGAAGCGTATCTGACTTCCCCTCATTTTGTAACCCAAGCAGTCCTCATATTCTGTCAGGACTGTTTACCAGAGGGAAATTACCGTACCTACATGGAGTTTGAAACAGATTGGCTTTACCTCTCTTCAGCAGTATCTTGGCTTTCTTGACCTTGCCCTCAATAGCATGCCTGAGTAACTGCCCCTCCAGAGATTCAAGGTCTGTAATGTAGCCTAGGCTCACGGGACAGCTTGGTGGAAGCACTGGGGACTGTGGCATCACACTAGACAGAGAGAAAGTGTTCATGGTTTAAAAACAGCTAAGACAGAAGTGAAGGTAGGAAGCCATAATTGAAAAAGAACTCAATTCTCAGGTGTGCTTGGCAAAACTATTATGACTATCACTGGATTAAAGAAATATTAGTAGATCAATCACTATCTTTAAATGATTAAGCAATTGTATTTGCAAATGCCAAAAAAAGTTGTGAAGAAGCCTGCTTTATTTTTGCAACATTAGCAAGCCATTATGTCCCTTTATAGAAACAATAGGAATACGGTGCTGCAATATTTAGCTGATGATCTGCAACCAAAAGTTCAAGACTAGTTTGCTTTTTATCAGAATTTAAACCATGCTACACCAATTGTGCCAATCTTTTTAATTTATAAAGGGTATGTAATCAATTCATGTTATCAAATTATTAAACTCCGAAGCCCAAAAAATATTTTTCAGTGTGTGTATTTAATAAGCTTTTCTGTTCTGGCCAACGATTGTGGGTAGGGCTTAATCTTTTTACAGGACAATCCTGAACATGTTTTCACAGAGGCATGTCTCATTGATTTGAATTGAACAAGTGTGGTAAATGTGCTAAAGATTGCACATACAAGCATCCTCACACCTCCCTTTTAAATGCCTATTAGAATGCCTCCCTTCCCATTGTTTCGTCAGGCTCTGATGAAAGGAATAGTAAATGAGGCTATTGTTGTTCCAAGTTTTATCATATTTTTAATATTCTGTTGGGAGCCGCCCAGAGTGGCTGGGGTAACCCAGCCAGATGGGCTGGGTATAAATAATAAATTATTATTATTATTATTATTATTATACATACAAGTCAAATAATATGAGGTTGAATTTTTGGCTTCTAACACTCCAGAGAAGTGCCATTTGGAACTGCAAATTCTGTGTTGCAGTGTGCAAAGGTAGCAGCAACATTCTGAAATAAGGGGCGTACATAATTCTCTGAGATCTTTTGGAACAAACTGCATTCCTTCAAAATAAGGAATATCTGGTAGTTTTTTGTATGTGGATTTCCAGAGAATGTGGATGTTATGTACTGAGTTGAATAGGATCCAAACTGTAGCAGTCTGATTGGTCCTAGACCAATAGGATTCAGAATGCAGCAGTCTGATTGGTCCTAGAACAATGCAGCAGTATGATTGGTTGGCAGGAACCACCCAATCCTGCTCCAGATAGAAGTGAATCCACAACCTGATTGGCTTACAGTAGAATTCCAGAATTAGCCAATCATGTGCAGCCCATTGTGTAAATAATGTATATAAAGCAGATACTGTGAGGGGACATTCATTCATTCCTCCTCACCACTATGAGCTGAATAAAGAGCATGAAATCACTTTGCGACTCTGAGTATATTTCACTGGCGACGAAGGTGGGATCCCGCTGAGCTGACTGCCACACACAGCACCGCCAACTGCCGCACCGCTGCCTCGCACCGTGTATCCAGGCTTCAGCTCCGGGGCACAAGGAACTCAGAATGGCAGCCAACAGCAGCTTCTCGCCATTCAACCCAGCATCTGGAGACTGGGAAGCGTACGCCTCCCGTTTCACCTTCCTCCTAGAAGCCAAAGGGGTCACCGACGAAGAAGACGCCAAGAAGAGGGCGATATTCTTCAGCGTCTGCGGAGAGGAGACGTTTGAAATCGCCCGGGCTCTCCTTGCGCCTGAAGACGTCGCTACTGTTCCATACAAAACAATAATGGAACAGCTGAAGGGGCACTTTTCGCCGCAGCCCTCAGTGGTGGCTCGTCGAAATGCCTTCTACGCAAAGCGGCAAGCCCCTGGGGAAACCATAACTGGGTTTGTGACCTCTCTCCGCCAAGCCGCCCGGTTCTGCAACTTCTCAGAGCTGGAGAACATGCTTCGTGACCGCCTCGTCGGTGGCCTGAAGGATGAGAAGCTGCAACGGCGCCTCTACGCTAAGAAGGACCTAACGTTCCAGGTCGCTCTGGAGGAGGCCCTGGCAACAGAAGCTGCCGAGAGGTCGACCCAAGAGGCACGGCCGAGCCTGCCATCCCAACCGAGGGTCCACCATGAAGACCTCACCGACGACTCAGGATCCGACAGGGAGGAGGTGCACCGAGTACAGCAGCGCACTCAAGCAGCGCACAGACCACAGCTGCCTCGACGAGAAGGAGGGAACTGCGCAAGCTGCGGGGAGAGTCACGAGAGGAGGACCTGCCGTTTCCGCAACGCAGAGTGCAGGCAGTGCAGAAAATCGGGACACATCGCCCGGGTGTGTCGGGCTCGGCCCACCCGACACCAGGCATCAGATGACCAATCCAAGAGCCCCAGGTCCCGGGGCCCAACGCACCAAGGCAACTCGACGGAGCTCACGGACTTCCAGGTATACCAGTTGCCCCACCCCAACGTAGAGAAAATTCATGTAGAGGTACAGATAGAGGGGGCCCCATGCCGCATGGAGCTTGACACGGGTTCAACTCTATCCATAATCTCGGCAAGGACCTTAAGGAAACTGTGTCCCACTGGGGGTCCCAAACTCAGGCCGGCCCCATTCACCCTCCGGGACTTCCAGAAACGTAAGGTCCCCACAATGGGGGTGGGGACCTTCAGGGTGCAATACCGAGGGCGGACGCGGCAACTGGACTTGCTTGTGGTCAAGGGCCCCTACATTAGCTTACTGGGATTGGCATGGTTTGGACCACTGGGGCTAGCTGTCACCGGGGTGAACCACACTAGCTTACAAGTGGACGTGGACGCCATATGCAAGGAATTTCCAGGGGTTTTCGATGGGAAATTGGGACAGTATACGGGCCCCCCCATTGCGCTACAGCTTGACCCCGCAGTACGACCGGTCAGGCTCAAGGCCCGCCGGGTCCCGTTCGCCTTGAAACCCCGTATAGACGAGGAATTGGACCGACTCGTAGAGCAAGGAGTGCTGGAGCCGGTGCCTAATGCTCCCTGGGAAACCCCAATCGTCACACCCGTCAAGCCTAATGGTTCGGTCCGCATCTGCGCAGACTACAAATGTACCATAAACAAGGCCCTCACGGCCCACGCATACCCAGTGCCAGTGGTCAGCCATGTCCTTGCCACCCTGGCTGGGTCGAAAATTTTTGGCAAGCTGGACTTGGCCCAAGCATATCAACAGCTGCCAGTAGATGAGGCCACAGCAGAGGCACAGACGATTGTGACGCACAGAGGAGCGTTCAGGGTAAAGCGGCTGCAATTCGGTGTCAGCGTGGCACCAGGCATATTCCAGAATATAATGGACTCTCTCCTTAAAGGGATTCCTGGCGTCACCCCCTTCTTCGATGATGTGTTGATTGCCGGCCCCACACCAGAGGAGTTTGAGGACCGCCTCCGCACCGTTCTGCACCGTTTCCAGACGGCGGGTCTCAAGGTGAAGCGGGAAAAATGTCTACTAGGAGTGCCTCAGGTGGACTTTCTGGGATTTATGGTGGACGCAGAAGGGGTCCACCCGACTGGGGACAAGGTACGGGCCATTTGTGATGCCCCAGCGCCCAAGAGCAAGACTGAACTTCAGGCCTTCTTGGGACTATTGAACTTTTACCATTCCTTCCTTCCCCACAAGGCGGCGGTAGCGGAGCCCCTACACAGACTCCTGGACAAGCGGGCCCCTTGGGTGTGGGGCCAGCGCCAGGAGGCCGCATTCCAGGCAGTCAAGGACTTGCTTGTCTCAAACTCGGTCTTGGCACACTTCGACGAGAGGCTGCCGGTGGTGCTAGCATGCGACGCCTCACCCTATGGCATTGGAGCTGTCCTGGGGCACCAACTCCCGGATGGAAGAGAGGTACCGGTGGCGTACTTTTCCCAGACACTCAACACAACCGAGCGGAACTACTCGCAAATCGACAAGGAGGGTCTGGCAATCGTAAAGGGAGTAAAAAAATTCCATGATTTCTTGTATGGGCGGCCCTTCACCGTGGTGACTGACCACAAGCCGTTGCTTGGCTTGTTTGCCCCCGAAAAGCAGACCCCCCAAGTGCTGTCTCCTCGCGTCCTCAGGTGGTCAATTTTCCTTGCCAGCTACCAGTATGCACTGATTCACCGACCTGGGAAGGCGATGGGCCATGCGGACGCCCTCAGCAGGCTACCACTACCGGAAACAGGCCCTGACCCAGCACCTGCACAAGAGGTTATGAGCCTGGAGCTGCTTCCCGACCGCCCCATTCAGGCACAAGAAGTTGCACACCATTCCAAGAAAGATAGGGTCATCTCCCGGGTCCTGGACTGGGTGTGGAGGGGATGGCCCAGCAGCAGCCCCGGGCCAGAATTCGCCGGCTACACAACCCGCAAACATGAACTGTCGGCCCACAAGGGGTGCCTGTTATGGGGAAGCAGAGTCGTTGTTCCCCAGCCCCTCCGCAAAAGGGTCCTCACAGCCCTACACGAGACACATCCAGGGGTAGTAAGAATGAAGGCCCTTGCCAGGAGTTATGTGTGGTGGCCGGGGATCGATGGAGAGATAGAGGCCTGGGTCAAACACTGCCAGGCCTGCCAAGAATCCCGCCCAGATCCCCCAAGGGCCCCAGTCCAGTCCTGGGAGTCCGCCCGAGCACCATGGTCACGCCTGCATGTGGATTTCGCTGGCCCCTTTCAGGGGAAAACATTCTTCATAGTGGTGGACTCCTACACCAAATGGCTGGAAGTCGCACTGGTACCGTCCACTTCCACGTCCGCAGCCATCCGGGTACTACGCAGGCTGTTTGCAACCCACGGGCTCCCTGACACTCTCGTCTCAGACAACGGGACTGCATTTACGTCAGGAGAATTCCAAACCTTCACAGCGCAGAACGCCATCCGCCACATCCGTTCGGCGCCGTTCCACCCTGCCACCAATGGCCAAGCAGAACGCATGGTGCGGACCACCAAGGACACCCTTCGCCGCATGACGCAAGGGGACTGGGAGTACCGCCTTGCCACATTCCTTCTAGCACAGCACAGCACCCCCAGCTCAACGACTGGCCGGAGCCCCGCTGAACTACTAATGGGTCGGCGCCTTGCAATCAGATTGGACCGCCTTCACCCCGATAGAGCTCAGGATGAGGTAGTGGTGGGGGAAGGCAGGAACCCCCGGACCTTCGAGGCCCAGGACCCAGTGTACGCAAAGAATTTTGGGGCAGGCCCAGCATGGGTACCCGCCACAATCACCAGGGTCACTGGCCCCGTGTCGTACGAGGTGCTAACGGATGGGGGGCAATGCTGGCGCCGCCACTGCGACCAGATACGGCGACGATTCCCGGGAGAAAACCAGGAGGAGGACAGGTCAGAGGAGTCCCAAGGGAACAGCGGGGCAGTGAGGCCCATAGAGCAGGAGGGGCCAGCAGGAGAGGCAGAATCAGTAAATACAGAGAGGACCCGTGAGGCCGAAAGGACACCGGAACCAGAACCACGACTGAGCGAGCCGGTTGCACCAGACCAAACAGCCGCATCACAGCCAGCATCCTTGGAACACGAGCCAGAACCCGGAGCCCGGACCAGGGAACACCCCAGGCCACAACGCACACGTAGGCCGCCGGCATACCTTGAGGACTATGAATGCGACCTCCCGGGCAGGACTGGAACTTAGAGGGGAGGGGTGTTATGTACTGAGTTGAATAGGATCCAAACTGTAGCAGTCTGATTGGTCCTAGACCAATAGGATTCAGAATGCAGCAGTCTGATTGGTCCTAGAACAATGCAGCAGTATGATTGGTTGGCAGGAACCACCCAATCCTGCTCCAGATAGAAGTGAATCCACAACCTGATTGGCTTACAGTAGAATTCCAGAATTAGCCAATCATGTGCAGCCCATTGTGTAAATAATGTATATAAAGCAGATACTGTGAGGGGACATTCATTCATTCCTCCTCACCACTATGAGCTGAATAAAGAGCATGAAATCACTTTGCGACTCTGAGTATATTTCAGTGGAATTGAAACTGAACCTGGCTTGGCCACCTGTGAAGAGACTGGGGAGAGGTATAGGAGATCTCAATAAAGCAAGGACCAGAGACAGGATTTTAGTTTTTTGAACTGCCACTTGGGTGCAAAGGGCAAAATTATTTTCTTATACTGGACAAACAGTACAATGCGATACATATCTGACCAAAAGTAAGCCCCATTGCATTAAAGGGGCCTTACTTACAGGTAAATGGACCCAGTGTTGCTACCAAATGTGGAGACAGACCAGGAACCCCTATTGGAGAGAGCAGCTGGCAGGCAGAATCAGAAGGGAATTCTGTAAGGTTTTCTTTCTGTGAGAGGTCTGCTCACAATGAAACCATTTGTTCACCAGCTATTTATTGACCATTCATTCGGTTTGCAGGAAGATTACATGGCACCAACATCAGGCAGCTTTCACCCCCCCTTTCCCAATGCGTATCCCCATCACTTCCCTTATTGCAAGAAGTCCAGTTTGGGAGGGGAAGTGGGTTTGATGCGTAAGGCTTCCAAACAAACTTTATTTGAGCAACCAGAATTTGCTGTTACGCGCTGAACCCCATTTGCGGAAGAGTGAGTCTGGAAGTGCCTTCTCCTTTTAAATTAAATGCTGCAATGTTGAAACAATCCCTGCATTGCAGGGGGTTGGACTAGATGACCCTCATGGTCCCTTTTCAACTCTACAATTCTGTGGTTCAGTTGCTCCCCTGGATGTGTCGAGTGCAAATGCATCCAGCCTTATATTTCTAATGCAAATTCAAGCCTACCTGGAAATCCCAGCTGCAAGTGCTCATGGATATGGGGCGCGCACTCTGCCTATGTTCAGAGGTCCTTTCATTGATTCTTAATTCCTAAATCCCAGGCGGGGGAGGTATCAACCCTGGTTCTAATTATGAGCCAGTTATGACACAATTGAAGGGAAGTTGTGAACTTCCAAAACAACTCAGGACGTAGAGAAAAACATCCATGCCAACTCTTCACTGCAATAAAACCACTAAAATGGTAATTTTGAATAAACGTGCAAGTTCAGCCCTTGTTTCAATTATTCTGACTCAAGCATACAACCTACAAGGGGCGGGGAAGAAAATAATAAAGCTTTAATACTGAGCTGATGCGGTTAAAAATAAATGCCTTTTCCACCCCTATGGCTCAAAGTTAAATTGCGCGCGCGCGGGGGTGCGAAAGAGACAAGAGACTCAGAATAGGCTGAGAACGACTCAAGCGCCGCCTAGGAGACGGCGGCCTTAAAAGCCGCTCTCTCTCCGGATTGGCTGGCGAGGATGCGTAATGTGCGGACGGGCGGTTTGTTATTTTTAACGGCCGCGGTGCTGGGAGGAAACCGCCAAGTGAGGAGGGCAGGAATTCACAAAAACACGGACTGGGCAGCGCAGGCGCAGACGGAGGCACGCCGGGAGCCCAGGGCCAAACGGCGCCTCTTAAGGCCGCGCTGCTCCAGTTAGTCGGTCACAGAAAGCTGAGGGGCTTGGACGGTCGCTGACCACCTCGGAGCATGTTAAAAGGGCAACGTGGGGATTTCCACTGGGAAATAGTCCGCAGCCCCGCCTCTCGCCCCGTTGCAGCAGGTTGCAACACGCTGAAGTTTCCCAAATGCCACTCAAAAGGGACTTGCGCTTGACTCGTTCCTGGTGGTGGGATTCAAAGGATGCCTTTTGGGGTGGGGGGAATTTGCAACCTGTAAGACAAGCAGCAAATCTAGACCTTTGCTGAAGATAGGAATTTCCAGGCAGGTGCTTCAAATTCATGGTGGCGGGATGGAGGAAGGATGGAGATGAGAGTCGTGCAGAGAGAGACGTGGCGTGTGCGCGCCTCTGCGGAGAGCAACGCTGTCTCCGAGTTGCACAGAACGCTTGGATGTCAGAACGCTCCATATAGAACACGTTTGTGATCAAACACTGCTCCCGTTATAACGCTCCCTCGATGTTGCAACGCCCCCTCCTAAGGTGCCTTCAGACGTGATGGGCACACGCAAACGCACAGAGGAAATGAAATACAGTGTTGTGATTTGGGGGGTGGGGAGGTTGACAGTGTGGGTCTGTATGATTCCTGAGCAGACTATGTTTAGGGCACCTTTTCCAGCCCCTCCCCTTTTCGGGGTGAGCAGAGTGGATCCATTTACAGAAGGATCAGTTGTTAAACAGGGTTTCGTTATCGCCCGACTCTATTCAATATGCTTATTTCGTGATCCTACACTTTGTTGAAGGGAAACTCCCCACTGGAGTAAAAATCATATATTGAACAGAAGGAAAGCTTTTTAATCTGAGCAGGCTGAAAGCAAAGAGTAAGGTTACCATAACTTCCGTCATAGAGCTTCAGTATGCTGATGACAACGTAGTGTGTGCATACTCAGAGGTTGACCTCCAAACCATCCTAAATAGCTTCGCAGAAGCTTACGAAAAGCTTGGCCTATAGCTCAACATCCAAAAAACCAAAGTGCTGCACCAACAAGCATAAAACTACCCCTCTTCAGCGTCACAAAAACAATTCAATAGTGTAACGTTGGAAAATGTCAATCATTTCTTCTACCTTTCCACACGGGCTGGACGTTGATGCCTATGTCTCTTCTAACTCCTGGGCTCTTGAGTCCAGAAAGGGTTAAAATCTAATGGTGGATCCCACTGTCAGCGCCGGATTTAAGGCGGTGTGGAGGGTTGCCCCACACAGGGCACTAAGCGGAGGGGGTGCAAAATTGAGAAGACCCATAACTGAGCAAGATCAGGGGGAAGGGGAAGCAATTTTGGCCTTGCCATATTACCAAAGATTACCAAAGTTCGCTCCTGCCAATGTTGAACTAGCCAGGCAAGATTCTTGGTAAGTTAATGGCCCTAAGTACGGTTGTTAGTATTTCTGTGTGATTCCAAGGCACTGACATTGGGAGAAGCAAGACGTTTCTGGTGTGTTAATGCTGTGAGTATGGTAGGCTCAGGTTGCATATATGTGTAAGTAAACCATACATCACAAAGACATGTCTGCCATCCCTCATTCCAAGGAAACCAAACCCTAGCCTGGAACCTCTGGTATCTCACATTGCTTGGAGATCGGGGTGGCACATGGCAATATGTTTGTTTACTGATTCTCTGCATTTGCATCAATGCCCCAAAGCCCAGTTTAGAATTTCTCTGGAATCTGGTTGGCTCTGCCAACATTTGGAGCAACATTTTGTGTGTGTAGTTGTGCCAGCCAGCATGTTAGAAGAGAAATCTAGTTAGATGCATAAGTAAATACAGAGGATTAAGTGATCAATCCTGATCAGTCCTGTCCATTGCGTAGTGTGAAAGACAGGTCCAGTTTGTGGGCACTGCACTCTTACACGGCAGAGGCTACCTATTAATCTCTGGCTTCCCTTAAAAGAGCTGCCATCTGTGTAAAGGAAATGTAGCAAAGTGGGTAAGAATAGGATGGGTCAGAGTTGAAATTCTTGAATGTTGTTCCCAGCTTCTGATTAGGATCTCGATTATTATCCCCTGAGTAAAAGGCTCCTATGGCTATGGCTGCTATTGACATCTATAATCCTTTCAATTTAATTTCTTTTAATGAGGCTCCTATAATTGGGACGGGATGCGGGTGGCGCTGTGGTCTAAACCACTGAGCCTAGAAATGTTCAGGATGGTGAGGCCTCCCAACTGCTCACAGGTATACCATGCTGCTTGCTGGTTCAAGTTTCACAAAGTTCAGGAGGGCGTTTTGCTTCAAAAAACCCATGTGACTGAGGAATGGAAGCTGTGATTTTTTTAAAAAATCAACCATCCATCTATCTAGATAAAAATAGGAGCCTTCTATACCAGGATGAAATCATAGACCAGGGGTAGGCAACCTAGGGCCCGGGGGCCGGATCTAGCCAAATCGCCTTCTCAATCCGGCCCGCGGACAGTCTGGGAATCAGCGTGTTTTTGCATGAGTAGAATGTGTCCTTTTATTTAACATGCATCTCTGGGTTATTTGTGGGGCCTGCCTGGTGTTTTTACATGGGTAGAATGTGTGCTTTTATTTAAAATGCATCTCTGGTTTATTTGTGGGGCACAGGAATTTGTTCATTCCCCCCCCCCCCAAATATAGTCCAGCCCACCACATGGTCTGAGGGACGGTGGTCTTTCAGCCCATGGCTGAAAAAGGTTGCTGACCTCTGTCAAAGACCCACAGTGTGGGAAGAAAGCTTTTTAGCACAGTGTCTTTTTCCATAGCCATTTAGTCTCATTTAAAAACAATGACCGTTCCCCACATCAAATGGTCGTGCGCAGCCCTTCGGATCCCAGTGCGACTCCTGGTAGTTCGGGCTGGCTTCATCCTCCCCAGGCTGGATACCTGGAGGTCTCCGCCTACCTCAGCCAATTGCCCAATCCCCCCTGCGGAGGTGTTGCCAGGGCATTGGCCAGGTAAGGGGAGGGACCATCCTGCCCCACACAACGGAAGGTGAATCTTACCTGCGAAGCGGCAGTCGGCTCCAGGCCTTCTTTAATTCATCCAGATATAACTCGAAAGCCTACATGCCACATTATGAATCTTGGGTGTTCCTAAAAAATATATTACTTTACTATCCCCCAAAGGCATAGGTGACTATCAACATACAACGTGATCTCTGGCTGCGGGGGTGGGTTATAATCCCATTGCTTGGCTTTTCTCCACTTTTCCCATAACCAGTTTAACCAGCAGAGTCAGTTACTTTAGCATCTTTTGACTGCTTTTTAGCCTATGAGTCACCACACACTCTGCTGTGATGTAAACCTGAAGAGGGGGCAAATCATGGTTAAACAACTGGAAATTGAAAAATCGTGTTTTTTGGCATTTTTGTGTCCTGGAAATATGGCTTTGTGCTCTAATTTAAATAAAATACTGGTGCATTCTAGCCACAGCACAATACTTCTACGAACAACTTTTTTTTTTGCTATTATTAAAAAACATCATGTCACTTCTGCATGTCATGAATTGGATGGGCCTATAATAAATATACATGTCAGGTTGTGTGTGTGTGTTTTACTGAGGTTTAATAAGCCAAAGTTTCAGGCAAAGTGGTTGGTGATTTGGAGAGAGGGTGGTAAGGATTTTCTGGCTGAGATTGTTTTCCCCCAACTTTCCAGTTCCCAGGATTTATGAGGAGAGGAAATGATCACCAAAGCAGTTTTCAGGGGTTGCATCCATGCATTTCAAGAGGATGTGCAACAGAACATTCTCTCCCTGTGGGCCCTGCAGGGCCCTCCAAATCTCTCCAAATAAAACCTGGGGAAATAAAAATACTAACAATAAACATAACATCTAACCAGTAATGTAATGGCAGGACCTAGTCCAGTACTAATACTCTAAAAGGGCCTGTGTAATGAAATGTATTTAGCTCGCAGTAAAATCTCAGTAGAGGCAGCAGAAGTTGGGGTCACCAACCTTCTGGCAGTAGACATATTTGGGATTCTGAGAAAGTGTTTTGAATGTCAGTAACAAAAATGGTGGCCATGGGAGCATGCTATAAAAACAAGATGGCTGCCTTAGGGGCATAGCTTTACACAAAAATGTGTGGCATGGTGTAATGGCTGCCATATCTAAAAGAGAACAACTATGTGCGACAGAATCACAAATTGGTATGGGCAGCTCCCCACCTCAGCTGCCTCATCAATGGGAATAAAGGCACGTACATCAGCTACCACCATCCTTGCTCAGAGGGAAAAGCTCCCTGTACCTCTTCTTTGTTCAGAACAAGATGGAAGGATAGGTGTCCAATCCTGGCACCCAGTGAAATGTGGCGATATCTGAAGAGGCATGTTCAACACGGGAGGGGCTGATGCAGTGCTTAAGGCAAATGAGGAGGAAGAGCAAACAATGATGCATTTTTGAAGGGATATTTCCTAAGACCTTTCGAGGGCTTCAGAGGGAGAAGTGCCACCACAGAGAAGGCCCTTTACGAGATTGCCACTAGCAATGGTACAATGATACTCTCACAAAAGTGTTTAGGACTGGGTTTTAAACATGTGAAAAGACTGTTGCAAACATGTGAAAACACTGTGATAAAAAAATATCAATTTTTTTGTTGCTACACTCATAGTGGCGGCAAATATACAATGCAAAATCCAGTGTGGCTTTTCCAGAAGTTGGCCATTATTATATGCATCCACTTGAACAATCTTCATGGTGGTGCCTTCTGTCTATATGTCTAATTAGGAAGATGCCAAGAGGGTAAGAGGGTTTTGTTTTTTTTCCAGGATACAGGGATTGAGTTTGGGTGTGACAGCCTCCTGGGATCCACCTTTAGTCACGCCAGTTATGCTATTGTACACTTATGCAATGTCGAAAGAGCTTGATTATGCAAAAAGACAAGCAAGAGAGGACATTCCCTGTACTCACAAACTGGGAAAGAAAAGGAACAGAGAAACGTTTGTTTGCACTTGCGTAGGTGAAACCATTATGCTTGCTGGATTCCCACATATGTTTTTGAAATCCCCTGTTTCTAAGAAGCCTTTGGTTCAATCTCCCAAAATGAAAAGTCTGCAAATCTGAGTCATAATAAATCAAATCGGAGATAAGAACTAAAGGCAGGCACATAGCACAGTGAAACAAAAAATGCCCCCCCCCCCCGTCTCCCCATGGCATGTCAGAACGCCAATAAAGAATGGCGACAATTCCTTCCCAGGCGAGGGAATTCCACAGTCTGCTTGTCAAAGGGCCCAGTATCCTGACAAGCAATGGTTCTTCAGGCTGTCATGTAGAGGCCCTTACCAGCCTTTAATCACAGTTGAGAGGAATTAAAACCTAGAACCTTATGCATGCAAAGCACAATCCCATCACTGAACTATGGCCACCCCCTTTCCTTTCAAATTCCATCCTGACTCCGGCCTTCCCTGACCTCAAAGTTATTTGCAAATTCCCGCTGCTCTCATTCAGCCTTCTCTTTCCAACTAAGGTAGTAGTTAACTGATATTAGACATTCAGAACCTCTGATCAGAGCTCGCTGATCACTGTTGGATTCTGGAGTCATAACACGTTTGCGTAACTCCAGCAGGCAGCTTTGACATAAATCTTGCAGCGAGTCTCGTTCCACAATAATCAAAAAGCTTTGGCGGCATCAAGGGCTATAATATGCTAATGGATTCCTTGTTTTGTTGCAAATATAAATGGCGTTTAAAATTATCCGTGCAGAATCTGCACCTGCCTATGAGCTGTGTCCTAATCTTTTTACCATAGTGTTTGTCCAAAGGTCTGCATCCTGGTTAATTCAAATGAGTGACCGATAGGATTCCACAGTAATTTATACAGCAGTTTGGATCTCTATAATGTCTTTCTCAATACCCGGTTTCTAAGAAGGGGACCTTTGAAGTTCCTCACCTATTGTGGACACTCTCAGGGTGAAAAGTTACTTCCAATATTTCCTCATGTTCCCCGTCTGCTAATTTATGATACCAGGGCTGTGCGCATACACCATACATTTAAGCACATTCTTTCCCTCAAAGAATTCTGGGCACTGTAGTTTGTTAAGGGTTGCTGGAAATTGTAACTCTGTGAGGGCTAAACTACAGTGCCATAATTCTTTGGGGGGGAGGGACATACTCTGAATGTGCTTTAAAGATATAATATGTACACAGCCAAGGGCCTACTTGTTAGAAATAATTTGTTAGCATGCCGGGACATATACTGACTCTCCTGTACTTTCCTCATTCCTCTCGTTAGATGTTCTGGGAAGTTCTATTATCAGCCCGGCCTCCGAATCCTCTTTGGCAATCTCCACAATTAATGATAATGAGCTTTTCACCTCTATCTGTTTGCATGGAGCTTATATGTCTTCTCCTCAACTGATCATTACCCCATACTGTACTTTTTAGTGCATTTCCTCATCACTTTCCTAACAGCAAAAAGTCACGTGTGTGCGCACGTGTGTTTGTTGTGCTTAACCTGTTGCAATTAATCCACAAACCTCAATTTCCACTGCATACGTCACGGTGAAGGTGTAACTAATCTACATTAAGGGATCCAAAGTATGCAGTGAAGCGATCCATTGTGGAGTGATCCAAAGTGCTGTGGAGCAGACCAAGGCCTACCAGTTCAACATCTTTGGCACATAGTTAGCCAGTGGGTCCACCCTCTACCTTTTGCAATTGGTCTTACCTGCAGTCCTGTATAGCCCATGATTGTGGCTGGGACCAGTTTTTTGTGGATTCGGGATGCCTCCTTGAAGCAGAAATGCCAAGGATTGTCCACCTGAGTCCTTGTGCATGCAAAACATATGGCCAATACTTAGCTACGGCCCTTCCCTAGTAAGGACCAGGTTTGTGAGCCCGCATGGCAAAGAGCAAGAAGGGAAGACACAACTCAATCCGTGTTATAAAGGACCACGCAACACTTTCTTCCACGATGAGCAGATGCAAATGAAGCAAATTCCACAAGAGGGAAGGGATGGAAAACAAAACTGCCATAGCCAAATACCTTTTGCATACAAATCAATGGTGTGGTTGTGGTAGTTGTGGAACACCGTGTGCAGTTCTGTACCTCAGAAGGGATATGGTAGAGCTGGAAAAGTGCCTCGCCGAAAGGGGGAGGGCGCCAAAAATGATCAAGGAACTGGAGCAATCCCCATACGACAAAAGGTTGCTGGCTTTTTAGTTCAGGGAAAAAGTAAACAAGGCAGAACATGATAGAGGTGTATGAAATTATGCATTGTGAGCAGAAATATTAGCATCCAATGAAGCTTAGGTTTACCCGGGATGAGGGAGATTTCTGCGCGCACCCCCCCCCCCCAGCATGCCAGTGTATGAACCTACTTTAATTTGCATTTCTCAAAACAATACAGTACACAAATTGAAATCCAGGCTATCCTTTGAAATGGGCACTTTTCTGTGGGATGTGATGCAGTTCTCCCAAAGCGTCTTACAAGCGACTGTTGTAAGTCCCTGCACTCAGGCCTACAAGTCGAAAACACATGACACAAAAGGAATGGGGTTTGGGAGGAAGGAGGGTGGGGAGCAAACACAGGCACTATTTCTTAGTTATTGGTGAAAATAACATACAAAATATTTTGGGCACGGCGAGGGCATAATGCTGGATTAGGTGGGCCTTTGGCTTGATCCAGCGCGGCTGTTACATTCTAAAATGCTGGTAGGTTTTTGTGTTGACTAGCAAACTAGCAAACAAAAGCAAACAAATGTGGAAATATGGTGAAGTGAAAACTGGAAAAATGAGAAAGTGAGAGAAGCTGACATGGAAAGATTAGCTCAGCGCTATTTTCCCTTTGCTGCTGCTGCTGCTGCTGCCACAACCACAACAACTAGTTGTGTCTGTTAAGTGGCCTAAGAGCAAGCTAGGTACCTGATACAGATTAAAACAACACAGCTCTGCCTAAGGGCTCACCACCTAATTAGTAATATTAGAGGCTGCAAACTGCACCGAGTGCCTGGAGGATGCTTTGGGCAGCCATTTTGTTTCTTCCTTAGTGAAACTGTGGGCTTAGATCAGGCAAACTAGGTTAGATGGATAAAATAAAAACAAATAAAATACAAACATAAATAAAAACAAAGAAGCATTCAAAAATACATGGGGGAAATGCAAATTTGTGTATGTTAGGCAAAAAATTGAGCTATAAACAATACGGCCAATATGAGCTGCCATGTTCCCAGATCCTATGGTGATTTCCGCCCAGACACTGTTGCCGACAACAGTATTCCGTATATCTCCAGGAAATTGTGGACGTGTGGCAACACTAGGTTTGTGAAATTTTTTCCAATACTGCCACTTGCTTTATGCCTTCTTGCACAGAGGAGGGAAAGCACCAGTAATTAAAATTTGCCTGTCCACCGTGAGTATGACAACACTTCCAATTGGGAACTCTGGGGCTGCAACTATATCCTCTGGGCTGAGGCAATGGGAAATCACGGTTGGTCATCGAAGAGTCACCCACCTGTGGGGAATGAAAGCTCCTTACATTATTCACAGCTCTGCAATTTAAAAGTTCGATATGAAAGGAGCTGCACTGTGTCCGTCTCAGCTTTGGGAAGAAGGGGAGGAGCAGGGGAGATGTAACTTCTGGCAGGATTTTGGAAGGTGTGTAGCGGTTGCTTGTTTATGAGGAAAATTTATACAGAAGAGGTGAGGAAGAGGAGACATGTCAGAGGTGTTTAAATGTATGCAAGGTGTGGAAAAAGTAGATAGAGAAAAGTTTTTTCTACTTCTCTCATAATACCAGAACTCAGTGTCATTCAATTAAGCTGAATTTTGGAAGATTCAAGATAGACAAAAGAAAGTACTTGTTCATGCAGAGCACAACAGCTGTGTTCACATTGCTGCCTTAGGGGGCAGTGAAGTCCCCCCCCTCCACTGTGTTTCACAGGTTTTAATCGCTCACTGTTCACATCAGCACAGCTTCAATAGTGTCAGAGTCGTTTCCATTTTGGTGTACACACCAGGAGAATGCAGGGAGTGCGCAGTAAACAGGATTACGACCACACCCATAGTTAAGCTATGGAATTCACTGCCGCTTTAAAAGAGGGCTGTTTTCGTTTGTTTGTTTATTAAATGTCTATCTCGCCCTTCTTGCCAATGAAGCCCAGGGCAGCAAACACAACTGCAGTACAAATGCAATTTTAAAAATTATGTAAAACATTTCGGTACCATTAAGAATATCTAAAAACAAAAATAATGCTGTAAGACGTGCTATAATAAAGCATGCTTTTAAAAAAATAGCACAATAAAACACATAAATATTGTGTCTGGATGGGCCCCCCTAAATAGCTTTTCAGCTGCTGTCTAAAAGAATACAAAAATGGCACCCTCCTAATGAATGTCACTAGGCAGGGAGTTCCAAAGTACAGATGCTCCCGCACAAAAGGCATGACCAAATGCAGAACAGACATTGTGAGTTACTCACAGAATTTCAGGTTCTGCAGATTGAAGCGTTGAGCCAATTTATGAAGGCTAAAACTATTGATGGCCAATAGCCATGATGCCTATGTTCTCCCTCTCAAGTATTCCTCTCAAAGCCAGTTGTTGAGAACTACAAGTGGAGAGAACGCTATTGCACCCGGGTCATACTTGTGGATTTTGGGGGGGGGGGCCCTCAACTTTCAGTGGTGCCCTGTGCGATAGCAAAATTTGGGTCCCCCCCCTCACCTCTTGTCTTCCATTCTACATAATAGTTGTGGCACCCCAGTGACCAAACTGGTTAGGAAAGGTAAAGGGACCCCTGACCGTTAGGTCCAGTTGTGACCGACTCTGGGGTTGCAGCGCTCATCTCGCTTTATTGGCCGAGGGAGCCGGCGTACAGCTTCTGGGTTATGTGGCCAGCATGACTAAGCTGTTTCTGGCGAACCAGAGGAGCGCATGGAAACGCCGTTTACCTTCCCGCTGGAGTGGTACCTATTTATCTACTTGCACTTTGACGTGCTTTTGAACTGCTAGGATGGCAGGAGCAGGGACTGAGCAACGGGAGCTCACCCCGTCGTGGGGATTAGAACTGCCGACCTTCTGATCAGCAAGTCCACAGCGCCACCCGCGTCCCGACCAAACTGGTTGGGCTCCCCTAAATCCGCCTCTGCTTGTGGATTTATGATGGGCATTAGGTTGGCCACCTGGAGAACAGAATGCTGGACCAACCAGGGCTGGGCTCGACACGGCTGAGCTCTCCTTAACGTTCTTGCCAATGCATGCTGCTGTTCCACAATAACTCCATTCCCAAACAATTCCATCGGACGGGCTCCTTTCGTCATTCCTGTCGCCTCTTGCCAAATTCCCGGTAGGAGGATGCTCTCCAAACATTGCGTCTGCTCTGTTGAAACACCAGGGAAGGCGCTTCCTTGCAGGTGATAGCAACGCACCACACCCTGGCAGTCTGGGAAACCCAGCCCTTCATCCCATTAGCAAGGATATAAGCGGCACCCCCACTTTTTGAGAACGTCTGGAGCAATTTTCTCTGCGCGGAGCCGGTCCTGACTTACGAAGCGGGGCCCTGAACTTGCCAAAACAGAAAGGATGAAGCTCAGTACGGGCAGGATGCCCCTGGGGGTGAAATCTGCCTTCGTCTTGGCAGTGGTTCTTCTTCTTCAAGGTAGGTAACTGACAGGGTGGTCCCAAGGGGGGGGGGACATAATAAAACAGGACTATGAAAAGTTTTGTAGCTCCTTAAACATTAGCACATTCATTGCAGTGTGTAGGAGCTTGTGAAATCTAATGGGCTGCGATTCTAGCTCCACTTACCCGAGATTCAGTAGTATTTCCACAGTTAGGATCGTGTTGTTAGTCTTTTAAGGCGCCGTAAGACCCTTTCTTGCCGGGACGCGGGTGGCGCTGTGGGTTAAACCACAGAGCCTAGGACTTGCCAATCAGAAGGTTGGCGGTTCAAATCCCCGCGACGGGGTGAGCTCCCGTTGCTCGGTCCTTGCTCCTGCCAACCTAGCAGTTCAAAAGCACATCAAAGTGCAAGTAGATAAATAGGTACCGCTCCAGCGGGAAGGTAAACGGCGTGTCCGTGCGCTGCTCTGGTTCACCAGAAGCAGCTTAGTCATGCTGGCCATAGGACCTGGAAGCGGTACGCTGGCTCCCTCGGCCAATAAAGCGAGGTGAGCGCCGCAACCCCAGAGTCAGTCACGACGGGACCTAGTGGTCAGGGGGTCCCTTTACCTTTAAGACCCTTTCTTGGTTTTGCTGTAACAGATTATGGGAGAAAGTCGAGCTGCTTTCTGACTGCTTTTAGCTCCCAGCAACAAAGACTGTTCCTCCGGTCTGTTTTGCTTCCGAGGATGATGTGGGATCCAGCCAGGTTGGGGGTGGGATGGGGGAGAAAAAGGCCCTTTGAGTCACGCAAAAGATGGTGCTACAGCCAGTAATGTCACAAGGAAACAGTGTTGAGCAGTTCCGCAGTTCCTCCTGCCACCAGCCCCACAATACCGTAACAATGGCCAGTGGTGGATTTTGGGCAGTGCAGAGATTTTCCCCATACAAGGCACTGAACGGAGGGGGTATATCATCATCATCATCATCATCATCCTATTCAGTGGTACCTCAGATTAAGAACTTAATTCGTTCTGGAGGTCCGTTCTTAACCTGAAATGGTTCTTAACCTGAGGTACCACTTTAGCTAATGGGGCCTCCTGCTGCCCCACGCCGCCATGAGTGATTTCTGTTCTCATCCTGAAGCAAAGTTCTTAACTCAAGGTACTATTTCTGGGTTAGCGGAGTCTGTAACCTGAAGTGTATGTAACCTGAAGCATCTGTAACCCGAGGTACCACTGTATTTATATGGGTATCTGCTAATAATGTCCATAAAAAGCAACTGTACCCAAAGCAATTATTGTGAAAAGAAGAAATTTTTTGGGGGGGGGCGGCGGCAGAGATGCAGATGCTGTCCTCGCTCAGAGTGCCATATTACCAAAGTCGGGTCCTGCAATGGCTTTCTCTTCTGGAAAGAAGTAGGATTTACTTTGATTGGGCTGGAAAAAAATGGAGCCTGTTTATGAGTTACCCTAGTAGCTGGTTTGAAATATATGACTAGACACCACAATGCATAAGAACTATGTTAGGAAAAAATGGTCTTGTGTCCTGGCAGGTTAGGATGCTGGAGGGAATGCTGAGTAGACTCAAACGCTGATACTGTTCTTCATTCACCACTGCCTGCAAATTTAGAGCAAGGGGATGGGCCTAAACTGTGCTCCCTAAATATTTTTGGACTCCCAATTCCCATCAGCTCCAGCCAGCCTGGCCCAATGGTTAGGGGTAAAGGGGAATTGTAGTTGAGCAGCATCTTTGAGAGCCACAGCTTAGGCCCCCAGTTTGGAGAGAGACTGAAGGAATTGTAGCCATTATTTCATGAGGCCGGGCAAGCAATCAGCATACCTGTTTGTTAGAGAAATGTTTTATTTAAAGCAGCAAATGTGTAAAATAGATTTACGTAACTCATCCAGATGGGTGAAAAAGGATTTTAACAATGTAAATGAGAGAGAGAGAAAAACACATGCTTATTAACCTTTAGATGGAAATCAGTGAGGGTTAGAAGTACTTGACTTCATCTAGGTCAGGCATGTCCAACAGGTAGATCGTGATCTACCAGTAGATCACTGGATGTCTGCGGTAGATCCCTGGTAGATCCCTGGCTCCCCCCAAAGAAGCTGAACAACTGTGGCTCCCCTTTAAAAAGCTCAACGTTTTACCTCCTCCCTGAAAAAACTCAACAACTTTGACCCGAACCCCAAAAAAGGGGGTTGATCACTGCCAGTTTTTAACTGTGAGTAGATCGCAGTCTCTTGGGAGCTGGCCACCCCTGATCTAGGTCATGCAGTTGTGTGGTATAGTGGTTAGAGCACCAGACCTGGAAGACCAGGGTTCAAATTTCCACTCGGCCATGAGGCTTCCGTCTGGACAGGGAGGGAGGGGAGGTTAATATCCAAGTTCAATTATGATGCTCACTAGATAGCTTGGGACATCATCCCTCGACCCAACCTAGAAGGTTGTCGTAAGAATTAAATTTGTAAGAACTGTAAATAGGGATCGCATCAAGCATCGGTATTATTGGCCATTTGGTAGGGTCACTTCTCTGCACAGGGCCTGCTGCCAACTCCTGAAGTCTCTTGGATGTGCTCCTCTTCAATGCCTCTTCACCTGCCTGCTCCTTGCATGCAAGCAGTGGCAAGAATGAGGACCCTGAACACCAGCCTCTCTTTCCCAGTGGGAGCAGGGAAGCAAAAACAGGCAATATTAAAGTGAGCCCACCTAGTACATCTTGCCCAAGACTTCTCCGAATCTAGAGATGAGCCGATACCGATTGTAAAGAATGTTGGATATAGTTGGACTAAATGACTCTCGTGGTACCTTCCAACTCTACAATTCTAAGAAGTGCTGTGGAAAAGGTTCCCCCTGAGGTTGATGTGGGGGGCGGGGGGAGTGGAATTCAGAAGAAGATCTCAGGCAGACCTTCTAGAGTCTGCTGAGCAACCAGGAAACATTGCTCCCAAGGAGGACGTGTGCAGGTGCCAAATCTCTGTGGCCGCCGTCTGCTTCCCGTCTGCTGTTGTCAAATCAGCCGGTCAACATGGTTGCCATTGCTTATTTATATCTTTCTTCCATGGCACCCATACCCTCAAACCGTCCCCATTTGCTCGGGACATTCATGGCGTTACAGAAGCCATCCCGACTTCGGTAGCGGCGCCCTCCTTGTGGAACCCACTCCCTTCAGATGTCAAGGAAATAAACAACTACAGTGGTACCTCAGGTTAATTTGTTCCGGAGGTCTGTTCTTAACCTGAAACTGTTCTTAACCTGAAGCACCACTTTAGCTAATGGGGCCTCCTGCTGCTGCTGCGCCGCTGGAGCCTGATTTCTGTTCTTATCCTGAAGCAAAGTTCTTAACCTGAAGCACTATTTCTGGGTTAGCGGAGTGTGTAACCTGAAGCGTATGTAACCTGAGGTACCACTGTATCTGACTTTTAGAAGACATCTGAAGGCAGCCCTGCTTAGGAAGGTTTTTCATGTCTGATGTTTTATTGTGTTTTTACTGTTCTGCTGGGAGCTGCCCAGAGTGGCTGCGGAAACCCAGCCAGCTAGGCAGGATATAAATAATAACATTATTATTATTATAGGGATGAGGTGGTGCTGGCTCCCACGAGAGCGCCGCACCAAAAGACATGCATCCTGATTTTTGTTAGAGTAGTGTTGGAGGGTGCATAAAGAGATCCCAAGTGGTCTCCTACTCAGGCACTGTCCTAACCCCAACCTTCTTAGCTTCAGCAAAGAAGTTGCATCATGTGGGGCCGTATCTACCTGTCTCTGAGTTGGCGTATTGTGCATGGCTCTGGGCCTACAGAGTTTCTGTCCCCAAAAAGGAGGAGAAGTACTAGGCGAGTTTGTTAGACTGGTGAAACTAGATTGCTTCTTGAGTGTGCCCAAGGTATCATCCATCTCTAGTTCTAACCCATAATTACCCCTTTGAAGTTGGCTAGTTTGAAAGAGAGCGGCCAAGCTGAAGACATTTAACGAGTTTAATGCCTGCCAAGATGTTAGTAACCCATGTTCAAACGCTATCAAACCCTCCTTCAAGAACCATTCGCTATGGGTCTTTATGAGCACTACAGATTTGGTACATGGGTGCTGCCATTCAACCAACACTCTGTGGGATGCTCAGACGCTGGCATTCAGCCTATGTTGTGATCAAGGATAAGAGCTAGGTCAGGCCAGGATCCTGTTCTCACGGTGACCAGCCAGATGCCTGTGGGAAACTCACAAAAACGCAATAAGGATCAACGGATCATTCTGTTTCCTGTCTGCGTTGGTTGGGTATGTGTTCATTCATTAGTCCATTCGGACCCCTTTCCTTTTTCACCTTAATCTACAGTCTGTCTGAAAAATTGAATTTTAAATATCTACAGTGGAACCTCGGTTTTTGAGAGTCTCGGAAGCTGAACGATTTAGAAGCTGAATACCGTAAACCCGGAAATAATTGCTTCCATTTTCGAACGCACCTCGGAAGTACAGTGGTACCTTGGGTTACATACGCTTCAGGTTACATACGCTTCAGGTTACAGACTCCGCTAACCCAGAAATAGTCCCTCGGGTTAAGAACTTTGCTTCAGGATGAGAACAGAAATTGTGCTCCCGCGGTGTGGCAGCAGCGGGAGGCACCATTAGCTAAAGTGGTGCTTCAGGTTAAGAACAGTTTCAGGTTAAGAACGGACCTCCTGCACAAATTAAGTACTTAACCTGAGGTACCACTGTAGAATGGCTTCCGCTGCGTGTTCTTCCATTTTTCCCCCCAATGGATTTTGCCGATTGCCCATCGACCCTCGGTTTTCAAATGTTTCGGAAGTCAAACGGTCTTCTGGAACGGATTGTGTTTGAAAACCGAGTTTCCACTGTATTTTTGAAAGCATTTTCTCAGCGGGTACGCAGTTCTAAAAGCCCAGAACTGTGCTGCAAAATACAGAGAAGGGAAAAGTCCAAATCGTGTCTGTGTTCCAATGTTCACGTTAGTCTGGGAGTTGCGGATCAAGTTCATTCACATCAAGATTCCTGAAGAATGAAATGCTCCTGCCTCCCTGGTTCTGACGCATTCCAAGTAAGCGTTGGCCCACGGTTTTACTGAACTCGGTTCAGTTTCTTCTTCTGCGGTTATGATCAGGAGCCCTTAATTTGAATTTAAACAGTGATGTGGGCGAGAGGGACTGTCCTCCTGGATGGGAGACGACAGGTTGGCAAGGCATTCACCCATCCTTCCCACTGTTCTGTCTTGTGGCAATTCTGATATGAAGCATTCTGGGACCACAACAAGACTGTGCCTTGGCCAAAGGCCTGGTGGAACAGCTCTGTCTTGCAGGCCCTGTGGAAAGATGTCAAGTCCCGCAGGGCCCTAGTCTCTTGTGACAGAGCGTTCCACCAGATCGGGGCCACGGACAAAAAAGCCCTGGCTCTGGTTGAGGCCAGCCTAACCTCCTGTGGCCCGGGATCTCCAAGATGTTTTTATTTGAAGACCGTAAGGTCCTCTGTGGGGAGGCAGTCCCGTAGGTACGAGGCAGTCCCATAGGTACGAGGGTCCTAGGCCATATAGGGCTTTAAAGGTTAAAACCAGCACCTTAAACCTGATCCTGTACTCCACCGGGAACCAGTGCAGTGAATGTGATCCCGCGGTGAGGACCCCGTAAGGAGTCTCGCCGTGGCATTCTGCACCCGCTGGAGTTTCTGGGTCAGTCTCAAGGGCAGCCCCACGTAGAGTGAGTTATAATAATCAAGCCTGGAGTATGGCTAACGTTGGGTACAACCCGTAATCCTTATATAAAAATCAGCCTGCTTTGCTAAGCCATCACATGCTAAAATGACTGGTTATAATTTCTAACTAGACTAAGACAGAAACCAGCCAAATAATAAGCCAACTTTGCTAAAAGAGCCAAGAATGTATATGCAACTTTTTTCTTTGAAGTCAATGGGGATTTAGGAGTGCTTGCTTTGGATGTCATTATTTCTGGCTGATAAAGGAACACAACAACAACAAATGGCAAACAAGAATACGACAACCCTTGTTGCAGAGAGTGTCTTCTTCTTTGGCAATCACTCGTAGCCAAGTAAGATTGTCTTCCATAAATGCGGTTTTAACAGCGAGTCCGTAAGTGACTGTGGAGGCCAATTCTGGATCCACACGTCCTTCCACAGTGGGGACATTGGTTTCCCGGCGGGAGTTGATCACGGTATGTGTGCAAGCGTGTGCAGAGTGTGTGTCCAACAGCCCACTGATGTATTTATTTAAGAAAGCTATATCCCTTACAAAAAACAACAACACAAAAAACATAAAAGATACAAAATCAAAAACATCAGAAAATAGAAAACATTAGAACAATGTTCATAGCGCAGAGGCCTCCTGAAACAAAGTCTGTTTAACCTAGCAAGGCCTGAAACTTAGCAGGGACGGCGTCTGTCTGGTTTCTCATGGGAAGGAGTTTCAAAAAGTTGGGCCTATTTTGTGAGTTGTGTTTCTGGTCCATGGAAGACCAGCAGTAGTGTTCCCCAGTTATGATCTAACTCATCGCCTTAAGACATTTGTGGGAAAGGCATAGACCTAGCCCTAGAATTGTAGAGTTGGAAGGGCTGCAAAGCTGGAATCTTTTGCCCAAGGAGGGCTGTCCTTAAGGCATCCTGGGCCCAATGTTGAAAGGTAGGGGGATGCACATCAAAGCTTAGTTTAAGCAGAGTAACCCTTGATTCACATCTAGGCCTGGGATTGGAGCAAAGACTCTCTCCAAAGTGATCTAGGTACTTTCAAGTTCAAAATGGCCCCAGGGATTGGAGGGGACGTTTTCGGACGACATCGCAGAGTGCTGGTCATTCCACACTGTGTGGAATTTTGGCTGTTTCTGCAGAGCTCCAGAACTCCCGTTGTCAGAGCTTGACCCTTGCGAGAAATAGGCACGTACGGCTTGAACTCCGTGAGAGTGATTTCAAGGTAGGGGGCTTGAGAAACTTGATTTCCTCGTGTTATGATGCAAACCGACTTGACCTGCGCTTCCAGGAACTCGTGCACGGATAGGAATGTATGTACTTATCCTTTGAATTCTGCCGTTCTCTGAATATCGCAGTTCAGTTCTCAGCTTAAGGAATGCATGGGAACACATTAAAATGTGTCATTCGGGATAAAAATATGTTTAAAAATGCATGTATTGGGAATAAATATGTATCAACGTACAATTTTGATAATATCTTTAAAAATGCATTTTTGTGGAGATTTTAAAATGTGAGATTACAGTGGGAATTGATTGGAGCAGACTTTTGAAGAAACACACATGAAGCAGACACAGACTTGAAGCAGGCTGATCAATCTATCCTTATTGCAGAGGGGTCTCTGGGGCAACTTGATTCTCACATGCTCCTAAACCCTTGCAACCTGGTTCAATATATGCTAATTTTTGCTTGGATGAGAAGGTTGTATAATACAAGGCAGGATTTA
Organism: Podarcis pityusensis; assembly: GCF_964106645.2. Classification (NCBI taxonomy): domain Eukaryota; kingdom Metazoa; phylum Chordata; class Lepidosauria; order Squamata; family Lacertidae; genus Podarcis; species Podarcis pityusensis. The sequence continues at coordinate 110,961,631 of NC_138029.1, forward strand.
GGTTCCTTTATCCTCTGTTTTCTGCCTTGGGCTCCTTTGCGAGGGAAGATGGGGTATAAATTTATTCAACAAGCATTTCAAAATTATCTTTTTAAAGAATTAAAAGAATTATTAAAAATAATAAAGCAAGCCTCCCATTCTGAATCATCTTATTTTCTTGCATGTTGTAGTTCATGAGCAGAGAACCTCTAGGTGCTGTTGCTCTCAAACCCCCCTCATCCCATTTTTTATATATATATATATATATATATATATATATATATCATTGAAACTTTTCAGGGGACAAATAAAGTACTGTAAACTCTCATCATCGCTAACCATTGACCATGATGGCTCTAGGGCTGATGGGAGTTGGAGTCTAGCCACACCTGGAGGACTCCAGGTCCCCCCCAATCCTTCTATCTGAAGCAATAGCAGCTTTCATCCCTCAGCTATGAATTCTGCATTCCAGCAAAGATGTGCTGAAGGTGACAAACAATTTAATTGGTTTCAGGGTGGAGCTGGATCGTTTTGAGACATACTATTAAAATTATTGACGGCTGTGCTTCCTTCTATTAAGACCTGAATAAATAAGAGGTTTGGCTGGCCTTTATGAGGGGTCTGCGTCATTGCCAAGGTGAGCTCTGCTGCCCTGCGTTAACTCCTTGACAGTAGAAGTTTGGCAGAAATTATACTTGCCTCTGTTTACATGGCTCTTAAAAGTATACTGCCCTACTTGTCATACGTCCGGGTTTTCCCGGGCATTTTACCAGTTCAGTGAAAATCCCGTATGTGTCTGGGAGAACCCGGACATATGGCAGACCTATCTTAATGTAAAGAAGCTCGTTTATACAGTACTGCTATTTCTTAGTTGTGGATTTTGGTTTGTTCTGTTTTGTGGGTGGGTGTGTTTTGTCTTTTGTTATAAAGCTACGAATAAAAAAGCTTTAATAAACAACAGATGGTGTTGTTCAGTCATGGCTTTTGTATTACCAACCAGCATTTATTGATGATTTTGTTATTATTGTACTGTAGTTCTATATGGTGTGGTATTATTAGGAAAGTGTGATACGTAAAATATTTAAATAAACAAATAACTCACTTACCATTTAAAGATAAGTCAGAAGTCACCTTGATTTTTGGGAGGGGCTTCTGTGCATTTAATCTCTTGGGGCCAGTCCAGTCCAACAGGTTAAGCTTCAACTTCACCACTGAGAGAGAATGGGGAAATTCTCAGCTGGTTGAATTTCTGCCTGATTTTGCTAGTAGCTGTGCCTTTAGTATCTACATTTTAGGCAGATATTGAGCAGATGTCGCTTTCCCGGCAAGGAGGTGCAACTGTACCTGTTGATTTTCTACCTGCGAAACACTTAAGAGCCACTTCACTGGGATTATGCAGTGCTGTTACTCAGAGGAAACAATGCCAACGGCAACTTGATTTAGCATACTGGGAAGTTCTTTTTAACCCTGTTTATTTTCCTAAACAGCCCGAAATATTCCTGGATGTAGAAATCAGTCAGTGAGAAGGACTCATGCACAGTATAACTTAGAGACAGCACAGTTCAAATCCAGTTCTGCTATAGATTTACTGAATGGGCATGTAAGACTTGCAGGCCTGTTTCGTTTTGGAAGGATGATAGCTCAGTGTAGAACATCTGCTTTGCATGCAGACAGCCCCAGCTTCATCCCTTAGCATCTCTAGGTAGGACCACGAAAGCCCCATATCAGAACACCTGAGATGGACCAGTGGCCTGACTTGGTATGTGGTCCAGCCAGTTAAATGGGAACTGAACAAAATAACACAACATGATGGCCAATAACAATGGCACTAAACACTATTTATAGACTAATACAAATGATCAGAAATTGCAACCAGAGTCTCTAAATCTTCTTCACCGGTTGCGGTGGAATAATTCAAAAGTTCGATAAATACATAATCTGTCACCAAATATCACCGGAACAGAGTTCCCGGATAACCAATCTGTTTCGTTCAATGCTTCATCAGCCAGTCTTGATCAATTATTCATCTGCCAGACTTGTAAGAATTAATATGAGAAGGATGCAGTTCAATTTCTTAACAAGCCAATCTTACATGTAAGTAAATGTAAACACTGTAGAAAATGTGCTCTGGATCAGTGGTCATATGATACTGTAGTTACAAGTCTGGCTGATGAAGAATTGATCAAGAATGGCTGAAGCATTGAATGAAACAGATTGGTTATCCGGGAACTCTGTTCCGGTGATATTTGTTGACAGATTCTGTATTTATCGAACTTCGGAATTATTCCACCGTGAGTAGTGAAGAAGATTTAGAGACTTTGGTTGCAATTTCTGATCATTTGTATTAGTCTATAAACAGTGTTTTTTTGGGACATGGGTGGCGCCGTGGGTTAAACCACTGTGCTGCTTGGGCTTGCCGATCGGAAGGTCTGCGCTTTGAATCCCCGCGAGGGGGTGAGCTCCCGTTGCTCGGTCCCAGCTCCTGCCAACCTAGCAGTTCGAAAGCACGTCAAAGTGCAAGTAGATAAATAGGTACCGCTCCGGCAGGAAGGTAAACGGCGTTTCCGTGCGCTGCTCTGGTTCTCCAGAAGTGGCTTCGTCATGCTGGCCACATGACCCGGAAGCTGTACGCCAGCTCCCTCGGCCAATAAAGCGAGATGAGCTTCGTAACCCCAGAGTCGACCACGACTGGACCTAGTGGTCAGGGGTCCCTTTACCTTTATAAATAGTGTTTAGTGCCATTGTTATTGGCCATCGTGTTGCGTTATTTTGTTCAGCTGGTCTATATTGCAACACAGGAGTCTTTTAGGAGTTACCGTATTTTTTGCTCTATAAGACTCACTTTTCCCCTCCTAAAAAGTAAGGGGAAATGTGTGTGCGTCTTATGGAGCGAATGCAGGCTGCGCAGCTATCCCAGAAGCCAGAACAGCAAGAGGGATTGCTGCTTTCACTGCGCAGCGATCCCTCTTGCTGTTCTGGCTTCTGAGATTCAGAATATTTTTTTTCTTGTTTTCCTCCTCCAAAAACTAGGTGCGTCTTGTGGTCTGGTGCGTCTTATAGAGCGAAAAATACGGTAAATGGGAACAACATCTGATCACAGGACCGATACGAAGATAGATGGATAAGGAAACATTGTCACCTGTCCTTTGCCATACAAATAGGGTGAGGCCTGCACTTAAACTCTCAATCCCTTGGGAGTCACTGGTGTGTGGGCTGCTGCCTGAGGCAGCAACAGGAGCAACACCTTAGATGAAGCAAGAGGAAAGGAACCTGCATATTCAGAGAAATCACGTGGTACAGAGCAGATCTCTGGGGAGTATACTGCTTGCTTGTTCTTTGGCTAATGGTGTTTCCTCATATGTCCCTAAAAAACCTGCGTAATGTACAAATTGGGCTTGGGCATGTGGCATGGGTGTCTCAGTTTATAGGCTCACCGTTTCACAATCTCTCCCCTTTGTGGTCCCTTCCCAGGTGTGACATGTATGAGCCTTCGAAGCACTGCTGCAACAAGCGCTCCTGTATCCCTCGGCGTGGCTAATCCATCAGTGGCCGGTACCCTTGAGAAGGAGGAGACCCTGGATGAAAACGAGCTTGATGACAGTGAGCCTAAAATGGATTATGACGAGGCCGACCGTGACGACTCCCTGGAATACGATGGGACCGTTTCACTTGACAAAGTAGGTGCAACCGAGTCCCCAAAAGACACCATGAAAGAAGACGCCAACGAGGAGGGAGCGAGTAACGTGGAAGTGTCCCCAAAGGAGAACAGGCGAGCGGAAACCAACATTTTGGAAGGGGTAGTAGACCCAACTGACCTCGATGATGCCCTTAACTTTATCAGTCTCATTGCCAAGAGAGCTGCTGAGGAGCTGGAAGAGGAAGAGGCGGAGGAAATGATGTCGAGTGACGACGACGCTCTTAACTTCATTAGGCTGGTTGCCAAGAGAGCCGCTGAAGAGGAGGAGGCAGCTGAAGAAGGGAAGCCAGTCGACGAGGATTCCTTTTTGTTTACCGACCTGCCCAAAATCTTGGGGCCCTTGCTGAAAGCGTTTTCTAGCACGCCAGAAAATTCTGAGGCTCCCTCACCGGATGACTTCTTTTCTTGGTTTCCTGACCTGAAGAAACTGCTGGAGGATCCCAAGCCAGCTGGCAGGAGATCTTATCTGCCTACTTCTCCACAGCCAGCCCTACAAATATCCCCCGCCTCTCCCCAGCCCACTGGATCTGAAGGCCTTTCCTCCCCATCTCTGCCAGAAGCATCAGCCTCCACTGCCCAACCAACCATACCTGAACCTCCTCAGGCAAGCCAGCCTTCTCTCCCAGAAGTCCCAGACTCAGAAGAGAGATTTTATTAAGCAGGCACAGCCAAGCAGTCCTCACCTTTTTGGAGAATGAGGAAAATGAAAAAGGAAGGCTGGCCGGGAGTCTCATTCCTCCAACCTCCTCTTTCTCCTTGAGATCACCTCTATTTCTTATTATTAACAAGGTATAAAAAGTAAGCACAATATACGCTTTTAAACACACACCGTTTTTCATTTGGCAATTTAATACTGCATCTACCCAAGCGCTACACAAAGGTGTGTAGTACTTAGGGATCGGAGGAGAAATTCAATTTGGTTAGCATTTGAATTGGAGCTTGCCTAATTTGCACATCCCAAATCTGTGCGTGAACAGAAACGCTGCCTTATCTTAGTGGGCAGACTTATCTATCCCTAACTGTATTTGGGCATAGTGAACCAACTCTGCTTTGTTTCCTTAAATACAGCCCAGCCTCCAGATTCTCCCCCATCTTCATTAAGCTAGGAATCTGCTGCAGGCTTGTATAAAGAGCACTGCCAAAAAGCTGTATATCACCTTGCTTAATAAACCTGTTTGGTTACTAGTACCTGCGTGGAGCCTGAATCTGTAGTCAAGGTTCAAGAGACAAGAACAATTACCACTGGGATTTGTGGGTACTGTGGTGGGATAGAGAGGGCGAAATAAATGGGGAGGAGAATAAGAGAGACAACATCATAGGTTCTTTTGTCACGTGTGTCCGCAGATCTGCCAAGTCTCCCTGTTTTCCAGGGACAGTCCCAGATTTACAGAAGCTGTCCCAGTTTCTGATTTGCTCCCAGAATGTCCCGCTTTTCCATAGGATGTCCCTATTTTCATTGGAGAAATGTTGGAGGGTGTAGAGTTATCCGACCCCCAAGCCATCCAAAGGCAGCCCTTTATAGAGTGGCTGGAGGAACCCAGTCAGATGGACAGGGTATAAGTAGTAATACAACAGCAACAACAACAAGAAGACGTCCCTATTTACATTGGAGAAAAGTTGCAGGGTATGTGTGTGTGTTTGTGGGAGAAATGTCCCAGATTCAAATCTCACCTTGGTCATGACCTCACTATTTTATTTATTTATTTTATATACACTAGCGGCCAAAATTGTGGAAACTTTTTGGGAAAAGTGTATTTCTGAGGTTTGATGGCTCATAATACCTGATTGGCTCTCTAAACGCCCATCCTCATTGGCTACATTCAAATGAAGGAAAGCTATTGCATATCAACCTAAGCAAGTTGTGCTTCTTTTTTCTGGTTACTTGGCTATATCTTTTGATAGAATACAGATAATGGAACAAGCTTTATTGCATTAAATTCTTCATTAAATTATCTTTGCATATATATGGTATTACTCCAAAAAAATATATGGTATTACTCCAATACCATACACAATATATGGTATTACTCCAAAAAAAAAAGTGGTGTTATGAGCCATCAAACCTCAGAAATACACTTTTCCCAAAAGGTTTCCACAATTTTGGTCACTAGCGTACCTTATCTTACTGTATAAAACAGTGCACAATAGGGATGCAATATAATAATAAAATCAGTTAAAATATACTCAGGAAATCGGGGATGGGGGGGAACCTTACGGAAAATGACTGCTGAAATGAAAATTTAAAAAATCTTCCCCAAGTGCTGGAAGTTCACCAAGTCTGTCCTCAACTGGGAAGGAAGTTCCACAGAATATTGAACACAGACATGGCTCTTGGTGGATACAAGCCATGAATGTCTGAGCCGTGGGGTACCACTAACAAGGGGCTCCTCTGAAGATGTCAAGATCGGGCCAGGGCGTAAGGAATCAGGTGGTTCTTAAGGTATCCTGGGAGACTTAAGTCAAACCACCATCTAATTGGTGCCAGGCGATGAGCCTCTGGAGTGCTAAGCAAGGTGTAGGAGGTGTTGGGTGTGTGTGTGTGTGTGCGCACACGCATGTGGAGAGAATGGGATGAGTTTCAACAGGAATTGGCTCACAGCAAGAAGTAAGGGAGGTGGATCTAGAAACGTTACCACAGAAGCTAGATCTTGGTTCAATAAGGGAGTGCTTGCAGTTTTCCTTCTCTCCTCATCTTAAAACACATCCATTTCTCGAGCAAAGCTTCCAGAGTTATATTTAAGATTATCAGAACATTACATATATATATGACATAAGCAGCACCTAGTTGTGGAATGCATTTTGCTTATGTGTAGAAACCATAACCTGCTTGAAGAACGTAAGTGCATAATAATAATAATAACATTTTTTTATTTATACCCCACCCTTCCTGATTCAGAAAACCAGGCTCAGAGCGGCTAACAACAAATTTAAAACACTTACTTGATGCAAGAAAAAACAGCATAAAATACAGTATAAAACGTGAATAACAATAAATTCTGAATTCAAAAATCAATTTAGGGGGAAAATCCATCCAATAAACATTAGATGATCACCAGGGCTAGCTGGCTAAATTAGTGGTGGCATAAATGGTGGTATTTTGACAATGGAGGCTGGTCCACTGGAGCGAATGGGGCCCTGCCCCCATCAACCTCTGTCTGCCTTCATGTACCGTATTGTTCGCTCTATAGGACACACTTTTCCCCCTCCAAAAATGAAGGGGAAAAGTGTGTGCGTCCTATGGGGCGAATGTAGGCTTTCGCTGAAGCCTGGAGAGCGAGAGGGGTCGGTGCGCACCGACCCCTCTCGCGTTCCAGGCTTAAGGAAGCTATCCGCAACCCTGCGGATCCCGGCGGGAACTCCCACTGGGCTCTGCAGGCTTGCAGATAGCTGCCTGCAGCCCGAAGCCCGGGGAGCGCGGCGCTGTTCACCCTGGGCTTCGGGCAGCTCTCCGCAAGCCTGCGGAGCCCTGCGGGAGTTCCCGCCAGGCTCCACAGGCTTGCGGACAGCTGCCTGCAGCCTGAAGCCCGGGGAGCGCGGTGCTGTGCACCCCGGGCTTTGGGCAGCTCTCCGCAAGCCTGCTGTCCCCGAATAGCAGCGGATAGCAGCCTGCTGTCCCCGAAGCCAAAACAGTGAGACGGGGCGCTGCGCAGCCCTCCGTCTCGCTGTTCCAGCTTCGGGATGGCTGCGCAAACCCTCCGCAGGGCGGCGGGGTGAAGGCACCCCGCCGCCCTACGGAGGCTACAAAGGATGCCCCTGAAGCCTCAAGCCTTTGGAGTGCAGCTGCACTCCAAAGGCTTCAGGGATCTTTGAGGCTGGTGGTGGGGGAAAGCAGCGCTTCCCCCCACCGCCAGCCCCACAAGTTCGGGGAGCAGCGGCAAGGCTGCACGCAGCCTTTGCGCTCTTCCCCGACCTGCTCTTGAACGCACCTTCTCCCCCTCCTATGGTCCGGTGCGTCCTATGGTCCGGTGCGTCCAATAGAGCGAAAAATACGGTACCTCCCACTGGCCTGCCTTCCTGGCATGGCCTATCTGCTTCCTTATCCTCCTTAAGTCTCAGTGCTGCCCTTGCAGAATTCTGCAGGGAAGAAGATGGGCATCAAACTCTGCCTGTCCTGGGCTCTGGCTCCCCCTACTGGGGGCTCCCTGTCTTTTTTAAAATAATAATTTTTATTGGTTTTACAATTTGGTTTTACATTCACAGAAAAAAATAAAATCAAAAGATATAGAATTCTCCGAATTCTCGGACTTCCATCCTCCCTATTTGCGGAGTCCACTAATAACCATTTTCACTGCATATCATGTTATCCTCCATTTATCCATAAAACTCTATTTTCTCCTATAGTCATTTTCACATTGCAAGTGTTATTTCAATCCTGCCAATGTTTTTAACTGTTTGCAGTGCTCTGTCAAATATATTACAGATTTTCCCCAATCCTTATTAAAGTTTTTATCGTCCTGATTCCTGATTTTTCCAGTCATTTTGGCCATCTCAGCATAGTCCATCAATTTTGCTGTCCAATCTTCTCTTGTAGGTGTTGTGTCTTCCTTCCATCTTTGGGCTAAGAGCATCCTGGCCATCGTCGCATACATGAATAGTCTTTTGTACTCCCTTGGTACCTCAGCACCTAAAATTCCTAATAAAAATGGATTCTGGTTTCTTAACAAAAGTATTTTGAACATTTTTTAAAGCTGATATATCATCTCCCAGTTTTCAAGTAGGTAGCCATATTGGTCTGACACAGTCAAAATAAATTAAAAAATTAAAAAATTGTCCAGTAGCACCTTAGAGACCAAGAAGGCTGATCGCCGAAGAATTGATGCTTTTGAATTATGGTGCTGGAGGAGACACTTGAGAGTCCCATGGACTGCACGAAAATTAAGCTTATCCATTCTGAAGGAAATCAGCCCTGAGTGCTCACTGGAAGGACAGGGCCTGAAGCTGAGGCGCCAATACTTTGGCCACCTCATGAGAAGAGAAGACTCCCTGGAAAAGACCCTGATGTTGGGAAAGATGGAGGGCACAAGGAGAAGGGGACGACAGAGGACGAGATGGTTGGACAGTGTTCTCGAAGCTACAAACATGAGTCTGACCAAACTGCGGGAGGCAGTGGAAGACAGGAGTGCCTGGCGTGCTCTGGTCCATGGGGTCACGAAGATTCAGACACGACTAAACAACTAAACAACAACAAAAGGTGTTTCTGGACAATTTTTTATTTTTTAAAATTTATCTCCCAATAAGTTTGTATTGCCTTAAAGGTCCACCACATATGTTAAAAGGTGTGTGTGGGGGGGGGGCTCCCTGCCTTTCACTATACGGGTCCTAATGGGTACCAGTTACCACTGCAACTCATACTGTTGTATTTTCTCAGTACTGCCCTTTTAGCCCTCTGCCTGCTAGGCAAAAGCCTCTACTGATGCTCTCTGAGGTAAGGGAGTGGGGCTGAGCAGTTAGATCTCACTCAGCCGACGTGTGAGGGATACACAATGTATTGTGACCATAGGAGAGCAGCCTTCACTCAGAAGAGAATCACTCAGAGTAGATCCTTGCACAATAAGGGCAGCCATCTTGGAATTGGCATCATTACATTGCTGGCCACGTGTTTCTTGGGAGTTCCTCATCCTTATTATCCCCTCGGCCTGTGGGTACCTCTAGATTGGTGGCCCCTGGTGCTACCAAATAATTGTACTCCCGTGGTAAACTATATGTGGAATTGGAACTGTACACATCCATCCCTGTCATGTTCCAGACACTCTGAGAACATAAAATGAACCCTGCCGTGTTATATATTGAAGTTCTCACCCTGGCCACCAGGGGTATTGTGTATATAGTTTTCACTCAGGTCCATGTCAGTTAATTTAGGCGGGAAACCCTGGGGTGTTGCTGTTACAATGTTGACAGCCGGCTGCCTATAAAAGCAGGCCGGCTGAGCTGTTCAGCTCAGTTCAGTTCCAGCTTACTTATAAAGAACTACTTGGAGACATCTCTGTGTCGTCTGATATGTCCACCCACTATTTAATACTGGTGACGAAGATGGGATGGATGGACATCAGAGCACAGCCAGATTCGGTCACTCACTGAGTGGAATCACTAATATGCCGGATCAGGCCAATGGCTCATCTAGTCCAGCATTCTGTTCTCACAGTAGCCAGCCAGGTGTCTGTGGCAAACTCGCCAAGAACACCTGAAGAGAAAGATGATGGGGTGACACAGTGGAGCAAAATGGGAAACCACCACACCAACCTCAGCCCGGACACTGAGGCCCAGCGCCGAGGGCCTTCTGTCAGTTCCCTCACTGCGAGGTTACAGGGAACCAGGTGAACTTCCCTGTAAAGTGAGGTTACAGGGAACCAGGCAGAGGGCCTTCTTGGTGGTGGCACCTGCCCTGTGGAATGCTCTCTCAACAGATGTCAAGGAAATAAACAACCACCCAACTTTTAGAAGACATCTGAAGGCAGCCCTGTTTAGGGAAGTTTTTAATGTTTGATGTTTTATCGTGTTTTTGATATTTTGTTCGGAGCTGCCCAGAGTGACTGGGGAAACCCAGCCAGATGGGAGGGGTCTAAATAATAAATTATTATTATTATTATTATTATTATTATTATTATTAACCAGTCTCTGATTCAAGTAGGTAGCCGTGTTGGTCTGCCGCAGTCGAAATAAATTAAAGCAATTCTTTTAGAAGATAGTTAAAAAGACTCTTCTTAAAAACCTTAAAACTCCCTCAAAAGAATCAAGTCTTCAAAAAAGTTGTATGATCTAAGAAAGTCTTTAAAAGAATTCTTCCAAAAGAGTTTAAAAATTATAATGTAGCACCTTAGAGACCAACTGAGTAGTTTTAGGTATGAGCTTTTGTGTGGTGTGCATGCACACTTTTCCAGATACTTCAGATACTATTCTGATTAATAGACAAACTAACTCACATGAACTCCAGCCAGCATATTATCAGGTATAGTTAGAATCCAACAACATCAGGAAGGCTACAGCTTCCCCCAGCCCAGCAATTTTCAATCTTTTTAGACTGCAGACTAACTTGTAACCCAAACATGCATGCAGGGACCCATATCTTTTAATTTTTTTTACCATATATCTGTATGGTCGTAGTGCAGCTGTTATGACCCACCCCAGTTGTGGGTCTCACTGGGCCACCCGTGAAAGACCAATGACTAGGGATGGGGGTGGGTGGGATTCAATTCAGCACATATTTTAAGCAGAAGCCATCAACAGTATGCAAATTGAAACACAGCTGGTCTTTCAGAATTCGCACTTAGCTGCATTTTGCGATGCACTTCTCCAACCAGCCAGTGTTTACAAGAATGCACGTATCAGGGGAAACTGTGTGTAAAAAGGAAGATATAAGTGAAAATGACTTAAATAGATGCTGTTATGTACTGAAGTTCTCACCCTGGGCCAGCGGGGGAATACTGTAGATAGTTTTCACTCAGGTCCACATATGCAAATAAGGGATTGAAAGTGACATTCAGTGATTGGATAGTTACAGAAAGTGGTTACTGTTGTGTTGTAGTGGAGCTCTATATAAGCAGGCTGGCTGAACCCTTCAGTTCAATTCAGTTCTGGCCTGTGAATAAACAAGAGCTGTTTGAAGAATAGCTGTATCATCTGATATGTTCACCCACAACTTAACAGATGCATCGTATAAGGGGAAACTGGTGGCAAAAATGTATATATTAGTCACGAGCGTGTCCTGCCTATCTACTTATTTCTGCCCAGCAACATATCTGTGTGTGTGAGAGAGAGTCAGTCAGTCAGTGTATCGGAGAAAGTGAGAGTGTTAGAGATCCTAGAGATAAGATTGCTGCTAAGTGCAGCTGCAGACTCTCAGTGTAGCATTGATTTATGCTTAGAACATTCAGCTCTGTATATAGTTTTGTATCATAGTTGTAGTTACAGAATAAAAGGAAGATATTCTCCAGAGCTGCTCTCCGAGTGGTTTATACTCTGCAAGACTCTGCAAAACTCTGCTGCGCAACGACTGTATTATTGAGACAGTGAATCCGGTGCTCTCAGCTCTAAGCTGTGAGTCCACAGCACTGTGACCTGTTCCTGTGAGAAAGGAGGTCTCTGGCGGTGCTACCCAGCTCGCCTAGCCCAGTCGGGGTTGAGCTGCATGACTCCAGTTGGTGCACTGGCTCTAGGGCGATGCTGACAAAAACTGCATACAAAGCTATGTGCATTGGGAGAAGATTGCACTAAAATGCTAATGAGTTCTCAAGAGGATATTTTTTAATAAATAAATAAATAAATACTACTCAAATGTGGGGAACTGATTTTAAGATTGGAAAAATGAGAAATGGAGGGAACCAAGATTTGTAGAGCTTTCCATTCCTAAAATGACCTAGACAATACTGGGGCCCATCTATAGCTGAACAATGGTTTCGTTGACTGTAAGGCTGCTCCCTATGTTCCTGTCTTTTAACATCCCCCTTCTCATCTGCACATGGGTATAATAATGCTGTTCACACATTCATATCAATGTGCCTTGGTCTTGAACTGCCTTAAAAACAAGTCTAGTCTCTGTTCAGGAGGTGGCAATGGCGAGACACACAACCAGTAGATATGATACTCTCCACTAGAGGGCAGTAGACACTCACAAATATAACCATTTCCCTCTTGGTTGCAGAAGCAAATCAGACTTTTCTCTTGTGTGAAATTATGGTGGTCGTTTCCAGACTGTCACTATTTTGTAGGTGCACCGTGCATGCCAGCAAATTCAGGTTTTAGAGTCAAAGACGGTTGGGTGCTTTGAAGCTGGAAATGTATGCACAAACGATCATATTCATAAATTGTGCATTAGAGCAGAGAAAATGCAGTTCATGTTAAAATATTTTATGGGGAGCTTCTTGTACAATTCCCACTTCTTGGAACAGGTGATGCCCAGCACTATCAAAGTTGAGTGTCTCATAAGAACACATTTTGTGCGCTCAAATTATCTTCTTTTCTTAGTTGTCACTCAAATTCCAAAATAGCCTGGACCTAAGCTGCATCAAAAGCTGCATGTTGAAATAAAAGATCTCCCCATCCTCTCCCCTCTTCAAATCTGGGAATTTCTCCCATGGGCTTGCTTTCATTTCTCAGGAAAGAAGGGGAGATGGGGGAGGTTGTGTGTTGAACTTTTAGGGGGAAAACAAGGCAATGGAGCTGCACAAACGCTGGGAACTGCCCAATTCACCTTGACATGCTTGTTAATGATGCAATCCAATTCAGGAGGAATTTGAGCAATCTGTCATGAATCAGCCAAATTCACTATGTTAATCAGGCTGCACACAACCAATGGTCATTCCTAGTATTTGCAAATAGTCTCTGGATATTCTGCAAATATTTGATGATCAGTTATCCACATCTGATATTCCAAGAGTTATGAAATTTCATTGCACTGCATTGCATTTCAAAATTTGGGCTGATTTATTTATTTATTTTTAAAGTTACACTCTATTTTCTTATGTGCACCCATGAGATAAGCTCTTCTAGATGGTGCAAGGAGTAGCCAGTATACCATCAAAGTATAGTGCTGGGGATCATCGAAGAAACCAACTTTATTTCTTCATTATTACAATCTGGAAAAAAACACCATTAGAACCGTCAGTAACAGCAACAAATGGACCATTAACGCTATCAAGTGAGCCATGTCTTCTTTTCTGAAAACAAAACCACAGTACAGTCATACCTTGGGTTACAGATGCTTCAGGTTGTGCGATTTTGGGATGCGCACTGCGCCAAACCCGGAAGTACGGGAATGGGTTACTTCTGGGTTTCGGCGCTTGCTCATGCACAGAAGCGCTAAATCATGCTTTGAGCGTGCGCAGAAGTGCTGAATTGTGACCCGCGTGTGCGCAGATCATGGGTTGCGAACGCTGCGGGTTGCGAATGTGCCTCTCGCACAGATCACGTTCGCAACCCGAGCATCCACTGTATAAGATTTTAGAGGAGGGAAAGATAGCCAAAAGCTGTGTTTACAAATAGTTCACTAATAAAGGAACTTCAGAAGGCAAATATACCTACACCCTATTATGCTGGCTGGCTTCATCCCCTGCTCTGCTAGTAGCTCAACCTGGGCTTGGATCCCATCCCCATTGCCAGATCTCTCTAAGCATCCTACAATTGGTAGCAGAACCAGCTGGTTCCCAGGATGCAGAGCTCCATGGCAACCCAACATGGTAGCCGAAGCATCTCCATGGCGACCAGCCAGAGGTAAGTGAATTGGCCCACCCAGGCCTCTGTATCAGTAAACACAGGGAGGCCTAGGCAATCTACATTTGGAATAAGGAAACTCAAAAAGTTCCTGGGAGGCTGAGGTGAGAGGGAGGAGATCCCAGGAAATCCACCTGCATGTTTAAAGAGACAAAAACAAAACAAAACAAAACCCCTGCCCAGCCTTACATCTGATCATCCTATTGAAACTTTGCCCTCATCCCATGTTTAATCTCCTGGATGGAAGCTTTTTTGGGGGTGGGGTAGGGTTCTGGCAAGTTCCGGCTAAAAAAAAAAAGCCCTGCTTATACATGAATTTACAAATCAATGAAATAAAAGTAATCAGCACCTTGAATTGAGTGCAGGAAAGGAAAGTGCATGTACAGTTTTGAGCATTGGCAAAAAGTGTACATTCAACAGTCATAATGAAACCGGTGGCCTAATCACTGACATCACTAAGCAAATGAAAACCTTCCTCCGATCTTTTCTTGCAGCATGATCAACAGTCAGAACCCAAATAATCAGATGATTCATTGTTAGCTTTGGTTCGCCGCCTTCAGTGATCTTACGGATCAGGGATCTCACAGCCTGCATTGTTGTCATCAAGTCAAAGTCTGGAGAACATCTGGCAACCAGTCCAGGAACGCTTGGGGTGAGCCCAAGAATGTGAGATTTCAGAAAGCAAAAGAGCATTTGCGGTTTTCACAGGAAAGCCTGAAAATATGTGAACCATATCTTATTTGAGGCTATAAGCAGAGGTGATGAGGCATACACAACACAAAAACTCGCTCTTCCCCACATTTTCAGTGGCCTGTGGCAAGGCGTTCTGAATTATGCACAGACTATTAAGTAGTGGGTGGACATAGCAGACGACACAGAGATTTCTCCAAGTAGTTCTTTATAAGTAAGCTGGAACCAAACTGAACAGCAAACAGCTCAGCCGGCCTGCTTTTATAGGCAGCCAGCTGTCAACATTGTAACAGCAACACCCCAGGGTTTCCCGCCTAAACTAACTGATGTGGACCTGAGTGAAAACTATGTACACAATCCCCCCTGGTGGCCAGGGTGAGAACTTCAATACATAACACAATGTTATATATTTGCTTATTATGCCTGATAGATTCTCTTTCAGCTAGTCATAAGGAGGAGTAAGGAGCTATAGAGCACAAAAAGCTGAATAGGAAAGATCTCTACACATCCGATCAATACTTTCTGTACTAATAAATGCAAACTGACAGGATTCCACTCCAGTTGGTTTCTGCATGTGGAACCAGTGAGAGACGGACCATTTTATCCTTATTAAATATGGATTTAAATATTTTAAGTGTTGCAGCACCCATACTTGGGAACCCCCTATTTTTTAAAAAAACTTTTTGACATTTCATTAAATTCAGTTGTACAAGAGCAACTTTTTATTCATTCTCCTCACTGTGAAGTCTGGCAGTTGGTTGGGTAATTTTGATAGCAAGCTGAGCTGCTCTTTCAACAAGGACTTTCCAATTCTTGGACGAAACATTGTGAGAAATCTCTTTTTTTTTTTTTTTTTTTTAAATTTGTTATTGATTTTACAGAAAAGTTTTAAACAATACAAACAAATAAAAGGACATACAAACATGTATAATTTCATAACCTTTTTTTCATATCCCTCTCTTCTCGGACTCCCCCAAACCTCCCCTTCCTACATCCCAATTTCCAAAATTATTTCAGCAAATTCTAAATAATTTTATCAAATATATTTTTTCTTACTCTTTTCTTCAACTTAATCTTATGTCGCTGTAATCTCCTTTTCTTTCTCCAAACCTCGACATTTTAACATTCCTCAATTTTATAATAGTTCTTAAGATAAATTTTGAATTTCTTCCAATCTTCTTCCGCCGTCTCTTTCCCCTGCTCACGGATTCTGCCAGTCATCTCAGCCAATGTCATATAGTCTATCACCTTCATCTGCCACTCTTCCAAGGTGGGTAATTCTTCTGTCTTCCAATACTTTGCGATGAGTATTCTTGCTGCTGTCGTAGCATACATAAAAAAGGTTCTATCTTTCTTTAACACCAATTGGCCGGCAATGCCCAAGAGAAAGGCTTCTGGTTTCTTCGGGAAAGTACATTTAAGTACCTTTTTCATTTCATTATATATCATTTCCCAAAAAGCCTTAATCTTCGGGCACGTCCACCAAAGATGATAGAAAGTACCTTCAGTTTCTTTACACTTCCAACACTTATTATCAGGCAAATGATAAATTTTTGCTAGCTTGACTGGGGTCATGTACCACCTATAGATCATTTTCATAATATTTTCCTTTAAGGCATTACATGCCGTAAATTTTATACCGGTGTTCCACAACCATTCCCAGTCAGCAAACATAATGTTATGACCAATGTCCTGTGCCCACTTAATCATAGCTGATTTAACTGTTTCATCTTGTGTATTCCATTTCAGCAGCAGATTATACATTCTTGACAAATTCTTAGTATTGGGTTCTAACAGTTCAATTTCTAATTTTGATTTCTCCGCCTGGAAGCCAATTTTCCTGTCTTGTTTATACACCTCCATTATTTGATAATAATGGAGCCAATCTCGAACTTTGGGTTTCAATTTCTCATAACTCTGTAACTTCAACTTATCTCCATCTTGTTCCAAAATTTCCCAATACTTTAGCCATTCGGCTTCCATATTAAGCTTTTTCAGCGCCGTAGCCTCCAAAGGTGACAACCATCTAGGGGTTTTACTTTCCAACAAATCTTTATATCTTATCCAAACATTATATAATGCTTTTCTGACAATATGGTTTTTGAAGGCCCTATGCACCTTAATTTTATCATACCATAGATATGCATGCCAACCAAATGTATTGTTAAAACCTTCTAAGTCCAAGATATCTGTATTCTCGAGGAGCATCCATTCTTTCAGCCAGCAAAATGCTGCTGCTTCATAATACAGTTTTAAGTCCGGCAGGGCAAACCCCCCTCTTTCTTTTGCATCCGTCAGTATTTTAAATTTTATTCTGGGCTTTTTGCCCTGCCAGACAAATTTCGAAATATCCTTCTGCCACCTCTTGAAACAGTCTATCTTGTCCAGAATTTGTAATGTTTGGAACAAAAATAGCATTCTAGGCAATACATTCATCTTAATAACTGCAATTCGGCCTAACATTGACAATTTCAATTTTGACCATATTTCTAGATCTTTTTTAATTTCCGACCAACATTTTTCATAATTGTCTTTATACAAGTTCAAATTCTTAGATGTCAAATAGACCCCTAGGTATTTCACCTTCTTTACCACTGTCAAACCTGTTTCATTCTGGAACTTCTCCCTCTCCATGACTGTTAAATTTTTTTCCAAAACTTTAGTCTTTTGTTTATTCAATTTAAACCCGGCCACCTGACCAAATTCTTGAATTAGCTCCAACACCCTTTTTGTACTAGTGTCTGGCTCTTGTAAAGTAAGTACTAAATCATCTGCAAAGGCCCTTAACTTGTAATGTTTGGCTCCGACCTGTACACCTTTAACCTGCTGGTCATCTCTAATCATATTTAGCAACACCTCCAGAACAGAAATAAAAAGTAATGGGGAAATTGGGCACCCCTGTCGTGTCCCTTTTTCTATTTTAAATTCTTCAGTTATCACATTATTTACAATCAACTTAGCCTTTTGTTCAGCGTATATGGCACCCACTCCATTCTCGAATCCTTGGCCTACCCCCATCCCATGAAGATTCTTTTTCATAAAACTCCAAGAAATATTGTCAAAGGCTTTCTCCGCGTCCACAAAGATCAGAACTGCTTTAGTGTTTATGTTCACCTCTAATAATTCCAAAATGTCTATTATGTTCCTCACATTGTCTGATAAATGCCTTTTTGGGAGAAAGCCTGCTTGGTCCTTATGAATCTTCTCCATCAACACTCTTTTCAGTCTTTTTGCCAGAATGTCTGCAAAAATTTTATAATCCACATTAAGTAATGATATTGGGCGGTAGTTCTTAAGTTGAGTCTTTTCAGTCTCTGTCTTTGGTATGAGTGTAATATACGCTTCTTTCCACGATTCTGGTGCCCTTTTCCCCTCTAAGATCTCATTACAGACTTCCTTTAATGGTTGTACCAACCACTCCTTCAAAGCCTTATAGTATCTGGAAGTCAGTCCATCTGGTCCTGGAGATTTGCCCAGTTGCATGTTTTGAATGGCACCCTCTATCTCTTGATCTGTTATTCTCTGATTTAGATCCACCTTACTTTGGTGGGAGATTTTTTGTAGTCCATACTTTTTAAGGAATTCATCTATATCCTCCTCCTTCTGCAGTCCTTGTGAATATAGTTTTTTAAAATAACTCAAAAAACAGTTTCTTATCTCGTTAGGTTTAGATATATTCTTTCCATCCACTTCTAGGCTTGTAACTATGTTTAGTGCCAAGCCAGAAGCTTACCACATTTATCTGCAGATTCAAATGTCTTTTGTCTCATTTGTTTTATCTTCCATTCAATCTCTTGATTCATCAATTCCATATATTGTGTCTGGTATAACTTAATCTCTCTCAAAATCTCCTGGGACTTTGGTTTTGATCTCAATTTCTTCTCTCCTTCTTTTATCTTTTCCAAAATTTTATCCTTCTTCTCATTTTGCTTTCTCTTTTTTACTGAATTTTGTTGAATTAGAAATCCTCGCATCACTGCTTTACTTGCGTCCCAGATCACTCTTTTTTCTACATCAGTTTTTAGATTTATTTCAAAATAGTCCTTTAAAATTTTTTGGGCCTTTCTGTGGATCTCCTCATCTCGAAATAGGGTGTCATTCATCCTCCATCTGAATTGACCAGTTGTTGTAAATTTCATCTCCATCTTCACGGCGTTATGGTCGGAGCAAGTCTTTGGGCAGATTTCCACTTTCTTAATCTTTGGAGCCAACCCACTAGTAATCCAAATTTGATCGATTCTGGTCCAGGTCATCATTGCTTCAGAGAAGAAGGTTCCCTCTCTCTCGAGGGGATTCCTTGTTCTCCAAATATCAATCAAGTCTATATTTTCAGTCATTTCAAAGAAAGTCTTTGGTAGTCTCCCATCTCTGGTAATTACCTGTCTTTGTGCTTTGTCCATATTTGTAGATACCACTCCATTCATATCTCCCATCATAATTAATTTGTAATCCAAATAGTCCAACAATGTCTCATGCAACTTCTTGAAAAATTCTGACTTCCCTTCATTAGGTGCATAGATCCCTAGTATCAAAAATTTTTCACCTTGAATTTGCACTTCAATTGCCAAATATCTTCCTTGTTCATCTTTAAATATAAACTTTGGGGAAAGTTTTTCTTTTGCATAGATTACCACTCCTCTTTTCTTGACTTTATCCGATGAAATAAATTCTTGGCCTAATCTCTTATTGACAAGTAGTTTCCTATGCAATCTTGTTATATGGGTTTCCTGTAAACAAATTAAGTCCAATTGCTCTTTTTTCAATAAATGGAATATATTTTTCCTCTTTCGCGGAAGGTTAAGTCCATTACAATTCCAACTTAGAAGTTGCAGGGCCATCCTGAAACTATTTACCTCCTGTCGTTCCGAGTAGTTGTTCTTCTTCTGTCGGTGATTTCAGTCCAAACGTCAAGTTTAAAATGTCTGTTGCGTCTTTCGTTTCTGATGTTATTTCCTCTCCGACTGTTCCTTTCAGAAGGTCTTCCCTATAGTGATTTAAAAATTGATCTCGATCTTCTACTGATCTTATCCTTATTTTCCTACCTTTGAATTTAAAAGATAGGCCTTGCGGGAATTCCCACCTGAAAGGTACTTCGTTCTTCTTCAGCAATCCGACCAGTTCTTTATAGTATGTTCTTGCGTCTAGGATTTCCTTTGGGATATCTTTAAAAATCTCCACAAAAGACTTTTCAATCTCGAGTGTTCTTTGAAAATGTAAGCTCAATATTTTATCTCTCTCCTCTCTTGATCTTAATGTTATTAGGCAATCCCTTGGCTTCTTCCTGCCTTGTGCTCTTCCCAATCTAAAAGCAGTGACTATTTTAATTTCTTCCTTCTCTAACTCCTGTTGCCAAAAATCCGAAAGTTCTTTAGAGAGGAAGTTCGCCAAGTTGTCTCCTTCACTTTCAGGCACCGCTCGTAGTCTTAAATTTCTATTTCTCCTCTCCAATTCAAGCATGGACAGGGCCAATGTATGATCTTCTAACTTTTTGCAAACTGGTACAATTTTTTCCTGTGTAGCATCCGCCGAGACTTTAGCCTCATCAGCAGAGACTTTGGCTTCTTCTGCGATTTTACGTATATTGGCAGAGTCCTCTAATATTTTATTAATAGATTCTGTATTAGATGTCACCCTTTTCCCTAGTTCATTCACACTTTGTGTATTCTGATCAAGTTTGATTGAGAGTTCTGTCAATTTTTTACTATTTTCCGCACCCTGCTTTGTCAAAGATTCCAAAGACTCATTTATTTTAACCAAAGCTTGTGTTACAGGATCTGATGACATTATTGTTCTTGTCTGACCAGTTGCAGCTGGTGCCACTGGGATGCCTGGGACTGAAACTCTTCGCTGTGAAGATTTTGCTTTGTATTGTCTCCCAGACCTGGTTGTTGTCTCTTCTGATGCACCACTCATGCCTAGCCAAGGTCACTCTCGCAGCTGTTAGTTGTTTTTCAAGGGAAATTTCCACTGCCTTAATAGTTACAGCCCAATTTGCAACAGTTATCAAAGTGCCCTCTAGGGGAAGAAAGTTTCCAAAACTAAACAAAATGTCTTACAGTCAAAAATTCCCCTGAGGTTTCCCAATAGTCAATTGTAACAGTTCTTATATTTTCGGAGTTCAACAAACCAGTAATTTAATATCTCTCCTGAGCTGAGTAGTTTAAAACAATGTAACAATCCAAGTGACAGCTCACTGACAGTTCTCTCTCTCCAGGTTCTTTTGCCCCGGCAGTCCGTTTCAGGGGTGTTTGACACAGCGGTAAAAAGTTTTAAAATCTTTTTCTGGCAGGTTCTAATCACAAATTCCTCCCCCTTTTGCTCCTGCCTACCAAAAGGGGGAAAATTCACAGTTTATGTCTGGTTCTCTTAGCTCTTTGCGATCTCTCAATGGTTGCAGCTTTTAATCCTTCTTTGCTTTATCCTTATGCAGTCCGGGAAAGGCTGACTTCCTTACTTTAAGCCGATCCTGTTTTCAGCCAAATTTCAAAAAGATAGTTGTAAATCCCAATTAGGTCTCCGTCTTACTCACAGGTTTTACTTTATAATCCAATTTTCAGGAAGGAATCGGCGCTCTCCGGCTATGCCGATGCGGCTTCGCTTCACAAGCTGGGTAGCGGCTCTCAGCACCGCTTCTCCCCCCGCTGCTGTTCCGGAGCCTTTAAAAAGGCTCCCTTGCGATTTTGGGGGGGCGCGATGGTGCCCACCGAGCCTCCTTGTTCACAGGCTTCCGCGCCTGTAATTTTTGAGGGTCCTCGCTTCGCCGTAGCGACAGGACCCGAACTTGTAAAGCAGACCCCCTCCGGAGCTCGGAGGGAAATCCGCCATTAACCGATGGCGCCGACCGGAAGTCCGAGAAATCTCTGCACTGTAGGACTTGTCACTCATCATCGGCACCCACTTTGATTCTGTGGACAAAGAATTTTCTGAATCCTGAAGGCAACATGCGCTTTGTCTTCTTATTACTGCTATGCCCAATGTCAGGCCTCAAGATCTGACCCTGGAACCTTCTGCACACTCTGTTGTCAATACCTGCGAGCTTGTGCCAATTACGCTGAATCATAGTGATCAGACTGATGGCAGATGAACTTCTTGATCCACTTTTTGATTATTTTAGACTTGGTGAGAGGTCTGAGGGCCAGCATAATGTCTGTTAGAGAATGTCAGGACCCACGCAGATAGAGAGCACAGAGAGGAAGTGGAACTCCCTGCCTATTGATTTCAGGCATTATGTTTTATATATGCTGTAAGCCACTCAGGAGTGGCTGGGGAAGCCCAGCCAGATGGGCGGGGTATAGATAATAAAATTATTATTATTATTATTATTACTCTTTCCACACCTGCTGAAAGCAATTTAGTCTAGGCAAACCTATCTGAGAATGTGGAATCTGCCATGTGTTTGTATGTGTTTATCATTAAATGTTTTTGAGTGTTGTTGTTTTTAACTGTTCTTTTAACTGATATTCTTATTGGTTTGTTCTTTTTGGGAACTGCATTTAGATTTTTGTGATAATCAAGCAGTATATAAATGTGGCATAAGTAAACTCCTTCACCTCAAGCTGCATAACAACAGCAACAACAGTTTTATTATTTGCACCCCGCTCATCTGACTGGGTTCCCCAGCCTCTATGGGCGTCTTCCAGCATATATAAAAACATAACAAAACATTAAACATTAAAATCTTCCCTATACAGGGCTGCCTTCAGATGTCTTCTAAAAGTCGTATGGTAACTTGGCCCGGCCCTGTTTTCTTCACACTCTTCAGACATTCAGGGGCAAGGAAAATGTATCTCATTAGCGAGAATTACAAACCTCTGCCCCAAAGCTGCTGTGGCCTCTTTGGGAGTTTTTCACTTGTGAGGCTTAAAGTCATTCTTGCTTCAATTGCTCTGTAAGTCGAAGATAAAAAACTGCATTGGCTGGCATGCCCACTTGCAATACAAACGCATTTCCTTCGCTTTGTAATCCTCATTGCAATCATCAGACATTAATATAAATGAAAATGTAAACCTTAAGTATAAAAGTGGCCGTGCAATGCAACCTAAGCATGTTTAATTAGACATGAGACCCGTTGGGTAAATTTGCTTTGGATTAAGAGACTGAGACATAATAGTGCGGACTTTGGGAGCAATCTGCTTAGTCAACTGCATGATGTTGACAGCGAAGCCGACAAATTTGCCATGCAAATATTCACAATCTAGTTTGTCTCATAAGGTGTTGTAGAGCTCATCTTGGCATGCATTTGGCCAGGGCAACCCCATTCTGAGCCATAATACACCGTGCATGAATCAGCAAGGATCACCGGGGTTTTTCCCTTCACTAGTTAAACTGGAGACAACCTTACGCCCGGCGTTGCACACCAGCACACACAAAAAAGTGCTTTGGACATGACGATGACATGATCTCATCAGTCTCTTAGCAAAATCCTTCTACGACCCCTAGACATTTCTAATGACGGCTTACAGGGGCGGAACTTTAACATTTGCTTCTAAATTGAAAATTTGACACTCGCCACTTTTGAGACACATCAAGCCAGTGTGGTGTAGTGGTTAAGAGCGGTGGATTTGTAATCTGGTGAACTGGGTTCGCTTCCCCGCTCCTCCACATGCAGCTGCTGGGATACTTACCTGGCAGGGGAGATACCATGATCACATGCAGCTGCTGGGTGACCTTGGGCCAGTCACACTTCTCTGAAGTCTCTCAGCCTCACTCACCTCACAGAGTGTTTGTTGTGGGGGAGGAAGAGAAAGGAGAATGTTAGCCGCTTTGAGACTCCTTTGGGTAGTGATAAAGCAGGATATCAAATCCAAACTCCTCCTCCTACTCTTCTTCTTCCCCTCCCTCCCCCCAATATTTCACTTCTTCACTAATCTTATCAATTTAGTTTCTCTGGAAATTTCAGATCTACTTCTGTTTTGGGCCAGGGGCAGCTCTTAACTGTAAGCTCCTTGGGGAGAGAACCTACAGTTCTTCTTCTTCTTCTTCTTCTTCTTCTTCTGTTTTGATTGAGTTTTACAATTTTTACATTATACATATCAAATAACAAAAAAGAAATACAATTCTCCAATTCCAACCCCCCAACTTCCCTCAACTTCCCTTTCTGGGTTTTTTTTTTTGTTTTGTTTTTTTTACATATTAACTTCCCCTGCTTCCTATAGTATATCTTCATTTTCAATTCTTTATATCAATATTATTATTCTCTTCTCGTTTTTACATCCTCTATGTAATTTCTCTTAAAGAAATGGGAGTGCCTGATCACCTCATCTGTCTCCTGAGAAATCTCTATGTGGGACAAGAAGCTACAGTTAGAACTGGATATGGAACAACTGATTGGTTCAAAATTGGGAAAGGAGTACGGCAAGGCTGTATATTGTCTCCCTGCCTATTCAACTTATATGCAGAATTCATCATGCAAAAGGCTGGGCTGGATGAATCCCAAGCCGGAATTAAGATCGCCGGAAGAAATATCAACAACCTCAGATATGCAGATGACACAACCTTGATGGCAGAAAGTGAGGAAGAGTTAAAGAACCTTTTATTGAGGGTGAAAGAGGAGAGCGCAAAATATGGTCTGAAGCTCAACATCCAAAAAACGAAGATCATGGCCACTGGTCCCTTCACCTCCTGGCAAATAGAAGGGGAAGAAATGGAGGCAGTGAGAGATTTTACTTTCTTGGGCTCCCTGATTACTGCAGATGGTAACAGCAGTCACGAAATTAAAAGACGCCTGCTCCTTGGGAGAAAGGCGATGGCAAACCTAGACAGCATCTTAAAAAGCAGAGACATCACCTTGCCAACAAAGGTCCGTATAGTTAAAGCCATGGTTTTCCCAGTAGTGATGTATGGAAGTGAGAGCTGGACCATAAAGAAGGCTGATCACCGAAGAATTGATGCTTTTGAATTATGGTGCTGGAGGAGACTCTTGAGAGTCCCATGAACTGCAAGAAGATCAAACCTCTCCATTCTGAAGGAAATCAGCTCTGAGTGCTCACTGGAAGGACAGATCGTGAAGCTGAGGCTCCAATACTTTGGCCACCTCATGAGAAGAGAAGACTCCCTGGAAAAGACCCTGATGTTGGGAAAGATGGAGGGCACAAGGAGAAGGGGACGACCGAGGACAAGATGTTTGGACAGTGTTCTCGAAGCTACAAACATGAGTCTGACCAAACTGCGGGAGGCAGTAGAAGACAGGAGTGCCTGGCGTGCTCTGGTCCATGGGGTCACGAAGAGTCGGACACGACTAAACGACTAAACAACAACAACATTAATTTCTATATTTATTTTATTAATTGTAAGTGTTTATTCAAACCCTGCCAGTGAGTTCATTTCTTTACATTGCCTCTGTAGATACATCATATATGGTTCCCAGGCTTTTTAAAACTCTATGTTGTCTTTGTCTCGGAGTCTTTCAGTTAGCTTCGCCATTTCAGCATATTCCACCAGCTTTTCTTGCCATAGGTCTTTGGTATTTCATCACTTTTCCGTCTTTGGGCTAGCATTCTCCTAGCTGCAGTTGTAGCATACATAAGAAGTTTCTTCTTCTCTTTTGGCATATGCCTAATAAAATATAATATAATATACCTGATATATAATATAATATAATATAATTATATTATATAAAATATAATATAATATACCTAATAATATACCTGAAATGCCTAATAAAAAAACTTCTGGTCTTCTTCTTCTTCTTCTTCTTCTTCTTCTTCTTCTTCTTCTTCTTCTTCTTCTTCTTCACCATTAAACACCAAAAAACATTGAAGGCACTATATGCCCATATAATAAGAATGCAAATCAAAGAGCTTCTCTACTAGTAAGTTTCCAGGGACTCCTGTTTGAGCATCTTAGTCTAACTCCTTATCACTAGCTGTGTCCTGTTGACAAACCTCTTCCCAGCGGCTGTTATTGCCCTGGCTCACCTGGTTTTTCTCTGACTCAGCATCCTATGCCCTGTACAGGTCTGAGTGACTCCCCGATATGCTGACACACATTTCCTGCCACCCCTCCCCCCAGTAGACTTTGTTAGGATGCCTGGAAAGTTGCTTCCACTGTGGGTGGAGATGGAGCTATTTGAGAAACTCCCACAGCTCTGGTTTATCTGGTCCTTGAGGGTTTATAAGCCAGGCAGAGCCCTCAAAGCACCAAAGCCGTGAGCTTCCCAGAGGAGTGACTGCTGCTTTCCTGAGGGAGCCAAAGACAACATCTCTCAGCCTTTAGGTATAGCCATTATCATGGGTATCAGAGTGAGCTTGGGGGTACTGTAGTGTGTTTGACAGTAAAGGTATTTAAATTTCTATAATATAAATGATTCAGTGGAACAGCTCTGAACAGTTCTATTTGCAGTTTTTATGGCTTTTAGATCTTTTTAAATAATAATAATAATAGCAAAGATAAAGACTCCTAAGAATATATTATGTTCTTAATATAAGGAGGAGTGTAACAAGAAATAAATACATGGCTACGTTTTATCTTAGCGATTAATGTTTCTAACAGTGATGAAGAAAGTTCATTTTTTCCCTGCAAACATATTGGCTTGCAGTGACTTCTAGAGAAATATGTTAGCATGTACAGTTTAACTGCAGGAAGGTAATTTCTGAGTATAAGATGGCTGCTTGGATAACTGGCTACTTGCAAAAATGTGGGATTAAAGGGCTTCCTTTTTCTTTTTTGAAATAAATTTTGATTTGATTTTCAAGGATATATGCACATAACAAAATCAATTCCGAATCCAAATATCGAGATTACTCTGAATCTCCTGATTTCCTCCCATCCCTTCCATGATACTGTTTTCCACTGCATATCAATACTTTTCCAATTTTTAGTCTTTCTAAATTATCCATACATTCTGTTACATTACAAGTGTGTTTAAAATCCTGCCCATGTTTTAACCTTCTTACAATGATCTTGTATATAAATTATAAACTTTCCCCACTCTTTTTTTAAAGTTATTGTCTTCTTGGTTCCTGAGCTTCCCAGTTAGTTTCACCATTTTGGCATAGTCTATCAACTTGATTTAATCCCCTGGGGAAGGGGATTCAAGGTCTCCCTGACAGGTTTGAGTCTTTGCATATTGGAAATTAGACATTGGTTTGAGTTCAGTCTGTTTGGAAAGTACGTGGTACTACAAACTCTTTTTTAAACTCTTACGTTTATGACTGCTTTGTGCTAGATTCTATCAGCTCATTTTATACTCTCAGATGTTGCAAAAGATCTTCACCTTCTCCCCTCCTGGATTCTCTAGCTCTGCACCCTCCTGTGGTGGCTCAACATGTCTTCAAGTCACCCAGGGCCTGGCCCTTCTGGATCAAGAGGAGTCCCTCCTGTGCCGAAACCCGACAATCCGTTGGTTCCTGTTCCAGAGAAACCTTGGCCTGTGGGACCACCCAAGCCTGAAGGTCCTCAACCACTGGGGCCTTTGGTGCCTGGGAAGCCGTGGCCAGAAGGCCCCCCTACATCTCCTGATCCTGGACACCCAAGGTCACCACAACCACCAACACCTTTAGGCCCTAACAAACCACAACTGTTTCCTGGACCATCCAGTCCTCCTAAGCCACCGCTGCCTGATGACCCTTTTCTACCATCTCCTCTGATGCCTGTTGCGCCTTGGCCACCACTGCCAGAGTGGGATGATTCAGGGAAATCTCCTAAACAACCCTCTGATGAGGATTAATTTTTACACAGCAAGGTTCTCCAGGGTTCTCCTGTGGCTGATATAGAACCATACCTTCTATTTACCACACACATGTGCATTCCGGTGTCAGCAATGCGTATTCCAAGTCCAGACTGGCTCCTGTTGTAAATCTTTCCTGAATAGCTCTTGGAAGTTGAGTGACAACTGGAAAAAGAAGATAACTCACCCTGTCATTGAAGATACAATTCAGCTTTGGTGAATTGCAGAGCAAATTCCAGCCACCGTTCAATCGAACTATCCTGTAATGTTGCATTTTTACCTGAAATGCAGTTATGTCTATTTGTTTATATGATACATATATTCATTATCTGTCTCTCTCTACCTACCCAACTCTTCCGTCTATCAAGAACTATTTTCTGTAGTATGCCACCCACTTGATTACAAGCGAGAAGACAATTATGACTGCTTCTTGCACAATAAAAAAACTCCAAATAAAATCTTTGCATTAGAAATATCTATTGTTTGCTCTAATGCAATCTTCTCTGCATGTCTGCACAGCCATAATAAAAGTACTACCCAGCCCTTGCAACCATCCAAACAGTCCATTCTTCCTGGCCTGAATATTTATGCATGCACTCATGAAAGGTAGTAATTATCAAAAGGGAAGTTTTTAATGTCTGATGTTTTAATGTATTTTTAATTTTTTGTTGGAAGCCTCCCAGAGTGGCAGGGGGAACCCAGCCACTTGGGCGTGGTATAAATAAAATTATTGTTATTATTATTTTTTATTATTACCAGTTAACAGGGCGGGTTTAGTGGCTCCGAATCTGGGCTTGCAAACCCAGTGAGTGGAGGTGTGCCAAACCCATTCCAGATTGATTAGCAAATGATGATATTCTATTATTCTATCATTTATAATCAGGCAA
This sequence comes from Podarcis pityusensis, assembly GCF_964106645.2. Classification (NCBI taxonomy): domain Eukaryota; kingdom Metazoa; phylum Chordata; class Lepidosauria; order Squamata; family Lacertidae; genus Podarcis; species Podarcis pityusensis. Next base: position 110,989,757 of record NC_138029.1, read on the forward strand.
ATGTCCTGTAAACCAGCAAGGGTCAACTGCTAGCAGCTGCTCCTTAGGGAAGAGACTTTATAAGCACTCTGTTGTTTAAGATAAGAGATCCATTTGCTTGTAGTTTTTCAGTCTAATTAGAAAACATGTTGCCTAGATGTGTAAGCATGATAAGATAATAGAAAGAACCAGTCACTGGCAGTTGGAAGAAACATGCAAGAGGAAGTATTTGCATATTTCCCTCTGAATGAAGGAAAAGGGTTCCCCCTCCCCTCTAGGGCATTGGATAATGACTCCTTTGGCCACAGAAGGAATCTAACCAGACAGTCAAGCGGAAAGTGAGCTTCTTGTACCTACTAGTGGAGTAACTGCCACTTCCAACCAGAGTTGCTTATGCACATAATAATTTTCTATTCATGTTAGCTGTGTGGAGCAATTCGCACACGCAAAGGAACATGTGCTCAAGGTCGGCCCTACTGTTAGGCAGAATGAGGCAACTGTCTCAGGCGGCTGGTCCTGAGGGGCTGTGGTGGAAGCCACCAGATGTTATTCCTGGCCATACCTTTATGTAGGAGGATAGAGCTCTGTGTGAGACATAGCACAGCTATAAGAGAAGAAGAGTTTGGATTTGATATCCCGCTTTATCACCACCCTAAGGAGTCTCAAGGGGATGCGGGTGGCGCTGTGGGTTAAACCACTGAGCCTAGGGCGTACCGATCGGAAGGTCGGCGGTTCGAATCCCCGCAACGGGGGTGAGCTCCTGTTGCTCGGTCCCTGCTCCTGCCAACCTAGCAGTTCGAAAGCACGTCAAAGTGCAAGTAAATAAATAGGTACCGCTCCGGCGGGAAGGTAAATGGCGTTTCCATGCACTGCTCTGGTTCGCCAGAAGCGGCTTAGTCATGCTGGCCACATGACCCAGAAGCTGTACGCCGGCTCCCTTGGCCAGTAAAGCGAGATGAGCGCTGCAACCCCAGAGTTGGCCACGACTGGACCTAATGGTCAGGGGTCCCTTTACCTTTACCTTTAAGGAGTCTCAAAGCAGCTAACAATCTCCTTTCCTCTCCTCCCCCACAACAAACACTCTGTGTGGTGAGTGAGGCTGAGAGACTTTAGAGAAGTGTGACTAGCCCAAGGTCACCCAGCAGCTGCATGTGGAGGAGCGGAGACGCGAACCTAGTTCACCAGATTACGAGTCCACCACTCTTAACCACTACACCACACTGGCTCCCTTCTATATCTACCCTTCGGCCCCCACATGTGAGATGCTATTACAGAGATGGCAAACCTTTTAGAGACCGAGTGCCCAAACCGCAACCCGAAACCCACTTATTTATCTCAAAGTGCCAACACTGCAATTTAACCTGAATACTGAGGTTTTAGTTTAGAAGGTTTTAGTTTAGAAGGGGAGGTTGGCACATCCATGTGGAGAAAGAGTAGAGCAATACAGTGGTTTTTGAACAGCTTCATTCTCAAACTACTTGGAACCCGAACACTTCAAACCCGGAAATGAGTGTTCTGGTTTTCAAACTTTTTTCAGAAGTGGAACAGCAACCCCCCCCCCTGCTCCGGAGGCACTGAGTGAGGGAAGGCTGGGCTGGGGCGGCAAGCGAGCAGGCAAGGGATTTTGGTTTTAAACGCAGTGTAAGGTAGTCTCTATGGGAGTATATTGTATTTAATTATGGGGTATGAGAGTTTTTAGGGAGTTAACCAGGCTGGGATAGCAGGCTTGTTGGTGTTTGAATGTCTGATGTAGATTTTTTCAATTTCGTTGTTCTGTATGGGACAATGACAATAAAGATTATCATATCATATCATATCATATTGATGTTGCTGCCCCCCCCCAGCCTGCTCCTGCTTGCAGGCAAGTAGGCGTGGGATTGGGCTCCTCTGCTAGGCAGCGTTGCTGCTTGCACGGGAACAGGAGCTGGATCGGGGCTGCTCAGCTGGGGAGGTGCAGGCTCTGTCACACGTTCCATTGAGGGGTTCGCGGCTGCACTTCCCTCAAGGGAGAAGTTTAAAGGATCCCCCACCTCTGCATCAGATTCCCTGCAAGCCCATGAAGGCAGTCAGGCTGAATAGTTGCTGAGGTTGGGGAAGGTGGAGGCAGCCTGGAAGCTGCATTCTGAGAGCCTCTGCACCACCTGAAGGCAGCGAGGTGCTCCTCAGCTGAGCTTCCCGCTCCTACTGGTGAGCAAGCAGGAGCAGGGCCGGGATCTCCCAGAAGTGGAGGCTTCATGCTTCCCAGCTGAGAGATCCCCGCCCTGCTTGCATGCAAGTAGGAGCGGGATCAGGCACAGTGGCGTAGCGTGGGGGGTGCAGGGGGGGCCGGCCGCACCGGGCGCAACATCTGGGGGTTAGGGTTAGGGGGCGCAAATCCACGGGTTAGGGGGGGGAATTACTTGCCTTGCCCTGGGTGCTGACAACCCACGCTACGCCACTGATCAGGCAGCTCCTATGGGGAGCGCAAAGCCTCCACGCTACTTCTGAATCCACTCCCATTGTCCCCGGCCAGAAGGTGTGTTAAAGCCTTAACCTCGCAGCAGCAGGAGGAGGAAGGTGACTGGACACTGGACATTTTGGGTTCTATCTGTTTTTCAGGGCCTGTGGGATAGCTCAGTTGGTAGAGCACGAGACTCTCTCAATATGATTCAGGGTTGTGGGTTTGAGCCCTGCGTTGCACAATTAGATTTCTGCACTGCAGTGGGTTGGACTAGATGCCCTTCGTGATCCCTTCCAGCTCCACAATTGATTCTCCACATTCCTACATCAGATTGTGTTTCCTTTTTTAAAAAGTTTTTTTGTGAAAATTCAAACATGCACATTTCTCCTGATAGGCACATTTTTGTATGCACTTTTGTCTAATATACTTTTTTGTTTTGTTTTTGCAAAGAGATTTTCTGTAATAAAATGCAATTTTGGTATATTATTTTTACTAATATATGCAATTTTATGCATACTTTGCCCTAATATATGCATTTTTTGTATATGTTACTGGACTGAGGGACTGCAATACAAAATCTGAAGAAGCGTGAATTTCAAAGGGTGGGTGTGTTTCGGCATGTGCATTGTTTCTGAAAGAAGAGTTTGGATTTGATATCCCGCGTTATCACTACCCTAAGGAGTCTCAAAAGGCTAATAGAGTTCTGTCAGGAGAATAAGAGTCTCAAAGCGGTTAACAACCTCCTTTTCCTTCCTCCCCCACAACAAACACTCTGTGAGGTGAGTGGGGCTGAGAGACTTCAGAGAAATGTGACTGGCCCAAGGTCACCCAGCAGCTGCATGTGGAAGAGTGGGAAAGCGAACCCGGTTCCCCAGATTACGAGTCCACCGCTCTTAACCACTACACCACACTGTGTGAATTAAGTAAGTTCCCCTTTAAATGGGACCTGAATTTCTCCCCCATCCCTAGTGCCCAGAGCAGGTGGCTCCCATTTCCAATTTTTTTGGGGTCAGAATTCTCTGCTGTAAAGAAAGCGCGCTGAGCCAGTAGCAGCACCTGTTGTCAGCATGGCTCACCAAACATTGGAGGGCTAAGATACACCCTCAATGATTGGTCATGGGGTGTCAGCGGTGTTGGGGTTTAATCAAACCTTCGTACCCAGCAGGCATAACTCACCTTGCATGCTGGCACAGAATGTCAAGACCAAGGCACCAGTGTGCTATTAAAACCCTGCCTAATTTATTAATTACATGACGCTGCCAGACACAGAACCTGCAATACCTCAGCTAATCTTGTCAAATAAAAGTTCCCTTCCCTGGAGGATACAACTGAGGTGACAGCAGCAAATTACAGAACAAACAGCAGCTTGAGGCTTTGTGGGGGCTTGGAAGCGTGCTGTGCAGTCAGCAAGTCTGTGTAGCAGTGAAGCACTGGGAATGAGGTGGTGGTGCTTACTATTAGACACATTATAGGTGCCTATTTTTGCATATATCAGCATTTGCAGAACAGGATAGCAGTGAGTCATAATTGCTTAATGAGTTTTCTTTATGATATATAGATAATCCCTACTGCCACCTTCTGCAGTCAAAGAAGTGCAAGCTTCCCCATGGAATTGGATTCCACAATTGCACACTGAAGTCTCATGTTTGTGTTTGGTGATTCCCCCAATGTTTTGCAGAATTTTGTGGCAAAGGAAATAGTACCCCAAGTGGTAACTGGAAGATCGCACCCATCAGGGGTTCGTTAGCATGCAACTATGTAACTTCATTACATTTTTAGGCTGAGAAAACCAAGACAATGCAAAAGATATTTGATAGAAATAGCTTGTGTGTCTTATTTTTTTTCCACATTTGAAAACATTGGTGCTCCACAACATTGTTCTAAAGTCTCTCTGTACTTGAGTTAAGGTCTGGTGCTTGATTTAGGAGTTGGGAAGACTCAAGAGAGTTGTGGAACTTCTGGTCCCAGTTTAAGGATGCTCAAATGATGACGGATGGATCTTCTGGGGATCACACTTGCCACAGGATCTGGTTGCCACACCCCTGAGCAAGTGTAACAGCAGTTCCTTGTTTATTCTCTTGAATAAGGAAGGTACAAGGAAGAGGAGCTGAAACCTGGATTTTGGCTTAGAAATTATTTCTCTGCAATTAAAGACAAAGAAGTATTCTTGTTAGCAAAGAGGAAAAAAGATAACAATAGTTCCAGAAAAAACAACAAGCCCAACTCAGGCAATAGTGTCCGCTTAAGCATTTTTTAAAATCATCAAGCATAATATATATTCATGAAGTCACTCATCAAATGAAGTCACTCATTCAAAGTGAGTAATTGTTTCTACTCCCAACTCATCAAGGATTCATGGCTCACCTTTCCTACACTGCCAAGTTTCAACTCAGACTGTTGAACCATTTTTCTAATTGCCAGTAAGTACAGTGGTACCTCTGGTTGCGAACGAGATCCGTTCCGGAGGCCCGTTCGCAACATGAAAAGAGCACAACCCGCAATGGCGTGTCTGCGCACATGTGGGTTGCAACTCCCCTCTTCTGCGCATGTGCGTGACATCATTTTGTGCGTCTGCACACGCGGCGAAACCCGGAAGTAACCCTTTCTGGTACTTCCGGGTCGCTGCGGGACGTATCCTGAAAGAAGGTAACATGAAGCGGACGTAACATGAGGTATGACTGTAAGGACATTTCTTCTCCAAAACTCTGAAATAAGTCAGGAATCCTGATCCTTCCAGCCAAATTAGATGTGTTGTTAAATACATTATATTTAATGTGCCATGCTAAATACATTGTAATTAATGAGCAAGTACAAATAGCAGCTTCTGGGAGGAGACCATAATTATAGCGTCAAACTGGGAGGGGTAGCCAGAGGCGGAGCAAGCTGTGCACCTTGGGGTGGGGCCATGGGGACGGGGCGAGCGTCCCAAGGGGCAAGACGCCCATGGGGGTGGAGCGAGTTGCCAGGGGTAGTGGTGGAGTGAGCTGCCCATGGTGGGCTGCTTCCTGCGTTGTGTTGGGGAGGGAGCTACGCCGCTTTGCCAGCAGACTTCCTCCCTTTCCTCTTCATTTTGACAGCTTGGGGGAGGCTTCCCTCCCAGGAAGCAGCCTGGGAGTGGGGGGCAATGGCACACCATCTGCCCACCTGCCCGTGACTCCCAAGCCTCCCCCGAGCTGTCAAAACAAAGGAGGAAGGGGGGAAGGCCACCGGCAAAGCGGTGCAGCTCTGCCTCTTCCCCTGATGGGTTGGGGTAGGCTTGGGAGTTGCGGATGGGCGGTGCACCGAATGTCACCCCCCTCAGTGATGACACCCGGTGCGCACCGCCCCCACCGCCACCTTCCTCCGCCCCTGGGGGTAGCGAATGGGAGGGGCAGCTAATGCCACAGAAGATGATTATGATAATAATAATAATAATTTATTATTTATACCCCACCCATCTGGGTTTCTCCAGCCACTCTGGGCAGCTCCCCACAGAATATTAAAAACAATACAGTGTCAGACATTAAAAACTTCCCTAAACAGGGCCGCCTTCAGTTGTCTTTTAAAAGTAAAATAGTTGTTTATTGCCTTGACATCTGCTGGGCATTCCACAGGGCAGGCACCACTACCGAGATGGCCCTCTGTCTGGTTCCCTGTAACCTCACTTCTCGCAGCGAGGGAACCGCCAGAAGGCCCTCAGCGCTGGACCTCAGTGTCCGGGCAGAGCAATGGGGGTGGAGACACTCCTTCAGGTATACTGGGCCAAGGCCGTTTAGGGCTTTAAATGTCAGCACCAACACGTTGAATTGTGCTCGGAAACGTACTGGGAGCCAATGAAGATAGAATCAGGATTCAATATGACCTTAACAGATTGGAGAACAGGGTCAAAACTAACAAAATGAATTTCAATAGGGACAAATGTAAAGTTCTGCACTAAGGCAGGATGAACCAGATGCACAAATATAAGATGGGGGACACCTAGATTGCCTCTAGTACATGTGAAAAGGATAGGGGTCTTGGTGGACCAAAAGCTTTACATGTGCTTAAGTATAGTGTCCAGATCAAGGGAAATAATAGTCCCGCTCTATTCTGCCTAGGTCAGACCACACGTGGAACACTGTGTTCAGTTCTGGGCACCACCATATAATGATATTGACAAGCTGGAATGTCTGCAGAGGAAGGTGACCAAGATGATCAAAGATCTGGGAATCAAGAGGAGACTTAGAGGAGACTTTATAGCCACCTTCAGATATCTACAGGGCTGTCATGTGGAAGAAGGAGCAAGCTTGTATTCTGTTCTGGAGGGTAGGCCCCAACCAATGGATTCAAGTTATAAGAAAGGACAGTAACAGCTGTTTAATGGTAAAAAGGACTGTGTTGTGAGCTCCTGGACTCTCCTTCCTCAGAGCTTTATAAGCAGAGATTGGATGGCCATTTGCTATGGATGCTTTAGCTGAAATTCCTGCATTGCAGGGGATTAGATAACCCTCAGGGTCCCTTCAAATTCTACAATACTGTGATTCTGTGACTGGGATCACAGCAGAGAGAGAGGGCATTTAACCCCTTTCTTCCTTGCTGTTGTCCTGGTGAAGACGTTATTTGCACTGCAAGAATTGATGCTTTTGAATTATGGTGCTGGAGGAGACTCTTGAGAGTCCCATAGACTGCAAGAAGATCAAACCTCTCCACTCTGAAGGAAATCAGCCCTGAGTGCTCACTGGAAGGACAGACCGTGAAGCTGAGGCTCCAATACTTTGGCCACCTCATGAGAAGAGAAGACTCCCTGGAAAAGACCCTGATGTTGGGAAAGATGGAGGGCACAAGGAGAAGGGGACGACAGAGGAAGAGATGGCTGGACAGTGTTCTCGAAGCTACCAGCATGAGTTTGACCAAACTGCGGGAGGCAGTGGAAGACAGAAGTGCCGGGCGTGCTCTGGTCCATGGGGTCACGAAGAGTCGGACACGACTAAACAACAACAGGTGAGATGTACAAAATTATGACCTGGATCTACTTCTTTAAAAACAAGAACTCATTAGTGGCCTCATGTGGATGATCAAGGAAGTGGAGTTGGGGGGGGGGAGAGAGAGCACTCGAGAGCGAGCATGTTTAACTCTTTCCTCTCATGCTCTTTCTCCAATTTAATTTCTATACCTCTCCTATGCTGTTAACGTCCTCCTGCAGATGATAGATGCTCTGTGCCTCTTTCCCCAAAGTTGAACAAATGGCAGATTCTGTGAAGGGTGGGAGAGGAAAGGAAGAGGGGGCAGGATATAAAGGATGAATACCCTTTCCTTTAGTGCCACTTTCTGAATCTTTGTGGCTGCTAATAAGTAGGTTTTTTTTTAAAAAAAATTCTATAAACAACTCACATCTATTTTGCTCTGCGGGTGGCGCTGTGGGTTAAATCACAGAGCCTAGGACTTGCCAATCAGAAGGTCAGCAGTTCGAATCCACGCAACGGGGTGAGCTCCCGTTGCTTGGTCCCTGCTCCTGCCAACCTAGCAGTTCAAAAGCACGTCAAAGTGCAAGTAGATAAATAGGTACCGCTCCGGCGGGAAGGTAAATGGCGTTTCCATGCACTGCTCTGGTTCGCCAGAAGCAGCTTAGTCATGCTGGCCACATGACCCGGAAGCTGCACGCCAGCTCCCTCGGCCAATAAAGCGAGGTGAGCGCCGCAACCCCAGAGTCGGCTACGACCGGACCTAATGGTCAGGGGTCCCTTTACCTTTACCTTTACCTTTATCTGCAAACAAAATGATATATGCTGCGACAATCTCTCCTTGTTGCCAGTGTACTCTATTTTAGCAAGCATCTAGCTAGCTTAGGACATGGCATTAGGGCCAATCATAGAACTGCAGAGTTGGAAGGGACCCTGAGGATAATCTAGTCCAGAGGTGGCCAACTCCCAAGAGACTGCGATCCACTTTCAGAATTAAAATCTGGCAGTGATCTACCCCCGTTTTTAAGGGGTTCAGCTCAAAGTTGTTGAGCTTTCTTTGGAAGGAGGAAAGCCCCGTTTTTTGGGGGGGTTAAGGTGCAGGCTTTTGGGGGGAGGGGAGTTCCGTTTTGGGGTGGTGGAGGAAGGCAAGGGAGGTTGGGGTTAAGTCACTCACAAAAACATCGCTGTGGATGAAAACAGCCACACAGAGGGAGCTCTGTCTTCCCTTCCTGAGTTCAAACAACAATGGAGGCCGGGATGAGGTCGGCGCAGGAGTCAGATTTACCAACGCAGAGGAAAGGGAGCCAGAGATCGACCGCGATCTACCAAAACATCACGGGGATCTACCAGTAGATCGTGATCGACCTGTTGGACATCCCTGATCTAGACCAACAGGATCGAACCTGCAACCTTGGCATGATCAGCACCTAACCAGCTGAGCTACCAGGGAGCCGTTGTGTTGAAAAGTGCCAGTGTCTTCCCAGCATCTTATTGACTTGAATCCTGGCTCTGATTATGTCATTGGCCCATCTCCCAGCAATATGATGAAAGCTGGCATCCCCCCCTTACTCTGCAGAAGAAGAAGAAGCATCCAATGAAGCCTGCTGTGACAGTTGCAGTCACTGCTAAGGAGATCAGAATGATCCCCCAGAACGTCAGTGGTTGATCTTCTGGACTCTGTGTCATCTCTGTTCCTGCGGCGAAAGAAGGCGACCGAGTGTTAGAAAGGGGCCGACAGGAGGTGGTCTTCAAAAGGTGAGCTTGGGAAGGAATTGAGGAACATAAGTTGAGTAGGCCTATCCATACCTGGCATGGCAATATCAGTTTCAACATGGGCTCCTGCTGATGTGGTGATGCTCATTAGCAGTACAGCGTCATCGCTTGTGTTTGATGGCTGGTTGCCATTAGCGACCGTGGATGAAGCTGTGGTAGCAAGAGATGTCCTGGTGGTGTTGGCAGTGTTAACTGGCAGAATGGTGCTGTTGGTCACTGGTGCAGCTGGTGTGCTCGTGGTTCCTGTGGTGATGTTGCCTGAGGTGCCAACACCAGTGGCTGGCAAGTGAGGAGAAAAATGAAACTGCTAAGAACATAAGGGGAGCTTACTGGATCAGCCCAATGACCTATCTAGTCCAGCATCTTGTTCTCCCAGTGGCCACCCAAATACATATGGAAAACCCTCTGAGCACAAGAGCCCTCTCCCCTCCCGTGGTTTCCAGCAGTTGCTGTTCAGGAGCATTAATCCCTTCTACTCCCCTGTTTAGGGAAGCTTTTAATGACTGATGTTTTAATGTATTTTTAATCTTTTGTTGGAAGCTCTCCAGAGTACAGTGGTACCTCGCAAGACGAAAAACGCGCAAGACGAAAGAGTTTTCCGTTTTTTGAGTCGTTCCGCAAGACGAATTTCCCTATGGGCTTGCTTCGCAAGACGAAACGTCTTGCGAGTTCTTGCGAGTTTGTTTCCTTTTTCTTTAAGCCGCTAAGCCGTTAATAGCCGCTAAGCCGCTAAGCCGTTAATAGCCGCTAAGCTGCTAAGCCGCTAATAGCCGCTAAGCCGCTAATAGCCGTGCTTTGCAAGACGAAAAAACCGCAAGACGAAGAGACTCGCGGAACGGATTTTCGTCTTGCGAGGCACCACTGTAGCTGGGGAAACCTAGCCAGATGGGCGGGGTAGAAATAATAAATTATTATTATTATTATAGTGGTACCTCGGGTTAAGTACTTAATTCGTTCCGGAGGTCCGTTCTTAACCTGAAACTGTTCTTAACCTGAAGCACCACTTTAGCTAATGGGGCCTCCTGCTGCCGCAGTGCCCAATTTCTGTTCTTATCCTGAAGCAAAGTTCTTAACCTGAAGCACTATTTCTGGGTTAGCGGAGTGTGTAACCTGAAGTGTATGTAACCCAAGGTACCACTGTATTATTATTATTATTATTATTATTATTATTATTATTAAGAAAGGGGAATCCAGGCAAATAATTATTAAGCCAGTAAATCACCCTACTCTTCTGTAAATATCCTCTCCTCTCCTTGCAAGGTCATGACCCAAAATATACTATTTACAACTAATTTTTGTGACCTCACAAGCGGTGGCAGGCCTACATTTTGGGGGGCCCTGAAGCTTGAACTGTTATGGGGCCCCCCCTCTGCACCCAGAAATGAGGTCTGGGTGACTCTTGTTATCTTCTTCAATGGGGTTGTTCTATTACAGATCACCAGACCTCTGCAACATCTGTGACTCTCAGACCTTGGGACTGTTGAAAGATAGACAACCAAAATTTAATCAGTTTGACTCGCGCGACTCAAATTGGGTTTACTAGGCCCATTTTTTAAAAGCAATGTGGACTAAATTTGCTTCTGGGTCTCTCCAAGATGAGGGGCCCTGGAAGCTTGAGCTTCACTAGTATCATAGTAGATTTGCTCCCGATAGCAAGATGTTAACAGAACCTGAGCTTATAGGAGCTTCTGGTTAATGCTGTAATCTTAGAACTTTAAACACTGGTTGAATTCAGAGGGTATATGCTTAAGTCCAGTGGAGTCTATTTAATTGTTGCAGATGCTTGATCTTCTTCATTTACCATGGCAACATATTTCCCAGGAGCCCTTGCAATTCACACTCGGCACCAAGTAAGCACAGTCCAGAAGGCACTCTGACCATAAGCCATCTCGAAGGTGGCAGGGGTGGTGAAACCTTAAGTCCTCAACAGGTTCAGTCGTGCTGAGAGTCACACTTGTTAGTCATGTTGTTCTTCCACTCGAGTTGTGTTTCCACTGGGATGTGTTTTGGTAGGCCTCATCTTTTCAGCGGGTGCAATTGTGTTCTCTGTGGCTCCTGATGCGCTACCACTCAGAGTCACTAGGGGCAGCATAGTGCTGACAGATGTATTTGTACCAGCGGCTGATAATGGGAGAGAACTGTCAAACCCAATTCATACATTACACAGTACTCAAATAATGGGGTGCAGGGAGGTGTGAAATCCCTCTGTGAAATCCACAAACCTTGGATTCTTTTTGGTACTTTTTTCTTCAGGTGAGAGTCACATACCAGCAAATTCAGGCTGCGGAATTAAAGCTGATTTTGAGATCCTGAGCAACAAACCAATTTCACTCCCTAAAATGGCCTTTTTTTAAGCGATACGAACTGTGACGGGAAAGATGCACTGGGAAGTATGGGACAGCACTTGCTTGATGCAGCATCGTGTAACTTTTCCACAAAACAATCCATAAATAGTTGACATCGTTATTCCTGTGGGATGTAACATAAGCAGTCAAGTACAACGCTTCCTGTTTGCCCAGAGTGGACACACAGGGGGATGTTGCTCCAGCTGGGGGGACTTCCTGTCACACCTGGACATCCTCCCCCTGCGTGTGACCAGGTAGATGGGCGTGAGCCTGTGAGGCCCAATAAAAGGGTCAGTCCCACAGCCATCTTTCCCCTTCTTCTTCACATTATTCCATCTTGATGTACCGTATTTTTCGCCCCATAGGACGCACCGGCCCATAGGATGCACCTTGTTTTTTTGGGGGGAAATAAAGAATTTTTTTTTATTTCCCCCCCAGGTGTGGGGCTGGGGCGGGGGAAGCCCGGGCTTCCCCTGACCCCAGCCCCCAGAACAGGCTGCTATCCGCTAGCCATGGGAGAGCCGTGCGACTTCGCGTGGCCCTCCCACGGCTAGCGGAGGGCTGCGCGAAGCCCGAAGCTTGGGGCGTGCTGAGCTCAGCGCGCCCCAAGCTTCTGGGTGCAGGCAAGCTCTCCGCTAGCCGTGGGAGAGCTGCGTCTCCCACGGCTAGCGGATAGCTTCCTGAAGCCTGGAGAGCGAGAGGGGTCAGTGCGCACCGACCCCCCTCGCTCTCCAGGCTTCAGCGAAAGCCTGCATTCGCCCCATAGGACGCACACACATTTCCCCTTCATTTTTGGAGGGGAAAAAGTGCGTCCTGTAGGGCGAAAAATACGGTATTTGGCTGTCTGCTGGCTCTCAGCCAGCAAGCAGCACATGGGCTCATTTCCCAACATGGGATGAACCCACTCTCTTTTCTGTAACTACAAGCTAAAGCCTGCCTTCAGGGAACCTACTGTGAACTGAACGTAAGTAAACTTCTTATCATTACTTTAAGAAAAGACTGTTGCGTCTTTATTCTTTTTAAAAGGGATCACAGGGGAATTTACCAGGATCCAAACTGGACAAGCCAGATTGAATTGCTTAAGTAAACAGATTCAAATGAATCTACCAACTACCGTATTTTTTGCTCTATAAGACTCATCTTTTCCCTCCTAAAAAGTAAAGGGAAATGTGTGTGCGTCTTATGGAGCGAATGCAGGCTGCGCAGCTATCCCAGAAGCCAGAACAGCAAGAGGGATCGCTTCTTTCGCTGCACAGCGATCCCTCTTGCTGTTCTGGCTTCTGGGATTCAGAATATTTTTTTTTATTGCTTTCCTCCTACAAAAACTGGGTGCGTCTTATGGTCTGGTGCGTCTTATAGAGCGAAAAATAGGGTACTCTGCTACTGACTCACTAGCGTGAGTGAGGAAGGAAGGATAATATTTAAACAATATATCCTCTCCTACTATCCACAGCATTCCCACAATTCCTGCATTGCAGGGGGTTGGACTACAGGAGCCTTGGGGTCCCTTCAAACTCTAAAATTCTATGATTCTATGGTCATTGGCTCTCTGCTTGGCAAGCCACCCAGTGGTAGCAACCTTGTGATAATGGCAGTGGGGAGGTAGGCCAGCCCTCACCAACTTGGTGCCCTCTAGATGTTCTGAACTACAACTCCCACCAACATCTGGAGAGCACCAGGTTGATGAATCCTGAGGTGGACTCAGTGAGGGAAGAGAGGCAGCCCAAGGGCTCTTCAGAAGCCAGAGCAGATAGTGACTCACGGTGCAGACAAGCACTCTCTTCATCCCCGCGTCTCCCTTTTTTGGCTTGTACTTCTTGGCCTTGGTTCTGGCTTTTAAAGCAGGATTGAACTCTGTTTCAACTCTTGCCTTTATTCACGTCAGCCACCCTTCCCGTAAGAAAAGAATCTTATTCTGTTGCAGACACAAGGGCTTGTTTCTTTCGCAGTGACAGTTTCTCCTTGACAGATGAGCTTTCCCCCATCCCAACCCAAACAAACTGGTTTTCAATCTACCTCTGTAAAACAAACAAACAAACAATACATGTGCTAGCATCGCCTCATACAACACTGACATCAAGTAGCCAATTCTTGCTGGCTCTTTGGGTTCAAACCCCGTGGTCATAGCTGTCAACTTTTTCCTTTTCTTGTGAGGAATCCTATTCGGAATAAGGGAATTTCCCTTAAAAAAAGGGAAACCTTGACAGCTATGCCAGTGGCTGGTCAGATTGTGTGCGGACATTTGGGGGGGCTGACATCTCAAACTCAAAGCTTCCCCAATTCTCATGCCGGATATTAAGAATACCCAGTTCAGAGCACATTTAGTAGGGACACAGCCCTCTTACTGTTCCTGTTAAATTTATAATCTGCCAAGACTACCTATCACCCGGATAGCTGAGTTGGTTAGAGCGTGGTGCTGATAATAGCAAGGTTGCAGGTTCGATCCCTGCCTGGGACAGCTGCATATTCCTGCAGCTGCAGGAGTTGGACTAGATGATCCTCAGGGTCCCTTCCAATTCTACGATTCTATGATCTACGATCTACTAACACAACTGGAGCTACTGGTACTACAAAGTGTGGTGCATCACTTTTATGAAGAAACTCCTCATTTAATCCCTACAAAGACCCTATGGGGTTGGTTAGGCTGAGGGGCAGCGGCATAGCCCGCAAGTGTCCCCAAAAAACAGGACACTCAATTTCCACCGCCCCAGAAGATTTTGTCCTAAAAAAGCTTTACTTTTCCAGATCTTGCATGGTGCCCCAAAATGTGTGGTCTGGGGCACTGTGAGAGCACGGCCCTGAAAAGAAAGCATATGTTGGGAGCGCTGTGATGTCAACCGGGTCACATGATTCATGTGATATCACGGACGGGAAGATACCTGCATCCCAGTTTGGGGACTCAACATGTTGGAGGGGATGCAATGGCTGTCCCAAGGTCAGCTAGTGAGTTTCTTATCCGGGTGGGGATTGGAACCCTGTTCCCTCAGGTCCTAGTCCGACACTCTAACCACTACACCACACTGATTGAGCATCTTTGATGTTCGTCCATCCCTTCTTCTGTGTAAGCATTGGACAAGCAAACCAGGACCAATAAACAGGTCATCTGAAGAAGCAATTCCTCCAACCACCCTGGATGGACAGTGAGACACTTTAGAATAACCTCCACATGCTATGGCACCACAGGAGGAACAGGAGCAGGAGCAGGAGGAGGGACCCTGTTCGCCCCCTACTCTTTTCTTTTCTTTTCTTTTCTTTTCTCCCTGACCGGTCAGATTGCGGACCACCACTAAGACGGCTCCAGTGGCCTACCTGCTAAGAAGATGGAGAAGAGCAGGAGGATCAGGTAATTGATCCCTGATACCAGAATCCTCAGCAGTTTCATCTTTCCGCTTTGCAGGGTGGACAGGAGCGAAGCTGCATGAGCGTTTGGATCCAGATTCCTTGCTGAGGGAGGATAGCTGAGCTGCAGATCTCCTCTGTGCCTGTCTCTGCCTGCATACTTTCACCCTCTTACCTTTCCCCAGGTGCGGCTCCCTTGATGGGAAATTAAAAATAAAGTGTCCGGAACGCATTGCATCACCTTTGTGCTGGAGAGGTATGCATTTGCGGGGAGAGGAACCTAATAATAGCAGCAGGTTTTCAGCGCTGTGACGGCCGAGTGACACTGAGATATGCTCCTCGGGCTCACTTTGAATCTGCGCGGAAGGAGGGCCGCAGTCAAGTTTCGGGAAGTCTGGAGCCAGGAGTGGCTTGAGGAGTGGAAAGTATGCCCTGAGTCCCATTCATTGCTAATGTCCCATTGAAAATGAGAACGGCATGTAATTTCTTCTATGCTTCCTCATGTTTATCCCTTTCGTTGTATGCGCACTCTCTCCCCACCCTTGCAGCGAATTGTTTTATTATCCCCCCCCTTCAATATCTGGTAATTGAGTATACTTGGAAATAACCGGGTGTTATCTTTAGGGATAGGGACGCGGGTGGCGCTGTGGGTTAAACCACTGAGCCTAGGGTTTGCCGATCAGAAGGTCAGCGGTTTGAATCACCGCGACGGGGTGAGCTCCCGTTGTTTGGTCTCAGCTCCTGCCCACCTAGCAGTTCGAAAGCACGTCAAGTGCAAGTAGATAAATAGGTACCACTCCGGTGGGAAGGTAAACGGTGTTTCCGTGTGCTGCTTTGGTTCGCCAGAAGCGGCTTAGTCATGCTGGCCACATGACCCAGAAGCTGTACGCCGGCTCCCTCAGCCAATAAAACGAGATGAGCGCCGCAACCCCAGAGTCGGTCACAACCGGACCTAATGGTCAGGGGTCCCTTTACCCCTATCCCTATCTTTAGGGATAAATCCATTTTAAATGGGTTTATATACATGGAATTTGGCAGTTGATGGATCTTTGCCTACATCCGATCATCTCTTGCATTCAGCACTTGCTCATTTTCAGCCAACTGTTCATTGCTGGGATTGTTTTATTATTAAAAAGAAGCCTGGCTAATTGCATGCAAAATTATACACAGAACTGTATTAAAAATACATACTTTATATGCATTAAAGGTCAAACGCTGTGCAGTACTCCATTTCTGCGGCATAATTTTATAAGTATATTAATACATCTACATTTTTATACTGTTATATGGATTTTGTATGAATCTGTTCACATACTCTTCACTTTAGGAAACCTGGGATGTAAATGCATATACATTGGTTTCTTAACAGCTTATTTCTTGAACATTTGGGCTCCTGAGCGCCACAAACCTGGAAGTGAGTGTTCCTGTTTGCGAACTATTTTTGGAAGCTGAACGTCCAACGGGTCTTCCATGGCTTCCGACTAGCTACAGGAAGCTCCTAAAGCAAATCTGAAGCCGCGCTTTGGTTTTCGAACATTTTGGAAGTTGAACAGACTTCTGGAACAGATTCCGTTCAACTTCCAAGGTATGACTGTATGTGTAGTGTAGTGGTTAAGAGTGGTGGACTCGTAATCTGGTGAGCCAGGTTCGCGTCCCCGCTCCTCCACCTTTGGAGGAGTCACACTTCTTTGAAGTCTCTCAGCCTCACTCACTTCACAGAGTGTTTGTTGTGGGGGAAGAAGGGAAAGGAGAATGTTAGCCGCTTTGAGACTCTCTAGGGTAGTGATAAAGCAGGATATCAAATCCAAATTCTTCTTCTTCTTCTTCTTCTTCTTCTTCTTCTTCTTCTTCTTCTTCTTTATATTAGTATTATTAAACTGCGATTCACCCTGAGGTCACATGGCAGGTCACAGCAATTTAAAACACAATGTTCAAACCCCTTTAAAATGAATAACTGTAAAAGAACAAGAGTAGTCTGGGTCCTAATACAGCTGTAGATTCCTTCCTTGCAGGAGATTGAACTAAATGTTCCTCAGGCTCCCTTCCAACTCTCTGATTTATGATTCTATAATATATATGCTGAAAGGAAGAATGGGTTGAATTTGGCATGAGAGAACAGTTTGGGTTTTGTATGCAGCTGAGGAAAAAGGTTGCTAGCAGTTGCAAGTGGTTTGCACTCAGACACTTGGAGAGTTTCTTTAAGCCTGCTTCCCACCTACTCAGTCTGTATATTTGTGCAACAACATTTTCTTTGGTATATTTGTACAACAACATGTGCTACAAATGCACTGCAAATATTCACTATCCTCCCTCCTCTCACATACCCCTACATCTCTCTCCCAAACTACCTCTCTCCCCCGATCTGTCCCTCTCTCTCTCTCACACACGGGTGCCTGCAGAAATTTGGGGGTGGGAGGCTATGGGGGGGGGGGGAGATAGAAAAGGTGGAGCAGCCTAACTTCCACCGAAAAGAATGTTGTCCGTACATTTTGCGTCATATCTCAGGTTCCAAAAATGCTAGAAATTTGCTCTCTCTTTTTAAAACGAAAGATAGGAATTTGGGGGCTATGGTTCACTCTGGGGCCATCAACGAAGGGGTTGGGTTGGGAGTTCCTGAGCTGTCCTTCCTAATCCTATTCCTCATAGTGAAGCAGATTCACCACATAGGAATTCAGTGAGTGTGAGAGATTCTTTCCCAGTGATAAGGCTGCTTCCCCCCAATTTACCCATGAGAGATCAGTGACTTGTACCTACTAACTGATTTAGGCTTGTCCCATGTCGAGAAAGGTCTGAGCAGTTTTTAGTGTGCCCCACTGCTTCCCCCAGGTGTCACTGGGAAATTGGAAGGGGGCGGGCGAGAGACACCCCCCCCACGAGCCTTTCCTTTCCACACTACGAGGCAAAGACAAAGAGAATCTGCTGCACATTACCAAATGTAGGAATTCACTGATAAATGCATCTATGTACTGGCTCAATAGGAAAACTTTAGAAATTCTTAAGAAATCACTTGTCGTATCAATCTTCTCAGTTCCAGTGGCATGTAGGACCCAGGGAAGTGAGGTACAAGAGGAGAGGTTAGTGAGCCCACCATAATCCCTGAGATCAGGACGATATCCTGCCCAAGAGTATCAGACTTGATTCAGGGACCAGGGAACTGTAAATGCTTTCCTTTGTACTGTGGTGGAGTAAGTGTGAAAGACTATATTTGAGTGAAGGGGCATGTCTGGTGTTAGAATTCCTGCTCCATGATTGCAGTCATGGGATTTTTGTCTATCACATGACGGTGTATGTTTTGACTCCAAAGAGTGGGAAGTGATAGAGACAGGATGTTTGTGTTACTGTGTTCCGTGAAGTGGGATTATTGTCCTTTGTTTTTCCCCCCTTTGCTGTCTGATGCTAGAGAGAGAAGGAGCCATGTTGCAGTGCTCTGTGTGTGTTTATATGTAAATAAAGTAGATTAGCCAAAATGCTGAGTTGTTGTGGTCTGTTACACAAGCTGTGACGACTCTGCGGATCCCTAAGTGTGCCGATGTCTGTTGGCATTGGTCGCTGTGATGTGTGGGCTGAAGAAAGCTTTTGAAGCTCCCGAACAAATGACCAGAAGGGAGGGAACATGCCAGTCAGGCATGTGACTCTACCGGGATCCTACTCGAGTGTAGGACGAGCTCCTGACATCTGGATCTCAGGTTCTACCTGAGACCACACATTTTTCTGTGACATATCTATGCTGTCTTGATGATGCATCCTGAGATGTATTATGGGAAACTTTGAAATACGGATGTAAACATTGTTTGGGGCTCCTGGCTGCTTCATCTTTGTACTAGTGGGGAGCCTTGTTGTAACAATAAAGATCAGGCCTACAGGCTACTGTTTTGCTTCTATCTCCTGGGTGAAGTCTCTTGCTTGTGACCCCCAACCTGAACCTATGGGAGCCAAGGTTAGGCGATTGTGGGGTGCTCCAAGTAGTTCCTTATACACAGGAAACCTGCTCTTTACCTCTGAATTGGAGCAAACGTTGATCTGCAGAAAACCCGATGAACATTTGCTCCAATTCAGCAGTAAAGAGCGGGTTTTCCCCGGGAGGGAAACGTGGACAAGCCCAAGGCTGTTAATCTATAATATAGATTATTGTATTTCATATTAGATTATTGTATTTTAATATTCTGTTTGGAAGCCATCCAGAGTGGCTGGGGAAGCCCAGCCAGATGGGCGGGGTGTAAATATATTATTATTATTATTATTATTATTATTATTATTATTATTATTATTAAGACTTGTGTGCAGGCGATATACTCAAGGCTATATACAACCCTGTGCTAGCCATAAAAGCATTGCTGCAAGTTAAATGAAGGGTTTCAGCCAAGGAGGTTATGAGCTCAGGACTTTGCACTGAGATTGTTTTAAAGTCCTCCTCACATCCCCTCTGAGTTTGCTCGAACATGACCTGTATAGCTCTTTCCTCCTCTCGTCTTTGAGTAGCTTTGGCCAAACCTCCCTCGATGCATTGTGCTTCTAGACTGGGAACACTTTACAGAGAGGTGCTTGCGGAGAGCAAGGGCACAACATGATGTGGAGGACCAGACATTCCTGCTTCACCTCTCCTCTATGATCTAGGAAGACTAGGACTGGGGGACATGTGGCTGGGTGACTAGGACAGCAAAGGTAAATATCAACCTCCTTCTCCCATGATCACTAGCAAGCCGCTGCCAGCTCTGCAGAGAGTGACTACTGCACACAAGTCAGATAGTTGTTCATTTCCTTGACTTCTGGTGTTCCACAGGGCGGGTGCCACTACCAAGAAGGCCCTCTGCCTGGTTCCCTGTAGCTTCACTTCTTGAAATGAGGGAATCGCCAGAAGACCCTCGGAGCTGGACCTCAGTGTCTGGGCAGAACGATGGGGGTGGAGACGCTCCTTCAGGTAGAATAATTACCAGGACATGCCAATAATTAGACAGTGCAGTATTGTTGCATTTATTTATTAAAATCTTCCACAGACAAATATATATATATATTTGAATAAATACATCCTGGCTAGATTGTACATTCCAGAACACCTCCATTTGGGATTCGTAGCCGGTGGTGTTGTTAAGATGTGAGGCAGGTGTTTAACAGAACAGAGCCCAAATTTGTCTCTCACACACACAAAAATAAAATATAGAGAGGTAGCTAGGTTGGCCCGTTAGAAACTTTCAAAAATTCATCTTGGGGCAATACTTTTTTATTAGAACAATAACAATACCACAAAATAGTATGGAGTATGCAAGCTTTCAAGTGCTCCATCACTCTTCACCAGATGGTTAAAAAAAAATGCAAAGGAACTTGGAGGGGGGAAAAATTATATTATATAGATATATGTTTGTATTCCAGGTATCCAGGTCTGCATTTTCTAGAAAATAAGTGCCACATTTTTAACCAGTGCTTTTCTGGCCAGGATTAGCCAGTATACTTCCTGTGCCCGAGCAAGGATTTTAAACCAGTTTTCCCAAGTTCTCCATTTAAGCTCTGCTAATTCTCAGGTTATCAGCTTTGTGCTTCCACATTCCTGTCCATATTCTTTATTTCTGCTGAACAACATGCTGGGCTCTGAGATCAAGTGGGCTCAGTTGGCTGCACAAGGTAGAAACAAAACAGGCAAATAATCCCTATAGATTTCACTGGGTTCCTTTCTAGAGTCATTTTGCGACTAAATGTTTTGGGGATTCCACTTCTGCCCACTGGAGGAGTCTTTAGATGCTTGGGAAGAAAGCTTCGGGAGCGGACCGAATTCTGCAAAGCTGCTCCGAAGAAGCTTATTGCTGTAAGAGGCTGCGGGTGAATCTCCTTTCCTTCACCACTGACTGCAATTCCGAAAACTCTGGAGGAAACTGTGGGTTCGGTAAACTGGGAGGGTTTGGTTTTGAGTGTTGTAGCTCTCTGCCCTTAGGGAGTAGCAAATCTACAGAGCAGAAACATCAAGAAAGCAAGATACATCACATGAGTAAGAGGTAGAGCAGAAATAATAATAATAATAATAATAATAATAATAATAATAATAATAATAATAATAATATATTTATACCCCGTGCATCTGGCTGGGCTTCCCCAACCACTTCCAACAAAATATTAAAATACAGTAATGCATCAAACATTAAAAGCTTCCCTAAACAGGGAAGAAACAGCATCCGTAGCTATTAAAACGATGACTCTATCACTGAGACAGAAGAAGAGTCCTGCTGAATCAGACCAATGGTCCATTGTGGTCCAGCACCCTGTTGTCTGCTCTCAACCAATCACACACAACTTCTAAAAACACATTTTTGCTCTCCATTCCTGTGTTTGTTGTTGCTGGGTGACTTTCTCAAACCCTCCAGCACTTCTCCGATGGAAATAGAGCTGTCCTATTCCGTACCCTCCAACATTTCTCCCATGAAGACAGGGATGCCCTGCCACAACCTCCAACATTTCCCCTGTGAAAATAGGGACGTCCTAAGGAAAAGCGGGACATTCCGGGGTCCTGCCAACTCCTGCCAGCCTAGCAGTTCAAAAGCACGTCAAAGTGCAAGTAGATAAATAAGTACCGCTCCGGCGGGAAGGTAAATGGTGTTTCTGTGCGCTGCTCTGGTTTGCCAGAAGTGGCTTAGTCATGCTGGCCACATGACCTGGAAGCTGTATGCCGGCTCCCTCGGCCAGTAAAGCGAGATGAGCGCCACAACCCCAGAGTCGGTCACGACTGGACCTAATGGTCAGGGGTCCCTTTACCTTTACCTTTTAAGGAAAAGCAGGACATTCCGGGGTCAAATCAGAAACTGGTACAGCTTCTGCACACCCAGAACTGTCCCTGGAGAAGAGGGGTAGTTGGAGGGTCTGCTTTCTTGCGTCACCCATGTTCCTTACCAAGCAGCCGAGGAAAACCATGAGAACAGTTCCCAACACAGCGGATACACTGATCAGAATGATGGCCCAAGCAGGCAGGCCTTCGTCCCGTTTGGGGTTTTCTGCAGAGAAAAGATAAGGGTTATGAGTCAGGCATTAACAGAACTATGCACATACACGCTCCTTTTGCGGGTTACCATAATGAGGAGGGAAGGCCAATGGCCAGGGGGGCCAACAATTTATTGGAAAGCCACAGGTTCCCATCCCTGGTGTTGACTGCACCGTGCATGCATTTAAAGCGCATTCGATGCACAGTGAAAACAGATGGCTTTCGGTTCATACCCTTAGGATGTTTCTGCTCATGCCCATCCAAAATCTGGGTTGCTGCAATTGCCACCCGTCAGATTCTACTAGTAGTGCCTTCTGGAGCAACCGAGGACAAGTCTTTCAAATATTTGAAGACCACTATCATGCTCCTCTCCCATTTTCTCACAACCAAGCTACACAAACCTAGTCCTTCCAGCTGTGAAGAGGTAATGCCTTTCACAGCCTGTGCCATTTCAGGCTGCCAGTGAGGGCTTCTATATCTGGACCTCCAGTGGAAAAAGCATATCCCTGCATGTAGGAAAATAATACGCCAGGGAAACACTCAGGTCAAAGCCTTCTTCACATAATGTCTTTGTCTGCACAGATATTTATGTCTAATATGGGGACCTTAAGTGCTGTGTTGTAATACCAATAAATAATCCTACCTGTGGTAGCATTTGATGCTGAAGTTAAATCTGTGGTTCCAGAACTCATTGTAACATTGGCACCAGGGGTGGGGACTGTTGTGCCTGTATCGGGGGATGCAGTGCCCCCTGAAGCTGAGGTGCCCGTTCCAGTGGCTACTGAGTCCGGTGTGGCAGTGCCAGAGGTTGCTGAAGAGGAGGTGCCTGTGCCAGAGGTTTCTGGGGCTGATGTGGGTGCACCAGAGCTTTCTGGGGCTGATGTGGGTGCACCAGAGGTTTCTGGGGGTGATGTGGGTGTGCCAGAGGTTTCTGGGGGTGATGTGGGTGTGCCAGAGGTTTCTGGGGGTGATGTGGGTGCACCAGAGGTTGCTGGGGCTGGAGTGGTTGCGCCAGAGGCTGCTGGGGCTGGAGTGGTTGCGCCAGAGGTTGCTGGGGCTGGAGTGGTTGCGCCAGAGGCTGCTGGAGCTGGAGTGGTTGCGCCAGAGGCTGCTGGAACTGGAGTGGTTGCGCCAGAGGCTGCTGGAACTGGAGTGGTTGCGCCAGAGGCTGCTGGAACTGGAGTGGTTGCGCCAGAGGCTGCAGGAGCTGGAGTGGTTGCGCCAGAGGCTGCAGGAGCTGGAGTGGTTGCGCCAGAGGCTGCAGGAGCTGGAGTGGTTGCGCCAGAGGCTGCTGGAGCTGGAGTGGTTGCGCCAGAGGCTGCTGGAGCTGGAGTGGTTGCGCCAGAGGCTGCAGGAACTGGAGTGGTAGCGCCAGAGGCTGCAGGAGCTGGAGTGGTTGCGCCAGAGGCTGCAGGAACTGGAGTGGTTGCGCCAGAGGCTGCAGGAACTGGAGTGGTTGCGCCAGAGGCTGCAGGAACTGGAGTGGTAGCGCCAGAGGCTGCAGGAGCTGGAGTGGTTGCGCCAGAGGCTGCAGGAACTGGAGTGGTTGCGCCAGAGGCTGCAGGAACTGGAGTGGTTGCGCCAGAGGCTGCTGGAACTGGAGTGGTTGCGCCAGAGGCTGCTGGAACTGGAGTGGTTGCGCCAGAGGCTGCTGGAGCTGGAGTGGTTGCGCCAGAGGCTGCAGGAACTGGAGTGGTTGCGCCAGAGGCTGCAGGAGCTGGAGTGGTAGCGCCAGAGGCTGCTTGAGCTGCTGTGGCTGATAAAATATGATTAAACTTTATTAAAACGTTTTAGAGGCATAATTCTAGTCCTGTTGAGAAGTTTGGCTATGCGAGTGCCTTTACATCTCCCTTTACATGACACCTCTGCATTGCAGGAATTTTAGTCTTTCCATACATCAAGAAAATTCCTGGCATGTCCTGGTTTTCAGGTGTAAAAGTGGTGCCAGGAGCTGCTGAATTCCGAAACCCGACTGTCGTGCAAATTATACAAAATGTAGCGGCTTTAGCTGCTAGTCGACAGCCGAAAAGTGACACTAGAGTAGAACACGGATGAAGACCCTGCTCGCCTTCCTTAATGGCTTTAAAGTCCTTCCAACAAAAGTGGCCACTATGTCTTCATCACATGTCAACATGCCAGACATTGGCCTGATCCTAGCAAGGCGTTCCTAGCTTGGAAGTAAACCAGATAGGGCAGATACCGTATTTTTTCCGTGTATAAGACTATACCCCCAGTATTTTTTCAAGTTTAAAATTGGGGGTCGTCTTATACATGGATAGTGCATATGGGGGATTTCTTTATTTGGAGTCCCAAAAAATAGGGGTCGTGTTACACAGTGTGTGTGTGTGTGTGTGTGTGTGAGAGAGAGAGAGAGAGAGGGAGGGGGGGAGTGTTATACATGGAAAAATATGGTAATTTCCAGGCTGAAATTGACGGAGTTTATCAAGACAAGGCAAGATTTTTGCCATTGTGGGCTGAGCGAGATGAGGATTGCTTTTGGAGAGCAGCTTAATTCTCCAAATGGATCACTGAGATATGATTACAGTGGTACCTCGGGTTACATATGCTTCAGGTTACATACGCTTCAGGTTACAGACGCCGCTAACCCAGAAATAGTACCTCAGGTTAAGAACTTTACCTCAGGATGAGAACAGAAATTGTGTTCCGGTGGCGCGGCAGCAGCAAGCGGCCCCATTAGCTAAAGTGGTGCTTCAGGTTAAGAACAGTTTCAGGTTAAGAACGGAGCTCCGGAACGAATTAAGAACTTAACCTGAGGTACCACTGTACTGCCAGAAAGGTTGAATAGGCATTAAATTGGATGGGGGAAATAAAGGCTGACATTTTTATGTCAACAAAATGCTGGGCAAATAGAAAGAAAGGATGAGACCCGCATTCACAAGCAGTACCATTCCCATGTTAAACACTGATCTGGAAGCATCCTAACAAATTCCTTATGGCATGAGCTTTTGGGGGCTATAGTCGGGTTGCCAACTTCAATAAAAAATGGGGTGGTGGTGGTGGCAGGTAAGTCCCACGCCACATAATCAATCACACAATTTGAATGGCACTTCCCATCAACATTGAAGGATCCCGGCCTCCTCAAATATTTTACTGGGGAGGGGCAAAGGGACTTCGGCCCCTAGGAGTTGGCTCCTATGGTTGCAGTAAACTTGCTCTTGATTTGAGTGAGTTTTTTTTATTTGTAAGTCAGTTTGAAGAACTCCTTGGGGCTACAAAACAGGATCCTAAATAAATATTATTATTCTTTAAAACACACACACCATTTTGAATACGGGGTTATATACGGTGCCCACAAATAACTCCCCCCCCCAAATACACATAATAGAAATTTAGATTATTTTAAGCTGCTCCTCCAGCTTCTCATATTTCAAAAGAAAGAATACTTGCTTCATGAGGGCTAGAAACCTTTAAAAAAACACATATTTGTTCTGGAAACTGGTGATTTCTGCAGGACGTTCTGGGATCAAATCAGAAACTGTAATGGCTTCTATAAATCTGAGACTGTCACTGGAAAATAGGGACACTTGGAGGGTCTGCTAGGTACCCCATCCTCCCACTGATTCTCCCTCGCTAGTACCCTCCTCATTTGCCGTAGGAGAGAAGCAGGGAGCTGCAAGTTTCGTGCTTCTCTTGTAAGGTCTGTTTTCCAACCCACCTCTATTTTTAGGTAGGATTCAACTGCACGCTGGCAAATTCAGATTGTGCAATTATAGTTGATTGGGAGGTCTTGCACAACACCTCCGCTTCTCCAGAAGAACCTGACGTTTGCAATAAAAAAAGCGACGGGGGAAATGCGCTAGGAAGTGTGGCTTAATGCTTGCTTTGATTCAAATTCATCTAAGCTCCCTTGGAAACAAATCAGAATGAATGCTGAACAAAACAGCTTGTCTGGAAGCTCCGTGGAACCTGGGAATCTAGCATGAAGAAGATCTAGAGGCAAAAACAAAAACAAAAAAACCTTACCTGTTAAGTTAAGGAACAACAGCAAAATAATCCACAAGGAACGCTTGGACAATTTCGGCAGGTGGTCCATTGCGGCTTTAGCAGTGTGAGAGTCTGGATAAGCTCTTCCTAAAGCTGTCGCATTTATAGCAGGTGGGCCAGACTAAATGTGCCACATTTGATTGAGAAGGTGTGGCACACCTTATTCATCTTAATGGACGGTCTCTCCACGAAGGGCAGGGCTCAGAATGAGTCTTTGAAAGAGCTGATATGATTAATCTTGCCCTTTGTTTGTTTTGTGACGAAAATAGGAAATATCTCTCTCGACAAGATGAGTGGAAGAGTTTGTGAATGCTTCCCTCCCCCCCCCCCCGCCCCCTGCGATGCAAAAAAAAAAAAAAATTTAAAAAATCCTCAGATGAGGTTTCTATAAAAAGTGAGCGTGCGTCAAGCGATTGTTAAGAGGGTGAACAGGAAAAAATTCACTTCCAAATGAGCAAGAAATGACGAGTCACACATCTCAACACTCCCCCCCTCAAAATTGCTTACATACCAGGAGAATGGCAGCACAGAGAGAGAGAGAGAGAGAGAGAGAGAGAGAGAGAGTCAGAAACCACTTGTTACAGAAGAGGAGGAGAGTGAGAATTTAGTGATGGGAGAAACTGGACAGGAGTAGGGAACCAATTTTGTTCTAAGGTCTAAGTTGCCAAAAATATTTTATAGGGATGCTTGCTGCCCTCCCTTGTGCAAGCATGTATGAACACACACAAATGCAGCCACATGCACAAGACTGGTTAAAATGTCACAAGAGCAGATATAGAGGCTGACATATGCCTAGACATAGCTGGGATTTGTTTGCCAGACATAGCACCCGGGAAAACCTGGGCATATGGCAACCATGGAAGTGTTGCTTTTTGGGGGGCAATTAGAAAAACAACAACACCAACTCAAAAACTTTTCACTTTTTGAAATATCGCAATCCTAAGATAATGTTGTTGTTGTTTAGTTGTTTAGTCGTGTCCGACCCTTCGTGACCCCATGGACCAGAGCACGCCAGGCACTCCTGTCTTCCACTGCCTCCCGCAGTTTGGTCACACTCATGCTGGTAGCTTCGAGAACACTGTCCAACCATCTCGTCCTCTGTCGTCCCCTTCTCCCTTTGCCCTCCAATTTTCCCAACATCAGGGTCCTTCCCAGGGAGTCTTCTCTTCTCATGAGGTGGCCAAAATATTGGAGCCTCAGCTTCAGGATCTGTCCTTCCAGTGAGCACTCAGGGCATAGAATTGTAGAGTTGGAAGGAACCCAATGGTCACCTGGTCCAATCCCCTGGAATGTAGGGATCACTTCTGAAGAACCCCTGGCAGATGGGCATCCTACCTCTGCCATGAAGCCTACAAGGAAGGAGAATCCACCACCTTCTGAGGTAGCCTGTTCCACAGCCAAACAGCTCTTACCGTCAGGAAGTTCTTCCCAATGTTTAGTTGGAATCTCCTTCTAATTTGAATCCATTGGTTCGGGTCCTACCCACCAGAGCAGCAGAGAACAAACTTGCTCCGTCTTCCACGTGACAACCCTCCAGATATTTGAAGATGGCTTTCATATCACCTCTCAGTCAATTCTTCCCCAGCCAACTTGATTCCTAGACCCTTTATCATCTTGGTCACCTTCCTCTGCATGCGTTCCAGCTTGTCAATATCCTTCTTTAAACTATGGCACCGAGAACCTGGCACAGCACTCCAGGTGTGGTCTGACCAAGGCTGAACAGAGCAGTACCATTGCAGACCCTCCAAGTGTCCCTATTTAGAGAAGCCATCCTGGTTTCAGATTTGTCCTGAAATGTCCCACTTTTCCTTAAAAAGGTAAGCGGATGACTCTGGGGTTGTGGCACTCATCTCGCTTTACTGGCCAAGGGACCCGGCCTACAGCTTCCGGGTCATGTGGCCAGCATGACTAAGCCGCTTCTGGTGAACCAGAGCAGCGCACAGAAACGCCGTTTACCTTCCCGCAGGAGCGGTACCTATTTATCTACTTGCACTTTGATGTGCTTTCGAACTGCTAGGTTGGCAGGAGCAGGGACTGAGCAATGGGAGCTCACCCTGTCACGGGGATTCGAACCGCCAACCTTCTGACCGGCAAATCCTAGGCTCTGTGGTTTAACCCACAGCGCCACCCGCGTCCCTTAGGACGCACTTTTCCTTAGGATGTTCTTATTTTCACTGGAGAAATGTTGGAGTAAATGTATGGAGTAAGACGACCCTCTGAGCTGTCTGAAGGCAATCTTGTATAGGAAAGCTTTTTTATGTTTAATGTTGTATTATGTTTTTATATATGTTGGAAGCTGTCCAGAGTGGCTGGGGCAACCCAGTTAGATGTATGGGGTATAAAGAGTAAAATTATCATTCTGGAATGGAGCGTCCCTATTTTCATCGGAAAAATGTTGGAGGCTATGCTATTGCTTCCCTTAATCTGGACACTCCACTTCTGCCTATATTCTGAATGTATTGAACATTTCACATTTTCCTCTTCTTATTTTACTATTTTATGTTTATTATTTGTGTGTTGACTTTATGTAGCTTTTCCTTAAAAAAAAAAAGCACCTGGAAAAATAAGTTGAAAACATAGACTCATGAGAATGCAGGATATTATTGATGGAAACAGGGCAATAGCAAGCACTTTCTGTATCAGGAGGATTGATGAAATGCAGGTATAACCAGGACGTTTTGCTCTATCAGATGTCATAGGATATGTCCCAATCTTCCCAATCAAGCTGGCCATGTTATTTTTGGCTCGTGTGGAATGGCAAAGGTCTCCATCTCAACTCCCTACAAAGGCTGGCCAGGTTATGCTATAACGTGAGTCAGAAAATCCTTCAAGCATCTCTCTCTAGGACTAAGACTATAACAACAGCAGCAGCAGCAGCAGTAGTAGTAGTAGTAGTAGCAGTAGCAGTGATAATGGTAATGACAACAGCAAGAATAACAAAAATTTCGAAACGGGCCATTTGCTGCCCTGTCATGACACCCAAAATCAGTTGCCTGAGGCAGCTGCCTCACTTAGCCTCTTAGAAGCAAAACATTTAGGTATAATTTGCTATAATTTTTGGAGGTTTTGTTGTCGCTGATACTGCCCTTTCCAAACAGAACTTCTTATTTGAAGTTTGGGAGCATTTATTCTCAAGGATTCTGGAGACGATAATAACTGAGACGTATGCGAAGTCATTGCAGAGCCGACGAGGAGAGATGTAGAGTTGCAATCTGCCTTTCCTGTTAACTCTGGAAAATAATTAACACTAATTGGGCAGTTGAGGAAAAGACTCAGGGTTGCCCATCAGGAAGCGTGAAATGAGGGCTTCTGAAAGTTGTTACCCCTACATTTTTAAGGCCTTGGAGATGCTATGTTATCTCACCTCATTTTGTACACCCAGTGCCTTTTTTTTTTTTTTAAGAAAAAGGGGTGCTGGTACTCACCATGAAGGAACTTAAATTTTTTTGGGGGGGGGGAGTGCAGGTACTACATATCCTTGAATACCCCCAGAAAACCCCCACTGTGTATACATCAAGAAGATACTATGAGAGCAGAATATGAGATCAGAAATTTCTTCCCAGAGAGCTAATGGGAGTTAAACACAGACAGAATTTGGAGCCAAACAGAGTGGTGGTGAATTTACTTGAAATTCTGGTTTATCAACTTCAGCGGGAGAAAGGCAGGCAGGATGTGATAATTCTTCCCCAGAAACAATATATTACCTATAGGACAATTAATCAAGCTTGCAGAAAATGAGCCAGCGCCAGAGACAAGATCCAGTCACCTTTGCCAACGTCTGATATTGCTTCTTTGTCGGAACAGGAAACAGAAGATGACTGGGTTTTTGGCAGTGATTCAGAAGACTAGGGAATATCCACCTTTGTGGGATGAAGCCCAGCGCGTGAACCCAGGTCACCAGAGGTAAACATGGATCCAGTATGGACAGATGGAAGACACCACATGAATCCGCAGATTCAAAAATGGTTTATTTAACACAGACGTGTGAGTTGGGCAGCAGGGCAAGGAGGTCAGGGGACCCAACTCTGTTGCTCCTTTCCTTGACATAAAGAAACCTCAAACTCTCAATAAAGAAATTTAAACTCCAAATGAGGACACATGGATGACGAGGGAGTCAAATGGGTCTAATGGAAGTGAAATATACTCAGAGTCGCAAAGTGATTTCATGCTCTTTATTCAGCTCATAGTGGTGAGGAGGAATGAATGAATGTCCCCTCACAGTATCTGCTTTATATACATTATTTACACAATGGGCTGCACATGATTGGCTAATTCTGGAATTCTACTGTAAGCCAATCAGGTTGTGGATTCACTTCTATCTGGAGCAGGATTGGGTGGTTCCTGCCAACCAATCATACTGCTGCATTGTTCTAGGACCAATCAGACTGCTGCATTCTGAATCCTATTGTTCTAGGACCAATCAGACTGCTGCCTTTTGGATCCTATTGTTCTAGGACCAATCAGACTGCTACAGTTTGGATCCTATTCAACTCAGTACATAACACCCCTCCCCTCTAAGTTCCAGTCCTGCCCGGGAGGTCGCATTCATAGTCCTCAAGGTATGCCGGCGGCCTACGTGTGCGTTGTGGCCTGGGGTGTTCCCTGGTCCGGGCTCCGGGTTCTGGCTCGTGTTCCAAGGATGCTGGCTGTGATGCGGCTGTTTGGTCTGGTGCAACCGGCTCGCTCAGTCGTGGTTCTGGTTCCGGTGTCCTTTCGGCCTCACGGGTCCTCTCTGTATTTACTGATTCTGCCTCTCCTGCTGGCCCCTCCTGCTCTATGGGCCTCACCGCCCCGCTGTTCCCTTGGGACTCCTCTGACCTGTCCTCCTCCTGGTTTTCTCCCGGGAATCGTCGCCGTATCTGGTCGCAGTGGCGGCGCCAGCATTGCCCCCCATCCGTTAGCACCTCGTACGACACGGGGCCAGTGACCCTGGTGATTGTGGCGGGTACCCATGCTGGGCCTGCCCCAAAATTCTTTGCGTACACTGGGTCCTGGGCCTCGAAGGTCCGGGGGTTCCTGCCTTCCCCCACCACTACCTCATCCTGAGCTCTATCGGGGTGAAGGCGGTCCAATCTGATTGCAAGGCGCCGACCCATTAGTAGTTCAGCGGGGCTCCGGCCAGTCGTTGAGCTGGGGGTGCTGTGCTGTGCTAGAAGGAATGTGGCAAGGCGGTACTCCCAGTCCCCTTGCGTCATGCGGCGAAGGGTGTCCTTGGTGGTCCGCACCATGCGTTCTGCTTGGCCATTGGTGGCAGGGTGGAACGGCGCCGAACGGATGTGGCGGATGGCGTTCTGTGCTGTGAAGGTTTGGAATTCTCCTGACGTAAATGCAGTCCCGTTGTCTGAGACGAGAGTGTCAGGGAGCCCGTGGGTTGCAAACAGCCTGCGTAGTACCCGGATGGCTGCGGACGTGGAAGTGGACGGTACCAGTGCGACTTCCAGCCATTTGGTGTAGGAGTCCACCACTATGAAGAATGTTTTCCCCTGAAAGGGGCCAGCGAAATCCACATGCAGGCGTGACCATGGTGCTCGGGCGGACTCCCAGGACTGGACTGGGGCCCTTGGGGGATCTGGGCGGGATTCTTGGCAGGCCTGGCAGTGTTTGACCCAGGCCTCTATCTCTCCATCGATCCCCGGCCACCACACATAACTCCTGGCAAGGGCCTTCATTCTTACTACCCCTGGATGTGTCTCGTGTAGGGCTGTGAGGACCCTTTTGCAGAGGGGCTGGGGAACAACGACTCTGCTTCCCCATAACAGGCACCCCTTGTGGGCCGACAGTTCATGTTTGCGGGTTGTGTAGCCGGCGAATTCTGGCCCGGGGCTGCTGCTGGGCCATCCCCTCCACACCCAGTCCAGGACCCGGGAGATGACCCTATCTTTCTTGGAATGGTGTGCAACTTCTTGTGCCTGAATGGGGCGGTCGGGAAGCAGCTCCAGGCTCATAACCTCTTGTGCAGGTGCTGGGTCAGGGCCTGTTTCCGGTAGTGGTAGCCTGCTGAGGGCGTCCGCATGGCCCATCGCCTTCCCAGGTCGGTGAATCAGTGCATACTGGTAGCTGGCAAGGAAAATTGACCACCTGAGGACGCGAGGAGACAGCACTTGGGGGGTCTGCTTTTCGGGGGCAAACAAGCCAAGCAACGGCTTGTGGTCAGTCACCACGGTGAAGGGCCGCCCGTACAAGAAATCATGGAATTTTTTTACTCCCTTTACGATTGCCAGACCCTCCTTGTCGATTTGCGAGTAGTTCCGCTCGGTTGTGTTGAGTGTCTGGGAAAAGTACGCCACCGGTACCTCTCTTCCATCCGGGAGTTGGTGCCCCAGGACAGCTCCAATGCCATAGGGTGAGGCGTCGCATGCTAGCACCACCGGCAGCCTCTCGTCGAAGTGTGCCAAGACCGAGTTTGAGACAAGCAAGTCCTTGACTGCCTGGAATGCGGCCTCCTGGCGCTGGCCCCACACCCAAGGGGCCCGCTTGTCCAGGAGTCTGTGTAGGGGCTCCGCTACCGCCGCCTTGTGGGGAAGGAAGGAATGGTAAAAGTTCAATAGTCCCAAGAAGGCCTGAAGTTCAGTCTTGCTCTTGGGCGCTGGGGCATCACAAATGGCCCGTACCTTGTCCCCAGTCGGGTGGACCCCTTCTGCGTCCACCATAAATCCCAGAAAGTCCACCTGAGGCACTCCTAGTAGACATTTTTCCCGCTTCACCTTGAGACCCGCCGTCTGGAAACGGTGCAGAACGGTGCGGAGGCGGTCCTCAAACTCCTCTGGTGTGGGGCCGGCAATCAACACATCATCGAAGAAGGGGGTGACGCCAGGAATCCCTTTAAGGAGAGAGTCCATTATATTCTGGAATATGCCTGGTGCCACGCTGACACCGAATTGCAGCCGCTTTACCCTGAACGCTCCTCTGTGCGTCACAATCGTCTGTGCCTCTGCTGTGGCCTCATCTACTGGCAGCTGTTGATATGCTTGGGCCAAGTCCAGCTTGCCAAAAATTTTCGACCCAGCCAGGGTGGCAAGGACATGGCTGACCACTGGCACTGGGTATGCGTGGGCCGTGAGGGCCTTGTTTATGGTACATTTGTAGTCTGCGCAGATGCGGACCGAACCATTAGGCTTGACGGGTGTGACGATTGGGGTTTCCCAGGGAGCATTAGGCACCGGCTCCAGCACTCCTTGCTCTACGAGTCGGTCCAATTCCTCGTCTATACGGGGTTTCAAGGCGAACGGGACCCGGCGGGCCTTGAGCCTGACCGGTCGTACTGCGGGGTCAAGCTGTAGCGCAATGGGGGGGCCCGTATACTGTCCCAATTTCCCATCGAAAACCCCTGGAAATTCCTTGCATATGGCGTCCACGTCCACTTGTAAGCTAGTGTGGTTCACCCCGGTGACAGCTAGCCCCAGTGGTCCAAACCATGCCAATCCCAGTAAGCTAATGTAGGGGCCCTTGACCACAAGCAAGTCCAGTTGCCGCGTCCGCCCTCGGTATTGCACCCTGAAGGTCCCCACCCCCATTGTGGGGACCTTACGTTTCTGGAAGTCCCGGAGGGTGAATGGGGCCGGCCTGAGTTTGGGACCCCCAGTGGGACACAGTTTCCTTAAGGTCCTTGCCGAGATTATGGATAGAGTTGAACCCGTGTCAAGCTCCATGCGGCATGGGGCCCCCTCTATCTGTACCTCTACATAAATTTTCTCTACGTTGGGGTGGGGCAACTGGTATACCTGGAAGTCCGTGAGCTCCGTCGAGTTGCCTTGGTGCGTTGGGCCCCGGGACCTGGGGCTCTTGGATTGGTCATCTGATGCCTGGTGTCGGGTGGGCCGAGCCCGACACACCCGGGCGATGTGTCCCGATTTTCTGCACTGCCTGCACTCTGCGTTGCGGAAACGGCAGGTCCTCCTCTCGTGACTCTCCCCGCAGCTTGCGCAGTTCCCTCCTTCTCGTCGAGGCAGCTGTGGTCTGTGCGCTGCTTGAGTGCGCTGCTGTACTCGGTGCACCTCCTCCCTGTCGGATCCTGAGTCGTCGGTGAGGTCTTCATGGTGGACCCTCGGTTGGGATGGCAGGCTCGGCCGTGCCTCTTGGGTCGACCTCTCGGCAGCTTCTGTTGCCAGGGCCTCCTCCAGAGCGACCTGGAACGTTAGGTCCTTCTTAGCGTAGAGGCGTCGTTGCAGCTTCTCATCCTTCAGGCCACCGACGAGGCGGTCACGAAGCATGTTCTCCAGCTCTGAGAAGTTGCAGAACCGGGCGGCTTGGCGGAGAGAGGTCACAAACCCAGTTATGGTTTCCCCAGGGGCTTGCCGCTTTGCGTAGAAGGCATTTCGACGAGCCACCACTGAGGGCTGCGGCGAAAAGTGCCCCTTCAGCTGTTCCATTATTGTTTTGTATGGAACAGTAGCGACGTCTTCAGGCGCAAGGAGAGCCCGGGCGATTTCAAACGTCTCCTCTCCGCAGACGCTGAAGAATATCGCCCTCTTCTTGGCGTCTTCTTCGTCGGTGACCCCTTTGGCTTCTAGGAGGAAGGTGAAACGGGAGGCGTACGCTTCCCAGTCTCCAGATGCTGGGTTGAATGGCGAGAAGCTGCTGTTGGCTGCCATTCTGAGTTCCTTGTGCCCCGGAGCTGAAGCCTGGATACACGGTGCGAGGCAGCGGTGCGGCAGTTGGCGGTGCTGCGGTGCTGTGTGTGGCAGTCAGCTCAGCGGGATCCCACCTTCGTCGCCAGTGAAATATACTCAGAGTCGCAAAGTGATTTCATGCTCTTTATTCAGCTCATAGTGGTGAGGAGGAATGAATGAATGTCCCCTCACAGTATCTGCTTTATATACATTATTTACACAATGGGCTGCACATGATTGGCTAATTCTGGAATTCTACTGTAAGCCAATCAGGTTGTGGATTCACTTCTATCTGGAGCAGGATTGGGTGGTTCCTGCCAACCAATCATACTGCTGCATTGTTCTAGGACCAATCAGACTGCTGCATTCTGAATCCTATTGTTCTAGGACCAATCAGACTGCTGCCTTTTGGATCCTATTGTTCTAGGACCAATCAGACTGCTACAGTTTGGATCCTATTCAACTCAGTACATAACAGGAAGATAAGGAGACAGCAGAGAAGTTGAATGAATTATTTGTATCTGTCTTCCCAATGGAAGATATAGGGCAGACTCCAGTGCTTGAGGTGACTTTTGTAGGAGAGGAATCCGAGGAGCTGAGACAGATGGTGGTGATCAGAGATAAATGGAGAAAATAAAAACTTGACAGACAGCATCCGAACAAGCATAATGAAAGAACTCAGCTGTGAAATTGATGTTCTAACAAAAATATAGAAAAATATAGAAAATATAGAACTTGTTCCTCAAATCAGCCTCCATAACTAAGGAGTGGAAAGAAGACATTGTAACACCAATTTTTAAGAAGGGGTCAAGAGAGGATCCTGGAAATTACAAGCCAGTTATCTTAACATCTATCATGGGGAAACTGGTGGAAAGTATTGTTAAGGATGGAATAACCAAGCATATAGAAGATAAAGCCTTGCTGAAGAACAACCAGCATGGCTTCTGCAAGGGCAAGTCATAGAATAATAGAATTACCATATTTTTTGCCCTAGAGGACGCACTTTTCCCCCTCCAAAAATGAAGGAGGAATGTGTGTGTGTCCTATGGGGCGAATGCAGGCTCCGAGGGTTGCGCAGAGCTGCCTGCCGTCCCAGGCTCAGCGCACTTCTTCCCATCGCCAGCCCCACAAGCTCGGGGGACAGCGGGGAGGTGGAGCGCGCCTTCCCGCTGTTCGCCGACCTGGTTCTTCCAGCCCCGCACCTGGGGGGGGGGGAAATAATCCCCCCCTTTATTTCCCCCCAAAAAAACTAGGTGCGTCCTATGGGCCGGTGTGTCCTATGGGGCGCAAAATACGGTATAGAGTCTTAGAGTTGGGACCCCCAGGGTCATCCAGTCCAGTCCCCTGAAATGCAGGAATCTCAACTAAAGCATCCATGACAGGTGGTCATCCAACCTCTGTTTAAAAACCTCCAAGGAAGGAGAGTCCACAACCTCTCATGGGAGTCTGTTCCACTGCTGAACAGCTCTGTCAGAAGTTTTTTTGGAATGTTTAGTCGCAATCTCCTTTCTTGCAACTTGAAGCCATTAAGTCCTACCCTCCAGAGCAAGAGGAAACAAGCAAGCTCCCTCCTCCATGTGACCCCACAAGACTCTTTTTATGTTCTTAACCACCATTACCTTCATCCTTCCCAGAAGCCCTTAGTGCAACCTAAAGCCTTTGCAGCACCCAAGAGAGCCTCCTTTGAATGTCTGTTGCTTCCTCTCGCATTCCAGCTCAAGACCGTGACCAGATGCAGACGCCTTGACTTCAGCGTCATTCGACTCCTTTCACTCCCTCCCACGCATCACCGAATTGTGTGACAGCTTGCACAATAATGTGTTGACATTTTGGTTGGTTCGAGAATGGTGGATTTCGGAATGCTCTTTGTGGTTGCTTCCTCTCACCGTTGCTGTAACTTGGGCAGCTGGCTAGGACGTCATCCAACTTCAAAATGGTGGCTGGGAGATGGAGAAGAGAATAACTATTTCAATATTGAGCCAAAGGAGCGAGCCCGATGAGTCCATGGTCTAACTTTCCAAGAGAGGGGATACAGACCTTGAGGGGGTTGGAGAATGTAGAGAGAGTTTTGAGACAGTTGCTGAGGTGTTACTCTCCTCTGATGATTTAGTCCTAGTTATGTTTGATGACAGCTCCTTTTCCTCAGTAATTATGTGTTTTTTAAGCACCTGACTCTGCCATTTCTATTACTTTGGAACAGAATGAACACTTACTCAATAGCGAAAGTACAATGCACAAACAAAGACTCTGTTGGCTGATGGGTACCTGCCACATTCCAGACATTGTGTGGTTCCAGTAACGTTACCTTATCTACCAACTTCAGTAGCTCTCGGACACTCCAAATGCCACCTGAAAGGAATGATGCAGTTTTTCATTTTTGCCTTGGGGTGGCTATTATGAGATATGGGTGGGTGGGTATGTACTAGTCCATATAACTGTATGCAGGGTGGATTAAAATCAATGATTTTTTAATATATATATTTTTTAAAAATCAGATTTTAAAAAAATTAAACCAGATTTTTTTATTTATTCAAATTGGACTTTTTAAATTTAAATTGGGTTTTTAAAATAAAATGCTTTTGGAGGAAAATATCTTTCTAAAGATAGTTTTTTATTTAAGTTACATTATAGTCCAAAGGCTATTCATCAAGAAATAAGGATTTGTTTAAGTTTCTCATGTGTGCTAAAACTCAGTCTATGTTTTTTTTAAAAAAATGTTTAACCATATCAGTTAACAAACATGGATACATGTGCTATAATGCTATTGTTTTAATTGTTATTAAGGAAATGATTATTTTTCTCCTTCCAATAAAGTACAGCAGAAAAGTTGTCCAAATACAAACATTTAACTTATTAAACCTCACAACAGTTTCATAATTATCCATCTGTTTATTTCTAATAGTATAACCAAATCAGTAATTTTTTTATATAACTGTAAAAACTACTCTGAAATTTTTTTATTCCAAAAATGAAACCTTCATCTGGTTGTAAATATTAAGATTATACCAGCAAGAATGAGTCTTTCTGGGGGGGGGGGGGGGATGATTTAAATCAAGTCCCGACTTTATGCATATTGAAATAGTTCAAAAGAAGAATCAGCATTTACTGACAGTGGTGTCTGTGTGGGGAGGGCAAGAGAGGACATTCCATGCCACCTCCCCATAATCTTGGATATATTTATTTTAATGTAGGCACACACACACAAGCAGCTAGTCAACGAGAGGTTTAAAGTGATCTCCAAGTTAAAGTTTAAAGTGATCTCCAAGACCACTCCTATGGAGAGGGGCTGCCAGACTCAAACTCTTTGCATTTTTATGGAGGTGAGCAGGCAGCTCAGGGGAATGCTTCTGGCTTTGATCTAGGCTGCATTCAGATGGCACTTTATTCTGTGCATGTAGCACTCAATGTGTGTGCATTGAAAGAGAGAAAAAATAGCCAGGTACCAGAAAAGGAAGGCATGCAAATATCCCAACTAGAGATACTGAGGCAGCTACCAGTACAGGACAAGCTGAATGGCAGCTGAAGTACACACTGAAAGCACATCCTTTACCAGATGAGTGAAAATTTGAGCTGCTTACGCAATGCTGGATGAAGAAGAAGAGTTTGGATTTGATATATCGCCTTTCACTTCCCTTCAGGAGTCTCAAAGCGGCTAACATTCTCCTTTCCCTTCCTCCCCCACAACAAACACTCTGTGAGGTGAGTGGGGCTGAGAGACTTCAGAGAAGTGTGACTAGCCCAAGGTCACCCAGCAGCTGCATGTGGAGGAGTGGAGACACGAACCCGGTTCCCCAGATTACGAGTCTATCGCTCTTAACCACTGCACCACACTGGCTCCCAATGCTGGATGCAGACAGAAAGTTATGGCTTCAGGCATGCTAGTACAGGACCAATAACATTTTGGCCTGCATGGTTTTCTAAATATTTCCCGTGGTTAGCATACTCTACTGTTTTGAAAGGTCTTGTATCTCACTATTGCATTTCATTTCCCCAGCCAGTAGGACAATGGATGCAGGGCACATTCATTACCAGGGTTTGTACCAAGTACTGTACAAAGATTTCAATGATGCTGCAAGAAAGCATTCACAAAGTTTGTGCCATAGGGGTTCACATGAAGATGCTTCTCATTTCCTTTCTGGCACGAGCAGGAAAAAGGTTTCAACTGAATAGCATCTTAATAAGTCACACACAGGAGCATATCAAGGAAAATAAACAGAAGCTGTGGTAGTATCAGTCACAACTTGCTCTCCGTGATGAGACTAGTTTCACAGGTAACATGGTAGACCTTTTAGAGTTTCATGTTTGTGCAGGGGATGAAATGTTTTTCGTTTGTTTTTTAAGTTTGAAAGCTGGGGCACATCTGCAAGAATGCAGAATGCATGAATAAAGTTGTGTGGCCAAACTTCAAGGGAAGAGGTTATTGTGAGGGCATGTGCTTCCATGAGAGTCTCAGTTTTAGCAGATGAAACAGCAGGTGCCATATTTCTGGCCCAGAACCATCTCAAGGAATAAGATTCGTCGATGGAAATGATGGAAATGCATCTGTACAAAAGGAATTCCTTGGGTTTATTTCAATTTCAGAACAAACTGCAGCAGGCACAGCCAGCACAATCTTACCTGTTTGTTCTGATTTTGGACCGGATCTCAATGTTTGTTAGACAAGGATTTAATGCTTGTTCAACCATGGCAGTCAATGTCAGGATGGCCGAGTGGTATAAGGTGCCAGACTCAAGGCTCATATCCTTCCCAGGCTCCGGGTGTTCTGGTCTCTGAATGGAGGCGTGGGTTCAAATCCCACTTCTGACACTGTGGGTTAAACCAGAGCCTAGGACTTGCTGATCGAAAGGTCGGCGGTTCGAATCCCCGCGACGGGGTGAGCTCCCGTTGCTCGGTCCCAGCTCCTGCCCACCTAGCAGTTCGAAAGCACCTCAAAGTGCAAGTAGATAAATAGGGACCACTCTCCACCGGGAAGGTAAATGGCGTTTCTGTTAGGTGGTGGGTTGACATAGCAGCCAGCACAGCGATTTCTTCAAGTAGCTCTTTATTATGGTAAGCTGGAATAGAACTAACTGCGAACAGCTCAGCCGGCCTGTATTTATAGGCAGCCGGCTGTCAACATTGTAACCACAACAGCCCAGAGTTCCCGCCTAAAATAACTGCCGCGGACCTGAGTGAAAACTATCTACAGACCTGAGTGAAAACTATATACAGTATCCCCCTGTTGGCCCAGGGTGAAACTACACTACATAACACCCCTCCCCACCGAGATAAGGCGTTAGTTACAATCGTAATGGTTTCCTTATATACAGCACTACGCGTAATGGTTCAATTAAGCACAAAAGCATATCGGTTACATTTCCCATACTTAGACCAACAGTGATACCTGTCCAACAACATAGTCCTTTAAATAAGTTGGGCGCTTGGAAACTCTGCCAGACCGCCGGGGACTGGTAGCCAAGTCCGGAGGGCCACACAGTTCTCGCTGAGGCTGTGGTGCGACCCTAGGTGGCGTTGGAACCAACTCCCCTGGATCCGCTGCTGTGGGTGGAGCCTCCGCAAGTGGAGTGGTCTGAGTCTGTTCTGAAACGGCTTGGTTCGGCTCCACGCTGGCAGTTTGTGAGGGAGGTGTAGGTGGGGCCTCGCCATCTGTACATGTCTCTTCTGGAGCCGCAAGCGCAGTTGGGGGCACCTCGGTAGTGTCCAAGTCCCCAACCCTGCGCCTAAGCTGGTCTATGTGCCGTCGCCACAAGCGTCCGTCTTCGAGTGCCACCTGGTACGAGCGAGGTCCAGTGACTCCCACTACTGTGGCTGGCACCCAAGGGATGTTCCCCACATAGTTCCGGGCAAAGACCTGGTTTCCTGGGACAAATGACCGTGGTGCGTTGGCACAGCCTGGGGGTTCAGCCACGGCAAAGTCTGGGTGTAGCCGGTCGAGCGGTGACCTGAGGCGGCGGCCCATAAGCAGTTCAGCAGGACTCCTCCCTGTGGCCGCATGAGGGGTGATGTGTTGCACGAACAAGTATTCGGCGACCCGCTCATGCCAGTCTCCCCGGTCCAGGCGCGCCAGTGCCTCTTTTGTCGAGCGCACCATTCTTTCCGCTTGCCCGTTGCTGGATGGATGAAAAGGTGCCGTTAGGGCATGGCGGATGCCCAGTCCCAAAAGATACCGCTCAAACGTGCCTGACGTGAACTGCGGTCCGTTGTCAGAGACAAGGACATCAGGACACCCATGCGTTGCAAACAGGCCTCGCAGCACCCGGATGACAGCTTCGGTAGTGGTGGAGGGCATCAGGGCGACCTCCAGCCATTTGGAATAGGCGTCCACCACTACCATAAAGGTCCGGCCGTGAAAGGGGCCAGCCAGATCGATGTGCACCCTCGACCAGGGTGTCTTTGGCGTCTCCCAGGTGTGTCCCTTAGCTGCCGGTGGTGCAGGCCTCGACTCCTGGCACGCTTGACAGGCGGACACCCAGGCAGTGATGGCATCGTCCATATTAGGCCACCAGACGTAACACCGAGCCAACGCCTTCATTTTGACAATTCCCGGGTGGCCAACGTGCAGAGCCTCCAGGACGCGCTGACGGAGTCCCTGGGGAATCACGACGCGGTCTCCCCACAGCAGGCAGCCACGATGAGCTGAGAGTTCATGTTGTCTGGTTGCGAAGGGCTGGAACTCCGATGCAAAAGGCCCTTGTGGCCACCCCCTCCACACCCAGTTGAGCACCCGGCTGATGGTGCGATCCTGGGCAGATGCGGAGGCCACAGTGGCAGCCGATACAGGCGCTGCCGGAAGATCCTCAATCAGAAGGAGCGATGAAGCTGGAGCCGGGTCTTCCACAAATGCTGGAAGAGGGCAACGGCTGAGGGCGTCGGCATGGCCCATCGATTTCCCCGGGCGATGGATGAGCCAGTAGTGGTAGGCAGCCAGGAAAACAGTCCATCGCAGCATGCGTGGTGAGAGGACCGGTGGAGTTGGACGATCACCGGCGAGGAGGCCCAGGAGTGGCTTGTGGTCAGTGATGAGGTCAAAAGTCCTGCCATAGAGGTATTCATGGAACCTCTTCACTCCAGCCACAAGTGCCAATGCCTCCTTGTCGAGCTGGCTGTAATTCCGTTCCGTCGGAGATAGTGTCCTGGAAAAGTAGGCGAGCGGTGCTTCTCTTCCATCTGGAAAACGGTGACTAAGGACAGCACCGATGCCAAAAGGTGAGGCGTCGCAGGCAAGGACCAGCGGCCTGGATTCACTGTACTGTACCAGCACACTGTCTGAAGAAAGGAGAGCCTTGACCGCGTTGAAGGCCGCCGTCTCCCGATGACCCCAGGCCCAAGGCGTCTTAGTGCTAAGGAGTCGGTGAAGAGGCTCAGCCACTGTGGCTTTGTGGGGCAGGAACATGTTATAAAAGTTCAGCAGCCCCAGGAATGCCTGCAACTCCGTTTTGTTCTTTGGGGTGGGGGCCTGCTGGATAGCGCGGATCTTGGATGTGGTTGGATGAAGACCGGAGGCATCGATAAGATAGCCCAGGAACTCTACCTGTGGAACGGCGATCTGGCACTTCTCCCTCTTTACCTTGAGCCCGGCCTCCTGGAACCTGGTCAGCACGGCACGGAGGCGCTCGAACAGCTGCTGGTGTGAGTCTGCAGACACCAAGACGTCATCAAAATATGGTACCACGCCCGGAAGCCCTTGCAGGAGACGCTCCATAAGGCTTTGGAAGATGCCAGGAGCCACACTCACCCCGAACTGCAACCGGCGGCAACGGAAAGCCCCCCGGTGGGTGACGATCGTCTGGGCTTCAGCAGTGGCATCATCGACTGGCAGTTGTTGATAGGCTTGGGCAAGGTCCAGCTTAGCGAAGACCTTACCCTCACCCAGGGAATGCAGCAGGTGTTGGACAACAGGAACCGGATAAGCGTGCTGCTGAAGTGCCTTGTTGATCGTGCACTTGTAGTCAGCGCAGATTCTCACCGACCCATCTGGCTTGACAGGCGTGACGATGGGGGTTTCCCACTTTGCGTGGTCAACCGGCTCCAAAACTCCTTGGGCGATCAGTTTGTCCAGTTGTTCATCCACCTTAGCCTTGAGAGCAAAGGGAACCCGGCGTGGCTTTAGCTTGATGGGGGCGACTTGTGGATCAAGGCTAAAGGAGATGGGCGTACCTGTATATTGGCCCAAGGTGCCGTCAAAAACCTCGGCAAAGTCTTTGACCAGACCCTCAGTCTCTGCGTTAGAGATGCAGTTGATGCCGGTGACTTCCAGGCCGAGGGCATCAAACCAGTCTAGCCCTAGGAGGCTTGGCCGCTGACCTTCGACCACCACCAACCGGAGCAGGCCCGAAAAATCCTTGAAGGCGATCCGGAACCGGCCAACGCCTACCACGGGAATGTCGTTTCCCTGGTAGTCTCTCAGGTGTACGCGGTGAGAGTCGAGTTGCCTTTTGGACACTCTGGGTACCAGTCTTTTGATGGTGCTCCATGACACGATGGACAGGGCAGACCCGGTGTCGATCTCCATGTCACATGGAGCTCCCTCAATGAGCACTGTGACGTTCAGCTTGCGTCGCGTAGGCGAGTCGGTTTGGCCAATCGTGGTTCCAGACGGGCAGCGGCAGTTGGTGAGAGCGAAACAACTTTCCTTGGCAGACTGGAGTGAAGACTTGGACTTGCGAATCGATGAAGGGGGGGTGTCAGACGGAGCCGATCGGCAGACCTTAGCGATGTGGCCCCTTCTGGAACACTTCCTACAGATGGCGTCTCTGAATCGACACTTGGCACGGGAATGGTTGCCTCCGCAGCCATCACATTCCGGTTGGCCCTTGGACTTCTGTTGGAACTTCCTGCGCTCCCGCTTTGTCTGGTGCACGTCATCGTCTTCACTGGAGGATGCCTCCTCACTGCTGGCCTTTTCATGATGCACCGGAACTGGCTCCCTAGCAAGACGCAGGCTGCTGGACTTGCGGATCTCCTGGGCGGAGCGTTCAGCAGCTTCTGAGGCCACAGCCTCCTCAATGGCTTTCTGTAGCGTGAGGTCTGGCTTGGCTAGGAGGCGCCGTTGCAGATGGATGTCCCGGACCCCGCAGACGATTCGATCCATCAGGGCATCGTCTAAGTCTCGGAACTCACAGTGCATTGCAGCCTGTCGCAGGGCGGTGGTGTAGTTGTTGATTGACTCCCCCTCTGCCTGGTTCCGGTGGTAGAACGCATGGCGGGCAGCAATCTTGGACGGCTTTGGTGCGTAGTGGTTGCGGAGCTTCTCTTGGATCGTGTCCCATGGTGTTGCCTGGACTGCTTCAGGCGCAACCAACGCTCGGGCCGTCTCAAACACCTCAGGCCCACAGAGGCTGAGGAATAGGCCCCGCTTCCGCTCCTGTGATACTTCTGTCAGCTCGTTGGCTTGGAGGTAGCAGTCGAACCGAGCGAGGTAGGAGTCCCATGATTCAGAGGCTGGCGCAAACGGCGGTAGAGGCACAAGTGAAGCCATGATTCCGATGCCGGCGTGAAGGGCGATGGATGGAACACAGTGCTCTAGCCAGA
Organism: Podarcis pityusensis; assembly: GCF_964106645.2. NCBI lineage: Eukaryota > Metazoa > Chordata > Lepidosauria > Squamata > Lacertidae > Podarcis > Podarcis pityusensis. Next base: position 111,033,658 of record NC_138029.1, read on the forward strand.
ACAGTCAGCTCTGAATTGGTTCTGCCCAGTGATTTCGCTCAGTGATTTCGCTCTGTGATTCAGCTCAGTGATTCAGCTCAGTTCAGAGGCTGGCCGCATCTGGCTGTGCTCTGATGTCCATCAATCCCATCCTCGTCGCCAGTGTTAGGTGGTGGGTTGACATAGCAGCCAGCACAGCGATTTCTTCAAGTAGCTCTTTATTATGGTAAGCTGGAATAGAACTAACTGCGAACAGCTCAGCCGGCCTGTATTTATAGGCAGCCGGCTGTCAACATTGTAACCACAACAGCCCAGAGTTCCCGCCTAAAATAACTGCCGCGGACCTGAGTGAAAACTATCTACAGACCTGAGTGAAAACTATATACAGTATCCCCCTGTTGGCCCAGGGTGAAACTACACTACATAACAGTTTCCGTGTGCTGCGCTGGTGCTGGCTTGCCAGCTGCAGCTTAGTCACGCTGGCCACGTGACCCGGATGCTGTCTTCGGACAAGCGCCGGCTCCCAGCCTCTTGAGCGAGATGAGCGCGCAACCCCAGAGTCGGTCACGACTGGACCTGTTGGTCAGGGGTACCTTTAACTTTACCAACCATGGCAAGAAATGAAGCACATATCTGCTCATCCTAAAGACAGGATTTGTACACACTTAACCTTTAGACTCACTTTTTGCAGACCCACACGCAGTGTGCCCCTTGGGGGCTGAAGAATATGGAATTGGCAGGTGGAGCAAAAAGACACAACAGCTTTCTGGAATTGAAAATTGGCCACAACTTTATTAAGTACAGGCGTAGGTAGGCTTTGGCTCAGGCACTGGGTGTGAATACGACACCAGGTTTTTGCATGGACAGGCGGAGTCTCCCCCAACCCCAGGTGACCCCCGAGCGGAATAATGACTCAAGACAATGTGTTATGGGATTAAAATTGGCCACAACTTTATTAAGTTTCAGATGTAGGGAGATCTTGGCTCAGGCATTGGGTGTTTATCCTTCCCAGTCCCCAGCCAGGGATCTGGGAGACATCAGGGTTATCCAGAATGTGTGGGGATTGGGCTGGCTCTGGAGAACATTTATTCAAGCAGAGAGCCCGCCCCCCGTTTCGCCACCGTCGCAGGGGAGAGCAATGACAACCTCTCGACGTATGGCCAATGCCTCCCCTCAAGACCCCTTTAACGGGGAACCCTGGGATCACCGCCGCAAGGGGGGCGTGGGTAACCGCTTCACGCCCCGCCCATTTAGGAAGACAGACTAAAGGATTCTGCCCAAGGCCTGAAACCACCAAAGTTGTGACATTTTGCTACAGGGAAGTCAAAACCTGCCAATGCGGGAAAATTCCTTTCCGGCCCTTCAACAGCGACCATGACGTAGCAGCGCCCGCGTACCTGTGGAGAAGAGGTTAACCTGCAAAAGGAGACTTCACTGAGGGAGGGCAGGGTGGGAGAAGCTCTGGAGCCAACGGATGCTTTGCAGGTAAGATTCATCTTCTGTTGTGTGGGCAGGGCGGTCCCTCCCCCTACCTGGCCAATCCCCTGGCAACACCTCCCCAGGCGGGATTGGGCGATAGGCTGAGGTAGGCGGAGACCTCCAGGTATCCAGCCTGGAGAGGGCAAAACAGCCCATACTACTGGGAGCCGCCCTGGGATCTGGGGGGCTGCGCACGACCACGCAAAAGGCGCCCCCTATTTGATGTGGGGAGCTGTCATTGCCTAATGGCTGAAATTTGAACAGGGCACTGCCTGGTTATGGGCCCCCCTGAGAGGCAGGTCAACTAAGCCGGCCCTCCCCTGGCAGCCATTGGAAGTTCTATGGCCTGTCTGCTTTCCATATGGCTTCAAGACAGAAACTCCCACTCAGACGCCTTTACCAGGGTTCCCTGAGATATCACATCTGCCTGAGGCCAGGGTGATGCTGGCCTCAAAGGCAGCCAGCTGAAATCCTCCAGCGGTGGACCAGAGGGGAGACTTCTTCACTCACGTCCATCACCGAGGCCCCGCCCCCACTATCTGCCCCAATTGGCTGGCTACAATTTGAATGTTGGCAGGCTATCCCACCATTCCCTGCAGTCCGGCTGAGGTCAAGTCCAATGGCCAGCCATGTAGTGAGGAGGCTGTTTTCCTCTGCCCAGGGGTCCTCATGCTGAGCTGCCACCATTGCCCACCCTGGAGTCGGCTAAGTGATTTTTCCATGGATGCTTTAGTTGAGGTTCCTGCATTGCAGGGGGCTGGACTAGATGGCATTTGGGGTCCCTTCCAACTCTACAATCCTGTGATTCTATGATTCCAGGCATTGGTCCATGCTTGTTGGTATCTGAGTGTGGTTTTTGTTTTTGTCCTGAGCTTTAGCCCCTGAAAACCTGCTCTTTAAAGCTGAACCAGAGCAAATGCCAATTCAAAAAAGGGCACTCGGACACGGAGCTTTAAATTGTGAGCCCTGCCTGGAAAGAGTGGAGGAAAGCTAAATGTGGATAAGCCCTTAATCTCAGTGCAAATGACCTGAACAATGTAAGTGATGTGCAGTTTATACAATTAAAGCCACCGGAACATTTCCCCATGACATGGTGGGACAAAGGGAAAACCTCTTGGACCCATGCCTAGAAGTTACGGACCCGAGCGAAGTGTGGACGAGCCCACACTCTGTTATCACAATGGGCATTTTTACAGCACTTTCCCTCCCAGTGACAACATACGCAACTGAATGATCTTTTTACCACTTTGTGTAGGGTGAAGACATGGCTGCATTCCACAACAAGCGAAGTTTAGTTGCCTGGCTTGTGTTTGTTGACTGCTCAGGGAGAAAAGTCAAAGGACAAATTTATAAGAGGTGTCATTGGCTGCTTTGACCGAGACCCTGAAAGGCTCCAGTTTTCATTTAGGGAATGACCGACTTTGTATCATATTTCGCTTTAAGTGAATGGGAGACAAGCATTGACAAAGAAGTCTGGCTGGTTTCAGACTTCACATCTGGCATTCACCACAGCCCAGGCAGTTTCTGTATAAAAGTTTGGCTTTACGTTGTTGTTTTAAATTTGGCTTAGAGTCTTACGGTCTTGTTGTTCAATGAACAGACTGAAGCTTTATGTCTTTCCAGGGCCCAGCTCTGTCAATTGTTAAATGGACAAATAAAGCCATTTGTTAAAAGATCGTTCTGAAATGTATAATCCCATACAGTACCAACAGGCACAGCCCAACATTGTATCTTGTTGCTTCCTTTCAACACCACGGATTGGTATGTGGGGTTCAGTCGTATAAAGGCAACAAGCTGTAGTTACGCGTCATAGACCTTGCCCATCCCCTAAAAACATTATTTCTGCAAACACCTATGCATACTGGGTAGCTGAGGAAGAGATTTTAGGCAGCTGTTCCCTACCAGGAAGTGACATATTGTAAGGGTTTGGAAAAAGTTCCGGATTTCTATTCTTACCAGGCTTTGTGCTAGATCCCAGAATTTGCTGTGATTATAGTCCCATGCTGAAATATCCACGAATAAATGAAACAGAATTATTGATGCAATGGTTCTCTGAAATCAGAGTAATGCTAGCTATGGTGGTGGTTCTGTTTGTTCTGAGTATTGTGTATTCACATAGTTCTTTTAAAAATCCCTTGGCCTTAAGGAACATATTTATTTACTTATTTTCTTATGTTTATGCCATGGAACCCAAGGCACTGTACATGTGGTTCCCAGGTGGTCTCCCAGCTGGGCACTGACCAGACACAGGAGGCTTACATGCAGCAAAGTGGTAGCCTTGTGGGTCTTCACAACGAATTCCATAGTCAGGGTGCCACTACAGAGAAGGCCGTGTGTCTTCAGAACGTACCTTGGAAATGGATGGCATCTTGGGAATTGACAGGACCTAAAAGGAGGAAACAGAGGGGAGGGGAAGAGGCTACTCATACTGGTAGCCAGTGTGGTCTCTTCCAGCTGTTGTGGGACTTTAGCTACTACCAGCATAGCTAATAGTCAGGGCTTATGTATGTTGTAGTCCAAGGAAGACGAAGATATAATGGGTACAATTTTGCATTCTCTAGAATCTTTTGTTTAGATTTCTGACATGTGCTTTACGTTGGGCTGGAGGTGGTCCATAAAATGCAGCTAGCACAGAACACAACCAGCATGGTACTATCTGGTACTTCTGCAGTATCCAATGTAACAGCTGTTCTGTGGAACTTGCACTGTCTGTCTATATGTTACTAGACCTAATTCAAGGTGTTGGCATTAACATGGCCAGCCCTGTATATCTTGGGACGTAGGTATATGATGGCAGAGGTGTAGGAAGGTCAGGTGGTAACCAGTGCAGAAAGTTTCTTGTCACCCCCCCCCATTGATTTTTTTTTTTTTGCCTGCAAAAATAGTTTTACGTTATTTCATATTTTCTTACAAAGGAATGTGGATTATGGGCCTCTGATAACAAGGAGGCGACTGTGGACAGATAGTTAAATCTAGAGGATGGATTGTGTTTTGGCACCACTGAACTGAAATTTCAGCCTTCATGACATATGAAAACGGCCACGTAAACAGTTATTTTCGTGGAGGAGGGTCAAGATATTAACTGATATGCACGAAATTTCAGATATAGCTATATAATCCCATGTGTAGTAAGATAAGACCTTTGGAGCAGGCATTTTCACACACAAAAAAGTTTTTTTATGAACCACCCTAGTAGGGCAGTACTTTTTCCTTGATAATTTGTCACCCCCCTCCATGATGGCACCCGGGGTGGCTCGCCCCCTGCCCCCCTTCCTACACCCCTGTAGGATGGAGACCCTTTCCCTCATAACAGCCTGCTCAGGTGGTGAGGTCAGGCAGGCGGGCGGGCAGGGGAATCTCCTTGCCCCACTGGCAGGTACAGCTCACTGCATGACAGGGCCTTCTCTGTAGCAGCACCCTGACTATGGAATTCCCTTCCTCTTGAGGCACAAACTGGTTAGGATTATAACATGGTTAGGATTCCACAGAGGAATGACGATGGACTTATTCTCCCAGGATTTTGTAGGATTTGATTCCTTTGAGTAGTACTCATCCACATTTTGCTCAGAGTAGGTCCACTGGCATTTAGCGCCTGCTAAGGGACGCGGGTGGTGCTGTGGGTTAAACCACAGAGCCTAGGACTTGCCGATCTCAGAAGGTCGCCGGTTCGAATCCCTGCGACAGGGTGAGCTCCCGTTGCTCGGTCCCTGCTCCTGTCAACCTAGCAGTTCGAAAGCACGCCAAAGTGCAAGTAGATAAATAGGTACTGCTCTGGAGGGAAGGTAAACGGCATTTCTGTGCGCTGCTCTGTTTCACCAGAAGCGGCTTAGTCATGCTGACCACATGACCCGGAAGCTGTACGCCGGCTCCCTCGGCCAATAAAGCGAGATGAGCACCGCAACCCCAGAGTCGTCTGCAACTGAACCTAACAGTCAGGGGTTACTTTACCTTTAAGAACATTATTGTTTAGACAAGCCTACCCAGATGCTTAGAAATGCTGATGTGAATTTTAATCTGCTTTAGCATTTTAACTTATTGTTTGTTTTAATGCATTGTAACCCCCCCCCCCCCATTTTATGGTTTTATCTTTTTGCAAACCTCTGAGGATTTTTTTTTGTAACAATCAAGCAGTGTATAAGTTTTATGAAATAAAATAAAAATACATACAAGTTAATGAACATTGCCAAATCAGTCCCATTCATTTCAGTAGGTCTACTCGAGTAAAACCGCTTTGAATAAAAATACAAACATCTAGAGGACTACATGTTACCTAGCCCTGTTCTAATGACGTATTGAGGTCATGGGTGCCGCCTTCTAAATAATACATTCTTTCCTTGTTTGTAAACCATTTGCAAAGTGTCTGGCATCCTCATAACTTGACTTTAGTGACACCCTAGCAAGAAATTCTTCTTTTTCTGTTATGTGGATTTGCACTTACTTGTCCTGCTCTGTCACCAGGCTGGCTAGAAACACAAGGTGGAATTAGGGTGGGAAGCGAGGTCACGTGTGTCTCCTGTGTTCAGGTGCTGGGGGGCTGAAATATCTGGGACTCGGAGTCACAACAGGAAGTGACTAGGAACAGGCAGAGTAGAAACAGAAAATGTGCCTTTGCTAGCAAAGCACGTCCTCCTTATTTCATTTGATCATCCCCTGTGAAGCTGATCTTTACGCAGTTATTTCAGCCACACTAAGCTAAACAGGACGACAGTACTCTAAGCGAGCCAGAGACTAAAATGAAACGAAACTGCCCCCACAAATTCTCCTCAAATTTCTCCTTTGTAATTTTCAAGTGTGAATAATCTCCAGGCCTTTAACATCTGCTGAATAGTCTTTCATTCTTCGATATCAGAATTTCAGCATTTGGCCCTGATCCATATTTGTTTGGAAGGAAGAGCCACTGAACTCTGCGGGACTTATTTACAAGTAAGCATACATATCCCACTGGGGCTTTAGATATTGTTAATGTTTTCCGTTGATTTCACTGGGGATTAATTATGACTAACGTTAGCTGTGATGGGGCTTTGATGTTTCAGTTGTTATTAATATGATAATTGCGTGTGCCGTGCTTCCATCACTGAAATGATGGATTCCATCACTGGAATAATGGACCAAAATTGTGTATTTTGAGCAGCAGTTCCACGCAAGACAAGATCGCAGAGTGGGGCAGGGTACACATTTTCTTTCTATGTATTCTATAATGTCTACAACTGGAATTTACAAGCTAGTGCCTATTTTTGACGGGATATTAAGGCAGAGCCAGTAGAACTTAGACAAATGAAAGAACCAAATTATTTATTTTTGCTGCTTTGATTTCCCACCCCAAGACTTTACAATAAATGGAAACACAGAAAAACTACAACTTGCAGAGAAATCGTTAGCTAATACTTGTTTAGTGCAGTTCCCAGTTCTGCCAAAATGAACAACGCCTCTAGTCTATGCCTCATGAACTGCCCAAATTGAGAAAATGTTAAAATACTATATTTTAAAATGATTTTTGTCAGAAAGATATGTCCTTAAGAGTGCATTTTTACCATAGAGGCAAGCCCCACTAGGTTCAATGGAGGCTGATTTCCGGCAATGGTGCAATGGACTTCAAACTAAGTCCTAGTAAGATGGTATTGTTCAGTACCTCAAAGGTTTGGATCATATAATCCAGCGAATGGAGTCTAGACTATTAGTACATAAACTGAACCCAATAGACCAGGGGTCAGCAACCTTTTTCAGTCATGGGCTGGTCCACCGTCCCTCAGACCTTGTGGTGGGCCGGACTATATTTTGGGGAAAAAAGAACAAATTCCTATGCCCCAGAAATAACCCAGAGATGCATTTTAAATAAAAGGACACAGTCTACTCAGGTAAAAACACGCTGATTCCTGGACCGTCCGCAGGCCGGATTGAGAAGGCGATTGGGCCGGATTCGGCCCCCGGGCCTTAGGTTGCCTACCCCTGCTCTAGACACATGAGAACTAGTTTATTATAGTACCACAATATGTGAGGTCTGCGCTGGTGGGTCCCCAGCACGAATCTCACCTCAGCCACAGTTCCTGCAGCCTCAGTCCCTGCTCCCCCATCTGCAAAATGGGGCTAATAATACTGACCTACCTTACAGGGCTGCTGCAGCAGGACTACTACCAGGATAAAACATGCAAAGCACTTAAAATGCACTATGCAAATGCTATGTGGTACTGATGTCTGAGAAACCAAATATCCCAAACCTTAAGCATGCAACAATTTCCCATGGGGATTTACTCCTTATTCGGGAAGCCGTGTGGACACTGCTTCCCATGAAATAACCCTCTAAAGCTCTTTAATTTATGCACAATACACAGTGATATACAGACCTGAATGTGTGATACAAACATTGCAGAATCGGTTATTATATCCCCTACATTAACAAAAATACCTTAAGTCTTTGTCGGTTGGAAGCGAGCCCTTTTAGCACTTACATCTTTCTCACTGCTGCCACCTAGAGGTAGTTGCCACTGCTTGTTAGCAGCTGGAACCAATTGCTGTTCGGAGCAGTACCGATTTTCTCAATAAATAACAATAATAATAAATATGTGTGTTGGGGCTATTGCTAACCATAAGAGCTTCTCAATAAATTATCACCTGATACTGAAGGTTTAACCAAGTCAGCACAGAAAGTGTGCCGGGAAGACATCAGAGACCCTTGCTATAAGAAGCCATAATTGTTGGAACCAACCATTGTTGGCTGGAATTGTTGGCTGATATCTTCACAATCCAGGGACGCCTGAACCCTCTGTTGGCTGTTCCTCCTCCTCCAGCTGAAATCTTGGATGCTCTGGCGCATAAAGTGGGTTTGGTAGATGTTGTAAGACCCAGACACAGGATTCTGCAGGCAGTAGATGACCTGCAAGAGATCGCAACACAAGGAAGGGAGAGTGAGCCAGAGGACAAACAGGAATCGGTCAACACTGGTGATAGCCCAGTATACCTGAAGGAGCATCTCCACCCCCATTATGCAGCCCGGACACTGAGGTCCAGCTCCGAGGGCCTTCTGGCGGTTCCCTCACTGCGAGAAGTGAGGTTACAGGGAAGCAGGCAGAGGGCCTTTTTGGTAGTGGCACCCGCCCTGTGGAACGCCCTCCCAGCAAATGACAAGGAAATGAACAACTATCTGACCTTTAGGAGACATCTGAAAGCAGCCCTGTTTAGGGATTTTTTTAAAAAAAAAATGTTTGCTGTTTTATTGTATTTTTAATATTTTGTTGGCAGCCGCCCAAAGTGGCTGGGGAAACCCAACCAGATGGGCAGTGTGTGTATATATGTATGTATGTATGTATATATGTACAGTGGTACCTCGCATTACAGACGCTTCAGCTTACAGACGCTTCAGCTTACAGACGCTTCAGCTTACAGACTCCGCTAACCCAGAAATAGTACCTCGGGTTAAGAACTTTGCTTCAGGATGAGAACAGAAATTGTGTGGCGGCAGCGGGAGGCCCCATTAGCTAAAGTGGTACCTCAGGTTAAGAACAGTTTCAGGTTAAGAACGGACCTCCAGAATGAATTAAGTTCTTAACCTGAGGTACCACTGTATTATCTATGCATAAAATGAAATGAAATGAAATGAAATGAAATGAAATGAAATGAATATAGCTGTTACCCAAGACAACTTTCACCAGATGTCTTTTTGTCTGGGAACTTTGGCTTTTTCTAGCTGGAGCTGCACCATATGGGTGAAAAAGAAACTTTGACTCTCTAACACCCTCCCATATTCCTCTGACGTATCCCGGTCCCTCATGCCCACCACAGCATCTTCTGTAGATGGCAACTTCCCCCACCCTTACCATGCATCCGATGCACATCAGGAGCACGACACAAAGCACAACGGCTGGGCCGAGGAGGAGAGGAAGAGCCCATTGTGGGAATTTATTTCCTGCTGGGTTGAAGAAAAGAGAAAGCATAAATAAAAAGTGTCTTTGAAGTAGCTGGAGATAAGGAATGTGCCTAGATATGACTGGGATACGCCCAGCAGTAGGCAAGGCCCGATGGCTGATTTCTGTTTGAATCCAGGGCTGTGCCTATGGAGAAAGCAAGACCTGCTTGGAGTGTGATGCTGGCAACCCCTCCATCATAGGCTCAGGTTGTATATAAGTGTAAATAAACCATATATCCTAAAGACACCACAGTCTCCGCTGTGCCTCGTTTCCAAAAGAAAACACTAACCCTGGGTAAGCACCTGGAACCCCTGGAATCTCACACCGCTCAGAGATTGGGGCAGCGTGTGACAATATTGTTGTTGTTTAGTCGTGTCCGACTCTTCATGACCCCATGGACCAGAGCACGCCAGGCACTCCTGTCTTCCACTGCCTCCCGCAGTTTGGACAAACTCATGCTGGTAGCTTTGAGAACACTGTCACTGTTTGACAATATACTTGAATGAAATAAACTTACCAGCAGTAGTGATAGCTGACTGAGACGTTGCTGCTGATGATTTTGTGGTAGACACACCATTGGCACCAGATGTTCCAGTGGGGGCAGTTCCAGCTGTTGAACAAATGTATTGCCATGTTAATTTCTGCTGTGCGTTCTGTTGTGCTCATTGAATGTGTTCCCCAGCTCTTCAACACGGTATCATCCTTGTTGTGCCTGCCAAGAAATGCTATTTCTGGCATGGTTGTGGTAGTAACACAACAGGAGGTCTTGTTTCTGGCCACAAAAGCAGTAGTAGCTTGGATGGTGAACAGGTGAAAACTTGCTTCCATATATGAAGCTTGAAATGGACGTGTTTGATCCATTTTATTTTGGCATATTTTTTAGGTACTCTTGTCTGAGGTATAGGATCATAAGAAAGAAATATTTAAGAAACAACAATTCTTACCTGTTGTTAGTGTAAGAGTGCTTGGCGTGGCTTCAGCAGATGGTGTTGTGGATTCCGACAGGGGAGTTGCTGATTTCGGCTCTGTTGTAGGAACACTGCCAAAGGTGGGTTGAACTTGAGAAATAAAAACAGTCATAGGAGTAGAAGAAATAGTAATAGTAATAGTAATAGTAATAGTAATAGTAATAGTAACAGTAGGGTAATCTGAATTAGTCATATACAGTGTAAAGTGATCTGCTTTGATTTTTCCTCATCCATTTCACCACTGTGTCCAGGCAGTGGCCCAGGGACTGCAAGTGTCTCCTGATTCAGATGTCTGGAGAAACAGACCTGTCATCAGCGTACTGATGGCACCTTGCCCCAAAACTCCTAATGACCACTCTCAATGGCTTCATGTAGCTATCAGATAGCACTGGAGATAAGGTCACCCCATAACACGGCTGCCAGAGGACAGAAAGAAACCCCAATGCTACAACTCTCTGGACTTGGTCCTGATGGTAGGCTTGGAACCACTGTAATACAGTGTCCCCTAATTCCCATTCCCTAGAACCGGTCCAGGAGTATACCATGGTCAATGGTATCAAAAGCCAACGAGGGATCAAGAAGCAGGAACAAGGTTGCACCTCCACTGTCCTACTCTCTGCAGAGGTTATCCATCAGGTCGACCAAAGCCGACTCAGTTCCATAGCTAGCCCTGAATCCATACTGGAATGCATCTAGATAATCTGTGTCATTCAAGGATGCCTGCAGCTACCCCACCATGGCTTTCTCCATCACCTTGGCAATGGACCAATAGCTAAAGGGCCCAGAGCTGGTTTCTTTAGGAGTGGTCACACCACTGCCTCTTTCAATGCAGCAAGGACCACCTCTTCACTCAGCGAAGCATTAACCACACTCTGGATCCAACCAGTCAGCCTGGCTCTGCTAAATTTGGTAAGCCAGGAGGGACAGGGGTCAAGGGAGCACATGGTCGGATGCACTGCCACCACCACTTAGCCCACATAAGGCAAAACTAATATTACAATACACCATTGATTGCAGTACTGGGTACTTCAATCAGAGCTGCAACAAATGGAGAGTCAACATCTCTCTGAAGTCGAGCAATTTTATCCTCAAAGTAGCCAGATAGTCACAGCAGGTCTTCAAGGGCTCCAGAGGTCCCTTCCTCACACTGGAAGTCAGTAGCCGCTGGACTGTCCGCCAGCCAGCTACTAGAGGACGCCATGCGAGCTGCAAAATGTGCCTTTTTCACAGCCCACACTGCCACATGGTAGACACTATTGTGTGTTCTTACCAGTGTTAGGTCAGCTTACAGCGTGACTTGTCCCACCTGCTCTCCAGTCTTCACCCAGCTTGTTTCACAGTCCGAAGCCCCTCAGATTACCAAAGAGCTGCTCAGGCTCCAAAACGCTGGAGGGATCATGTCAACTGTCCATTTCTACTCACCATATAAGAAGAGAAGGGCTTTGACAAGATCCCCAGCTTTCAGCTTTGGAAAATCCCCCAGAGCTTTCTGGAACACATCAGGTTCCATCAGTCTCCAAAGACAGGCAATCTGAACAGACCACCACCTTTTACAGGTGGGGATGCCACCATTAGTCCAAACTTAACCAGATAATGGTCCAACCATTAGTCCAAACTTAACCAGATAATGGTCCAACCATTAGTCCAAACTTAACCAGATAATGGTCCAACCATTAGTCCAAACTTAACCAGATAATGGTCCAACCATTAGTCCAAACTTGACCAGATAATGCTCCAACCATGACAAGGGAGTTTATTGCGCTCCCCTTATATTCACTGCATCCCTCCTACCACCTGGAGCTAGCCCAACAGCAGCCTCCGTTTTGGTGAGTCAAAACATCTTTCAGACACTAACACTTGAAGGATAGGTCATGAGCAAGCAAAGCAAAGTTATGTTGAATAAACAAAACAAACTCTAACCTGTTGTCAGCATTGAGGTACTTGTGCCTTGAGGAGAGGTTGCATCAGGTGTTGTGGTGGAGTCAGATGAGGGAGTTGCTGATCCCAATTCTGTTGTAGCAGAACGGCTAAGTACAGTTGATGATATAACGGTAGTGGTAGAGGCTTCAGGAGAGGTTCTTTCAGTCACTGTTGAGTCTAACCCTGTTGTAAAAGTACTACTCGTACTAGCTGCAGAGGTTTCAGGGTTGCTTGCTTCAGGTGTAGTGGTGGGCTCAGATTTGGGAGTTGTTGACTTCAACTTTGTTGTAGCAATACTACCAACTGCAGTTGTTGTTATGACGGTACTTGGGGATGTTTTAGAAGTGGTTGTTTCAGGTATTGTGGATTCAGATGGGGGAGTTGTGGACTCCAAAATTGTTGAAGCACCACTGCTAGCATCAGTTCTTCCTATTACTGTAACAGGGGCAGTTTCAAGCATTGTAGTAGATTCCAGTTTGGGAGTTGTGGACTCCATCTTCATTGTAGCTGTAGTACTATCTAAAATGGTCTGTGCAACTGTAGTTGGAGAGGTTTCAGGAATGGTAATTTCTGGAGTTGCAGTGGATTCAGATCTGAGACTTGTGGAGTCCATCATTGCTGTAGTAGTACTGCTTGCATCAGTTCTTGATAGGACTGTACCTGGAGAGGTTTCAGGGGTGGTAGTTTCTGGCGTTGTAGTAGATTCCAATTTGGGACTTATGGAGTCCACCTTTGTTGTAGTGATACTAATATCTGAAGTTGTAGGTATAACTGTAGTTCGGGAGGTTTTAGAACTGGTAGCTACTGGAATTACAATGGATTCAGATGTGGGACTTGTAGAGTTCATCGTTGCTGTAGTAGAACTACGTGCCTCAGTTGTTGATAAGACTGTAGTTGGGGAGGTTCTAAAAGTGGTGGTTTCAGGAATTGTAGTGGATTCAAATTTTAGAGTTGATGAAGCCAAATTGGTTGCAGCACTACTGTTAACTTCAGTTATCAGAATGACTGTAGTTGGGGTGGTTTCAGCAGTGGTGGCTTCTGGCATTGTAGTGGATACAGATTTGGGAGCTGTGTATTCCTCCTTTGTTGTAGGGGTACTTGTATCTAAAGTAGTTGGTGTAAGTGTAGCTGGAGAGGTTTCGGGCTTGGTAGTTTCTGGCACTGTAGTTGATTCAGTTGTGGGAGTTGTGGAATCCATTTTTGTTGTAGGGCTACTTGTATCTAAAGTCGTTGGTGCATGTGTAGTTGGAGAGGTTTCAGGCTTGGTAGTTTCTGGCATTGTAGTTGATTCAGTTGTGGGAGTTGTGGAGTCCATCGTTGTTGTAGGGCTATTAGTATCTAAAGTTGTTGTAGTAACTGTAGTTGGAGAGGCTTCGGGCTTGGTAGTTTCTGGCATTGTAGTTGATTCAGTTGTGGGAGTTGTGGAGTCCATCGTTGTTGTAGGACTACTAGTATCTAAAGTTGTTGTAGTAATTGTAGTTGGAGAAGTTTCGGGCTTGGTAGTTTCTGGCATTGTAGTTGATTCAGTTGTGGGAGTTGTGGAGTCCATTTTTGTTGTAGGGCTACTGGTATCTAAAGTTGTTGGTGCAAGTGTAGTTGGAGAGGTTTCGAGCTTGGTAGTTTCTAGAATTGTAGATGATTCAGTTGTGGGATGATTCAGTGTAGTTGGAGACGTGGAATCCATTTTTGTTGTAGGGCTACTTGTATCTAAGGTTGTTGGTGTAAGTGTAGTTGGAGAGGTTTCAGGCTTGGTAGTTTCTGGCATTGTAGTTGATTCAGTTGTGGGAGTTGTGGAATCCATTTTTGTTGTAGGGCTACTTGTATCTAAGGTTGTTGGTGTAAGTGTAGTTGGAGAGGTTTCAGGTTTGGTAGTTTCTGGCACTGTAGTTGATTCAGTTGTGGGAGTTGTGGAGTCCATCGTTGTTGTAGGGCTATTAGTATCTAAAGTTGTTGTAGTAACTGTAGTTGGAGAGGCTTCGGGCTTGGTAGTTTCTGGCATTGTAGTTGATTCAGTTGTGGGAGTTGTGGAGTCCATCGTTGTTGTAGCGCTAATATTATCTAAAGTTGTTGTAGTAACTGTAGTTAGAGAGGTTTCAGGCTTGGTGGTTTCTGGCATAGTAGTTGATTCAGTTGTGGGAGTTGTGGAGTCCATTTTTGTTGTAGGGCTACTTGTATCTAAAGTCGTTAGTGCAAGTGTAGTTGGAGAGGTTTCGGGCTTGGTAGTTTCTGGCATTGTAGTTGATTCAGTTGTGGGAGTTGTGGAGTCCATCATTGTTGTAGGGCTACTTGTATCTAAAGTCGTTAGTGCAAGTGTAGTTGGAGAGGTTTCGAGCTTGGTAGTTTCTGGCATTGTAGTTGATTCAGTTGTGGGAGTTGTGGAGTCCATTTTTGTTGTAGGGCTACTTGTATCTAAAGTCGTTAGTGCAAGTGTAGTTGGAGAGGTTTCGGGCTTGGTAGTTTCTGGCATTGTAGTTGATTCAGTTGTGGGAGTTGTGGAGTCCATCTTTGTTGTAGGGCTACTAGTATCTAAAGTTGTTGTTGGAGAGGTTTCGAGCTTGGTAGTTTCTGGCATTGTAGTTGATTCAGTTGTGGGAGTTGTGGAGTCCATTGTTGTTGTAGGGCTACTAGTATCTAAGGTTGTTGTAGTAACTGTAGTTGGAGAGGTTTCAGGCTTGGTAGTTTCTGGCATAGTAGTTGATTCAGTTGTGGGAGTAGTGAAGTCCATGTTTGTTGTAGGGCTACTTGTATCTAAAGTTGTTGTTGGAGAGGCTTCGTGCTTGGTAGTTTCTGGAATTGTAGTTGATTCAGTTGTGGGAGTTGTGGAGTCCATCGTTGTTGTAGGACTACTAGTATCTAAAGTTGTTGTAGTAATTGTAGTTGGAGAAGCTTCGGGCTTGGTAGTTTCTGGCATTGTAGTTGATTCAGTTGTGGGAGTTGTGGAGTCCATCTTTGTTGTAGGGCTACTGGTATCTAAAGTCGTTGGTGTAAGTGTAGTTGGAGAGGTTTCGAGCTTGGTAGTTTCTAGAATTGTAGATGATTCAGTTGTGGGATGATTCAGTGTAGTTGGAGACGTGGAGTCCATTTTTGTTGTAGGGCTACTAGTATCTAAAGTCGTTGATATAACTGCCGTTGGAGAGGTTTCAGGCTTGGTAGTTTCTGGCATTTTAGTTGATTCAGTTGTGGGAGTTGTGGAATCCATCGTTGTGGTAGCGCTTCTAGTATCTAAAGTTGTTGTAGTAACTGTAGTTGGAGAGGTTTCGGGCTTGGTAGTTTCTGGCACTGTAGTTGATTCAGTTGTGGGAGTTGTGGAATCCATTTTTGTTGTAGGGCTACTAGTATCTAAATTCGTTGATATAACTGTAGTTGGAGAGGTTTCAGGCTTGGTAGTTTCTGGCATTGTAGTTGATTCAGTTGTGGGAGTTGTGGAGTCCAACATTGTTGTAGCGCTACTATTATCTAAAGTTGTTGTAGTAACTGTAGTTGGAGAGGTTTCGGGCTTGGTAGTTTCTGGCATTGTAGTTGATTCAGTTGTGGGAGTTGTGGAGTCCATCTTTGTTGTAGCACTACTAGTATCTAAAGTTGTTGTAGTAACTGTAGTTGGAGAGGTTTCAGGCTTGGTAGTTTCTGGAAATGTTGTTGATTCTGTTGTGGGAGTTGTGGAGTCCATCGTTGTTGTAGGGCTACTAGTATCTAAGGTTGTTGCTGTAAGTGTAGTTGGAGAGGTTTCAGGCTTGATAGTTTTTGGCATTGTAGTTGATTCAGTTGTGGGAGTTGTGGAGTCCATGTTTGTTGTAGGGCTACTGGTATCTAAAGTCGTTGGTGCAAGTGTAGTTGGAGAGGTTTCGAGCTTGGTAGTTTCTAGAATTGTAGATGATTCAGTTGTGGGATGATTCAGTGTAGTTGGAGATGTGGTGTCCATTTTTGTTGTAGGGCTACTAGTATCTAAAGTCGTTGATATAACTGCAGTTGGAGAGGTTTCAGGCTTGGTAGTTTCTGGCATTGTAGTTGATTCAGTTGTGGGAGTTGTGGAATCCATCGTTGTGGTAGCGCTACTAGTATCTAAAGTTGTTGTAGTAACTGTAGTTGGAGAGGTTTCGGGCTTGGTAGTTTCTGGCACTGTAGTTGATTCAGTTGTGGGAGTTGTGGAGTCCATTTTTGTTGTAGGGCTACTAGTATCTAAAGTCGTTGGTGCAAGTGTAGTTGGAGAGGTTTTGATCTTGGTAGTTTCTAGAATTGTAGATGATTCAGTTGTGGGATGATTCAGTGTAGTTGGAGACGTGGAGTCCATTTTTGTTGTAGGGCTACTAGTATCTAAATTCGCTGATATAACTGTAGTTGGAGAGGTTTCAGGCTTGGTAGTTTCTGGCATTGTAGTTGATTCAGTTGTGGGAGTAGTGGAGTCCATCGTTGTGGTAGCGCTACTAGTATCTAAAGTTGTTGGTGCAAGTGTAGTTGGAGAGGTTTCGGGCTTGGTAGTTTCTGGCATTGTAGTTGATTCAGTTGTGGGAGTTGTGGAGTCCATCTTTGTTGTAGCGCTACTAGTATCTAAAGTTGTTGTAGTAACTGTAGTTGGAGAGGTTTCAGGCTTGGTAGTTTCTGGCATTGTAGTTGATTCAGTTGTGGGAGTTGTGGAGTCCATCGTTGTTGTAGCGCTACTATTATCTAAAGTTGTTGTAGTAACTGTAGTTGGAGAGGTTTCGGGCTTGGTAGTTTCAGGCATTGTAGTTGATTCTGTTGTGGGAGTTGTGGAGTCCATCTTTGTTGTAGGGCTACTAGTATCTAAAGTTGTTGTTGGAGAGGTTTCGAGCTTGGTAGTTTCTGGCATTGTAGTTGATTCAGTTGTGGGAGTTGTGGAGTCCATTGTTGTTGTAGGACTACTAGTATCTAAAGTTGTTGTAGTAACTGTAGTTGGAGAGGTTTCAGGCTTGGTAGTTTCTGGAAATGTTGTTGATTCAGTTGTGGGAGTTGTGGAGTCCATCGTTGTTGTAGGGCTACTTGTATCTAAGGTTGTTGGTGTAAGTGTAGTTGGAGAGGTTTCAGGCTTGGTAGTTTTTGGCATTGTAGTTGATTCAGTTGTGGGAGTTGTGGAGTCCATGTTTGTTGTAGTATCTAAAGTTGTTGTAGTAACTGAAGTTGGAGAGGTTTCAGGCTTGGTAGTTTCTGGTATC
Source organism: Podarcis pityusensis (assembly GCF_964106645.2). Taxonomy (NCBI): domain Eukaryota; kingdom Metazoa; phylum Chordata; class Lepidosauria; order Squamata; family Lacertidae; genus Podarcis; species Podarcis pityusensis. Next base: position 111,051,073 of record NC_138029.1, read on the forward strand.
ATAGTGGATTCAGATTTGGGGGTTGTTGGCTTAAAATTTCTACTAGTCAGTTCTGCTGTTGGTAATAGCCTATTAATGATATTGCCTATATTTATTCCTGTGAAGATGAATGATGTTTATAATCATTTTAAACAAATAGTATTATAGTTTCTGGGGTTTGATCTATTGCCTAGTTTATACTTTCCAGTCTATAGTAATCACATAATCTCCTTTTTTTGATAAAGATAAGGGATGTTATCTGGACCTGTTTCAATATCTCCCTTCTGACATCTTGTATAAATTCTGAATTGATATCTTGCCCAGTCACCTTATCCTTCAGAAGGGTACTTTCTACGGCACTGGAAGCACTTTCCCCAGTCAAGGATCTTAAGTGAACCAAAAGTAGCTCTGCACCTCCTGTTCCAAACCCTTCCCTTTTCGTTTCTGCAAAAGTAGTGGGGGCATAAAGTCAAGGGGCTGCTGGTCAGCCTCAGGATTCTCTTCCTTCTAATCTCCTCCCATCACTTGCCGCAACCTAAAAGCAGCAGTAGCTGCTGTCCTTTAGCTGACTCCGTCCAGCAATTACCACCACAAGTTATCAACACAAGAGGGGAACTTGGCATCAATGCATCATTGTCGAGTGTGTTGTATGCAGCTTCAAAAGGAAATTCCCATGACTCCTGAGGCTATTTCTCAGCAAAATCTCCCTGGGGAATGGGGAAGGAAGACTGCACAACACCCTGTATATTCTTTGAGCTAATGCCTACATTTATATGCACACTTTACCTGGTATATGTGCAGTTTTAGCAATGACAAACCTAGACAGCATCTTAAAAAGCAGAGACATCACCTTGCCAACAAAGGTCCGTATAGTAAAAGCTATGGTTTTCCCAGTAGTGATGTATGGAAGTGAGAGCTGGACCATAAAGAAGGCTGATTGCCGAAGAATTGATGCTTTTGAATTATGGTGCTGGAGGAGACTCTTGAGAGTCCCATGGACTGCAAGAAGATCAAACCTATCCATTCTGAAGGAAATCAGCCCTGAGTGCTCACTGGAAGGACAGATCGTGAAGCTGAGGCTCCAATCCTTTGGCCACCTCATGAGAAGAGAAGACTCCCTGGAAAAGACCCTGATGTTGGGAAAGATGGAGGGCACAAGGAGAAGGGGACAACAGAGGACGAGATGGTTGGACAGTGTTCTCGAAGCTACCAGCATGAGTTTGACCAAACTGCGGGAGGCAATGGAAGACAGAAGAGCCTGGCGTGCTCTGGTCCATGGGGTCACGAAGAGTCAGACATGACTAAACGACTAAACAACAACAACAACATGTGCATTTTTGTGCACAGGATATCTCTGGAGAACTGCATTGCAAAATTTGAAGCAGTGGGAATTTTGAAGAATGGCTGTGCTTCGGTTTGCATATTGTTTTGGGAAATGCAGATTAGGTGAGTTTGCTGTTAAAGGTGGGCTAAATTGAAGTTCTTCCCAGTCCTCAGCTCTACCTCTGAGACACTACTGGGGATAAAAGAAGGGTGTGTAGGGCCAGGAGAAAGCAGATTGAGAAGGCCAATACACATAAGAAAGAGATGAAAGGATGAAAAAGAAATAAAGGTTAAAGGACGAACACACCTCAGAGTAAATAACTTTGAATGAGAGATGAAAAAGGAAGCCTATGCAATCAAAAGCAGCTAAATAAAATAGAAATAATAGATAATTATATAGGGCCGAATATATAATGTATGACATATAAGAGAAATCTGAGTCAACAGTTTGATGCAACAGCAAAAAAAGCTTATGCGATTCTAGGCTGCATCAACAGAAGTCTGGTGTCCAGATCAAGGGAAGTAATAGTACCACTCTATTCTGCCTTGGTCAGACCACACCTGGAATACTATGTCCAGTTCCGGGCACCACAATTTAAGAAGGATGTTGACAAGTGGGAACGTGTGCAGAGGAGGGCAACCAAGATGATCAAGGGTCTGGAAACTAAGCCTTACGGGGAACGCTTGAAGGAGCTGGGTATGTTTAGCCTGGAAAAGAGGAGACTGAGAGGAGATAGGATAGCTGTCTTCCAATATCTTAAGGGCTGTCACATGATGTAGGATGGAGCAAGCTTGTTTTCTTCTGCTCTGGAAGGTAGGACTCAAACCAATGGCTTCAAGTTACAAGAAAGGTGGTTCCGAATAAACATTAGGAGGATTTTTCTGATGGTGAAAGCTATTCAACTGTGGAACATTCCACCTTGTAAGCTGGTGGACTTCTTTTCAATGGATATTTTTAAACAGAGATGGGGTGTCCATCTGTCAGAGATTCTTTAGCTACGATCCTTGCATTGCAGGAGGTTGGACCAGTTGACCCTTGTGTGTGTGGGGGGGGGTCCCCTTCCAACTCTCCAACTCTCCAATTCTATTATTCTATATTTTTTACATGATTGACAAGTCAAACTATGGGCTCACCAGAGGTTTATAGCCATCGACTTTTTTATAGGTCAGAGGAATGCTCACATTAGAATCTTAAAAGCTTCGAGAAAAGTCCACCATACACGGTAGAGAGCCATAGAGAACCCATGATCAATCCAGCTTCTCTTTCCCAGCAGGCCCAGACCAGCAGTACAAATAGTTTAAGGGTCGCCCAACAGCTTCCATCCAATGAAGCTGCTAGTTGGAAGATTGAGGGCAGAGAAAAGAAAGGACTTCTTCACACAACAGTTAAACCATGGGAGTCCCTCCCACACAATGCTGTGAGGGCCAACAACTTTTTTTAAAGGGTTAGATAAATTTAAGGAATTATAAAGCTATCGACACCTACTAGCCACAGTTGCTATGTTCTGCCCTGGCCCTCCTAAGCCAAGGAAGCCACATGTTTGATAGCTACCTCTTTACTGGCAAGAAAAGCACTTATAGCAGCTTCCACTGTGTTCTGGATGTGTACACACACTTCTAGCCTCAAGGCAGCTGTCCACAGTTCTGGGAACTACAGAGCAGTTGCAACAACAGGGAGACCCTGCCCCACTGCTAGCTTAAAAGGGAAAGGTAAAGGGACCCCTGACCATTAGGTCCAGTCGTGACCGACTCTGGGGTTGCGGTGCTCATCTCGCTTTATTGGCCGAGGGAGCCGGTGTACAGCTTCCGGGTCATGTGGCCAGCATGACTAAGCTGCTTCTGGCGAACCATAGCAGCACATGGAAATGCCGTTTACCTTCCCACTGGAGTGGTACCTATTTATCTACTTGCACTTTGATGTGCTTTTGAACTGCTAGGTTGGCAGGAGCAGGGACTGAGCAACAGGAGCTCACCCCGTCACAGGGATTCAAACTGCCAACCTTCTGATCGGCAAGTCCTAGGCTCTGTGGTTTAACCCACAGCGCCACCCGCGTCCCACTGCTGGCTTATATACCCTTTTATGATGGGTTGTGCGCCCACAAGCTGAGACTTCTCCTGCACGGATACCACCACTGCTTTTCCCACTTGATGCTCCTCTTGGTTCTAGGAGTCAGTGGGGCAGGGGAAGGTGGGAAGTCTACTGCCCCGTCTGTCAGCTGAAAAGCCTCTTCTTCTTCTGCCACATCTGGCTCACCTTCCTTCATCTCGGATTGCCCTGACTCTCCCTCCTCCCCTGGCTCCTGCCTTGCGGACAGTGCCCAACCCCATGATTCACTGATCCCCTCTCCTGGGTCCTTCTCTGTCCGGGGGCTGCCAGGGCAACAGGTTTATCAACAGGGAGACTCAGAGACTCAAAGTCTAGTCAGCTATTTTACTTAGGAAATTAGTAGACAACAGAGATCACTTTTAAAACCAAGAATGCAACACAGAAATGATAGGTCCCAGATAAGGCAGGGGGAGAAATTTGATTCAGATTGCCATATCTATCAAGTCTGCATTTCCTGAAACAATATGAAAACTGTAATACAGTCATCCTTTGAAATTCACACTTATCTGAATTTTGCAATCCAGTTCTTCATACAACCTGTGCTTACAAAAGTGCATATATTATGGGGAAAGTGTGTAAAAATGAATTACACGCACAAATGCATTATATTAGGGGAAATTGCTAGCAGAAATGTGTGCATTAGTCAAAAACTGCGTACTAGAAAAGCACACTAGAATGCTGATGAATTTTCAAACGGCTTTTAAAAATATATATTGCAAATTGCTGCAGAAATATGGAGAACCAAACGTAATGTTTGAAAAATCAGAACTGCAATTCACAGTCCCTTGCACCCTTAGCCCAGAATCATGGTAGTGGTGGGGAACAAAACACCTTACCTCCTTCCGCCACATGCATGCTCAGAGCAAATATAATCCACAATGCAACCCTGGATGCTTTTTGTATTCCGTTCATTGTGCTTGCTGCAGCTGGATGCCAAGTGCTTTGAGAACACTCCTCTGCCTTATATAGCTTCTGAAGCACTTGAAGCATGCCTCATTTGGGGCTTACAGGTGTTGCTCCAAAGCTGTAACATCGCCTTTTGATCAGAAGGTGTGGCCTGCTGAGCTCATGTCATGTATTTTTGGGCCTAATGAAGTGTACACAAAAGACTGGGCTGGGAAAGAACGATTAATATACCTTGGATTGTTTATCTGCCTCATCACAGGCCCTGTATCTGATTATTTTTAGACATGTTGTCCTTGGCAATCAATTGAGGGGAAGTTGATTTAGTGACTTTCATGAGTCCTAAATGATGGGGCAAGAGCTCTTGCCAATATTGAACATTGTCTACATAAGTAGGCTTTGAAAGGTGGTAACAGAGGGTGGTTTGTAGCAGAAGTCAGAGGGGTGGAGGACTGGATGTGGCAGGTGCAAGGTATTAAAGCGGTGATTGGGTGGAGGGGTGCACCAATGAAAAGAGGATGGAGGAATGGTGAAGGTTACATGTCCTATATACATTATATGAGCCTGTGTGATATTTGAGATCATTATAACCTTCTTGTTGTCCTCACGTGAGGGTCCTGTGGATGGCAACTTGTCAGGGACCTTGAGGAGGAGGACTGCGCTGAGGAAGAATGGTGGGAGCCACCCCCTCCCCCTCATCCTGAATCTTCTAAGGAGCAGGACAGTATAGATTTGGAACAGTGGTTTGCAGAGGGGCATAGTTCAGAAGGCAGAAGCTGGGAAATACTGGATGGGGAACAGCTAGGAGAAGAAACACTGGAAGAGAGAGGGTGAACAGATTCACAGTCTCTGGATGGCTCTCACCCCCTTACCCAAAGACACAGAGAGCTCAGAAACTGTTAGAACAGAAAGTGCAGAGGGTACAAGCTCAGATTACAAGATGTGGGAGTGATGTAGATTAATAGGGATGGAGGGAGGAGTGACTCTTAATTGGGAGCACCACCATTCTGCAAAGACATGTTCTTTTGTCTCTTGCTGTGATTATTAAAGAACCTAACTGGTAAGACGTTTCTTTCATTTGATCTTCTTATTTACTGCTGGGGGGGGGGAGCTGATTCCCCGAAGCCTGACACAACTGGGGAGAGGGCCTTGGGGGGGTTACACCCCAACAGTAGAACACCCTCCTAAGAGTGATCCACCTAGCACCTTCCTTGTTATCTTTCCACAGATGGCGCCAGAGAGGGGGGCACACACAAGATTTCACAGTGCAGACTCTGTGTTGACGCTGCTCAGCCTTTACATACCTTGTATCGCAGAAAAGGCCTCTAGTCTCCAGTGAAAATCTCAGCTCAAGCATCCATGACAGACGGCCATCCAAGCTCTGCTCTGAAGCCTCCAAGGAAGGAGAGTCCGTCACGTTCCATTGCTGAACAGCTCTTACTGTCAGAAAGTTCTTCCTAATGTTCAGTTGGACTCTCCTTTCTTGTAACTTGACTCCAATGTTTTATGAAGGGTTAGTTCGATGTTCTATTTTACTCTTAGATTTTATGACTAGTAACAGTTCTGTACTCTTATTCTTAGCATCTGTTGTGAAACCGGTGTGTGAGTGGTTCTTTGTACTGTACCCAGGACAATTACAAAGTGAACTTCTTTGTCCTGAGGGAATTTATGACCAGATTCACATACATTAACCCAGAGTATAGCTTGCGATGTCTGCACTATTGTACCAGCTCACACTTGCTTTGTTTCTCCTTTCCAGGAGTTTTCGATCAGTACAGGTCAGCAGTTAGGCCATGGTTTGGCTCAGTATGCTATCCGAACCATGGGTTGTGGTTAATGTCCCTCCTCTTTCACCAGGGCCTCTAACTATCAGCTGGACCTTGGTTAAGGAGCAAAGACTTTAATCGTGATCCCAACTTTGAATAACATGCTAAGCCAAACTTGGTTTAGCTGCCATCGCACACAGAGCTAAAAAGCCCAGGCAGGGGGAAAGTGGCTGTAATCGCCTCCCTGAGAACCAGCACATTCTTACTGAACCATGGTTGAGCTTATCATGACATGCAAACATTGTCAATGAGTCCTGATAGAAGTAGAGAGAAAGGAGGTCCTTCCTACTGAGATCTTGTCCAACAGGTCTGCTCACCTTCCCCGGTGGGCGGTGTTGCGGCTGAGCATCTGGGACTTCTCAGTGATCCAGCTGGGGGGAAGACGGATGCTGCCCTCATTGCACTGACTCCCAGCTGTGTCACATGCCTGGTTGTCCAATCAGCTGGGGGCTTGGATGCAGGCTGTTTTAACCACTGCATGGCTGGAGGGCTTCCTCCAGTCGCCTCCTTGCTGGATCTCCCAGCCCACCCGCCCTGCTTTTATGCGTTGCTATAACAGCAACTTTGCTATGGACCGCCATATTGGCTGCCATATTGGTGGGGCCGGGTAGGAATTTTTCCACTAGACAGATTGGCACCAGCCATTTGATTTTTGCCTACCTTGTAGCAATCATCACAACTTTGTAAGCTTGGGCATTGGGAAAGCGTTTAATGGAGGGAAGGTTGTACCCCTCCTCAATAAGAGGCCTACCCCTCCTCAATAAGAGTATCCTGTTAAAGGGATCAGGGTGTGTGGCTCCTGTCCGTAGCTTGGATGTGGGCTAGGGCCATGCCACAAACCCAACGGGGACCCTGCAGGGTGCCCCTATTTGACATATAGAATCATAGAATCATAGAGTTGGAAGAGACCACAAGGGCCATCGAGTCCAACCCCCTGCCAAGCAGGAAACACCATCAGAGCACTCCTGACATATGGTTGTCAAGCCTCTGCTTAAAGACCTCCAAAGAAGGAGACTCCACCACACTCCTTGGCAGCAAATTCCACTGTCGAACAGCTCTTACTGTCAGGAAGTTCTTCCTAATGTTTAGGTGGAATCTTCTTTCTTGTAGTTTGGATCCATTGCTCCGTGTCCGCTTCTCTGGAGCAGCAGAAAACAACCTTTCTCCCTCCTCTATGTGACATCCTTTTATATATTTGAACATGGCTATCATATCACCCCTTAACCTCCTCTTCTCCAGGCTAAACATGCCCAGCTCCCTTAGCCGTTCCTCATAAGGCATCGTTTCCAGGCCTTTGACCATTTTGGTTGCCCTCCTCTGGACACGTTCCAGTTTGTCAATGTCCTTCTTGAACTGTGGTGCCCAGAACTGGACACAGTACTCCAGGTGAGGTCTGACCAGAGCAGAATACAGTGGCACTATTACTTCCCTTGATCTAGATGCTATACTCCTATTGATGCAGCCCAGAATTGCATTGGCTTTTTTAGCTGCCGCGTCACACTGTTGGCTCATGTCAAGTTTGTGGTCAACCAAGACTCCTAGATCCTTTTCACATGTACTGCTCTCAAGCCAGGTGTCCCCCATCTTGTATTTGTGCCTCTCATTTTTTTTGCCCAAGTGCAATACTTTACATTTCTCCCTGTTAAAATTCATCTTGTTTGTTTTGGCCCAGTTCTCTAATCTGTCAAGGTCGTTTTGAAGTGTGATCCTGTCCTCTGGGGTGTTAGCCACCCCTCCCAATTTGGTGTCATCTGCAAATTTGATCAGGATGCCCTTGAGTCCATCATCCAAGTCGTTGATAAAGATGTTGAATAAGACCGGGCCCAAGACAGAACCCTGTGGCACCCCACTAGTCACTCTTCTCCAGGATGAAGAGGAACCATTGATGAGCACCCTTTGGGTTCGGTCAGTCAGCCAGTTACAAATCCACTGGGTGGTAGCATAGTCAAGACCACATTTTACCAGCTTCTTTACAAGAATATCATGAGGCACCTTGTCAAATGCCTTGCTGAAATCAAGGTAGGCTACATCCACTGCGTTCCCTTCATCTACCAGGCTTGATATTCTGTCAAAAAACGAGATCAGGTTAGTCTGACATGACTTATTTTTCAGAAATCCATGCTGACTATTGGTATCACAGCATTCCTTTCTAGGTGCTCACAGACTGTTTGCTTAATCATCTGCTCCAGAATCTTCCCTGGTATTGATGTCAGACTGACTGGGCGGTAATTATTTGGGTCCTCTCTTTCCCCCTTTTTGAAAATAGGGACAACATTTGCCCTCCTCCAGTCTGCCGGGACTTCGCCCGTTCTCCAGGAATTCTCAAAGATGACTGCCAGTGGTTCTGAGATCACATCTGCCAGTTCTTTTAATACTCTTGGATGCAGTTCATCTGGCCCTGGAGACTTGAATACATCTAAACTAGACAAGTATTCTTGTACTATCTCCTTAGTTATTCTGGGCTGTGTTTCCTTTGCTGAATCATTTGCTCCAAATTCTTCAGGTCGGGCATTGTTTTCTTTATCGGAGAAGACTGAGGCAAAGAAGGCATTGAGGAGTTCAGCTCTTTCTGTGTCCCCTGTTTGCATTTCACCATCTTCTCCTCTGAGTGACCCCACTGTTTCTTTGTTCTTCCTTTTGCTACTGACATACCCATAAAAGCCTTTTTTGTTGCTTTTAACCTCTCTAGCAAGCCTGAGTTCATTCTGCGCTTTAGCTTTTCTGACTTTGTGTCTACACGTGCTGGCTATTTGTTTGAATTCCTCTTTGGTGGTTCCCCCCCTTTTCCATTTTTTGTACACATCCTTTTTAAATCTTAACTCAGTTAAAAGTTCTTTAGATAGCCACCCTGGCTTCTTTAGGCACCTTCCATGTTTCTGTCTCATTGGTATTGCCTGACGTTGTGCTTTTAGTATCTCCCTCTTAACAAACTCCCAGCCATCATGAACTCCCTTTCCTTTTAGTATTACTGTCCATGGGATCTCACCCAGCACTTCCCTAGGTTTTATGAAGTCAGCTTTCTTAAAGTCAAGAAATTGAGTCCTAGTATGCTTGGCTGCTCCTTTCTGCTGTATAGTAAACTTCAGAAGAGCATGATCACTCGCGCCTAATGATCCTTCCACTTCTACCCCACTAACCAGGTCATCAACATTGGTTAGGACCAGATCTAAAATGGCTGTTCCTCTTGTTGCTTCTCCCACTTTCTGGACAATGAAGTTGTCTGCAAGGCCAGTGAGGAATTTGTTTGACCTTATGCTCTTGGCTGAGTTTGACATCCAACAAATATCCGGGTAATTGAAGTCCCCCATTACTACTATCTCCCTTCCTTTTGCATGCTTGGCCATCTGTTCCAGGAAGGCATCATCTATGTCCTCCGTTTGGCTTGGGGATCTATAGTAAACTCCCACAATGAGGTCACTGTTATTCTTCTCTCCCTTAATTTTGACCCAAATGCTCTCACTTTGGCTTTGAGGTTCTAAATCTTGGATCTCTTCACAGGTATACACATCCCTGACATATAACGCCACTCCTCCTCCTTTCTTGTCTGGTCTGTTTCTCTGAAATAGATTGTATCCCCCCATTATTACATTCCAATCGTGGGACTTATCCCACCAGGTTTCAGTGATGCCTATTATGTCATATTTAGTTTGCTGTACCAAGAGCTCAAGCTCATCTTGTTTATTTCCCATGCTTTGCGCATGGGCAGCCCTGTTTAGGGAAGCTTTTAATATTTGATGAATTATTGTATTTTAATGTTTTGCTAGAAGCCAACCAGAGTGGCTGGGGAAACCCAGCCAGATGGGTGGGGTATAAATAATAAATTATTACTACTACTACTGCAGATGGGCAGGAGTCAGGGTATAGCCTGGTTTCACCCAGTGCCTAGGTCAAACCGCTCACATCTGTAACCAATAAAGTTGTGGCCTAATTTATCCCATAAACCTAAATATTCATGGCTGTGTGTTTACTGTGGAGCCTGGGGCCTTGGCGCACATCTCTGAAAGCAGCCCTGGGAGCTATAAAGACTCTAGAGGGGAGTAACCAGAATCTGGTGACAGATTCTAAACAAGCAAAATATTGCTGTCCCAACTCATTACTTGTTTTTAAAAATAATGGGTACCCAAAACAAGTTTTACTTAATCATAAAATGGTAGATTCCAGTGACACACTCACCCAAATAAATTATTCTCTCTGCCCAACACTCCCAGTGCACTGGCCAGAAATGTAAACTGAAACCAATTTCAGGAAGACAACTAACAGTAGGCCCAAACTGAAATTAAGGTGCTTAAGAAAGCTGCTGACTGAAGACCAATTTTCTTCATTTGTTTATTTTAGACAATTATAGATTGTTCATTAAAAGACTGAAGTAGGCTAAAGCAGAGGTTAGGAACCTGAAGTTCTCTAGGCGTTGCTGGATAGTAGCTCCCAACATCCCTGAACATTGGCTCTCCTTCTGCCTGTCAGCTGTTGTGATACTGGTGAAAGGAGGTCAGGTAAGCGTTGCCTCCTTGCCCTACCACACGAATCCTGGACCCACGCATTTCAGCTATACCCATTTCATTGACAGTCAACCCATTACCTTCGTAAATTGTGATTCCTCAAACACTGTCAAGTTTGGCTTCTCCCGGTTAAAAAAAACCTCCCTCCGCAAGAATTCTTACAAACATAGATAACCTTTACAGTAAAACTAGCTGACACTGCTGCACACCGCCCCATTCTCTGAGGGGTGCAAGTTTCCAGGGGTTCCAGGTGCTGACCCAGGGTTCGTGTGCCCTTTTGGAGACTGTGGTGTCTTTATGATATGTGGCATATTTACACAGGTATACAACCTGAGCATACAAACAGAGGGGTTTGCAGCATCAGCACCCCAAAGGGTCTTCTCCCATAGCTGTAGCCTTGAATCCAGAGAGAAATCAAACATCTGACCCTCTTTCCAGAATACTTCTAGTTCACATCTCAGCCACCTTTCAAATCTAAACTCTGGCTTTGTCCTTCTAACTATCTCTGAGTTGTCATATTGCACAGATCCCCCTTCCCTTCCCTTCCCTAATGGCCCATTGCCCAGGTGATCACCTCATTAGGAAGCTAAGCCTGGCTTATATTTTAACACTTGCTGGGGTTAGTGGGGTCTGGCACCTGAACTCACATGACAATACATTCGCTCCCTATTTGTTCCCCATTTGTTGTTATTTTTGTTTACACAACTTGTTACAATGGTGGGTGTGTTCTGTATCAGCACAATAGCATGGGAGAGGAGTTAGTGGGATTTAACCCTTTGCCACTCATTCACTGTGGTCCTCATCCAGATCCCCTTTCGCATACCTGCATTTTACATGCCAGGAGGGGGAGGGAATCCCATTTGATTCAAAGGGGTGTTCCCCCCCCCTATGTATATTGCAAGTATTGGAGAGGGTGGGAAACAAAGTGAATCAGAACCACAGTGGGGGGAGGCAAAGGGTTGAAGCTCACTACATCCCATGGAGCTGATCCTAATCTCTTTTTCCGCTGTGGTGGCAATTTGTATAAAATAAGGGCTCAGATCAGTAGCTAATTTATCATCTACTTTGGCACTTAAAGGAGCCCTGACCATTAGGTCCAGTCGTGGCCGACTCTGGGGTTGCGGCGCTCATCTTGCTTTATTGGCCGAGAGAGCCGGCGTACAGCTTCAGGGTCATGTGGCCAGCATGACAAAGCTGCTTCTGGCGAACCAGAGAAGCACATGGAAATGCCGTTTACCTTCCCGCCGGAGCGGCACCTATTTATCTACTTGCACTTTGACGTGCTTTTGAACTGCTAGGTTGGCAGGAGCAGGGACAGAGCAATGGGGCTCACCCCATTGCGGGGATTCGAACCGCCGATCTTCTGATCGGCAAGTCCTAAGCTCTGTGGTTTAACCCACAGCGCCACCCGCGTCTTAGGTGGCTTCAAAAGTGTTATACATATTCATTGAGGGGAGGCTATTTTCTTATAATGGCTATAAGCTCATAAGAAAATAATGGATCCTCCATGTTCAGGAACAGTATGCTGCCAAATACTAACTGATGGGACATGGGTTCGGCAACTGAATTCTGATATACGCAACCCTATGTATGGTTTATTCATATTCCAGACAGTGACTTGAAACATCCCCTTTTCAACTTCTCCTGTTCTCCAGGGACTTTCTATGGACTGCATTTTGCCCTCCAAACAATCCATGGACTATTGTATACTCAAAGAACAGCCGTTCAATCAAAGTTCATTTCAAGCTAAGGTTGAATTAAAGGCCAGGCACGTCCTCGTCATTAAATCCCACTGACAATCACTTTAGCGCTTGCCTGTGTCTCTGGTACATTTAGATAAAGCCCTTTATTCCCTCCCTTTGTTTCCTTTTCTAGCCATTGCATGACACCAACAAAAGGTGCGTTCCATAATATGGTAGCTGTGTTTGGTTTGATTTAGATATTGTTCTCTTTGCTTAACCTGTTTTAATGTCTTTCTGCAGCTGTTTGTGGTATTAGTTCCATCGCTTCTGTGGTGGTGCTGATGTTACATAAATCCAATCTGTCCTCTTGGCTTTCATGCTGGGCTGGGTTCAATGTTCTTGCATTAGTTCACAAAGCCTGAAACACGTTCAAAGTCCCTTGAGGGATGTCAGATTCCTTATGCTCCACCTCAGATGCTGAGATCTTCCGATGGAGCACTTTTGGTGGTCCCACACGGCCCTGAAGTTTGACTGGCCTTTACCAGGAACTAGAGATGCAGAGATTTCCCATTCAGCCCTGTAGTCCTCACATGCATCAATGTTTCTGCTCTGCTGTAGTTCGCCTTCTGCCAAAATCCGCCTCATTCATCTCTGTGCCCACTGTGGCGAAATTACTTAGCCCATGTAACTCACATGATTTGCACAAATAATTACATTAGCGTCAAGAGATTCCATTCCATTGATTTCAATGCAAAGGAAACACAAAGCAAATGGTGTGTATATGAAACATTAATCAATTACACACCGTTTGTAGACTCGAAGCAACAACAGCAAATATTGCTCATATTTGATGGATTGATTTCTGTTCTAGACATCGGACGTATAAGCGAATATTGGCAATTTCTACTTCCTTACCTATTGGAATTCTTCAACATCTGCTCAAGAGATCAAGCTATTGGTATGACAGACTCTGCCTTATGGAACAGAGGTTTGGCCAGAATCATCCCTGCTCTCAGACTTTTAAAAGAACATGCATTGTTCATATAGAGCTTTTAAACCTGAGATACTTTGCCAACTAGCGTTTATTGATGTGTTTGGCCTTTTTGTTGTTTTAACTGTTGTAAACCAGGGCAAGAATGAGATGGCAAGAATAAATATTGACATCCTGGGCATCAGTGAACTAAAATGGACGGGAATGGGCGAATTCAGTTCGGATGACCATCATATCTACTACTGTAGGCAAGAAACCCGTAAAAGAAATGGAGTGGCCCTCATAGTCAACAAAAGAGTGGCAAAAGCTGTACTGGGATGCAATCTCAAAAATGATAGAATGATCTCGATACGAATCCAAGGCAGACCTTTTAACATCACAGTAATCCAAGTTTATGCACCAACTACTGGTGCTGAAGAAACTGAAATTGACCAATTCTATGAAGACTTACAAGACCTTATAGAAGTGACACCATAGAAGGATGTTCTTCTCATTATAGGGGATTGGAATGCTAAAGTAGGGAATCAAGAGATAAAAGGAACAACTGGCAAGTTTGGCCTTGGAGATCAAAACGAAGCAGGGCAAAGGCTAATAGAGTTCTGTCAAGAGAACAAGCTGGTCATCACAAACACGCTTTTCCAACAACACAAGAGACGACTCTACACATGGACATCACCAGATGGGCAACATCGAAAGCAGATTGATTATATTCTCTGGAGCCAAAGATGGAGAAGCTCTATACAGTCAGCAAAAACAAGACCTGGAGCCGACTGTGGCTCAGATCATCAGCTTCTTATAGCAAAATTCAAGCTTAAACTGAAGAAAGTAGGAAAAACCACTGGGCCGGTAAGATACAATCTAAACCAAACCCTTATGAATACACAGTGGAAGTGAGGAACAGGTTTAAGGATTTAGATTTGCTGAACAGAGTGCCTGAAGAACTATGGGTGGAGGCTCGCAACATTATACAGGAGGCAGCAACGAAAACCATCCCAATGAAAAAGAAATGCAAGAAAGCAAAGTGGCTGTCCAACGAGGCCTTACAAATAGCGGGGGAGAGAAGGCAAGCAAAATGCGAGGGAGATAGTGAAAGATACAGGAAATTGAATGCAGATTTCCAAAGAATAGCAAGGAGAGACAAGAAGGCCTTCTTAAACGAGCAATGCAAAGAAATAGAGGAAAACAACAGAATGGGAAGAACCAGAGATCTGTTCAAGAAAATCGGAAATATGAAAGGAACATTTCGTACAAAGATTACCACAATAAAGGACAAAAGTGGTAAGGACCTAACAGAAGCAGAAGACATCAAGAAGAGGTGGCAAGAATGCACAGAGGAATTACACCAGAAAGATGTGGATGTCCCATACACCCCAGATAGTGTGACTGATGACCTTGAGCCAGACATCCTGGAGAGTGAAGTCAAATGGGACTTAGAAAGCACTGCTAATAACAAGGCCAGTGGAAGTGATGGTATTCCAGCTGAACTATTTAAAATTTTAAAAGATGATGCTGTTAAGGTGCTACACTCAATATGCCAGCAAGTTTGGAAAACTCAGCAGTGGCCAGAGGATTGGAGAAGATCAGTCTACATCCCAATCCCAAAGAAGGACAGTGCCAAAGAATGCTCCAACTACCGCACAATTTCACTCATTTCACACGCTAGCAAGGTTATGCTTAAAATTCTGCAAGGAAGGCTCAAGCAGTATGTGGACCGAGAACTCCCAGAAGTGCAAGCTGGATTTAGCAGAGGCAGAGGAACCAGAGACCAAATTGCAAACATGTGCTGGATTATGGAGAAAGCTAGAGAGTTCCAGAAAGACATCTACTTCTGCTTCATTGACTATGCAAAAGCCTTTGACTGTGTCGACCACAGCAAACTATGGCAAGTTCTTAAAGAAATGGGAGTGCCTGATCACCTCATCTGTCTCCTGAGAAATCTCTTTATGGGACAAGAAGCTACAGTTAGAACTGGATATGGAACAGCTGATTGGTTCAAAATTGGGAAAGGAGTACGACAAGGCTGTATATTGTCTCCCTGCTTATTTAACATATGCAGAATTCATCATGCGGAAGGCTGGGCTGGATGAATCCGAAGCCAGAATTAAGATTGCCGGAAGAAATATCAACAACCTCAGATATGCAGATGACACAACCTTGATGGCAGAAAGTGAGGAGGAATTAAAGAACCTTTTACTGAGGGTGAAAGAGGAGAGCGCAAAATATGGTCTGAAGCTCAACATCAAAAAAACAAAGATCATGGCCACTGGTCCCATCACCTCCTGGCAAATAGAAGGGGAAGAAATGGAGGCAGTAAGAGATTTTACTTTCTTGGGCTCCATGATCACTGCAGATGGTGACAGCAGTCACGAAATTAAAAGACGCCTGCTTCTTGGGAGAAAAGCAATGACAAACCTAGACAGCATCTTAAAAAGCAGAGACATCACCTTGCCAACAAAGGTCCGTATAGTAAAAGCTATGGTTTCCCCCATAGTGATGTATGGAATTGAGAGCTGGACCATAAAGAAGGCTAATCGCCGAAGAATTGATGCTTTTGAATTATGGTGCTGGAGGAGACTCTTGAGAGTCCCATGGAATTGATCAAACCTATCAATTCTTAAGGAAATCAGCCCTGAGTACTCACTGGAAGGACAGATTGTGAAGCTGAGGCTCCAATACTTTGGCCACCTCATGAGAAGAGAAGACTCCCTGGAAAAGACCCTGATGTTGGGAAAGATGGAGGGCACAAGGAGAAGGGGACGACAGAGGACGAGATGGTTGGATCGTGTTCTTGAAGCTACCAGCATGAGTTTGATCAAACTGCGGGAGGCAGTGGAGGACAGAAGTGCCTGGCGTGCTCTGGTCCATGGGGTCACGAAGAGTCGGACACGACTAAACGACTAAACAACAACAAACCAGAGCCAGGGCCTTTTCAACACTGGCTTCGGCCTGGTGGAACGCTCTGTCTCATGAGACCAGGGCCCTGCGGGATCTGATTTCTTTCCACAGGGCCTGTAAGACAGAGTTGTTCCACCTGGCCTTTGGCTTGGAACCAGCCTGATCCCCTCCCCCTCCTTCCCTTTCCCTGTGATGGAACCCCTATTTGGGGACTTCCCTGGCTTTTCTGGCCCACGTAGGACCAGTCTGGATAGTTGGCCTTGGTGAAGATTTGATGTTTTATCCCCCCAAACAGTTTTTGATCTGGGCTTCCACTGAAATGAGGCCGCATTTTAAGTAGTATTTTAATCTTGTTTTTAAGTTGTATTTTAATCTATTGTTTTTATACCTGGTGTTAGCCACCCCAAGCCTGCTCTTGGCCGGGGAGGGCGGGGTATAAATAAAATTAAATAATAAATAATAATAATATTGTGTTTATGGAAGACAATCTTACTCCGCTACGAGCGATCGCCAAAGAAAGAAATTGTGTACAGGGGTTGTATAGTGGCTTGCAATGTTTTATTTGCGGTCTATAACTCTCTAAATAAAATATAGTGTTTATTGCTTGCCTAGAAAAGCCTTTTTATTCATGTTGAGGATGACGGCTGTCTTACTCATTTCCAATACATTGTTTCATATTTCCCAACCTTTGATAGGAGCGTCTGCTCACGAGGAAAGACTGCTAAGATGTATATGGTTTTGTAGTATCTGTTTAACAGCCCCCACCCAAGCAGGTGGAGTGAGTCACAAAAATCTGAAGAGCTAGTAGCTACAAGGAATCAAAAACCATTAAGGGAGCATCGTCTGCAAGCAAAGCTATACGTGCGCATTGACAGGAGGCTGTTGTTTGCAATACCAAAGCAAAATCAAAACATGGTTTAGTGAAACATGAACGAGCAAGAATTAGTTGCAGTGAGTCTGGGCTTGTACGCTCCCCCTTCCTCTGTGTTCAACAGATTCTGCTTTTGCTAACCAGTTTGTTGTGTTGTCTGGAGAAATGTATTACAAATAACATAACTATGGTTAGTTTCAAACAAGCTGATTTCAAACCGTGGCTTGCATAACCATGTTACAGATAGGTAGCCGTGTTGGTCTGCCATAGTCAAAATAAAAAAAATCCTTCCAGTAGCACCTTTAAGACCAACTAAGTTAGTTCTTGGTATGAGCTTTCGTGTGCAAGCACACTTCTTCAGATACACTGAAACAGAAGTTGCCAGATCCTTCTATATAGTGAGAAGGTGGGGAGGGGTATTACTCAGAAGGGTGGTGGGAATTGGAGATTGGCAGATAGCTGAGATGAGCCTGCTGACGACTCTTAACGACTCTTAACGACTGACTCTTAAGACCTATTACAGTCGTTAAGAGTCGTCAGCAGGCTCATCTCAGCTATCTGCCAATCTCCAATTCCCACCACCCTTCTGAGTAATACCCCTCCCCACCTTCTCACTATATAGAAGGATCTGGCAACTTCTGTTTCAGTGTATCTGAAGAAGTGTGCTTGCACACGAAAGCTCATACCAAGAACAAACTTAGTTGGTCTTAAAGGTGCTACTGGAAGGATTTTTTTTATTTTGCATAACCATGGTTACTGTTAACTACAATTCCTGGCCCAGATGGCAGTGCAAAACGATGGTTAACTAAAAGCAGAAGTGAAAGCTTCTGAACTCTTCTCGGCTGTGCGAGAGGGGGAGATGGGAGGGGAGTGTATGATCCTGAAGGCTACTGTGGCTCACCCATCATCTGGTGCCAGGAATGACGACTGGCAATCTAACGGCCACATGTGGCCTAAATTCTAATTTCATGTGGCCTCGGCCTAATTTCTTGCAGCTGGCAGGTGGCATGATATGTGCTGACAGAAAGAGAGAGGAAAGAGACAGTACACACCAGCCCAGCAGGCAGCCCCAACAGATCACTCACCCCTTGAAGAAACAGGGGGGAAAACCCAAAAGTGACATGTTCCCACTTTCCTATCAGTGGGATAACCCCTCCTTCCATAGCTAATAAAGCCTCTGGAAGTGAAAGGAGAATTTGGATTTCACTGTGGCCCTGATTCAAATTGCTCCTGCGGATTGCTCCCCCTGAAATTCATTGCAGATTAAATGCTGATTTTGCATTCATACACTTTCTGTGCAACATCTAGTTTGGCCTTCCACAAATTGGACCAGCCAGGCCACTGTGTTGGCTCAACTCTGTTTCCCATTTGTATCAACCATCCCTCTGCATCTTCCTCACTCCACTAAGTCCCGAAGCTCAATAACTTTGGCCAACTTTGGCCGGATTTTTACTTTTTGAAATATGGCAACCCTACTTCAACCCTACCATGTCCTTGTTGAGTTTGATCCTATTTAGGCACAAGATTTGGGCTCACGAATTTCATGCAGAGTCAGCGTAAGTCTATTCCTCATTTATCTGACCCTTTTGCTCTATACCGGAGAGTCACAGATTGCTAGCTAGGGCAAGCACCCTCTTGCAAGTGATCACATGGGCATGGCGGATGTTCGTGCCTGATGGAGACCAGCCTCAGTTTTGACAATTTCATTAGGAGGGACTCTTCGCTATTGCATTGCCCTGTGTGAGGATCATTAGCAGTCAGACTTGTTCCTTAATCCTGTTAAGCTCTTTTCAAAATAAAATCTGCAAAAGGAGTATGCCTTGCCACCTCAAACAGGGTGCAAGAATCACACACAGGGATGTGAGTGCCATGTTAAAAGAATAACTGTGTCACCAAACCCTCCAAATATTTAATTAGGGCACAGGGATTTTTATTAACAATTATATAAAGTGGCAGAAAAGAGGGAAAATACAAAAATACCCTTTGGGTTAAATTAAATGGTTGGGGGAGCAAAGGAACACAGGAAACAGCTTTTACAAGTCAGACTCTTGGTATTGTCTTAGTATTGTCTTACACACAGGGATAGAAAACCTCTGATCTTCCAGATGTTGTTGGACTCCAAGTCCCATCAGTCCCAGACAGCATGGACAGGGCCTTTGCATCCCATTTTGCTGCTAGAGGCTAAACAGGAAGCACTACCCCACTTTGCAGTGCAGCCTACCCACCTGCAATGATCTCTGGCAGACAAGCAAGCCCCAATAAGAAGTAATTGATTCTCTGGCAGTTTTATGTATGTTTATTTACAAAAAGACACATCCAGAGCCCAGCTTCTCGCTTGCTCGCATTTACATTTGTTGGTCAGTCTGAAATTTCGCCCCTCCCACAACAGGAAGGGTGTCAGGCTCCTGCCTTCCCTCTCTTGCCCTTCCGTTGCCTTCTGATTTTATCCAGTCGTCTGAATCGGGGACTGAAAGGCTGACCTCCCTCCTCCTCATCACTCAACCCAGACTCAGACCTCTGCTTCTCTGCTGATTGCCTAGCAACGCTCTGGCTGCCTTCCAACTCTTCCTCTCCTTGAGAGCTAATAGAGTCTTCTCCAAAAAGGGGGGTTTAACTACCCTCCCTCGATTCTTACAGGCAGTTCTCATCTGCAGAGTCGACCCCTAGTTCAGTCTCTGAGTCTAACTCATCCCCTGCACTCTGGGGGGGGGGGCATGTCCCTGACACGACCTGCCCATGAGATTCGCCTATACATCATAGCATGCTTTAGCAACATACCTGTATTTCAGGGAGCTCTTTGGTGTCTGTCAAAGTGGCAGGATGAGAGGCTCTGTTGCATAATGCATGAAGCAAAGCAGAGGGCTAGTAACTGCAGCCTAATTCATCTGGGCCGGCCCTATCATTAGGCAAAGTGAGGCAACTTTCTCAGGCAGCAGGTGCTGGGGGAACAGCCGCCACCATCCCAGCTGTTTCTTCGGAGCCCCCACACTCCAGCCATTCCTCTCTGCTGGAGTGCAGCAGTGTGTAGCCGGCAGGCTTCTCTGCAACCTCTTAGCTACCCTGCTGCCTTGGGGTGATGAATGATACTGCCCCATGGAGCTATCTGGAGTATGCCACTTTGAACAGCCGTGGCTCCCCCCACCCACCCAAAGAATCCTGGGGACTGTAGTTTGTTAAAGGTGCTGAGAGTTGTTAGGCGACCCCTATTCCCCTCACAGAGCTACAGTTCCCAGAGTGGTTTAACAACCAATCCCCCTTCCCAAAGAACTCTGGGAATTGCAGATTCTTCGGGGGGGGGGAGCCATGTGCTATAAACATATTTGTAACCAGTTGTCACGCGGCAGAGGAACCAACCCCCATGGCAGGTTGCCAGGAACGGATAAGACAAGGGAAAGTCCTTACCATCTGCTTTTTATTCAATATTTACAGTGAGAGGCTTGGGAACACAGCCTCTTGGAATAATGGTGTTGTCCCGAGTAAATCTCTACGCCCCCTTCTCTCCCACTTCCCCATTCGTCAACAGCACACATACCCTTTATGGTTGCTGCTTAGGGCCTTCTGTCTCTGAGCTCTTTGCTCTCCTATTTTTAAGGCTCGCTGGGTTCTGGGAGATGGTGGGTCTGGAATGCTTTCTAGTGATAGCATCTCAGCCAGCTGCTCCAGCTCTGCCTCCTTCTCTTCTCCCATTATTTCCCAGCTTTCCCCCTCATCTGCCTCTGAGCTGTGATCTCCCTCCAATCCCTGTTGTAATTCTGAACTGTCTTCTTCTTCTATGGAAGGGTCAGGCTGGGAAGGTGGTCTCCACCATTCCTCCTCTGCCCAGTCCCTGACAGCAGTGCAGCTCACTTGAGCATTGCAGCGCACATCAGCAGTGGATCAGAGGCATGATTCCTCCTCCTCCTCTAGCTCAATATTAGCAACAACAACAATTTATTATTTACACCCCGCCCATCTGGCTGGGTTTCCCCAGCCACTCTGGGCGGCTTCCAACAAAGTATTAAAATACAGTAGTCTGTTAAACATTAAAAGCTTCCCTAAAGAGGGCTGCCTTCATATGTCTTCTAAAAGTCCGGTAGTTATTCTTCTCTTTGAAATCTGGTGGGAGGGCGTTCCACAGGGTGGGGGCCACTCCTGAGTAGGCCCTCTGCCTGCTTCCCTGTAACTCGGCTTCTTGCAGTGAGGGAACTGCCAGAAGGCCCTCGGCACTAGACCTCAGTGTCCGGGCAGAACGATGGGGGTGGAGATGCTCCTTCAGGTATACAGGACCGAGGCCATTTAGGGCTTTAAAGGTCAGCACCAACACAAGGCAAGTTTATAGCTCTGACCATGCTAATATGCAGAGCAGGGGCTGGGTTCTAAGTTACAGTGAGTGGAGCTCAGCTCACGGAATGGTCTCCCTCGTGAAATCAGGGATGGTTCTCACCAGTTCCGTCTGCAGCCTCATTTCCCCCCCTGAAAATCTGCAGCAGACCTATTATGCATTCAAAGGAGGAAGGAGGGGAGGATCCTGGCAATTGAAATAGACTCCCAGCTCGTTCCTGTTGTGGAGGGAGATGACAGCTTACAGGCTTGGAGAATTCAAACAGAGCGAGCGTGTCTCATATAATTTTGAGGCACATAATTAGTTAATTGCCCAGATTATTTTTGTAACTTAGGTGGCCAGACAGAGCTTGGGACAACGGTGATTTTGCTGGTTCGGGATACTTTAAGCAGGTGACATTTTAGGAACTCTGAAATCACGGCTGGGTGTGAGGCAGATGTCGTTTTTAACCTTCCTGTGTTTTGAAACGAGCACTTTACTTGCTCTGACTGTTGCGGTTAAAAGCACACACCCCAGTGATATGTTTTTGACAGTGACTCCAATTTAATGCGAGAGACAGAGGCCATATCGGACATTATTGTTTCTAACAAAGACTTGGATGGTGCTTTACTAGAACAGATTGCCAAACATTCAAAAAGGAGAGATATAGTAGTCCTGGGAGACTTCAACTTCCCTGATATCTGTTGGACCTCAAACTCTATGAAGAATGTAAGGTCCAACAAATTCATCCATTGCCTCGCTGACAATTTCAATTAACAGAAAGTGGAAGAACCAACAAGGGGATCATCTATTTTGGACCTGGTCCTCACCAATGCGGAGGAACTGATTGGTGAAGTAGAAGTGCTTTGAGACTTGAGAAGAAGTGATCATGTTCTCCGGGGTTTCATGATACAAGGGAAAGCTGAATGTAGTTGGACACACACTCTGGACTTTAAGAAGGCCAATTTCCAATGGAAACAAGAGGAGTTACCGACCCTTGAAGAGTGGAGAATGAAACCTATGGACTATGCAGAACTGGACAAATTGACTGGGAAGATTAGATATCAACGGGATCACAAGTTCATCGAGGACTGGGGAAAGTTTACAGATTATCTGAAAAGCATATGTGACGAACAGACAACACTAGTGGGATTTAAAGAGGCTTTGTGAAAGTTAAAGATGTATTGTAAAAAAGAAATAGAACTGAAAGGATAACATTAAATGGCAATATTAAATTTAGAGAATGCACAAAAATAGAAAATATGGATGATTGGTGGAGAAGCTGGTGGAAATCCAAAAAGCTGAAATTTGTGAATATTGTTTGAGATGGAGAATTTGTAAAAGGAAAAATTTAATAAAAATTATTATAAATAAAAGAAGGCCAATTTCCAAAAGCTTAAGTAGCTAGTGGGTGAGATTCCATGTTCAGAAACATTCAAAGAGAAGGGATTCCTAACTGCAGCCTGTTGTGATGTCTTAACCAGGGCAAACTGTGGTTAGTCTTAACTGTGGTGAGCAGTAACCGTAGTGGATGACAATATCCTACTTTTACTAATCATAACAGTTTTAGGTTTATGGTTCAGATGCCCTGCTAAACTGTGGGTTAACCTAAAATGGAAGTGGAAGCTTCGGATTACTTCTTAATTATGGTGAAGCCAGGGTGTGAGCCTGAGGCTTACGCCAGCTCGTCTTTGTAACAGTAAACCGTGGTTATGCTTGCCATGTGAACAGGGACAAAGCAGCCAATGGGGTGTATAAGGAGATTTGGATCAGGGCCATGGTGCAAGGGAGAGGGAGGCACTGCCCAGATCCAATGAACCACTGAAGCTGTAGTTTGCTGTAGAAGAGGAACTCTGCTGTTCATTGGAAGGGCTAAATGCAAAACAATGAAGCACTCTGACCACTCATCTTCTAGCTCTTGAGGCATCACCTGGTGTTTTAGGGGAGGGACCATAATTGAGTGGCAGAGCACACACCTTGTATGGAGAACCCCCCCAGTTCACTCCATCCCACATCCAGAAAAATCTGGTATCAGGCAAGATGCCATTTGGATTAGATAAGACTGGGCTGTTTTGTAGGTTGCCATATTTCAAACAGCTGAGCTTTTTTTTAGTTTTGTTGAACTTTTGGGGCAAAATCACACACAAAAAATGCTGAGATGGGCTGCCATACATTCGGATTTTCCTGGACATTTTCCTGATTTGCGCCCGGACACTGGAGAATTCCGGATACGTCCGGGGAAATCCAGACGTATGGCAACCCATCTGGATGAACAAATAGTCTTGCGTTTTCAAGGTTGCTGCTTCAGCCAAAATCAGGTCCAATAGATACAATACGATGAGTGGCTCCATTGTTCATTGCTAAAAAGACCCTTATGCCTTTTATAATGCAATTCTACATGCGCTTAATCAGGCCACGTTCACACCATACATTTAAAGTACTGTGATACCTCTTTAAACAGTCATGGTTCCCGCCCCAAGAAATTCTGGGAGCTGTAGGGGTTTTTTTCCTGGGTGCTGAGAGTTGTTAGGAGACCCCTCACAGAGCTACAGTTACTAGGATGGTTTAACAATCAATCCATCTTCACAGGGAACTCTGGGAATTGTAGCTTTAAAAGCATTTTGTGAATGTAGCTTCAGAAGTAAAGTCCTTACTATGTTTGGAGGAGATTCCTCACATGTAGCTGTTCACAGAATTATAGACTCGTGTTTTTAATCTAATGTTGCAACTTGACAAGTGTTTTGTTTTGTTTTACCTGCAAAGTTTGTTTCTATTTTATTTCTTAAGGATATACCGTATTTTTCGCTCCATAAGACACACTTTTTTCCCTTGTAAAAAGTAAGGGAAATGTCTGTGCGTCTTATGGAGCAAATGCATGGTCCCTGGGACAGAATGAGGACGGCACTTGCTGACCTCCCTGCTGCCTCTACATTGAGAAGCCAGCTAAGAAATGCCATCACATCCTGCTCCACCCTGCAAACCACTCCTGGTTAGGGATCAGGCAGTTTAGCATGTTTCTAGGTCAGTGCCGGAAACTAGTCATTTCCAACAAAATCACCCGTTTCCTAATTATAGGATTGAGGATAATGCTGGCTGGTGAGCCTCACAGGAAGCCGCTTTTTCTTTGAAATTATGGACGGGGAAGGAACACCTCTCCTCCCTTGTGGACCTTTCCTCCTTGTGCCCTGTAGTCCCAATGAAAGCCAGCCACTCCCTCTGCCTAATGATAGGGCCGGCACTGCTTGTAGGCTGCTTCCAGATGGCCTGCTTATTGAGCAAATCCATCCTGATTTGTTCGCAGGGAGATTAGTCGGCGTCGACTATTTAAGGAACTTCCCTTCTGATTGGTGGAGAGGTTAGATGACGCATCTCGCGTTTCCCATTGCATCTTCCCACCCAGTTCTTTATTTGCAAAAAGTCTGGTCCTTTGGATAAGTGGGTTTGTTGCACGAGGCTATAATGTTGCAATCTGAATTGCCATGTGCTTGAATCCCGTCCCAAAACAGCAATAACCTAGATGTGCCCTTGTATATTTGTTTGGTCAATGACTGTTAACCCCGATGGATCTGTTCTGCTTCTATACTTGGAGGCAGTCCTGTTGCCATGACAACCAGAGAGGACATCTCCTCTCTGGTTGTCATGGCAACAGACTCCCCCCCCCATAACCATGTTAAGTAAGATTTATTGCTTTACTCTTATCGTCCAGCACACTTCCCTGCACTCCTCTGCAGGTTGTAAAGCAATTAGCAGAATTGCACAGCGTCCTCCAAGAAGTCCTGTGTCTGAATGCCACTTGTGGGAAACATCAGCAGGCGAAAGTGCTCTTATGCTCAGGTCCTGCTTGTCAACTTCCCATAGACATCTGTTTGGCCACAGTGGGAACAAGATACTGGAGTTCGATGGACCATTGGCCTGATCCTGCAGGACGCTTCTTATGTTATTTATACATGTGTATAAACTGTGTTTATGGAAACTTTTGTAGAAACCATGAGCAGTCAAACTAAAAATGTGATTTGCAGGATAGTCTTTTGGGATGCAGGTGGCTCTGTGGTCTAAACCACAGATCCTAGGGCTTGCCAATCAGAAGGTCGGTGGTTCGAATCCCCACAATGGGGTGAGCTCCTGTTGTTCAGCCCCAGCTCCTGCCAACCTAGCAGTTTGAAAGCACATCAAAGTGCAGGTAGATAAATAGGCACCGCTCAGGTGGGAAGGTAAACGGCGTCTCCGTGCGCTGCTCTGGTTCGCCAGAAGTGGCTTAGTCATGCTGGCCACAGGTTACAAACTCCGCTAACCTGGAAGAGTTACCTCGAGTTGAGAACTTTGCCCCAGGATGAGAACGGAAATTGTGTGACGGCGGTGCAGCAGCAGCAGCAGTAAGAGGCCCTATTAGTGAAAGCACGCCTCTAGTTAAGAACAGTTTCAAGTTAAGAACGGACCTCCAGAATGAATTAAGTTTGTAACTAGAGGTACCACTGTATTCTAAGTTGATGGGACAGGTTGCATTTCTCAGTTGTAAGCACTTGGTTTTGTTATGGATCACTGATCCAAGAAGATATTCTTACATTTGTTTAAAATTTTTCTAGACTGCTCTTCTAATAGCTCAAAGCAGTTTGCAAACGATAATTAAAATCTGGTTACAAATCCATTTGTGTACTATTGTTTTTCAAGACTCAGTCAATATAAGTTTTGCCAGGTTTCCTTATACATTTGAGTAACCTATGGAATTTGAAGAATGAACACACGCCAACCTTCCACAATGCATTTTCAACCTCAGGGTTTTGTCTAAATACCGATCAGATTTGGTTTCGCTCTGTGGCCTTTCTTGATGAATACGGGCTTTGGTATGCTTCCTCAAGGGCAATTAGTAATAAAGTAGCCATGCCAAGATCAAACAATGGCAGATATATAATAGCCAGGAGGGGGGGAATGAATATCATACCAAGGAGATTAAAGAGATGACCAGCTCAGAAGGGTGGGAGATATCACACTGTATTTTTATTTTTATTTAATATTCCTTCCAGTGCCCAACTATAGCTGCTGCATACCAGCTTGGCTTGTGACCACAACAGAGCTATAAAGCAACAGAGGAGGAGAGACAGGAATCTGGAAGTTCCTTTGGTTCTGATCTGAGTTTGGTGGCTAGGTGGCGCCATCTGCCTTATGTGTTTCAGCGCATTGTTTGGTCTTCCTCTCTCTCTCTCTCTCTCTCTCTCTCTCTCTCTCTCTCTCTCTCTTTCTCTCTCTCTCTCTGTCTCTGTCTTGTGCCTGGCTTTGCAGATCTTCCGTTTGCTTTATGTGAGGGATGGGGAAGCTGTAGTCATCTAGACGCTGCTGGACTACACTGCCCATCAGCCCCATCCAGCATGGGATGATGGGAGTTGTAGTCCAGCAACAGTACCTCAGGTTAAGTACTTAATTCGTTCCAGAGGTCCGTTCTTAACCTGAAACTGTTCTTAACCTGAAGCACCACTTTAGCTAATGGGGCCTCCTGCTGCTGCCGCTGCGCCGCTGCTGCACGATTTCTGTTCTCATCCTGAAGGAAAGTCCTTAACCTGAAGCACTATTTCTGGGTTAGCGGAGTCTGTAACCTGAAGCATATGTAACCTGAAGCGTATGTAACCTGAGGTACCACTGTATGCATGTTTCTGAAAAACAATAACAACAACATCATATTATTCAACAGTATATTGATTCCTCTTCTCTAAGGGTATCCTGTATATATCTGTTTCATCCTACTTGTGCAAACTTTTTACCATCAGATATTGTTTACCATACATTGATAAATGTTTCCTGCAAAAAAAAATTTCTTGCATTTCATATTGTTAAGGGCTCTGTGCTTCCAACAAATAATGAGGACTCCAGAGGTCGTACAACAGAATTTATTTTCCTTTGGATGAAAGAGCACTGAAATATTATGATGCTTTTGTAATATCTGTTTATTTACAAATATACAAATAATAGCACAGCAGAAGCAAATAAGCACTAGTATAGCGTGCAGCAAATCCACTAGCTTGCATCAGAATCCTGGAAAGACTCCCTGCATCCAAGGTGATTCACCTTCAGCCAACTTGCAGCTCCAAAATTCTCTTTCTCTTTCTCTCTGGTTCTTTCTAAATCCAAATTGCATGCTACATTCAGATTGTGTTCTTCGCACACCTGCTGGAAGGAGTCACCATCCCACAATCTGTTGAGTATTACATTCCAATGGCTGGAGAGAGATTTCCAGCTATCAGGCGAAAATCTCTTGTCATTAGTTCCCACTAAAGAAACATCAAGCAATCATTCTGGACTCCTAGCAAGCTATCAGGGAGAGATGTGAAACCACATTGGCAAGTCTGTCTTATTGTACTGTAGTTTTAGTAAACTGGATCCCTACAGGACGCTTGCTATTCTCTTGGTTGCATATTTATTAAAGGTTTGTTCCCTTGCCTGGGCAAGGGCCAGTGGTATACAGTAGTAAGGCAATAGTAAGGGTTAGAGAAGGTGTGGTCCCTCCAGATGTTTCTGAGCTACAATTTCCATCATCCATGGACATTGGCCATGCTTGCTGGGGCTGATGGGAGTTGTAGTTCCACAACATCCAGAGGGACAAAGGTTCTCCACACCACGTCAAGTTATATGAATGGATATTAGCTAAGAATAGAACCTTACGAGGCAGTCTGCACACCAGACTCTGGAGAAAGAACCACAGCAGATGTCCAGCAAGGGTTAAGATGTCCTGGCCTGGTTGTCAGGAAATGCATGGTCCTTATTCCAAAATATTAATAATCTGAGCCCTGCGAAGTGTAGGAAGCAGAATGTCCTGAGTATATGTTAATTCAAGCAGCAGCAACTGAGCAGGTCGGTTACTTGGCACATTCCCATCTGAGTATACCATCTCCATTGCGTGGCTTCTCAAAATTTCCCGCACGGCATAGCATGTGGAACATAGCTTCCTCCTGACCCACATGTGTTCTGTTGTTGAGATCTTCTCATTTTCAGACAATAGCAGACCTTAGAAAAATGAAAAAGGAGTTAGTACATTAAGTTATGTTCACCTAGCGACAGCCAAATCTGTCAGTTTCAGTTTCTCGTTTTCCCACCTCTTTCATTCATTTCTCCATATGTCCATGTCAGTTTGTGATTTTTTTTTAAAAAAACCTCATGAAAATTCACCTGCATTTTTTGCATACAATTTTGCCTCCTATGCACATTTTTGCAAAGCAATTTCCCTTAATATAATGCATTTTTGTATGCTATTTTCATGAATGTGTGCATTCTAATGCTCATTTTACCCTAGTATATGCATTTTTATATTCATTACATTACTGAAGAACCACATTGCAGCATTCATAGAAGTGCGGATTTTGAAGGAGGGTTGGGTTTCAGTTCATGACTTATTTCAGGAAGTGTGGATCAGAAAGATTCACCTTCAAATGCAAACTAAATCTAATGTCATCCCAATCCCTCTGCTCACCTCCCTTTTGTCTTACTATAATTTTTTGGAAATGGCTCCCCCTGGAGACAGGGAGGAGGAATACACAATTGTGTTGATTTTTTTCTGCTCTCTATGCCTGCTTAGGGGATAGTTACAGCTGAATTCCACCCACTATTCTGCTGTTCTGTACTTTCGGAATGAT
Source organism: Podarcis pityusensis (assembly GCF_964106645.2). Lineage (NCBI taxonomy): Eukaryota > Metazoa > Chordata > Lepidosauria > Squamata > Lacertidae > Podarcis > Podarcis pityusensis. The sequence goes on from NC_138029.1 coordinate 111,080,068, forward strand.
TTCTAAATTGAAACTTGGTTGGGACAGCACTCAACTGGAATTCGGGGAAGGGTTCGTCATAATTTCTCCAAGGGAAAACTGAACGGCTTTCCCTTCTGTTTCTTTTTGACACCACTGTTTACAATCCTTTCCCCAGCTGAGAAACATGAAACTTTCAGCTCCCCCTTTCAGTGAACTGTTGGCCAACAAAAGGACCTTGTCATTAAGAATAAGTGCCCAACTTTGCTTCCTTCCTCCTTCCTCCTTCCTCCTTCCTCCCAGCTCCTTTTCCTTTTAGGTCATATATTTTAGATTTGCGAGCCTGAGGGCAGGGGCTCGTTACTGGATCATTGTGAGCCATTCAGAGGGACATTTGGGGTTGAAGAACAGGGATTTTTAAAAATCCTTCAAAGAAATGAATTCAGGAAATGCTCCTTGCAAGGGGCAGAAACATGGGAATTGTGGGAATGTCCATGTATGTTTTCCATTGTGATGCATCTCACATACCTCCCTCAAGCTGACTCACACATACACCTAGGATCACATAAGTGAGCACAGGACCTCTGAAGGGAAAGTTCCCATAGTCTCATTTTCTCACCACCAGGAGCAGATTTGTCTCCTTCTCCTCCTTCTCATCCCCTAATCCACTCCCCCCCCCATGGTGATCAGTGCAGTGACAACCTTAAAAACCCCCCATTCACATACTTACTGTTAAACCTGTTCCAACGATCGCCATGCCTGCACCAATACAGCCCAGAACAATCAGGGAAAGGGCCCAGGGTGCAAGCGATACATGATCTGAAGTGGTTGTAGGTTCTGTAGGACAAAGGAAAGCTAGAAGGAGAACAAATCGAAGCCAACACCCTTATTATTCTCCAGCCTACTGATTTGCAGCATAACCCATTTCTCAGCGTTCGATCACCGGGCAAGGGAAGGGTTGCTACTAAGGCTAAGCAAACTTTAGATTCTAAACGACTATTCAATGACCGCATCCCTAAAATCTGCTCTAGAGGGCTTGAGGGACCCTTTGAGAAAGCCTGAGAGGTGGTGTAGAGCTATGGGGGTGGGGGGCATGAAGGTGGAATTAGGAATCATTGCCTCTCTCCCAGCACTGCTGATGAAAGATTCCACTGCTGTTATGTACTGAGTTGAATAGGATCCAAAATGCAGCAGTCTGATTGGTCGTAGAACAATAGGATTCAGAATGCAGCAGTCTGATTGGTCCTAGAACAATGCAGCAGTCTGATTGGTCCTAGAACAATGCAGCAGTATGATTGGTCTGCAGGAGCCACCCAATCCAGCTCCAGATGGAAGTGAATCCACAACCTGATTGACCTACAGGAGAATCCCGGAATTAGCCAATCACGTGCAGCCCATTGTGTAAATAATGTATATAAAGCAGATACTTTGGGGGAACATTCATTCCTCCTCACCACTATGAGCTGAATAAAGAGCATGAAATCCACTCTCGACTCCGAGTATATTTCAACTGCCAAAGATCTCAAAGTAGCATGCATCGTTTTCTGCCCTTCATCGTATCCCTTCAACAACCCTGCGTGGTAGGTTGGCCAGCCCAAGGTGAAGCCCAGTAGGCCTTCATGGCCAATTGGGGATTTGAACCTGAATTTCTGCAGCCACCGTCCCACTCTCTAATCACTCTACAAGGCTGGCTCTCTCTGAGTTACATTGGAATCATTCTTACCATGGGTGGTGCTGGTGGTGGTGCTGGTGGTGGTCGGAGTTGTGGTGGTGGTTTCTGTTGGCAGAAAACAAGGGGCGAGGACATGCATGAATGCTGCAGAATGTCATTTCAGCTTGCAAGTGGAGAATGAAAAAGGACTTTTCTTGGTGAAATGATGCCAGGGTGACTAGCTTGCTGTTGCTGACCCTACTCTGGGTTGTAGTCCTATGTCAGGGAACCGCTTCTTACCTCAAGGACTACCACTCCCCATATAAACCAACCCGGACTTTGTTCATCATCTGAGGCCCTTCATCTGGCTCCTCCACAAGAGGTCTGGAGGGTGGCAACATGAGAATGGGCCTTCTCTGCAGTGGCTCCCCATTTGTGCAATGCTCTCCCCAGGGAGATTCGCCTGGCGCCTTCATTATACATCTTTAGGCGCCAGACAAAATGTTCCTCTTCAATTAGGCCTTCAGCTGATTGACATCCAATGTCCTTTTAAATGTGTTGGGGGCAGTGCCGGATTTACATATAAGCTATAGCTTAGGGCCCCATTCTTTTGGGGGCCCCAAAAAAAATTAAAGGGAAAAAACTCGGATGTACATTTCCAAAATATAAGATAAAACACAAATAAAATAAAACCTACATACAGCAGCATTATTTTGTGTTGTGTAGGCTCCTATGATGCTAGTAATGGGCCCTGCCTGCTAGCCTGCTCCCTAAAATATCACTGGTTTGCTCATTTCTAGATATAGGGTGCCTACATTCTGCATGGACTGGTTACATGGCAACATGTGCAAATGGCTTTAGATGCCTGTTAGGTCCATAAATGACCATATAGCATAGATTCAACACAAAAAACAGCGGCAATTTGTTGTTGACAAAGGACAGCTGGACATATAAAGGGTCCCATTATCTTCAGTAGCTTAGGGCCTCATCAAACTTAAATCCGGCCCTGGTGGTGGTGTTATGTGTTTGTTTTGCTCTTGCTTTTATTGTGTCTTTTGTGTTTTTATTTTATACTTTTAACACCCCTGAGATCTTCAGATGAAGGGTGGTGTACAATTTGTGTGCGTGCATATATATATTCTTTTAGGAGGCCACAGTTCGAATTCCTCTTCAAGCAGGCTGGTTAATATCCCACAGCCTTCTAATTGTATCTGTGGTGGGGAGGGGGCTTATTGTTTTGCTGTCTCGGTTTAATTATTTACTTGTGGTTTACGTTGCATTCATTCTGTGAACTGCCTTGCGGTCTCTCGATGAAGGGCGGTGTACTAAATAAATAAATAAATAAAATAAAAGTAACTTTCTAATCAATCTACCAGGATGGCTGTCTATGAGTTACATTGGAATCAATCTTACCAGTAGTGGTAGTTGTCGGAGTTGTGGTGGTGGTGGTGGTCGGAGTTGTGGTGGTGGTGGTGGTCGGAGTCGTGGTGGTGGTGGTGGCTTTTGTTGGCAGAAAGCAAAAGCAGGGACAGACATGAATGCTGTGGAATGTCATTTCATCTCGCAAGAGGACAACGTAAAACGACTTTACGTGGTGAAACGTTACCAGTGTGACCAGCTCTCTACAGCTGACCCATCTCCAGGTTGTATTACAGTGGTACCTCGGGTTAAGTACTTAATTCATTCTGGAGGTCCGTGCTTAACTGGAAACTGTTCTTAACCTCAAGCACCACTTTAGCTAATGGGGCCTCCTGCTGCTGCCACACCGCCAGAGCACGATTTCTGTTCTCATCCTGAAACAAAGTTCTTAACCTGAAGCACTATTTCTGGGTTAGCGGAGTATGTAACCTGAAGCGTATGTAACCCGAGGTACCACGGTATAAGAGAAAAGGCACAGCTTTTGCTTAAATGTGGGGTGGTAGAGTGGGGAGGCAAAAGGTGGGGCTGTGGCAGAAAATATCTCCCGTGTAGTTCATAGCAGTGGCAAAGAAAGAAAGAAAAAAAAAACACAGAGGAAAGCAGTGACAGAGAAAAATGGCAGCTATGAGCCATTGGTGGCTGCCATCCCCACCCCCCACCCTCACAAACCACCCTCAAAACAACACTACATCATCACGCAGCATAAAGTTTCTGAGGCAAAAAATGGCCACCGGAGGGCAGTGCTACAGAGGGTGGTAAATACTGTAATGCCTTTACTCCAGAACAAAACAAACAAACAAACAAAGCTGGCATCTCATGGCCCAGCTGTTTCGTATGTTTTCAGAAAGAGATAGAATCTTACCCGTCGTTGTGGTTGTTGATGGCGTCGTTGTCGTTGTCGTAGGGGGTGGGGTTGTTCCCCCTCCCCCTCCTGAGAGGAGACCACCAAGGCCTCCATTTCCTGAGAGGAGACCACCCAGGCCTCCGTCCCCTCCTCCTCCTAAGTTGAGGGAGCCACCAGCGGATCCGTCCCCTAAGTTGAGAGAGCCACCCGGGGCTCCGTTTTCCCCTCCTATGCTGAGGGAGTCACCTCCTCCTCCTAACAGCTGGGCAGCTGTTGAGAAAAGAGAACAAAAAATGTTGGTGAACCAGGTCAAGCCTCCTCTCTCCTAGTTCAAGTCACAAACACACATAAATCCCAATTCTTTATAGAGAAATGATTGGGCCTTCATTCAGAACTGTACCAGAGACATCTCTGCTTTGCCACAGGTCGGCCTTTCTACCTCACGGACAAGAACACATGTTCTGTCTCATGTTCTGCTTCTCAGGAAGTCTCATGTCACAGAAGTTACCTTCTCCTCAAGCCTTGGTATGCCATAAAAACCTAGAGTGGCAGTCTGGAGGTAGGCCATCCCAGGTTAAGCCTGTTGAACCAGCAAGCAGATTATCTGAAAGCAAGGATAGGGGATCTGAGGGCTTCCATGTGTTGATGGACTCCAGTTCCCATCAACCCCCAACATGGCCAACAGTCAGGGATAATGGGAGTTGTAGTCCACCAACATCTGGGGCACCACAAGTTCTCCATTCCTGTCTTGAAGGATGGGATTGGAACATTTTCAGTAAAAATGGTGAGTATTAGGCTGTCAGACTTCACAGTTTGCAACAGGTTTCTAGTTACTTCTTCTGCAGAAGCTTAGATCCGAGATAATCAAGCTGCTCAATGGCTTTGGGTCTTTGCCATTCAGTTTTATCAAAATCTTAAGAATAAAGGTTGCAAGATAACCGAACTGTGATTGGGTGTTAAGGTCCAAGAGAGTAAGGAACAAGCTCCACCCCAAATTGAATTGGATTGGCAATGGAAATAAGCCAAGCTATTTCCCCAAAATACTTTCCTGAACCAATCTGATTTTGGAAACATAAATGGCCCACACTTCATTTTAAGAGATTAATTTGGTATTCAAGTGGTCCCCTGCCCACGTAGTTTTACAGAGCCAACCTCTTGCACCCATCTTCCTTATACTTTTTGATTCCTGGGCGTCAGCAGATTTTAAATCGTCACTCGCTGACTGGCATTAGGACTGAACTGAACACTGGCCAGCAAGCCAAAATACTAGTTGGGCTCGTTTACAGTATATGACTGACTAAGCATGAAGTTGGGTAGTTGGTTTGTTTAGTGAGTTAACACTTTTCTGCACTGCCTTTCTGCCAAAAAGCACAGAACAAGAAGCAACCATAACAAATCGCAGGCAGAACCGTCTCTTGTCATGAACACTCAGCTCCTGTCACCCACAGATTAACTATTGCTAAATCTTTTGGCAGAAATTTTAACACCAAGCTTCAGATGGCTATATAAGGATCTCAGAGGCAGCATTTCACAAGGTAGTATGAAGGACCCTCAATGGGATGCTTCAGCCTCTGTTAAAATGTAGGCTGCCCCTGGTTCCATGAAGAGTAGGGATGTTTGTAGGATTGGTTTTTGAGCCACAAACCTAGGATTTGGGAAGCCAATATCCCCAAAACTCTCTTAATGGTCAGGCGTTTTCATCTCTCGTCATTGCTGTTTGTTCATGATTCTCTCGCATTTTGTATGTAATCCACCTTCTGGCGAAGGCTTTTTCCTCCTTCTTGGAATGCTCTGAACCAGTCAAGGGTCACATAGTGAATATGACAATGTCTCAGCTATGTAGCCACAACTAATCCAGAATGCGGCAGCTAGACTGGTGACTGGGAGCAGCCGCCAAGACCACATAACACCGGTCTTGAAAGACCCACATTGGCTCCCAGTACGTTTCCGAGCACAATTCAAAGTGTCGGTGCTGACCTTTAAAGTCCTAAATGGCCTCGGCCCAGTATACCTGAAGGAGCGTCTCCACCCCCATTGTTCAGCCCGGACACTGAGGTCCAGCGCCGAGGGCCTTCTGGCAGTTCCCTCACTGTGACAAGTGAAGTTACTTTTTATATATATATATATAAATAATTTTTATTAAAGTTTTAAACAACAAAAAAAGAAAAGAAAAACATACCCAATACATATCTCAAAAAAAAAGATAACAAAAACACACACAAAAAAACACAGTTCATCAATAAAAAACAAAAAACATAACAATTAAAAACAATATCTCTTTTCCATTTCCGTTTTTTTTAGTTTACTTATTTTCTGGACTTCCTCATACCTCCTTCTTTTGTATTCCAATCCAAATTGTTTGTCCAGCAATTTCTTTTCAACTTTTTTAATCCCAATCTTTAACTTTAATATAATATTGTAATATATAACTTCAACTTCTTTAAACCTAATCTTTAATCTTAGTATAATATAACATTAAAATTTTCCCTCTTAATTGTCAAATTTCCATTTCTTTAAACATCTTTAATCCTAATCTTAATCTTAGTCTATCATTAACTTTAACCTGTACAGCTGGAAACCGCTTATTTTCAGTCCAACATCACTCTAACATTCTTTAATTTTGCAATGTTTCTGAAGATAGTCTTTGAATTTCTTCCAATCTTCCTCCACCAACTCTTCTCCCTGGTCGCGGATTGTACCAGTCATTTCCGCCAGTTCCATATAATCCATAAATTTCATCTGCCATTCCTCCAGCGTGGGAAGTTCTTGGTGACAAGTGAAGTTACAGGGAACCAGGCAGAGGGCCATCTCGGTAGTGGCACCCGCCCTGTGGAATGCCCTCCCATCAGATGTCAAAGAAATGAACAACTCTCTTACATTTAGAAGACATCTGAAGGCAGCCTTGTTTAGGAAAGTTTTTAATGACTGATGTTTTAATGGATTTTTAATCTTTTGTTGGAAGCCGCCCAGAGTGGCTGGGGAAACCCTGCTAGATGGGCGGGGTATAAACAATAAATTATTATTATTATTAGCCAATCAGAGTTAGCTATACAATGATGTTACGGTGGGCAAATATCTCTGAATTGAGAATGTGGGCGATGCTTCCTGGACTGGCCATATGAATGACCCCTGTCATTTGGTTTGTTAGATTTCCTTTGCTCTGTATAGGTTAACACACTCTCTATCTTTAAGCATCCTGTCCACAAAATAATCCAAAATGGGGCACCCTCTACTCCCCATGGAGAGGGGAGTTGAATGGCCTTCAGGGTAGAAACAGCAGGCACAGCTAGAGCTAAGCAACTCTATGCCACCCCTAGAAATAGCAGCAAATTTCTCCCCTACAAATAGCAGCAAATTCAAGTTTGGAAACACCTGGTTGATGTCTAGAAAGCAACATGTAGTTCTGCCTTCAAGGAAGCTAGATTTTGGGTGCACCTCTTAGCTTTCTCAAGCCACCTGTAGTTTCTTATCCTTATCACAGGGTAGGGGTGCCAACCTGAATAAAATAATGGGGAGGGATTCAGGTAAGCCCCGCCCTGCACAATCAATCGCATGATGTGGCAGATGCACACTATTTGAATGGCAACGTCCATCAACTTTGGGAGCGGCCAGCCCTTCAAATATTTTAGGGGGGTAAAGGGACCTCGGCACCTAGGAGCTGGCTCGTTGTCACTGGGCCGTGTGAGGCTAGAGGGGAAGATGGGGAAACCATGCACATCTCCTTGAGTTCCTTGGAGGAATGGTAGGATGGGAATGTAATAATAAACAATAAGACAATCGCATTGTTTATGTGTCACATTTGCCCACGAATCTGCAGGCTTCAGGTAGGTCAGAACAGGTAGCACGGAGGACAAAAAATAATAATACTGAATTGAACCAGCCCTTTTTGATCATTTACCAATATGAGGCTTTGTTATTTTGTCCTATATACCCAGCAAACTACCTGGGACGCGGGTGGCGCTGTGGTCTAAACCACAGAGCCTAGGGCTTGCCGATCAGAAGGTCGGCGGTTCGAATCCCCGCAACGGGGTGAGCTTCCGTTGCTCGGTCCCTGCTCCTGCCCACCTAGCAGTTCAAAAGCACGTCAAAGTGCAAGTAGATAAATAGGTACCACTCTGGTGGGAAGGTAAACGGTGTTTCCGTGTGCTGCTCTGGTTCGCCAGAAGCGGCTTAGTCATGCTGGCCACATGACCCGGAAGCTGTATGCCTGCTCCCTTGGCCAATAAAGCGAGATGAGCGCTGCAACCCCAGAGTCAGCCACGACTGGACCTAATGGTCAGGGGTCCCCTTACCTTTACCTTTACCCAGCAAACTACCTCTGGAACAAATGTAACTAACATGGATTAACCACAGCAACGGAAAGAAAAAGTCTTACCTGTTCCTTGAAAGCACAGAGCAAAACATATGAGCACATTTCTTAAAAGAGGCACAAATGACATCTTGGACAGGCCCATGGCTGGCAAGTAGAAAGGAGACGGGCAGCTGGCTCTCAGATGTGATGGTGGTAGTTTCAGGTCTTCTGGGTTCCTGCAGGTTTCTGCTGCTTAAATACTTCTGAACAAAGTGACTCCTCACATCCAGCTAACCAGTTCAGGCTGTCATCACAAGATTGGTTTGCTGACATACATTTTGCACAACAGGATCCTTTTCCATGTGTTTTCGTAAGGAAAAAACCAAAACCCTACTGTCCACTCATTCGAAAAAGGCGGATGTAACAGGAAACTGACGCACTCTTCCACCTAGATATTAGGGATCAAGAAAAATCACTCTGCGGGAATTTTGGGAAGTGATGTGCTGGAACATTGGGAAGAACACCGGTAAAAAAACCCAACCCTGTGAAAATTTGGGATTTTGTTCTTAGAGAACACAGAGTCCCATTGTGCTAGGCTAGCAGGATTTCATGCAGCTCCGTTGGTAGAGCATGAGACTCTCTTAAATCCCGGGTTTGTGGGTTTGAGCCCCATATTGGACAAAAGATTCCCACATTGCAGGGGGTTGGGCTAGATGACTACTGTGGTCCCTTCTAACTATACAGTTCTGTGATTCTAACTCTGCCTGTACTGTGTTGCATTTGCTTTTGAATGCCAGTTGCTGGAATCACAAGTGCAGAGAGCACTGTTGGATTCAGGTCCTGCTTAGGAGTCTCCGACAGGCATCTGGTTGGCCACTGTGAGAACAGGATGATGAATCCCATCTAGGATTGGCCATTGGCCTGATCCAGCACGCTCTTTTTCGTTCTTATGGACACAACCCATAGCTTGTACCAGTAGGAGAGAGCTAGTTCACAGCCTAATGAGGCCTAGAGCTCAACAACTGCTTTATAAAAGTAAAGGGACCCGTGACCATTAGGTCCAGTCGTGACAGGCTCTGGGGTTGTGGCGCTCATCTCGCTTTATTGGCTGAGAGAGGCGGCGTACAGCTTCCGGATCATGTGGCCAGCACAACTAAGCTGCTTCTGGCAAACCAGAGCAGCGCACGGAAACACCATTACCTTCCCGCCAGAGCAGTACCTATTTATCTACTTGCACTTTGACGTGCTTTCAAACTGCTAGGTTGGCAGGAGCAGGGACCGAGCAACGGGAGCTCACCCCATCGCGGGGATTTGAACCGCCAACCTTCTGATCAGCAAGCCCTAGGATCTGTGGTTTAACCCACAGCACCACCTGTGTCCCTGAACAACTGCTTTACCCTTAGGCTAATGGATTACTCAAAATTAAAGTGTGAATGCAGGGTAGCGATCCCCACTTCCCCTCCTAGGAGTGCTTTGAAATGGTTCCATGCAGAAGTGTTCATTGTGAGGAATCATCCTGGAATAACAAAAACTCACCAAATTGAAAATAAAAATACAGTGGTACCTTGCTTCTCAAACTTAATCGGTTCCGGAAGTCTGTTCCAAACCAGTTTTCTCTGTTTTGTAGTTTTACGTCTTAATATCGGTATTTAAATTGTTTTGTCATTTATTTACTGTAAGCTGTCCACAGAACTTTATGTTAGGGGGTGGCAAATTAGGCAAGGGATTATATTAGCATTAGGATTTAGCACAGATGGCCTGCTGACTTCATTCTAAGGAAAGGCTACCAAAGGTGGATTTGGGAATGTAATTAAATGGGAACAGGTTGGATATGTGATGAGACACTCAGCATAAGCTGGTGCCTAAGAAAGAGATTTGAAAGATTCCAATCTGGACTTTCGTCACTGGAACAAAATGTCCCTATTAAGTGGTGACATTCAGGACTTCATTCTGCAGTCATGATCTATTGTTTCCGGAGGCGATGAGGGAAAAGTATGCTGGATTTCAAACTGCTCCGGTCTAACAAAATTCTTGTTTGGTGTTACTTGCTGATTCTATGTCTCGTTTAATGTTTCATTAGTTTATTTTACATTCAGTATAAGAATGTATATGAGTGAGACATGAATGGCAGAAAAGTGGTGAATGCCAACATCTTGACTATTGGAACTTGTCTGTGTATGTGTGTGTTCTCTATTTCCAGTAAATATTTGTCAGTTTGCATTTCTTAGTGCAGAAAGTATTGACCTGATGTGTAGAGATCTCTCCTATTCTAAATAATTCAAAAGGGTTCTGGAAGCTTCTGGAAGCTTCTCTGTGTGAAAGAAGCTTCATGATGTTTGGGTTATACTTTCAGAGAAGCTGAGTACAGCTGGCTTAAACTGGTTTTGTTATCTCTTCTCTCAAGGTCATGCTAACTATAAAAGCAGGGCCAGAAGGAGCCTGGATTTCCCTTTCTCTTTCTGTCTCTCTTCCTTCTAGTGTGGTGTTCTTTATACAGTGTTAAGGTTTAGTCTTATTATATGTTATTGTAAGTTTAGGTTAAGTCTGCTGCAACTGGACTTCTTATAGACAGTGCCAATCCTGAATGTCTTGGATTGGTGACCATTATGCTCACTTGCCTTCAGTAGCAGTAAAGCACTGCTGGATGAAATTGCCTCTGGTCTACTTTTGGGGAATCCTGCAACGTATTTAAGTTTTTACTCTGCTAACTATACGCATTGGAATCTAAAGGTAAAGGTAAAGGGACCCCTGACCATTAAGTCCAGTCGCGGATGACTCTGGGGTTGCGGTGCTTATCTCGCTTTAGTGGCCAAGGGAGCCGGCGTTTGTCCACAGACAGCTTCCGGGTCATGTGGCCAGCAGGACTAAGCTGCTTCTGGCGAAACCAGAGCACATGGAAACACCGTTTACCTTCCTGCCGGAGCGGTACCTATTTATCTACTTGCACTTTGACGTGCTTTCTAACTGATAGGTTGGCAGGAGCTGGGACTGAGCAACGGGAGCTCACCCTGTCACAGGGATTCTAATTTCAATGACAACGTTGGCAATCACATTTTGCTGAGTGTCAACATTCACATCTTCAACATTAACCTGCTCTTCTTCCTGCAGGTGCCAAGGTGGCTGACCACAAACGACTCAATACAATCAGCATTAAATAATAGTTAAAAAGTCAACACACAATGCAACATTAAAGGCATAGCCCAGCTGGCAGGGTTGCAGACCGATACATTTCTTCAAGGAAATGGCACACAGCTCAGCAACACTTCCCAGTGGGTCTTGCTGCTGTAGAGCCTTCCATCCTTTCTAAAGATCTTCCTCTCCCAGATGTTTCCCAAGCAGTCTCAAAATTGTGTTTGCTCACCTTTGACCTCTGTTCTGCCCTTACACACTCTTTAGGACCAGGGGGCAGGAGAGGGAGAGGTCTTTGGAACAGTGGCGTAGCGTGGGGTGTGCAGGGGGGGCCGGCCGCACCGGGCGCAACATCTGGGGGGGGGCGCGCTCGCACTCGCAGCTCTCTGCCCCTACCTGGCTCACTCACTCTCTCTCACGGCAGTGCTGGCTGTGCGAATCCGATCCGAGCCGCTGGGTCGCCGCCCACTGTGGAGGGGGTGGGTGCCAGGCGTGCGGTGTGGAGAGAGGGTGAGGGACTATCTGGGGGAGGGACAGTGCAGCGGCCGCCCAGTGCAGCGCTGAGCGCGGGAGAGAACCACACCAGACCAGACCAGGCAGCAGCAAGAAGAAGCTGGCAGCGGCGGCAGGTTAGGGGTTAGGGGGCGCAAATTACTTGCCTTGCCCCGGGTGCTGACAACCCACGCTACGCCGCTGCTTTGGAATCCACAGCAGCAGCCTCTTGACCCCCCTCTCCTCCGCTTCACCTTCGGAGTCTGAACTGCTTCCTGTCACTGGCTCTCCCTGCTCAACTGAGGGGGATGAGGACTTCAAGCCTAGAGACTGGTGGTGGGACACCGGCCACACCTCAGAGGAAGGGACGAGCTGACATGTGCTAGAAGCAGGGAGCCTGAGGGATAGCGAAGAGATGGAAGCAGGCAGGTGCCCCCCAGGCACAGGGCAAGGTGATGAGGTTTCTCCAGTTTGGATGCAGGTGCTGACATAGATGACAGAGGGGAGGTAGACCCTGCAGTTCTCCCACAGAGCCACTCTGAGAGCCAGTGTGGTGTAGCGGTTAAGAGCAGTGGACTCGTAATCTGGGGAACCGGGTTCGCGTCTCCGCTCCTCCACATGCAGCTGCTGGGTGACCTTTTCTAGTCACATTTCTCTGAAGTCTCTCAGCCCCACTCACCTCACAGAGTGTTTGTTGTGGAGGAGGAAGGGAAAGGAGGTTGTTAGCCGCTTTGAGACTCTTCAGGGTAGTGATAAAGCGGGATATCAAATCCAAACTCCTCCTCCACTTCTTCTTCTTCTTCTTCTTCTTCTTCTTCTTCTTCTTCTTCTTCTTCTTCTTCTCGCTGACAGCTCGCCAGCCCCTCTCACTCCTAGAACGAGGCATTTGTTGCATGCCAGCAGCCACAGAGGAAGTCCCTTGGAGCTCACTGTAGCAAGTGATAGCAGAAGGAGGGGCCAGATGCAGAAAGCTACAGTAGGGTTGCCATAGAATTTCCCAGGCATAGCCAGCAATCGGATGTAGTGGAAGCAGCGTCCGGGCAAAAATCAGTGAAACGTCTGGGGAAATCCGGACGTATGACAACCCGTGTTGGCAGTGTTGTTTGGGGTGATTTTCCTTTGGCACAACAACTTTGCCCCAAAAAAGCTCAACAAATTTTCTGTCTGGGTTTTTACTTTTTGAAATATGGCAGCCCTAAGCTAGAGAGTGAACGAGCTCCTATTTTACACGTGATCCTTAACTAAAGAACGTAACAGGTTGAATGGTAATGTTTGTAACAAATTTCTTTACTGGCTACTTCCTAATCAAGTCCAAGATGTACACCATATACAATCCTTAAGCAAGGTATGTAACCTATTTAATTAAATCCAATGGAGATATATTTCTTCCTTTCTTAATGCATTCTTGTTTGAGTTCATATATTACACAGTCTTTGAATGTGGTTAAGGAAAGGTCGCCGGAATGTCACGGAGAATACAGCTGATGAGGTTGGCTAGCATAGGTAGAAGACACAGACAGGCTGGCTCAGGCAGCTGGGTTGGGCAGAACAAGGTTTCTGGATATTTCCTTGTTTCGCCCCGAAGGGCTTCCTCATCTGTTAATAGGTCTATATAACATACTGTATTTTTCGCTCTATAGGACGCACTTTTCCCCCTCCAAAAATGAAGGGGAAATGTATGTGCATCCTATGGAGCGAATGCAGGCTTTCGCTGAAGCCTGGAGAGCGAGAGGGGTCGGTGCGCACCGACCCCTCTCGCTCTCCAGGCTTCAGGCAGCTATCCGCAAGCCTTTGGAGCCCGGCGGGAGTTCCCGCCGAGCTCCGAAGGCTTGCAGATTGCAGCCTGAAGCCCGGGGAGCGCAGTGCCAACTGCTACTGCGCTCCCCGGGCTTCAGGCAGCTATCCGCAAACCTTCGGAGCGCTCCCCCAGCTGCGCAACCTTGCCTCCGCTCCTGGACCTGTTCTGGGGGCTGGGGTCGGGGGAAGCTCGGGCTCCCCCCCCCCAGCCCTGTGGCTAAAAATGAAGCCACGCGCAGCCTCTCCCGGCTGGAGAGGTTGTGCGTGGCTAAAGAGGTAGCCAAGACAGCCAGCGGGATGGATCCCGCTGGCTTTCTTGGCTTCTTTGCTCTTTGGGGCTGGGGGAGGAAATAATTTTTTTCCCTTTATTTCCCCCCCTAAAAACTAGGTGCGCCCTATGGTCCGGTGCGCCCTATGGAGCGAAAAATACGGTAAATATAAACGCTTGATAACACAGAGAACTAAAACTAAGGATAGGGCCACACTTTTAAAAACCCGAACTGACATTCATGACAACACTAAGATAATTCATTCTTCCTTAGAATTTAATCACATAATGAGAGACATTGAGAGACTAGTGAAACGCCACTGGCATATCTTAAAAGATATTCCTGGTTGTGAGGTTCCTCCACTCTTTGGGAAACGATGCACTAGATCCCAGCAAAATTTCATTATCACCCTCCTGTAAGCTGTCAGGAGCTCATCCTACTCTCAAGTAGGACCCTGGCAGAGACACATGCCCAACTGGCATGTTCCCTCCCTCCTGGTCGATCATTCGGGAGCTTCAAAAGGTTTCTTCAGCCCGAACATCACAGCGACCGATGCCAACAGACATCGGCACACTTAGGGATCCGCAGTCTTTGCAGCTTGCGTAACAGACCTCAGCAACTCAGCATTTTGGCTAATCTACTTTATTTTCATATAAACACACACGAAGCACTGCAACATGGCTCCCTCTATCTCTAGTATCAGACAGCAAAGAGAGAGAACAAAGGACAATAGTCCCACTTCACGGAACACAGTAACACAAACGTCCTGTCTCCGTCACTTCCCACTCTGTGGAGTCAAAACATACACCGTCATGTGATAGACAACAATCCCATGACTGCAATCACGGAGCAGGAATCCTAACAAGACTTCAAAAAGTTATGATTTGGGAACTGTATAGATAACCATGGTCTTCCCAAAAGTAAGGTACCCTTTCCCTTCTCATTTTCATTTCTTTTGAGTACAGTATGGGTCTTATCTGCTACACAGTGATGATTCTTTTATGAATCTGCTTTAATTCAGTAACTAACAGGTACAGTAACTAACAGGAATTAAGATTGCCAGAAGAAATATCAACAAACTCAGATATGCAGATGACACAACCTTGATGGCAGAAAGTGAGGAGGATTTAAAGAACCTTTTATTGAGGGTGAAAGAGGAGAGCGCAAAATATGGTCTGAAGCTCAACATCAAAAAAACGAAGATCATGGCCACTGGTCCCATCACCTCCTGGCAAATAGAAGGGGAAGAAATGGAGGCAGTGAAAGATTTTACTTTCTTGGGCTCCATGATCACTGCAGATGGTGACAGCAGCCACGAAATTAAAAGATGCCTGCTTCTTGGGAGAAAAGCAATGACAAACCTAGATAGCATCTTAAAAAGCAGAGACATCACCTTGCCAACAAAGGTCCGTATAGTAAAAGCTATGGTTTTCCCAGTAGTGATGTATGGAAGTGAAAGCTGGACCATAAAGAAGGCTGATCGCCGAAGAATTGATGCTTTTGAATTATGGTGCTGGAGGAGACTCTTGAGAGTCCCTTGGACTGCAAGAAGGTCAAACCTATCAATTCTTAAGGAAATCAGCCCTGAGTGCTCACTGGAAGGACAGATTGTGAAGCTGAGGCTCCAATACTTTGGCCACCTCATGAGAAGAGAAGACTCCCTGGAAAAGACCCTGATGTTGGGAAAGATGGAGGGCACAAGGAGAAGGGGACGACAGAGGACGAGATGGTTGGACAGTGTTCTCGAAGCTATGAACATGAGTTTGACCAAACTGCGGGAGGCAGTGGAAGACAGGAGTGCCTGGCGTGCTCTGGTCCAGGGGGTCACGAAGAGTTGGACACGACTAAACAACAACAACAGGTACAAAACCAGGAGTACTTTAGGGCTGTTTATTAGGTCTGTGCATAGTTGGAAATTTAGAAACAACAGCAGGCGCCTCTCCACTTACATGGGGGTTACATTCCTGGGTACCATGCATATAGGTGAAATCATGTATAGTGGGGAACACCATCTAAATTTGCCAAAAATCCACCAAACGTCACCACAATCACTCCCTCCAAACCACGTTTCTCAAACTACACAGGCCTCAAAGGTCGGTGCAAAGGCTCATGAGATTGCAGTTGTAAAGGCTCCTAGGATTGCTAGCTGTTTCCCCACTCTTTTGTGCCTTTTTGTTTTGTTTTGTTTTTGGCCGTTTCCCCACTCTTTTCAGGCTGTTTTTGCCTTTTTTGTGCTTTTCTGCCTTTTAAATCGATTTACTTAATTCCCCCCCCCCCCGCATATATGCAGTTACGTGGAAGTCGAATGCACCTAATACGCCCGTATTACAATAATTTAAATGCAAGTATATCTCAACATTGTAGGGTCAGTGACAAGGGACATTTAAAGGTGAATCTCTTTAATCCAGGCATGGCCAAACTTGGCCCTCCAAATGTTTTGGGACTACAACTCCCATCATCCCTAGCTAACAGGACTAGTGGTCAGGGATGATGGGAATTGTAGTCCCAAAAATATCTGGAGGCCCAAATTTGGCCCTGCCTGCGATCCATGGGTGTAGCCCCCCATCAAGTAAAACAATAGAAATACTTAACTAACTGACCAGTCACATCAATTCTGCCCCCCTAACAAAAGTCCTGCCCCCCCAACCAAGTCCCCCACCACAACAAAAGTCCTGGCTATATGTGGCTTAATCCACACGTTCTAAAACAATACATGAACGGAAGCATAGCCATCCTTTTGAAATTCACACGTCTTGAAATTTTGCAGTGCAGTTTCCCAGCCATGTAATGTGTGCAAAAGTGTATATACTGGTGTAAGGTGTGCATAAAAATGCACATTTTAGTCAACATAACATACAGGTGTGCATTATATTAGGGGAAATTGCAGATACGTGCATATTGGGCAAAACTGCATACAAGAATGTGTATAGGAAGAGAAAATTAGGAGAAATAAGGCATGCACCAGGTATCCAGCACTGAGTAACATGTTGCCCAAGACCAGCTGCTTCCATCAGAGGGTCTTGACTGTTAGGCGTTGCTATCCCAAGAGGCGGGAACGGCTGGTGCTGTGGTCTAAACCACTGAGCCTCTTGGGCTTGCTGATGAGAAGATTGGCGGTTCGAATCCGTACAACAGGGTGAGCTCCTGTTGCTCTGTCCCAGCTGCTGCCAACTAGCAATTCAAAAACACACCAGTGCAAGTAGATAAATAGGCACTGCTGTGGCGGGAAGGTAAAAGGCATTTCCATGCGCTCTGGTTTCCGTCACAGTGTTCCGTTGCGCCAGAAGCGGTTTAGTCCTGCTGGCCACATGACCCGGAAAGCTGTCTGCGGACAAACGCCAGCTCCCTCGGCCTGAAAGCGAGATGAGCGCCGCAACCCCACAGTCACCTTTGACTGGACTTAACCATCTAGGGGGTTCTTTGCCTTTTACCCCAAGAGGATGAAGAGCAGGTTAAGAACTAATTTACAAGCAGTGATGGGTGGGCAGAACGGTGGCCAGCAGAAGCAGCTCTCCAGGTGAGGTGGAGAAGGTACCCTACGTTCCCGACAGGTGAGTTGCTGTTGCTTACTGGGAGGGAGCACTGCAGAGATGAGATGGCGGGAAGGTTGACACAGGGCAAACAAATCGGTGGTGCAATCCAGCAATTCTGCCAGTGCCTTTGCCCCACTCTGGCCACCTTAAGAACCTAAGATCACAAGAAGATTAGGCTGGTGCATTATTGTATTTTAACATTGTGTTGGAAGCCACCCAGAGTGTCTGGGGAAACCCAGCCAGATGGGCGGGGTATAAATAATAAATTATTATTATTATTATTATTATTATTATTATTATTATTATTATCCAGTCCAGCATCCTGTTCTCACAGTGGCTGACCAGATGCAGGATTCGAGCACAACAGCATTCTCCCCTAATTTGGTTTCTGGCAAGGGGTCTTCAGACATATTGCTGCTTCCAGTTGTGGAGGCAGAGTGTAGGCATCATGGCAAGCCCTCTCCTCCATGAATTTGTCTAATCCTCTTTTAAAGCCATCCAGGTTGATAGCCATTGCTGCCTCCTGCTGCTCTATCTCCCAGTAAGCAACAGTGACCTTCCTACTGGGAAGCTTCTGTTGACCAGGAAAAGAAAACAGCTCACTTCCTTACAAGGAAAATGATCAGGTGCTTTCTTTCTCTGTTTTGTCTTCCATCCATTGGGCTCAAGGCTTCTAACATACCTGAAGATTCCCCCTTCTTTCCTTTCCTTTCTAACTTGCTCCTTCTCTTCCTCCTTTACCTACTGCTGCTGGCAAACAAGAACCTCATAACTCAGTTCCTGAAGAGATGCCGCCTCTGCCCACATCTCAGAAACCAGTTGCCTGGAGGGGGGGAGGAGTAGAAGCAGCCAAGCGTCTAGGTGTGGTCTTGGCACATATCAGCATTCAGTTTGCTCTTTAAAAGAGAGTGGAAAACGTACAGGCAGCACTACAATCTCCTTTTTGATGCCTGTCTGTCTGTCTTCTTGACCATACATTCCTCTAGCAAGCAGCCTCCCAACCCTAGGCTGCTCTGCCTCTCTGTGACAACAGAGCATCGAAGAAGAAGAAGGAGAAGGAGAAAAGTTTAGACTTGATATCCTGCCTTTCACTCCCCTTAAGGAGTCTCAAAGCTGCTAACATTCTCCTTTCCCTTCCTCCCCCACAACAAACACTCTGTGAGGTGAGTGAGGCTGAGAGACTTCAGAGAAGTGTGACTGGCCCAAGGTCACCCAGCAGCTGCATGTGGAGGAGCGGGGAAGCGAACCAATGACTAAGCCAATGGCAAGTCGGTGGACTAGAACTCCAAGCTGCACAGTGACATTGCAGGAGATCAGCACCTCACTACTCACATGATGCTGGCCTCTAAGTATTGCGAGGAATATAGTAGTGACTTACCTCACAGGATTCTTGTGAAGATAAACATAATAAAGGCTATGAGCATTTTGCTGTAACTCGCCCTGGGACCTTATGGGGAAAGGTGGAGAAGTAACCCAGTAAACAAACAGACAAAGTAATAATGCTGCCGATTGATGGTGCAATTGAAATGGTGAATAACGTCTGGTTTTCCAAAATGGAACAGTTGAACTGAGGGTCAAAGGGACTCACAAGCTTGTTGAAAGTCTGCTGAGTACAGAGTTGCTAATGCATTTGCGACAACTTCCCCCAAACTGGCCAAGACGTACAAGAAAAGCTCCCATGTTTGCTGGAGATGCAAAAAAGGCGTTGGTACCTTTATGCACATGTGGTGGGACTGTGTGAGGATAAGAGAATTTTGGGACAGAATACACAATGAACTCAAAAAGATATTTAAATTCTCGTTTCAAAAAAAAAACCCCTGAAGCCTTTTTGTTAGGCATTATGTGCATTGATACACAAAAAACCCACAGAACTCTCTCTATGTACGCAACCACAGTGGCAAGGATTTTAATAGCAAAAAATTTGGAAAGGTGATGTAATCCCCACAAAAACTGATTGGCAAGCAAAGATGATAGAATATTCAGAACTTGCAATGATGACTGGGAGAATAAGAGGAAACTCTAACCAGAAATTTAGTAAAGATTGGATAATGTTCAAAGAATATCTTAAAAAGTACTGTAATAACACAAATCTTCTGACAGATTCAGATTGAATCTTGAAGTTCAAGGAAACTATAAAGTAATCCCCCCCCCCCCGATAATTAACTGAAATTGCTTATAGACTAGTAAGGTGTAAAAAGCACAATGAGGTGAATCGGAAGTTAAAGTGTATGCAATGTCAAATGAGGTGTTGTTAGTCAGGGTCTATGGTCTGTTTGTGTTGTTTTTCATTTTGTTTATGTTCTATGTAAATTGTTTCGTAATAAAGAACCTTTTTTTTAAAAGACATCTTCCCCCCCAGTGCATGCTTCTGCTAAGTAAGCAAGAACCTAGGTTTCATTTTAGCCATACAGTGTTCCTGTGAGGAGGAGAGATAGCCCAAGGCTATCTGCTAAGCTCATGGCTGAAGGCACCTGAATATTTATTGCATCAGTTGCTTCTCAGGGTCCAGTAAAATGGTTTTATGTTCATCAAATGGTGTTTTATATCAAATTCTGAAGTTAAAGCACGTGCCACAAGACCTTTAACATACTTTGAAAATGTGATCTTACATACAAACGAATGTTCCTCTTTTTTTCTTCATCTATACTCTATCAAAGAAGTTAACGAGTCAACAACTGGAGGATGAAGTTCTGTGAAACAGCAGTGGGAATCTGATCTAGCGATAGAGATTGCAGAGGTGGATTGGAATAATTTGTAGGCTGAAAAAGCACACTAAATCCAGTAAGAACTTGTATGCAAGAAAATGCATTTAAATTATTACACCAATAGCATTAGATACTGTACAGCTTTATTAATAAAAACCAATCCCACCATTGTGCTGGAGAGGATGCAACAGCTTAAGTACAACATTTCACATGTGGTGGAGGTGTGGATGTAATCTGGCAAAGGGTATTTACAGAAATAAATTAGAGCTCCTACTACAGTTCCCTTAATTCCTGGACACAAGGATTTACTCTTAAACCAGTTTAGGTTGGTAGGGTAGTTAGGAACAGATTGTCATTTTATCAGTCCATTGTACCACTTGCTGGACTGGAATGGGGTCACATAGTTTAAATTCAGAACTCTGCCTTGGGTCCATGCAATGGACATTCTTCTACCTGAAGGAGCGTCTCCACCCCCGTCGTTGAGCCCAGACACCGACGTCCAGCTCCGAGGGCCTTTTGGCGGTTCCCTCACTGTGAGAAGCCAAGTTACAGGGAACCAGGTAGAGGGTCTTCTCGGTAGTGGCGCCGCCCTGTGGAACGCCCTCCCATCAGATATCAAGGAAATAAACAACTATCTCACGTTTAGAAGACATCTAAAGGCAGCCCTGTTTAGGGAAGTTTTTTATGACTGATATTTTAATGTATTTTTAATATCTGTTGGAAGCTGCCTAGAGTGGCTGGGAAACCTAACCAGATGGGCGGGGTAGAAATAATAATAATAATAATAATAATAATTATTATTATTATTATTATTACTACTACTACTACTACTACTACTACTACTACTACTACCAGAGTTATTAGGGCCTTGGAAATCATTCCATCTTCTCTTTTTTTGAACTTGTGCTTTCAGGCTGGGATAATATATTGTTATGAGTTTGTGGGTGCCTGACTTCTAACCCCTATAATCCTAGCAAATGTTTAAAGCTAATCAAGCTAGGCTAGATGAGGCAATTGTCTGGGTGAAGGGCCATTAAGAGAACAAAGGAAAAGGTGGCTCTGTGCCAGACAGCAATTGGGTGGGGTCCCTTCTCCAGCTCTCAGAGAACTAGAAGGAGAAAGCTGGAGTTTGAGGGAAAGGTTTGCTGTTACGTGAGCTAGAAGCTGGAGAAAAAGCAGCGAGCAGAGGGTCAGAGAGCAGTGTTTGATTTCTGCTGTAGGTATGAGAGAAGCAAGACCCTTTTGGGGTCTTGATGCTGTGAACCCCAATCAGAGGCTCAGGTTGTATATATATGCAAGGCTGTCTTTAGCATGTGCACCACCAGGGTGCAAAGATCCACCCAGCGCCCCCACATTTGTTAATTTCGCATGCACAGCGCCATTGAGAATGACAAGCGTTGTTGAGTCTGATAAGCGCCACCACTGTGAATGATAAGCACCGCCGCTGGTGCGGCACGTCTATGGTAAATGAACACACAAAGTCAAAAGTCCTTTAGTGAAACAGTAGGTATACATTCTGGTTATACCTTAGGTATATATGTATTTTGTTTTTCTATCTTGATCAAAATTATTTATTATTTCATAGCAGGTAGATAGTTAAGAGCTTCAGTGGCGGGCGCCCAGTGCCCCCCTGAATTCGGCTCCCAGTGCCCCGCACCCCTTGCACCCCCGGGTAAAGACGGCCCTGTATATATGCAAAAAAAAACCCAAATAACAAAGACACCACAGTCTCCACTGTGGCTCATTTTCAAAAGGAAACACGAACCCTGAGGCCTGGAACTTCTGCAATCTCCCGCCTCTTGGAGACTGTGGTGGCATGCAACAATATGTTGATTAAATGGACATTTAGTCAAATAGATGAGCTCTTGCCTGCAAAGGGTATACCCATTTCTCGTGTGTGTGTGTGTGTGTGTGTGTGTGTGTGTGTTTTAATGTGCAATAAACATGATGCAAAAGAAGATGATTTCATCCCCCACTTCCCCAGTCAAATGTCGGAAAGCATGAAACAAATAAGGTTGCATACCACCTTTTATCTGCTAACAGAGTCCTTGCACTTTCAACAGCTGCATGGCAGGCAGAAATCCATCAGGTGCTGCTTCCCTAATCAGTGTGCAAACTGTTTCTGCTTTCTGATCTCCCTGCACGCCTCCTCTGTGGTCTCTTCTCTTTCTTTTGACCCCTCTGTTATTCAGCTGCATTTCCTTCCCCACACCAACGAGTTTTGTTAAGCTGAGACCAATTGGTGAATCTGGATTCCCTAAGCCCCACCCCCACCCCCAGCTTCAGTTCACTACATTTCTGCATTGTTTGAATTTTTAAAAGTCCTCACAAAAGTAAATCAAAATTGTAGGGCACATTCTTTTTAATACACAACATTTTTGTTCTGCCGAGTGTGCACATTTTTGCAAGCAATTTCTCCTAAAACGTTGCATTCCCCCCAGTTATTTTCAGTAACATATGCATCTGCATGCACACTAATATATGCATTTTAACATTTTTGGGGATGTGTGTGTGCGTTGGAGAACTGTGTTACAAAATTCAGAGAAGTGTGCATTTCGAAGGATAGCAAGGTTTCAGGGAGAGCACATGAATAATCCCTTCCCTGTTCCTAGTGTCGTAACTCCTGCATCTACCATCAGAACCCAGAGGAAATGCAGAAGAGTTGTCCTATAGAGTAATCTGAATGCTTGTTTTTGCTGGCAGGAGAGTTGTAAGTTATCAGAAGAACAGATTCCCCTGGACTATAGCAGGGTATCATTGTCAGCTAGGAACACGTGGGTCCCAACTTAAACTTAAGGTGCCTAGCAGCTCCAAAATATGCTACCCCAGTTTTTCACAAGCACACCAAATCTGCTCATTCTCTTTCTCATTTTAAGTACACCGAGTTTCGTACTAAAATAACAGCGAGCCTCAATCTCTGTTGTAGCCACATTGCAAATAACACATTTGAAACAATGTCCTCCTGGAAATGCAGAGATATCAATGGCAGCACTGGAGACAGAATCCACGAATCTTGGTCCTGGGTTTCCGATTGTCTTTGTTTGTTTCTTCTCATTCTACCTGGTGCGTTTGTTCCTCAGGAACCACGTAGATTTTGCGGTTATATCGGGAACACTGCTGGGGCTGCTGCATGCGTCGGCCCTGAAAGAAGCAGTAGAGCTGGAAAGCAAAATCATGGGGAGAAGCTATTAGCACTGATATGGTAGCACATGGGTGGAGAGGCTGTGTCCCTCTTAATGTTTGTGCACCACAACTCCCATCATCCCCGGCCAGAGGCCATGCTTGCTAGGGATGATGGGGACTGGAACCCCAACAACATTAGAAAGCCACAGATTCCCCATCCCAATGTTAGCAGCACTTCCTTTTGTCCTGCAACAGTGAGTCAGGATTGGTAGTGTGTTTCAATGAGTGTTGGACAAGAAAAGCTGGACATCTGCCCGGGGCTATGGTGGGACACCAGACCTTCTGTTTGACTCTGACAAACAAGATGGCAGGTGACACAGTGAAAAACACAGCCCTTCAGAGCAGAGAAAAGTGGAAGCAGAGAGCTGTATATGTTGGATTATAACAGGAAGAATGAAGAAACAACACCTCACACAGAAACTTACAGGACAGAAACTCCTCTTGCAGACATAAATTTTTTTAAATATGCAGTTATGAATGAAAGTCATGAAACCAGTGGCCGTTAAATAAAGGATCAAGATCCTTTGTTGTAACTGGAATAATCAAGATTATGGAAGCAGAAAGAAATAAGGACTTTGTACCCTGAAATCCAGCACACGGGAAGTCACCCAAAATTGTTTAATTTGGTATTTAAATAATTGGTTTTTTTAATTGTATTGTAATTTGGTATTATGATAATGTGGCTCTTATGGATTATTGTAATTAAAAATTAATAAAAATTATTATACGAAAAGAAAAAAGAAAAAAAGATTGGTAGTGTGTGCGTAGTATCTCTTACCATCAGTGGGATACCAGTCATTAGGAACACGGTCACTATGGTGCCTAAACAGATGAGGAAGATGGCCCAGCCCTGCAAACATGCAGGCTCTGATGGTGTAGAATCTGTGGAGAATAAGGGATGCAATGAAACATGACGTTTATTCCGGGGATAGGGAAATCTTTGGCCTTCTTCATGTTGCCGGATGTGGGTGGCGCTGTGGGTTAAACCACAGAGCCTGGGGCTTGCTGATCAGAAGGTCGGCGGTTCAAATCCCCGTGATGGGGTGAGCTCCCCTTGTTCGGTCCCTGCTTCTGCCAACCTTGCAGTTCGAAAGCATGTCAAGTGCAAGTAGATAAATAGGTACCGCTCCAGCGGGAAGGTAAACGGCGTTTCCGTGCACTGCTCTGGTTCACCAGAAGCGGCTTAGTCATGCTGGCCACATGACCCAGAAGCTGTACGCCGGCTCCCTCAGCCAGTAAAGCGAGATGAGCACTACAACCCCAGAGTCGTCCGGAACTGGACCTAACTGTCAGGGGTCCCTTTACCTTTACCTTTATGTTGCCGGACTCCATCTCCCATCAGCCCCAGCTGGCTTGGCTAATGTTCAGTGACACTGAGAGTGGTAGTCCAATAACAGGCCAAAGGTTCCCCACTCCAGATTTAATCATTTACTCGTGCGCTTGTTTCTAAAATCTGTATCCTATCTTTGCTTTCCATGGGAAACCAGGGTGGCCAAATGCAAAAGTATAACTGCAGTTAGTTATTAATATTGATTTATTTTATTTTATTGGGGGTAACTATGTTTATCTTACGCTTCCACAGAACCACTCAGTATTCTTAAAGTGTGAGTGTGACATATTATTATTATTATTATTATTATTATTATTATTATTATTTACCCTGCCTAAAATCCCAAGGCAGGTTAGGTCAGATAAAACACAATATTAAAAACAGTTTAAAAGAACTTTCACAGAAATCAGATGCTTCTCCAGTGACAAAAGAAACAGTAAGCAGGTATGTAAGCTAAACATAATAATTGACCATATTGAAAGCATCCTCATGGACAAAAATAGATGAGTGATCTTGGCTCCCCATGCACACCAAGATTACACATTGTGTCCCCTCTCCAGTTCTCTGTCTGCAAATCGCATGAAGAGTTTTAGAAGGTCATTTTCACTCTGATTTCATCCTTGAGATTGTGCCTATTATCATGGAGGCGGTGGCACAGACTCCTCACGGCTTCGCTCACAAGGATCATAGGAACGTTCAAGCCCACTCACCATAACAAGGTGATGATCCAGCGAGTGAGTGCAGGCAGGGGTGAGCGGGCAGGATAAATCCATCGGACCATTCAAATTAGATAGCTACATTTCAGGTTTCATGGCACGACTACCATATTAACCATTCGAAAGAAAAACAACCCCTTTAAGGGCAATGAGGGAGTTCTTTGCACCACTCGTGTCAAAGCCCTGCATGATTTTAGAATGTTTCTGACTCTCTCCAGTCTGGTGACTTACCAGTAGTATTGGCTGAGGGGTAGGTAAGGAGTGCATGAGTAGTATTGGAGACACTTTCTGTGGTATTCGGCGCAGCTGCTGAGGTGATGGGGAAGCCATCCGTTGTGTAGGATGTAGTTTTATGGATGGGCTGAAGAGTTGTGGAAGCTGCAGGAGTGGCTGTGGATGTTGGAAGCTCAACAATTTCAGAAGAAATGCTGTTGTTGGGATGTGTGGTTGTGTGATGGTTTTGAGAATCTGGAAGCAAATGACAGCAGGCAGAGGTGATAGAAAAGTCAAGCCCTTGCATTGGGGAGGGGTTATGTTTTTACTTCAGTTTGCAAATACAGTGGTACCTTGGTTCTCAAACATAATCCGTTCCGGAAGTCTGTTCCAAAACCAAAGTGTTCCAAAACCAAGATGCGTTTTCCCATTGAAAGGAATGCAAAATGGATTAATCCATTCCAGACTTTTAAAAACAACCCCTAAAACAGCAATTTAACATGGATTTTACTATCTAACGAGACCATTGATCCATAAAATGAAAACAATAAACAATGTACTGCAGTCACACAATCAATCAATCAATCAATCAATCAATCAGTAGCTGAACTGGGTCCCACACAGTCACAAAAACAAAACAAAAAGAGCCACAAAAACACAAATTAAATAGCAAAACAGACAGACCTCAGTGTAACACTCAAAACGGAAGTGTAACACTCAAAACAGAGCATGTTCGGCGTCTGAAAAAAGTTTGCAAACCGGAACACTTACTTCCGGGTTTGCAGTGTTTGGGTTCAAAGTTGTTTGAGTACCAAGGTGTTTGGGAACCAAGGTACCACTGTACCTAACATTTCCATAGCAACTTTTCATTGTGTTAACTTAAAAACAAATGTGTGACACAGCTTCACTACATTGTGAAATTGAAACACAGGTTAGCTACCTTACTTTGCAATTGACATATGGTAACTTCTTCTAGTCCTGGATGGTTGTCAGGAGATGAGTAGCATTTAAGGATACTGCTGTCAGCTGGCTGTCATATTTTTATATTTATCCAATCGGTGCCCAAATGGACCTACCTGATTCATTATTAGTTCATAAGATAAAGTGAAGAGGGCACTTGCTTTTTCACACGTCAGTTTGAAAGCTGTAAAAAAATGTTCACACTTGCCAAGCTGCTGTTTTCATTTTTTTCATTATTTGTAGATAAATTATTACCATCATTTCTTTCATTACTGTATTTTGATCTATTTGTAGTTCACCTTACCCCCAAGGAGATCAGAACGCTGTAACTGGAGATGTCCTATTTTCCCCTCACAACGACCCCTCTTCAGTGGAACAGGATTAGAAATAGTGAGTGGTCCAAAATAACTCAGTTTGTTGGGTTATAGCCCTCTTAAAGCATTCAGAGATACCCTGCGAGGACTGAAACTCAGGGGTTGGAGAGGCAGGGATGGGTCTGCCCCATGTTCTGGCTCCAGTCCCAGTTTTCAGAGTTGAGAGGGAAGGTCTGAGGGGGCTTCTAGAGTGTGCAGCGGAATGCACTTGGAAGCCATCTTGGAATGCAGAACCAGGAGGATACAGGATCCCCAGTCATGGGGAGGCTTCTAAACACATGCAAGCCAATGTGCCGCCACCCCTAAACCCTTCAGCTCTATCTGCTCAGTGACAGAAGGTTAGGTAGGGAGAGCTCACGCCTTGTGCATGTGGAGGCAGTGAGGACAAGGCCAACACACACATATCCACTCCCCTCTCCAATTTCAGCCTTCACTTGTGTTGGTGTAATTTGGAAAAAAATGGATAAAATTGCACCAAGCGCTGGGGCCATGTCTTGAGCAGCCTACCCCCAACGTCTGGATTCTGTTTAGAGTTAGCATGCCAGCTGCAATGGGTGGCTTAGAAACAGTCCAAGGCTAAATACCTGGAGCATGTTTCACTCGCCTTCCCTTTCTCTAAGGAATGTGCACTCAGGTATTCGCTGAGAAGGGTGGGGGTTTTTTTGCTTAGTGCAAAGTATCAGCAGAGAAGCTGAAGGTTGTGTGCCGTATGGTTCAATATAGCATGGAGAGCTAGCTAGTACTTTAAAGTGCTGGTGGCTCTCTCTGTATACTTGTATCTTTACAAGCTTTGCTTCTAAGACCAGAAGGACTTCTATAATAGTAGATTAGTTCACAATTCACCAGAATCTCTTAAAGTTTACACTTATGCTTGTCTTGGGCCATGAGACAATAGACACTTTACACTCTAAACTGAACTGCATGGGAAAGGAGTTTTCTTAATCAGGAACTCTGGAAAAGGCTGACTACTGGAGAACAGGAAAGCTATGATATTCTGCTGGAAACTCTGCTGGAGCTGTGGTCTACCACTGAGCCTCTTGGACTTGCCGATTGGAAGGTCAGCAGTTCGAATCCCCACAACGGAGTGAGCTCCCGTTGCTCTTTCCCAGCTCCTGCCAACCTAGTGCAAGTAGATGAATAGGTACCACTGGGACGAAAAGGTAAATGACATTTCTGTGCGCTCTGGCTTCCATCATGGCGCCCCGTTGCGCCAGAAGCAGTTTAGTCATGCTGGCCACATGACCTGGAAAGCTGTCTGTGGACAAACACTGGCTCCCTCGGCCTGAAAGCGAGATGAGCACTGCAACCCCAAAGTCACCTTTGACTGGATTTGAAGGGGTCCTTTACCCCACCTTTTTTTTTTTACTCTGCAATCACACTGATTTAAGTGTGGTGTAGTACAGTGGATGCTCAGGTTGCGAACGTGATCCGTGTGGGATGCACGTTCACAACCTGCAGCGTTCACAACCCGCAGCTGTGTGTCTGCGCACACACAGGTTGTGATTCAGTGCTTCTGCGCATGTGCAAAGTGCGATTTAGCGCTTCTGTGCATGTGCGAACGCCAAAACCCGGAAGTAACCTTTTCCGGTACTTCCAGGTTTGGCTGTCCGTAACCTGAAAAAATGCAACCTGAAGCGTCTGTAACCCGAGGTATGACTGTATCAGCGACACAGACAGTGGGCCCAAGTCTAACAGGTTATAGGCGAACTGACAAGTCTACCAACTTGTTCCTTTTGCACACTTGGAAAGGGCTTTCATCAGCACAAGGATTTCCAATTGCACAGCAAAAGTCTGCCCCCCCCCACGCACACACACACTTTATTCTTCCTGCAAGTGTCCATCACCCTCCTTAAATCTGCTCCAGAGTGTTGGACAAAACCTCTGCGACAGATTTAGGGTGTGGGCAGGGGTGAGAAGAAGGAGAGAACCATCCTTACTCCAAGGGAAAATGCTTGCACTGACAGAATTTCTCCATAGCGTTTCATTGAATACAACCTCTTGTCTCTGCCTAATCTATCACATAGGTTGCAATGAGGGGTGATTTGATCTTGCATCACCCCAGTCCAATAAATAACATTACACTAACAATGAAATTGCACTGCTGATGAGGAAGCATGGGCACATTTAAACTTGACAAAACTCCTATTTTTTGTTGTTGTCCCCACAATTTTTCATTTAGAATTTTGAAATTTAAGTGGCGGTGGCAAATTGTTAACACGCTTCATTCAGAGTAGACATAAATTGGTGATTAATTTGCCCACACCCAAGCAAAATCTACAGTGGTGCCATGAGGCAGCTTCTTCTCCTCACAGCAACCCTGAGCCACAGAGTGAGTTGGGAGATACAATATATTGAAAAGGCCACTGGCGGTTGCTTTGGGAACTGTTCTGTAGGCAACAAGGGTGCTTGAAATAAGATTTATCCCAGAATCTGGAGTAAACCTCATTTCAAGCCCTTTGAGTTTCTTCTTTTCTTCTCACCTGCAAATGCCGCTGCCTCCCTTACCCACCGCCAATTTAGCAATACCAGACAATCAACATAGCTCCTAAGCTCACAAGTTTCCTTCAGAACATGTAGTCCCTTCGTGCTTTGTCAAACTAAATCAGAATGGAACAACAAGATGGTCCCTCAAATACCGACAAGATCCCTTTTCAAAATGGCCGCACCAAATGGCACGTGAAGAACCTCACCTGCTGCTGTACACAGAAGCAGGACCACAGATGTAAAGAGGATCCTCTTCACGTCCTTGGGATTCATCCTTTTCTCTTCCATGGGAGCACAACAGTGTGCACAATTAAATCTTAGATGCTGTAGTGTATTCCTGGCTTCTCTCCCATAACTCTTGCTAACTCCTTTATATATGCTATCGCAACAGCGAGAGCTCTCCCCTAATTCGGCAACACCTCTACATAGGCAGAAATGTTCCAAAACATGACAGTTGTCATATTTTGCATTCAGGAAGATAAGATGTGCGTGTGTATCTTTTGTGTCACCAAATGTAACAAATTTTTAAAAATACAAAAAAACATAAAAGGGTGTGTGAAGCGTGATCATAAACCCAGTTATTTGTTTGTGTCAGATAAGAATTTCTTCAAGGCAGTGGAGAAGTGGGGATGGGACAGATTTCAAAAAAAATGTTGCTTAGGATCATGCAATCTCTGAACAGCATAAACCCCATGCCTTTAATTACACCAAGACAAAAAAATTAATGTTTGTATCCATGTGATTAATTGGTGTGCTGGAAGGGAGCCCCAGCTGAACTCAGCCATGGGTGTTTCTGTGGATGACAAATCATGTTCCTGAGGTGTCCTGTTATTATTTTTCTGTATATAGTCACTGTCTTTATAATAACTTGCCACTACCTTGTTACCTGTTCCTCTGAGAATGACGAGAACAACCTGGGCAGGGAACTCCATCTCCAGCGAGGCCTCAACTGAGTGTACAGCTTTTTAAGAAATCAAACCAAACTATAAACCCAGTCCAATGTAGGCACATCTTGGCATGGAAGGTGCCCCACCTGGCATGACGCAGAGATGGAGGGCAGGTTGGAGATATGGGAGGCGAGCATGGGTTTTGCATTCCCTGCAAGGACCTCTCCTGAAGGACCGCCTCTGCATTTGTGTGATATGGGGAGAGAAAAACAGGCTTTTCTTCATCTCTGTGGAAATCTTCATGCGTGGGTACTATACCAATGCTTGACTGGATTGAGCCTTTCGCTATTTTATTGTTGTTGAAAGCTTGCAACTAGAGTTGCTATGATGATGATGATTCACCCTCCAACATATCCCCAGGTGAAAATGGAGACATTTCTCACTTCCCCCTAACTGAGCCTCCTTGATCCTCCATTTTTGTGCCCCCCAAGAAGAAGGGTGACTGTCATCAGCACTACACCAGTGAGACACACACTTCACCATCCTGAGAAAACCTCCTTACCTCCTTAATCCTGATTTTATTTTATTCTTCAATAGCTTTACAAAAAGAAAAAACACACACACCAATAAATAAATTTTAGGAAGTCTGCAAGATTTGATGTGGACACACAAAGTGGTTTTATTTAATGAAAGAAAGAAAGAAAGAAAGAAAGAAAGAAAGAAAGAAAGAAAGAAAGAAAGAAAGAAAGAAAGAAAGACTCTGCTGCTCTGCTCTCCCTTTCCTTCTGCCCAGGATGGCCCTGCCCTCTGCCTGCCCCTCAGAGCTGGCACGTCAGCTGTCTCAGACTCTTCTCCTCCTCACCTGCTCTCCAGCAGCCACTATGAGCTGCCTAAGGGAGGAGACCATCAGTGGAAGACATGGAGAGGCCACGGAGAGGCAATGGGATGTTCCCTTGGAGCCAGCACTGCTGCCACCGCCATCATTTGGGACAAGCACCATTTCCGAGCACAATTCAAAGTGTTGGTGCTGACCTTTAAAGCCCTAAATGGCCTCGGCCCAGTATACCCGAAGGAGCATCTCCACCCCCATCATTCTACCCGGACACTGAGGTCCAACGCCGAGGGCCTTCTGGCGGTTCCCTCACTGAGAGAAGCGAAGTTACAGGGAACCAGGCAGAGGGCCTTCTTGGTAGTGGCGCCCGCCCTGTGGA
This sequence comes from Podarcis pityusensis, assembly GCF_964106645.2. Taxonomy (NCBI): domain Eukaryota; kingdom Metazoa; phylum Chordata; class Lepidosauria; order Squamata; family Lacertidae; genus Podarcis; species Podarcis pityusensis. The sequence continues at coordinate 111,111,513 of NC_138029.1, forward strand.
ACGCCCTCCCATCAGATGTCAAAGAGATAAACGTCTACCTGACATTTAGAAGACATCTGAAGGCAGCCCTGTTTAGGGAAGTTTTTAATGACTGGTGTTTTAATGTATTTTTAATCTCTGTTGGAAGCCACCTAGAGTGGCTGGGGAAACCCAGCCAGATGGGCGGGGTACAAATAATAAATTATTATTATTATTATTATTATTATTATTATTATTATTATCCTTCTCCCTGAGCTTGGCAGTGGCAGAGAAAATCAGGACATTCAGGGATCAAATCAGAAGGTGGGATGGATTTCGTAATTCTGGGACTGTCCCTGGAAAATTGGGACACTTAGGGGGGCATGTTATTGCCTCAGACAACCTTTGAGCAATTATGGAAATTCCACCTGAGGTGAACCATTTTGAGAAATTTTGCAGGGACTCAAGTGAGTTTTGATAAGCCTAGTTTGGGGGCTGCTGACTGACCACAACGTTCTGTTACAGAGATTTCTAGTTCTAGCCCAAAATAGTTGGTTAATGGATCTCAATAGGATCTACTAGTTATGAGCAGGGCCAGAGCTACCATTAGGCAGAGTGAGGCAGTCGCCTCAGGTGTCAGATGCTGGTGTAAGTGTGAAGAAGAGTCAACGTCTATTACCGGCCAAATAATCCACTACTCAAGGAAAATATAAGCCCTTCAAATTGTGGTGTGACTTGACCTTATATATCACAGGCCTTATAAATTTCATTATTTGAATGATAAATGCAAACTCTTGTGAAGGTGTCGTCCAGTCACATGGTCTTTTGCATGACCCACTTGGCTGTCCATGTTGTCAGAACAAGCATTATATGCGGTGGGACCACACCTTAAAGTGAAAACACGGGTTTTATTTGAAGGACCTCTTATGGTTATTGGGAGACCACATTGATGATAAGCTATGAAGTGAAAGTCTCATTCCTCATGGCACACATGCTCACATACACCCATTGCAAACTCATGTGGGTTGCAGGAAGATTATCAGAGAATCCTGACAGAAACGGAAATGGGAGCGGAAATGGTCAATACTCACTTATGTTCATAATGTCTGGAACATACAGTGGTGCCCCGCAAGACGAATGCCTCGCAAGACGAAAAGCTCGCTAGACGAAAGGGTTTTTCGGTTTTGCGTTGCTTCGCTAGACGAATTTCCCTATGGGCTTGCTTCGCAAGACGAAAATGTCTTGCGCTTTTTTTTTAAAGCCGCTTGAAGAGGCGCAGTTGCGACGGACCGTGCTTCGCAAGACGAAAAACATCGCAAGACGAAAAGACTCGCGGAACGAATTATTTTCGTCTTGCGAGGCACCACTGTAAATAAATCCTGCAAATACTCTTGGCATTCACTGTTGTTGCTGCAAATGGTATGCCATTGATTACATCATTGAATTCACCCAGACATCATCATCATCATCATCATCATCATCATCATTATCCTTCTTGCCTCATCTTAACATGGATTCTAGCCGAATGTCTTGGATTATAAACCAAAGGAACTTTTTTAAAAAAAATTATTTAATCATTTTTTCAATACAAACAACAACCGCAAAAGACACATACAACAAAAACTATAATAACACTAATAACACAATTTGACAATTCAGATTTGAATACTGATATACCTATGACTACACCTTTTTAACAATATTTCCCCACCTCTCCTCCTCCTACTTCCCACCACTGTCCGCCTTATCACTTAAATATTCCTTCCAAGTAAATCAAAGGAACTTATTCTTCAGCCTCGTTCGAAATAGACTTGCTGTCTTAAAAAAAAAAAAAAAGTAAAGCTTGCTGGGATGATTGATGTGAATTTTAACCCATTTTAGTATTTTAACTTTGCGTTTGTTTTAACCTATTGTTGCGGGGGTGTTGGTTTTCTTGTGTTATCTTTCTGTAAGCCACTTTGAGGTTTTGTTTTGTTTTGTATTTTTACGAACAAGCGATGTAGAAATTTTATGAAATAAATAAAGAATTTCGCCTGCTATATTTCTGTGTCAGGAGCAGTGCATTATTTTTTTTTAAGATAACACTGCTTTGGAATTTTGCACATAGCATCCCCAAGTGAGTTACTTCCACCTATTGCAGCAGCTCTGACCTCAGTTGAGCTCTTGTAACCACACTGAGACTGTGAAACCCCTCCCGTCCACACAAACCTTCTTACCTGACTGACAGAAAAGGGAAGGACAATCTTGTCTGTTTGCAGATTATTACTCACATTAAACCTCCACATTCTAATTACAGTTTACCTGCACTTCCATAGGAAATATCAAGCATTCAGTGGGCTTGTGTCGAGCCAAAGGAGGTGCAACAAAAATGGCCCAGCCACGTTCTAAAGCCTTTCCTAGTATTTTTGGGTTGATAAAACACAACTTAGACCATGAATCATTAACAAAAAATACCTTAAGCGTGAGTGTCCTTGTCTGGAACAATTCCACAATCAGACAGTTAATAATCTTTCAGCAGCAGGGCTCCCTTTTGGGCAACATATAATTTCATATTCTGAAATTATTAAGGTACAAACCCAAGTATTCCAAACCAACCAGCTCATCTGCCCCAATGTTTTGGAATGCCTAGCCCATGTCCTAAATCAACCCCTTCTCTCTCTCTCTCTCTCTCTCTCTCTCTCTCTCTCTCTCTCTCTGTTGGCATTTCCCTCTTGGTCTTCATCCCTTAAACCTTCATCTCTGCTTCTCTCTTCATCCCACTAATTTCAGGAGAGTCCAGTGTTCCAGCCCCCTCTCCCTTGTTTTGATAGTACTTGGAGGTAGGGAAATTCTGCCTGTAGTCCATAGATAGCTCTTGGGACTTTTTTTTATTATAGGGCAGTCTATAAATGGTGTAGAGATAAACTTTAAAACAGGGTGGAATCCAATTGGTGGACTTTTTCAATGACGGGCTTTTGAGCCCGTGGGTGCCTGACCATTGGTTGTGCTGGCTGGGGCCAATGGGAGTTGGGGATCTTGGAGAGTCAGAGGTTTCTCACTCCTGTTCTGTGCCTTGGCCCAGGCATGACTGATGAGCATGATGACCTTCACATATGATAAATCTCACTATTCAGCTTGCAATAGGAAATTACATCCCCTCTGGTGACACCTCTGATGCGGAATTTGTGTTTGTGCAGGTAACTAAGACCTCTAATCAAATTATTACTGTGCAAATATCTTAATGTAACCGGAGTAACTTAACTTAATGTGTAACTTAATGTGACCGGAGTAGAAATCATATATTGAACAGATGGAAAGCTCTTGAATCTGAGCAGACTGAAAGCAAAGAGTAAGGTTACCGTAACTTCCATCATAGAGCTTCAGTATGCTGATGACAACGTAGTGTGCGCACGCTCAGAGGATGACCTCCAAACCATCCTAAATATCTTTGCAGAAGCTTACGAAAAGCTTGGCCTATCACTCAACATCCAAAAAACCAAAGTGCTGCACCAACAAGTACAAAATAACCCCTCTGCAGCACCACAAATCCAACTCTATGGTGTAACGTTGGAAAATGTTGATCACTTCTCCTACCTAGGCAGTTATTCCATAAAGGCCAACATTGATGCCGAAATCCAGCATCACCTGAGCTCTGCAAGTGCGGCTTTCTCCCGATTGAAGTGCAGAGTGTTTGAGGACTGGGACATTCGTAGGGAAACCAAAATGCTTGTTTACAAAGCTATTGTACTACCAACCTTACTATATGCTTGTGAAACATGGACCACTTATAAACGCCATCTCCAGCTCCTTGAAAGATTCCCTCAATGGTGTCTCTGAAAATTTTTACACATCACTTGCGAAGACAGGCAAACTAATATCAGTGTACTGGAAGAAGCAAAGATCACCAGTGTTGAAGCAATGATTCTTCAACATCCACTTTGTTGGACTGGTCATGTTGTGCGGATGCCTGATTATCGTCTTCCAAAGCAACTACTCTATTCCAAACTTCCAGGTCCACCAGATATGTATAAGTGTCCCTTCTGCTTTACCGCACCTCCAACATAGGTTTGCTTTTGTTTTATACATTTTAGCTATTTTGGCAGGTGTTAAGTACCATCTATAAAACATCTTGATTAAATTTTCCCTTAGTATATGTTTTAAACAACAGCCAGAGGGTCTTCCCAGTCCAGATGAGGACCACAGCACGGGGAGGGGAACACAACCCTGGCCCTCTTGCTGTGGTCCTCATGAACACAATCCTGCCCCAAACTGGGGATAGGAAGCAGCTGCTTCCCACCCCCAGTGTAGCAGCTTTCCTCCCAGGGCAAATAATAGATGCACAGAAAAATAATTTTAAAATCCCGTTTTATTATTATGCTATTAGCTAGCTGCTTTTTCTTTCCCTGAAAGAAAAAAAAACTTGCACGTGCAGTGTGGGAAATCCAACGGTCTTCGAAGCAAGGGGATCTCTTTCTTTTTAATGAAAGTAGAGGCCTTTTGTGTTAACCGAGTTTCCTCCTCAAGGCTCATTCTCAGCAGATGTTTGGTTCTTCTCATACAGTTGGGAAGGTCATCGTGGCGATGTGGAACACAGCTGCGGCATAAAGTCATTACTTTAGAGAGAATTAGGGCTCTTTGGTCCTGCCTTAGATGAGAAAGCCAGGTCTTTTTTCATATGAAAGCTGCTGTTTTTGTTTTTGTTTTGCTTTTTTTTGCTTTTGCTTTTTAAGCTGGCCTCTTCTCTTCCTCCTCCTCCTCCTCCTCCCCTACAGAGATGACTTGGGCCAGCCAGGGGAGTAAGGGAGCCACTGTTTCGTTAATGAGAGACACGGCGCTTGTTGGCAAACATGCGCCTCGTCAGCTCCTTGCGCATGAGCTCGTTCACTTCGTACAGAAGGTCCTTGCAGCTGAAGGCGCAGATGTTTCTCCCCAGCTTGACACCCTTGTCTTGGTTGAGCACATGGCTGCTAGCGTTCCTGTCAGAGGGGGCTGCTTTCCCATTGCCCTTCGTTGCCAAAGGTGCCTTTTTTTGCTGAAGCTGCCGGGCCATCTTAGAAGAAGCTCCTGGGCCCTTCCCTTTGTGCGCCAGCCTCGCTCCCGCTTTCTTCTGCTTCTGCTTCTCTTGCTTGAGCTGCAGCTTCTTCTGTTTAGGATGGATCTTCTTAGACGCCAACTTCTGCTTCTTCTGAGGCTGGGCCGCCTTCTTCTCGCCCTGGACAGCAGCCATTTGCCTCCAACTCTCCTGTTCTCACGCTCAGTTCTTAGGGAGAAAGACCTCTGTACTGTCCTCACCTTGGGTGGCTTGTATTCAAGTGAAGGGCCGGCTATTTGATTGCCTGGGTGGGTGAGGGAAATATCCCCCCTCTTGTGATGTAGCAATGCTACCCCTGAAGAGTCATAATATGCAGCACTTCATAATACACATCTGCCAGCTGCCCCTCCCTCCCATATGCAAATGGAGAGATTGTGACCTCGGAACTGCTCATTGGTCAGTGGGAAGGATGATAGAAACAAAGAGGCTGAAAGACTGATGCAGGGCACATTGCAATCACAGAATTGTAAAGTTGGAAGGGACCCTGAGGGTCATCTAGTCCAACCCCCTGCAATTCAGGAATCTCAGCTAAAGCATCCATGGCAGGTGGCCACCCAACCTCTGCTTGAAAACCTCCAAGGAAGGAGAGTCCACCACCTCTCATGGGAGTCTGTTCCACAGCCTAACAGCGCTGTCAGAAAGTTCTTCCTGATGTTTAGTTGGAATCTATTTTCTTGAAACTTGAAGCCATTGGTTCGAGTCTTACCCTCCAGAGCAGGAGAAAGCAAGCTTGTTGCCTCTTCCATGGGACATCCCTTGAGATATTTGAAGATGGCTATCCTATCTCCTCTCAGCCTCCTCTTTTCTAGGCTAAACATACCAAGCTCTTTAAACAGTTCCTCATAAGACTTAGCTTCCACACCCTTGAGCCAGCGTGGTGTAGTGGTTAAGAGTGATGGACTCGTAATCTGGTGAACCGGGTTCGCTTCCCCGCTCCTCCACATGCAGCTGCTGGGTGACCTTGGGCCAGTCACACTTCTCTGAAGTCTCTCAGCCCCACTCACCTCACAGAGTGTTTGTTGTGGGGGAGGAAGGGAAAGGAGAATGTTAGCCGCTTTGAGACTCCTTCGGGTAGTGATAAAGCGGGATATCAAATCCAAACTCTTCTTCATCATCATCATCCTAGTTGCCCTCCTCTGCACATGTTCCAGCTTGTCAATATCCTTCTTAAATTGTGGTGCTCAGAATTGGCCACAGTATTCCAGAGATGGTATGACCAAGGCAGAATGAAATCTGAACTCCCTACAACTAGTTATCATTGTTCTGATGAAATGTAGGAAACAAACAAACAAACAAATAGTAGTAGTAGTAATATTAATCTTTGTTCTCGGATTCTTCTCTTTGTGTGTCATAAGACGCAATCTTAACCCAAGATTCCCTGGGATGCATGAGTTAGGACAGGCATAGGCAAACTCTGAACCTCCAGATGTTTGGGACTACAATTCCCATCATCCCTAGCTAACAGGACCATTGGTCAGGGATGATGGGAATTGTAGTCCCTCTGCAGTAAGGGAGGCAAATGGGGAAAGCTTTCCCACTGACTTTTTGCTTGCAAATCCTGTCTTAAGGGCGCATTTGCGTATGAATAGGGTGAGCCTATGAACCGGATTCGGGAACTAAAAGTGTTTACCATCATGTGGTGGAACTGCAAAGTAATCAAAAGTTACTCCCTTACTGCAGAGGGATATTTGAGAGTCAAAATGGCTTCAGGAATTGTTGTCCCAAACATCTGGAGGGCCAGAGTTTGCCTATGCCTGAGTTAGGATGTGGCAGATGTGTGGCTCAGCCGTGCTACGCCAGCAGGAGTCCCCAACCCCAGCTCAGCTGGAGCTACACCAGCGTAACTGCTTCAGCCTGGACTCAGGCTTATAGTTTAAACCAAATACACAGATTACAAGGATAGTTAAAGCTATATATAATACACATCAGCTGGAACAAAGCCTTATGAGCAATAGCATCGCACTGCCCCTGCCCCCGTGCCTTAAAGTTCTCCTCTCCAAGAGGCACACATACCTGTCTCAGCTTTGAAGCAATTTGAGAGTTGTTCAAGCCGAGGCAGGCAGGCAACACCTGCCTCAACAAATGCCATAATTATTAAAACTGCTAATTAAGACATTAGACTTGGTGGTTCCTCCTTCAGACTGAAACTCGTCATTGGTGTTTTACAAGGTGCCAATGGCTATTCAGAAACAAACTCATTAGCCGTGAATGAATAAGTGCTTGCAGTGGTTACCTAAGGGGACGTGGAGCTAGGATACTCTATTTTGGCCTTGCCAGACCTCAGGTTCACCTTTATCTCCCAGCCTTTAGCATGTGACCCACTTTTAACAAAAACTACGGTATATACAGATCTCTCTCTCTCTCTCTCTCTCTCTGTGTGTGTTTTCCTTCCTTCCTTCCTTCCTTCTCCATGTCTTTCTCCTATTTGTTCAGCGTGGACTCAGCTATACACCTGCAAATAAAATGTTTTAAATGTGTTGTAAAGTGCAATATGCAAATGTGACACTAGATGGCGAAAATGAGCTATGCAAAATTCAGTGTGTTTTTCAAAACGTTTTTTTTTTAAAAAATGATTTTTCACAGTGTTTTCAATATGTGTGTAGATTCCACCCCTGCCTCCTAAAACAAAAACTTTAAAAGAAAATACTACAGTGAAAAGTCTTGTGGCATCTTAAAGATGAACACATTTGCAGAGATCCATCTAATGGAGAGCACACTGGACCACGAAAGCTCATGTGAAGAAGAGCAAAATGTGGTCCTCTTCAGATGTTATTGGACTACAAGTGCCCTTGGGCCTGGTCACTTTTTTGTCAGTGGTAAGGAATGATGAGAGTTGTAGTCCGCAGATACCCCTGGCTTGTGCCAAAATAAATTTGACTCTTTTTTGGGTCTGCTGCAGCAGATTATGGCAGCAATACAAAGTCCCCATCCCTACCACCACAACCTGGAGATGCAGTGCAGAATCTGGCCCACTGCCATGCATGGTTGTGGGGCAGAAGTTGGGTGTGGAGGCAGTAAGATCATTGTACCTGTTGTAGAGGTGACTGTTGCTTGAAGACAATCTCCTGGAGGACCTCTAGCCAGAGAATATTGGCTGCATGGCTGGAGCCTAGGAGGTTAGTTTGCTGCAGCCTGGGCAAGACATGCCAACACAAGCTAGGCAGCTGTTGCTTTATTCAATAAATAATTGGAGACAGACAGGTCATATATCCACAGCAGTGACAAGAGGAGGAATGATTGCTGGGAGGAGCTCAGAGAGAAGGAACGCCACGGTGCACCTCTAGCGAGAACTCAGGAATATCTGAAGAATTATGTTAAATAAGAATTATGTTAAATAAACATTAGCGGGGTGGGAGTAAATCCCAGCAGTTTCAAGTATTGAAGATATAGTGAGTAAGGAGAAAAATAAAATGTATGGAGTAATTAGAATATGCAGTTGTAATTATGGTGCTGGAGGAGACTCTTGAGAGTCCCATGGACTGCAAGAAGATCAAACCTATCCATTCTGAAGGAAATCAGCCCTAAGTGCTCACTGGAAGGACAGATCGTAAAGCTGAGGCTCCAATACTTTGGCCACCTCATGAGAAGAGAAGACTCTCTGGAAAAGACCCTGATGTTGGGAAAGATGGAGGGCACAAGGAGAAGGGGACGACAGAGGACGAGATGGTTGGACAGTGTTCTCTAAGCTACAAACATGAGTTTGACCAAACTGCGGGAGGCAGTGGAAGACAGGAGTCCCTGGCGTGCTCTGGTCCATGGGGTCACGAAGAGTCGGACACGACTAAACGACTAAACAACAACAACAATGGATAAATAAATGGAACCATGGAAGTGGGGGAAAGAGAAGTTGATGATTATGAATATATGGTTATGTTGACTGAAATGCGAAAAATTGTAATGGAAAAGTATAAATAAAAATATTTTAGAAAAAGAAAACTAAACATCTTCCTCTGCCCCACAAAACATGTCCCACCCATATCAGTCTCTGTAGCCACAGTAGATGCTGTAATTCTCCAGTAATTTGACTTTAACCCCAAACGTGTACTCTTCCCTTGTCTACTGAGACAGATAGATGCCATCAACAAAGTAGTTGTTCAGCATATCGCCTCTGCAACTGTTTCTTGGCCAAGTAATTCTTGACCAAGTAAATGGGACAGTGCCAGCCCTGTGCAACAGCCAAGCAACAGCCAAGTCATGGGACAGCAGTAAGACCAGCTCAGGATCCAATAGATCCTGGGCTGGCTTTGCTTTTTCCACTCCAGAGAAATGTGTTTTGGAGTGCAGTCAGCACTCCTGAGTCTCTGGCAGACGGAATGGGATGTGCCCCTTATTTGCCCCACTCGGTCAAGGTTGCACAATTAAAGGACTCGGTTTTTAGTGCAACAAAGAATCAGAGTTTTTGCGGATCAGAAAGCAAAGGAGAAATGCATATGAACAAGGGGCGTATGAATGGCTAATGGCAAGATGTGTAAGCCTGCAACAAGCAAATCAGAATGATTAATCAATAACGACCGGGATATATTCTAACCTCTGCATCAGCGAATCAGGGCAATCGCTCCATAAGCTGGCCGCCTGGAAGATCCCTCTGTTTCTCCCCCATCCCTGCAGGGAAATTATTCCAGGAGCTCCCAGCCCCACTTCTGGGACAAATTAAATTGGAACGGAAAAATTCTCACACTGAGAGAAGGCTCAAAATAAAGCGTGCAGGTTAAATAAACTGACACAATGTTCCTGCTTTGTGCCAGTTGCTCCAGTTACAGAGTTTGCCCTTTCTCTGAAGGAAAACTGGGTTGTTAAAGCCAAAGGAGCCAGAAATTTTGAAGTGAGAAGTTGGAGTGTCCCTTTTCATTTATTTCATATCAATATCGGAACACAGTCTTTCAGAGCTAACCCTCCCGAGGGAGCTCGCATCACACTAAAACAAAAATAAAATCCCATAAAATCCATTGCAAATCACGGTCTGTACTTAAACATCAACACAGCAGCTGTTGAAACCAATACAGAGCACTGGATATGCTAATCAAAAGCAGATTGAAATAGAACAATTGTTTTATTGGCAATTTGCTAATTATTTTATATGGTTTATGTTGTGATTGTGACGTTCTGTTGTGTTATTGTTATTTATTGTTTGTAAGCCACTTTGTGAAGTCGTGTGAGTGGAAAGCAGCACAGAAATATAGTAAAAGAAAATGAAATGGAATGAAACATTAGAATAAAGGTAAAAGGTAAAGGACTCCTGGACGGTTGAGTCCTGCCAAAGGCAACTATGGGGTTGTGGCGCCCATCTCGCTTTCACCCCGAGGGAGCTGGTGTTTGTCCACAGATAGTTTTCTGGGTCATGTGGCCAGCAGGACTAAACCGCTTCTGGCGCAACAAGACACTGTGACGGAAACCAGAGCGCACAGAAATGCCATTTACCTTCCCGCTGCAGCGGTACCTATTTATCTACTTGCATTGCCATGCCTTCAAACTGCTAGGTGATGTTTTATTGCGTTTTTAATATCCTGTTGGAAGCCGCCCAGAGTGGCTGGGGAGGCCTAGCCAGATGGGTGGGGTATAAGTCATAAATTATTATTAATAATATTGTTTTTATTAGGTTGGCAGGAGCTAAGACAGAGCAACGGGATTAGAATAATGGAGCCGTCAAGCCCACATGGGTTGGCTGTGTGTCACTCCCCTAGATATGCCAGTATATATTTTGCATCCTTAGGGTGTTTCCTGATGGTCTGCATCCTTTCAAAGTATGTTGGTTAGACTGGTCCATTATCCTGCAACAGTTTAGTGCAGTTCCATGTGGATTCCTTGAAAAGGAGACAATGACTGCTCCCCACATTAAATGGGGGGCGTCCTTCGCGGGGTCGCACGCAGCCCCCTGGACCCTATGCAACACCATTAGCACAGGCTTGGCTTTGCCTTCCCCAAGTGGGATACCTGGAGATCTCCGTCTACCTCAGCCAGTTGCCCAATCCCGCCAGGGGAGGCGTTGCCAAGGTGATCAGGCCAGGTAGGGGGAGGAACCACCTGCCCACACAATAGGGGGAGGATCTTACCTGGGAATCGTCAGTTGGCTCCAGAGCTTCTCCCACCCTACCCACCCTTAGTTAAGACTTCTTTTACAGGTTAACATTTTCTCCACAGGTACGCGGGCCCTGCTACGTCAAGGTCGCTGTTGAAGGGATAGAAAGGAATTATCCTGCATTGGCAGGTTTGCCTTTCCTGTAGCAAAACGTCACTACTTTGGCAGTATCAGGCCTTGGGTGGAATCCTTTAGTCTATCTTCCCTAAATGGGGGGGGGGGGGGTGCACGGTGACCCACATCCCCCTCCTCTTTGTGGTGGCGATACCCCGGTTCCCCATTAAAGGGGTTGTTTGAGGGGAGGCTTTGGCCGTACACCTAGAGGTTGTCATTGCTCCTCCCTGCAATGGCGGTGTAACGGGGGCAGCTATCTCTGCTTGAACATATGTTCTCCAGAGCCAGCCCATGACCCACACACTCTGGATAACCCTGATGTTCCCCAGATCCCGGGGGGGGGGGGGGACTGAGAAGGATAAACGCCCAATGCCTGAGCCAAGGTCTACCCACATCTGAAACATAATAAAGTTGTGGCCAGTTTTAATCCCATAGCACGTTGTCTTCAGTCGTTATTCCACACGGGGGCCGCCCAGGGTTGGGGGACTCCGCCTGACCATGCAAATGCCACTAGATGCCTCTGAATACCAGTTGCTTAGAATTAGAAGTGGGGAGAGATTGTTGTTGCCCTCAAGTCCTTCTTGGGGGAATCTCATAGTCATCTGGTTGGCCACCAGGAGATCAAGATGACACACCAGATGACGCTTCAGCCTGACCCAGCAAGGCTCTTCACAGGCTCTTCATTGCAGAACTTAGAATGTGAGAATAAACTACTGCCTGTGAAAGCTTAAAACCAGTGTTTCCCAAACTTAGTTCTCCAGCTGTTTGCGGGCTACAATTCCTATCATCCTTGACCACTGGCCTTGCTAGCTAGGGGTGATGGGAGTTGTAGTCCAAAAACAGCTGGTGACCCAAGTTTGGGAAACACTGGCTCAAGCAGTCATTTCCATGATTTGTGTAAGGTTGTTAGAATAAAGCTTAAGAACTCTGGATCTAAAAAGTTTAGTGGTGTTGCCTTCGTTGTAAAAATAAAATAAAAAATCGCCATCCTACCCTCCCTATCCTTTGCCATTTGCCATGCTTGGTGGGTGAGGGGAATGTCATTGAGACAAAATTCAGGGTGCTTGATAATTGGTTTATCATCTCCTTAATGAGTAGCTTCTATTTAAAGACAAATAAGGCTGTATCTTACAGATATCTAGGGGACACACTGCAGATACTGCCCTATTTCTGCTCCTGCTTTCAGACTGAATGCCACCAGGAAAATGGAAGGTATGTGCGTTTTTCTATCTCTCCATCCATCTACCCTGTGTCTTGTACAGCGATGAGTTTTGACTATTATAGGGCTGCTCTTTCACCAGTTCTGTATTAAGCTGCTTATAATCCCTGGCTGGGGGAAAATAATCATTGCCATCTTATCCCTATCCATGCATGAAATTCATTTTGTTTTTGTTTTATAAATCTTTCCATTGTGACACAATTTCACCTGGATGTTCAAACACCTTTGATTTCTTTTTTCTATTACATTTCTCATTGCAATAGGCTCCCCCCCCCCCCCATTTTATCACACATACTGACTTGCTTTTCTGCTGTCATTATACTTTAAAATCCAGCATCTATCTGTTGGCCATGTAGTTCTCAAATGCTCATCAGTAAAATACTATTTTCCAGATTCGCATGTCTATAAATAATATCCAATTTGCTTACTTTTCCCTATGCCTCATTACCTTTTCCCTCTCCTTCGTTATGACTACGGCACCTTATATATATATATAAGTGCATAAATATTTCAAATAGATTCTCATTTCCCAATGCAACTGAGTCCCAAGGAAGCGGGAAGGATAGGAATAATCTTGTTCTCCCCCTGCCGTTAAAGTTCATATTCAGAGCCGTCTTTAGCAGATACAGCACCAGGGTGCAAATATCTGCCCAGCACCCCCCAAATTACCATGGATAGTTGGGGGGCGAAGCTGCGCACTGCCAGCCATGCCCCCCCCGCAATTCTCCCCCATGCCACTGCAGGAGAGCAATCCCCACAGAGGCTAGGGAGGCAAGCTGCACGCCCACCAGCCATATGGTTGACGGGGCGCAGCTGGCGGGCGTGCAGGGAAGGGGGAAGCTGCTGGCAAAGCCGCAAAGCTCTCCCACTTGCTGGGATGCCCCTGAGAGGCCAGCGCCCTGGCACAATGCACCACTAAGCCCTATGGGAAAGACGGCTCTGTTCATAGTTGTACTATGGGAATTTGCTACTCCAAACTGTGGCAACGGACAGGAGCTTAGGTTGCTTTATAAAAAAAAGATTGGGGGAATTCAGGGTGGTAAAGAAATCAGTGGCTACTAGCCATCGTGATGGCTTATACCTGGCTCCAGTATACTTGAAGGAGTGTCTCCACCCCCATCGTTCTGCCCGGACACTGAGGTCCAGTGCTGAGGGCCTTCTGGCGGTTCCCTCGCTGCGTGATTTTTGCATTTTTGTATGTTTGCTTTGCTGCTGTTGTTCAGTTTTAAATCAATTGGTATTTGTATTCTACGCATTGTGAGTAATTGTGATGGCTTATAGCATTAAAGATTTCATTCACTGATAGGGCTGGATTTAGGTTTGATGAGGCCCTAAGCTACTGAAGGTAATGGGGCCCTTTATATGTCCAGCTGTCCTTTGTCAACAACAAATTGTCACTGCTTTTGTGTGTTGAATATACAGTGGTACCTCGGGTTACAGACGCTTCAGATTACAGACACTTCAGGTTACAGATGCTTCAGGTTACAGACTCCGCTAACCCAGAAATAGTACCTCAGGTTAAGAAATTTGCTTCAGGATGAGAACAGAAATCACGCGGCAGCAGCGGGAGGCCCCATTAGCTAAAGTGGTACCTCAGGTTACGAACAGTTTCAGGTTAAGAACGGACCTACGGAATGAATTCAGTTCTTAACCCGAGGTACCACTTTATGCTATATGGTAATCTATGGACCTAATAGGTATCTCAAGCCATTTGCACATAAAAAAATATGTATTTTATCAAAGTAATTGTTGAACTGAAGTACAATTAAGAAGTATATTAATAGCGAAATACAATTAGGAAGAAGTATATTACAGTATAGTGAAATAATTATTAAGCTCTAACTTATTTTGGAAATGTACATCCAGTTTTTTCCCCTTTACATTTTTAGGGGCCCCCAAGAGAGTGGGGCCCTAAGCTACAGCTTGTTTAGCTTATACATAAATCCAGCACTGGATAAATCCAGTCAATACCAGTGACTGAACATAACAAGAGCCCTGCTGGATCCTATCTAGTCCAGCATTCAGTTCTCACAGATGCCTGAGGGAAACCCACAAGGAGGAAGTGAGCACCAGGTTCCCCTCCTGAAGTTTCCTGCAACTGGCATTCAGGCAAGGAGCATTGCCATGGAGATGGACCATAGACAGGCATCATGGCTGGGATCAATTGCCCCCATGTCTTGCTTAGAGCCAGTGTGGTGTAGTGGTTAAGAGCGGTGGACTCGTAATCTGGTGAACCGGGTTCGCTTCCCTGCTCCTCCACATGCAGCTGCTGGGTGACCTTGGGCCAGTCACACTTCTCTGAAGTCTCTCAGCCCCACTCACCTCACAGAGTGTTTGTTGTGGGCGGGGGGGGGGGGGAGGGAAAGGAGATTGTTAGCCGCTTTGAGACTCCTTAGGGTAGTGATAAAGCGGGATATCAAATCCAAACCCCTCCTCCTCCTCCTCTTCCTCTTCCTCTTCTGGATTTCGTATCTGGTTAGCCACTGTGGAGAACAAGTTATTAGACTAGGCAGGCCTTTATTCTGACCCAGCAGTTTTCCTTATGCTCTTGTGTTGAACTGTAACAGCTCTTACTGCACCTGCCCTTTAGAAGCCTGGATCAGGGTGTGTGTGTGTGTGTGTGTGTGTGTGTGTGTGTTCCCCAAGACTGATATTGTTGATAAAATCATTGGCAGGTTTATTGTAACACCCTGCAGTTTTATAAGAATATATATTTAAAGAAGATGGATAAATGAGCAAATTAATTTGGATATGCAGAAGCTATTAAAAAACAAATTTAAGGAACCCCAGAAAGAAGGGGGGTGGAAGTCAAGTTTTGAAATGTCAAAATGAATGTTAAAGTTAGTGAAATGTATAAAACTAGTGAGAGGTATAAACTTGAAAAGTATAAATAAACAAAATATCAAAAAATAATAATAATTAATAATTCATTTATTTGAAAAAATATTTTGAAAAGTGCAATATAATAAAACAACACCAACACCTGCTTTTGTTGAAACTCCACAGCTACAGGAAGTCTATAGACAAATAGTGCAGTATCAGAGATTGCTCTGTGCACTGGGTTGTACCATCTAAAGTACGCACAACCGAACGCACTCCCAGGAACGATGCATTATACTGAACTATTTGTCTACAGGCTTCCAGCTGCTCTGGCGTTTCTACAAAATCAGTCTCATGGGAAACCCATCCCATCCAGGCTTCTAAAAGACAGATGCAGTGAGGGGTGTTACAGTTTTCTGTATGGTTTATCTTGAACACTATTGGTGTGAAATTACAGGGTAAATGGAATTACTTTATGGGACCGACTGAAGGTTAACAACTGATCAAAAGAAAAAGGCTTTGTTTTGTTAGCCCCAAAATGGAAAACGAGCGAGGTCCCAACTAAAGAAGAATGGCAGCTTGTTGACAGAATATGCACAGCTCAGACTTAACATATAGAATAAGCGAACAAGAAGAACATACTTTTAAAGAAGATTGGAATTTTTTTATTGAATTTATGGGAAATAATTGTGTACAGCTGAAAATGCTGGCAGCGTTAAGATAAATTCAGCAGTGTAAACAAGTTTTGATGGATGCAATAATGGAATACTGAATGGTATAGTTTTTGTAAAATATGCAGGGATTTATGATTTGTGATATGTAAAATGAACCATGGAAAGAGAAGAAGGGAAGTCATTGATATCTTAAGGATGTAAAATGAGTATTTTAAATGGTAAAACAGAAAATTTAATTAAAAATTACAGTGGTACCTCGGGTTACATACACTTCAGGTTACAGACTCTGCTAACCCAGAAATAGTGCTTCAGGTTAAGAACTTTGCTTCAGGATGAGAACAGAAATCGCACAGCAGTGGTGCGGCGGCAGCAGCGGAAGGCCCCATTAGCTAAAGTGGTACCTCAGGTTAAGAACAGTTTGAGGTTAAGAACAGACCTCCAGAATGAATTAAGTTCTTAACCCGAGGTACCACTATATATACGAAAAAAAGAAAAGAAAAAGGCTATAGGAAGCTGCTGTTCTGATAATAGAATAATAATTTGCGGTGTTGAGTTTGCTTTTCTTGTATTGTTATCATTTGCTGCACCATCACAGGTTTCATTATTGCTGAACACGGTTGAAGATTAGAAAATGGAGCCAGTAGAAACAGGAGGAATTGCCAACATTTGGGTAGGCAGCAACCAAAAGAGCATCACAGTTGATGACCAGCAGACCAACAGTGCGGACATTCATTCTGTGACTGACACAACTACAACCCCCAGAAACACACCTACACTTCAGAACACAGCTCCCATTGATGAAGACATTGTTACCTCTGAAGCCACATTTGCCATAACATCCAAAAGCATCACCACAGCTCACCCTAGCCCAAACACCATACATCAAAAGCACATCAGCCCAGCCTTTGAGAATGATACTGCTACTGTTGGCCGTAGGGGGAGAGACACTTCGGGGAAAAGCCACATCAGCATCACGAAAGCAGCTCGTAGCAAGTCATATTCTAGAGATGCACCTAGAGAAGTCTTAAGCTGGGAGTCCTCTTTCAAGTCCAAAGATGCCCCAGGAAATGCTAATTCCACAGCTTCTGAAGATGCCTTGAGCAAAGGATGTGTTATCAAGGCGAGCTGTGCTGAAAATAAGGCATCTGCAACTGAGGAGACCAGCACAGTTCTTGGAAAGATCTCCACCACGGGTGACAATTTCTACAAAACTCCTAGAAATACCGCTATGGATGAAAGCAACAGGGACACTGCTGTCAACGTCACTCCTGGAATCAGCTGCACTCCAACAATTGCCCTAGGAGATATTTGCAACAGGAAGTCAGTTCCTGCTCCTGGAGATAGCAATAGCATCACTTTTGGAGAAAAGGCTATTGATAGCTCATTCTTTGGAGAGGTCTTCAATACTGGAGACACTGCAATTGCTGCCACTGTCTTTGGTGCCACTGTGGATACCAATGGCGCTCAAGTAACCTCAAGCCCTGAGGACTGTACCACTAAAGTGGGTGACATCACCAGTTTCTGTGATGAGTTAACCAGTGGCGCTAACCCTGTTTCTGACCCTGGAGACATTTCAGCCACCACTTTTAAAGAAATGTCCTTCTCTAGCCCTGAAAATGCCACTGTCTTCTCAGGGGGCGGCACTACCAACCTTTTCAGTGCGGAGAATTCAGTTGTCACTAGAGCATTTTCAGCTCCCTCCCAACCACCTTCAGCTGTTGTCTCTACAAACATCAGCCTGGCTCTTGATGGCAACAACACAACTTCTAGTCCTAGAGATAGTCCTACCAATGGAAACAAAACAGGAACTGTGTCTAGAGAAGCCGTTTCCTCTAGTACTGCTACAACATCCAGAGAAACCCACAAAGCCTCCACAGATGGCAGTCTTAACACTTCTGGCAATATATCCACCCCTGTCCCTTTAGGGGCTGTCACAACAGATTCTGGAAACTCCGTCACCATTCCTAGTGAGAATGACATGTCCCTTGGGAGCATCACGACCACTTGTTTAGACACTGCCACCGTTAACGAGCCTTTTTTCATTCTCCCTGGAAACGTGACCAATGTTGTCGGCATCATAGACACTACAACTGGTATGTTTAAAAACATGGCCACAATCCACGGAAATATACCAACCACTATTGTAGTAGAGACCATCACCATAGCCTACCCTTCCGAAGAAATTGCCACTGTGCCATCTTCTGGCGATGTCAGGGAGACACCCACTCCCAGAGAGGAAGCTAGCACTGAGTCTGAAAATTCAAGCGTTACACCTAGCTCAATTCATGTCCGTGAGAATGCTAATGCTGCTGGATATATTGATATCAGAGATTGTGGAGATAACACAATCAGGGAAGACAGCGTTGCAACTGCTCCAGAAAATGCCAACCAAACCAAACTCTTAACTTCCTCTTTGAAGGGTGCCAACATCAGTTCCAGAGAGAACCTCGACACCTCTCTTAAAAAGACATGTAGAGATACCACTGCAATTGTTCCTTTCGTTGAAAGCACTCCCATTCCTGTTGGTACCAAAATGACAGCAACTCCAGGAAACACACTCACAAACATGGTTGGGAACATGGTCGCCATGAACCAGGGGTCCACCGTTGTCTCTGGAGATGCACTTAGCACCACCTCTGACGAGGACACCACCTTTAGACACAAGGACAGTAGTGAATGTCCTGGTGACAATGCCACCCCTGGGAATGACACCGCCACCATGTGCACAGAGGAAAACAGTTTTCTTCATGATGGTGCTATCACCACTGTCTCCAGTGAAACCTTTGCTGCATCCCAAGATACCACCTTGAATGTTCCTGGATCTGTTACTATCACCACTATCTCTCAGGACACCACTGGAACAGAACTTGGGAAACCCTCAGAAACTATAGCTGACAAAACCACTATAGCTTCTGGTAACATCACCACTACCCATGAGAAAACTGCCAGCACTGGTGTCATTATTCCTACAAATATTTCCAGGAGTGAACCTGCCAGAGAGGCCACTACTAGAGACACAACCACCACACTGGATGACCGGTGTGCTCTTGCTCTTCAGAGCACCGGTGTTGCAACTCCTGAAGAAGTCACCATCCCAAGGACTTCTATGGCATCTAGAGAGGCAACTACGATTCATTTAGAGAATGTCAGTGCCACTGTGACCACCTCTACTGCTTCTGAGGACACCTCTATCACCTCTGCAGGTGCTACTCCCACCATTGGAAAAAATACTATGGACGTTGTTTCTGGAGATGTCTCCACTTCTACCTACAGTGCAGCACAGGACAGAAATCTGAATGCCAGTACTATTGCTGATGACAGCAAAGCCCCTTCAGATGCCACCATGGTTGTTTCTGAGGTTGCCACACCAAACCCCGGGTCTGCTACGAACATTTCTTTGCTCTCAACAGAAGTAGAAAATGATGCTGCAGAAGACACTACCACCAAGGACACACCTGGCTCTTTGCTAATCAACACAACTAAGAGCAGAGACACCTCCACCGACACTCCAGAGGAGGTGTGCTATGGAGACAGAGTTGATTCTGTGTACAGTGAGACCACCACAATCAGGGGACATATGCCTACCCCTAGTTTATCATTCTCAGCTGGAACTAGTATTCAAGAGGCCAGCACAAGTCCAGGAGATACCACCCCTGCCTTTAGTTGCTCCACCAAAATTCCAGAGGGTGCACACCTTGTTAACTCTGTGCACAATGAGATGCTCCTTGCCCTTGAGCAGGCATCCTGTAGGAAAACAACCAGTAGTGGATGTGTCATTGCTGAAGCCACCACACAAAGTGAGAGGAACCTAACAGAAAATGCTTCTGGCTCCTCTGGAGACAAGAAGATATGGATTGATACTCCCATGTTGGTAGGAACTAAGAAAGGGACACCACGCCCCAGTGTAACTAGCAGGACTTTTAAAATATCTGAAGTCACTACTACTTTTGAAGATGCCAGATACACTGCTGCTACCAGTGCTTTTTCTGTATTTGCTAATGAAGACAACAACACCACGGCAACGTCTGTAGGCACCAACTTCATTCCTACCACCAAATTCAAGGAACCTACTGCTACCAATGTCTCAGGAGATGTTTCTCAAACCACCATCCTTGGGGGAGATGCTATCACCATCACCACCACTACCATGGGAGCCACATCCACAGTTGCTTCCCTTAGAGATACTGTCATGGCCACCCAGGATTTTCCTGAAGATATTACCACTGTTTCTAGAAACATATCTACTAACATCCTTCAGGGTATCCCAAAACTGGGAGAAATAGTTACCTCAGAGGATACTTCTGCTACTACTTCTCTCAGAGACATCAGAATCCATTGTGATGTCCTTACTCGGGGGACAAGATCTTCCGCAGACACTGACATTCTTGAAGAAACCTCTGATCTAGCTAAGATTATTCCAAAAGATGATCTCAGCAGTGACCTTTCTGATTGCAGGACTATAGTTACAACAAATGTAAGCACTAGTACCAGCAATACCTTGAGTGATACTGTTTCTACTCCTGATAATGCTACTTCTGTGTTCAGGATCACTACTAGCTCTGATGGAATTCCAACTTCTAGGGGTGCCCCAGCCACCATTGTAAGTGCCAGGATCCAGGATCAGACCACAATCACTGAGGCTCCCACTGTTGTCCCTGAGATATGCTCCTTTGCTACAGGAGAAAATGTCACCACCACCACACAAACTGTCACTGGAGAGGCCACCATGGCTACTGTCCCACAAGGCACAGTCACCGGTAATGTCACCATCATCAATAATCCTGAAAATGCTGCCAATATAACAGTCAGCCCTAGAGATGCGGATGATGATGCTTCTAATCCATGGGACAGAACCACTTTGACCCTTGAAGCAATAGTCCCCACAGGGAAGACACCTTCCTTGGGTAATGCAATCAATGTGACCACACCTCTAAGAGAAGCCAGTGCTCATCCACACAGCTTCCATCCTACAGAGGCATTCAGCACTCCGGACAGCACCCTTTATGGTGACACCACTGGTCACCCAGGAGCAGTATTCAGTCCAAGCCTGGACACTATATCCATACCAGGAGATACTTCTAAGATACCTGAGACATGCATTGCCTTGGACAATTCCATCCTTCCCACCCAATTAGTTGATGGAACTGACCTGCCTGTTGCCACTGAAGACACTTCTACCCCTAAAGCCACTCCTATCATTACCACTTCTGAAGACCTGAGCATCATCACTGTTGCCCCTGAAGCTACCACAGTTCCTGGATGGGCAAATGCCAATGAATATAGAGGGGCTATTGCTACCCCTGTCCCTGAGCGTAACCCCACCACATCAGATGTCATTGTCCTTTCTTCTGGAGATAGTACCACAGGCCTCTCTGGTAGCCAGGACACAATCACCACTGCCACACTCTCTGAGGATATCATCGCCACTGAAGATGCTGCCCCTGGATACAACACTTCTGACACCATTGCTCCAACAGCCACTGCACTTGGAGACATTCACCCCACCACTGAGACTGCTTCTGGAAAGGTCGCCAGCACAATCAGAGGCAGCCCAGAAAAAAGAGGTGCTTTTACAAAGATCTCCAGACCTATTCTTGAAAACACCAGCACCAAGTATGAAGCTTCTAGTCCTAACCCTGAAAGCCACTATGGGAAGACGCCAACATCTGACACTGTACCTATGCCTATGACTAATTTGGCCCCCTTTGGCAGTGATTTCTCCAAAGCTGTCATTCATACAGGTGAAATGGCAACTGATAAAATTCCTGATAGTAGTGCAAATGTTGCCAACAAAGCCTCTAGTGGAAACTCTACCTCTACCAGTGGAGGTAATAGTTCTTTCTCTGAAAGCTTCGCCACCTCTGAAGGGCCAGTTACTTCCAGGCAGATCAGCATGGCAGCTATGCTTGAAGACACTGAGACACAGAAAGATACCTCTGGGGCAAGCGGTTCCCTTGAAGAGACACCTGTCACTGAGGTGCGTTCCGTCTCTGAAATGAACCTTACTTGTAGAGAAGACACCAACATCACTCCTGAAACTACAGTCACAGAAGATCCCATATTGTTCCCTATTGCTGCTGCCATCACTCTAAGCAGTGGAACCATTCTTTCCCATAGTGAGACTACATCTCCAGGGAAATCTACAGACCTAAGCTTGAGTACCTTCTCTTCAGCAGATTCCATCGCTAGGACTTTCACCAACCCAAGAGACGATGCCCATATTTCCCCCGAGGTAATATCTGTCCCGTCCTCTGGAGGCACTGGGAAAGAGAGCTCAACTATTGGGACCACTCTTGGAACTGCTGAGGCTCAAACTTCTAAAGCTACTCCTCCTTCTGAGGAGAGTCTCGTCCCTGGTGACACCAGTGTTTCTGAAGATACCAGTACTAGGGCAGCCACATTTGACACTGGAAAGGCCTCCACATCTGGTGCTAACAGTGTATTGGAAAAACACTCCAGTTCAGAAGCAGCATATACCACTACCATCAGCAGTGCATCTTTCCCTGGGATTATTGACTCCACACCTTGTGACAGTGATAGACCTGATGAGACACTTCCTTCTGGGAAAGTCACCACCATTGATGACTATGGTAAGATACCCAGTTCCAGAGCTACCACTTCTCCTAGAGAGGCTTTGGTATTTCAAGACAAAGCTACCAGTGCTTCAAGACACCCAAACACCCCTGAAAATATCAGAAATGCACCTGAAAACTCAATGGTCGAAGTCAGCATTCCTGTCTCTGGAAGCAACAGTGCTGCCCTAGATGATCTCGTGACCACCACGCTTGACAAGTCCAATGACACCCACACTAGAGAGTATGCTACTATCGAAAGGGCCCACGATATCAGTTACAGAAAAAGACCTACTCTAAAACTGAGAGAAGCTGATACTAGCACACTCACAGGCATTGCAATGGTTCCAGGAGGGTCTTCCACCATCCCTCCAGCAGAAGCAACCACTGTCACATCTGGAAAGACCATGGACAACAGTTCAGAGAGCCCTATGTCCACAGAACAGAACAGTGCAGCTGTCTCTGGGGACCCCTCAGCTGCCCCAGGATTGGTCCTCAATGCCAACATCGGAGAGACTAATATTGCTATAACTGGAAAGACCACGGATCCCACCACTAGATCCATGGATCCAGGTGTGACTCTAGCTATTAGTTTGGGAGAGGTGCCTGATGCCGCCACGTTTGGAGAAAGTGTTGACACCACTGCAGAAACTCATGGACACAACTTGGCTGACCTGGAAGTGTCTCTTATTGACACCCCAAGAGGAGTTGCCAAACCTGGAAATGCCACTGAAGCCACCCAAAGAGAGACCCCCAAGGCCATATGTGAAACCACCACAGTTATTCACAGGAAAATATCGCCCATGGTCCCTGGGAAGGCCCCCACCACTGCCACCTCTGGAGCATTCCCTTCCACCGTTCTTGGTGAGATTCCACCTGCTGTCTCTGAAGATGCTGCCATGGACTCTGAAGGGAGTCCTCCTGCTGCACCTACAGAGAACGCTCCTGTTGCTGCCCCTACCTACAAAAAGGCTCCTGTGATTGCCCCCAGAGGGGTTACCTCCGCTTCCCAAGGAAAATCCAGAATTACCAAGCCAGGTAAGCGAGATACAATCTAGGTTTTGTGAATGCTAGCTAAATATCATTTTATTTATTAACTGATATACCACAAAATGACAAAATAAGCTTCTAAGCCATGGGTAGGCAAACTAAGGCCCGGGGGCTGGATCTGGCCCAATCGCCTTCTCAATCTGGCCCACGGACGGTCTGGGAATCAGCATGTTTTTACATGAGTTGAATGTGCCTTTTTATTTAAAATGCATCCCCAGGGTATTTGTGGGACATAGGAATTCATTCATCCCCCCCCAAAAAATATAGTCTGGCCCCCCCACAAGGTCTGCTGAAAAAGCTTGCTGACCCCTGTTGTAAGTACCGTATTTTTCGCTCTATAAGACGCACCAGACCACAAGACGCACCTAGTTTTTGGAGGAGGAAAACAAGAAAAAAACTATTCTGAATCTCAGAAGCCAGAACAGCAACAGGGATCGCTGGGCAGTGAAAGCAGCAATCCCTCTTGCTGTTCTGGCTTCTGGGATACCTGCACAGCCTGCATTCGCTCCATAAGACGCACACACACTCCCCCTTACTTTTTAGGAGGGGAAAAGTGAGTCTTATAGAGCAAAAAATACTAGTTTGCAAAATATTTTTTTTAAAGTTGCATGAATTTTAAAATAGAAACATCCATAATTAAACTATTTGTTGATTTAATGTCCTTACTTTGGAATATGGAAGGGAAGTCAGCCTTTTGGGTAACCAGGCCTGCAATTGCTTAGGCATAGCTCAGTCGGTAGAGCACGAGACTCTGAATCCCGGGGTTGTGTGTTCAAGCCCCATGTTGGGCAAAAGATCCCTGCGTTGCAATGGGTTGGGCTAGGTGAGCCTCACGGCCCCTTTCAACTCTACGATTCTAAGACCTTAAAATAGCCACCGCAAGTCCCTCAGCACTGACATCACACATGCCTGGGTGAGGGGCACAGCTCTGTCCCCTAAGAAGCTTGTGTACAATATTGCACCCAGGTGTCCATTGGTCTTTGGGGTCGTCATATGTGATTGGGCAACCATTCTGAAATCTTAGCCCCTGGTTTTCATAGTGGAAAGCAGGCCTTTTGAAAGAGGCATAGGCATGGGAGCTATGAGTTCGCTCCTGGCACATCCTTCCAGCCCAGTTTTTGTGTGTTCTTGATTGAGATGCCAGAAACCAACCTTCCTGTTTTAATTAATGCACCACCTCTTTCCACATGAACCTACCGAGACCTGAGATCATCTTCCGAGGCCCTTCTTCATGTGCCTCCTCCTTGAGAGGTCCGGAGGGTGGCAACACGAGAATGGGGCCTTCTCTGCAGTGGCTCCCCATCTCCCCAGGGAAGTTCGCCTGGCACCTTCACTATACACTTTTAGGCACCAGGCAAAAACATTCCTTTTTAACCAGGCCTTTGGTTGACCTGATGGACATCCTATACCCTTTTAAAATGTGGGTCTTTTTTGGGGGGGTGTTATTGGGTTATTGCTCTTATTTTGATTTCATACGTTGTGATCTTTTCTGTGAACTGCGCTCAGACCTCTGGGTATAGGGTGGTATATAAATTCAATAAATAAAAATAAATAAAATAAAAATTAAAAATGTGTGGCCCTGCCACATCACACCCCAGACCAGTCCTTTCCCCAGCTATCAGACCGTCTTACAGCCAGGGGAGGAGGAAGGGGGGTGCGGTGGGTGCGGGTTGCCCCAGGTGTCACCACTGAGGGGGGTGACAAAATGCCGGGCGGCACTCACCGCAGGGCCTGCAGTGCACCCGAGCCACACATATCTCCTGGGAAAGACACAGTGGCTTGGCCATGCTGCCCAAACGGTCCACCCACTGCCTCCTCCCCAGCTGTTGGGTGGCTGAGTGGGAGGAGGCAGGCAGTCTCTGGAGGTCCCATGGAGCGCCCTGCCCCTATGGGCAGCTCACCCCGCCCAGGCGCTCGAGAGGCTTCCTCTGCCACTGCTTACAGCAGTTTAGTTACTTTCCAGACCTTTGATCATCTTGGTTGCCCTCCTCTGCACACGTTCCCGCTTGTCAACATCCTTCTTAAGTTGTGGTGCCCAGAACTGGACACAGTATTTCAGGTTTGGTCTGACCAAGGCAGAATAGAGTGGGACTATGACTTCCCTTGATCTGTACACCAGACTTCTGTTGATGCAATCTACAATAGCATAAGCTCTTTTTTTGCTGCTGCATCACACTGTTGACTCATGTTAAGCTTGTGGTCCACTAAGACCACAGGGTAACTGCAAAGCACTCTGCACATGACCAGAGTCTCATTGACTCATGTGATCCAAAATTGTACGAAAGCATTGAAAACAATTTCCACTGACCACAAAGGGCAAGCATAAGCTCCAGATGAAGCAGCAGCAAGCCAGATGAGATTAAAGCAGCTCATTCTTTCTCTCTTTGTCTCCTGCAGTGACCCTTCTGCCATATTGGCCCACGCTGCTCATCGGCATGCTGGTCATCCTGGTATTGGCTGTTGGATTTTGCATGGTAAGGAAGACAGGCACTTCACACACACCCCAGACATTGTCAGATATACCCTTATTAGGTGTGTAGAGGACATTTGTTTGTTTAATTTTAATAATATTATTTTAGATTAGAGGAAATGGGCAGGGTTGGGGTAGGGGTGGCAATTGTCTTGTTATTTAAAAAAGTCTTAGGTGTTTTCTAAGCCTGGGAATAATGGATTCTGCCTACTTCCAAGATGAAAAAGCACAACAAATTAAAATTTATGGATATTTTTCGGTTTAGAAAAGGACCAAAACAGTGGGGATTTTTTCCCCACTTTTAAAAAAACAAAACCCTAATTAGCTGGGGGGTGGAGAAAGAAAATTGACACTTCTAGAGAAAACTGCATGAACTTTAAAAAGCAAGTAGAAGGATTTTAAAGAAACAATATATGGAGGTTTTCGATATTAAAGATTTTTAAAGGGAGGGGCAGAATTTTGCCCAAAGGCTTAGGACAATGAGGGATTCGAGGAGGAGAGGAGATGCACGCCAGATGTTTTAATGCACCTTTCCCAAAATCAGATAGAAGGTGCTTTTTGTTTTTTTTAATATAAAATATTTATTGAAATTTTCAAAGTGTTACAACATAAAATAAAAGCAAAAGAAAATACAAAATAAAAATAGTTAACAAAGTAGAAAAAGAAAAAAAACAAACCCCTTCCAACCATACGAATACAAATTCAAAAATAAGAAAAAAAGACAGAGAAAAAACAAAAAACAAAAATACAATTTAAGAGCATTTAAAAACAAATTCATTATTCTCGAATCCTCAACTGTCATTACCTTCTTTCTTTGACCTCCTCCTCCTCCCTTTCTTTGTATCCTAGTTATTAATTATCCCAGCAAATCCTTTCCATATTTCATAATATTCTGTCATTACATTACCCTAAACAGTTTTAATCTTATCTTTCTATAAGAAAATAAACCTTAAAGCTTCAAACTTAAATCTTATCCTTACCAGCTTCTCATAACCATAATATTCTTTCATAATTCTTTAAACATCTTTACTAAAGCCGAGTAATTTCATTCCAACATTTTTCTGATATTCATCAATTTTATAAAACAGTTCTAATGGTAGAAAAAAGAAATACAAACAGATCCAATCTTCATCCAACGTCCCTTCCTCCTGGTTCCGGGTTTTGTCAGTCCTTATTATCCCATCGATCTGGCCCATTAACCTGGCAACCTTATATCCGAGGCCCTCAAGTGTCTTCCATGTCCCTTCCGCAGCTCTTCTTCATATTTGTAACTGTATTTTCCCTTGTCCTGCTCGTGGTAACTCCAGCTTGGCAATATTTTTAACCCTTCTCGACAGATCAGCCCCTTTTCCATATTCAGCACTAAATTCCATATGGTATTTAAAAGCATGTTTCAAAGACCCTCCAAAATTAAGAGCCCCCACAATCCCAAACATCTCACGGCCCATTGCCAGATTTGAGAAGTCCAAACATCCCAGCATAGGGGGGTCAATCCAGCCCCCCATTTCCAAGCCAAACCAAACTTTTCCTTTCCAAATCTGGCTTTTTCCAAGTTCATTTGTCAAATCCGAAAACTCATATTCCTGTTGGGCCTGTTCTGTCAGGACACACTCCTGATTTAATTCCTGGGTGGGCTCCACATATTTTCCCACTGTCTGTTCAAAATTTCCCACTGCCTGTTCAAAATTTCTAGTCAAAGTCGTCATCAAATTCACCTTCTCATGTAACTGTTCCAGTAGGGCATTTGTTTTGTAGAAAGCACACAACAAAGCTTCTGAATACATTGTCCTGCAAGGTCAAATGCCTATTCCCACGATTGTAATCTGTAAACAGCTGCCGGCTCCCTGGAGTTGGTTACAGTTTCACAGTCTCCCTCTAGGGGGAAAACTTCTATTTGTTCTTGCAACAAAGTTTCCCTTTTTGAGATACTTTGTCAATATTTGTTCCTTTGAAATGCGAAGGGAAACAGTGGAATCACTATGTTTCTCTTCTTTTAGCTATCTGTCAAAAACGTTTGTCTCTGGTCAATGAACTTCAAACGTCAGTCCTGACACCCCGCTCCAGGATCAGGACGGAGGAAAGTTGCTTTACTTTAAACTCACTTTAAACAGTCCAAAAAAGATCCCCCTTCTTCTCCTGTCGAAGGGGAGTTCCACAATTTTAAATGATGAAATCCAATCCTTTAAAAGCGATTTTCTGAGCTCTGGTTTACGTTGTCTTTGCTTTATTCTGTCTACAGAAGAACGGAAGGCTGACTTCCTGTTTAGACCTTCCCGTTCCGTACCAAATTGAAATAAATTTTTAAGATCCAATTCCTTTCTGCTCGCAAGTCCCCATCTAATGTCCAGTTGTACAAAGTCTAAGTACTCACGGGTGCTTATTTTAGAGTCCAAATTGTCCCAGGAAAAAGGCAGCGCTCTCCGGCAACGGCTATGCGGCTTCGCTCCACGGAAATAGCAGTTGACTCACTTCCCCCTCTTCACTTCGGAGCCCATTAGTGGGTTCCTTAGCGAGTTGGGGGGGCGCTAAAGGTGCCCGCCGAGTCCCATGGTCACAGGCTTCATCCGCCTGTGATTTTTAAAAGGGTCCCCGCTTCGCCGTAGCGGAGAAGACCCGTTTCCCGAGGAGCTAGTCCCTCCAGTTCAGAGGGAGTCCGCCATTGCCGATGGCGCCACCCCGGAAGTCCTCCAGAGAGAAGGTGTTTTTTGAGCTTGGACTTGAGGGTCCTTTTCTTTGGTTTGTGTGTTATTATTGCCCTGAACATATTATTGCCTCTCTCTCCCCCCTAGGTCATCTACTATGCAATGTTCTTCATCCTGGTCACCTACTCAACATTGTAACTGAACATGTTCCCCTGAACCCATTTTGAAATGAGAGTATCATCAAAATTTCGAGGGTCTGATTCTGATAGGCAGCCTGGGAATGGGTGGTTGTGGCTGATATTGGAGAGGGAAACAGGGGATGGGGGGAGCCATGCATGTAAAGGCAGCCCTCTTAAGGAAAATCAATGGATGCTAGAGAAGGTTTTGATCACAAATGACACTAACTAGTTCTGCACAAGTGGATTCATTTATTAATCAGTGTTGCTTTTATAACGCTAGCGCAAAGCCATCAGGTTTCAAAATGGGAGGGCTGTCTGCCTATAATTTCCCAAATGGAAACCTTAGTTTTATAGAATCATAGAATCAGAGTTCAAAGGGACTGCATGTCATCTAGTCCACACACCCCCCCCCCCCCCGCAACACAGGAATCTTTTGCCCAGCGTGGCACTTGAACCCACTGCGAAAAGCCTGTTGTCACCAGGTTAAGGAGACTCATTACTTCAACTTATCAAACTCCCCCGATGCTTCTGCCTTCCTTACTGTAGTAATCTGACCACCATGGTGTTAACGGTAGAATCTCTTATGGTTACAGACTGCATCAAGGTTCCAGCATGGAAAATGAATTTATTCCCACTGCTTTTTGCGTGTAGTGCTGTATATAAGGAAACCATTACGATTGTAACTAACGCCTTATCTAGGTGGGGAGGGGTGTTATGTACTGAAGTTCTCACCCTGGGGCAGCAGGGGGATACTGTAGATAGTTCAGGTCCACATATGCAAATAAGGGGTCGAAAGTGACATTCAGTGATTGGATAGTTACAGAAAATGGTTACTGTTGCGTTCTAGTGGAGCTCTATATAAGCAGGCTGGCTGAACCCTTCAGTTCAGTTCTGTTCTGGCCTGTGAATAAACAAGAGCTGTTTGAAGAATAGCTGTGTCGTCTGATATGTTCACCCACAACTTAACACTTTTCACTTTCTGTCTGGTGTTGTTCCAGAAACAAAACCGTGCAAACCTGCAAATAAAATTAGTAGGTGTTTCATATCTAAAAGAAACGGCATACGAAACTAACTCTTCCCAGTGAGGTGGCTGCTGAATATTGGCTGTCCCATGTAGTGTATATTCTTGTTGCCAAGAGCCTGCTAAAATAGTGAACAGTAGAATACGGTTACCAGATTTTTTTCCAATGAATCCGGGGACACTTTTTTTTTTTTTGAAGCTGAGTAGCAACAGGGAGTCAGTAGTGGGGATGGTGAGGCAAAAGACCCTGGACCCAAGTACACATGCATATTGTATAAAGATGCAAAGCCCTTCTTTCGCACCCTGTGAAACATAACTTGTGCAGAGTTTTTAAAAAACTGGGCAATGGTGCGCCGCCTGCCCATGACTCCCGAGCCTCCTCCGATCTGTCAAAACAAAGGGGGAAGGGGGCAGATGATCTGTACCACCAGACGTCCCTGGTTCCCCTTCGACAGTGGCGGTGGCAGCGAGCAGCTCCTGAAGCCAGCCAGAGCCAACTGTGCTACCAGGCTGGCTCCGGGCTGCTGAGGCTGCCACTGCCACATTTCCTGGGGACAGATTTGCAAATCTGGGGACTGTCCCCGGGAACCAGGGATGGTCTGGTAACCCTACAGTAGAGCATGGTACAGTGGTGCGCATCTGATCTCCGGGGAGCCGAGTAGCTATTGCTTCGTGGTGCCAGGGAGGTCAGTACAGTACAGTACAGATGCACCAGCAGAGCCAGCCCAGCACACCTAATAATATGTTTGCACCGTGCCAAACTCCCTACCGACTTGCCTCTCGTCCTCTTGCGAAGCAGCAGCAACCCGGCGGTATCTGAGGCATCCGTGATCAGCAATGTATCCATGTTGCCATTTGCCAGTTACCCCGCTCCAAAGAGAGATGGCATTAAGCGTGGTTGCCAAACTACAGGCTAAGAGAAACACACACCTGTGAGGTGTTCAAACGGCCTTTTCTAGGGAAGTATGCTGGCAGGTGCATTTTGTCTGATTCCTAGCTGTTTTATCTTCTGCTCCCCCAAGGAGCCCGCATGTTTGGTACGCTAATAGTTCAGCGCTGTTATATTGATGCTTTAAAAAACAAAACAAAACCCTTAACCATTGCCCAGCAGAAGGAGCAGAAAATATAACAAATCTAAGAGCTCATCCAGACTTCCTTTGGCACCACCCTTTCAGACACAGATCTGCGCTTTCCAGGTCTGTCCCAAGCGTTTGTTTTTTTAATCCCACTGCTTTATTTATTTTAATTTATATAGAGCAGAGTAAACACTGCTCTAAAGATAACATGCTGATATGTTTAGACTAAGCTCATTAAGTTTTCTTGAGAATAGAAGAGAATAGAATAGAATAGAATAGAATAGAATAGAATAGAATAGAATAGAATAGAATATTAAAAGAAATAATGTAGTGATACATGATTTGCAGTGTAAATAAGAACTTGAATGAAAAAATGATGAGCACTGGTGGAGGGAAGTCATAAAGGTGTATTATCATCCACCTATTTCATGTACTTCTTTCTTACCTTTTCTTTTGTTTTTCTTCTTATCCTTTTTTTGTTGTTGTTCTTTTTTGTTGTTATTATGGTTGTAAGTTTATGTGTATGAATGTCAGTATGAATGTCTAATCAATTAAAATAAATAATTTAAAAAATAATAATTTATTTATTGATACATATTCCAAGATATACGAAAATACATACCCATTGCAAAGTATATTTTTATAATATACTGAGATAAAACAGCTACTTTAGTCTATAAGAGAACAAAGTCAGGAGGGAGAAAAGACAAGGAAAGGAAAAACCTAAAGAAAGAGAAAGCAAGAAAAAAGGAAAAAAATAAAGAAGAAAAATAAAGAGCTTCTGGTTCTCTGTCCTGCAGCTACATAAAATATTCATTCCTTAAGATCCAACCATTCTATTTTCCATCCAACCAGTATTTTCCATCTTTGTGCATATAGCAGTCTTGCCACTGTATTGGAAACTGCTCAGACAAGGACATGGAAAACGTGTCATGAAAGGAAGTCTGGATGAGCACCTAAGTGAAACGACTTCAGATCCTCAATGCCCAGTTCCAAATGGAGAAATCATATTGCTCTTCTGTCCTCTGGCAAAGAAGTACTGTATTGGCCCGAATATAAGCCGCACCTTTAAAATTGGAGCGGGGAGGAGATAAAAAGAAAAACACCCGAATATAAGCCACTCCATTCCTTGCTGTTTCTGGCTGCACACTGGGGGCGGGGGGGGGGGAGTCGTGCTGCTTTGCCCCCAGCCTTTCCCCTTCCTCGCTTTCTCCCTTCCCAGCCTTGGGGGAGAGGATGGAGGACTACGCGCAAGGTGGGTGGCCGCTTTGCCGTGCTCCTGGCACTGTTTGCCCTGAGCTCCTGGCTGCATACCGCAAGGTCGCGAATATAAGCCGCACTTTAAATTTTCATGGTCGGAATTTGGGGGAAAAGCGAGGCTTATATTTAGGCCAATACGGTAACCTTTTCTCTGAGGTTTTGTTTCACTTGATCAATTGCCTGCTGGCCTTGAGTGGCTTTGTAGCTTCTCCAGCCATCAGACTTGTGCTGGTGAGTTGTTTAGTCGTTTAGCCGTGCCCGACTCTTCGTGACCCCATGGACTAGAGCACGCCAGGCACTTCTGTCTTCCACTGTCTCCTGCAGTTTGGTCAGACTCATGTTTGTAGCTTCGAGAACACTGTCCAACCATCTTGTCCTCTGTCGTCCCCTTCTCCTTGTGCCCTCAATCTTTCCCAGCATCAGGGTCTTTTCCAGGGTCTTCTCTTCTCATGAGGTGACCAAAGTATTGGAGCTGGCGAGTATGTGATCACAATTACCAGCCACCATGGATATGGCTGAACTTAGCGATCTCTGTGTCTCTGTGGCAGGATAGAAACAGTTTGCCCTCTCAAAATAGCCAGGAAAGGAGAGGAAAATCTGGTTGGCTGGTTTTGCCAGTGGAACCTTTGAAAAGGTGAGCAGTTGCTGTAAGGAGAGAACTGATGCTGTCCTAAGATGTATCACTGCCCACCTGCCTGCCTCCGTCCTGTTCAACTTGTATATTTATAATTAAACAGATGTTGCTTAAAAAAATAGTGCAAGTCTCCATTTTTTCATTTCACTTTTAATTTGCATATTACGATGCACAAGGCGGTTCGCAGGCTGAAGGAATGACAAAATAGATAGCAAAGATCACACACGTAACCACAATCTGATCCGATACAAAAAAAGGTCATGATAACTTTAATTAAAAACAACAACTTATATCAAATAGAGCAATATTCAATAATCCATTAGAATATAGCAGCAAACAGCAGAATTAAATATCAGCAAAAAACAATTAAGCAGTCTACACTTAACAATTACAATAAAGAATTACTAAACTGTAGTCAATAAAAATAATGACAAGTCACAATGTGTATGTATATATTCCTATATAGTTCAGGAAGTGGCCTTTACATCATGTGAAAGCTCAAGTATAATGTGGAAATCAACAGGGAAACTCAGTGAAAATGGAATAAACTGTCATGTGAATGTAGCTGCTGTCTAGAGTATCCAGCTAGAAGGTCGGGACCCATCTGTATTTTGGACTCCACACCATGGAAGTACCGTATTTTCCTGTGTATAAGACGCCCCCATGTATAAGATGACCCCTATTTTTTCGAACCCAAAATTATTAAGAATTTATGAAGAAAAGTTGTTGATTGCCATGCCGAAAACCATGTATAGTGGTACCTCGGGTTAAGAACTTAATTCGTTCTGGAGGTCTGTTCTTAACCTGAACTTTAGTTAATGGGGCCTCCTGCTGCCGCCGCGCCGCCACTGCACGATTTCTGTTCTCATCCTGAAGCAAAGTTCTTAACCCAAGGTACTATTTCTGGGTTAGCGGAGTCTGTAACCTGAAGCGTATGTAACCTGAAGCATCTGTAACCCAAGGTACCACTGTATCAGACGACCCCCCATGTATAAAAACTAAGAAAAAAATTTGTCTTATACACAGAAAAATACGGTAATTTCAGATGCAACCCTGCTTACATTTACATGGGAGAAAGCCCATGAAGATGTTAGGTTTAAAAAAAAAAAAAGCTGAGAAATACTCATCTTCCTTGGGCACATGAACAAACATGAACAACCAGAACACGTGGTTAGCATGTCACAACATCTTCATTAATACAAACCAATCCCACAAAAGGCATTTAACAGAAAGAATCAAGAAATACAAAATTTCCTCCTGTAAGCTTCAGGAACTACAGCTCATTGGTACTAATTCATCCAGTCTTCAGTAACATAAACAAATTATGAATCATGAAAATTGCCTCCCCTTTTCTGGCAAAGCTCCTGTAACTTTAACAACTTCATAATAGACAGAAGTTCAACAGGTACACCCCCCCCCAAAAAAAAACACTTCAAGCTCTGTAAGGAGAAAACAATTAATCTGCTGCTACTGCCCCTTAAAAAGCACATGATCATTCACCATGAACAGGAATGAAAGAAATAGCCCTAAATATCAAGGTGTGTGACCAAGGATCAACTAGTACAGCGGTACCTTGGGTTAAGAACTTAATTCGTTCCAGAGGTCCGTTCTTAATCTGAAACTGTTCTTAACCTGAAGCACCACTTTAGCTAATGGGGCCTCTTGCTGCCGCCGCGCCACCAGAGCACGATTTCTGTTCTCATCCTGAAGCAAAGTTCTTAACCTTAGGTAGTATTTCTGGGTTAGCGGAGTCTGTAACCTGAAGTGTCTGTAACCTGAAGCGTAAGTGGGTGAAAACTGTCCACTGTCTGGGATTTTTATTTCAAAAGCAAACATATCGAAGCCGCAAAACAGAAAGAAAGAAAGAAAAACCCCGTCATCTAGAAAAGCAGCTACACAGCCAACTCATTTTGACATTTCAGCGAAGTCTCTCTCTCTCTCTCTCTCTCTGGAAAACTGCTAAGTTGATGTTCGATGGGCTGAGCTGCACGCCACAGCGGTGGGGTGTGCAACCTTTGTCCAGTATGGAAACTAGGAGGAAAAGAAGGAATATATATATATGAATTTATGTTGCATGACTTGATAAGGAGGTGCTGTGATTCATAGGTGATGGCACTCTGTGCTTCCAAAATATTCAGTGAGGCGCACCCAAGGTCCAAGTCCAGGTCATTGCGACTCTACGGTCTCCTGACTGTTCAGCTGCCACTTCACTTCAGCTCAATATTTCCTTACCTTTTTTACCATCACTTAACTTAAGGATAGGGTGCAAGTGGGCCTCCCAGATGTTGTTGGCCTACTATTATTATCAGCTATTAAATTTATTGCTTGCCCAGGTCCCAGGGCAGGTAAAAACAATTAAAAATTCAGAATTAAAAACAGTTAAAACAGATTATAGCTGCAGGAACAGAGAGGGCGCTGAAAACACACATCTCAGGGGTCAAAGGCCAAGGTAAAAAGCCGTAAGCCGTATAGTGAGGAGCCCAGGCACACTTCTGCAGGGAGTGAATTTCACAACTGAAGGGCTACCACGGAGAAGACTCCCACTCCAAACTTCTGAGGGAGGTGGAACTGCCACAAAGGTCCCCACTGCTGATCTCAACACACGTGAGGGTCTGTTGGGAAGGAGGCAGTCTTTCAGACTACAACCCCCCATCATCCCTGAGCATTGGCCACACAAGTCTGGGGCTGGTGGAACAACAACAACAACAACTGGAGGGCCACAGCTTCCTGAATCTCTGACTTAGCTCACTGTAGTTAAGGCCAGTGGTGCCATTAGGGTAAAGCTTGGAGGGCAGATGTCTAGGGCCATCCTATTCAGCAGAATGAGCAGGATCTCACCCCAACAAACACACCAGGGCTTTCTGAAGTAAGTGAAGAAGTAATGCACATTCTGAAGTAATGCCGTCCTGGTTTCTGATTTGATCCCAGAATATCTCACTTTTCTTTAAAGATAAAGGTAAAGGGACCCCTGACCATTAGGTCCAGTCATGACCGACTCTGGAGTTGCGGTGCTCATCTCGCTTTACTGGCTGAGGGAGCTGGTGTACAACTTCTGGGTCATGTGGCCAGCATGACTAAGCCGCTTCTGGCAAACCAGAGCAGCGCACGGAAACGCCGTTTACCTTCCTGCCAGAGCAGTACCTATTTATCTACTTGCAGTTTGACGTGCTTTTGAACTGCTAGGTAGGCAGGAGCTGGGACCAAGCAACGGGAGCTCACCCCATCACGGGGATTCAAACCGCCGACCTTCTGATCGGCAAGCCCTAGGCTCTGTGGTTTAACCCACAGCGCCACCTGCGTCCCTCACTTTTCTTTAGGACGTCCCTATTTTCATTGGAGAAATGTTGGAATGTATGCGTCCTAAGAGGGTGTCCATTTGAAGTAATACAGTTTACCACCAGAACAGCCACCCTCCTGAAAGAGCATTAAGTCCAGAGCCTACAATTACTGAACTGTGCTACTAAAATTCAAGGCCTGATTTGAACAATGGGAATAAGGCAGAGCGAGTCATTCCTGAGGGTTGCAGGGCAGACGGCGTGCGCTCTCCGGTTAAAAAGACAAAGCAAAACGCTGTGCAAACAGAAAATTAAAAACACCAGGGAGAAAGGTTCCAGCCCAGCCCTTAGCCTGCTCAGCTGGTTTTCTATGGATGGGTTTTGTTTTGTTTCTTTAACACAGAGGAGCATTTGGAAAGATCATCTGCCATCACCTCCAGTCTGAAATGACACAGTCCGTCCGGTTACCTCAACATTTATCACATTCTACTGTAGTCATTACTAGGTTTCTTTCATCGAAAGACTCTATGACCTTTGAACACCCTTCCAACTCTCTGCTGCACATCTGGATCCAGCCTAAGTTCCCTCTTCCTCCTAAAACTTAAGAGCATCTTCACATTCCAGGTCTTTCCCTCTAGCCTTCTTGGCCATGGCTACAACTGTTAGGTCAGGGCCAGGGTGGGTGTTGTGCGGATGCCTGATTATCGTCTTCCAAAGCAACCACTCTATCCGAATTGGAAAATGGTAAGCGTGATGCTGGTGGTCAACAAAAGAGGTTCAAAGAATCTCTCAAGGCAAATCTTTAAAAATGTAGTATAAACACTAACAAATGGGAAACACTGGCCTGCGAGCGCTCCAATAAGAGAACAGCCTCCACCAAAGGTGTCGTGGGTTTTGAATACAGGTAGGTAGCTGTGTTGGTCTGCCGTAGTCAAAACAAACAAACAAACAAAATTCCTTCCAGTAGCACCTTAGAGACCAACTAAGTTTGTTATTGATATGAGCTTTCGTGTGCATGCACAAGAAAGCTCATACCAATCACAAACTTAGTTGGTCTCTAAGGTGCTACTGGAAGGATTTTATTATTATTATGGGTTTTGAAGATGCTCAAACTCAGGACGCAAGGGAGAAACGTGCTAAGAGGAAGCCACGCTTGGCAAACCCTCACCGTGATTAGCTCCCGCCCAGAAACCTATGCCCCCACTGTGGAAGGACATGTGGATCCAGAATTGGCCTCCACAGTCACTTACAGACTCACTTTTAAAACTGTGTTTATGGAAGACAATCTTACTTGGCTACGAGTGGCAGTTCCCTCGCTGCGAGAAGCCAAGTTACAGGGAACCAGGCAGAGGGCCTTCTTGGTAGTGGCGCCCCCCCTGTGGAACGGCCTCCCACCAGATGTCAAAGAAAAAAACAACTACCAGACTTTTAGAAGACATCTGAAGGCAACCCTGTTTAGGGAAGCTGCAGTTTGTGTGCTGTGGTCTCTAGGCAGCAGAATACATATGGAAATATCTGGCTAACAGATGTCCAACTCTAAGATTCCATGGTTCTATGCGATGTGGTGGTTGGACTAGCTAGAACTGGGGAGACCTAGATTCAAATCCCTGCTCATCTATTAAACTCACCCTCTTTTCATCTACCACACAGGTTGTGGTGAGGATAAAACAAGGGGAGGAGACGAACCATGTAGGCTTCCTTGAGCTTCTTGGAGGAGAGGAAAGATTTGCAACCTTATTATATTTTATTTATGTAAAGCAGGGGTGGGAAACCCTCAGGCACAGGGGCCTAATGCAGCTGTCTGTGTCTCTCTACCTGACCCTCAGGTCTCTCTCCAGGCTACACCCCTCACTGCTCAGAAACCCCTGGTTTTGTACTGAATACACATACCCTCCAACATCTGGGTGATCCAAATTGGGAAGCTTGTTTCTGTTTTTTGTTTTGGTCCTGAGCTCTTGTGGGAGCCAGCTGACTTGCGCCGGAGCGCCAGACCAAAAACAGGACATTTAGAAGCCGAGATGGCTTCTGATGTCCCACTTAAATCAGGGCAGTCGAATGGTATGAATACTACATTCTAGCCATGCAAAGGAAAAAAGTAATCTCCATTGCTCCACCCACTTTGGCATCTGGCTCCTCCCAAAAGTAGCATCCAAGCCCTTAAATGTGGCATTTTGACTGAAAAGGGTTCCCCACTCTGATTTAAATAGCTCCTATGCTGTCTTTCTGAACAAAATCCTCCCAAGATATCTCACAAAATGAAATTGATCTCATATACCTAACAGGAGAATTTAAGTTCATGGACTTAGCAGGGAGTCACACTTTCAAATGAATCACAGTGCAGCCCACTTGCAATGCTCCCAGTCTTGCGTTAAACAAAACAACCAATTAAATAAATTTCTTAAGCATCCCCTCTCTTAAGTAGGATCACTCCCATCAAAGTGATGGCTTTTTCCTCCAGGGCTCACGTTTGGGACAGTTGTGTCCTGTGCCAAATGAATGGGCCTGGGCATACTTGTGGAGGAGGAAAAAGCCTTTTGTAACAAGGGGAAACAGGCACGGGGAACAAAGTTCCAGACTAGCTTTCTACTCTACTGCACCCGAGTGCCCTGCCTTTTTCAGAGACCTTCAGGGTCCGCCTGACTTCCAGGCAGCTGTAAACGCTATCTATCTGCTCTGGTGAGGTTTCACAGGCGTTGGACCCAGAGCTGACCAATTCTTAATAATAATAATAAAAACTTACCAAAAACAGGAAGCCAACCAGCATGAAAATGAAGAATGACATCGTCAGGCATAGGAGGACTGTGGCCCATCCTGGGAAAGCACCACAGTTGGGATGGCATGTGGTGTTCTCTACAAAACGACAGGAATAAGATATGTGAACTAAACTGGCAACAATTTACTCAATTTACTCATCAACAACTTCTTATAGGTGATCCACATTCCAAACACATGGCAGCTTGGGGAGTTGGGGGTTCTCCAGCTCAGATTTTTGCTTGAAAGTAGTGAGAATGTTGAACTGTCTTATAAATCCTGTTTCAAGAACCCAGCTGCTGCTGCTGCTGCTGCTGCTGCTGCTGCTGCTGCTGCAGCTGCTTCCTTGTCATCCCCTCCACCATTACTGGGTCATAGCTCGGTTGTAAAAAGGTAAAGGTAAAGGGACCCCTGACCATTAGGTCCAGTCGTGACCGACTCTGGGGTTGCGGCGCTCATCTCGCTTTATTGGCCGAGGGAGCTGGTGTACAGCTTCTGGGTCATGTGGCCAGCATGACTAAGCCGCTTCTGGTGAACCAGAGCAGCGCACGGAAACGTCATTTACCTTCCTGCCTGCCGGAGCGGTACCTATTTATCTACTTGTGCTTTGACGTGCTTTCGAACTGCTAGGTTGGCAGGAGCAGGGACCGAGCAACAGGAGCTAACCCCGTCGTGGGGATTTGAACCGCCAACCTTCTGATCGGCAAGTCCTAGGCTCTGTGGTTTAACCCACAGCGCCACCTGCGTCCCAGCTTGGTTGTAGGATCATAGAATTGTAGGGTTAGACCCCTTGCAATGCAGGAATCTTTTGCCCAACATGGGGCTCAAACCCACGGCCCTCCGTTAAGACTGAATGGAGCCACCAACCTCATTTCCCCCCACCTGCCTGCCTTCTTACATATTACACGTTCAAAGGGGCTGCATTATTGCCTGTCAGTTTCCACACCATCCTCTCCTCCGTCTCACCGTTGCCCTTGTAGAACTCAGCAGGGAGGACAGTGGCAGACAAGGCTAGAATTTGTTGGTTCTGCCTGTCGTTGACTCTGGCTCCACCTGCTGGTGGTCTCCCTGCCTAGCATCCTACTGGTTCCAACCAGCCCCAGCCACTGCAAGGCAAACGTGGGATTCCAAACCCCATGTTTGCATTCCAAAGTGTAGGGTGGGGAGGAATGTCCTTATGTCTGGGAGAATCAGCAGACAGAAGAAGGGTTAGGCACCCCCTCCTTCCACCCACCAGTTTCCCCCCACAAAGTGTCCCATCTCCTCACTATTTGCATACCCTCCAACATTCCTCTGAGGAAGACAGGGGTGCCCTATGTGGTTGTTGTTGTTATACCCACCCATCTGATGGGGTGGGTTGCCCCAGCCACTCTGGGCAGCTTTCAACATATATACAGTGGATGCTCAGGTTGCGAACGCGATCCGTGCGGGAAGCACGTTCGCAACGCGCAGCACAGCGTGTGCACGTGCACAGGTTGCGATTCGGTGCTTCTGCACATGCGCTGAAACCTGGAAGTAACCAGTTCCAGTACTTCCGAGTTTGGCACGGTGCGCAACCCAAAATTGCGCAACCCGAAGCATCTGTAACCCAAGGTATGACTGTAAACACATAATAAAACATTTTTAAAAACTTCCCTATACAGGGCTGCCCAGATGTCTTCTAAAGGTTATATACTATCTCCTTGACTCAGGGGTCAAGTAACTCCACACCCTCCAACATTTCTCCGATGAAAATAGGGACACCCTAAGGAAAAGTGGATCATTCTGAGGTCAAATCAGAAACCGAGACGGTTTCTGTAAATCCGGGACTGTCCCTGAAAAATAGGGACACTTGGAGTCTGCTCTGGGTTTACCAAAGCAAATAACCACTTTGCAGAAGTAGGAACCTAGGAACTACCTTATACTGGATCAGACCAATGGCCCACCTTAGCCCAGCAATGCCTGCCCTGACCAGAAGGAAGTTCAGGCAGGGGTTTCTCCCAACCCTGAATCGAAAGTTTCCTGCTTGGCAGGGGGTTGGACTCGATGGCCCTTGTGGTCTCTTCCAACTCTATGATTCTATGAAAGCGTGATGAATTGAATTGACCACTGAACTGAAAGCAGATACTGTGCCATTGAACTATGCCCAGTGCCCTAAAGTAACATGCAGTTCTACCCTGAAGAAGCCAACTCAGCGGGGCTATAGATAGGTTGCTTATTACCTTCCGCATGGACCGTGGACTTTCTAAGAGTGGGAGTGGCATTTACAGGTGGGATGGTGGTCTCTTCCTGCTGCAGGGTGTTAGTTTTCACAGCAACGGTGCCAGTAAAATTCTCTGTCGAAGGGAGGGTCAGATCCTCAGGGTTTTCTGTCGAGGCAAAATCTTCCTGGCCAGGGGAGCCTTCCCCCAAGAAGCTGATGTCACTTCCTGGAACGTCCAACCCAGCTCCAGTTTGGGTTGCTGTAGCAACACTCTCAGGACCCAGAGAAGTTGCATAGGGAGCAGATGGGGGGGTTGTAGAAGCAGCACTGTTGACGCTGGGAGAGGTGCTTTCAGAGGAACCTTCCAAAGCCATAGAGGAGACGTCAGGGGTGGTTGTGTGGGCAGCACATCCCAAAATGGGGCCTTCAAGTTCCCCGCCGACTGCATTGTTGCCAACTTCTCCCGTGGTGGCTCTAGTAATTCCTCTGACGGTGGTGGTGGTACTTCCTCCAGCAGTAACAACTGTGTTTTCCCCATGAGCTGTGACATTTAGAGTCAATATGACTGTACATCCTTGAGAGATGTGGGCTGCCATTAAGGCAACATCCAAAGCTGTTGCAAATGGCAAAGCGCAGTGTACCGTAGTGACGGTATTGCCACTTATGCTGAGGGATATCTTCATTTCTGCAGCGGTTCCTTCGGTGATAACGGGACCTGTGGGTGCTGAAAATAAGAAATATATAAATTCCTGCACCAGAATTCTCTCTACCACCTTCGTAGTTCTTTCATGCAAGAAGAAGAAGAGTTTGGATTTGATATCCTGCTTTATCACTACCCTAAGGAGTCTCAAAGCGGCTAACATTCTCCTTTCCCTTCCTCCCCCACAACAAACACTCTGTGAGGTGAGTGGGGCTGAGAGACTTCAGAGAAGTGTGACTGGCCCAAGGTCACCCAGCAGCTGCATGTGGAGGAGCGGGGAAGCGAACCCAGTTCACCAGATTACGAGTCCACCGCTCTTAATCACTACACCACACTGGCTCCCAGCTGGATACTGAAGGGAGTGGGTGGCATGGCTCAGTGGTAGAGCACATGCTGGTTCAATCCCCAATATCTCCAGGTACGGCTAGCCTTGGGAAGAGCTGCTGCCACTCTTTGTAAACAATACTGAGCTAGACAAACGAAGCGGTGGTCTGACGATATAAGACAACTTTGTTGGAAGGGACCCCGAGGATCAACTAGCTCAATGTTTCCCAAACTTGAGTTTCCAGCTGGTCTGGGCTACAGTTCCCATCATCCCTGACCAATGGTTCTGCTAGCTTTGGACGGTGGGAGCTGTAGTCC
This sequence comes from Podarcis pityusensis, assembly GCF_964106645.2. Lineage (NCBI taxonomy): Eukaryota > Metazoa > Chordata > Lepidosauria > Squamata > Lacertidae > Podarcis > Podarcis pityusensis. Next base: position 111,153,899 of record NC_138029.1, read on the forward strand.
AAAAACAGCTGGAGACCCAAGTTTGGGAAACCCTGATCCAGTCTAACCCTCTGCAATCAAAGAATAAGCAGCTGTACCTTATGGGGATTGAACCTGCAAGCTTGGAATTATCAGCACCATGCTCTAACCAACTGAGCTATCCAACTCAACAGGGGAAGGTCCCCCAAATTTGCTGCATGAGACAGCCTGCTCCACATTGCCCAGTGGGAGGGATGGCTTTCATTTGCTTATTATTGCATTGACACTCCACATTTGCTCCAAGAGCTCAAGGTGGCATAGATCACTCTCCTTTCTGTATTATCCTCATAACCACTCCATGAGGTTGGTGACTGGCCCAAGGTTGCCCAGAGAGCTTCCAGACTTAGTAGGGGGTTGGATTCCTGAGTTCTAGTCCATCAGCTGTAATCACTACACTACACTGTCTGCAGCTTGTGTGTCAAAAATTCTGGCCTCTGCCACACACACACACACACACACACACACTGGCTAAAATCCTAAGCACACTTACATGGGAGCAAGTTCCATTGACCACAGCGGGAGTTGCTTCCAAGTAAATATGCACCAGATTTGGCTGTGAATCCAGGAGGTCTTACCAGTTTCCGCAAGGCACAGGATTGCTGGGAAGATGATCTTCCAGGGGGCAGCCAGCACGGGCTCCATTGTAGCTGCTCCTTAGCGACTTCACCGGCTGCCCGAGGCAGGAGTGCCAGCGATCGCATGGTTTTATGGGAACAAAACAAACGGGATGGTTTTATGGGAAGGAGGGCGTCTGGTATCCAGTGACACCAAGGAGTGTTTCCATTAAAATGGAGGTGCTTCTGCCTAGTGATAAGGGAGCTCATCCGGTGGCGTTGGGCAGTGAGAAAATTATAGCCAGTAAAGCGTAATAAAACAGCCTTTCATCTGGGGCTAAATCCTTTCTTCCAGTTGGGTCAGAGCATTTCCAAACCAGATTTCTCCAGTTTTTCTTTTTATTGCATCTCCTTTCACTAGAAAACCTTTCTAGGAAATGGAAGAGAAAACTGGGGCATTATCTGAATATTCTAGGGGCAAAGGAATAAGAGACCATGAGAGCTGAAGGGACTTCCGTAAACCCATAGGTATCACGTTTTGAAGCGCCCATAACAACTCAGATATGGTGGGTTTTTTAAAAAAAAAATTTACATTTGTATATTCTGCGGTCTGCATGTCCACCACACATCCAACTATCTAATTGAATCACCTACTGCCAGGATCTTCCTACCTCCAGACAAATAACTGTCATGGTGGACTGGTTGGATGTAGGATAAGGTTGCCAGATGTCCCCATTTCCTGGGGACAGTCCACGGATTTACAAATCAGTCCCTATACAAAATCCATTGAAGTTGAAAAGTGTCCCCGGATTCATTGAAAACAATCTGGTAACCTTAATGTAGGAGTGGTGGGACACACCAGCTAGGGAACCCCCAAGGGAACCCCCAGAGGAAGAAGGCTCAGAGCCAGGGAACTGGTGATGGGATGACCATGAGTGGTCAGAGGGAGCAAACTGGGAGGAGGTGGTGATGTCGGAAGCTGAAGAGGCAACAGGGTTTAGTGAGCAGGAAGAGGATGTGTCAGAGAGCAGTCTAGAATCAGAGGCAGAAGCAGAGATCCGGCTGCTGAAGAAGCAGAGAGTCTCCCCCTCCTGCTTCAACCAGCTCCACTCTCCTTTGGTTTCCCAGAAGATGTAGAAATGAAGAGGGTACAACAGAGACAGACAAGGCGTCAGTCTCAGACTCCTTAGGAAGAGGAGGAGCCTTAGAGAGCAATGCAAAGGTGGGGACCTTCAGTCCTCGCAACTGCCTCATTGGGGCAAGACCTACTGGGAATAGTTGCTGTGATCACTAGGACTGAGCAGTTTTGTTTCTTTGAATGAAGAGTGAACTTCACTGACATCGGGCACTGTGTTGTTTTATTGCTGACCTATGCCTGAGAGCATCCTTGACACCAGAGGATAGCTGTTCTTCTGGCAAGGAATTGGATCTCTTCTAAGTGAATGTTTCCCTCTTCCTCAGAGTGTTATTCTTCTGCCAACACCTTCATTCTCGCCAGCAGCAAGAGAGCGATCCTTGTGGGAAAGGGACACAGCTATAACGTCCCTGAAGGCCTCACCCCGCAGCCTCTCTTAGTTTTGGCATGTCTGTCACCATGGCCTCAGGGGGGAAAACTCACTGCATCTTGGCCACACCTAGGGCTTCTGTCCAACAAGATAGTTGTACATGTGGCAGAAAGTGCAAAAAAAAAGCCCCACATTCCTGCTAGCATTCTCCCTGAATAATTGTTTTTGTAGTTAGTTTTGCAGCATGAGGGCATTCCCGTTGAGATCTCATAATGAAATTCTATATCAACCTATTGCAACTTTCAGGATAGTGGTACCAGATCTCACATTATTTTTGATACAGCTTGTAAAATTTCCAAATGCTCTTCAAAGACATCTTTGAACACATCAAAGGCAGATCCGGAGTAGCGACTTCTCCCACGGGAACACTAAGATGGAAGAAGCTACATTCGTCAGAAACTTCCTTTTTCTTATTTCCGGGCTCTGAGTGCCGTTGCCAAAAGGCACCAACCCACGCGGAATATGAGCAAAGTTGGGGTAATCACATAGTTTGAAAAATACAGGTGACCTCTTCGATGGGAGAATTGTATAGAATCCAATGAAGGAATGTGTTCATTGGCTATGAGATACTGACTGACTCCTGGGGTGAAAAATATTAGTAATGGGGAGGGGGACTAAGAAAGCAAGAAGATCCCTGCTGGATCAAACCAAAATCTTGTCTAATCAAATAGTCTTGCAAAGTGGCCAACCAGCTATCTATGACGCAGGTGGCGCTGTAGACTCTAAACCACTGAGCATCTTGGGCTTGTAGATCGGAAGTTCAGCAGTTCAAATCCCCTCGACGGGGTGACCTCCCGTTGCTCTGTCCCAGCTCCTGCCAACCTAGCAGTTCGAAAGCATGCCAGTGCAAGTAGATAAATAGGTACCGCTGTGGCAGGAAGGTAAACGGTGTTTCCGTATGCTCTGGTTTCCATCACGGTGTCCTGTTGCGCCAGAAGCGGTTTAGTCATGCTGGCCACATGTCCCGGAAAGCTGTCTGTGGACAAACACCAGCTCCCTTGGCCTGAAAGCGAGAAGAGCACCACAACCCCAGAGTCGCCTTTGACTGAACTGTCCAGGGTCCTCTGCAGGTTGGTGGACAGGATTGGAGCACAGTGGCATTTCCCTTGCTGTCCTTCCCCCACCAACTGGTATTCAGAGGCACAGCGTGACTGGAATCCTTAACAGGGGAGCATGCCACGCTGCTGCAACGTTTTGTTGCGGGATCCATTCCTTCTCTTGACTACACAGTTATTAGAGTCACAGGCGCCGTGTCCTGAACTGCACCAAGCAACCTCCAAAGCACGCTTCTTTAGGTGCAAGCTCTGAAAAGCCATTAACTGGCCCATAATGGACAATCAGTAAGCAAGGAAACCCATCTCCTGTGCCACTAACAGCCTATTTGGGAGCATTTGCTGCTCACCGAAGCTGCGCATGAGTCATTGCCATCACTGTGTTTGATTCGTAAGTCAACACATCCCTTTGCAGTGGGAGGCCAAGGCAAGATGGCAAATAAAAGAATTGAGACTGGGTTGGGTGCGCATAAGGCAACAATGAAGAAACATTGACCTTATGGGATTCAGAATCTCTCTTCAGGACAACGCTGCAGCCTCCTGATTACTGACTCTGAAGAGAATAGTTTTTATTGTGACTGTCCCTTTAAGCAGGCCCCAATCCACCTCTACAGGAGGCAGGGCTGTCAGTAATTCAGTCAGGCCAACCAAGTGCTGCCCACCCCATGAAGGCTTAATGAAGAACTCACAGCACTCAGGAATTTAGGCCACATTCACACTTCACATTTAAAGGACAATGGTACCAATAATAATAACAATACTTTTATTATTTGTACCCCACCCATCTGACTGGGTTGCGCCAGCCACTCTGTGTGGCTTTCAACATAAAGTGGTACCTCCGGTTACGAACTTAATTCGTTCTGGAGGTCCGTTCTTAACCTGAAACCGTTCTTAACCTGAGGTAACACTTTAGCTAATGGGGCCTCCCACTGCCACCGCGCAATTTCTGTTCTCATCGTGAGGTAAAGTTCTTAACCCGAAGTACTACTTCTGGATTAGCAGAATCTGTAACCCGAAGTGTTTGTAACCCGAGGTACCACTGTATATAAAAAACATAATAAAATATTACACATTAAAAAGCTTCCCTAGACAGGGCTGCCTTCAGATGTGAATAGTCATGAATTCTGGGAGCTGCAGTTTCATAGTTGTGGGGAGACTCCTATTCCCCTCCCACAGCTACAATTCCCAGAGTGGTTAAAATAATTAATCCTCCTTCACAGGAAACTGGGGTGTTTTTACATTGTGAATGCCCCTGTGGTCCTCTGACAAAGGGTGATATATAAATTAACTAAAAAACAAACAAACTCTGGGAATTGTAGCTCTGGGAGGGGTAGAAACGAATGAAGAGGAGGACGACCACGATAATAAAGGGTCCGGAAATCAAGCCTTAAGAGGAACGGTTGAGCAAGTTAGGTGTTTAGCCTGATGTAATACGATTGCCATCTTCAAACCAAACCCTCTGATGATCTCTCCCAGCGGCTGCATGTAGATGTTGAAAAGCATGGGGGAGAGGACAGAACCCTGAGGCACCCCACAAGTGAGAGCCCAGGGGTCTGAACACTCATTCCCCACCACCACTTTCTGAAAACGGCCCAGGAGGAAGGAGTGGAACCACTGTATGACAGTGCCTCCAGCTCCCAGCCCCTCAAGACGGTCCAGAAGGATGTTATGGTCGATGGTATCAAATGCCACTGAGAGATCCAGCAGAACCAGGAAACAGCTCTCACCTTTGTCCCTAGCCCACCAGAGATCATCAACCAGTGCGACCAAGGCAGTTTCAGTCCCATGATGAGGCCTGAATCCCGACTGGAAGGGATCCAAATGGTCTGCTTCTTCCAGGCGTGCCTGGAGTTGTTCAGCAACCACTCGCTCAATCACCTTGCCCAAGAATGGAAGATTTGAGACTGGGCGATATGTAATAAGGCACCAGACTCAAGTTATATTGGCCCAGGCATGGAGCTAAACGTTATGAAGCCAACAGCACCCCCAGACTTGTGGTTTCCTTTATATGCCAAAACATTTGACCCCAAAGTCTTCCTTCCCACTTGTTGGGGAAAATTGACTTTGATAAGGAATGCTTAACCCTCATCCCCATTACAGTGGTGCCCCGCAAGACGAATGCCTCGCAAAACGAAAAACCCGCTAGACGAAAGGGTTTTCCGTTTTTGCGTCGCTTCGTAAGACGATTTCCCCTATGGGCTTGCTTCGCAAGACGAAGGGCTTGATCCGCGCCGCGCGCAAACCGCTTTCACCGCCAATCTATCTATGCGGCAGCGGGGAATCTAATAGTAATAGCAATCAATACATTATTAGCGTCCGGAAACACAGCCGGTGGTGATGCTGCCCCGCGCTGCTTCGAAAAGTTCCTAGGCTTCAGCCTTAGAACTGGGAGGGGACCTGGCGGCGACACCCGGCTCGGGGTGGGATTTCCCCGTCTGCGCTCTTAGCGCGCACGGCGACCGCTAGATCCCGAGGACGGCAGACTGGGCGGGGGGGGGGGCATGAAAAGTTTTGCCTGCCCATCTCCGAGGAAGCGGGGGGAGATGATCCTTGTCAAGGGAAGAAGGGGGCACCCATTTGCCAGCAGCCGGTGCCCCCGAACCGAGGCTGGCACCATCGCCTGTCTAAGTGACCGCAAAGGCAAGCTCCAGTCGCGCGGCCGAGGGAAGCCCCGCTGTGGGTCGTCCAAAGTCAGCCCGAGCACGCCAGTCACCTAAAAGGCATGGAGAGACGGAGGGAGCGCGCGAGGATCCCGGTGCAGAGGAGGCTCCTGCAGCAAAATCAAGGCAGCCGGCAGCCGGAGGGCTCCAGAACACGGAGCTGCGGCGGGGCCGTTGATGGCGTTGCCGGAGACTCCTCCCTCTGGGCCTCGCTCTCTCCGCTTTCGCCGCTGCTTGCCCTGCCTGCGATCGGCCGGGCTCATCGCTCCGCTCTGCAGAGCGCTGCACAAAGGCGCGGCGGGACAGGTGTCCGGGGACGCTTTGGCTGAGCGCGCCCCGGGATCAGAGGTGCGGGGTGCTTGCTGCAGATCTTATCTTCCGGGGTCGCTGGGATGGCGGGGGTCGGGGCTTGTGTTATGTAAGCGCGTCAGGAGGGACTGCTTAAGAGGCCGGACGAGGCTTATGCAATGGCCAGATGCTCCCTAGGGGTCGAGGCTTGCAGTTGCGGGAACGAGTTTATACCTGTAGCCGCTAAGCCGCTAATAGCCGTGCTTCGCAAGACGAAAAAAACCGCAAGACGAAGAGACTTGCGGAACGGATTAATTTCGTCTTGCGAGGCACCACTGTATCTTTAATTACTTTTTGCACAGCTGAGGGGGGAAATACCATTAAGGAGTATTTGCAGGAGAAAAATAGGAAGCGCAGCATAGGATGATGGAGGCACCTCCGTCTCCCGCTGGGCCTTCTCATTTATGACTACATTTCGATCCCATCCATCTTCTGAAGCAAGTGCCCTCCCAGAGTTATTGGAGTACAATTCCCATCATGCCTGACCTCAAGAGCTCAAGGCAGTGTGCATGTTTATTCTCTATTTATTCAACCCTGTGAGGTAGATTCGGCAGAGACAAAGCGATACTTTTTGAGGGGACGCGGTACACTTTGCAACCATGTGCTGAACGGAACCTAAAGCTCCCCAGGCTACGTGGAGCACTCTATCCAGGGCACTCTGCCTCACCGGCAAACACGGGTTTAGTAATGTACGATTGCCTATAGATCAAGGGATGGTGTGTCCCACCATCCGCTGTTGGACTTCAACTCCCATCATCCTTTGCCAACCCCTGATACAGACTATGGCAGATTCTGAGTTCTACTTGGCTCCAACAGGACTCACAGACCCGGAATCAGTCTGAATGACCTTGTATATTGGGAGTTAACAAAAATAGCTTTGTGGGTGAATCAGTGCAAGTTGTTCTTTCTTTTTCCCCACATCGCCCCAGGGCAGAAGACTGTGATCAAGCGACAGCATCTCCCGTTCCTTTCCACCCCTCAACTTTGCCTCAGGGACACAGTGTGAGAGAGGCCTCAGGGGACCACAGCCAAAAGAAAGGGTAAAGCTTCTCCGTGAAGGAGCCCCTCAAGGTGAAGAGTGTTTCTGAACTACAAGGGTCGGAGAACGTCACCCGCCCTGCCTCATAGTCCAAGCTAACGAGAATCCTCCGGGTCGGAGTCTCTGTCTTTGCCACATTTGCTGGCGTTGCAGGAAGGAGCTGGTAGGGCCCCAACTCCACAGCCCAAACCCCATGTTCTGGTTGAAGTACCACAGGCCTCTTCCTTTCCACAGATTCTTGAGCTACACCAAGGGCCCAACCGCAGCGGCCTTTCACATCTACCAGCCAGTGGTGGCGACCGCTCAAGAAGCCCTCAGAGCCCAGCACACAGAAGGAGGGGTGGAATCTTCTAGAAGTGTCGAGGTAAGCTGGGAAGCCATCCCTGCGGCTCACGGTCCTCCGGTCAGCTGAAATCGCCAGGTTGGGATGAGCTGAATCGGGATCCAAGGTGATGATCTCTGTAATAACACAGAGGAATGTGTGCCTCTATCTACATCACATATGAAGCGCATGCACAGATAAGACCTTCCACTCTAGATTATTAATAAGAAGAGAAACTGGCTGCCCAGCTTAGTATTATTGCGCTCGCTCCAATTCCCTGAGCGATGAGACGTTTCAGCAGTGCAGTGCTTACTATGTTTGGTTTCCATTGGAAGGAGGTTACTGGAGGCATTTTTTTTTTTTTTACATCTAAACAGGGCTGTTTTTCAGCTGGAACTCATCGGAGGCACCCCTAAAAGTGGCTGTGTTGCCCCTAAAAGCTCAACAACTTAGGGTTGTCCACCCTACCCCACCCTCCCACTATATATAAGGGTCTGGTGACTTCTTTCAGTGTATCTGAAGAAGTGTGCATGCACACGAAAGCTTATACCCAGAACAAACTTAGTTGGTCACTAAGGTGCTACTGGACAATTTTTTCTATTTTTTTATTTATTTCATCCCCAAAAGGTGAGAGTTCCTGCACCTCTTTTTCTAGAAAAAAAAGCACGGCATATAAATGCAAGTCTCGCTATCCAAACACACTGCATTCTCAGGAAATTGCTTGTAAAAGCAAACATTTTCTTAACGAGACAACAATTTCCCTGGATTGCTGCGTGGAAATTTCTAATGCGTTCCCAGCCATGGAGTTTTGACCCCAAAACGAAAAACGAAACAAACAGGGAAAACCCTCTGAAACCTTGCAAAAGGCAAACAAGGAAAGGGGAAATGATCTTACTTGTCCAATCTACCTCCTCCCCTTTCTACCATGGTTTCATGGTTGCTGCCGCAAACCAGCAAAACAAAAAATTAAGGCTTGCTCAAGGCCAGTTATTTGTTTACCGTGCTACATGCAGATTCAACTGTTTGGATATCTGAATCTGTAGGGTGTATAGCGAGGCTTAGGGTACTAATTCCTCATGTCTGGATAAGTGGATTTTTGTATAATGGAAGCGGTATAGTAATCCCTGGCATGCTTTTGTCTCTATACCCGTTCTCCTGACCACTCTACACTAAAAACCCAACTCTACCTGAACTTGTTCAATGTCCATTGTAAAAAAAAAGGGGGGGGGAGGAGACCTTCCTCCCATCCCTTCCTTGGAAGTACCATTTCTAGGGTATAACTAACATCACCAATGCTACTATTAACATAGAAAGAGCCAAGGTAGAATGCAGCCATTGTGGCTAGTTCCAATTGATAGCCACTGATGTTCCATGAATGACTAATTTTTTTTTTTTTAAACCAGCCAAGTTGTGGCCTTCACTGCCTCTTGTGGCAGCGAGTTCCACAGTGCACCTGCATGTTGTTGCGCAAAGAAGTTAGTGCGAAGTACTAACCTCTCATCTCGTTCATATGCTCCCACAGGGCAGTCTTCTTCCGAGAGAGATGGGAAATTCTCTCTTCCAATTCCATGGTGGACACCGGTGACCATTTTGGAAAGTTCCAGTTTTTGCACCTACCGCAAAAGAGAGAGAAAAATCAGGTGGCTTCTGGGCACATAATCCTGTTTGGCAGAAACTCTGGGCTGTATTCAACTACAGAGCAGACGCACTGAAATTGAAGCGACGACCCAGGTGGCGCTGTGGGTTAAACCACAGAGCCTAGGACTTGCTGATCAGAAGGTCGGCGGTTCGAATCCCCGCCACGGGGTGAGCTCCCGTTGCTCGGTCCCTGCTCCTGCCAACTTAGCAGTTCGAAAGCACGTCAAAGTGCAAGTAGATAATAGGTACCGCTCCGGGGGGAAGGTAAACGGTGTTTCCGTGCGCTGCTCTGGTTCGCCAGAAGCGGCTTAGTCATGCTGGCCACATGACCCAGAAGCTGTACGCCGGCTCCCTCGGCCAATAAAGCGAGATGAGTGCCCCAACCCCAGAGTCGGCCACGACTGGACCTAATGGTCAGGGGTCCCTTTATCTTTAAATTAACAGCATCTATTAATTTCAACGGGTCTGCTTTGAGCATGACTGAAGGTAGATACAAGCTTACAAGCTTCTCGGGCTAGTTGTTGACAGAATGAATCACACTTACAACCACAGTTGCTTACCTCTTCAAGAGGCTCCCAGCATCCTAAAGGAGGGAAAGAAATGGAGAGAAAGCAGAATTTTAAGGGGTGCCCTTTCACAGTATGATAATTCACAACTCAAAATTCCTCCAGGAACTATGTGGTAGGGTGGGGTGTAATGTATGAACTGGGCTCTTGCTGAAGTCTAATTTTGTGGCGGGACGGCTTATTAAATTTGTATATTTGTATTCTATTGCTTTTGAGTGCTTCCAGACGACCTATTTACCAAGCCTTCTTTCCAATCTCTTTGCAGGGAGTTTAGAGGCTGCTGCACCGAAGCAAGTCTTATACTGTGCTCCTAGTAAGTTAGCAAAAATGTGTAAGACAGGTACAAATGTCTGTTGGAAATGTAAAGAAAAAGAAGGCACCTCCTATCATATGTGGTGGACATGTAAGGTAATAAAAGTATTCTGGGAAATGATATACATTGAACTGAAAAAAAGGTTTAAAATAACTTTTTTATAAAAAACAAACCAGAGGCTTGTCAATTAGGAATTGTGGGTGGTGGAATTCCAAGGGCGCAGAAAAGACTTTTTATGTATGCGAAGACAGCTGCACGGAGGTTGTTAGCCCAGAGATTGAAAGAAGATAAAGTCCCTACCAGAGAAAAATGGCAAATCAAGTTGTTGGACTATGCCAAAATGGCAAAACTGACCGGAAAGCTCAGGAACCAAGAAGACCAGAACTTTAAGAAAGGATGGGGGAAATTTATAATTTATCTTGGAGACCACAGTAAACAGATGAAAACGTTAGCAGGATTGCAATAACACTCGTAATGTAGCAAGTACTATGGAGATAATGGACTTGTATAAAATATGGACTATTGAAAAGATGCAATAGAAAAGGTTTAACAACAGAACCCAAAGAGGGGAAGGTGGGAAGTCCAGAGATTCGAGGGAATCTTGTCATTTTGGGTGTGTTGTGATATGATTATAAACTTAAATATGTAAAACCAAATAAAAATTAATTTTTAAAAAAAGTAAAAATAAAAATAACTTATAGTTGTGTTTTCCAGGAAGTTTCATTGTACATTAACAGATCTTGCACACCATTCTCTCGAAACAGAAGCACCTTCTGTTTTCAATGTTCCCAAAGCGCTTGGCTTTGGAGTATGCAGTGGCTTAAAAACTCTCCCTTTCATGCTGACGGCCAGCTCCAAGACGCTGGAGAGAGGAACCCTGCAGCAAAAATGGCAATGTGTCTTCAACCCCACTCCCCGCACCAAAGACGCTGAACCACCAGCCGCTGCTTTTACCTTGAGGAGCTCAGTATCTGGCCGCTGACAAATTTGCTCCAGCTCAACTATCAGTCCTCGTAGAAGCGGTGCCCCCTGCAGGATCTTGCTCTCATTCTCCCGCTGCCTTCTCTCCAGCTCGCTGGCCACTTCCGAAAGCCCCTGTAGGGCATGGCTCTCCCTGTCTTGCAGGGTCTTCCTTAACTGCTGGAACACGCGGGCAGTTCTCTGCCTCTCGGCTTCCGCACGACCCTGCGGAGGAAGGAACGGGAAACGGTGCCACTCCAAAAGGGTAAGGACAGGTAACATCGAAAAGCACCTTTTCTCCTTGCTTGCTGCAGCAAAACCAGAGTATCGGAGTCGAGTAAGTTCAGCAATGCTCCTGGATACCAGTCGCTGGAAAACACAGGAGGGGAGGGCGCCCTTTTGCTTGAATCCTACTTGCTGGGCTTCCCACAAGCAACTGTGAGGACTGTGGCTCAGTGGTAAAGTATCCGGCTTGCATACGAAAGATTCCAGGTGTCAGCTAACAACCTTACACCATGCATTTGCCACCATGTCTAGTTTGGGTCTTACGCTTGGGGTTTTGCTTACATCTATGGGACATGGGTGGCGCTGTGGGTTAAACCACAGAGCCTAGGGCTTGCCGATCAGAAGGTCGGTGGTTCGAATCCCCGCCACGGGGTGAGCTCCCGTCGCTCTGTCCCTGCTCCTGCCAACCTAGCAGTTCGAAAGCACGTCAAAGTGCAAGTAGATAAATAGGTACCGCTCCGGCGGGAAGGTAAAGAAGGTAAACGGCATTTCCATGCCCTGCTCTGGTTCACCAGAAGCGGCTTAGTCATGCTGGCCACATGACCCGGAAGCTGTATGCCGGCTCCCTTGGCCAATAAAGCGAGATGAGCGCCGCAACCCCAGAGTCAGTCACGACTGGACCTAATGGTCAAGGATCCCTTTACCTTTAAGGCAGGCATAGGCAAAATCGGCCCTCCAGATGTTTTGGGACTACAACTCCCATGATCCCTAGCTAACAGGACCAGTGGTCAGGGATGATGAGAATTGTAGTCCCAAAACATCTGGAGGGCTGAGTTTGCCTATGCCTGATCTACGGTTTGGGCTGAGGACTATACTCTACATCCTACCCCGGTCTGAAATGCAGCAACCCTGCTTTTTGCCTCGACTTTCCCAACAACAGTGTTTCCCAAACTTAGGTCGCTGGCTGTTTTTCGGACTACAACTCCCATCATCCCTAGCTGGCAGAACCAGTGGTCAGGGATGATGGGAACTGTAGTCCAAAAGCAGCCAGAGACCCAAGTTTGGGAAACCGTCCCCTACAAGGTACGGATTGGGGTCACTGTGTGCTATCGATTCAGCAGCACAACTGCTCTCTATTTGTGTAGCCCAGGCTGGCATTTGCCTCTTAATTGCTAGCTATATACGTACGTGTGCCATCCAGAGTTACACATTTTGATCTGTGGCACCATTGCTTCAAGAGCTGCTGTTGCTATTTGTCGCCCCAGCTGGTCTGACAGCATTTGCCAGATGGACATACACATTCTGACACAAAATGTGCCTCTTTTCTAAGTGATGTCACTCAAGCCCCAAATATACCTGAAGGAGCATCTCCACTCCCATCGTTCTGCCCAGACACTGAGGTCCAGCGCCGAGGGCCTTCTGGCGGTTCCCTCATGCGAGAAGCCAAGTTACAGGGAACCAGGCAGAGGGCCTTCTCAGTAGTGGCGCCCGCCCTGTGGAACGCCCTCCCACCAGATGCCAAAGAAATAAACAACTATCTGACTTTTAGACGACATCTGAAGGCAGCCCTGTTTAGGGAAGCTTTTAATATTTGATGAATTATTGTGTTTTTAATATTGGATTTGGATTTGATATCCTGCTTTATCACTACCCGAAGGAGTCTCAAAGCGGCTAACATTCTCCTTTCCCTTCCTCCCCCACAACAAACACTCTGTGAGGTGAGTGGGGCTGAGAGACTTCAGAGAAGTGTGACTGGCCCAAGGTCACCCAGCAGCTGCATGTGGAGGAGCGGAGACGCGAACCCGGTTCCCCAGATTATGAGTCTATTGCTCTTAACCACTACACCACACTGCCTCTCTGTTGAGAGCCACCCAGAGTGGCTGGGGAAACCCAGCCAGATGGGCGGGGTAATAATAATAATAATAATAATAGTGGTAATAATAATAATAATAAAGGCAGCTTTGCCTAAGAAGGCGAACTTACCAGCAGCATCTCCAGCCTCTTCCCTTGGTTCACTGCAAGGACCTCCCTGCTGTCCCTCTCGCTTTTCAACAAGGCCAGGTGGTGCTGAAACTGGGCCTGCCAATAGCAAAGAGCAGATGGGTGTTTAAGGCTTAGGGAGTGGGCAGTTCTGGGTTTCTGCATCGTTCTCCTGCCATAGGCTCCCTCCATAGGCATGAGCAAGGCAAGCAGATCATAGGCACTTCTAGGATGCCCAAATCCTCCTGAGAGGTGTAGGACCTCAAGCCTCCTTACAAGGTGTGCACTCCTTCCTGCAAGGTTCTAGTTCTAGGTTCCTGTAAGCACCTGGTAGGAGGATCCTGAAAGCCCATTTCAGACAATGGCGAGGCTCCCAAAATGTGAACCCTCACAAAGCCTTCCATCTCAAAATGCCCTGTGACTGCAGGCCGTAGGCAAGTTTCTAAGAGCCAAAGTGAATTCCATATGCAAACAGAAACAGTAGCCAAACAGCCTGTTTTAACTTGAAAAATCCACTGGAGGGGCAGAGGCTGAGAGTGGAAGAAGCAGGTGGAGGGGAAAATAAATGCTTCAACTCTTTTCCCCACCAGCCATTTCCCTACTACAAAACCACCCCTGAGAAACTTCTTTCCTGCACAGGGTTTAAAATGCATGGTTGCGTGCATCACGTGGTTTTTTTATTGCCTCAAGTTATGAAATAAAGAAATATGGAAATGATGTCAAATTAAATAACTGGGAGCGGGGAGCCTAACTGAAAATAAAAGCAAAATGCGAAGCTCGAGTACATTGGGCTTGTGCTGGGAGGAGCCCGTTGCTTGGATGTCAGCAGGAAAAAGCCAGGAATACTTGCGTGCCCCACTGCAGCTAGGGCAGGGGGTGGGGGAACTCACAGGCCACAAGATGTTGCTGGATTGCACCTCCTATCCTCCCTGATCACTGGCCATGTTAGCTGGTGCTGAAGGGGACAGGAATCCATTAACATCTGCTGCACACCAAGCTCTTACTACTTGCAGAAGTACAGTGGTACCTCGGATTACATACGCTTCAGGTTACAGACTCCACTAACCCAGAAATAGTGCTTCAGGTTAAGAATTTTGCTTCAGGTTGAGAACAAAAATTGCACAGTGGCGGCGCGGAAGCAGCAGGAGGCCCCATTAGCTAAAGTGATGCTTCAGGTTAAGAACAGTTTCAGGTTAAGAACGGACCTCCGGAACGAATTAAGTACTTAACCCAAGGTACCACTGTACAGTAGTTTTTGCAGCCCGTGTTCCCCTGTTTGGGTGTGCAAACAGATCCTCAATGAGTCTGATTTCGCTACAGTTACTGTGCATGCAGAGACCTTTTTTTAAAAAAGCTAGAAAACTTTGGTGTTTAGAGGGGCGAGATGAGAGCTGGACTCTGCTCTTCCTCCCGCGAAACAGATGAATGGCTAGATTTTAGCTTGCTTTTAGCATGCATTCTGTTCTGGCGTAGGATAAGAATAGGCAGTGTGTTGGGCGATGGAAAGGAAGTAGGCAGTGAACTATAGTTCTGCATATTTACAATCAAGTGCACTTAACAGCACAGGGAAGTTTTTAATGTGTGACATTTTAATGTATTTTTAATCTTTGTCGGAAGTTGCCCAGAGTGGCTGGGGAAACCCAGCCAGATGGGCGGGGTACAAATAATAAACAATTATTATTATTATAGACAGGGAACTTGTGGCCTTCCATTTCTTGTTGCATGCCAGCTCCCATCAGTCCCAACCAGCATGGCCAATGAGCAGGCATGATGGGAGTTGTAGTTCAGGAGCATTTGCATGGCCACACAGGTCCCCTGTAAGTTAAGAGTCAAGATACATTCAGCCTGGCTCAGATATTTAACCGCCACAGCAGGTGCAGGGAACCCCTGGCCCTCCAGATGTTACTAAACTACAGCTCCCATCAGTCCCAACCAGCATGGCCAATGAGCAGGCATGATGGGAGTTGTAGTTCAGGAACATTCGCAGGGCTGAAGATTCCCCAAAAGCTGCTCTAGAAACAGGGAAGGATATTTATGAGTACGATCTTGGACTGCTGGCGTTTTGTGGATTCATGTTTTTCATACAATATACAAATCTTTATATGGACACTATAAATTATATGTAATGGCAACTAGGTAAATCTCCGGGACCGGATGGACTGACCTCTAAATATTACAGATCCTTAAAAGAATGGTTGGTACAACCTTTGAAGGAAGTCTGTAATGAAATAATGGACGGGAAAAGGGCACCAGAGTCGTGGAAAGAAGCGTATATTACACTTGTACCGAAAACAGAGACTGAAAAGACACAACTTAAGAACTACCGTCCCATCTCATTGCTTAATGTGGATTACAAATTTTTTGCAGACATTTTGGCTAAAAGATTAAAAAAAGTGTTAGTGGAAGAGATTCATAAAGACCAAGCAGGCTTTCTCCCGGGTAGACACTTATCGGATAATGTGAGAAACATAATTAACATCTTAGAAAAATTACAAGTGAACATAAATACTAAAGCAGTTTTGGTATTTGTGGATGCGGAGAAAGCTTTTGACAATATTTCTTGGAGCTTTATGAAGAAGAACCTACAGGGGATGGGGGTAGGCCAAGGCTTTGAAAACGGTATAAGTGCAATTTATTCAGAACAAAAGGCTAATCTAATTGTAAATAATGTGGTGACGGAAGAATTTAAGATAGAAAAAGGGACACGACAAGGTTGCCCAATCTCCCCATTGCTCTTTATATCGGTCCTGGAGGTTCTGCTGAATATGATTAGAAGGGACCAGTTGGTTAAAGGTATACAAGTCGGAGCCAAACAGTACAAATTGAGAGCATTTGCAGATGACTTAGTATTGACGTTACAGGAGCCAGAATCTAGTACCAAAAGGGTATTAGAACTGATTCAATAATTTGGTCAGGTTGCAGGATTTAAACTGAATAAGTTAAAAACCAAGGTTTTAGAGAAAAATTTAACACCAATTGAGAGAGAGAGGTTTCAGAATGAGACAGGTTTAACAGTGGTTAAGAAAGTGAAATACCTGGGGATTAACATGACAGCAAAAAATGGGAATTTATTTAAAGACAACTACGAAAAATGCTGGGCTGAAGTGAAAAAAGATTTAGAAATTTGGTCAAATTTGAAGCTTTCACTGCTGGGCCGTATTGCTGCGATAAAAATGAATGTATTGCCTAGAATGTTGTTTTTGTTTCAAACATTGCAAATTGTGGACAAAATGGATTGTTTCAAGAAGTGGCAGAGAGACATTTCTAGATTTGTCTGGCAGGGCAAGAAGCCTAGAATAAAATTTAAAATACTAACAGATGCAAAGGAAAGAGGTGGATTTGCCCTACCAGACTTTAAACTTTACTATGAATCAGCAGCTTTTTGCTGGTTGAAAGAATGGCTGCTTCTTGAAAACACAGACATTTTGGATTTAGAAGGTTTTAACAATGTATTTGGATGGCATGCATATCTGTGTTATGATAAGGTCAAAGCACATAAAGCATTTAAAAATCATATTGTCAGGAAAGCAATATAAGGATTTATTGGAAAACAAAACCCCAAGGTGGCTGTCACCGATGGAAGCGAAAGCTCAGAAAAAGCTCAATATGGAGGTCAAATGGCCGAAATATTGGGAAATTTTGGAACAAGATGGAGATAGACTGAAACTGCAGAGTTTTGAGAAATTAAAAAACAAAGTGGGAGACTGGCTTCATTATTATCAGATAATGGAGGCATATAATTTGGACAAGAAAATTGGCTTCCAGATGGAAAAATCAAAATTAGAAACAGAACTGTAAGAACCCAAAACTAAGATTTTGTCAAAGATGTATAACTTGCTGTTGAAATGGAATACTCAGGATGAAACGGTGAAATCTGCTATGATTAAATAGGCACAAGATGTTGGACATAACATAATGATGGCTGACTGGGAACAGTTATGGACCACAGGTATGAAGTTTACGGCATGCAATGCCTTAAGAGAGAATATTATGAAAATGATATACAGGTGGTACATGACCCCAGTCAAGCTTGCAAAAATCTATCATCTGCCCGATAATAAATGTTGGAAATGTAAAGAAACTGAAGGTACATTCTTTCACCTTTGGTGGACGTGCCCAAGGATTAAGGCTTTCTGGGAGATGATCTATAATGAATTTAAAAAGGTATATACCTTCTTGAAGAAACCAGAGGCCTTTCTCCTAGGCATAATCGGCCAATTGGTGCTAAAGAAGGATAGAACTTTCTTTATGTATGCTACAACAGCAGCAAGAATACTTATTGCAAAGTATTGGAAGACACAAGACCTACCCACTCTGGAAGAATGGCAGATGAAGGTGATGGACTACATGGAATTGGCGGAAATGACTGGCAGAATCCGAGACCAGGGAGAAGAGTTGGTGAAAGAAGATTGGAAGAAATTTACAGACTATCTACAGAAATATTGTAAAATTAATGAATGTTAGAATGATGTTAGAATGAAGTTAAGTGGTTTAAGCAGTAATGCTATAAAGGTGTATGTAAAAATGGATTGATAACAGGTGAAAATTTAAAGTTATACTATATTAAGTTAAAGGATTAAGAGAAAATAAAGAGGGAAAGAAATTGCTGAATTAACTAATTGAATTGGAATACAAAAAAGGGAGGTATGAGGAGGTCAGGGAAACAAGGATATGAATGTAAGGCATGGAAAGATTGATTTTTTTTTTCCTTTTTAAGTGTTTTTATTCCTGTATTCTGTATTTTGTATTTTCCTTGTATTTTTACTTTTGTCTTTTATTTTTGTATTTCTTGTTTTTATGTAATTCTTTTTTCTGAAATTTTAATAAATATCATTTAAAAATAATAATATAAATTATATGTAATGGTATATATATCTACGTAAAGCTGATAAGTGTGAAGTCTTAGGATAGTACAGTGGTACCTCGGGTTAAGTACTTGATTCGTTCCAGAGGTCCGTTCTTAACCTGAAACTGTTCTTAACCTGAAGCACCACTTTAGCTAATGGGGCTTCCTGCTGCCGCTGTGCAATTTCTGTTCTCATCCTGAAGCAAAGTTCTTAACCCGAGGTACTATTTCTGGGTTAGCGGAGTCTGTAACCTGAAGCGTATGTAACCCAAGGTACCACTTACAGATAGGTAGCCGTGTTGGTCTGCCATAGTCAAAATAAAAAAAAATCCTTCCAGTAGCACCTTTAAGACCAACTAAGTTAGTTCTTGGTATGAGCTTTCGTGTGCAAGCACACTTCTTCAGTGTATCTGAAGAAGTGTGCTTGCACACGAAAGCTCATACCAAGAACTAACTTAGTTGGTCTTAAAGGTGCTACTGGAAGGATTTTTTTTATTTTGACCAAGGTACCACTGTATATGATGTAACCTTAGCTGTACACTGAATGTGTCGTGTGTGTGTCTCTTATTGTTTCGATACATAAAGCAATAAGGAGGGATACTGCCATTCTTAAGAAATCCTTTGCGTGCAAAATGCACCCCCCAATCTCTCACCTCGCCCCCCCTTCAAAAGCAAAATAATGTTTTGTTTTTAATGCAAGTATCTCGTGAACAGAGATCACTGGAGCAAAAGCATCCCAAGCGACGATCCTTCCCGCTATTCTGGGTTGCGTGCAAAGCTCGCCTTACTCACGAGTAGCCCTACTGAAGGCAATGAACTTGACTGATTGCGGGTTTGTGTGTGTGTCATTCCTTCCGACGGGAACTTCGTGGGACGGCGCCGCTGCTCTCGCTGCCTTTACCTTGTACTCCTCGGCTGCCTCGTCCGCGGGGACCACCGCGTGAGATCGGTGCTCCTTGGATCTGTCGCAGACCACGCAGATGAGAGCCTCGTCCGCCCGGCAGAACAACTTCAGCGGCTCCTGGTGCTGTCGGCAAACCGGCCCCGATCCTGGGCTGCTGCTGCGGGCGGGCGGCGGGGAAGGCGCGCCCGGAGAGGCGCCGGGGAGCTCGGCCAGCTCCTTGGCCCTCTCGGCCACTTTGCCCAGCTGCGCGTTGGGCCGGAGCTTCCCGGAGCGGGACCTCTTCCTGCACTGCGGGCAGGGGAAGCAGCTGTCGCCCAGGCCGCTCCAGTAGCCGGTGATGCACGCGCGGCAGAAGTTGTGCTCGCAGCTCAGGATCACCGGGTCGCCGAAGTAATCCAGGCAGATCGGGCAGAAGAGCTCTTCCCGCAGGGCGCGGGCGGCGGCGGCGGCAGCCATGGAGGAAGGAGGAAGAAGCAGCGCTTTCTTGCAAGGGCCCCGGCTGGCACCGCCTGCCTCTATCTTGCTCAGGCGTACACAAATAAACAGCCGCCACCCTAAACCGAAAGTAGGCGGGGAGAAAGCCAGAAGTGGGTGTGCACGATAAAAGGAAACTCGGGGAAGTGGGGACTCGTGGAACTTAAACACGTGGCTATTTCTACACCGCTTACTGCATGAGAAATTATCTCCAAGGAGTGTACATAAAGTAAATCAGGCGCGGGGAAACTTTTGGCTCGCAGACGTTGCTGGACTACAGTTCCCACTATCCCACGGCATTGGCACGTGCTTGCTTGCTTGCTGGGGCTGTTGGGAGTTGTAGTTCAACAACACCTAGCAGGCCAAAGGTTCCCCCCCAAGCCTGGAGTAAGGGGCAGATCCACAAGAAGCAGATTTGATGCACAGAGAATCCCGGGAACTACCGTTTTCCCCTCGAAGAGTTCCAATTCCTGGTACCCTTAAAGTAAATAATAATAATAATAATAATTTATTATTTGTACCCAGCCCATCTGGCTGGGTTTCCCCAGCCACTCTGGGCGGCTTCCATAGAAACCAAAAAACACTAAAATATCATACATTAAAAACTTCCCTGAACAAGGCTGCCTTAAGATGTCTTCTGAATGTCAGGTAGTTGTTTATCGTTTTGACATCTGATGGGAGGGCGTTCCACAGGGCGGGCGCCACTACCGAGAAGGCCCTCTGCCTGGTTCCCTGTAGCTTTGCTTCTCGCAATGAGGGAACCGCCAGAAGGCCCTCGGCGCTGGACCTCAGCGTCCGGGCAGAACGATGGGGGTGGAGACGCTCCTTCAGAAACTACAGTTCCCATTATTTTTTGGGGGTGGTTATGGGCTTTGAACGTGCGTGTGCTATAGAGTGTGGAGCTACCCCAAAGTAATGGACAACTTAAAACAGCAATACAGTGGTACCTCGGGTTACATACGCTTCAGTTTACATACGCTTCAGGTTACAGACTCCGCTAACCCAGAAATAGTGCTTCAGGTTAAGAACTTTGCTTCAGGATGAGAACAGAAATCGTGCTCCGGTGGCGCAGCAGCAGGAGCCCCCATTAGCTAAAGTGGTGCTTCAGCTTAAGAAGAGTTTCAGGTTAAGAACGGACCTCCGGAACGAATTAAGTACTTAACCCGAGGTACCACTGTACTAAAGTTATATACATAGCTGTCAACTTTTCCATTTTCTTGCGAGGAATCCTATTCAGAATAAGGGAATTTCCCTTAAAAAAGGGAAATGTTGACAGCTATGTAAATATACAAAAGTTACATTTATACAAATTAATAGAGATAAATCTCAGTTCCTTCACCTGATCCCTTTCCCACTCCCCTCTGTCTCCTTGTCACAGCAGCCTGGCTTTTGCCTATGCCTTCACTCACCCAGTTCCCCACCGGGGGCCCAAACTTACAACCACAACAGCTCACCATGGAGAGGAACCCTGAAAAGTGCTGACACGCCTCTAGTCTCTCCCTCTCTGGGTTTGCTTTTTATGGACAAGCAAAGTGTTGGAGGAAGCTTCCTCAGGCCACCCGCAGCTGTGGCCCAAGCAGCGGTCAGCTGCGCCAGTTCCAGGCTAGAGCCAGTTTGGGCAAGTTTCCCAGGTGGTCCTCAGGATGGGGAAAGGTCACCCCCCCCTAAATACTATCAGTTGCGTTTTTGGCCTTTGGCTGCTTCTGCTCCTCCTCCAGCTGCTTTTCAGTTAGTTCAGTTTGAGTTGCAAACTGGTCATTAAAAGGGTTGCTCACTGGTGTTAGCCCTACTCATAGCAGATCCACTAAAAATAATGGACATGATTAACTTAGGTCCATTAATTTCAATGGTTCTGCTCACAGAATAATTTAATTGGCTATGGCCCTTGTTCCTTTGTTCTCATGCTGCAACAGGTGTTTGGAATCAACCTCAAGCAGTTTGCACCTGGAGGTGATGGACCAAGAGACTCCCACCTGGGCTGCAGGTCTGTGTAAACCTACACTTCACTCCAGCCTTTTGCTAGAGCAATTCTTTCAAGCCTTGCCTACCGCAAGGTCTTGTTAAGCAGTGAGCTGCCCATGATCCTAATCACCTAGGTTGCATCTTGAACTTTTAGGGGTGCCTAAGAGGGACATCTCTGTTGGGGGCGGGAGGGAAGGGTTACGGCTGCCCTCTTTCCCCGTACACCTCTTTCACAATTTGCAGCCCTTAATCTCTCCTGCAGGGGGCATTAAGCCCATGTTTTGCATGTTCAAAATCCACGTTACATGTTCAAAAATGCAATAGTAAGAAAGACTTAAAAGGAATTGACTTAAAAGGAAGATGTAATTCCAAACATTTATTTTACACTTCATCTTGGCATGAAAGCCTCTTAAATCTGCATAGTTAACCTTGCCGGTGGATACATTCCCAACTCTGCATTATCGCAAGGAGTGAAAAAGAAAGAAAATTATTTTAGACAACATTTTGTTTGACTACAAAGACCAAATTTCTCTCTTTAAAAAAAATATTAATGGGACAACAAGCTCAGGCGTTCAAATCCTTTTCCGAATGGTGTGTGCCAACAGTCTCTGGAGTGCATTCGCATGGATAAATTTAGTGTAAAAAGCAGATAGCCACAGGCGAAGACTTTTCCACAATCGCAGCAACACTGTTGTGTGAATTACTTGTGGGTGGCTGCGGCTCCATGGGCAGCCTGGCTCACATATTTATTCCCTCTGTGTGAATGCATCCCATGGGAGAGTGAGAACAAGTTGCCTGGAGAAGGTTTTGAACAGCTGAACCCATCAAGCATACTGTGTGTGGCTATCAAGACTGGCCCTCAGTGGTTGGGTAAGGGTATATCGTAACGGTTCCACAGCTTCTGCAGTGGTAAAGGCTGGCATTGAACCTTGTTGGTGATAAAATATCCCTTCTCTAAACTTGTGAAGGTGGCATGTCAGCCCATGGAGGCTTCTGGAGTCCAGCTGGTGACCCCAAGTGTTCAAAATCAAGTCAGTGTGCCGACCCAATGCCACCCTTCATCTTGCCGCAAGACAGGCTCCATCGCAGAACTGGGTGTCTCAGAACCGCACAGAGCTTCAACTTCTTTTTCCAGTCTTCCGTATCTTCTCAGTCTTGTAGTTAATCCACCTACGCTGTGTAAGGCTAATTTCTGCCAGTCCTCACTACTCAGGTGGTTCAAGAGACAATTCCTGCCTCACAGGCATCTTCTGGAGGGCTGACTTGGCCTGTTCTATTTGCTCCAGCTCGGAATGCAGCAAGGAAATCTGTGACAAAAAAGGAGAAAGTTAAACACGCAGATGAAGTATCACTGCTACCCGTGAAATAAGGAGGGCCTTGGCTGTTACTAATACAGACTTATTCCCCCACAAGTTCATACCCAAAGGATGTCACAAACACGTATTTATGCTATTTCGTTTGCTGAAACTTGCAGTATAATCCTATGGACATCAGCTCCAAGAAACAGTTTATGGTTGAATAGCAAAGCACAGGACAGATATACTATTATAACAGAAGAAAATTATAATGAGTCTCTGTGTCCTTTCCACAGCAAAAAGACTGATACTGATGAATTGGAAAAATAAAAATGTGGCTCCCTTCTACGATTGGATTGAAGACTTCTACAAACTTGCAACATATGAGCAACTTGCATATAAATGCAGACTTGCCATGGACAAATTCAATGATATTTGGAATCCATTCTTACACCAGGTTAAGATCTGGTGAAGTACAATAACAACCTTGTAAAGTATAGTTTTGGGTTTTTCCCCCTCCCCCCCTTTACTTTCCCTTCTACACGGGTGCCGTTTCTATTTCTCTTTCTCTCTCTTTTATTTACATCTTGCCATGTTTAGTGCACATATAACTATGTACTTTTTGAACTTTCAATAAAGATGTTAAAAGAAAAAGAAAATTATAATGAGGAATATTTTTTTGTCGAAAGCCTAAAATGAAAGGGGGAAAAAAGTATTGTTTTCCAGAACAACAATGAAGTATTTCAAAAATACCCATATGCTCTTTTTTTGGTGACACTCAAAAGGTTTGTTTCTCTCCAACCAAACCATAGTACCACTTGCAGTTTCGTTTGGCGAAAATAAAGCCACGAGTTTGGGCTCAGACAATGCAATAAAGCTTGTTACAATCCAGAGCAAAGAAGCAACTTTTGAGCCACACAATCCAGATCACCGCTTGCTCGCGTTGCACAATTAAACATTACCTGTTGTTTAATGTGGTGTGCAACCATAGCCCCCCCCCCCCCATAGCAGTTAATACCTTTTGCTGGTGATCGAGTTTGGCTTTTGGGGAGACCTGCTCCTGATATCTGGCCCCTTGAACCCGTACGGTGAGATCTGCCAGCTGCCGCTCCAGTTTCTTTTGCCGAGATGCAAATTTGAGGAGCTCCTTTTGGGGGTCAACCAATCCCTATGGTGAGAAGCGTCACGGGTTCAATGCATGATATACATTTAAAAGAACCTCCTTCTACACCCCCTTGAAGTTACTCCCTGAAAGGTGGCCATAATCCTCCCACAATGCATTTCACCTGGTCACCACTGTTACAAGAATTTTAAGGTCTCAAATGTAGAATAAATATTGACAAATGCACACATATCTAAATATAGTAAAGGTAAAGGGACCCCTGACCATTAGGTCCAGTCGCGGACGACTCTGGGGTTGCGGTGCTCATCTCGTTTTATTGGCTGAGGGAGTCATGTGGCCAGCATGACTAAGCCGCTTCTGGCAAACCAGAGCAGCGCACGGAAACACCGTTTACCTTCCCGCCGGAGCAGTTCCTATTTATCTACTTGCACTTTGATGTGCTTTCGAACTGCTAGGTTGGCAGGAGCAGGGACCGAACAACGGGAGCTCACCCTGTCGCAGGGATTCGAACTGCCGACCTTCTGATCAGCAAGCCCTAGGCTCTGTGGTTTAACCCACAGCGCCACCCGCGTCCCGTCTGAAATAGTACAGGAGAGCAATTCTGATGCCATTTTTACTCTCCCAATGACCTCAAATGTTCCTCTGCAGTAAGGGAGGAAAAATGGGGAAAGCCTTCCCATTGTCTTTTGGCTTGCAAATCCTGTCTTAAGGGCACATTTGTGCATGAATAGGGTGAACCTATGAACCGGATTCAGGATCTAAAAGTATTTACCATCACAGAAGAATGGCTGGGTTGCCCAGGTAATGCAATCAGTGACCATTATCAGACATCCTGTCAGGCAGGATTTCTGCTGTAGATGGCCTCCTTCTGTGATGTATTTATGATGTTTCAGGGGGTGGTGGTCTTGGGCTACTGGGCGGGCAATTTCAAAAGTCTATATAAGGGCTTGTGCAGCATTTTTCAGGGTTCTCAACCCTCCTGCGTGTGGTGACCCTATTGCAACAGTTCCTTGAATAAAGATCAGGCTTACTAGCCGCTTTGCTTCTCAATATAATTCTGCTTGGCCTCTGTTTTCTCCTACCAATAGGGAACCCGCTTAAGGACTCTATATGGGCTCCGGAATACCCCATATGGGAAAGGGAGCAGGTTTTTTTCTTATAACACCACCTTTCTTTGGTTTTCTTATGAACCTGTCTCCTTGAACCAAGCAGTTGCCCCAACGTGGGTCTTACCTGCAGATCCACATAGATGGCAGTGTGCTCGTGCCCCTTCGCAGCCACGCAACTTGCAGGTAGTTCTGCTCCCTCGATACCTGAGAGGAGTTTCAGAGTTCCAGCCAAGGACAAAGTCTGCAGGGATTCTCGATAGGTCTCATATACGCCACGGGGAACTGCCTCTGGGCAAACCAGATACACTAGGGACAGACACAGAGATTTAAAAATACAGCCACTGTCCTCAGACAATTAAAGGTATCAGCCAATTGGAGGGAAGGGGCACAAGTTATACCTTCTATCATAGGCATCCCCAAATTCGGCCCTCCAGATGTTTTGGGACTACAGTTCCCATCATCCCTGACCACTGGTCCTGTTAGCTAGGGATGATGGGAGTTGTAGTCCCAAAACACCTGGAGGGCCGAGTTTGGGAGTACCTGCTCTATCAGGAGTGAGGGAACTATTTTTCTATCCCAGTGACCACATTTCCTTAGTAAGCCCTTGTGTGAAATGAACAGTTTTCCACACAGCAGACATCTGAAGAGGTCTTACCTGTTGGCCGAGCTTTGGTCAGCTGGTAAGTTGCCCTCAGGGCACGGACAGCTCTAATGACTTCCTGTACTAACAGGAAGTTTGCCTCTTCGTCGGGATGACGCCAGTGAGCCTGGAAATGTGGAGGAGGGGAAAACTGTCATGCTTATGATAATATTTTATTTTCTTGTTAATTATGCTGTTTTAAATGTGCATTTTATATTTGACTTCACTTCGCAATGTTTCCTTTTGAAATGTTTAAGATTTTTAAAAAACTTTGTGTTAAATATGTATTCCGTAGCTGACCTCCTCTGTAATGTTTTATTTTGAAATCTTTTAGATAATATTTTAGTTTCCTGTTAATGATGTTTCTTTGACTGTATATGATTTATTTTACGTTCTTCAGAAATGTTTGATTCTGGATTGTTTTATTGATGTTTAATATGCTGTAAACCACTTTGAGATTTTTCTTAAAAACATAAAGCGGTATAGAAATGGGGGGGGGGGGGACTTGAAAAGATCCTTCTTTCCTTGTAGAATTAGAGCCACGGCTGCACCATACCTTTAAAGTTCACTATTATATTTCGTATCTATTTCATGAAACTTACATATTGTAGAAAACCTTACACCAGTTTAAGTGCCATGGCTTCCCCCAAAGATTTGTGGGAGCAGCAGTTTATTAATGGTGCTGAGACTTGTTAGGAGATGCCTATTCCCCTCACAGAGTTACAATTCTCAGAGTGGTTTAATTATCCAATCCCTTTCCCAGGGAACTCTGGGAATTGTATCTCTCTGAGGAGAAGCACGGTCTCCCAACAACTCACAGCACCTTCAAAATGGCACCACAGCGCTTTCGATGTATGATGCAGATGTGGCCAAAGTTGAAACTAGAACGTGCTGTAATATCTACATTACTGGATATTCAGAAGAGGGACCTTGTACAGTGGTACCTTGGTTCTCAAACTCTGAAAACCTGGAAGTAAGTGTTCCAGGTTGGGAACGCTTTTCAGAAGCCAAACATGCAATGCGGCTGTCGGCTATTGTTTGCGGGGCGCCTGCACCAATCAGAAGCTGTGCCTTGGTTTTTGAACATTTTGGAAGACAAATGGACTTCCGGAACTGATTAAGTTTGGCGCTTTTGTTTTTGCTATTTATTTTTTGTTTTTGAGGCTTTTCGATTAATTTGTTTTCATGACTGTGTGGAACACAGTTCAGCTACTGATTGATTGATTGTGTGACTGCAGAAATGCATAAAAGCCCCCCATCCAAACAATGACTATCATCAGTGCAGGTAAGAATTTATTTTTTAATCATCTACAATACTGTCTTTTTATGTTATAGAACGGTACATTGATTATTGCTTGCATTTTATGGATCGATGGTGTCGTTAGATAGTAAAATTCATGTTAAATTGCTGTTTTAGGGTTGTTTTTAAATGTCTTGAAGGGCATTACTTTCTATGGGAAAGCACGCCTTGGTTTTGGAACGCTTTGGTTTTGGAACGGACAGGAACGGATTAAGTTTGAGAACCAAGGTACCACGGTATTCCAAGGCTTACGAAGTAAACTTGTACAAGCACTTCTGGAAAATGCACAGGTGAGCCCTGAATCACTTTGAAATGCTCCCCCCGCCCCCATTTTAACACATTTCCTTCTTTCAGGTCCCCGGAAACGCCCTCACCAGTTGCTCTGCACTGGGATATCTGGCCACGCAGATACTGGGAGGAGACTGGGATCTGATCCTGGGGAGGCGCTGCCACAGTTCCTCTGTGAGGAAAGGCATAAAGGGAGAAAGGAGGCGCAGAGCCACGTCCGCACAACTGTGCAAGGTCTGACGGGTGGAGAGTAGTCGAGATGGATCCCTGCTCCTCAATATGGGCTTCACAGACTCCTGTGGATGAAAAACAGGCGTGTTACCATCATCTGGGAAGAGAGATGCTTTCTGAAGACCCAACTCCATGCCAGGGTTGGGAAGCTGCGGCCCTCCAGATGTTGACGGACTACAACTCCCATCGCTCCTGATCGTCAGCCGGGCTAGCTGGAGCTAATAGGAGTTGTAGTCCCGTAACATACCAAGGGCCTCATGCAGCATCTGTAAATGGTTCAGCATGGGGGTGGGGGAATATTTTCCTTTACTTTGAGGTAACCTGTTGGAGGGCACATGCAAGCAAGGGGTGGGAAGAGAGCCAAAAAAAAGGATGGAAGACATAAAATGAGCCTGCTGGATCAAGCCAATGGCTCATCTAGTCCAACATCCTTTTCTCATCGTGGCCGACCAGATGCCTGTGGGAAACCTGCACCTGGAGAACGGGGCCTTCTCTGCAGTGGCTCCCTGTCTGTGGAATGCTCTCCCCAGGGAAGTTCACCTGGCACCTTCATTATATACCTTTAGGTGCCAGGCAAAAACGTTCCTTTTTAACCAGGCCTTTGGTTGACCTGATTGACATCCTATACCCTTTAAAAATGTGACTACAGTGGTGCCTCGGGTTAAGAACTTAATTCGTTCTGGAGGTCCGTTCTTAAGCTGAAACTGTTCTTAATCTGAGGTACCACTTTAGCTAATGGGGCTGCCCACTGCCGAGCAATTTCTGTTCTCATCCTGAAGCAAAGTTCTTAACTCAAGGTGCTATTTCTGGGTTAGTGGAGTCTGTAACCTGAAGCGTCTGTAACCCGAGGTACCACTGTATGTGTGTGTGTGGGGGGGTTTATTGTTTTTATTTTGATTTTATATATTGTGATCTTTTCTATGAACCGCCCTGAGACCTCCGGGTATAGGGCAGTATATAAATTCAAATAATAATAATAATAATAATAATAATAATAATAAGCTGCACGTGAGTGAAATAGCACTCTGCCACTCCCAACATTCTATTCTTTCTTTTTCTGCGCTCCATATTCTCATTCTGCCGCCACCTCTCTCTCTCTCTTTCTTTCTCCATGCCCTCTTTCCCCCACAATTATCCTTGCCACCCACAATAAATCAACACCTGCTTCAGCGTATAGAGCACCCAGATTACTCAAAGCCTCACCTCCGGTGAAAAATCTCATGGAAAATATGAGAACCAGAATCATACTCCCTAGACCAGCCTTTCTCGAACTGTGGGTCCCCAGATGTTGTTGAACTACAACTCCCATTACCCCTAGCTAGCAAGGCCAGAGCTCAGGGATGATGGGAGTTGTAGTCCAACAACATCTGGGGACCCACAGGTCGAGAACCACTGCCCTAGACGATGCCCACCTGTATCCTGACCTGCAAGTTTTTCACTTCTCAGGCTACGATCTAGTCCTGCCCATCTCACTCCCAGAGAGGTGGTAGGAATCTGAACCCACAGGAAGAGCTCACCAAGTAGTTATCGCAGAAATCGTGCAGCCAGAAAAGATGGACCGAGGACGCGACAGAATGCAGTTCGTACCCTTCAAACCTCCGGGCACAATCTTCCACTGTGTAGTAGAGACGACTGAGGATCCAGCGCTCCATCGGGGAGCTAGGGAAGACCTGGAGGAAGAGGCAAATGAGTGGCAGAAGTATTCCAGTGTATTAAAATTTCTACCGCACCTTTCTTCTCTCATGCAACTCAAGACAGAGGCCATAAGGTTCCTAGCTGTCTCCCATCAAATCACTGGCCAGACCCATTGCAAGGTGACTGCATCACTTGCCTGCAGACTAAGCCCTGTGTTTTCCTTTATTTCTCCCCTTCTCCCACATTGCTCACAAGCCCATAATGACAGAAAAGGTGAGAGCTGGAATGAATGCTGGAAATGGAAGCAGGTGGAGCACAGAACTGTAAAAGCTTCAGCCCTCAGCGCTGCTGCTTTGCATTACATTTTAGGTGGTAGCTAACAAAGTTCACCAGCACGCCTGGTGAAATTAACAAACCTAAGTTAGTCACGTCCAATAACTTCACTCTGGAGCAGGACTAGCACTGGATACAACCATTAGTGTATACATGGCAAAATATTTAATACAGAGCACGTTTTGACACAGCCTTCTGCAACCAAGTGCACTCCAGGTGTCGTCAGACTACAACTCCCATCCGTCCCAGTCAGAAGGGCAAAGTCAGGGAATACAGGAGTTGGAGTCTGGTTGGGGTACCAGATTGCAGAAGGCTGTTTTAACATAAACATGTTGTTAGGTACGTCTTCCTGAAAATCTAGCTGTGCTAGTCTCTTGCAGCAAAAGCAAAGTCTCTTGTAGCACCTTAAAGAATAACCCAATTTATTGTGGCATTTGCAGGGACTGAATAACTAGTTACACGTAGGAGGGAGTGCAAATTTACATTGGGAGACCTGCATGACTCTGGGCAATTTCGTAGTAGGTAGCCCTAAGAGAGGACTATATAGTACTCACAATACTTGACCCGATATTTTCTAACAGATGGCTGAAAAAATTCACGAGCGAAGAAATCGCCCAACTACCTCGGTTGCCATGCTGCACTGTCCTTAAGGCTGCTTAGACCTCCCTAGAGTCCTTCCTTCTTGCCCTATGGCCTGTTCCGGGTGTAATGCCAAACCATAGTTTAGCATTCTGTGAATGAGCATTGCTGAGGCTGCAGGCTTTTGTGCTCCCCTCTCCTAATGCACAGATTGCGCCTGAATGTCGGAGGGGAGTTTTGCTCTCAAGCACATCCTACTTCATTCATTCTCATTCATATCTACAGTCATACCTCGGGTTGAATGTGCTTCGGGATGAGCGCGTTCGAGTTGCGCTCCGTGGCAACCCGGAAGTAACGGGGAGCGTTACTTCTGGGTTTCGCCGCTTGCGCATGCGCAGACGCTCAAAATGATGCCACGTGCATGCACAGAAGCCAACGCGTGCGTGCGCAGACGTGCCGTCACTTGTTACGTTTGCTTCTAGATGTGAACGGGGCTCCAGAACAGATCCCATTCGTATCTAGAGGTACCACTGTATCTATCTATCTATCATCTATCAATCTATTTATTTTTCTATATAAATTTTCTGTTTTACAATTTAAAATATTCATTTAAACAACCTTAAAATATCAATGACTTCCCTTCTTCTCCTTCCATGGTTCATTTTGCATATCATAAATGCCTACATATTTTACATATTACGTCCATCAGAACTTATTTACACTGTTGAATTTATCTTAACGTTTTCAAGTGTACACAATTTCCCCCCCCCCATATATTCAATAAACATTTTCCAATCTTCTCTAAACATATGTTCTTCTTGTTCTCTTATTCTATATCAGGGGTCAGCAAGCTTTTTCAGCAGGGCACTGGTCCGCTGTCCCTCAGACCTTGTGGGAGGCCAGACTATATTTTTTTGGGGGAAATGAACGAATTCCTTTGCCCCAAAATAACTCAGAGATGCATTTTAAATAAAAGGGCACATTCTGCTCATGTAAAAACACGCTGATTCCCGGACCGTCCACGGGCCAGATTTAGAAGGCGTTTGGGGCGGATCCGGCCCCCGGGCCTTAGTTTGCCTACCCATGTTCTGTATATTAAGTCCGCAAGCTGCACGTATTCCATCAGTTTAAGTTACCATTCTTCTTCAGTTGGGACCTCGCTCATTTTCCATTTCGGGGCTAACAAAACACAAGCCGCAGTAGTGGCAAACATAAAAAACTTCGCCCAGTGGAACTGACTTTTGAGCCAACATGTCTAGGATTCGGCTGTCAGTGTGGTAGACAAGTGCAGAAAATGCTTACTAGTCAAATGCTAGGTATGCTGAAAGGTTAAGGAGATGTCTGTTTCTTCGGGAGCCCTCTATTCTGCAGTCTACGTGTTACACAGCACAAAGGCAGACCGACAGACGTCAACATATTCTGTAAGCAAATCACCCCTTTCCCTGCGTACACACATCCCAGTTACCTTCTCTGGCTCCACTGGCGTAAATCCTTCTCCCAAGGCTCCCAAAGTAAACTTCAGGGCATTCCACACTTTGTTGCAGAAACGACTGGCGCTCTCCACCGCAGCCACGTCGAGGTTAATGCCGTCGCCTGAGGAAGGGCATGCATGTGATGTTAAGGGCCTCAGTTTCCAAGTCGGCTACATCCCCGTACCTACAGGACCACCTCTCCCGGTATGCCCCACGGAGAGCCTCAAGGTCCACAAATAGCAACACCCTAGAGGTCCCAGGCCCTAAGGAAGTCAGATTAGCCTCAACCAGAGCCAGGGCCTTCTCAACACTGGCTCCGGCCTGGTGGAACCCTCTGTCTCATGAGACCAGGGCCCTGCAGGATCTGATCTCTTTCTGCAGGGCCTGTAAGACAGAGTTGTTCCGCCTGGCCTTTGGCTTGGAGCCAATTTGATTCCCTCCCCTTTTTTCTTTTTCCTTTCTCCTCCTGTGATGAGGCTGCATTTTAATATTATAATGTTTCTATATTTTTAATGTTGTATTTTAATCTTATTTGTAAGTTGTATTCATTCAGCCCGGCCTTGGCTGGGGAGGGCGGGGTATAAATAAAAATTATTATTATTATTATTAAAACTGGTTACAATGCTAAACAGAAACACGTAAAGCTGCCTCATATTGAGCCAGATCACTGGGTCCATCTCGCTTAGTTCTGTCTGCCAATGACTGGCATCTCCTTGTCAGACAGGGATCTCTCCCAGTCACAGCTGGAAATGCCAGGAACTGAAGCCACTTCTCCTTTGGTTATTTCATGGACAGGGCCCCCCAGAAAATAAAGGGGAACGTTCCAACTTCTCACCTTGGGCAGAATAGGAGCAGAGAGCGAACCTGAGGGCATCGGTTCCACATTCGGGAATTCCTTGAGGAAAATCTCGCTGCTGGAAAGGGACAATGATAGGAGGAGGTGAGAACACACAGGAACCCCCAAAAAACAAAAGGGTGAGTGGGTCTGGCTGGAGGATGGGGTGAGGTGTGGGAAGGAACCGACCTGGCCTTCCATAGCAATGGCAACCTCCCTCGGGTCCAGATTGCTGTTTTGAAGCTTCTCCTGTAGCACCTGAAAACAATAAATAATAATAATAAGAGGGACGCTTCAGGGAGAGGAGGAGCCAGAGATAAAGGAAAATCACCACTGGCTTTCCAGGGTTTTCCCTGCTTAGGGTTATACCATATACACAGAACCTTAGACAGCTTATAACATCACAAGAATCTCAGCATTTTGAACTTTATTTTTAAAGCAGGTTTCTAAACCTCCTAGCTATGGATACAGTGGAACCTCGGAAGCCAAACGCCTTTGAACTTGAATGTTTTGGCTCCTGAAAGATCTAAAACCGGTAGCGATTGCTTTTGAATGATTTTTGGAAGCTGAATGTCAGGCACGGCTTCCTGTTGGCTGCAGGACGCTCAGCAAACTCTGGGGCTCCCTAAAAATGATAATGGAGGGAAGTTTTTTATACTGTGAGTAGATTGCAGTCTCTTGGGAGTTGGACATGCCTTTTATTAGTTACATTTGATGGCATTATCATAATGACATGTGGTATAATAAGGAAAATACTAGGGCCACAGTCCTTTACAAGTGCAGACAAAGCAATGGGATGTCAAGGTCTACAGAGGGTGAAGAGAAAGACTTGTTCCAATTTTCTGAATGGTTAAGTACCTGCAAGGGGGCACCATAAATAACATCCAAAGGGTTGATCACGTTCCCAAGAGATTTGCTCATCTTTCTGCCATGAGCATCACGTACCATTGAGTGAAGGGAAACCTGAAAGGGAGAGAGACAGGAAATGTGTCATGTCTTCAAAACTCTGCAAAGAGCACCAACAGGATATCGAGGAAAAGGAAGGGCAACCCGTACTATAAAATAACAGCCATGGGAAGGCACAAGGAACACAAGGAATACAGCCTTGTGTTATTATTTGAATTGGTAGATTCGTGAGACTTTGGTCTGTACGCTTACAAATCACAGACTACAGTGGTTCTCTTTTCTGAAGCAGCTACAGTTTCTCAAGATCACAAACTGCTGCATGTTAAAAAGCAGAGACATCACCTTGCCAACAAAGGTCCGTACAGTGGTACCTCGGGTTAAGTACTTAATTTGTTCTGGAGGTCTGTTCTTAACCTGAAACTGTTCTTAACCTGAAGCACCACTTTAGCTAATGGGGCCTCCTGCTGCTGCCGCGCCGCCGGAGCCCGATTTCTGTTCTTATCCTGAAGCAAAGTTCTTAACCTGAAGCACTATTTCTGGGTTAGCAGAGTGTGTCACCTGAGGTGTATGTAACCCGAGGTACCACTGTATAGTTAAAGCTATGGTTTTCCCAGTAGTGATGTATGGAAGTGAGAGCTGGACCATAAAGAAGGCTGATCGCCGAAGAATTGATGCTTTTGAATTATGGTGCTGGAGGAGACTCTTGAGAGTCCCATGGACTGCAAGAAGATCAAACCTCTCCATTCTGAAGGAAATCAGCCCTGAGTGCTCACTGGAAGGACAGATCCTGAAGCTGAGGCTCCAATACTTTGGCCACCTCATGAGAAGAGAAGACTCCCTGGAAAAGACCCTGGTGCTGGGAAAGATGGAGGGCACAAGGAGAAGGGGACGGCAGAGGATGAGATGGTTGGACAGTGTTCTCGAAGCGACCAGCATGAGTTTGACCAAACTGCGGGAGGCAGTGGAAGACAGGAGTGCCTGGTGTGCTCTGGTCCATGGGGTCACGAAGAGTCGGACACGACTAAACAACAACACAGTAGTTCTCTTTTCTGAAACAGCTACAGTTTCTCAAGATCACAAACTGCTGCATGTTATCCTTAGTCCAAGGATAGGAAGCCTGTGGCAGCAGCGTCGGGATGGGAGTGGCAGAGCAGGGTGGCGTATCCTGTTTCACCTCAAGTGGCCAAATGGGATGCGCCGCTGCTGCCCGTGGCTGCCCAAATACTGTTGGGACTTCCGTCAGCCCCCGCTGGCATAGCCAACGGTCAGCAGCGATGGGGGCTGTAACACAACAATTGGAGGGCCACTGGCTTCCTATTCATGCCCTGTATGCACTACATTTCTTCAAAGAGAACACACAGCAGGAGAGTCTAAAAGGTAATTCTAGCCCCACCACAATGACCCAGGAGAACAGAAGCACAACACGACAATTCAGGTTAAAGCAAGTGGTGGGGATTAATCAAAATAAAATAAAAAACCTGGCCACCTGGGAATGAAGTTCTTATCACACCAGTTTTAAGACTCAGGAGGACAGAAAGGTAGAGTACCGGAATCCAGACAGAACTAAGTGGATTGACAAGGATTACTTTAAAAATAGTATTGTTTAAATGCAGGTTGCGATGAACCAATTGCAAGGGCCTCTTCAACAGCTGTGTTCACATATCCTGTGTTGATAATCAGGAAGTACATTTCAGTGGTACCTCAGGTTAAGTACTTAATTCATTCCAGAGGTCCGTACTTGACCTGAAACTGTTCTTATTCTGAGGTACCACTTTAGCTAATGGGGCCTCCTGCTGCCGCTGCGCCGCCGGAGCACAATTTCTGTTCTCATCCTGAAGCAAAGTTCTTAACCTGAAGCACTATTTCTGGGTTAGCGGAGTCTGTAACCTGAAGCATATGTAACCTGAAGCGTATGTAACCTGAGGTACCACTGTATAAGTTGTGGATAAATAGTTAGGGCTCACATTTTGCTTCTCTCAGTCTCTTCCAGGAACCGAAGTACAGAATTTCTAGCATCCAATCCATACCTGAGAAAAAGGTAGCTCTCCGGTCAACTGTTTCCCCAGCATCACCATCCGGGCCACCCAGAAGAAGAGAAGGTCGCTCCCAGTCTCCAAAAGGCTATTGGGGTAGAACTGCTGGAGATCTTCTGTCTGCAGGGGGACGAAGGCAGGACCAGTGGCGTCAGCACACGCCCCACATCTGGGCTCGCCTTATTTCAAAAAGTCACGTTCCTGACACCCCCAAAGCTGTTGAGCTTTTCTTTTCTGCCCCGAACTGGCACATTTTGCAGGGTTTTATGAATAACCACCACCCCTGGAGGAGGAGATCCGCTGGCTTTCCCATCACAAGACTGTGACACCACGGGGCAATCGCCACCCAGCACATCTGGATGCCCGCTCTGCCCAGCTCTGAAAGGAAACTTTTTTTTTAAAAAAAAGGAATGCAAAAAACCCCTGGAAACACCCCCCCCAAAGTGAAAATGGCCAAGCTCATGGCGGTGGTGCCTTCCTCCCTTCCCCACCCTCCTTCCTCTCTCCCCCAACTCCCCAGCCAAGGGAAGTGACCTCTTGTCACTTCCACTGCTGCTGGGGCACAGCCTCTCCCAGAATTCATTCATTCATTCATCTTTTTATTTGTATGCCGCCTTTCCATAGTTAAAACCATGCTCAAGGCGGCTTACAACATGACAAGATCTACATAATTACCAACATAACAAGTCATAAACAATAAAACAAATCAAAAAGTACACAGCCAAATATAAAACAATCTCCACATAAATCATAAAATCTAAAACTAAGAATACAGCATTAATGTCAAACACAATTTAAAATGACATAGATAAAAAATAAAAGCAATTTAAAAAACAAAACAAAAACGGAGCCCTCTCTGCGCAGCAGCAGCAGCAGCAGTCCTTTATGAAGCCTGTCAGGCCCAGCCTGTTTGTAATGACCATCAAAGCAAAGGGCTTCTCCCCCCCCCCCCTTTTAAAAAATGTCCATGTGAATATTTCACCCCATAATGGCTCTGTGGAAGAACATGTCATGATACAGCACCATTCCAGGGCATCTGTTAGGGGGAACGGCCCCTAGTTTTATCATACTGTTTTATTTGCTGCTGTTGCAATTTAAAGGGAGGATAATTTATCCTGAAATGCAGTTTTATAACCCATTATCATAAGAATTAATTCTTATTTTTTAAACCAACACAGCGGGGGGAACCAGAAAACTGAAAGAAACTCTGGTTTGCCATACGTCCCGGAAATTCCTGACATCTCTTAAGATTTGAAAATTCCCCCCAGACGTCATTTTAGGTGTCCAATTTCTGTGCATGTCCGGAATTTTCCAGATGTATGGCAAGCCTACCTACCTCAGACCTGTAATAGTACCTCCATTCCTCCTGCCTCCCTGCTGTCTCCCTCTGTTTCTGTACCAATCTCACGAGAATGTTTAGTGAAGCTGAACATTTGATATGGACCTGGGAGAACTAGAGCCAGCAACTCACCAAATAGCCTTGAAACAGCCACTTAAGTCTTGGTGCACCATTTAGAAAATGGGAGGAGTATTAACCCAACTCAAAAGCATATTGCAAAGATGAGCTTAAAGACTACAAGTGCTCAGCATAAAACCCAAAACCAAACCTCTATCTGTGGTGCAAAAAGTTAATAATACAGAGGACTGATCACAAGAATAGTGCTGTCATGACTCCCATTAAAAACATCCGGCCTGCTGCTCATGCTTCACCCATGGCAAGTGAACAAGAAGCCATACATGCTACCTCCAAGGCAGGGTTGGAGATGCTGGACTCCACTCCCATAATCCCTCATCACTGGCTATGCTGGCTAGGACTGATGGGAGTTTGAGGTCATGAGGATGTATGCCTGGGGTTGCTGTAAGGGGAGAGGTAAGTATGGCGCCCCCATTACACTACCCACTGGCCGTCTTCTTATTGGCCAGGGGCGGGGTGAACATGTGGCTCTTCAGCTCCTTGTCCCTCCCAGTTCTACTCACCTTATGGGGCCAGCCCAGCGCAGCGAAAGGGAAAAGTCCAGATGAGAACCAAGTGTCCAGGACATCGGCATCTGGTGAAAACAAAAAACAAATGTGAATGTTTTATTCAAAAGGCCCAGGGTGCCTGATCTGGAGGAGTTTAAAGGCCCTCCAGTCCCCATCCCAGAGTCCCAATCCAGATTTCCCCCACCCCATCAGAAATGTATAATGAATAATAATAATGTATTTATATCCCGTCCATCTGGCTGGGTTTCCCCAGCCACTCTGGGCAGCTCCCAACAGAATATTAAGACCACAATAAAACATCAGATGTTAAAAACATCAAATATTAAAAGCTTCCCTAAACAGGGCTGCCTTCAGATGTCTTCTAAAAGTCATTTAGTTGTTTATTTCCTTGACATTTGATGGGAGGGCGTTCCACAGGGCGGGTGCCACCACCAAGAAGGCCCTTTGCCTGGTTCCCTGTAACTTCACTTCTTGCAGTGAGGGAACCGCCAGAAGGCCCTCGGCGCTGGACCTCAGTGTCAAGGCTGAACGATGGGGGTGGAGACGCTCCTTCAGGTATACCGGGTTGAGGCCATGTATGGTTCTTAGAAGGCTTCCTTATAGGAATGCGCAGAGTATCTGGCAATGTAAGCAATTTCTCAAGGTGACGGGGATGGAAAGGAAAAGTAGGGATGTGTGATGGAGAATGATGCTGGCTCAGTTCCATCACAAAGGGCACCAAATTTCATTTCAAGCACTTCCTTGTGTTCGGCCAGACGCATTGGCACTCTCCCTCCCAGAAGTACGAATATCTGTGCTGCTGCCTTACCTCTCACCAGCTCCAGATCCTTTTCTGGTTTTCCCAGCATGCCTGCTGCTTTCCCCCGAGCTTCTGCTTCTGTCCTGCCCACTACCCATAATCCATCGCTCTCCTCCTGCTGCAGATGAAAAGAAGCTGAAGTCGCATTGCAACTAGGACCGGAGGCGCCAGAGACTCAACCCTGCGAACCCCTTGCTACAGTGGCTGATACACAGTCAAAGAGGCTAAAACTCACCTCTGCTACATCTGGCGATCCAGGAACCATGACCCGATAGGCTGGAATCTGATGACCCCACCACAACTGGCGAGAAATACACCAGTCACTGAGCGGGAGGGAGGAGAAAATCAATCAAAATGATGCCATTTGGATTTCAAGAACACAAGGGCCACTTGCAAGATCAAATGAAGGTCCGTCTAGCTCTGCTTTCCCCAACATGGTGCCCTCCAGGTTTTGGACTACAACTCCCATCATTCCTAGCCATTAGCCAAGTTTGTGGAGGATGATGGGATTTGTGGTCCCCAAACCTTCTTTAACAACATTTATATAACGCTTGCTCAATAGAAGATCTCTGCTGCTGGATGGCATCAGGCTGGGCTAGTTAGATGCTTCTGGAATAATTATTCCCTTTATTTGTGGTGTTCAGGCTGTGAGCGCCTCTGCTTGCGTAGCCAAAACAGCACCTCCCATGTACAAGAGGGAAATTTCATAGAAGCATCTCTGTTAAGTCCCATCAAGTCCAATGGGGCTTACACCCAGGCGGCAGCGACCCATAACCAGAGTCGCCGCTTACTAAGAGGGAGAGGTGGCAGCGAGGTCAGTGTGGTGCAAACACATTAGCGGGCGACAGGAGGTCAGGTAAGTGCTGCCAGCCCACCCCGACGGCCGTAGAATAGCAGCCAAAATCCCTCTTTATTACTTTAGCAACAGGAATGAATGAATGAATCTTTATTTGCATCAGCCATCGGCCATAGTAGTAAAACAACAATACAATATACAAAGAATATCTTATCTTACCTGGTATTCAAGAGCCAAGTCCGCCAGTTTTTCTCATGGAATTTAGGGGTCAACTTCAAGAATCCGGACTCCACAGCCTTAGGGAAGAAACAGATAAATCTGGTTAACTCAATTCCGGGCAAGCTGATACCTTGGGTGGAGAGGTGCGTCTTTCTATCTCTTAGTAACCAACGAGATGCCCCTGGGAAGCATGCAAGCAGGCGACAAGCCAAACCAAAACACTTCCCCGCCCTTGGTTCTCTGGCGACTGAAGTTCAGATGAAGGTTGCCTCTGATTCTGCAAGTGGCATATAGCCATCATGACTAGTAATCGCCAGTAACTCCATGGGTGGAATTCAACATCATGTAATGTGATCATTCCATCAGAGCAAGCATTTCTGCTTGTCGGATGGACCAATCTCCCCTCTCCTCCCCCCATGAGTTGTTCTGGGGACTTTCCCGAACCCAAACAGCTGATTTAAGGAGGCATCGCAGAGGAGGAGAAGGGGGCAAGTACTGTTGCGTTAGCGGGACTCTTTGTGCTGTCTCACACTGCCACAACTATTTAGTTAAACCCAATCCCCTCGTGTAAAGCCACAACACTATTGGTGGGCATCACTATATCTTGTAATGTAGTGACAATGGGACACGCCGAGACCACATAACACCAGTCTTGAAAGACTTACATCAGCTCCCAGTACCTTTCTGAGCACAATTCAAAGTGTTGGTGCTGACCTTTAAAGCCCTAAATGGCCTCAGCCCAGTATACCTGAAGGAGCGTCTCCACCCCCATTGTTCTACCCGGACACTGAGGTCCAGCGCTGAGGGCCTTCTGGTGGTTCCCTCACTGCAAGAAGCCAAGTTACAGGGAACCAGACAGAGGGCCTTCTTGGTAGTGGCGTCCGCCCTGTGGAACGCCCTCCCAACAGATGTCAAAGAGATAAACAACTACCAGACTTTTAGAAGAGATCTGAAGGCAGCCCTGTTTAGGGAAGCTTTTAATGTTTAATAGGTTATTGTATTTTAATATTCTGTTGGAAGCCGCCCAGAGTGGCTGGGGAAACCCAGCCAGTTGGGCGGGGTATGTATGTATGTATGTATGTATGTATGTATAAATAATAATAATAATAATAATAATAATAATAATAATATAGCAATTCTAAAGATCTCTGCAGTCTAACACATGCATGCTCCCCACCCTTATAGTTCCAGTCTTAGAATGTGGGCTGTATCAGATTATCCTAGCAATGTTAAAGCGTTTGGGGAGTTACCTCCAAGGCCCCACGAGCCATTTCTTCACATCGGACAAACCACTGGTTCTTCAAGAGGGTTTCGATCACATCCCCAGAGCGGCTGTGAAGGATGGGAGTCGGGGGAGAGAGAGAACAAAGGGTCACTTCCGATTCCCAGGATACCTTCCACCTTGCAAAGCTAAAATCCTCCAGCATCAGGATGTTAGTGCTATTTATATAGCGTCGTCAGCATAGGTGGAGCATACGCAATAATAATAATAAAAAGCCTCAGCCCCAAGGAGCAATACAATCTCAGTTGTTTGCAGGGACCAGAGAGAGAGTGAGCTCTGGATGACTGCATTTTTTAAAAACATATTTATGATTTTCAGTTTTA
Source organism: Podarcis pityusensis (assembly GCF_964106645.2). Lineage (NCBI taxonomy): Eukaryota > Metazoa > Chordata > Lepidosauria > Squamata > Lacertidae > Podarcis > Podarcis pityusensis. The sequence goes on from NC_138029.1 coordinate 111,194,506, forward strand.
TACATTTCAATAATTTTACATTCAATTTAACATTTCAAAACTCAGCTTCCTTCCCCCTCTTTTTCTGCATATTCAAATTAACTTAATTTGCTCACTTATTCATCTACTTTAAATATATACGCTTATAAAACTGCAGGTTATTATCCTCCTGATGTTCTTATCTGTTTACAGTTGATTTGTAAATATTCGATAAACCACTTCCATTCTTTTATTAAAAAAAGTTTGTTATCTTGATTTCTTTCTTCCCACCCCCACCCCCCAAACCCGGTAAGTTTTGCCATTTCTGCATATTCCATAGGTTTTTGTATCCATTCTTCTTTCGCTGGGACTTCTTTTTCCTTTTGGGAATTATAGGGACAGAACTACACAAGCCGCATAGAAATTTATTAATGTATGAGACTACAACGGCAAAAATGTTACTTGCCACCCCTCCCCCAAAAAACTGGATGGCTGGGATACCCCCACCCCTAATGTACAGCACCCTGTTATAGCAGGGCTTTAATCATCATCATCACAATCACCAATAAAGACAGCTAGATGAAACTGAAGGATGGCTAGGGAGGGAAGGGGAGAGGTCTAAAAAATAATAATTCTACCATTACCTGCAAAGTGGAAGCACCATGGGATGCTCCTTGGCCCCCCGATGGAGTCCTCTCTCCTTCAAAGCAGACAACACCTTCTCACGGGCCAGGAATCTATGCAGCCCCTGAAAGGGGAACACCTTTCCTATCACCCAGTGTCTTGTGCTAACTTAAAAAAATATACCGTATTTTCCCGTGTATAAGATGCCGCCTATTTTGGGGGGCTCAAATTTAAGAAACTGGGAGGGGAGATGACACTGGTTGTTGAGCTTTTTTAGGGGGGGTTGCCAAAAATCTCCCCTCACTGGCAGAAGCTGCCAATCGCCTGCCCAACAGCTGTAGCGTCAGCCAATCAACACCAGCCCTTGACGCAGCAACCAATAACACGACCAACAGCCGCTGACAGCAGCCAATCAAATGTCCAACCTATGCACTATCCATGTATAAGACGACCCCCACTTTTAAACATAATTGCAAAAGAAAAAAACCTAGTCTTATACACAGAAAAGTACAGAAATTAACAGTTTTATTATGAAATAGGTTTTCCTGGGGTTCTTTTTTTTCATGCGCATGGTGACTGGGAGTGGCCGCCGAGAACATATAACACCGATCCTGAAAGATCTTCATTGGCTCCCAGTACATTTCCGAGCACAATTCAAAGAGTTGGTGCTGACCTTTAAAGCCCTAAACGGCCTCGGTCCTGTATCCCTGAAGGAGCGTCTCCACCCCATCATCCAGCCTGGACACTGAGGTCCAGCGCCGAGGGCCTTCTGGCGGTTCCCTCGCTGCGAGAAGCCAAGTTACAGGGAACCAGACAGAGGGCCTTCTCGGTAGTGGCGCCTGCCCTGTGGAACGCCCTCCCAGCAGATGTCAAGGCAATAAACAACTATTTTACTTTTAAAAGACAACTGAAGGCGGCCCTGTTTAGGGAAGTTTTTAATGTCTGACACTGTATTGTTTTTAATGTTCGGCTGGAAGCCACCCAGAGTGGCTGGGTAAACCCAGCCAGATGGGCGGGGTATAAATATATTATTATTATTATTATTAAAGACAGACCCCATCTAAGACATTTTGGTATTGGGGCACAAAATCCAAATGTCACCTCTCATGTAATAAATCCATCCACGTTGAAGAATCAAACAACTGCCTTCCAGTTAACAGTGCCTCCGAATCTGCCATCTTTGGCAAGCTGCATCAGTTGGGTCAGCCCCAACGCGGAGGGATGTGGTGGCAGCTGCAAACGGCTCTTGCTGCAGTGTTCCAAGCAACCAGAAGCTCGCATGGCATTAAAAGGCCAAGCTTACCTGTAGCCAATCCCCACAGTCTGCCATCATTGTGCCATCTTCCGCAATAACTGAGATGAACGGCAGGCTGTGCCGCTGAGCCAGTTCGTAGTCGGCATGGCTATGCGCTGGGGTGACCTTCACAGCCCCTGCAAAGGTGGCGAGAAAAAGTGAGAAGGGGCATCTCTGAGAACAGATACCCCACGCCGGACGCTGCTGTTCGTCACACTGAATGGAGACTACAGTGGTACCTCGGGTTAAGTACTTAATTCATTTCGGAGGTCCGTTCTTAACCTGAAACTGTTCTTAACCTGAAGCACCACTTTAGCGAATGGGGCCTCCCACTGCCGCTGCACCACCGGCATGCGATTTCTGTTCTCATCCTGAAGCAAAGTTCTTAACCTGAGGTAATATTTAGCGGAGTCTGTAACCTGAAGCGTATGTAACCTGAAGCGTATGTAACCCGAGGTACCACTGTATCTCCTCCAACAGCTCCCACTCTGGAGACTAGCAGAAAGTGCTGTGTAAGCCATCTAGGCCAGACAGTCCCACATCCACAAAGGATGAGCTGACTTGTGTCTGTTTTAAAATTTGCACAAGACAACAGTTTAGGGAAACTTGCACAGGCTGGCAGCTTGGGCAGACAGGTGGGGATGGAGAGAGAGACTAGAAAAGTTCTGCTTTTTACCACTTGAGGAAAGTTCTGCTTTTTCACTTGAGTAATCCTGTAAGCTAAGGGAGCGGGTGGCGCTGTGGTCTAAACCAGAGAGCCTAGGGCTTGCCGATCAGAAGGTTGGCGGTTCGAATCCCCGCGACGGGGTGAGCTCTCGTTGCTCGGTTCCTGCTCCTGCCCACCTAGCGGTTCGAAAGCACGTCAAAGTGCAAGTAGATAAATAGGTACCGCTCTGGCGGGAAGGTAAACAGTGTTTCCCTGCGCTGCTCTGGTTCGCCAGAAGCGGCTTAGTCATGCTGGCCACACGACCCAGAAGCTGTACGCCAGCTTCCTCGGCCAATAAAGCGAGATGAGCGCCGCAACCCCAGAGTTGGCCACGACTGAACCTAACGGTCAGGGGTCCCTTTACCTTTTAATCCTGTAAGAAGTTGTTTGTTGCTCACTATAAAAGGCAGCCCCCAGCGAGCAATCAGGGCTCGGCATTTGAGAAACATCTCGCTGGCCTCCGTGCAGCTAAATGAATTCCGACCTTCCTTGGAGAACCCGTGTCTGTCTTTATTGATTTCAACAACACAAACATCCAGCTTCCACAAAGCAGGCCTACCTGTACCCATCTCCTGCTCCACAAAGGGGTCGGTAAGGACAGGAAGGAGACGGCCGGTGAATGGGTGGCAGAGTCTCTTGCCATGAAGGTGCTGGCAAAAAACACCCCAGAAAGACAAACCAGGTCATACTGCGGTCAGCTCTCAAGAAAGAAAAAATTCAAAGGAGCTCCCCTTTGCTGGTGGTGGGAGAGTCCCACACATTCATCAAGTGCTTTACCAACTGCACTGGCTCCCGGTGGAGTACAGGGTCAGGTTTAAGGGCTGGTTTTGACCTTTAAAGCCCTGCACGACCTAGGACCCATGTACCTACAGGACTGCCTCTCCTGGTATGTCCCACGGAGGGTCCACAAATGACAACATTTTGGAGGTCCCAGGTCGCAAGGTGGTTAGATGGGTCTCAACTAGGGCCAGGGCCCTTTCAGTTCTGGCCCCAACTTGGTGGAACGCTCTGCCACAAGAGACTAGGGCGCTGCGGAACTTGACATCTTTCTGCAGGGCCTGCAAGACAGAGCTGTTCCGCCTGGCCTTTGGTTTGGACTCAGTCTGACCCTCCCCTTATGGTCTTGATTTATCGGCTACTTTTAAAATGAGGCTGCATTTTAAATTGCATTTTAACCTGTATTTTAAATTGGTTCCCCCCCCCCCATTGTTTTTTACTGTGATTTTATTGGTGTTAGCTGCCCTAAGCCCGGCTCTGGCTGGGGAGGGCGGGGTATAAATAATAATAATAATAATAATAATAATAATAATAATAATTGTTATTATTATTATCTGTCCCGATATGCTACCAATAATGCTTCCGGCCACCCCAGTGAGTAGGGCAGCTGCTTCACATTAACTGATCCCTCCTGCCCAGTATTGCCTGATCTGCACACCCAGATTCATCGAAACATAGGAAGTTTCCTGCCACTGAATCAGACCGGTGGCTCTTCTTGTTTAGTACTTAGACTGGCAGTGGCTCTCCAAGGTTTTAAAGCAAGAGTCTTTCCCAGCTAGAGATGCCAGGTACTGAACTTGGGACCTTCTGGATGCAGTGCAGTTGATCCACCTGCATTGCAGGGGGGTTGGACTAGATGTCCCTCGGGGGGTCCCTTCCAATTCTAAAATTCTGATTCTTTTTTAAATTCTTTTTAAAATTTTATTTTATAAAGAATGTTCTATAACTTTAAATCATTTCCCATTTTTAACACTTGAATCCCCGGGCGCCCCCACCCCCCGGTTTCCAAAATACTTCTATTCTTTCTGCTGCATCTAATTACATTTTTCCAAATTCCTTTTATATTGATTTTCAGCTTACGCCTTGTTACATTTTAAGTGTAATAATAATAATAATAATAATTTATTTGTGCCCCGCCCATCTGGCTGGGTTTCCCCAGCCACTCTGGGCGGCTTCCAACAAAGATTAAAAATACATCAAAATGTTACACATTAAAAACTTCCCTTAACAGGGCTGCCTTCAGCCATCTTGCTAATGTTTTTAAATATCTACAGTGATCTTTAAGATACTCTATAAAATTTTCCCACTCTTCACTGAATTTCTCCTCATCTTGGTGTCTGACCTTGATTTTTGCCATTTTGGCAAAGTCCATCATCTTGGTTATCCAATCTTCCTTTGGTTGGGACTTTTTCTTCCTTCTATTTCTGGGCAAAACAATACTGTAATTCTACCACTCAGCTAGTGTGAGAGAGAGAGAGAGGCAGAGACGCACAGGCCTACAACCCAAGGTAGGTAGAGATTTTGTGGCACAACAGCATCTAACCCAAATTAAGCTACGCAGTCCGAGTGGGAAACTGTTTTCATAGGAATGTTTGTTGACTCATAGGAAAATTTAGTCAGGTCTGCTGTCAATGATGGGTTGCAGGATTATACAAGCTCTCTATCCCACTCCATCTCTCTTGCTCTGTGTGTGCTATCCCATCTCTCTCTCTTTCTCTCTCCTCTGCACCCCATTTTTTTGGGCTGCATGAAATTAATCTGTCACAGGCTGTCCATGTCAGGTTTCACATCTCGTTTCCCAAAGGCCTCTGCCAGCCAATACAGTGGTACCCCGGGTTAAGAACTTAATTCGTTCTGGAGATCCGTTCTTAACCTGAAACTGTTCTTAACCTGAGGTACCACTTTAGCTAATGGGGCCTCCCACTGCTGCCGCACAATTTCTGTTCTCATCCTGAGGTAAAGTTCTTAACCCGAGGTACTATTTCTGGGATAGCGGAGTCTGTAACCTGAAGCGTCTGTAACCTGAGGTACCGCTGTATGCATCGCTGTAGGCGACATTCTTCCACCTTCGCCGCATCAAGCAGTTGGTCCCTTACCTTTCTAACCCCAATCTGGCCACAGTGATCCATGCGACGGTCATCTCCAGGCTTGACTACTGTAATTCGCTCTACGCGGGGCTGCCCTTGAACCTGTCCCAGAAACTCCAGCGGGTGCAGAATGCTGCGGCGAGGCTCCTCACGGGGTCTCTGCCATGGGAGCATATTCACCCAGTGCTTTTCAAACTGCACTGGCTCCCAGTAGAGTACAGGGTCAGATTTAAGGTGCTGCTTTTGACCTTTAAAGCCCTTCACGGTCTAGGACCCTTGTACCTACAGGACCGCCTCTCCCAGTATGCCCCACGGAGAGCCTCAAGGTCCATAAATAGCACCCTAGTGGTCCCGGCCCCTAAGGAAGTTAGATTAGCCTCAGCCAGAACCAGGGCCTTTTCAACACTGGCTCCAGCCTGGTGGAACGCTCTGTCTCATGAGACCAGGGCCCTGCAGGATCTGATTTCTTTCCGCAGGGCCTGTAAGACAGAGTTGTTCCGCCTGGCCTTTGGCTTGGAGCCAATTTGATTCCCTCCCTCCCTCTCTTTTTTCTTTTCCTTCTACTCCTGCGATGAGGCTACATTTTAATATTTTAATGTTCCATTATTTTAATGTTGTATTTTATTTTTGTTTTTAAGTTGTAATCATTCATCTTGTTTTTATTATTGCTTGTAAGCCGCTCTGAGCCCGGCCTTGGCTGGGGAGGGTGGGGTATAAATAAAAATTATTATTATTATTATTATTTCAAGCTGGGCCTTGCTATGCTTTGCGTCCAGGCATTCCCATTTGTCCTGCGCCCCTGACTAGTGACTACGGTTCCATGGCCCCATCGGAAGGGAGAACAGGGTGGAGAAGTCTTACTCTATACCGCGGGTCGTCCGGATGGACAGCGACCGCCACGTCTCCCAACATGGTCTCCGGACGGGTTGTGGCCACAGGAAGTTCCTCGCCTGCCCTCAAAGGAAGCAGAGACCAGACGGGGGGAAACAAAGGTGTTTTAGTCAGAAAGGTAGCGTTCCTGTGGGGTTCGTCAGCACACAAGATGGGGAAAAAAGGATGTAGCCCTGTGAGGAAAATGGGATGTCCATTTATGCTGCCTTATTTACTTACTGGATTTCTTACACACCCTTTCACCATAAGGCCTCCTCCACCTTTAACCCAACTGAGCAAAATCTTGGCCTGCTATCTTACACTGCCCAATAGCCAAGCTGCATCTCTTCCCGTTAATTACCGTATTTTTCGCTCTATAGGATGCACTTTTCTCCCTCCAAAAATGAAGGGGAAATGTGTGTGCGTCCTATGGGGCGAATGCAGGCTTTCGCTGAAGCCTGGAGAGCGAGAGGGATCGGTGCTCACCGACCCCTCTCGCTCTCCAGGCTTCAGGCAGCTATCCGCAAGCCTTCTGAGCGTGGCGGGAGTTCCCACCGGGCTCCGAAGGCTTGCGGATAACTGCCTGTTTTGGGGGCTGGGGTTGGGGGAAGCTCGGGCTTCCCCCGTCCCAGCCCCGCAGCTAAAAACAAAGCCGCGAGCAGCTTCTCCCAGCTGGAGAGGTTGCGCGTGGCTAAAGACATCTGTCTTGGCTTCTTTGCTCTTTGGGGGTGGGGGGGTGGGGAAATTCCCCCCCCTAAAAACTAGGTGCGCCCTATGGTCCGGTGCGCCCTATGGAGCGAAAAATATGGTAACAAAAGAGAACCAATCAATTGTAAGAGATTCTGAGGGTTTTTTTATCAATAGGTTGCCAACTGAAACATCCAAGAGTCCCAAGAACTGACTTTCCCTGTAAAACACAGCTGGGAGGGTATCTTCCACGTCTATGAAAAGATAGCGTGTCTCAACCTGGACCCGACAGCATTCGATGCCGCAGACAAAGCCTTGGACCAGGGAGATAAGGGTCCTTCGCATCTCTCAGCTGTGAAGCACAGTGATCTTGAACCAAAATCTCTCCACTAACCTACCTTTCAGGGCTGTTGCAAGGTTAAAAAGCAGGTAGGCTCACCTCGCCCCCAGTGTGGCTACCTTGAGTTTCTTAGGAGGAAGGGCAGGATTGCAAATGTGACGACAGCCTTCCGTTTGTTTATATGTAACGGAAGCCTTGAAAGAGGCTAACACGATTGAAACAGATGGAAACTCAAAATCAAAACACTGAAAATAGCAGTGAACATAGCTGACCTTAAACTGTCCCCATTCAAGTTCATATCTAGGTTATTACCAGCTTCCTCTTTGCTCCATGATTCTACTATTTGTAGGCCACCTTTCCACAGCTCAGGGTGGCTTACAACATAAAAAATACACCATTACAAAATAACAAAAATAGTCATAACACAATACAGTTGTACCTTGGTTTTCGAACAGCCTAGTTATCGAACATTTTGGCTCCTGAACAATCGAAACCTGGAAGTGACTGTTCCGGTTTTCGAACGTTCTTCTGGAAGCTGAACATCCGACGGGGCTTCCGATTGGTTGCAGGAGCTTCCTGCAGCCGATCAGAAGACGCGCTTTGGTTTTTGAACGCTTTGGAAGTCGAACGGATTTCCGGAACAGATTCCGTTTGACTTCCAAGGTACAACTGTAGATAAAACATTCAAAGATACACAACCAAACCAAACCATTTCAACATAAATCAAAAATAAAGATACAAAAATAAGCAACAGGAACGATATCTTGCTGCTGTTAACTCACCATCCTCTCCTTCCACTTTGTAGGCAAATGTCACCAAGACTCCAAACGGCACTTTGCCTTGGAGTCCGGGCACAGAGAGCTCCGTCCGTCCTTTGAGCTGCCTGTTCTCCACCTGCCAGGGACACCATCCATGAGTCACCTCAGTCCTAAAGAGCACCCCCTTCTCCCAGCCACCGCGTGCCGCCAGACTCCTCCCCACTCACCTCAATGTCAGAAATAGCTGATCGCAAGGCGCATGACCAGTTCACGAGGCGCCTCTCCCGGTACACCAAGCCCTGCTCATGCAGTCGCACGAAGGCCTCGGTCACCGCTTGGGAGAAGCCCTAAGAAGGAAAGAGCTGTGGTAATGGTGGAAGGAGGCAAAGAAACAAGGGTGGCAGCTATAGCCAGTCTGTAGCAGCAGCAACGATGATGGAAACCACAGTCTGCACCCGTTTCTGCATCAGCTTGCACATTATCAGCTTGCAAAGTCCACGGAAATTTGCATTATTTTCGTCCACCATTGCCCCTTAGAACACCCCTTTATTTATATTCAGATTTAATACAACAAAGTTAACGAAGAGGTAAAAGAAAAAGATATGTTGTTCTGGCAACTGTAACAGCATTGCTCATACAGTGGTACCTTGGGTTACAAACTCAAATCATTCCAGAGGTCCATTCTTAACCTGAAACTGTTCTTAACCTGAGGTGCGCTTTTGCTAATGGGGCCTCCCGCTGCTGCCGCGCGATTTCCGTTCTTATCCTGGGGCAAACTTCTTAACCCGAGGTACTACTTCCGGGTTAGCCGAGTTTGTAACCTGAAGTGTTTGTAACCCAAGGTGCCACTGTATTTACAATTGCAATTTCCAAAATGCTACCTATTTATATCTTTCTTGTTTCACGTAGAGACAGTACAAAAGAAGCAGAACTTGATAGCGCATCAGCAACCAAAGAAATCAACCACAGACTGACATTCCTATAACACCCGTCGTTACGTACAAACCACATTTGCATTTTCAGAATCTGCTACTCACAGAGTCCATGGTGAAACAGACTCTGTCCCAATCCAATGAGGCTCCCATCACCTTCAGCTGCTGGAATATTTCGTTCCCTTTCCTGATCTCAGGAGAAAAAGCGGAACAAAAACAAACCTTTTATGTACAGAGGTAAAAGGAAGAACAAGGAGGAGGTTTTTCTGTTTGGTTGCTATGCAAGAAGCAAACCTGCTCTTGTCTTAAGCTTAAGCACATTCCATTTTATGTAATTTCCACACACTCCTCAATCTATCCTTGGACCGCCCCCCTATCCCACTAATAATACTAATACTACTACTACTACTACTAATAATAATAATAATAATAATAATTTATTTATACCCTGCCCACCTGGCTGGGTTTCCCCAACCACTCTGGGTGGCTTCCAACTGAATATTAAAAACAATACAGCATCAGACATTAAAAAACTTCCCCAAACAGGGCCGCCTTCATTTAAGGCAAATGGCCTGAGTCCCTCAGATACTCACTCCTCTTTCCAGTTCCAGACCTCCTGGAGGAATTCCTCACGCTTGAGCTCTTTTCGGAGGACTCCCCTCTCCTTCCAGATCTTTCTTTCCACCACAGCCTGGCCAGACAACAGTAGAAAACAACGGGAATCTGAATGCAGCCCATGCAGGAAACTTTACTAGAACCCTACACTCTCGTTCCATCCCTCTCTAAGGCTACCATCCTAAGACGGCATGCTAGGAACCAAGTCCCATCAGGTAAAGTGGGACTTACTTCTGTGTCAGGAATGGGGAACCACACGATAGGAGCCTTTCCTGGTATGCTCCTGGGACCGCCTCTCCTGGTATGCCCTGCAGAGGACCTTAAGGTCCACAAATGACAACATTTTGGAGGTCCCAGGTCACAAGGTGGTTAGATTGGTCTCAACCAGGGCCAGGGCCTTTTCAGTACTGGCCTCGACTTGGTAGAACGCTCTATCACAAGAGATTAGGGCCCTGCGGGACTTGACATCTTTCCGCAGGGCCTGCAAGACAGAGCTGTTCTGCCTGGCCTTTGGTTTGGACTCAGTCTGACCCTTATGTTTCCCTCCCCTTATGGTTTTGATCTATGGGCTACTTTTAAAATGAGGCTGCATTTTAAATTGCATTTTAACCTGTATTTTAAATTGGGTTTTTTCCCCCTATTATGTTTTTACTGTAATTTTACTGGTGTTAGCCGTCCTGAGCCCGGCTCTGACTGGGGAGGGCAGGGTATAAATAAAACGTATGTATGTATGTATATAATTATTATTCTCACCTGAGTGGCAATCCCAGCATGATCGGACCCTGGAACCCACAGAACTTTATAGCCTTGCATTCTTTTCCTGCAAGACACCGAAAGACCACAACGCAGAACTCAGCAACTGCCCTGCTGCTAAACACAGTGCCCTGATGCCAGATCAGAACCAGAAATAGCATAGTCTCCCCCCCCCAAAAAAAGACAACATAAAGAGGAAGCAGATCCCAAACCTGTTTCCAGGTTTGGAAACAGCAGCAATTACCAAGAGTAGAAGAATGGCGACAGAAGGTAATGGAATATGCAGAAATAGCCAAACTAACAGGGAAAATTCGACAACAGGGAGAGGAAACATTTCAAAAAGAATGGGGAAAATTTATGTTGTATATAGGAAAGATAAGATGAAATAGTAAAACCACCGTAGAATTGGAAACAAACCTCATAACAGGAAAGATTAAGAAAAGTGATAGCTAATGAAAATAATAAGAAGCAAAATGCATAAGGAAACTAATATAACTAACAGTAGTGGTAAATGAATACAGACAGACAACAAGAATTGTATAAACAAGAGGACTTATTTGTTTATGGATACACTATGGACAAATATGGAAAATGAATGGACTGAAGGGCATCCTGATCAAAATTGCAGATGACACCAAACTGGGAGGGGTGGCTAACACCCCAGAGGACAGGATCACACTTCAAAACGACCTTGACAGATTAGAGAACGGGCAAAAACAAACAAGATGAATTTTAACAGGGAGAAATGTAAAGTATTGCACTTGGGCAAAAAAAATGAGAGGTACAAATACAAGATGGGTGACACCTGGCTTGAGAGCAGTACATGTGAAAAGGATCTAGGAGTCTTGGTTGACCACAAACTTGACATGAGCCAACAGTGTGACGCGGCAGCTAAAAAAGCCAATGCAATTCTGGGCTGCATCAATAGGAGTATAGCATCTAGATCAAGGGAAGTAATAGTGCCACTGTATTCTGCTCTGGTCAGACCTCATCTGGAGTACTGTGTCCAGTTCTGGGCACCACAGTTCAAGAAGGACACTGACAAACTGGAACGTGTCCAGAGGAGGGCAACCAAAATGGTCAAAGGCCTCGAAACGATGCCTTATGAGGAACGGCTAACGGAGCTGGGCATGTTTAGCCTGGAGAAGAGGAGGTTAAGGGGTGATATGATAGCCATGTTCAAATATATAAAAGGATGTCACATAGAGGAGGGAGAAAGGTTGTTTTCTGCTGCTCCAGAGAAGCGGACACGGAGCAATGGATCCAAACTACAAGAAAGAAGATTCCACCTAAGCATTAGGAAGAACTTCCTGACAGTAAGAGCTGTTTGACAGTGGAATTTGCTGCCAAGGAGTGTGGTGGAGTCTCCTTCTTTGGAGATCTTTAAGCAGAGGCTTGACAACCATATGTCAGGAGTGCTCTGATGGTGTTTCCTGCTTGGCAGGCGGTTGGACTCGATGGCCCTTGTGGTCTCTTCCAACTCTATGATTCTATGATTCTATGAATAACAATATATGAAATGGAAGAAAATAATGCGATAAAATTATATGTGATATAAAAAACCAGAAGAAGGAAGGAGGGAAGTCAGCTCTGAAGAGCAAGTATAAATGTAAAACAATATGCGTACGTGGAGCATCTAATTGAAAAACTAATAAAGATTATTGGGGGGGGGGGAGAGAGGAAGCAGATCCCAAGGACAGGGCACAGACTTTACAACATAGGCAGAGAACCTCAAGTTTGGGGGCCAAATTCAGCCCACCAGCCCTCTCTGCCTAGCCCTTGGCGCACTGCTGAGGCCACGCCATGATCTGCAACCTCCTCAAGCACTTTTGCCTTGCTGGAACATGTCCCTGTTCTGTAATAATGCCTCCCCATTTCCTGGACGGAGACAGGTGCCTATGGGGTGTGCCTGTTGAAACCTATGAATTTTGCATAGCCTGAACATAGCCTTCTGTACAAAAGTTAAGAATACTGGAATAGTTCTAAGTTGCATCAGGCCAATGCCACATCCACACCATGACATTTGGTGGAGGAACAGAGAGTAATATACCACTTTAAACAGACATGGCTTCCCCAAGAGAATTCTGGGAGCCCTGTAATTTGGGCTGTGATACATTCAAGACAGTGGACCCCTCTATCTAAACCAGTGGTTCTCAAAGGATGTGTCATGCCACACCCATGTGGCAGGAGGACGTGGCAAGTGTGGCGGGGAAGATTCAAGGACAATCAGAGAAACATTTAAACATTTCGGTGTAGTATAGTTCAAGATACAGTGGTACCTCAGGTTAAGTACTTAATTCGTTCCAGAGGTCCGTACTTAACCTGAAACTCAGTGGCGTAGCGTGGGGGGTGCAGGGGGGGCCGGCCGCACCGGGCGCAACATCTGGGGGGGGGCGCTCGCACTCGCAGCTCTCTGCCCCTACCTGGCTCACTCACTCTCTCTCACTGCAGTGCTGGCTGTGCGAATCCGATCCGAGCCGCTGGGTCACCACCCACTGTGGAGGGGGTGGGTGCCAGGCGTGCGGTGCGGAGAGAGAGCGAGGGACTATCTGGGGGAGGGACAGTGCAGCGGCCGCCCAGCGCAGCGCTGAGCGCGAGAGAGAACCACACCAGACCAGACCAGGCAGCAGCAAGAAGAAGCTGGCAGCGGCGGCAGGTTAGGGGTTAGGGGGCGCAAATTACTTGCCTTGCCCCAGGTGCTGACAACCCACACTACGCCGCTGCTGAAACTGTTCTTAACTTGAAGCACCACTTTAGCTAATGGGGCCCCCTGCTGCTGTCGCACCGCTGGAGCCCGATTTCTGTTCTCATCCTGAAGCAAAGTTCTTAACCTGAAGCACTATTTCTGGGTTAGCGGAGTCTGTAACCTCAAGAGTATGTAACCTGAAGCGTATGTAACCTGAGGTACCACTGTAATTTTTTATTGGCAGAATATATTTTCAAAAGGACAGCGAGAGCACCAACTGATGCTCTTATGACTCAAACACTGCTAGCAGTTGTTTCTTTTTGTTTTCCAATGTATTTCTTATCAATGGAAAATTCAGCGTGGTATGAGCAAATTTTTATTCTGACAGTGTGGTCTGGATAAAAGAAGTGTGAGGCCACTGCTTTAGACTGCCCATTGGAACCAAGGAAGCTGCCTTATATCAAATGTACGGGCTCTTTTTCATGAGCTGCAGACCCCCTCGTGCATATTTGTACAGTGGTACCTCGGGTTACATACGCTTCAGGTTACATACGCTTCAGATTACAGACTCCGCTAACCCAGAAATAGTGCTTCAGGTTAAGAACTTTGCTTCAGGATAAGAACATAAATCGGGCTCTGGCGGCACGACAGCAGCAGGAGGCCCCATTAGCTAAAGTGGTGCTTCAGGTTAAGAACAGTTTTAGGTTAAGAACGGACCTCCAGAACGAATTAAGTACTTAACCCAAGGTACCACTGTATACCTGCTGCAAGCCACTCACCCTTATATCTTAAGGGGCTTGATGGCTATAAATCTAAAAATGAATACATGAGCGAGAAACACGAAGCAGAAGGGCAGCCATCGGCTGCTGGAGGCAAGGTACCCACAAGACCATGCACAGCATCACTTACCAACGTACCAGAGCATCTTCAAGAGCCACGGTCAAGGCGTGGCCCAGGTGCAGGGACCCCGTGACGTTTGGCGGAGGGAGGGAGAGCGAAAACGTTTCTGGCTTCCGATGGGGCAAGAGGTGCTTTGGGAAAGAGAAACAGGAAGAGAGATCAGCCATGTCCAAGGTCAGAACAACCTGGTAGCCACTGTACCATCAGGGTACCATGGCAGAACCACTAATTTCAAGGTTTGGCAGAAAAAAGTAAGGGGAGACCTGCAGGCAAGTATCCAAAGCCCATCTAATCCCAGGATTGAGGAGGCTTTTGTGTGCAACTGAGTTAAACCCCATGATAGATGCAAATAATCCAGAGTTAGTGCATTCCCAGCAGGTGTTGGAAGTCATTGCTTGACAGCTGTAAGTCATCGGCTCCACTCTGCATCAAGGTGTTTTTCTTCATCTCTCCACCAAAACCTACTTTTCTGCTAACTTCAGCCCTTTCATTATTACATCTAGTGCTCCCCTGGGGTCAACATTTCTGCCATTCAGCCATCTGTCAACTCTCAAGGTTCGCCTGTTTATGGCACAACCCACATAAAACCACTTGTTTACAGCATCAATTTTTCTACCTGGTGCTCTGGTTTAAAAAATCCCTCCTTCACCCACCAGGAATACCAGGCAGCTTCAACATAGCGTGGGCTATACGAGGCAGGCAGCGGTGCCGAGGTATCTGTGGGGAAGAACGCAACAGAGGGTACCTGTTATTAAAGCAAAAAAACCAATACAGTGGTGCCTCGCAAGACGAAATTAATCCGTTCCGCGAGTGTCTTCGTCTAGCGGTTTTTTCGTCTTGCGAAGCAACCCTATTAGCGGCTTAGCGCTATTAGCGGTTTAGCGGCTATTAAAGGCTTATTGGCTTAGCGGCTTAGCTGCTAAAAGGCTATTAAAGGCTTAGCGGCTTAGATAAAGGGGGGGGGAGTGAAAAAAATCTCAAGACTCGCAAGACATTTTCGTCTTGCGAAGCAAGCCCATAGGGAAATTCGTCCTGCGAAGCAACTCAAAAACGGAAAACCCTTTCGTCTAGCGGGTTTTCCGTCTTGCGAGGCATTCGTCTTGCGGGGCACCACTGTAATGCGTATTTCCATTAAATCCCAGAACTGGCGTGTATAAAATGTACAAGGTGTGGAACCCAGCATTCTGAAACTGCCGGCTTCCCAACAGACATAGATGCAGGAGGCTATGGAAAGGGCAAGGAATTCTGTTTCCCCCACTGTTACCTTTCTTTTCTCCAGCTGCGGTTGGGATGTCGTACAGAACTGTGCTTTTCAAGGCTCGGCCCCTGGCTTGGCTTGGCGGCTGCTCCTGCAAAATACAGCAGAGACAAGATGGCTCCCAGGGCGGGGCTCATGCTTTTCCTCCGCAAGTCCTACTTGGAGAGGCCGAGTATCAGGGTGGATAGGATTTTTTTTAAAAAATACATTTTTTAACAACCACCAAAACACAAACAGTGAAACCCCCCAGCCGGCTGATACATTGGATATACAATATTCAATAATATACATATTCAATAATATTCAATACAGTGGTACCTCGGGTTACATACGCTTCAGGTTACATACTCCGCTAACCCAGAAATAGTGCTTAAGAACTTTGCTTCAGGATGAGAACAGAAATCATGCTCCAGCGGCGCGGCAGCAGCAGGAGGCCCCATTAGCTAAAGTGGTGCTTCAGGTTAAGAACAGTTTCAGGTTAAGTATGGAGCTGCAGAACAAATTAAGTACTTAACCCGAGGTACCACTGTAGTATCATATTCAAATTAACCATGTGTACACTTCTATATACCTTAACCTCTTTCCACAAGGTTTATTTAACTTTTAACATTTTAATTGCCCCAAATTGTTCAAACCTACTCAAATAACTCAACATCTTCTCAAACCAATCCTCCTCTTTCTCACTGACCTTAAACCCTTTCATTTTATGTATCTTCACAGTTAGGTATTTTAAAATTATAATATTATTCAGTTTTTTCCTCCATTGGTTCACCCCTAGCTCTTCTGCATTTTTCCAATTACTCGCTATAACCTGTTTCACTGCAATTACCAATTTTACCCATTTGCATTCCTCTTTTGTTTTTAACTCAGTACTACTCAGGGTAATAAGAACCATTGATTTAGTTATTTCCACGTTCCTTCCCACAATTCCCAATATTTCTATACCAATCTGTTTCCAAAATTCATTAACTAATGGACAAAGGGTAGATTTGATTTGATTTGATTTAAATCAATTCGATTTAAATCACAATTTAAATCACTAGTCAGTAAGACTTTATTTAATTTTTTTTTTTTTACAGAAATACTCATTCTTGCCGGCATAATCTTAATATTTACAACCAGATGAAGGTTTCATTTTTGGAATAATAAACTTGCACAATTATTACACAAAGATCCCAAGACTTGTGGAGTATTCTGCTCACAAGGTTGCACTTTCATTTTTACGGCTTCACACTTAGCTACTTGTGCAGATCTATTCCACTCCAAACAATCTATTCATTGAACCTCTAGGAACTTAACATTTAAGAGGTAAGGGGTTGATTCTGTGTATATAAATTTGCAAAAGAACAAAGGGATTAAGGGTTTTTCCTCAACTCTGTATGTTTATTTTATAACATTTTTCCTTTGAAGAAAAGGCATGTTATATCTGCAGACACAATTTCACACTTTTGAGAACCGCAAAAACAAGCATCTCATTAGAAAAACTGCCCCAAATAATCTTACAGAGACCTCTGGAAGAGCATGACATTGTGAATGGATTAATGGAATTCATTTACCGAAAAATTTAAACATTGCATATAAAGCCTCATGCTACATAATTAAAAACATACCCTTATTTCCTGATGAATAGCCTTTGGACTATAATGTAACTTAAGTAGAAAACTCTCTTTAGAAAGTTTTTACCTCCAAAAGCATTTTATTTTTAAAAATCCGATTTAAATTTTAAAAATCCCATTTAAATTTTAAAAAATCCGTTTTTTAATTTTTTTTAAAAAAAATCATGACTTTTAACAATACTGCTGAGGATTGAACTGGAGATCCTCAGCATTCAAAGCAGATGCTCTCCCTCTGAGCAACGGCCCTTCCTCACTCAACTCTCCCCTATTAAATAATTAGCCAAAGTGGGGACATCCACGTCTCTGGTCCTCCAAGCACCGTCTCACCTTGGACCCAGCAAGCAGCCCAGCTTCGATGGCCTCCAGCTTCTCCCGCTGCCGTTTCTGTTTCTCTGCCTTATTTTTCAGGTGGGGCGTTTTCCCTGCTTGGCTATGGAGATCCATCGGGTTTCCTTCAGGCTTCCTCGCTTGGGAGTAAGACCTCCAAACGCCAGGCGCCCCCCAGCGCCTCTTCTCAGCCCAGAGAAACAGACGGCAGAGAGAACACAGGTGCCGGACAGGCCCAGAATTGTACTGGGGCAATGGCATGCTTGTAATTGGACGCATTGAGTTCTCAGGCACAGTGGGACGAAGAACACCTCTCACAGCTACCTGTCTTGCAGTGCCATAAGCTCTCTTTTCCGTCTTTGCACAGTGGGTAGGTGGAACCTGCAGAAAAGAAAACCAAGCAAACTAAATGTTTATTGAATATATGAGGGGAAATTCCGTACATTTGAAAACACAAGACAGCATCAAGATAAATTCAGCATTGTAAATAAGTTTTGGTGGATGTAATAATGTAATACTGAATGGTTTAGCTCACGGGTTTTCAACCTGATCCCTACCGCCTACTAGTGGGCGTTTCAGGATTCTAGGTGGGCAGTAATGGGTTCTATGGCCAGGGGTCCCCAAAGTAAGGCCCGCAGGCCAGATAAGGCCCAAGGGACTCGTTTATCTGGCCCGCGGCGACCCCCGCCACCCGCTCTTACCGGCACTGCGCTGTGCGGCTGCCCACTTCCGGGTCAGAGGAGCATCGGAAATAGCTTGTGCGCATGCGCAACCGTTATTTGCGCATGCGTTATTTGCGATGCACATTCGGGTCGGAGGAGGCCTGTGCACAAGCTATTTCTGGTGCTCCTCCAACCCGGAAGTGCACCAGAAATAGCGTGTGCACACGCATATGGGCACGCGCTCCCCTGCCCTCCGTGCGATCAGCGCTGGAGACACCGGCCCGAGGCACGGTAAGTTTGCTGACTTATGGCACAAGCTATAAGCACCGGTGGGCGGTAAGGAAATTTTACCATCAACAAAGATGCCTAACCCTCTCTCTCACCCAACCAGACAGAAATATGACAATTTTCTGAAAAGTGCACTCTGCTCTCTGCCATCAGACAGACATCTGAGGACACCCCGGTATAGGGAAGTTTTTTATGTTTCAGATTTCCTTTTGGGTGAAGACAGGGGCAAGGCAGGTATGGAGTAATTCTGCCTTCTCTTTGTCACCGAATAGCATTTCTCCATCCTCTCCACGCTGAGGACCTACACTAGTGGCCAAAATTCTGGAAACCTTTTGGGAAAAGTGTATTTCCGAGGATTGATGGCTCATAACACCTGATTGGCTCTCTAAACACCCATGCTCACTGGCTACACTCAAATGAAGGAAAGCTATTGCATGCCAACCTAAGCAATTTGTGCTTCCCGTTTCTAGTTATTTGGCTATAACATTTGATAAAATACAGATAATTGAACAAACTTTGTTGCATTACATTCGTCATTAAATTATCTTCCCATTGATATATAGTTTTATGGTATTACTCCCCCCCCCAAAAAAGTGGTGCTATCAAGTCATCAAACCTCAGAAATACCCTTTTTCCAAAAGGTTTCCACAATTTTGGCCACTAGCGTGCTTGTTCTTCCTCTTGTTTCAGACATAGCCTGTGTATTTCAGACACAATGAAATACAATATAAGATTTGTTGTTGTTGTTTAGTCGTTTAGTCGTGTCCGACTCTTCGTGACCCCATGGACCAGAGCACGCCAGGCACTCCTGTCTTCACAATATAAGATACAGGTTTCCAAAAAACACACAAGAGCCTGGCCCTGGCCAGGGAGGGCGGGAGATAAATAAATTACTATTATTATTATTATTATTATTATTATTATTATTATTACTATTATTGAAATCTGCCATGGTCTTGAGCAATCCTTTAAGGGCATTTGTTGCATTTTCCTTATTTGCGTCTTTTTAATCAGACTGTCACGTTCTTTTCATACATTATGGCATTCGCAAGTCACTTGGAGACATTTTCTTGCGGAAAGCAAAGAAAAAAGAAAGAAATCAATGCCGAAAATAGGAAACAGCCACGGTGCCAAAAAACAACAACTTTGCGCTTCAGAAAGAAAATGTCAATCTGAAATACTGGGGCGGGGAGAGGCAACGACTCCGATCAGGTCAGAGATCGAAAGAGACATGTTTGCAATTAAGTTTCCTAAGAGACTCTTACCTTCAGAGGCACCCGCTGCAAAAAGGGAGAATGGGACGCGCGGCTTTTTTCTGCAGCCGGAGGGGAAAAGCAAGAAACTCACGTGCAGAGCGAGAGGCCGACCCCGACCTCTCTCTGGCGGGTTTCCTGTCTGTCTCGTGTGAAATGCATGACGGGAGCTTAGAGCCCTAGGAAGAGGAAGGGCTTTGCTGGGTTGTCTGAGCCAGGAGAAATCCGGAGGAGCTGAAGATCGGGAAAATGCATGCGAAGTGAGGACTGGGTCGAGGCTCGTGGAGAGAGCGCAGCGCTTGCAGCTCCGGGAGCGCGTGCTCACAAGGAAGCGCCATTGAATTCAATGGGACTTACTCTCCCCGGAGCGAGGTGAGGATTGCAAGCCTAAGGGGACGTTGCAGAAAGGAAGAAGGGGTTCCTCGAGGCGACGGGACTGTCTGGGAAGTAGTTGTGGGACGGGGAAGTGCAAGTACAAAGCCGCACGCATTGCCAAGAAATTGCAAAAGACTTTTGCAAATGTCTTGCAACGATCGGTGCAATTCCTATCCAGGCTTTCAGGGTAAATCAGCACCCTTCCAAGGCGGCTCTCAAGCAGTTACTGCCTAGGAGTAGCTCCCGCTGGATTTAGTGAGGCTTACTCCTGAGTAGACGTTGCACCTTCAGAGCCCGGCTGAGCAGGATCGCAGCTCGTAGTGGAAGTAAGTGCAATTGAGGCAGGCGGGGAGGGGGAGGAGAGACTTCCTGATTAAAAATATGGAAGATTCTACTATTGCTTGAGGTTCCCGCCTCAGGGTAAGGGCTTTGTATTTGTAAGATACTAAGCTTGCATATATTCATGCAGACACCTTGTTCTGTTGTTGTTTTATTTTAAAAAACCCAATAAAATTATTATTTTAAACGCTTACACCTTATTTTTCAGATTATATATTATTTTGACCGATAATTATTTAGGTGTGTGTATGGAACAGAATTATGTATTCCACTTAATCATTAAAAAAACCGCTAAGCGGTCACATATTCTTGTAACCTGATCTGGGACCTTTTTGGTTAAAGGCGGGTAAGGAATCTGGAAAAAGAAGAATGAGCTTGCAATGTTGCACAGGGGCAAAGATCCTGACCCTGCTTGTGTCTATGTTGTGCATAGCAGGCCGAGCTCAGGCTGTTACACTTTCGGCAGGGTGTTTCTTCTTCTAGAGACTCTTAATCTCAAGGTCATGGGTTCGAGCCCCACATTGGGCGAAAGATCCCTGCATTGCAGGGGGTTGGACTAGATTAGGGAAGCTTTTAATGTTTAATAGTTTATTGTATTTTAATATTCTGTTGGAAGCTGCCCAGAGTGGCTGGGGAAACCCAGCTAGATGGGCGGGGTATGTATGTATATATATATATATGTATGTATGTATATATATGTATATATATGTATATATATATATATGTAATAATTATAGATAACTCTTATGGTCTCTTCCCACTCTGCAATTCAATGATTCATAATAGGGTGCTTATCTGTGCTGATAATAATTGGGTTCAGAATCCCCCCCCCCCAAAAAAAAAACCCTGTTAAAACTTCCTTCCTCCTGTAGATTACTATGGAGTCGGTGATGAAATTGCGGCGGGTACAGCTGAAATGCAAGAACCTTCATGAATTCCTGCGGGGCCTCAGCCCTGGCATCTTAGACCGGCTCTACAACCATCCTGCCACATGCCTAGCCGTCTTTCGGTGAGCGAGAACCCCCTTCCCAAATATTGGGGTGCTGGCCAGAGTGGGGAGGGTGGAATAAAAGAATCAGTTTACTTCCGAACTAGATTATTTACAGTTCAAGCTTAACCATGCTTACTCTGTAGTAAGTCCTGTTTATATGTGGCTTACTCCTGGGTAAGTGGAGTTAGGATTACAGCCTTAGGCTTGACCTTAACTGAATCATGAATCGTTGATTCTCTAAAGTTGCCTGCACTGGGTGAGAATCCTGCTGTAAACAAGATGTGCAGATATTTTATTTTATTGTATGTGCATTCTGTTGTCTTGCTTAAATTGTGCTTTTAGTCTTTAATTGCATCCATTCACAAGAACAGGAAAAGGCGAGTCTTTTTTTTATCTAACAGGTTGTTGTTTTAAATGAGCCAGTCATTCCCGTGATTAGATTTTGTATTGTTTTCTGGTATTTCATTTTGCATATTGCCCTTGTTAGTTTATGCGAACGGGTGCTATATAAAAAATCTTTTAAATACATAAATAAAATAAACAGTAGCATGTTTCCAAGTTTTTTAAAAAGTAGATGCTTAAAATACTTGATTGGCGTCGCTTGTGAAAGCAGTTTCGCTACATGCTAAACCGTCCACGCATTGATCTGTGTGTTTTAAGCAATTTATTCCAGCTCAGCCTTCCCCAACTTGATGCCTTCTGTAGGTTTTTGGACCATGGCAAATGGTCAAGAGGGATGGGAATTGTGGTCCAGCAACATCTCAAGGGCCAAAGGTTCCCCATCCCTACATCCTTCTAAGCAGGAGATGCTGTGGCTAATCTCTGACTCTCCAGATGTTGCTGCCGTTCCTGTCAGTTTTCCATCAGCAGAGTCAAGGGCAAGGAAAATGGGAGCTGTTTTTCAGAAATGTCTGGAGGGCCTCGGATTAGCCACCCCCTGCATTATGGTATAAAAGTATTTTATAAAAGCTCCATCTTGTACGCAGGCTGAGGCCCTAAGTGCCCGCGGACTGTCTCACAAGAGTAGTGCCTGCTCTGGTTATCTCTCCCTTGGACTACTGCAATGTGCTCTATGTGGGGCTACCTTTGAAAGTGACCCAGAAACTACAACTAATCCAGAATGTGGCAGCTAGACTGGTGACTGGGAGTGGCTGCTGAGACCATATAACTCCGGTCTTGAAAGACCTACATTGGCTCCCAGTACGTTTCCGAGCACAATTCAAAGTATTGGTGCTGACCTTTAAAGCCTTCTAGCAGTTCCCTTGCTATGAGAAGCAAAATTACAGGGAACCAGGCAGAGGGCCTTCTTGTAGTGGCTCCTGCCCTGTGGAACGCCCTCCCATCAGTTGTCAAATAAATAAAAAACTATCTGACTTTTAGAAGACATCTGAAGGCAGCCCTTTTTAGGGAAGCTTTTAATATTTGATGAATATTGTAAGATTTTGCTGGAAGCCTCCCAGAGTGGCTGGGGAAACCCAGCCAGATGTGCGGGGTATAAATTATTATTATTTATTTTGTGTTCACAGCACTGTCCTTGCATTCTTACATTTTCAGAGAGCTGCCAGGGTTGGCCAAGAACTACGTCATGAGGATGCTTTTCCTGGAACAGCCCCTCCCTCAGGCCGCTGTGGCCTCATGGGTCAAGAAGGAATTCACCAAGTGAGTTGCTGGTTGCGACTGGACAGTGTGGAAGCAAAAACTTGGGTTGTGTAGCAAAGCATCAGAAAAGCAAGAAAAACCAAGCTGCTGTTCTGTGAGGGCCTAGTGATTCATACACGCACATGAGTTTCTGAGTATCTTCTGGTCCAATTCATATATTACATTCTTTGCTTTGACAAGGGAACAACCTGACTGATCCTTATCTTCCCCAGAGCCCGGTTTTGCACTCAGCTTAGCTCACAATTGCTTCTTGCCTTTCAGGGAGCAGGATGAAAGCTCAGATGTCTTGTTGGGGCTACGGCTCTGGCACACACAGCTGCTCCCTGGCGGCCTCCAAGGAATCGTCTTGAACCCCATCTTTAAGGAGAACTTGCGCATCGCCTTGCTGGGAGGGTAAGCGAGAGCCATGGAGAGAATTACTGTATTTTTCACTCTATAGGACGCACTTTTTCCCCTCCAAAAATGAAGGGGAAATGTGTGTGCGTCCTATGGAGCGAATGCAGGCTTTCGCTGAAGCCTGGAGAGCGAGAGGGGTCGGAGCGCACCGACCCCTCTCGCTCTCCAGGCTTCAGGAAGCTATCCGCAAGCCTTCGGAGCCCGGCGGGACCGCCGGGCTCCGAAGGCTTGCGGATAGCAGCCTGCAGCCCGAAGCCCGGGGAGCGCAGTGCCAACTCCCACTGCGCTTCCCGGGCTTCAGGCAGCTATCTACAAGCCTTTGGAGCGCTTCTTGGCTTCTGCCAAAGCCGCGCGCAGCCTCTCCCGGCTGGAGAGGTTGTGCGTGGCTAAAGAGGAAGCCAATACAGCCAGCAGGATGGATCCCGCTGGCTATCTTGGCTTCTTTGCTCTTTGGGGCTGGGGGGGGGAATAATTCCCCCCCTTTATTTCCCCCCCACCCCCCAAAACTAGGTGCGCGCTATGGTCCGGTGCGCCCTATGGAGCGAAAAATATGGTAGGAACCAAGGCAGAGGCTTGGTGTATTTAATGCACTGAAGATAGTCCTGTATGTGGCTGTGTTCACACATAACGCTAAACCATAGTTTGCTTTAACCTTGATTTGTTCAACAAGCCACAGATTGTTTCTTCCGCACTCACATTTGTTTTTAAGCTGCTCTTGCCTTGTATCTCTGTAGCATATGATGTTCTGGGGTGGGGTGGGTTAACCAAGGTTGTTGGCTGAGGCATAATACCAAACAACAGTTAAAACAAGGCACAGTTTGCAAGCCAGCAACAAGCCATGGGCTCACCTTGTTTCTAGGAAACAAACTGCGGTTAATCAGCTGGGCTGGATTCAAACATTCAGACCAATCAGATATTTGCAAAACAAACCATGGTTAGGTGTTAAGCGCAAACCAGGCCTCTGGGCGATGTGCTTTGGTTGCATTGCAATTAGGAGTGCTTTCCTTAATAAACAGAGCAATGAAATAAATAAAACTTCTTTTCTAACGGCCCCACACAGATACAGTGGGGCGACTTGCAAACCATGAGTTTTTCAGACACTTGCCTTCTTGCATGTGAGTTATTATTATTATTAACACATTTTTATGGTTTGCTTTAGCCATCGTTTAATGCTCATGCTGGCATTGGCACAGACATGGTTATGTCTAGTCCAGGGTTTCCCAAACTTTGGTCTCCAGCTGGTTTTGGATTACAACTCCCATCATCCCTTGCTAGCAAGACCAGTGGTCAAGGATGGTGGGAACTGTAGTCCAAAAACAGCTGGAGACCCACGTTTGGGAAACCCTGGTGTAATCAGTGATTGGGAACGGCATGCTGCATATTCCTTGTCAATCTCCCCTCCCAAAAACCATGATTACTAGAAGCAAAACAAACCAAGCAAATGTGATTGATTTGAAGTACTGTACTGGGATTTGCCCCTGAGAGCTGGAGGAGCTTTTCATGTCATGGATCGCAATTGACCATGATGTGGAGGGCAAGATGTTTGGGAGCAAAAGAGCACGTAAATGACAACCATCTGTTTCTGACTGAGAACCACATTGTCGCTTTCATACCTGTGGAAGGCAATGGCGGCTGGGTTTCAGAATGCCAGCTCTCGTGTTCTACGGCCAGGGATCATGGCTTTGAGAAAGCTCTGTCCCTCCTGTGGCTTTCTGCTGGCTCTATAACTGTCTAACAGCATTCCTTGCATCTCATCCTGTTTCTGCAGAGGTAAGGCCTGGTCTGATGACACTGGCCAGCTGGGCCCAGACAAGCACGCCCGGGATGTCCCGTCTCTTGACAAGTATGCTGAGGAGAGGTGGGAGGTGAGTGTTTTGCTTGTCCTTGTGCTCTGTTACAGGGCTCCATTTTTTGTTTTGTTTTTTAAAATTTATTTAATCATTTTTTCAACAGAAACAACAACTGCAATAGTCACATACGACAAAAACCATAATAACACTAATAACACAATTTGACAATTCATATTTGAATACTGATATACCTATGACTACACCTTTTTAACAATATTTCCCCATCTCTCCTCCTCCTACTTCCCACCACTGACCGCCTTATCACTTAAATATTCCTTCCAGATTTCTTCATATTTAGCCATTCTTAATTTGCGTCGACATGCAATTCGTTCGTATGCAGCTAGTCTGTCCATATTATCAATCCATGTGCTCAATGGAATCTTTTTCTGGTTCTTCCAATTCATCAAAACAAGTTTTTTTGCTTCTAATATGGCACGGTACATCCATTTTTTTCTGACCCCTTGTAATCTCCCACATTTCCAGAATATAATTTAGAATTAAATTCAATTCCCCTAAATAACAATTTCTTTTTATTACTCTTGCTATAAATATCCTCACCTTTGTTTGTCCTTGTGGTGCAAGGACGGGGCTCCATTGTAAGAGTCTTTTGGAGACACCACCTCATCTGGGCTGTGGGAAGATGGATTGTTTGCCTGGCCGTTTGCCATAGCTGTGGTAGAACAGTGTGGATGCACCAGGGCCTGTTTCCAGTGGCGAACCAGTCTGGACAAACCCTTTGTCTCCCACCCGGTTCCATTTTTGTGCATCCTCCTAGGTCATCCTGCATTTCATGGTGGGCTCTCCAAGTGCAGCCGTGAGCCAGGACTTAGCTCAGCTACTCATTGAAGCCGGACTGATGAAGAGGTAAGTGGCAAAGAAGAAGGGGGCAGACAAACTGTGGGGTTGAGGGAGTAGGGATGAATGGTAAAAGAAGCTATCTCAGCATCCCATGCGCAGTTCTCAGTACTGGTCCTGTCTGATTAGGAGTCACAAGCCATGTCACTCTTAAAAGAATGGCCACTGGTTGGCAGGCCCCACTGACTTGAACACCTTGGGGGCAACATAACAAACCATGTGGCAATGGTGGTGCTGATCGCTGCATAGGAACCCGGGTGGCGCTGTGGTCTAAACCACTGAGCCTCTTGGGCTTGCTGATCAGAAGGTCGTCAGTTTGAATCCCTGTGACAGGGTGAGCTCCCGTTGCTCTGACCCTGCTCCTGCCAACCTAGCAGTTTGAAAACATGCCAGTGTAAGTAGATAAATGGGTACTGCTGCGGCGGGAAGGTAAATGGTGTTTCCATGCGCTCTGGCTTCTGTCACGGTGTTTTGTTACGCCAGAAGCGATTTAGTCATGCTGGCCACATGACCTGGAAAACTGTGAACAAGCGCCCGCTCCCTCGGCCTGAAACGAGATGAACTCTGCAACCCCATAGTCGTCTTTGACAGGACTTAGCTGTTCAAGGGTCCTTTACCTTACCTTTTATAGGTAACTGCATGTTGTTGGGGGCATTTAAAATCCACAGTCACAGTCTACTTGAGAATAGTTAATGAAGCATATAGCGTGTAACACCGGTCTTGAAAGACCTACATTGGCTCCCAGTACGTTTCTGAGCACAATTCAAAGTGTTGGTGCTGACCTTTAAAGCCCTAAACAGCCTCGCCCCTGTATACCACCCCCATCGTTCAGCCTGGACACTAAGGTCCAGCGCCGAGGGCCTTCTGGCGGTTCCCTCACTGCAAGAAGTGAGGTTGCAGGGAACCAGGCAGAGGGCCTTTTTGGTAGTGGCACCTGCCCTGTGGAATCCCCTCCCATCAGATGTCAAGGAAATCAACAACCATACAACTTTAAGGGGACATCTGAAGGCAGCCCTGTATAGGACTTTATTTGCGTAGCCAATAGCATCAAAGGACAGACACCAACAAAAATACATTACAAATATAGTTACCGTATAATCTTATGACCTATTAAAACCCTAGGTAGAAGCTGGATTATCATTCATCAATGACCCTCTGTCCCATGGGCGGCGGCCTTTTCTCTGGTAGATTGTTCCAGGTCGGTTAAGTAAATAGACCAGCCAAATTGAAAGATTATAAATATAAATATAACCTCGGGGGGATGGTCAGGACAGGGAGAAAGATAATAATAACCAGATGCAGATAGGTTAAAAATCTCAGTACCTAAAACTTAGCAGAGATAATAAAATACTAATAATAAAACATAAGGATAATAATGATAGGATCCTAGGCGAGGAATCCGGCTGACGACACTGATGTCATTCAGATAGCAGCTCTCAGTCTCATTGCTCTCTCGAAAAATTTAGCAACCTTCTCTGTTGTCAAGCTGTTCTGGTCGGCTAGGAGTGAGAACAATTTGGCTTCACAAGAGCGGCCCGGGATAGCAGATAGGAGCGGCGTGATGGTCTCGTCCCTGAGATCTTTATATAGGGAACAAGACAGGAGAAGTTTTTAATGTTTGATGTTTCATTGTGTTTTTAATATTGTGTTGGGAGCTGCCCAGAGTGGCTGGGGAAACCCAGCCAGATGGGCGGGGTATAAGTAATAAATTATTATTATTATTATTATTAGCAGAAATTGATAAACTGACTGACTGTATACATAGAGGGAAAGGGAGCTTTCAGGATGTGAGAGTCAATTAACTAGAATATGAATGGAAAAGAATTTTCTTTTTGCAGAAAATGGCTCTCTTTTCACAATAAAATTGCAGTGGTACCTCGGGTTACATACGCTTCAGGTTACAGACTCCTCTAACCCAGAAATAATGCTTCAGGTTAAGAACTTTGCTTCAGGATAGGAACAGAAATCTTGCTTCGGCGGCGCGGCAGTAGCAGGAGGCCCCATTAGCTAAAGTGGTGCTTCAGGTTAAGAACAGTTTCAGGTTAAGAATGGACCTCCGGAATGAATTAAGTACTTAACCTGAGGTACCACTGTAAATAAATTGGGGAGGAGGAAAAAATGCAGTACCTATATCTTTTTCTCCGCCGAGTATTACCTCTGGCCCCACCTAAAACTGCCAGGTGGCTCTCAGAAAACTTTCCCCTCTCCTGATCTAGACCTAAGTACACCACAGAGGAGGCCCTCATTCTGTTTTCCTCTAGCCTCTGTGTGTTTCCTCTTTAGCTCTGAACCTGGGGAGCCTCCCTGCATCACATCTTCTGGCTTCCAGTTCCTGTTGCTGGATACCTCATCTCAGCTCTGGTATTTCATGCTGCAGTATCTCCAGTCGGCTGAGGTGAGGAAAAGAGGGAGCAACCTCTCCGGCTCTGGCCCCCCCCCCCCCAGCTCTGGCTATCTCCCTGTTGTGTTTTAACCACCTCTTCTTTCCCCCTACAGACCCGGGGCATGGATCTGGTGGAGATTCTTTCCTTTCTCTTCCAGCTCAGCTTCTCCACTCTTGGCAAGGTGAGCATCTTCCCCCATCAGCTCCCAGTTTGGCAAACAGCAAAGTGGCAAAACAAGACAATTGAAAATACCAGGAAAAGCACACTCTAGAATTTCAGGGCTGCCAGGAAGCATGGTCTTTCAGCCATCCAGTTCCTCCTGGGTGTTAATCATGGGCAAAGGCAGGCACAGCTTACCAAGGGAAGGCATTTCAGAGATAGGGAGCCACCAAGGAAGAGGCCCTGCAGCTCCATCCAGGCAGTACCAGTAGTGGCACCACTCCCCGTCAATCGTAGGGTCTGTGGTGGTTGATATTGGAAGGGGGGAGCACTCTTTTAGTGGAGCCTATAAAGCAGGGAGCAAAAGGATAGGAGGGGTCAACTCCATAATTCTGCATTGCAAGGAAAACATTCCCCTTTCCCCCAGATGCCTTTTAGGATTGATTCCTGTTTATTTTCCCATTTATAACTTGACAAATCTCTATTGTGTCCCTTCTTTAAAAATTTTCCCTCATAAGCTACATTACCTCAAGGGAATATGCTTCAGCCTAGACGGTTGCCCAAAAGTGGAAGGCTGAAAAAGAGCCCTTGCCCCCTTTCAGCTCTGTGATTTTATAAGACTGGGGGCGGGGAATGCACGAATCATGCTTTTTCCAAAATCAGATTGCATCTCCCTCCTCATTTCAGAATACCACATTCTTAGCTTTAGTCATCGGGAGGTGATGTTTATACTGGGCTTCAGGAAAACAAAGCATGGTTAAGTGTGTTATGTCTGTAGGCTCTTCCACACATGCAGGTTCTTGATATCGGCAGCATCCGGCGGTGATGTTGACCTGCATGTGTGAATTCGCTATCATCACTGCAGCAGAGAGAAATTTCACATTGCCTCCTGGTGGTTTTCAGTAGTTTGGCCTGATTCGACTGGCAGGCATGAATCATTGAATGATCCAAGTGGTGCCCCCCCCCCACCGTGTGTGTGTGTGTGTGTGTGTGTGTGTGTGTGTGTGTGAAAATCAGCCCCCATTTCCATCCATCTGTTCCCAGGACTATTCCGTGGAAGGGATGAGCGAGTCTCTGCTGAATTTCCTCCAACACCTTCGGGAATTTGGCCTCGTCTTTCAGAGA
The DNA here is from genome assembly GCF_964106645.2 of Podarcis pityusensis. NCBI lineage: Eukaryota > Metazoa > Chordata > Lepidosauria > Squamata > Lacertidae > Podarcis > Podarcis pityusensis. The sequence goes on from NC_138029.1 coordinate 111,224,030, forward strand.
AAGGTAAGACCCCACAAGGACATTGGCCGAGTTAGATCGTATGTGGGTTTTTTCCGGGAAAGAACAGGGTGGAAGAAACAGCAGAAAGTTGTGCCCCCTGTTGTAGGCTGGGGAACCGAACGTTTTAAAGGACCTGCTGCGAAGATGCAGAACTTAATGAGTTCAAAGTGGAAGTTTGGAGTGGCACTTGTAAGCAGAGTTAGGTAGGTACGAGGGATTTCAAGCCTGCAGGCGCCTTGCTGCCATTATCCGTCCTTCTTCCCTTCCAGAGGAAATCTCGCCGTTACTACCCAACACGGCTGGCCATCAACCTTTCCTCTGGCATCTCGGGCACCGCAGTGGACACCCATTACCAGGGCTTCATAATTGTGGAGACCAACTACAGGATCTATGCCTACACAGGTCAGAGGCTGACTCCCAGGGTGGATTTTAGCTTCTGCATGCGTCCCAGGTGCAATTCCGGGTATCTCCAAGTAGGGCTGTGAATGTCCCCTGCCTGAAACCTCGGAGAGCCCCAGCTAATCTGTGTTTTCCGTATTATTAATTATTAGTTGGTTGGTTGGTTGGTTGGTTGGTTGGTTGGTTGGTTGGTTGATTGAATTGATATACGGCCCTACACCTGGGTGTCTCAGGGCAGTTCACAGAATAAAATCAAGATATAAAACCACAAAATACCTAATAAAAACAGCAACCCAATAGCCCCCCCCCAAAAAAACCCAGATCAACCAAATGCCCAGTTAAAAAGGAATGTTTGTGACTGGCACCTGAAGGTGTATAGTGAAGGCACCAGGCGAACTTCCCTGGGGAGAGCATTCCACAGACGGGGAGCCACTGCAGAGAAGGCCCTGTTCTCGTGCTGCCACCCTCCGGACCTCTCGAGGAGGCACACAAAGGAGGGACTCAGAAGATGATCTCAGGGTCTGGGAAGGTTCATATGGAAAGAGGTGGTCCTTGAGGTATTGTGGTCCTGAGCCGTTTAAAGCTTTATAGGTCAAAACCAGCACTTTGATCCCGGAAACTAATTGGTAGCCAGTGCAGTCAGACCAGGATCTGTGTAATATGCTCAAACCGTCTTGCTCCGGTGAGCAACCTGGCCGCTGAATTCTGCACTTGGGTCTCTGGCGGCTTTTGGACTACAGTTCCCCATCATCCCTGGCCACCGGTCCTGCTATAGCTAGGGATGTAGTCCAGAAGAAGACCCAAGTTTGGGAAACCCCAGTAGACAATACTGAACTCAATGGCTCGGTGGAGCAACTCAGTGTAAGACAGCTTTCTATGGTCCTCTTGTTTGTGGTTTTGTGGGCCTCCCCGCCACAACCTCTGCAGATCCTAAATGATAACGCTGGTTTTGTAACCCAATGGCACTTAAACAAGAGAGGAGACCAAGGTAGGTAGCCTCTAATTATTCAGGACCGTCATCCTCCCTCTTGGAGGGCTTTTGTGAGTGCCAGGTTCACCGGGGTCTAGTTCAGGACTAGGAAGCTCCTAGGTCAGACTAAACTCAATGTTGGCTAATCAGACTGGCAGCAGCTTTCCGGGAAACAGAGACTGTTTTAATTGGAAATGCCTGAGGTTGAATCTGAGGCCTTCTGCAGGCAAGGTAGGTTCTCACAGGGAACCAGACAAAAGGGCCTTCTTGGTAGTGGCACCCGCCCTGTGGAACGCCCTCCCATCAGATGTCAAGGAAATAAACAACTATTCGACTTTTAGAAGACATCTGAAGGCAGCCCTGTTTAGGGGAGCTTTTAATATTTGATGAATTATTGTATTTTGATATTTTGCTGGAAGCCACCCAGAGTGGCTGGGGAAACCCAGCCAGATGGGGGGTATAAATAAATTATTATTATTATTATTATTATTATTATTATTATTATATTAACCACCCATTCTTGGGTTCAGCTGTGAAATAATACTAAAAGAGAGTACATGTTAGCATGTGCAGAGTAACTTTTTGTCCATCTCACACGTACCAAAAAAATCTGAGCTTGGTAGACATTTTTCTGGGTAGAAGGGGTGTACTTACTTTCAAAAGTTAAGCTCTGGACTTCTCTTTCTGCCCTGGTTTCCAGATTCCGAACTACAGATTGCGCTCATCGCCCTCTTTTCCGAGATGCTCTACCGCTTCCCCAACTTGGTGGTGGCTCAGGTCACCCGGGAGAGCGTGCAGCAAGCCATCGCCAATGGCATCACGGCAGACCAGGTGGGGAACCAGGGAGAGGCTGTTGGGTTAACCAGTTTAAAGGGAGCCTAGCAGAGTGTGGTTCGCTTCTGTCTACTGGTTAGCCTCCCCCTTCCTTTGGATGTTTCCCAGCACAGACGAAGCCACCACTGGGAATAGTAGAAGCGGTCAAGTGATGGTGTCAGTCAAATAGTACTAAGGCCAGCTCTGTTTCGTTCCCTTTTTCTTTTCTCTGTCCCACAGATCATTCATTTCCTGCGTACCAGAGCTCACTCTGTGATGCTGAAACAGGTGAGGATTACGGCACAGGGTGTGGTCACTCAGTGGATCGCTGCATAAAAGAATCACGCCTCCCTTTCCAAAGTTTTTATGACTTTGTGGGATAAGTCTATGTTCCAGCTCAGCTGTTTGGAGGCAGGATACCAGTTGCCAGGAATCGCAAGTCGGGAGAGGGATATTATTATTTTTTAAATATATTTTTATTGAACAATTTTAACAAACAAATTATCAATCAGCATAACCATTTACATTCCCCCCCTTTCCCCCCCCCAAGGACTTCCCTCAGCTCCCCTCTCTGGTTTCTTTGCACATATTATCCTCTGCATATTATAAGGGAGACGGATATTTTTATGCTGTGAACCGCCCTGAGGTCTATGGACAAAGGGCAGTACAGTGGTACCTCGGGTTACAGACCCTTCAGGTTACAGACTCCGCTAACCCAGAAATATTACCTCTGGTTAAGAACTTTACCTCAGGATGAGAACAGAAATCGTGCGACGGCAGCGGGAGGCCCCATTAGCTAAAGTGGTACCTCAGGTTAAGAACGGTTTCAGGTTAAGAACGGACCTCCGGAATGAATTAAGTTCGTAACCAGAGGTACCACTGTATATAATTTTATTATTGCTAATAATGTTGCACTTAGGCTACACTTTTGGGCTTCCCATGAGCATCTGGGTGGCCACTGTCAAAACATTATGCTGGACTAGATGGGTCATTGGGCCTGATCCTGCATGGCGCTTCTTATGAAAAGATGGGCGTCACATGTTGGCAAGACAAATTGGAATGTGGCCTCAAGGATTCTGGGTAACCTCTGCTAGGGAGATTCCAATGGAAGCCTTGGCTGCTGCAGCAATAGGAATACCGTATTGGCCCGAATATAAGCCGCACCTTTAAAATTGGAGGGGGGGGGGAGAAAAAATATATATAATACCCAAATATAAGCCGCTCCATTCCTCGCTGTTCCTGGCGCTGTTTTCCTCGAGCTCCTGGCTGCATACCGTAAGGTTGTGAATATAAGCCGCACTTTAACTTTTCATGGTTGGAATTTGGGGGGAAAGTGAGGCTTTTATTTCAGGCCAACACAGTAGATCATTTTTTGTTTTCCACGTTGTCCTTTCCATATGCGTCCCTGACTCTGATGTCTTGCCCCATAGACCCCGGTGCTGCCTCCCACTATCACTGATCAGATCCGGCTGTGGGAGCTGGAACGAGACAGACTCCGCTTCTCTGAGGGTGAGTGTCTGTGGGTGAGGAACTCCAGTGGGGTGGAAAAGAGAGAAGAACATGGGAAAGAGAAGGGGTGTATCTCTAGTGGAAATATCTCTGCGTTCTGGCAGATTATCTTCCCATCTTCCATCCCACCCAACTTCCTTCTTGCTTCAGATCCACCTTTCTGGGCTCCCCCATGTTGTGTTTTTTCTTCCTCCTTTCACATCAAGTGATCTTTTGCCTCCACGGTCAGACGCAGCAATGCTTCTGAACACCAGATTCTGGAAACCACAGAAGAGCAGCACACCAGTTGTGTTCTCATGAGGGTGGATAAAAATCAATTATTTTTTTTAAAAAAATATCAGGTTTTTTAAATTTAAATTGGATTTTTAAAATAACATGCTTTTGGAGGAAAAAATCTTTCTAAAGATAGTTTTCTATTTAAGTTACGTTATAGTTCAAAGGCTATTCATCAGGAAATAAGGATTTGTTTTAAGTTTTTCATGTGTGCTAAAACTCATTAAAGGGGAAAAAATTGTTTAACCACATCAGTTTATAATCATTGATACATATGCTATAATGTTATTGTTTTAGTTAAATAAAAAATTTTAATTGTTATTAAGGAAATGATTGTTTTCCTCTTTCCAATAAAGTACAGCAGAAAAGTTGTCCCAATATAGATAGTTAACTTATTAAACCTCACAATCATTTCGTAATTATTTGTCTATGTATTTCTAATAGTATAACCAAATCAGTAATTTTTTATATAACTGTAAAAAGTACTCTGTAAATTTATTATTCCAAAAATGGAACCTTCGTCTGGTTGTAAATATTAAGATTCTGCCAGCAAGAATGAGTCTTTCTGAAAAAAAAGAGAGATTTAAATCAAGTCTTACTGACTAGTGATTTAAATTGATTTGATTTAAATCAAATCCACCATGGTTCTCATCCCCCCTTCTTTGCATCCACCATCTTCCCCCTCAATCCTCTCCCTGCCACCTTGTTCCTTTCCCTGACCCTTCTCTGCCTGCCTCCCCATCTACTCCTCGCATCTCAAACTCTTGAGCTCTCCTCTGTGCTTTTTCACCATGTCTTCCTGCTTTCTCTCTCGCCCTCCAGGTGTCCTCTACAACCAGTTCCTGTCCCAGGTCGACTTTGAGCTGCTGCGCAACCACGCAAAGGAGCTGGGGGTCCTGGTCTTCGAGAACCCGGCCAAACGTCTCATGGTGGTGACGCCCGCCGGCCACTCGGACGTCAAGCGCTTCTGGAAGCGGCAGAAACACAGTTCCTGAAGGCCGGGGAACTCCCGGCACTCCCAGATCGCTCCCCTTGCACTTTTCTGCTGGGAAACAGGAGTCGGGGTGGGGTGTTAACTGCATCCCCCCTGCCCGCCCCTAACTGTCAAGGAGTAGCAGAGAGACAGAGAGGAAGGAGAAGAAGGTTTCTTAGGGGTTGTCTGATGACCCCCCCTCCGGTCAAGAACTGATTAAGAGGAGCAGGAAAACGTCTCTAGGTTCAGCTTCCTCTTAACAGAAGTGGCTAAAGCTTGCCGGCTGCCACTCATTCTCTGAGCGGATGTGGCCCCGCTGTTCCAGGAGGGCTACTGCTGATATGGAATAGGTTAAGACAACTAAGCAGCTGTTTAAAATGTACGTGCCAGGGTGCCAGCATGGATTTGGAACAGACTCACACCGTTTAAACGGAAAGTTGATCTAAAACCTGGATCAAGCAGGGTAACAACATCGGATCAGATTTGTAAATAGCCTCTTTTTTGTAAATGTTTTTATTGCGATAGAAGTATCAATAAAACACCCACATCTGAAGTTATTTTAGATGGGTTCCTTTCCCTTCTCTCCTCGTGTTACGGAGGAGAGTACATCAAGGAAACGCTAAGAGAGGTCAAGAACTGCAGGCAAATGTAGCCCACAAAAAACTGGGTAGTGTGGATGAAATGTATTTTACCCCATCTGGGCTTGCTCCCTTGTGAGTGGGTAACGGGGCTTTCAGGCTGCAATCCTGCACACACTTACCTAGAAATACCCCCCCCCCCCTCAATTCAGCTCTTCTGAGTAAGAGTGCACAGGATTGGCTTAACCCAGGCACCCCCAAACTCGGCCCTCCAGATGTTTTGGGACTACAATTCCCATCATCCCTTGTTAAGTCGTGGGTTGACATAGCAGCCGGCACAGCGATTTCTTCAAGTAGCTCTTTATTATGGTAAGCTGGAATAGAACTGACTGCGAACAGCTCAGCCGGCCTGTATTTATAGGCAGCCGGCTGTCAACATTGTAACCACAACAGCCCAGAGTTCCCGCCTAAAATAACAGACGCGGACCTGAGTGAAAACTATCTACAGACCTGAGTGAAAACTATATACAGTATCCCCCTGTTGGCCCAGGGTGAAACTACACTACATAACACCCCTCCCCACCGAGATAAGGCGTTAGTTACAATCGTAATGGTTTCCTTATATATACAGCACTACGCGTAATGGTTCAATTAAGCACAAAAGCATATCGGTGACATTTCCCATACTTAGACCAACAGTGATACCTGTCCAACAACATAGTCCTTTAAATAAGTTGGGCGCTTGGAAACTCTGCCAGACCGCCGGGGACTGGTAGCCAAGTCCGGAGGGCCACACAGTTCTCGCTGAGGCTGTGGTGCGACCCTAGGTGGCGTTGGAACCAACTCCCCTGGATCCGCTGCTGTGGGTGGAGCCTCCGCAAGTGGAGTGGTCTGAGTCTGTTCTGAAACGGCTTGGTTCGGCTCCACGCTGGCAGCTTGCGAGGGAGGTGTAGGTGGGGCCTCGCCATCTGTACGTGTCTCTTCTGGAGCCGCAAGCGCAGTTGGGGGCACCTCGGTAGTGTCCAATTCCCCAACCCTGCGCCTAAGCTGGTCTATGTGCCGTCGCCACAAGCGTCCGTCTTCGAGTGCCACCTGGTACGAGCGAGGTCCAGTGACTCCCACTACTGTGGCTGGCACCCAAGGGATGTCCCCCACATAGTTCCGGGCAAAGACCTGGTTTCCTGGGACAAATGACCGTGGTGCGTTGGCACAGCCTGGGGGTTCAGCCACGGCAAAGTCTGGGTGTAGCCGGTCGAGCGGTGACCTGAGGCGGCGGCCCATAAGCAGTTCAGCAGGACTCCTCCCTGTGGCCGCATGAGGGGTGATGTTTTGCACGAACAAGTATTCGGCGACCCGCTCATGCCAGTCTCCCCGGTCCAGGCGCGCCAGTGCCTCTTTTGTCGAGCGCACCATTCTTTCCGCTTGCCCGTTGCTGGATGGATGAAAGGGTGCCGTTAGGGCATGGCGGATGCCCAGTCCCAAAAGATACCGCTCAAACATGCCTGACGTGAACTGCGGTCCGTTGTCAGAGACAAGGACATCAGGACACCCATGCGTTGCAAACAGGCCTCGCAGCACCCGGATGACAGCTTCGGTAGTGGTGGAGGGCATCAGGGCGACCTCCAGCCATTTGGAATAGGCGTCCACCACTACCATAAAGGTCCGGCCGTGAAAGGGGCCAGCCAGATCGATGTGCACCCTCGACCAGGGTGTCTTTGGCGTCTCCCAGGTGTGTCCCTTAGCTGCCGGTGGTGCAGGCCTCGACTCCTGGCACGCTTGACAGGCGGACACCCAGGCAGTGATGGCATCGTCCATATTAGGCCACCAGACGTAACACCGAGCCAACGCCTTCATTTTGACAATTCCCGGGTGGCCAACGTGCAGAGCCTCCAGGACGCGCTGACGGAGTCCCTGGGGAATCACGACGCGGTCTCCCCACAGCAGGCAGCCGCGATGAGCTGAGAGTTCATGTTGTCTGGTTGCGAAGGGCTGGAACTCCGATGCAAAAGGCCCTTGTGGCCACCCCCTCCACACCCAGTTGAGCACCCGGCTGATGGTGCGATCCTGGGCAGATGCGGAGGCCACCGTGGCAGCCGATACAGGCGCTGCCGGAAGATCCTCAATCAGAAGGAGCGATGAAGCTGGAGCCGGGTCTTCCACAAATGCTGGAAGAGGGCAACGGCTGAGGGCGTCGGCATGGCCCATCGATTTCCCCGGGCGATGGATGAGCCGGTAGTGGTAGGCAGCCAGGAAAACAGTCCATCGCACCACTGGTGCTGTTAACTAGGGATGATGGGAGTTGTAGTCCAAAAACATCTGGAGGGCCAAGTTTGGGGGTGCCAGACTTAACCCCTTCCTCATTTTTGCAGTGCCAGGCTGAGTTCCTTGGACGAAAGGTGGGATACAGTGACTTGTGGTGAATTTTTAATAGGGGAACAGTTAGGGCCATAGGTGCCAGCTTGCAAGTGTGGTGGTGGGGCGGTGGCAATGTCACGTGTGTGACATTCTGCCTGTAAACATCACGCCTCATTTCCTGAACCAGGCAGAAGCTTCCTAGGCTTTGAGAAGGAGGCACCAGGGGGGAATTTAGGCGACTAGCCTAGTCCCCCTCGCCCACTGACTGCACACCACTGGTGGGATATAAAGGTAATTACTGTACTAAATAACAAATGCAGTATTGGCAGAAAATGTCATAGATAGATTTAGGTATTAAAATATTTATTTTAATTTGACAGAATCTGGATACCTGTAATCAAAAAAACCCTTTATGCGGTTTACATAAAATAAGAGTTTCAAACAAGTTTAAACTAAAAGAATGACATAAATACAAATGAAATCTGCAGTTTCAATACACGGTGGTACCTCTGGTTATGTACTTAATTCATTCCGGAGGTCCGTTCTTAACCTGAAACTGTTCTTAACCTGAAACACCACTTTAGCTAATGGGGCCTCCCGCTGCCACCGCGCCGCCACTGCACGATTTCTGTTCTCATCCTGAAGCAAAGTTCTTAACCCGGGGTACTATTTCTGGGTTAGTGGAGTCTGTAACCTGAAGCGTATGTAACCCGAGGTACCACTGTATACATTATAAAGTGAAATCACGGATTAAAATACATGTCAGCTTTACATATCTGGGTGGGCTTGGCAAAAAGAACCCTTTTTTTGTAAATGCTTTGAGGGTGGTGGTTTTTGTTTTTGTTTTACAATCAAGTGGTTTATACATTTTATGAACTAAAGAAAGTATAAACGTTGTAACAGCACTGAAAGCACCCCCAGAAGCAGCAGAAAACTGAAGGGCCAATACCCTGAGCTGGGAGTTTCTGACTACAGTACTCAGCAGGTTCCTCTGCTGTCCTTGGGGGGCCGCCTGACCCCCATCTCTTGCTGCCAGACTGACCATGGGGCACCTCCATCGCATGGTGACAGGGGCCCTGAGGGACCGTAACTTATGCAGCAGGGGGTGGCGCTGGGAAGAGCCGAGCTGGGTGAGTCACGCCCCTCTCGGTAGGCGCCTATGTCCAGCTGCATTAATATCTGTTGTCGGTTCTTTGGCTTCAGTTTCACGCCCTCAGCCGCTAGGTGTCAGCAATGTGCTGTTGCAAATCGCTCCCAGTGTGAAACCGAAGCGGAATCAGATGTGTGAATGGTCAGGTTGGTCAGGTTCACTGGCAACAATCCACTTTGTTAGCTGTCTGAAATCATTTGCCGGCTTGGTGAGCATCTAAGCACCTGGGTGTAAAGGAAACGGCGGGGGGGGGCAGCAAATTTTATTATATTTTATTATATTTTATTTATCATAGAATTGTGGAGTTGGGAGGAACCCTGGGGTCATCTAGTCCAACCCCCTGCAAAGATGAAACCTACAACCTTTGTGTTATCAGCCCCACACTTTAACCAACTAAGCTATATGGAGGCTAACAAATGACATTCTCTCGGTCACGTTTTTTTGAAGCGGGGTGGGGGTGAGGAGTCATTCAGTTACTTATACTGTATAAAGATGATTAATGAAAATAATAAACAATAATGATGGAACAAATCCTTCCCCCCAACCCCGCCCCAAGAAACGTATTCATTCATTCACTTATTTGGAGTGGGGGGGGCGATACGGCACTCTACACATGTGCAATGGCACACTTTCTTAAACAGGCGCCGCACAAATTGCTATTGTGAAGAAGGCTGGATGGTTGCCTAAAAAGCAAAGCGAAACAAGCGCCACGTAGTGCTCGAAACGGAAACGGTCCGTTCCGCTTTCAATAGTGCAGCCATTTTGGGCGCCTTGAGTTTTGGTAATGAGCTTGCAATGAGGGTAAGTGCATGTATTTCGATTTTTTGGTGTTGGGGGGGGTGTTGTACCGTTAAGGTACAATAATTGGTTTTTTAAGGGGAGGGGGCAGGAGAAACAGGGCAGGCGGGTGGCGGGAAAAGCGTCCCGCTGCTTCTGCCGATTCGTCTTGCGCAACAGTCGGGGAGGCGGCCGTCTCCAGGCTTGGAGCTCCGTGTCTTTTAAAGCGAAGCCAAAAGGGCGCACGAAATATGTGCGAGTTTCTTGCTTCGTGCGCAACCACCTGCGGATGGTGATATATGTACGTTGCTATTCTCAAATCATATAGCGTTGGGTAAGGGTGGTTCAGGCGGGAGGAAAGCTAGCAAGGGAAACTTCTGCCTGGCCGCCTGCCATCGCGAATGGCTGACGCAGCCGAGAAAGAATTTGGTTCCCTTCCTTTCCTTCGGATTTCTGCCCATACCTCACATTCCCATATCATAAGTACAAAGCTGCGAGGAGCCGCGCGAAGAGGAGTCTCTCTTTGTGTATCTTGTGTATTGTATCTATATCTCAAAAGAAATAAATAAATATTTCTGCCACCCTTGGGACTGTTTCGCACGGTCGTCTTTTATGCCACGGGACGGCAACTCTCTGAGGTTCATGCGGCACATTTCAGCCGAAGCTAAGCTTGAGATAATTTTATTTAGATGGGGGCAGAGGAAAGAGCTCCACTGTTCATTATGATTATTGTTTCTTGATCTGTTCAGAATTGCGTGGATCTGAATCTGCCCACCCACGTTTTAAATTGTTGGGACTGCTCAAGGACACACACACACACACACACACACACCAATATAAACTCCATATGTGGTTTTACCGGTACTTCTTTTATTTGGAAAACGAAGAAGCCGCTTGTTGAACAAAATTATTCAAGCAGGGCACATGTTTTGCTACTTAGAAACGCGACTATAATACCAAACCAATAAAAGCAAGTGTGTAGGGAATCATTATTGCAAGCAAGGTAAAATTTAAACATTTTAAAACAAGTCAAGGTCGCAGGTTCAATCCCCATAGGGTTCAATCCTCATATATTCCTGAATTACAGGGGGTTGGACTTGATGATCCCAACTTTACAGTTCAATGATTCTAAGTGTAATTAAATTATGTGGCTGGAATCGGGCTTACTGGAGTTTTCAGCAGACGTGTAATAATACAATATGCACCTGCCTAGTGCCACCAAGGGCAGTGTTTGGTGTGGATGAAAAATACAGCAGTTCAAGATGGGAATCTGAAGCCTTAATTACTTGGGATCCATTTGCCCGTAGAGGAGACAAGAAGCACCAGGGATTCAGTTCCTTCGGAGAAAAGAGTTTATTGTGATCTGCGCAGAGGCAACCAGCGGAATTGCTTCCAAAGGCTGGTGGCCCCTAATACACATAAGCAAGCAATATTTATACCCCTGCAGCACCTCCCGACCACCCCACCTCATATCATATTCCTCGATTTGCCTTATTGCCTCTTTGGGTGTTGCTAAAGCATTTTGCCAGTGCACTCCTTTCGCTTATCAGCCAAGCCTGCATATCTTGTTTGCTCCAGCTGCATTTCTCCTCCTTCCCTCCAGGCGTTGCCTTCCAACCGTCAGTGCACTCCCTGCCTACTCCCTTCAGGGCGGGTTTTGTTACTGGAAGAAGGGAAGGCACCTTATACATGGCGAACCACGACTCAAAGGACGGGGCCAGCCCTCCCATCAGATCAGGTGACTGCCTCAGGCAGCAGGATCCACAGAGGCAGCAGATCCAATGTTAGTCTTTCTTCCCTGATACTGGCGGGGAGATGGGATGCCATTTTGGGGGGTCTGCCTCAGGTGCCAAAAGGCTTTGGCCTGGCCCTGTCAAGGGATAGGAGAGACTCAAAAATGACTACCAAGAGCTTCTGCAAAACGGCTCTGTTCCCATTGGCCTGATCTTGCTCAGTATTCCCTACACACGGATTGACAGTGACTGCTCACAATTTCAAAAAGGGGAGTTGCCTGAAACATTGAGAGACTGAACTTGAGATTTGCTGCTCTGCCACTGAGCGATGCAGTTCTGCCCTCCCTAGTTCTATGGAGCAGATTCTTTCCTAGCTTCCCCCACTGTTCTGCATCCCCTTGCACTGTGGCCTGATCTATACACCCCTGCAGAACAGATGGACTGCACCGCTTTAAATTATAAGTAGGGGTGCTCTTTTTGAAGGCTCCCACATCTGAAAATCTTGTTGAGTCAGGGGAGAAATTGCATGCCGTTGGAGAAAGGCTTTAGAGCTCAGTCCTCTCCTCTCCTTGATCTCCTGGTTTTCTACTTGCACAGAGGGTTTTGTTTTGTTGCAAATTGATAATTTAAAATGTCAGACATCTGCTGTCTGAAGTTGCGTGGCCTGTTCAGAAGTTCTTCTTGATTTCCACTTCATCCTGCCATGCGGACAGCCCAGGACTGAATTTGAGACAGCCAAGTTGGGAGTGAAGAGGCTGGGACAATGTGGAAAAACTGGTTTACAGTTTCTCCAGTAGAGAGAAAAGAGACTTTGCCCTATCTCTAAATAAAAAATTGTTCCATTAGGAATTGTTCCACCCCCATTGTTCTGCCCAGACACTGAGACACCAGACAAAGAGAAAAATAACTACAGTGGTACCTCGGGTTACATATGCTTCAGGTTACAGACTCCGCTAACCCAGAAATATTACCTTGGGTTAAGAACTTTGCTTCAGGACAAGAACAGAAATCGTGCTCTGGCGGCGCGGCGGCAGCGGGAGGCCCCATTAGCTAAAGTGGTGCTTCAGGTTCTTTAGCCCTGCGCGTGCTCTCCCGGCTGGGGAGGTGACGCGCGGTTATAAAGGCTCCTGCCATAGCCGCGCGTCACCTCTCCAGCCGGGAGAGGGTCGCGGGGCTATGGCGTCTTCGCTCCATAGGACGCACACACATTTCCCCTTCATTTTTGAAGGGGAAAAAGTGCGTCCTATAGAGCGAAAAATACGGTATTTCTACCTTGTGGGCACCTCTAGTTAAAAATGCAGATAAAAGAAGGGAAATGTATTCCAATTAGAATTTAGAATAATAGAATCATAGAGTTGGAAGGGACTCAGGGTCATCTAGCGCAACCCCCTGCAATGCAGGAATCTCAGCTTTCTGAATGCTTAGTCGGAATCTCCTTTCTTGTAACTTGAAGCCATTGGTTCGAGTCCTACCCTCCAGAGCAGGAGAAAACAAGCATGCTCCCTCTTCCATGGGACAGCCCTTAAGATATTTGAAAATGGTTATAATACCTCCTCTCAGTCTCCTGGCTATTTTCCACGCTAAATATACCTCGCAAGGCCTCTCCTACTCCCAGAGGGGAGGGGTTGTGAGCAGGAGCAGCGAGGGGTACTCAGCTCCCTGCTCACGTTTGCTTCTGCAATAGGGCCGCCTGGTGGGCGGGCCTATATGTATTTAAACAGCCGCGGCAGGGCTCAGCTCCCACTCTGTTCCTGCTTTCTTCGGATCTCCCACCCTTCCTCCCTCTTAGGTCAGCTTCTTTTTGCATATTGACCTTGCTATGGACTTCAGTTGGTAGCCTTGGTTGCCCAAGGGGCCTGGTAGGACTCTTTTTATCCATTTGGCAAACTGGCACCAGCCTCTTGGTTTTTTCGCCTACCTCGTAGCAATTCGTCACAACTTTCTGGTATTGGCGGTTGGAATATGTGTGCTGTGTTGGAGGATTGGGTATGGGCCATCATCTACCCCTCCTCTTTTGGGTATTCGGTTAAAGGAATCCAGCGGTCATGGATCCTGTCCGATGCCCTGCTGGTGCCTAGGGCCACGGCAAGACCCCCGGTGACGTCATGGGGGAGCTTCCAGTTGTATTTGCATCAACAAGCTCCTCCCATTGGTTGTTAACCCTGATATGACTCCCGGCTGTGCGGGGTGGAGTCTTGTATTGCTGTCTCATCCAATGCATAAGCCAATACTACTCACATGCTGTAACCAATAAAAGTTGTGGCCTAATTTTGCCCATTAACCTAAAATAATGTGTCTTTGTGTCGTATTCTACTCCTGTGTGGATGGCGGGTCCTCAACTCACAACCCAGATTGTGTTGTATAGTCAACATTCAGCTGCCAAGATGTGTATTTCTGGGCACTGGACCTTGCTGGTTGGTGCTAGGCCACTGACCATAAAGGGTGTGTGTGTGTGTGTGTGTGTGTGTGTAGATGCACATACATATTGTGTGTACCACAGTGGTGCAACATTTTACTTCTTCCCCATCCAACTGCTTTCAGGAACACTTTGTGATAAATCTACTCCAGGATTAGTAGGTATTTGAGAGAAAGAACCCAGGAACAGTGTCTATAAAAATCTGAGCTCATATTGCACCCTGCCCTGACAGGCTATGTACAGTGGTACCTCGGGTTACAAACACCTCAGGTTACAAAGACTTCAGGTTACAGACTCCACTAACCCGGAAGTAGTGCCTCTGCTTAAGAGCTTTACCTCAGGATGAGAACAGAAATTGCGTGGCGGCGGCAGAGGGAGGCCCCATTAGCTAAAGTGGTACCTCAGGTTAAGAACGTTTTCAGGTTAAGAATGGAGCTCTGGAACGAATTAAGTATGTAACCAGAGGTACCACTGTACTAGAATTTTCTAACCGCAACTCTGTCTGTAGAGATTCTGTTGATGGATCTCAGCCAGCTGCCTTGCTACCAGCTGCCAAATCAGTGACTTCCAGGACAATGAATAGGAACAGAACTTGCTGACTAATAACTTTATTTTTAGTTAGCTTAATTATAACACAGCAGAGTAAAGCACAGCTTTGTACAAGTTACTATCTACACAGACTAGATTCAAACTTCTTTCCAAAACTTCAATACTCCAACAAGAAAACTGTTTTGTCATCCTGCTTATAAGGAAGAACTTAGCCAATCACCGCCTGTTGCTCGGCTTCCTTATCTCCAAGCAGACTTTCTACATGTTTAACTTGGCTTGTTGCCAACCCACTAATTGTTTTTCCAAAAGCTGCAGGAAAACTCAAAATCTCAACAGATTCAACATTGCCCTTCTGTACAACGCCTGCTGAAATCTTTTCTGTTAGGCCCATGCAGGCAATTATGAACACATCTTTCCACAATGCTTACCTGATTGCTGATTTATTTATTTTTAATAGTTTTATGTACTATTAAACTGCTTTGAGGGGTTTTTTCTGATTAGGTAAAGGTAAAGGGACCCCTAACCATTAAGTCCAGTCGTGACCGACTCTGGGGTTGTGGTGCTCATCTCGCTTTATTGGCCGAGGGAGCCTGCGTACAGCTTCCAGGTCATGTGGCCAGCATGACTAAGCCGCTTCTGGCAAACCAGAGCTGCGCACGGAAACACCATTTACCTTCCCGCAGGAGCAGTACCTATTTATCTACTTGTACTTTGATGTGCTTTCAAACTGCTAGGTGGGCAGGAGCTGGGACTGAGCAACGGGAGCTCACCCCGTCGCAGGGATTTGAACCGCCGACCTTCTGATCAGCAAGCCCTAGGCTCTGTGGTTTAACCCACAGTGCCACCTGCGTCCCTTTTTTTCTGAATAGTGGTATATAAATATTTTTATAAATGAGCAAACTCTTGTGAAACTATCTACATCACCCAGAGCTGATACTCATCATCTGCTGGCCTTAACTGAGAAAATATCTGGGACCAAAAGAGCATTTTTCACTCCATCTCGTGATAACAAAGGAAGGCATGAGATTATGCTGAATGCTCTTGCTATTGTACTACGGCAGCCTCGTGAGCATCCTGTTCTACAAGCACTTGTCACTTTTGGTGCAGTTAAATTGTTTCGCTAGGTTGTGCCTGTGTTCCCAATTCCCTATTCTTCTGGATCACATATCTTCGCTTTTGTACCTGCCAACTAACATTTCTGTATCACAACAGAAAACTTTTAATGTTGCTCTTAAATCCTATCCAGTTTGTACCTTGAGTAGGATTTGATAGGACCACGCTGTAAAGAAAACAAATTATCCCTTTGTAGGGATATGTGCATTCCAGCCTCTATAGTGTAACATACCCCAAAGACCCTAGGGAAGAGTTTTACCTGAGGAGCATCTTTCAGAACTTACTGCAAAGAGTTGCATTTATTTGATGTAAGCATGCATTATTCATCTTGTCTTTTATTTTGTGGTAGCCTTCCATTGCCTTTGTTGCACTCCACACAGTGATAGTTCCACGGTCAAAATAAGTTGTCTCATTTCCCCAATTGTGAGGTCTCTCAAACATTCCTAAACAAATTTCTCTTTCAATACCCGTTTGCAGGTGTACCACCAGGGAAGTTCGGCTGGCACTTTCATTATACACCTTTAGTCACCAGGCAAAAACGTTCCTTTTTAACCAGGCCTTTGGTTGATCCAGTTTACATCCTATGCCCTTTTAAAATATGGTGGGTTTGGGGGTTGGGGTTGGGAGGGGAGGGTCTGTTATTGGGTTGTTGTTTTTATTTTGATTATATATTTTGTGGTTTTGTATTTTGATTTTGTTCCGTGAACTGCCCAGAAACCTCCAGGTATAGGGCAGTATATAAATATAAAATATAAATAGTAGTAGTAGTAGTAATAATAATAATAATAATAATAATAAATGTGATGGTTTAAAGTGGCATGATACGGCTTTAAATGTATGGTGCATATGTGTCTGGGACTGGCTGGATACTGATGAATGGACACCAGGAAAAGCAGGGTTGGAAATAATGGACTTGGAAGAAGGAAGGGATCAGTCTTCTGAGGGAACCTGTTGCAGCTGGGAGATGAGTCAGATGCAGCAGAGGCTGTAGGATGGCAGAGTGGAGAATAAGTGCAGGGGGAGGGCGAGACAGGGAAGGCTGGTAGAGAGCCACAGACGTCCACACCTCCTGCAGGTTACATGCAGGCAGAATGTGTCTGCTTGCACAGATACATAAGCTGAAGTCGGGGTGTGGCCTTTCTGCTGCAGCAACTGAGTCATCAGGTGAATATGATGAAAGGGTGCAATTTCCCTAACTTGTGTGTGACCTTTGGCAATAAAGAATGAATTACTTCCTCTGGAAATTGTTTGCACTTCTGATGCCTTGACCAAATGTGACCCTAGGCTACATGATTAGTGAAAAGAGAGGTTAACCTTGAGTCCTGCTTCAGGCAACTCAGCACAACAAGGCAAGTAAAAGGTAAAGGTAAAAGACCCCTGGACGGTTAAGTCCAGTCAAAGGCAACTATGGGGTTCATCTCGCTTTCAGGCCGAAGGAGCCAGTGTTTGTCCATAGACAAACATGTAGCCAGCATGGCTAAACCGCTTCTGGCACAACGGGACACCGTGACAAGTGCCAGAGCGCATGGAAATTCTGTTTACCTTCCCGCCACAGCAGTACCTATTTATCTACTTGCACTGGCGTGCTTTTGAACTGCTAGGTTGGCAGGAGCAGGGACCGAGCAACGGGAGCTCACCCTGTTGCAGGGATTCAAACCGCCAACCTTCTGATTGGCAAGCCCAAGAGGTTTAGAACACAGCACCACCCAAAAAGGACCAGGGAGGGGCAAAGTGGCTGCAGGTTCCTCCAGGGGAGCCTACACACTGGCATGGTTCCAGTAATCCATAATGTGGCTTACTGTGCCATACAAACCAGGCTTCTCACTTGTTTGATGCAAGGGCAGTCTAAATGAGCCCAATTTCATGTCAGTCCAGCCTGAGAGCCATTGTTATCTCACCATACCTTATTATCTCTTCTTTCCAGGTTAATAAACACCATGGGTCCCCTAAGAGAACCTTTATTTTACTGGATCTGTTGTCATCACACATAACCTTATACAGAACAGGTGGGAAGAAGTTTCTCCAGCTGCCCACCTGAGATACTGAAGACTGGAATTTTCATAGGCTGTTCACACCTGAACCTTGGCAGATGTGTCTAGAGTAAAAGGCTCGGCCTCGCTTGGCATGAAGTATCTGGCGGAAAGTATCTTTTCCTATTGGCTCCATGAATTTATGGAATTATATTTGCTGATGGGTCTGCTGGATGGCATCTCTGCAGAAGTAACGCCTTTTTGCTTGGGCTGTGGCCTTTGACCACCTTGGCCTATGCAGGTGAGTATACAAGTTGTTTTGTTTTCACTGTTTGCCTTTTTAGACGTGTGTAAAGTGTATAGGAACAATTGTAACTAATGTTCTGTTTATTCCTCAACTTGAACATAATTTAATGTCCATTTCAAAACTTCTTTGAATTTTGAAGTTACATTTGTTGAAGAGAGATGTGAAATGGAAAGGTTTGCATAGCAGGAAAGCTAGAAAATTCATTGTATCTTATAAGCGGAAATTGTTTGGAATCTTACAACAAAGAAAATTTAAAAGTAGAGATGACAATGTAAAATGGGGGGAAAGCCTCCATATGATGAATGCACACATTTGTTCCATAGGTGTTTAGGACATGCCAGCTTTCAGACATTAAGTAAAAGGCCAGGATTGTGCTCAGATATGAAGTTAAAGCCATGTAAATCCTTTATGGAGTGTAATACTTGCAGGGAGAGTAAATCAACAACAGCTCCGATATAGTGGCCCCCAAACTTAAATTGATTATGGATGAAATAATAGACAAAGGAGAAATTCCAGAATCCTGGCAAGAAGCTTTGATAAATCTCCTTCCAAAACAAGGGGCAGACCCGAAGTTGATTAAAAATTATAGACAGATTTCTCTGTTGAATATAGACTATAAATTTTTTACTGGGGTCTTAGCAAATAAGATGAAAATCATTTTAAAAAGAATTATAAGGAAAGACCAGGCTGGTTTTCTACCAGAAAGACAAATAAAAGATAACACTAGGATAATTATTGACTTAATGGAATATGCTAAAATGAACCTGAGGAAAAAAATAGTAATGTTATTGGTAGACGCCGAAAAGGCATTTGATTGTATCTCATGGAGTTTCCTGACGGAGACATTTGAAAGTTTGAGAATAGGAAATAGAATAATGAATGGAATTAACGCTATCTACAAAAAACAAAAAGCGAAGCTAAGGATAAATAATGAAATTACAGAGGGATTTGATATTGAGAGAGGGGTTAGACAGGGATGCTCCCTGTCGCCACTGTTATTCATTATGGTGCTGGAAACCCTTCTAGGAGCATTAAGAAAAGACAAGGAAATTAGAGGGACAAATGTAGGAAACCCGTGCTATAAAGTTAAAGGATTCGCAGATGATGTGATTATAACGAGGGAAGCACCATTAGAAAGTATTCAAAGAACTCTAGAAAAAAATGAAGAAATTCGGCAAGGTTTTGGGCTTTAAGTTGAATAAAGAAAAGTCGAAACTATTGGCAAAGAATATGGGAGAGAAAGACAGAGAAGAGTTAGAGAAAACAACAGGGCTAAAAATAGAAGGTCAAGTGAAATATTTAGGTCTTTGGATAACAAATAAAAATACGAACTTATTTAAAGACAACTATATCAAAAAATGGAAAGAAATCAAAGAAAACTTAAAATGTATATAGGGAGTGCAGTGTAAGTGATGGAAGTCAATCAATGAAATTTTATTAATTAATTAATTAATTAACATATTGAGATATTTGTAGAATAAATTTGGAAGAAATTCTTCCAACTTTTCTTCTTCTTTTTTCTTTTCTTCTTTTTTTCTCTTTTGTTCTTTTTAAAAATGTGTGCTTACCTGAAATATATATGTACCGTATTTTTCGCCCTATAGGACGCACTTTTTCCCCTCCAAAAATGAAGGGGAAATGTGTGTGCGTCCTATGGGGCGAATGCAGGCTTTCACTGAAGCCTGGAAAGCGAGAGGGGTCGGTGCGCACCGACCCTTCTCGCTCTCCAGGCTTCAGGAGAGCCGCAGCGCCAGCCCCACAAGGTCGGGGGACAGCGGGGAGGCGGAACGCCGCCATCCCGCTGTCTCCCCATGTGGTTTGGAGGCTGGCGGTGGGGAGACGTGTGCTTCTCCCCGCCGCCAGCCCCGCAAGCTCTGGGGACAGCTGGGAGGCGCAGCACGTCTCCCCGCTGTCCCCGGACCTGGTCTGCAGGCGGGCGGCGGGGAGAAGAGCGCTTCTCCCCGCCGCCTGCCCCGCAAGCTCCGGGGACAGCTGGGAGGCACAGCGCGTCTTCCAGCTGTCCCTGGACTTGGTCTGCAAGCGGGCAGCGGGGAGAAGAGCGCTTCTCCCCGCCACCTGCCCCGCAAGCTCCGGGGACAGCTGGGAGGCACAGCGCGTCTTCCAGCTGTCCCTGGACTTGGTCTGCAAGCGGGCAGCGGGGAGAAGAGCGCTTGTCCCCGCCGCCTGCCCCGCAAGCTCCGGGGACAGCTGGGAGGCGCAGCGCGTCTTCCCGCTGTCCCCGGACCTGGTCTGCAGGCGGGCGGCGGGGAGAAGAGCGCTTCTCCCCGCTGCCGGCCCCACAAGCGCCTGGGGGGGAAATAAAAATTTTTTTCTTTATTTCCCCCCCAAAAAACTTGGTGCGTCCTATGGGCCGGTGCGTCCTATGGGGCGAAAAATACGGTATGTATGTATGTATGTATGTATGTATGTATGTATTTGAAATATTTTGCTTAGACAGCTCCCATTTACACAAAATGTGAAAGAAATTCTAAGTGACTTCTGGAGCTTCTGCATAGAGATTTAGCAGGTCCATTCCAGAAAACTATAGGAAGAGCTAAATTTGATCTCATAATCATCAAATGATTTTTCATGTTTTGGGTTCATTATAGTTGTTAAATCATAAAGGAGCAAATAAAATTTTCACATGGTGTAGATGTTGTGTAAATGTTTTGAAAGGATAAATGGAACAAAAAAAATGTTTAAAATATTTGAATGGAAAAGATTCTTATGACCCCCCATCTTATGACTTTGGGTACCCACTGTCTTCTTGTCAATGTTGTATTGTTCTGCTGGGGTGGGGGCTACTGTGAAAAGTGGCGTTGGCCTGGGTTTTTTGTGGATTTTCAGTGGAGATGTTTTGAAGCTCAGAATTCAACACTTCTCATGGCACCATATTTGGCTTTTAGATCAGGCAAAGTGGTCAGGGATGATGGGAATTGTAGTCCCAAACATCTGGAGGGCTGGAGTTTGCCTTTGCCTGTTTTAGATAGTATTTTAGAGCATGGGGAGCAGAAGGTAGGTTAAGATCTACGAATATGTGCTTTGAAGTTCATCATTGGCAAAGATTTCTGACTCCTAATTGTTTAGCAGTGGCAATGGCAATGACAAAAAGACCTCCTCCAACACAATTATACTCCTAAAATGATGAATATTTGGGGGTGCGGGGGGTTTCAGGAGTAACAACAACAACAAACCACATTAGTAAAATCAAGAAAAATTAACAACCCTACTTTAAAACATACAAAAGCTAAAATATTAAAACAGATTAAAATTACTTCAACTTCCTAAGCATCTAAGAATGCTTTTAGCAGGTGCCTGAAAAGCGTATAGCAAAGGCACGTGCTTTGTTGCAATAGGCAGGGAGTTCCAAAGTGCTGCTGCTGCGACACTAAACAATGCAGTACAGATATTATGTGGAACCTGTAGTAGTGCTTGAAACTACTGAAGGGGAGGTTTTATTTATTGTTATTTCACCGTTCTCTGTATTATATGAAGAAGAAAACACTTATTTAAAAAGCAGGACTGCACAGCAGCAATCTACTCACCTGCGAGTCTCGTCAAGATCAGTGGCACTTATTCCCGAGCCAACGGTGCATAAGACGGGCTGCAATCCTATGCAACCCTTGCATCCAACTTGTACCTAAAAACCTGCACAAACCTGCACCAGAGAATTGTAGAGTTGGAAGGGACCCCTGAGGGTCATCTAACCAACCCCCTGGGGCAATGCAGGAATCTCCAGCAGGACCATTCCTGACCGATGGCAATCCAGCATCTATTTATGACCTCCAAGGAAGGAGAGGCCACCTCCTCCCAAGAGAGTTCTTTCCACTTCCTGATGTTTTGACAGCATGGGGGAGGTGTGCCGCCATTGCCCCACGCTCCTGGGCTGCTTCCTGGGGCGGGGGGGGGGGGCTCCCAAGCCTCCTCCAAGGGGGAAGGCCACCTGCAAAGCAGCACAACCCCCATCCCCAGAGAGCAGCCCGGGAGTGCGGGGCAACAGCACACAGTCTACCCATGACTTCCAAGCCTTCCTGGAGCCTTCAGGGGAAAGGGGAGGCCGCTGGCAAAGCAGCGTGGCTCTTTGCCCCCCGCCCCCCAGCCAAGAAGCAGCCTAGGAGCTGCCATTTTGTCACCCTCCTCAGTAATGACACCTGGAGTGGCTCGCACCCTCCCGCCCTACACCAATGCAATGTGGAACATCTTTCAGTGCTGCTAGGCCAAGCCACTGATCAGAGACTGGGCTGGATCTGCTCTAAGATCTAGCATCTTAAAATTATCTCAAGACCAATATTCTCAAAAGAAACTTAACCAACATTTACACCAAAGTCACGTTGACTCTCTCACCTCAAAAATGATGGAATGGACCCTAAGTTGACATCAGCAATGATTTATATAACAGCTTTTAAGTATATTTTGTGTTTTATGTTTTGAATTGGATTGATATTTTATATGTTTTTAAAGAAAGATAGGCTGACAGATAGAGAGGGGGGGGGGAGAGAGAGAGAGATGGATATTCTTGCTAAGCCTAGCAATACCAAAAAATGGTTGCTGGAGATATGGGCAGTGCTTTTTTTCAGCTGGGACTCGCCAGAACTCAGTTCCAGCCCCTCTCAGGTGGGTGCCATTGCCATTATAAGAGACCAAGGGAGGCTTCAAGGCGAGTTCCGAGTAGTGCTTTCTTTCTGGAAAAACAGGTGGGGAAACTCACCACAAGATGATAGATAGAAAGATGATTGATTGATTGATTGATTGATTGGTTGTGGGCCCAGTCATAGCGGCACAAGCCCACACCCCGGGCAGTGGCTAAATATAAGACGTGATTAATAAACAAAAGCAGACAATGATCTGGGTTAGAAATGCCCACAACTTCATTGGTTCGAGATATAGGTGGGTTTTTGCCTTGGCGCTTGCACTGTGACTTCAAATGCCTAGTACTGGCCCTTCACTAGCTGTCTGGTCCCCTGCTTCTTCCACCTTCACTCAAGATGGCAGTTTCACTTGTCGTGAATCCACAAGAGCAACACACACACAAGGGCTGCTTTAGTCTTAGTGTCTGCTGCTGTTTTCTTTCTTCACTGTCTCCCTGGTTTGCTTTCCCCACTTCCTATTTTCTCTCCTCAAAACCGACAATCCTAGATTGACTCCACCTACCTGGCAGTGAGTCCCACTGAGGTGAATGGGATTCACTTCTGAAGAGATTTGGTGAAGGTTGCAGTGTCCTGTCAGAAGCTTCCTCTCCATCCCCTCCCATTCTAGCCCAACCTGTGTTTTTCCTCAGACCTTGACAGAGCTCTTTCTCATTTCTGAGGCAATCCTAACTTTTGAAAGTGTGTAATTATTTTGCCCAAGGAGCTGCTTTAAAGGGGAAGTGAGGGAAATGGGAAGCATCCTAAAGGTAAAGGGACCCCTGACCATTAGGTCCAGTCGTGACTGACTCTGGGGTTGCGGCGCTCACCTCGCTTTATTGGCCGAGGGAGCCGGCGTACAGCTTCTGGGTCATGTGGCCGCTTCTGGCGAACCAGAGCAGCGCACAGAAACACCGTTTACCTTCCCACTGGAGAGGTACCTATTTATCTACTTGCACTTTGACGTGCTTTCGAACTGCTAGGTTGGCAGGAGCAGGGACCGAGCAACGGGAGCTCACCCCGTGGCGGGGATTCGAACCGCCGACCTTCTGATCGGCAAGTCCTAGGCTGTGGTTTAACCCACAGCGCCACCCGTCCAAAAGCTGTTTTGCTGTCTTGAGAAGTCTAGAAGAGGAGAGAGAGAGAGAGAGCTGAGGGCAGAGTTGGAAGCGGAGTTTGAGAATACAGTAGTACCTCGGGTTATAGACGCCTCAGGTTACAAACTCCGCTAACCCAGAAATAGTGCTTCAGGTTAAGAACTTTGCTTCAGGATGAGAACAGAAATTGTGCTCCGGCAGCACGGCGGCAGCAGGAGGCCCCATTAGCTAAAGTGGTGCTTCAGGTTAAGAACAGTTTCAGCTTAAGAACAGACCTCCGGAACGAATTAAGTGCTTAACCCGAGGTACCACTGTACTGCTGTGAGATGATCACAGAATCACAAATTTGGAAGAGACCTCAGAGGGTCATCCAGTCCAACCCCTGCAATGGAGGTACCTCAACTCAAGCAGCCTCAAGTTCAGGCAGCCACTTAAATCTCCCCCTCCATTAACCCCTATTGAAAGCCCCTTGAAAGCTCCCTTCTCACCAATCTCTCCCTTTTTATCGAAGGGAAGGGGGCAAGCAAGCAAAAAGCTAGCCTCCTTTAACCCCCCCCCCCATTTTTAATATGGAGGGAAGAGGGAAGCTATTTCACCCCTCCCCCTTTGTTTTCTGCCAGTGGGGGTGGGTGGAGGGAAGAAAACGAAGCAGCAGCAAATAATGATGTTTAGGGGTGGGGAAACAGATGTGTGGAAAAGCAAAGGGGAGAATTGGGAAGAGTTCAAGGCTGAGGAGGGGGGGTAGAGATTGCCAACACAGAGAGAAGGGAGGAAGGGAAGGCAGCATGCTGCTTTCTGCCTTCCAGGAGGCTCACAGAGAACGGAGCAAACGGGGCTTGGAAGGCATGCCAATTCCCACCCCCTCTTAACTTCTAAGCAAGCGTCTCTGTCCGGAGAGGCAAGGGAAGTATCAAGGCATCATCAGTCCAGGGTGCTCATGAACCCTCAGAATGAGGCAAAGGGTTTTGTTGTTGTTGTTTGCTCTTTTTTCCACTCTAGAAAGCAGAGGAAAAGGAGAAGGCAGGCGGGCGTGTTGAAAAATAGAACAGCACGCTTCCGCGGGTCATTCCACTACTCCTAGTACCACCAGGCGTTCCCAGTGCGTCAACCTCCCTGAGGCGAGGATGCAGTGTAATGTTGTCGTCCCGCGTCGGCATGTTCCTTAAATACTCTTGGAGCACAGAAAGAAGAAAAAGAAGAATAAGTTATTATTTATAGATCAAATCCGTTAATCTTACTCAGATTAGACCCACTAAGCGGCATGAATAGTTTAGCTCTGTTCATTTCAATGGACTTACTTTGAGTAAAAGTTACTTGGCTACAAATTAATGATGATGATGTGATAGGACGCCAGACCTGGAACCATTTTTGGTTCCCAAACTGTCCAAATGTTTTCTCTGCAAGGTCAAAGGAAAATGGAAAAGCCTCCCCTTTGTCTTTTCCTTCACAAATCCTGTCTTATGTGTTTGAACAGGGTGTGAGCCTGTGACATGGCCCAGGAACTAAGTATTTATCATTATCAAGTAACCTGCCAAACAGGGGATAAACAAGGACAGGAAAAAAACAACATTCAAATTTCTGTTTTAGACCGCCTTTTCTGTGATGTAGATATGATGTATTTGGAGGGTGGTCTTAGGTTATACCCCTTCTGTGATGTATGTATGATGTTTCTGGGGGTGGGCTTGATCTACAGGGTGGCAATTTAAAAAGTCTTTATAAGGCCTTGCGCCCCATTGTTCTGGGTTCCTCCTCCTTTCTTGCGGGTGAGGGGAGCACCCTGTTGCAACAGATCAATAAAGATCAAGCTTACTAGCTGCTTTGCTTCTCAATATTCTCTGGTTGGCCTCTGTTATTTTCTCCTACCAATAGGAAACCTAACGTAAGGACTCTATATGGGCTCTTGGATACCCCATAAGGGGAAAGGGCAATTTTTGTTTACAACAATGACAATGATGCACACAGGACAAAACCCTCTCTCGGCTTCCAACCCTAGATAACTCAGTTGGTTAGCACATGGCGCTGTTAACACCAAGGTTGCAGGTTTGATCCCTGTATGGGACAAGGGCTTGGACTAGAAGATCTATAGGGTTGCTTCCATTGTACATTTCTATGATTCTATGTCCTCTGGCCGCCTCCATTCCCTGCCCCCACCCAATGTCCTTCCAGCTCCTAAACACAGAGACAAGACCTGGCCACATGGATTCCTGCAGTTCCTGCTAGGCTACAGTGGTGACATGAGAAAGGACACACTGGAAGGGGCATGCAAAAAGCCCTGCAAGCCAGTCTGCATAAAAAGATGTTGCTTGGTGAATGCGCATGGAAAAGAGCCTTGAAGCCAATTATTTTTTTTTAAACGGCTTAGGACCCTCGTACCTACGGGACCGCCTCTCCTGGTATGTCCCACGGAGGACCTTAAGGTCTTCAAATAAAAACATCTTGAAGGTCCCAGGCCACATTGAGGTTAGGCTGGCCTCAACTAGAGCCAGGGCTTTTTCGGCTGTGGCTCCGATCTGGTGGAACGCTCTGTCACAAGAGACTAGGGCCCTGCAGGACTTGACATCTTTCCGCAGGGCCTGCAAGGCAGAGCTGTTCCACCAGGCCTTTGGTCAGGGCACAGCCTGACTCCCTCCTTTCACAATCTTCACAGAATCTCTAGCCCAATGGTTGCCATCAATTTGATTTGAATTAATTTTATAATGAATGATTTTAGAATGTTGTACTATTTTATTGTTGTTAGCCGCCCTGAGCCCGGCTTCGGCTGGGGAGGGCGGGATATAAATAAATTTTATTATTATTATTATTATTATTATTATTATTATTATTATTATTTAAAGTTAGATACTGGAGTCATGTGCAGTATTAAAAGATAGAGGTTGATGAATACCCCTCTCATATCCAGACCCCTCAAGCCTAAAGTCTGTTGACCCCTGACCTAAAGTGCTCAAATAACTTTAAAACATGCTTGTAGAGATCTGCACAACCCTACAAGTAGATTTGTGTTTAAATGACATGCTTTATCATAGCTCTGGATCTGTGCTTTGTAACCACATTTTTGCGCCATTGCGACCCCAGGCAACAGTGGGTGCGTGATTCATTTGGTGCAGGCTGTAGCCATGGACATGCTATGTGATCTGATGGTGAACTTGGGGTAACCCAATGCAAAAATCCTGAGGATCCATGTGGATCCGTGCTTTGTAACCACGTTTTAAGTGGGGAGGGAAGGAAAAACACAAGGGACAAGGAGCACGAGTGGGGGGGGGTGGAGAAGGAGGCGGCTAACAACGCAGGAGAGGGGTTTATGGGGAGGGAAGGAAAAACACTGAAGGGACAAGGAGCATGTGTGGGGGGTGTGGAGAAGGAGCTTTTCACCTCGCTGAGCTGGGGAGGGAGAGAGGGAAAGAGAGCACGGTTGCTTTAAAGGAGCCAACCGGACAGGAGCCGCTTACACCCCAGAGGCTCCTCTCCTCTCCTGCTTTGCTCCTTTAAAGCAAGTGGGCTCTCCTTATCTCCCTCCTCACTGGCTCAGCGAGCTGAAAAGCTTTGCTGCTATTCAGCCAGCTGAGCGGGGAGCGAGGAGGGAAAGAGAGCACGCTCGTTTTAAAGCAGCCAACTCGTTTAAGCGGCTCCTCTCCCGCTTGGCTGCTTCAAAGCGAGCGACGGAGGAGGGAAGGGGAACCATGGATCCTCTGCTCGCGACTGCAGCAGTTCCCCCTGCCATCCGTAGGCATTCGCTCCATAAGACACACAGACATTTCCCCTTACTTTTTAGGAGAAAAAAAATGCGTCCTATGGAGCGAAAAATACGGTATGTATAGGATTTCACTGTATGCCCATGGGTGCCAGGGAGGTTTCAAAATGCTCCGAGGGCAGCAGAGCTAAAAGCAGGGAAAGGGCAAATGCTCAGTTTTTGGAAATATAAATTCTGGTACTATTGGACTCCGGCACTATTTGGAAAGTATGGACTCTCTTTTATTATTATTAAACATTTTCTTGGTTTACGAAAGTGTGTGCAATGTCTCTCTCATATTTTTTTCTCCATGTAACATTTTTACAAATCAGTTTCATTTGTTGAGGCATTAGGAAGAAAAGGGGGAAAGAGGTGGAGGGGTGGGGAAGATGGGTGGGGGTGGAATTGGGTGGCCATGTTTCTATTTTACTTACCATATGTAGAATTTGGTGTCAGCGTTGCTTCTGCAGGGTCTTTGCTGCTCACCTGTGTTCCTTTGGTGGTGAGAGAGGTTGGGGTTGGCCTAGGTTGTGGTTATTCATTTGTGGTTGGCTGTGGTGGTCTTTGTTTTCATGTGTGAGTGGGGTGGGTGTTTTGGATCAGGTTAGCCATATTGATTTGTAGGCTGTTGGTGGATTATTGTCATTGTCTTGTTGGACTGTGTATGTGATAAAGGGGAGGCATACTGGGGTGAAGGTGTCTTCTATTTGTCCCCGTGTCAGTTTCAGTTTATTGGTTAATTTTTCTAGTAGGGCTGTTTCCCATATTATTTGGTACCATTGGTCCATGCTTACTCCTGACAGGTCTCTCCAGTGTCTGGCTATGATGCTTCTGGCTGCTAAAAGTAGGTGGCTTATCAGTTCTTTGTGGTGTAAGTGGGCATTATTGTTTCGGAAGATGTTTAGTAAGGCCAGTTCTGGGGTGATTTCTAATACAGTGGTGCCTCGGGTTACATACACTTCAGGTTACAGACTCCGCTAACCCAGAAATATTACCTTGGGTTAAGAACTTTGCTTCAGGATGAGAACAGAAATCGTGCTCCGACGGTGTGGCAGCAGCAGGAGGCCCCATTAGCTAAAGTGGTGCTTCAGGTTAAGAACAGTTTCAGGTTAAGAACGGACCTGCGGAACGAATTGAGTACTTAACCCGAGGTACCACTATACTTGCTTAGTTATTTTACTTATTTCTCGTATGGTTGTGGTCCAGAATAGTTGGATTTTGGGGCACTCCCACCACATGTGGAGGCATGTGCCTGTGGAGGTGCACCCTCTCCAGCATTTTGGTGAGGTTCCTGGGCGTATTAGCACTGGTTTTCTTGGAGTTAGGTACCACCTGTAGGTGAGTTTCAGAGTGAGTTCTTTTCTTTTCATTGATATGGATTTAAAGGGGGGTTTGGACCACATTCTGGTCAATTGAGTGGGGTTAATCTCAGTTTATGTCATCCTCCCATTGTTTTTTGATTGCGTCTAGGGAATTCGTGGGATTTTGTAGTAGTATTTTGTATATTGCAGATACCATCCCTCTACCGTGTCCCTTTGTTTAAGACCTGCAAGGAAGGAGAGGCCACCTCCTCTCAAGAGAGTTCTTTCCACTTCCTGATGTTTTGACAGTCTGGGGGAGGCTTGGGAGTTGCAGGCGGGTGGTTCACCGCCATTGCCCCACGCTCCTGGGCTGCTTCCGGGGGGGGGGGGAGCCTCCCAAGCCTCCCCCAAGGGGGAAGGCCGCCTGCAAAGCTGCGCAACCCCCATCCCCAGAGAGCAGCCCGGGAGTGTGGGGCAACAGCACACAGTCTACCCATAACTTCCAAGCCTTCCTGGAGCCTTCAGGGGAAAGGAGAGGCCGCTGGCAAAGCAGCGTGGCTCTTCGCCCCCCGCCCCCCAGCCTGGAAGCAGCCTAGGAGCTGCCATTTTGTCACCCTCCTCAGTAATGACACCTGGAGTGGCTCGTACCCTCCCGCCCTACACCACTGCAATGTGGAACATCTTTCTTTTTTTTTTAAAAAAAATGATATTTATTAAAAGTTTAAAAATTACAGAAAAAAGAAAAAAGAACAATAAAAAAGAAAAAAAAACCATAGAAAAGCAATACAACAATACAGCAAAAAAACAAAGAAAGAAAAAACTAAAACACACATCCAATATTCCATATCTTTACCTTTCCTTTACTTGTTTCATCGACCTCCTCACATCTCCCTTTTTTGTATTCTAGTTCAATTCACTATTTCAGCAAATTCTTCCCATCTTTCTCAATTTTTATTCTATAATTTATCTTAACGGTCTAACCTTGAATTTTTTCATTTTAACCCGTTATCAATCAGCTTTTACTTAATTCTTTGTTGCATTTCTACTAAAACCATATAGCTTCATTCCAGCATCCTTCTAACACTCATTAATTTTACAATGTTTCTGTAAGTATACTTTAAATTTTTTCCAATCTTCTTCCACCGACTCTTCTCCCTGGTCTCGGATTCTGCCAGTCATTTCCGCCAGTTCCATGTAGTCCATCAGCTTCATCTGCCATTCTTCCCTGGTGGGTAGATCTTGTGTCTTCCAATACTTTGCAATAAGTATTCTTGCTGCTGTTGTAGCGTACATAAAGAAAGTTCTATCCTTCTTTGGCACCAATTGGCCGACCATGCCCAGGAGAAAGGCCTCTGGTTTCTTCAGGAAGGTATATTTAAATACCTTTTTCATTTCGTTATAGATCATCTCCCAGAATGCCTTAATCTTTGGGCATGTCCACCAAAGGTGAAAGAATATACCTTCAGTTTCATTACATTTCCATCGTTTGTTATCGGGCAAATGATAGATTTTTGCAAGCTTGACTGGTGTTATGTACCACCTATAGATCATTTTCATTAAATTCTCTTTTAAGGCATTACATGCCGTAAATGTCATACCAGTGGTCCATAACTGTTCCCAGTCGGCCATCATAATATTATGTCCAACATCCTGTGCCCATTTAATCATAGCAGATTTCACCATTTCATCTTGAGTATTCCATTTCAACAGCAAGTTATACATTCTTGACAAATTCTTAACTTTAGGGTCTAACAATTCTGTTTCCAACTTTGATTTTTCCACCTGGAAGCCTAGTTTTTTATCCAAGTTATATGCCTCCATTATTTGGTAATAATGGAGCCAATCTCGTACTCTGTTTCTTAATTTTTCAAAGCTCTGCAGTTTTAATCTGTCACCCTCTTGTTCCAAAATTTCCCAATACTTCGGCCATTTGGCCTCCCTATTGAGTTTTTTCTGAGCCTTTGCTTCCATTGGTGACAACCATCTTGGGGTTTTATTTTCTACCAAGAGATGGATATTCTTGCTAAGCCTAGCAATACCAAAAAATGGTTGCTGGAGATATGGGCAGTGCTTTTTTTCAGCTGGGACTCACCAGAACTCAGTTCCAGCCCCTCTCAGGTGGGTGCCATTGCCATTATAAGAGACCAAGGGAGGCTTCAAGGCGAGTTCCGAGTAGTGCTTTCTTTCTGGAAAAACAGGTGGGAAAACTCACCACGAGATGTTAGATAGATAGATCTGTACTGCTGTGAGATGATCACAGAATCACAAATTTGGAAGAGACCTCAGAGGGTCATCTAGTCCAACCCCCTGCAATGGAGGTACCTCAACTCAAGCAGCCTCAAGTTCAGGCAGCCACTTAAATCTCCCCCTCCATTAACCCCTATTCAAAGCCCCTTCTCACCAATCTCTCCCTTTTTATCCATTTTTAATATGGAGAGAACAGGGAAGCTATTTCACCCCTCCCCCTTTGTTTTCTGCCAGTGGGGGTGGGTGGAGGGAAGAAAATGAAGCAGCAGCAAATAATGATGTTTAGGGGTGGGGAAACAGATGTGTGGAAAAGCAAAGGGGAGAGGGGAGAATTGGGAAGAGTTCAAGGCTGAGGAGGAGAAAATGGGGAGCACAAGGGGGCGGGTAGAGATTGCCAGCACAGAGAGAAGGGAGGAAGGGAAGGCAGCATGCTGCTTTCTGCCTTCCAGGAGGCTCACAGAGAACGGAGCAAACGGGGTTTTGAAGGCATGCCTCTTAACTTCTAAGCAAGCGTCTCTGTTCAGAGAGGCAAAGGAAGTCTCACGACTCATGATCCGTCCAGGGAGGAAGAACAGCGCGCTCCCGCTGCTGCCGCTCCTACCCAAACCAGGCGTGCTCAGTGCGCAGCTGGGCTGACACGTGGCCTCCCTGAGGAGAGGAGGTGGTGGAGTGTCCTGCAGGTTCAGGCTCCTGCTCACCTCTCCCCACCCCCCATGATGGCACCCGGGGAAGCCCCCCTCGCCCCCCCATACGCCTCTGAGTGCACCTCTCTCCCCCCCCCCCCACCTGCCCCAGCCATTCTGTTGGCTGGGGCCCACTCCCAGGCACTCCCGACCCTCTACCCTTCAGAACAGAATATGTCTTGGTATAAGGCAGCTTCCTCAACCCTGGAAAGATACTGTATTTTGCAGAGGAGGGCTGGACATGGTCCTCAGCTGAGGCAGCCAACTATAAAGGTAAAGGGACCCCTGACCATTAGGTCCAGTCGTGACCGACTCTGGCGTTGCGGTGCTCATCTCGCTTTATTGGCCGAGGGAGCCGGCGTACAGCTTCCGGGTAATGTGACCAGCATGACTAAGGCGCTTCTGGCGAACCAGAGCAGCGCACGGAAACGCCGTTTACCTTCCCACCAGAGGGGTACCTATTTATCTACTTGCACTTTGATGTGCTTTCGAACTGCTAGGTTGGCAGGAGCAGGACTGAGCAACGGGAGCTCACCCCGTGGCGGGGATTCGAACTGCCGACCTTCTGATCATCAAGTTCTAGGCTCTGTGCCACCCGCAGCCAGCTATAAGCTCAGCCAAATAGAATATGTTTAAGTTGAAGAATGACAATGGGCAAGCATGGTGGTAGGTCACTGTCAGGTTTTGATACTGGATACTTGACCTGCCTAATATAGCTGACTCCTTGAAAAGCCATGCGGCTAGTAAGCAAGGGGAGGTGGTGGAGCACAGTTGCCCTTTCCTTCCCTCCTGGCGGGGAACAAAGATTTCGCCTCCAGCCGCTGCTGCCTTTGGGAGAGATGTTATGCAAGAGAGTTGTGAATCTCCAATGCTGGTGTCTCTCCAAATGGCTGGAGGCAGAATCTTTGCTTCCCTGCCCAGGAGGAAAGAAAAGGGCAACTGTGAGCCACCACCTCTTGGAGTTGTGAATCTCCACACCTCAGGAGGTGTGAGCCGGGATGAAAAGTAACTCATCCAGCGCTGGCATGTTCCTTAAACACTCTTGGAGCACAGTAATAATAATAATAAGAAGAAGAAGAAGTTGTTATTTATAGATTGAATCTGTGAGTCTTACTCAGAGTAGACCCACTAAGCAGCATGAATAGCTTAGCTCTGTTCATTTCAATGGACTTACTTTGAGTAAAAGTTACTTGGATACAAATTAATGATGATGACAATGATGCACACAGGACAAAACCCTCTCTTGGCTTGGTGAATACCCGTCTCACGTCCAGACCCCTCAAGCCTAAAGTCTGTTGACCCCTGACCTAAAGTGCTCAAATAACTTTAAAACATGCTTGTAGAGATCTGCACAACCCTACAAGTAGATTTGTGTTTAAATGACATGCTTTATCATAGCTCTGGATAAGTGTAGCCTTCCAGATGTTGTTGGACTGCAACTCCCATAATCCTGGGCCAGTAGGGCCAATAGTCAAGGAGAATGGCAGTTGTACGTAGTCTACGATGTCTCAAAGAAATAAATAAGCAAGCCCAACCCCCAGGTACACCCCTGGCTGGACTAAATAGGGATTTGGTCTGATCCACCAGACTCTTCTCATGCCTTACCCACATAGCTGGGTCCAGGACTTCATTCCAAGTAGATATGTATAGGAATTCACTGTATGCCCATGGGTGGCAGGAAGTTTTCAAAATGCTCCTAGGGCAACAGAGATAAAAGCGGGGAAAGGGCAAATGCTCAGTTTTTGGAAATATAAATTCTGGTACTATTGGACTCCGGCAGTATTTGGAAAGTATGGACTCTTGGGCATGCAGTCCGCCCTAAGGGTAGGTTCTGTTATAAGAATTTTAAGGTCTTGGATATGTAATAAATGTTCATAAATGTACCAAGCAAACACGTACATAAATATATAAACAACATGTCTGGAGCAGCACAGGAAGACCGCCCCGAAACCATTTTGACTCCCCAACTGACCAAATGTTTTCTCTGCAAGGAGGGAGGGGGTGAGGGAACTTTCCCATTGTCTCAGGAATTGGGTAATCACCATCTCAAAGGAATGGCCAGACTACCAGGAAAGGCAATCAGATAAGGCATTATCAGATAACCTGGCAGACAGGAAAAACAACAACATTCAAATTTCTGTTGTAGACCGCCTTTTCTGTGATATAGGTATGATGTTTGTGGGGGGTGGTCTTGGGTTACACCCCTTCTGTAATGTATGTATGATGTATGGAGGGGTGGTCTTGGGCTCCAGGGCAGGGAATTTAAAATGTCTATATAAGGACAGGCACAACTGGGTTCTGGGTCTCCTCTTCCCTTCTGCATGTGGGGGAGCACACTGTTGCAACAGCTTTAATAAAGATCAGGCTTACTAGCTGCTTTGCTTCTCAATATTCTCTGGTTGGCCTCTGTTATTTTCTCCTACCAATAGGGAAGCCACGTAAGGACTCTATATGGGCTCTTGGATACCCCATAAGGGAAAAAGGGCAGATTTTGTTTACAGCAGTTCCAGTT
This sequence comes from Podarcis pityusensis, assembly GCF_964106645.2. Taxonomy (NCBI): domain Eukaryota; kingdom Metazoa; phylum Chordata; class Lepidosauria; order Squamata; family Lacertidae; genus Podarcis; species Podarcis pityusensis. The sequence continues at coordinate 111,258,107 of NC_138029.1, forward strand.
GTCAGCCCTGACTGGTAGAACTGGGAAGGGACAGCAGCAGTGCAGAGACAAAGGCAGCCTTAACTTCTGTGGTTGTAAGGAGCATCACACAGGGGCTGCAAGAGGCAGCAGAGTATAGACCTCAAATCTGTTCATGGGAGAGATTTTTTTTTTAAAAAAAAAAAGGAGGGGAAGAGTGCCTCTGGAAATCTTTGGAAAGCACTGCCCTCTCTAATATGGCTAGAGAAGGTATCGCTTCCAGACAGGGTTGATTCTTGGAGCCTTTTTAAAAAGTTAACATTTTAAAAAGTTAATTAAAACTACTTAAACAAATTGGTCCAATTTTGGTCATCCTAGCTACTGAGAAACAAGTCCTGCTGATTTCTATGTCATCTCCTCCCAGGTAAGAGTGCATAGGATTATTAAAATTATTATTTTTGTTGTCTGCCCTTCACCAGCAGGTTCCAGGGCAGCTTTCAAGAATTAAAAATGGAAAACAATTAAAGCAGGGTGGGCTCTGAAAACACATAGTCGGGTGTCAAGGCCAGGGTTGAGAGGTGCATCTCAGCATTTTCCAAAAGGGGCATAATGAAGATGCCAGCAGCCAGAATCACCTCCATGGGGAGGGAATTCCCCAGCTTAGGGACTGTCAAAGGGAATGGCTTCACCTGGCCTGCTGCTATGCAAACTGCTGAGGGAGCTGCGACAGCCAAGAGACTTCCTAACACTTCCTAACAGGACAAGACAAGAAGTGTCTCTGACAGCAGCCTAATCTGACCTGCCCTGTCATTGTTAGCAGCAGAATAAAGCACCCTTCTTGCATCTGCAGCTTGGACCACTTCCAGACTTTAAGGAACAGGAGGATCGGGAAAGAGAAAGGGGGCTGGACTAGAAGGGGCCTGTGTAGTTTTGGCTCAGCTGGAGTCTGCTTCTGGGTCATAGCTGTCAACTTACAGATTTGAAAATAAGGGACCAGCAGCCTCGAAAATAAGTGATCAGCAGCCAAAATAAGGGATCAACAATTACTTTTATAAAATATCTATTTTGTTGCGTGCAAATGGCTTTAGATACCTATTAGGTCCATAAATTACCATATAGCATATATTCAACACAAAAAAACAGCAACAATTTGTTGTTGACAAAGGGCAGCTGGACATAGAAAGGGCCCCATTACCTTCAGTAGCTTATTTAAGGGACATCATCAATAAGGGACAGCAGCGGGACATGGCGCTGGGATAAGGGACTGTCCCGCCAAATAAGGGACACTTGACAGCTATGTTCTGGGTTCCCACATTCCCCAAGCCTGGCCAAGGCCCATCTGAGAAATAATAGCCTGTGAGGTCACTCTGAGGAAGAAGATTGGATGACAGATGCTAAATACCGGTATGTGTCTGATATCTGCCTCACACCTTTTTGCAGGCCATTCGCCTTACAAAAGGGGGGTATTTATGACCTTTCACATATGATAGCCATATGTCAAATGGGGCAGCCCAAGCCCCTCTGCTTTTATTACTTTTTTTAAAAAAGCCTTCATACTGTAGCCATCCAACAGCAAGAAAGAAAGGATGGTTGCCCATAGGGGCTGTCAAGTCAGAATTCCCCGTGGAATGACAGTAAGATCATAAGAAGGTCTTTAGGGAAGGAGGAGCTTTCAGATATTTGGGGTCTGCATCATTCGGAGCTTTAAACACTGATTCAAGCACCTTAAATCAGGTCCGGAAACCAACCGGCATTGTCACACCTGCCTTTGTAGCGCTGAAAATAAGGTTTCAAAATTGGCTGAACGGGGTGGAATCCGGTCTCTAATTCTACCCCTTCCCCCTCCTTTGTGAGTCCTCCGATTAACCCTTGAAAATGTTTAAAGATCTCGCTGCATGATGAACTCTGTGCACCGACAGGAGAAGACACACAATTCTCAAATGGGGGGGGGGGGGGAGTTACTGGCAAAGCTCTGTTTGGCACAGGGAGCTGCATTTCATCATTTACGTGGAATTGGGTGCATTTAAGAAGATGCAGTGGCGAGCAAGTTTTCTTTCCTCTAGTTTGTGAGCATAAATGAATGGGTTTTTTTGGGGGGGCGGTTTCAGAAGGGAAAAAAGTGTCTTTAAAAAGCTACAGGAAGGAGTTTGCTTGCTTGCTTGGCTTGCTTGTTTGGCTCATGAGGACTAGGGCTGGCACTTCACTAAGTTGAGCAGGAAGCCCGGTTTTTCTCCCGTCTTTTTTTAAAAAGTGTCGGCCGTGTACCGTACTGTGATAAGACAAGGGAAATAGGCGAGGGGGATTAAAAGGGGGGAAAGGGGTGCGCGAGGATTCGACTGCCATGCCATCGGCTCGGGGAGGCACCTCCAACTCCCAAGAGACCTGTTGGACACGCCTGCAGTGTCCGGGGCGGGAAGCGGGGGCGGGGCCAGCTAAAGGCAGTCCGACGACTCCCCAACTAGCTGCCACTCTCCCCCGAAGGCGCGCTCCTCCCTTATCGCCCGAGGCAGACGGATGCTCACCGAGGCCCTGCCGCGATGTAAGCAGGCCCTTGTGGGGATGGGGGTCTTCTTCCTGCGAGTGGGGGTGGCTGGGAGGCATCATACGCAGGGGTGTAGGAAGGGGGGGCGCCCCACCTGGTGTCATTCCAGAGGCTGGGGGGGGGGTGACAAAAAGGCACACTGCGGGAGGGGGGGGGGTGCTTGCGCCCATGGCCGCCGCTCCGGGCGCCCATGCAGCTAACTGCGCCACTATACATACATTTTCTACTTCTTGTTTAGCAGTTGTAAAGCACTGTGCCTTACAGTGTTACGGAATTCAGACTCTAAATATACATAGCAAACTGGGCTTCTTCGCGCGCCCCTCCCCCCTTTAGCAGCCCCGTTCCCAGCCACGCCAGGTCTGAAGTTAAGCTCGCACTTTGCCTCTGATAGCGTAGGAGCCAAATTATAGGGGCGGACCCCCCCCCCCCCATTTGAGAAGGGGCCGGGACCCCACAAAGTCCATAGGAATTGCCGTTCAAATGGTGGGCGTGCACCACATCTTGTCATTGATTCTGGGGCGGGGCTTAGCTGTCGCCTTCCGCGCAAAAGTAGTTTATTCAAGTTGGCACCGCTGTTGGATAGTGCTTGCTGTTGCGCCCCTCTTCGGTTCGTTTTTCATTGAAGGTGTGCGCACAGACATGGGGACAGAAATGCGCCCGGGCGAGAAAGGGCTAATGCAGGAGGGAGGGCGAGTGGGAAAGACGCAGCCTAGATAACATCCCAGATTCGTAGGCTTGGTTTCGCGCCCAACACGTGTAAAGCTCTTCCTTTCCTCCAAACTTACCATCCCATCCTTAAATAGGCGCTGCTCCTTCTCTCACAGCGGTCACTGTGAATAACAGAAGTTATAGCCAAACAGTTTTATTTTATTGCACCTGCTTCGCTAGCAGGCACTTTGATGGGAGTGTGAGATTTGTAAACTAAGAGTTTATGTACACCGGGTTATACTGTTAATTGGAGGCTATTTGAGTCCAGATTTTCAGGGCATCTTCCTGATGAGGTTGATTTATAGCTGAGGGCACCTCACTTTTTCTTTTAGAGTGAATTCGGATTTCCAGGCTCCTATACAAAACTTAAAATAAAACAAATCTCCAATCCGCTTCTACTGGTGCCTAGCCGGGCTCCTCCCTGCCTAATGAAACCCTGCCTCCCACTCTCCCTGCTCTTATGGCTTCTATGTGGTTCTCCTTTCGCTTTGCCCAGCCGGCAGCCGAATCGTGTGCCCCGCTTTCCCTGGCCTATCTGTTCCTTTCCTGAGTGCAGCCACCCTCAGAAAGCAAGCTTTAATCACAATAATAATTTTATTATTTATACTCTGCCCATCTGGCTGGTCCACGCTGGAGTGCTTGCTAGATCCCGACTTCCTCTTCCTCCCTTGCTCACACGAGCAGATTCCTTTGAACCAGCCTTCCTCTTGGTGCAGAGGGAACCAAGCGGGAGGCCTCTGCTTTTGGCAGAGGATGGGTTGGCCTGTTGCCCCCTCCCTCTTTTGCTTTTTGATGGAGGTGGCAAGTTTTCCTGCATGGAATTGGGGGCTGAGGATCTGGTTTTTCTCCACCAGGGCAGCCCATTCCCTTGCACAGGTGTGATTTCTGTTTGGACAGGGGTGAGTGGGGGGATTCATAGAAATCATGTTGGGAGGGACCCTGAGGGTCATCTAGTCCAACCCCCTGCAATGCAGGAATTCTGCCCACAGCTGTCCCTGGGTGGGTTCAAACCACCAACCTTCTGGTTAACTGATAGACACACTGACCCATTGCGCCACAGAAGATTGGGCAGAGGGGCAGAGAGCAAATCAGGCCGGACCTCTGACTGCTCACAAGAAGCGGCAGCGGATTGGGACTCTTAAGACTTTCAGGACCAACACTGGATGGGACTCTTTGGTCATTGAAAGCTTGGGCTGCACTGGGATCTTGACACATCACTTTTCCTCTTTCTCCTAGTTCCTTCTCTTCTGATGGAAGCATCTGCCTTGGACTGACCGAAATCTGTCAAAGGTCTGTCTTCTGGTGAGTAAATGTTTACTGTTCATACTCCATTCCCATAGTAGTGAGTGCATCTATTTTTATTAGATTGAGGAAGATACTTTGTTGCTGGAATTATAACAGCTCAAGAATATAGACTTCTCCCTCCCCCTACCCTCCCGTAAATTCAGGATGTGGAACAGATTAAGATTTGTGTATCATGGAACCTGCAACAAAAAAAGTTGCAACGTGTTCACATATTTTTTTTTACAACTCCAGCTTAAAGTCCCGCCAGACATGTCCTCCTCCACCAGACCATTCCATGTATATCTCTTTCCTGGTCCACCCCCCCCCCCCCGGGATGGGGATCCTCAGTTTTGGGGGCCAAATGCAACCATCTGGGCCTCTCCATTTGGCCCTCTATTTGGCCTTGATGGTAGAAAGTGAGGAGGAATTAAAGAACCTTTTAATGAGGGTGAAAGAGGAGAGCGCAAAATATGGTCTGAAGCTCAACATCAAAAAAACGAAGATCATGGCCACTGGTCCCATCACCTCCTGGCAAATAGAAGGGGAAGAAATGGAGGCAGTGAGAGATTTTACTTTCTTGGACTCCATGATCACTGCAGATGGTGACAGCAGTCACGAAATTAAAAGACGCCTGCTCCTTGGGAGAAAGGCGATGGCAAACCTAGACAGCATCTTAAAAAGCAGAGACATCACCTTGCCAACAAAGGTCCATATAGTTAAAGCCATGGTTTTCCCAGTAGTGATGTATGGAAGTGAGAGCTGGACCATAAAGAAGGCTGATCGCCGAAGAATGGATGCTTTTGAATTATGGTGCTGGAGGAGACTCTTGAGAGTCCCATGGACTGCAAGAAGATCAAACCTCTCCATTCTGAAGGAAATCAGCCCTGAGTGCTCACTGGAAGGACAGATCCTGAAGCTGAGGCTCCAATACTTTGGCCACCTCATGAGAAGAGAAGACTCGCTGGAAAAGACCCTGATGTTGGGAAAGATTGAGGGCACAAGGAAAAGGGGACGACAGAGGACGAGATGGTTGGACAGTGTTCTCAAAGCTACCAGCATGAGTTTGACCAAACTGCGGGAGGCAGTGGAAGACAGGAGTGCCTGGCGTGCTCTGGTCCATGGGGTCACGAAGAGTCGGATGCGACTAAATGACAACAACAACAACAACATTTGGCCCTCTGGACTCTCCTCAAATATCTCCTTCCCCTCCCCTCACTGATCCTCAAGTGTTTTTGCCTGACTGGGATGTGGTTTTGAAATCCAAATGCTTCTTGTTTGCATGCGCCATTGGCCTATCTAGTCCAGCATCACGTTCTCACTTTGACCACTTTTTTTGCAAAACCACAGCAGCAACAACAAGAAAAGAGTTTTTGAGCCATTATTAATGAGCCATCAACCAAATATACACCACCGACATGAGCTGCTATACACCTGGATTTTCCTGGACATTTCAGCGATTTCTGCCCGGACACTTCTTAAGGGGGCTGAATACCAAAATTCTTATTCGGAAACACTGCTGCCCCCAAGTGGGCAAGTGGCTAATAGCCATTCATAGCCCTCTTCTGCATGAATTTATCCAATCCTCTTTTAAAGCCATTCACGGTAGCAGTCACTGTCTCCTGGGGGATCAAGTGCCATACAGTAGAACCTCGGCTGCGAACATGATCCGTGCGGGAGGCACATTCGCAACCCGCAGCATTCGTAACCCACAGCGTGCAGACGCGATTCTGCGCATGCGCTTGACGTCATTTTGTGTTTCTGTGCATGTGCAAGCGCTGAAACCCAGAAGTAACCCATTCCGGTACTTCCGGGTTCGGCGCGGTGCACAACCCGAAAACACACAACCTGCAGCACTCACAATGCAAGGTATGACTGTAGTTTGATTATGTCCCCTGTACAGTAGTACTTTCTTTTATCTTAAATATTCCAACATTCAGCTTCGTTGGATACCCCCCAATTCTAGTGTCCTAACGAGAGTGGGAGAAAAGCTTTTCTCTTTCCACTTTCTTCGTGCCATGCATAATTTTTATAAACTACTATAGATGTACCGCTTATGTACAAAGGTAAAAGTTAGTTTCTTCTCTGCTGACCTTTGCTTCTAGCTCTGTGGAATGCGACACTCTCTACCAAGTAGCTGAGAAGGAAATTTGAGGGTGAGGATTCCCCACCTCTCTTCTTTCCCACGGCTACTGAACATGCTTGGACCTCAATGGGGTTTTTTGTTGTTTTTTTTTGAGGGTTGTCAACTTAAATATTTGTACTTCTGCAAACCTCAGTATTTGATACCTCCCTCTTGTTTCTCATAAAGGTGTCTGGTGCTTCTGCAAGCAAGGGTTGTTTTGCCTGTAAATAAGGTTTTCTATTATCTTTCTGAAGGTTGAAAGTTCTGCTGGAAGATGAGCCAAAAATGGTGGAAGATGCTAATACCTACGAGAAACCTGTAAACGAAGCAGAGCAAGTTACGCTTTTCCCTCAACAGAATGTAGCAAGTTACAATTCTGAACATTCAGAGATGATAGAAAATTCTGGTAAGCAAGTTAATTCTGATGCATGAAAAGTATTAAGACGTAGATTGGAGACAGATTGTAGTTGGTTCTGGTTTTCTTTAAGAGCGAGCTCTTAAAAATCTCTTTTTAGAGAATGCACAGTCATTCCATTTTGTAAGCAGGTTTTGGTAGTTTACAAAATCCTGCCCAGCCTATGTAGCCAAGGGTGACGATGGGCCATATTCACGATAGCGTGGCTGAAAATGAATGTGGGCCGGACTTCCGGGTTAGCGCGATCGGCTAATGGCGGATTCCCTCCGAGCTCCGGAGGGAATCGGCTTGACAGGGGCTGGGTCTTGCCGTGCCGGCGACACGGGGACCCTCAAAAACCACGGGCATAGGAGCCCGTGGACATGGTGACTCGGCGGGCATCGTTAAGCGCCCTCCCGACTCGCGAAGGAGCCTTTTTAAAGGCTACGGAACGGGTGCCGGGGAGCGGCGTGGTGCTGTGAGTCTTCTGCTTCCCCTGCCGAGCGAAGCCGCATGCCATTTGTCGGAGAGCGCTGACTTCTTCCTATTAAAATTTGGACTTAAAATCAAGAACAACAACCCGTGAGTAATTGGGAAATTGGATTACAAATAATTTGATTATGAATTTGGCACGAGCGGGGGAGGTGAAAAAAAGGGAAGTCCGCCCCCCCCTTATTGTAAACAGTTTGAAGCAAGGAGCTGTCAACTAAGGTTGCGTGAAGAATTGGGGTAATTCGATAAAAGATATAAATTCCACAGATTTAAAGGACTAAGCTAATGTGCCGGAGGACAAAAGTTTAATTATTTGGACTAAGTACCACCTTTCTCAAGCCCGGGAGTAACCCGTGAAAAGAGCCTGCAGAGGATTTATAGAAAACTTTTGACAGCTGTCAAATTAGCTGTCAAAGCCGGAAAAATCAAAGCTTAAATTCTAACCGGCTATACTGCTACAAAATATTGAAAGTAAAGAAAGACTGATACAAATAAACTTGATTTTTGGATCGGAAGGGAAAAGAAATACTAAGTAACTAGAATCCCTCTAGAGGGGATTCTTGGATATTACAAGAATGGAACTAGGTCGGGAAATACGAGCTGACTTGCAAGAGCTTATTTTTCTCATGGGAAAGCTGCAAGAGAGGATAGAGCAAGGCCATGTTTTGTCAACAAGTCCTACGAAACCGAAGTCAACAGAAAATATACCTACTGAGTTGGAAAGGGACTTGATGCTCAAAACACAGGCAGCTGGACAAGAAAAGAAACCAAAGACTAAGACATCAGCTGAACAGGAGGAGCAGAAAGAAGGGGTGGCTGAAAAGTTACAGAAGATAAAAGAGAGCCGGAGACCTGCCAAGAAGAATTCCAATTCGACTAAGATGAAAACTGGATTATTTGGGACATATAGACTTAAGAAACAGAGTTGGAGCTCCACCTCTAAACAAGTAGGCCTTGCTGGAAGAAATATGGTTAACATGGAGAAGGTACTTCCCCGACCTGGGGCGTTCAATATGAAAGATTTTCGAAGAAGCCGGCGGAAAGGGACTGAGAGAGATCCGAGAGCCTCGGACGTAAGGTCACCAGGCTAAAAAGATGGACTAATTGGACTTTGGTTTGGGATTGAAACCGGGAAGAGAAGGGTGGGGTTTAGAAGTCCAAAGGGGGCCTGATTTTTATTTTGCAGTGTAAAACTATATGCTCTTTATTATTATAAGAATGGGGAATCTGTGGATGGGAATTAGGGACAATCTTAGGGAAGGTATTTTATTATTTGTTTTTATATCTCTTTTTTTTTATCTTTTTTTTTATGTATGATTAAGGTATATATTCTAAAAATTGCTAAATAATCTAAATTAATGGATAATAATGAATTAAGGTTTAAAATTATTATAAAGAATCACATTAATAATTTATGGTTAAGTAAATTAATAAATTATGATTAGGACATTAAGGATAAAAACTTGCTTGAATAAACAATCGGAGTTGGAATACAATAAGGGGAGGCGTGGGGAAGTCATGAAAAGAAGTTATTGAAAATGAGACCTAAAAGGTGGAATTTTTTTTTCTATGTCGTGTTTTGTGTTATTTTTGTGTGTGTTTTTGTTTTGTTTTTTTGTAACCTTTTGAAACTTTAATAAAGATTATTTAAAAAAAAAAAAATGAAAATGAATGTGGGCCATTTTCAAATGAAACAAATAACTTTCACGGAGACTTTGTTACCAACTGAAGTGAAGGGGGTCAAATGTCCAGTGAGCTTGCTAGGCAGCATTAATGAAAAATCACCTGTAGCCGTTGTGATGATTTAATAGCCCAGAAGTCTGAAAAGTGTTTCGAGAATAATGAATGACTACAGCCAAGACAGTGTGAATGATACAGTGCTGTGGAACCACGATTTGTGATATTTGGTGTAAAATCCAACTTTGTCAGAATCCCACATTCCATTCTTTTTCTTTTTCTTTTTTAAGAATAAAGTTTCTAGTCCATATAATTCCATGCCACAATGCCTACTCTGTCTTGGAAGGAAAAGAATGGCTAAGAAGGTTTTATTTAACAGCCAGGGTGGTTGTGGTGGTGAATCTTCATTTATCTGCAAAGCTTTTTAATGCTAATAAGTTGAGCTTGCATAATCTGTAAAGGCTTCAGAATTGCACATAGCTTTGATCACCTTGGTGCAAAAACTTGGGAGGGTTGTGTGGTTTCGGTTTGTTTTAGCGCAGAATACTCACAAAACTGGCCAAAAGATAATTGATTACGGAGCTGACATGTAGCATATGCATTTCTCTCTCTCTCTCTCCCTTGTAGTTGGTGAAAATAAACCAGGGGTGGCGAAGGAGGAGAAAACGGATACTTTGAAAGCTCGGACTGTGAATTTTGTCAACAAAATGTTTTCATCAAATGTTTTTCGTGTTTTCCTTATTATTGGCTTTATTATACTTGTAGTTGCTGTTGGTGAGTTCTGTTCTCTTATCCATTATCTTTGACTTCCACCTTGTGGTCATTGTTTGCTTCTGTGCCTTAACAGGCAGAACAGTGGGACCTTGGCAAACACGCGCTTCTGTGTCTGTTTGCCAACGTAATACAAATGTGGAGGAAACAGGTGGCAATCTCAGGGAGATGGGGCTCCTCTTCCATGTAACCAATTTCCCCCTGAAAATGGTTGCCCGTGAATTAGCGTTTTGCAGTGTGCAGAGGACCGCAGCCTTAGCTTCCATAAGACCAGCAGGAGACGGCTCTGGCAATGACTATAATGTATCATGGTTTTAGGACTACAATGTCCATTTGACTGATCAATGAAAAACCTTTTTAATCAACTAAAAATGTCTCCCGTGTTTAATCAGGTCAGCAGCCCCCCCCCATTTAATATTAACGCTTCCAAAAATTGTGGGCGTCAGGCACCATTTTAGAAGAGGCTTTCTGTTTTGGGCAGACAAAAGACATTCCCCTTATATTGCCTTATATTGTTTGGGTTTTCCAGGCCGCAGCTGAACTTCTGGGGATGAGGGCCGCTGAGGGGCAGGGCTGGGGTGAAAAAGGGGCAATGCAACAGGTGTGATTCTTAGCTTTGTACAGTAGACCACACACCAGCTAGAGCAGCGAACCTGCAACAGGCTAACATCAGAGCCTTTAGGGAAATTATCAAGTATAAGTGTCACTCAATTTAATACATGTTGCTTGATAATTAGACTGCAGTCCTGTACCACAGGGAGGCAGAACCCTTTTTGAGCATCATAGGAAACCTTCCAGTATGTGTGGAACAAAGTATGTATCTACTAGTTCACTTTGCATTTAGTTCACAGTTTAATTCAATTTCTTCCGAATGACCCTTGGCAAAAAACTTTTTATAAAAAGATCAGCATCCAGAACGTTATAAACTGCTGTGTTGATATATAAATTATACGTAAGAAGACTAAGGAAACATCAAGGCACACAGATAGTAGAATGTTTAGTTTATTTCCCCCAGCAATTACTATATTTTAGCTTCAAGGCCCAAAGAGTTTTGGAGAGTTAAGAACAAATATAAGAGAATGAACTTGAAGATGGATTAGAAATTGTGTGCTTCAGAGATTATTATTATTTTAACAAATTCAGTGAACTTTGCATTATTTTTTTTACTTTCTCTTCTGCTCTATTTTCTAAAGCAAAAAAGGGCTCCTTTTCCTACTTGTGTGGAAAAGTACAAAGCTATATTCTAGTCAAGCAAAAGACAAGAGGCTGGGTTTAATTAATTCACTGGTACCTCTAGTTACGAACTTAAGTCGTTCCGGAGGTCCGCTTTTAACCTGAAACTGTTCTTAACTAGAGGGGTGTTTTCGCTAATGGGGCCTCTTGCTGCTGCTGCGCTGCCAGCACATGATTTCCGTTCTCATCCTGGGGCAAATTCTCAACCCAAGGTAACTCTTCCAGGTTAGCGGAGTTTGTAACCTAAAGCGTTTGTAACTCGAGGTATCACTGTAGTTGCATTAGCTGGAGCCAGCATAAGTCCCTCTAGTGGAACAAGCTTTCTCCCTGCCTGGCCCCCCTCAGAACAGACTGTGGGGAGGTGAAAGGGAGAAATAGCTTGAAAACACACACGTTTTTGCTTGCCCGATTGAACAATTTCCTTTATGCTAGTTTAAATTCCGCCCAGAGACTTCTGCACTCACATGTCAAAAGTCATAATTCAAGAACGCATCATAGCTGGGTCAAACCTAGGCCTGCAGCAGGGCAGGTGAGGGGGGAGGCCTGGGTCCCAAGGACCAAATATTTGAGGATTGGAAGGCTGTATTTGGCCCTATCTCTGCAGTAAGGAGTTAAACTGTGTTAGGAATGGCACCAGTCAGGAAAAGCAGGAGATGGGTAGGTGCACCTCCCACCACAGCGATGAATAAATGGACTATGCTAAGTGGAGTTTGGGTTTATAGCCCCCTCTATTTCCAGAGCAGTAGCTGTGCAGTTAGGTTAGCTGCTCTTAAATTTCTTTCTTTCTTTCAGGTATCTTGTCGACACGCTCATCAATGGATCAGTACCCTTCAGATTACAACCCCTGCCCTCAGAACTGGGTTCTGCCAAAACGCACACCATCACATCCGTACCCTTCCTGTGTCCCCGCCTGCCCTAAGGGCTGGGTCGTGCATGAAGCCTGGTGCTACTATTTTTCAACTGCTGAGGCAAACTGGACCTCCAGTCAGAGCAACTGTTCTTCTTATGGTGGCTCCCTGACGGCAATCGATACTCCAAGTGAAATGGTGAGAGCCTTTCCAGTCTGCCCTGTGGACTTCATTATACGCAAGTAGCATTTAGGCCAAGGCTGTATTGTGATTTACCAGTTAAATCAGCAGCGGGAAGCCTCATGTCCACCACAGCTCCCAATCAAGCTCAGTGCTTCTGTCCCAGTTGCCAGTCATCCCATTACATTTTATCGATAGCACAGATAAGCCTATCTCACCTCTGATCTTAACACTGACAGGGGCTCTTTTCCATCAGCAGGAATTGATGGCCATCATTAACTTGGATGGCATTGAAAGAGGATTAAATTAGAGAAATTCGTGGAGGAGAGTGGCTAGGTTCTCCCTGCAGTGTCAGAGATAGTATTCCATTGGCCCTTACTTCAATCTTTGAAGTTAGTGCTCTAGGGCTTAGCTAAGATCAGTAGATAACACCCGTCTGCTTGCTCTTTAGAGATTCTCTCTCAAGGGGCAGGTAGAAGGATCTTTCCGCCCACTTCAACCCCGGTACTGGAGTGGAGGGGCCTGAAATATTCTTTGGGTGCACATCATCTCCCGGTCATTCAGAATTATGACATTGGACTCCTTGTGGATTCACTGCCATGCCTGAAACTTTAGTTTGCTGTATCGACCAGGGATGTTTTGTCAGCTCAGTTTGGTGCACCTCCTAGATCTACACCTCAGCTGGGTTGTGGATGAGACCCTCCTGACTGTACCATGACCTACAGAGCTCCATCTGGTGGACGTGCAGAGCAGGGCCTTCTCTGTGTTGGTGCCTACTGTATGGCATTCAGTCCTTGTGGCATTCAGTCAGGCACCACCCGTAGAGTGCTGATTCTTCGTTACTTTGTTGATCACTGCTTTTTACTAGATATTGTGTGAATCACTTAGATATTTCTCTTTTATGACTAAAAAGTGGTATAAAAACATTTTAAGTGAACCATCCTGCTTTTGTAGCTTCAAACTGGACTACTGTACTGTAATATATTTTCTGTGAGGCTCCCTTGGATGAGAGTTTAGAAATACCTTTGGCTGTAAAACACAGTCCATCGTGTAATGGCAAGTGCTATATGAGCCCATAGCATATTTTGCTTGGTTGTTTCTAATTCATGTCCTGCCTTTCCACCAGATGGTGCTCAGTGTTCCAGCCTCTCTGCATAAATGGCCCTCTGGCCACAGTTACTTTGGCAGCCATCTTGCCAGATTTGTCTGAAGGGACGATAAATTCTCCCAACAGTTTCCTTGGACATGGGGCTCGCCATTAGCAGTTGCAGGGCCACAGCTTCTTTCTCCTCCTCCCACCGTTGCCTAAAGGTTTTTGTTTTTGTTGCCACGGCAATGGAAGCAACTGTAGGAGCATTCTGGCAGCCATTTTGTATCCCCCACAATGCCCTGGGCCCAGCATCATTTCAGGATATGAAGCAGAGAGCAGGGAATGGCAGCTACAAAAAAACCCTAATGAATAAATTAGCCTTGAAGACTAAGAATAAAATAAAAAAAGACTGTTAGTTTTTGCAGATAGTTTTCATATTACAGTCGTACCTCGGAAGTCAAACACCTTGCGAGTTGAATATTTTGGTTACTGAACATTGCAAAACTGGAAGTGAGTGTTCCAGTTTACAAACATTCTTTGGAATCCAAACTTCCGACACGGCCTCCAGTGCTTCCGATTGGATGCAGGACTTCTGGAATGAATTCTGTTCGACTTCTGTGGTACCACTGTACTGTTTTTATCAACTGCTGTGGCAAATGTTTAAACATGTTAGTGTATTTGAAGAAAATCCTACCAAGTGTGTAGAATTTCTGAGGTTCTTCTTTTTGAGAATAATGTCCTCTGAAAAAGGTCTGTCATATATTGAGTTACTTTCTCTCCCCCCCCCCAAAAAAAAAAACTGCAGAAATTTCTACTGAACAAGAAGGAAGCAACTGATTATTGGATTGGGCTAAGGAGGGAGGAAGGACAGCCCTGGAAATGGGCAAATGGCTCAGATTTCAACTCATGGTAAGGTATCGATTTGATTCAAGTTTCAGATGATCTTGAGGCGGTTGTGGTGATTAGAGATTTCTGTTAAATATTAAACACACAGAGAGAGAAAAGTTGTGTCTCTTTTTAAAGGAATTGGAAACAAAACCTCTGTCGCATGATCCACTGTGCTGCAAGGGGCTTGGGTGAGGCAGAGATGCTTCTTCTCCCATTGACTGTTTAGGAGTTTTGGTACTGAATTAAGACATTTTTATCCCACCGTTTCTTCCCAGGAGGATAATCCTGACTTGGTCACTGTTAATTTTGGAGCAGTATAATGTTGTTTTAACACGTTTCTAACCGGTCCTTAATAAATTGCATATTTATACCTCGCTTGGTTGCTCTTTGGAATATGAAGTGATTAAGATGTTTTCTAAATAAGGAATAATAAACATGGACTCCATCTCTACGGTGTCCACATTTGTGGAATGCTGTCCCCAGGGCGGCTCACTGGCACCATCATTACATATCTCTAGGCACCAGATGAAAACAGTTCTCTTCAACAAGCCTTTGGGAGATTAACATTAATAATGGGGGGGGGGGGTTGTATTTGTTTCCGTTTCATTAGCTATTTTGAATGCTTATTTTGCATTTTTATGCTGTGAACTGTGCTGTGTTATTTGGATGAAGGGCAGTATATAAATTTAATGAATAATATTAATAATAATAATAATAATGTTGCAGGTTTAAAATTGGAGCAGATGGCCTGTGCGCTTACTTAAATGACAGAAACGCCAGTTCTTCATGGTGTACATCCGAAAGAGAGTGGATATGCAGAACACCTCATCTCCCAGCTTGAAGAGAGCTCAGAGTCTTCCCAGCACGAAAGCTTCATCGACTGCACTCTGTACAACAGCTACCAATTTCTTAACACTGTCCTAAAAAACAAGTGCCTTACTTTTGAAAGACTTGAGTTGTATCCGGTGTTAATCATAGGTAGGGTTTCTTCCCATAAGCCCACAGAAGTACACTAAAGTACTGAAAACTGTCCTTATCTGTCACAGAGTTTTCAGTGCAACAGTTTATCAATACTTCAGTTAGATTCTTCTTACCCATTTCATGCACGTTATAAAAGTCATGGCATCATAAGGATTCCAGAATAACCAGGAAGTAACAAAATACACTGGTGCATGTACAATGGTACCTCGGTTTAAGAACAGTCCTGTTTACGAACGATTCAGTTTACGAACTCCGCAAAACCGGAAGTAGTGTCCCAGTTTGCGAACTTTACCTTGGCCTAAGAACAGAATCCGAACGGTGGAAGGGCACCAGCGGCGGGAGGCCTCGTTAGGGAAAGCGCCCCTCGGTTTAAGAACAGTTTCAGTTTAAGAACGAACTTCCAGAACGGATTAAGTTCGTAAACCGAGGTACCACTGTATTTTAATATGAAAAGGGGAGGTTGTTCTTTCAGGAAGCTTCCCAATACTCTAGCAGCGTCCAGAATTCTGAAGCAGTTTTTACCACAGAATGCCACTAGCATACACCTCCGGTAGGGTTATAAACTTATAAATTAAGAATTTCCTTGCATATCTCTTTTGGGGTCTGGGGATTTAGCCATCACAGTGGCTGCCCTCTTTCCTGGGATCCATGTCTCTGCTTGTTTGTGCCTGTTCTCTCTCCTGCCACCACCTGGCTGCTCTGCTGCCTTGAGTAAATGCACATAAATGGCCAGGATGAGCTGTGGAATTCAGGGAGGTGTAGTTCTTAAAAGGCCAAATCTCCATCTGCAAAACAAGAAGCCCAAGACAGCGGCAGTAAAATGCCATTTTGCCATACGGAGAGTCTAGAGAGTGGGCAGTGCCAGGGAAACCTCTGGGAGAGCCGGGTTTCCCAATTTTAAAGTTAACCTGCTTTCTAGCCAGTTAAAGCTGAAAAGCTATTCCTTTTAACCAGTCCATTTCTATGACGTCTATTCCATCATTGTCCTTTTTATAAGTTTGGCCTGTGCGATTCAGCCGCTTGCTTTCAGGATAGAGGGGGATGCAGGATGCTAGAAAGGGAAGGAGACCTTCCTCCTCACCTGGGTTCATCATATCCAGTGCCAGATTTATGTATAAGCTAAACAAGCTACAGCTTAGTGCCCCACTCTCTTGGGAGCCCCCAAAAAATTTAAAGGGGGAAAAAACTGGATGTACATTATTAAGTTTTAGAATCAGGTAGGTAGTCGTGTTGGTCTGATGCAGTCAAAATATATCTATAAAAGTAAACAAATTGTCCAGTAGCACCTTGGAGACCAACTAAGTTTGTTCTTGGTATAAGCTTTCGTGTGCATGCTTTGAAAGGAAGCATTTTTAACAAAAGCACGACGAGGAGAAGCAAGGATGAGCTAGTGTTCATTTGCTAGTAGCAGGGCTGGATTTAGGTTTGATGAGGCCCTAAGCTACTGAACGCAGGAGGCGCTGTGGGTTAAACCACAGAGCCTAGGACTTGCTGATCAGAAGGTAAGCGGTTTGAATCCCTGTGACGGGGTGAGCTCACGTTGCTCGGTCCCTGCTCCTGCCAACCTAGCAGTTCGAAAGCACGTCAAAGTGCAAGTAGATAAATAGGTACCACTCCGGCGGGAAGGTAAACGGCGTTTCTGTGTGCTGCTTTTGTTCACCAGAAGCGGCTTAGTCATGTACGCCGGCTCCCTCGGCCAATAAAGCGAGATGAGCGCCGCAGCCCCAGAGTCGTCCACAACTGGGACCTTTACACGTCTCTGTTACGATATAGAAGCAATGCACCCGCGAGCTGCTGGTAGCTTGAAAGCAAAACATAATGGGAATGTTGGGACTTTTCCGTGGGAAACAGTGGGAAACAGACGCTGAGGAGGATCGCCTATCGCGACCTAGCCTGTATCCTGCTGGGAATGCAGACAGGGAGGTCAACAGGAGATCAAGCCGGGTGCCTGGAGAGTGGCCAGTTTCTCCTGATAAAGGCTTGATTCCCAACAGTCTCAACATCTATTTTCATATGTTTGTATAATGGATATCCTGAAATATATTTTTGTAAAAAATAAATAAATCAGTGATTAATAATAATCAGAAGAATATGGAGGGGGAAATACTTCAGTTGCGGGGTTCAAATGTTTCCCAAATAACAGCTGGTTGCTGTGTCCATGCAGTGGGATCCTATAAGGCAAGGATTTGGGTGGTACCTGTCAGGGAACTGCCATCGGAAGGAAGGGAAGTGAAAGGGCTCACACAGGTTGGGAGAGACTCAGCAGCTGAAGAGGGAACCAGTAGGGGGAGAGGAGCTGAGCTGAGGGAAAGGGAGCTGGAGGGATGGCTCAGAGACACTTCCAGCGAAAACAGTGGGGAGGTTTCAGGACCTCCTGTAGGGACACCCACTCCTCGCCGGAAACTGTCACGCAGAGAGTCCAGAAGACGTGTTTCCGTTAAGGAGCTTTTATGTTGGAAGCGATTCCGAAAGCAACCACTGTCGGAATCTGCCAGCGACTGACGGAGCCATGTTTAAGGGGCTCCGTTACAGACAGAGGTTTGCAAACTTGACCAAACTCTGAGGGACTAGGATTTTACACACAAGCAGCTCATCGTCCCATCACAGCATTCCGACAGTCTTCGTGAGCAGCTTGTGCAGGAGAAGGCATCATGAGCAACCCAGCCGGAACCGGAGAAGCAGGAGCTGGAGCGGGTCCAAGCCTGGAAGAAAGGTACCGGGTGTTGGAGGTCCAGCTAGCGCTGCAGACGGCGAGGCTTGAGGAGAGGAGGGCTCAGGATGCAGACAAAAAGGGGAAAGACACCCAGCTCGTCAGAAAGGTACCAGGATTGGTGCAGAAGTTTGGGGGGGAGCCCAAAGACTATCATGGCTTTCGGACAGAGATGCAATATGCCCTCAATCTGCAGTTTGATGAATTCCCTGACGAGGAATCACGAGTGGCTTTCGTGATTGGGCATCTTGAAAAGGGGGCGAGAGACTGGGTTAGACCCCTGATGGCAGCGAATAGTGACGTCCTAAAGGACACGATGAAGTTCTTTCGCGCCATGGATCTGATGTTTTCCAGCGATATTGAACAGGGAGTGGTCCGCAGACAGTTAATGGCTTGCAAACAGGGGAGCCGATCTGTCCGTGAGTACTGGACTGAGTTCACCATGTTGATCCATAAATTGGGGTGGGATCTATCGGCGGAACCCATTCAAATGCTCTTTGAAGAAGGGCTTTCTTCGGCTGTGAAAGACGAACTTTCCCGGGCGCCCAGGGCGGAGTCTATGGACCAGCTGACCAAATCAGCGCTGACCATAGGAGCGCGCCAGGAGGCGAGAGCATTGGAGAGGCGGGAAGGGAAGGGGGAACGTTGGAAGGAGTTCCGCATTCCAGACATTCCAGAGCCAACTTTCCCGCCGGCAGAGCCGATGGAAATCGGAACAGCGCGCGCGCGCGCAGTTTCAAAGCCCAGTGAGGGGGGAAAGAAGGAGGGAAAAGGCGCCCGGAAATGCTATCTCTGCCAACAGCCGGGTCACTTTGCCAGAGTCTGCCCCCAGAGGAAGGAATGGCAAGGGATGGTAGGAGCTGTGGAGGGAAGAGAGGAAGAAATACCGAAGCAAGTAAAAGCCAACGCCTGGCTGCCACCGTCGGGGCACAGCAGCCAGGCCAAAGAGCAGTGAAAGTGCCCACGCCAGAACCTCCTAAACCCGCCCTAGTGATAGAAGTGGCGCTAGAGCTGCCAAACGGACACCCTCTAAAGATAAAGGCGCTGTTGGACTCAGGCAGCTCCTGCAATTTCATGAGCAAAGAGTTTGCAGCTGAACACCAGATACAGACGATCCCTTTAAGCAACCCCCTGCAGGTGACCACGATCGATGGCAGGGAGCTGTTGGGAGGAGAAGTCAGCTTGCAGACCGTCCCAATGATAATGAAGGTGGCAAGGCACACCGAACTGATAGCGTTTAATGTGGCCACCTTGGGAGGAGCTCCCATTATATTGGGGATGAGCTGGCTAGCGTTACATGATCCGCTGGTGGGCTGGCATCAGAGAGTGGTTTCTTTTGGTTCAGCACATTGCTTAGAACACTGCAAAGAGGGAAAGGGTTTGGCAGGGGCCCAAGCCACCCTAGCAGGGACTGAAGTAACGGAGAACGTGAAGGTACCACGACAATACGCAGATCTCCGCGACGTCTTCAGCGAAAGGGAAGCTGACCAACTACCCCCGCATAGACCCTTTGACTGTCAAATCAATTTACTCCCTGGGGCACAGCTCCCTGTAGGCAAGCTGTACGCCATGTCAGACAGAGAGATGCAGGAGCTAAGAGAGTTCATTGACAAGAACCTGAAGAGAGGGTTCATCAGAGAGTCCAGGGCGGTGGGGGGCAGCCCAGTGTTTTTTGTGGATAAAAAAAAACACGAACAAGCCGAGGCTTGTGTGTGACTTCAGGGCCTTAAATGCAGTGTCAGAACCAGTGGCTTTCCCTATGCCCAGGATTGACGACATTTTGACAAGGGTCAGGAAGGGAAAGATTTTTACTAAACTGGACCTAAGGGGGGCGTACAACCTGATACGAATAAGGAAGGGGGATGAATGGAAAACCACCATGTTCACCCCTTTGGGGGCATTTGAATATTTAGTTATGCCCTTCGGCCTACAAGGAGGCTCCGCGTGCTTTCAATCGTTTATGAACCACGTCCTGGGGCCTTTGCTTTACAAGAATTGTGTGGCCTTCTTAGACGACGTGTTGGTGTATTCTGAGAATGAGGAGCAGCATGTGAGAGACGTCAGAGAAGTGTTGAGCAGGCTGCAAGCCAACCAGCTGTGGGTGAAACTGGAGAAGTGTCAGTTTCATACCAAGGAGGTGGAATTCCTGGGGTATCGCCTGTCAGACAAGGGATTGGCCATGGATCCCGGCAAGGTCCAGGCGGTGCTGGAATGGAAAACACCCAAAACAAGGAAGGATGTGCAGAGGTTCCTAGGATTTGGGAACTTCTATCGTAAGTTCATCCGAAACTTTGCCCACCTGACGGCGCCCATTACGGACTGTCTCAGCAGTAAGAAGAAGTTCGTTTGGACTGAGGAGGCGGAGCGAGCATTTGAGGAACTAAAAAGGGCCTTCGCCTCGGAACAACAACTCCTGCATGTGGATTTACAAAAACCGATGAGAGTGGAAACTGACGCATCAGACAGAGCTATTGGGGCGGTGCTTCTGCAGCCAGGGAAGGAGGAGTCAGAGTGGAGACCGTGTGCCTTTTTTTCGCGAAAGCTGAACAAATCCGAGAGGAACTACACGGTGTATGACCGAGAACTACTAGCCATTCATGCGGCGTTCCGGAGATGGAGGCACCTGCTAATTGGCGCACAACATAAGGTGCAAGTGTGCACTGACCACAAGAACCTAGAGTATTGGAGGACGGCACGAGTGCTCAACCAACGGCAAGTGAGATGGGCCCAGGAGTTCTCCAAATTTAACTTTGAGATTTGTTACGTGCCAGGCCCAGAGAACATTAGGGCGGACGCTCTCTCACGCAAACCTGAATATTTGGAGGGGGAGGGAGCACCCGAAGAGAGACATGTCATTCCAGAGGACCGCTGGGCGTGTGGGGCGGCATTGGTGGGACAAAGAGAACTGGTAGAGGAAACAGAGAATGATGAATACGCCCAGAATAAGCTCAGAGGTCTTAGGGGTGAGGGAGAGGAACCAGGGGGTTTCGAGGAAAGAAATGGAGCTTTGTATTACAAAGGGGCACTGTATATCCCTGAAGGAGACTTAAGGGGGAGGGTACTCAAGCAGTTGCACGACAGCCCCACGGCGGGGCATTTTGGACAACACAAAACCATGTGGTTGGTCACCAGGGAATTTTGGTGGCCTAAGGTGAGGGAAGATGTACGGGAGTATGTAAGAGGGTGTGAGCAATGCCAGCGAGCCAAAGGGGAGAGGCGGGCACCGGCGGGGCTATTAGAACCCTTACCAACCCCAGAACGACCTTGGGAGGCAGTGTCGATAGATTTTATGACTGATCTGCCGAAGTCCAAGGGGAAAACAGCCATCATGGTGGTGGTAGACCTACTAACAAAGATGTGCCACTTTGTAGCCTGCTCGCATGCAGTCACGGCGGAAGAGACAGCGAAGTTATTTGTAGAACACATTTTTAGGTTGCACGGGGTGCCATTGAGGGTGGTCTCAGACCGAGGAAAACAATTTACTTCCAGGTTCTGGAGGAAGCTCATGAGCTTACTGCAGGTGGAGGTCAACTTTTCGACTGCCCGGCACCCTGAAACCAACGGGCAGGTGGAAAGAGCAAACGGGGTCCTCCAGCAATACCTGAGGTGTTATGTCAATGACAGAGAGAATGACTGGGTAGAAAAGTTGGCGCTGGCGGAATTTGCCTACAACAATGCCGAGAATGTGTCCACAGGGATGAGCCCCTTCTTGGCTAATTATGGGTGTCATCCCAGGGCTTTCCCAGGGGGAGAAGGGGAGAGATGGGGTGTCCCGGCAGCCGAGCATTTTGTAGAAGAAATGGAAGCAATCCATCGTCAGCTCCAACTCAACTTAGAAAGGGCGAAGGAAGAATACAAGAGGCAGGCAGACAAGAACCGAAGGGAAGGTGAAACCATAAGGGTGGGAGATAGGGTGTGGCTGTCAACCCAAGGGTTGCCGTTCAAAGGAGGTTGTAAGAAATTAAGACCCAGGAGATTGGGTCCCTTTGAGGTCATTCAACAGGTCAACCCAGTGGCTTTCAGGCTCCGGTTACCCAACCACATGAAACTGCACCCAGTATTTCACAGGTCGTTACTGTCACCGTATGAGGGGGGACGAGAAGGGATGGCCACTCGGGGACCGGTCATAGAAGAAAGGGAATGCAGCAGCCATGTGGCAGAAATCCTCGACGCCAGATGGAAGGGGGATCAGGTGGAGTATTTGGTAGCGTGGGAAGGAGAACCGGAGTCAGAAAACACTTGGGTAATGGCAGAAGATATCAATGACGAGGTATTGATAGAAACGTTCCATCAAAGGTTCCCAAGGAAACCTCAGCCTGTGGAGAGGTTCCGGAGGGAATACTTTGGGACCACCGATGAGGAGGAGGAGTTGGAAGGATTCTCGGAATCGGAAGGGGAAGGGGAGATGGACTCTGAGGAGGAGGAGTACTTCGAGACCAGGAACCGCAACAGGTGGAGAGAAGTGTTCGGGACATCGGAAGATGAAGGAAGTTCATTCCGGGGTTTTGCCTCCTCACCGCACGTAGAGGAGGGGGCGAGAGGGGAGGAAGGGGGCCCTGGAGGGGAGGTGGATGTCAGGGAACTGCCATCGGAAGGAAGGGAAGTGAAAGGGCTCACACAGGTTGGGAGAGACTCAGCAGCTGAAGAGGGAACCAGTAGGGGGAGAGGAGCTGAGCTGAGGGAAAGGGAGCTGGAGGGATGGCTCAGAGACACTTCCAGCGAAAACAGTGGGGAGGTTTCAGGACCTCCTGTAGGGACACCCACTCCTCGCCGGAAACTGTCACGCAGAGAGTCCAGAAGACGTGTTTCCGTTAAGGAGCTTTTATGTTGGAAGCGATTCCGAAAGCAACCACTGTCGGAATCTGCCAGCGACTGACGGAGCCATGTTTAAGGGGCTCCGTTACAGACAGAGGTTTGCAAACTTGACCAAACTCTGAGGGACTAGGATTTTACACACAAGCAGCTCATCGTCCCATCACAGTACCCAATGCTAATCCCATTCATTGAACTTGTTGGACATGGCAAACTTGGGCTGATTGATTCCATTGGGATTACTCGGAATGAAACTTGGTTAGATACAGCCCATTATCTCTGTCATGTTTGGTTCATGTGCTTCCACTTGGTACTTGGCTATTTGTTTTCCAAATATCTTAAACACAATACAGCTTAACAATATTATTCTCCTTTAAATCTATATCTTATCCGAATTAACTTCCCACCACCCCTCTTCTGGCTTCTCTACATTGCTCTTGCTTAAGCGTGATTACTATATATACTGTTATGTATTGAAGTGCTCACCCTGGCCACCAGGGGGTATTGTGTATATAGTTTTCAATCAGGTCCACATCAGTTAATTCAGGTGGGAAACCCTGGAGTGTGGTTGTTACAGTGTTGACAGCGGCTGCCTATAAAAGCAGGCTGGCTGAGCAGTTTGCTGTTCAGTTCAGTTCCAGCTTACAGTGGTACCTCAGGTTAAGTACTTAATTTGTTCCGGAGGTCCGTTCTTAACCTGAAACTGTTCTTAACCTGAAGCACCACTTTAGCTAATGGGGCCTCCTGCTGCTGCCGCGCCGCCGGAGCACGATTTCTGTTCTCATCCTGAGCAAAGTTCTTAACCCGAGGTACTATTCCTGGGTTAGCCGAGTCTGTAACCTGAAGTGTATGTAACCTGAAGCGTATGTAACCCGAGGAACCACTGTACTTATAAAGAGCTGTCTGCTTTGTCAACCCACTACTTAATATATACATTCTATAAATGTCTATAATTCCTTAATAAATTTTTGTGTTATACTTTAGACATACATGCCTTATTATATTACAGTATTACATCTTGTGGTCTAACCAACTGTTTACAATAAACGTTATGAGTTTTATTTCAGCCCCTCGAGTGTCTTTATTTATGTACAATTTTCTCTAAGTATACCATAAATTTGGACCATTCTTTTTGGAAGTTCTCATCATCCTGCTGTCGGATTCTTCCAGTTAGCCTTGCTATTTCTGCATACTCCAATACAGTGGTACCTTGGGTTAAGTACTTAACTGGTTCTGGAGGTCCGTTCTTAACCTGAAACTGTTCTTAACCTGAAGCACCACTTTAGCTAATGGGGCCTCCTGCTGCCGCTGCGCTGTCGGAGCACGATTTCTGTTCTCATCCTGAAGCAAAGTTCTTAACCCGAGGTAATATTTCTGGGATAGCGGAGTCTGTAACCTGAAGCGTATGTAACCTGAAGCGTATGTACTTAATGTTGTCATTCTTAAATTGTTGGAATATCCTGTTGTTTCCATCTCTGTGCGAGGAGTAGTCTTCCTGCTGCTGTGGCATACAGTATAGGAAGAGTTTCTGATCTTCCTTTTTAATGTCCTCTCCAACCATTCCTAGAAAAATGCCTCCAGTTTTTTATAGGTGTACCTAAATATCTTTTTTAACTCATTATAGTGTACACACTATCCCAAAAAGTCTTCACCTTGTCACACAACCACCACATGTGGAGAAAATTTCCCTCTTTTACAATGCATTTCCAACAGTTATTTTTCATTTTGTACATCTTTGCTAGTTTGGTGGGTGTTAAGTGCCACCTATACATCATTTTTAACAAATTCTCTTTTAAGGTCATGGATGTGTTAAATTTTATTCCTAAATTCCATAGTCTTGTCCATTTCTCATACTAGATATTATATCCCAGGTCCTTTGCCCACTTAGTCATGACCTCCTTAATTTCTTCATCTTTTGTATGCCATTCCAACAAAAATTCATATACTTTAGACAACATGTTTGTACGACCTTGTAATACCCCCGTCTCCAGTATTGATCTATCATGATTAAATCCATAATTTTTTTTATCTTTAAGGAATATATCATTAATTTGGTGATATTCCATCCATCCTGACAATCTAGGTTTTAGTTCTTCATAAGGTCTGATTTGATTACCGTATATTATTGTCTTCTTCCAACAAATCTCTATAGGTTATCCAATCTCCTTTCATATTTAATTTTTTAACTGAAAAGGCTTCCTGGGGTGACAACCACCACGGTGTTTTCCTTTCAAACAAGTCTTTAGATCTCATCCATACTTCATATCATGGTATTTTTATAATATGATTTAAGAAATCTCGACGTACAGTGGTACCTCGGGTTAAGTACTTAATTCGTTCTGGAGGTCCGTTCTTAACCTGAAACTGTTCTTAACCTAAAGCACCACTTTAGCTAATGGGGCCTCCCGCTGCCACCGCGCTGCGATTTCTGTTCTCCTCCTGAAGCAAAGTTCTTAACTCATCCTCCCTATATAAAGTAGCCATTTTGTCTCTGGGCCTCAGAGAGCTGTATGGACTGTGTCTGTAGCGTAGTCTCTCTCTGCTCAGTATGTGTGTGTAGACAGAGCGGCTCCAGGACTACAGTTACTCAGTAACTAAGATGTGTGCCTCTATGAAGAATCAGAAAGCTATTATGAGCACTCTGTGTATGCTCTTTGACTATGTTGTTTATGGACAACTTTATTTTCTTCAGTAAACTTTTATTCTGTTTATGAAGAAGACTCTGCTTGATCAATTTACTGCTGCGCAACAGTATTTAGGGTGCTTGTGAATTTTCTTTCCCAACATGTCAAACTCTTGTTTATTTATTGAATGATGTTATGCAGATAGATACAGTGGTACCTCGGGTTAAGTACTTAATTTGTTCCGGACGTCCATACTTAACCTGAAACTATTCTTAACCTGAAGCACCACTTTAGCTAATGGGGCCTCCTGCTGCTGCCGCGCTCCAGAGCACAATTTCTGTTCTCATCCTGAAGCAAAGTTCTTAACCCGAGGTACTATTTCTGGGTTAACGGAGTCTGTAACCTGAAGCGTATGTAACCTGAAGTGTATGTAACCCAAGGTACCACTATAGATAGGTAGGTAGGTAGATAGATAGATAGATAGATAGATAGATAGATAGATATCATCATCAAACCTTTTATTGGCATCACATACAAACATCCATAGTAAATCAATACAGAATTACCACCTCCCCAATGTCACAGAACATTTGTTAAATGAAAAGAGGCAAAAAAGTCTAACGTTACATCTCTAGGTCTCCAGGGAGATCAGACGTCTGCAATGTGTCTCTGCAACAAAAAACCAAATAAAGATACTTGGCTACTAACTTGGTGAGCTCCTGATCATTCCCCAGTAATAGAAAATGTATGACCTCCAACTCTGGTTTCCATTTGGGGATGCAGAGTTGATCTAGAAATTGCTGGTGGAGATCAGCATATAGTTTACATTTAAGAACCATATGAGTAAGAGTTTCCAGCAGGTGGTCTTCACATGGGCAATTAAGCAGAAATTCAAGATAATTATAATTTGTTTCATGTGCCCAAGAAAGTTGAAAGTAAAGAAGGGAACATGTTTTCTCTGCTGCTGCTGTTAGTTCCTGGCGTTCAATGTCCCACAACCTACTTTTTATTATAACCTTGGCAGATGGTGGGGGCATCGATCGCAAAAGTTCCATTGACAGTCCAAGTTGCTGTACCTTTATGTTAAACTGTTGTAGCCCTGGCGAAAGAAAGGGGTCTGACAAGACTTCGCTAAGGAGAGGATCTTTGTCTAATGTGAGGTAGATGTTTAACCAACATAGAAGATATCTCGCCCAGGCAACGGTCTCTACCTTGTGTTGACCTCCCTCTTAGACACAAGGCTGCATTGGGTACACAATGTGGGACAGCAAAAATATTAAAAAGGAAAGCTGCCTGCACACGTTCTACCAGCTGGGTTTACCCTGGCAGCCAGACTGGAATTCCATAGAGCAATTGAGCTATTATTTTGGCGTTGAAGACCTTGAGGGCAAAGGGGATATGCGAATGACCTCTTGTTACGAAAAGTCACATTATGGCCTGCACAGACATCTTACTGGCATTCACTGCCATAGCACGGTGCAAGGACCATAGAAGCCTATGTTGGAATGTAATTCCCAGATAGTTAAATAAAATACCTGCTGGATGGGTTTTCCACCAAATACCCAGCTATAGCTCTTGTGTGAATTCCCAAAAACCATTATTTTGCTTTTATCAAAGTTCATGCACAATTTCATTCTGGACAGATAGTCAATACAGGAATTTAACAATCGTTTTAGACCAATTCTTGTCCGTGAAAGCATATCTGTGCATAGGAGGATGGAGATAGATAGACAGATAGATAGACAGGAACATCGCGATGGAAACCAGAGCACACAGAAACACTGTTTACCTTCCTGCCGCAGCGGTACCTATTTATCTACTTGCACTGGTGTGCTTTCAAACTGCTAGGTTGGCAGGAGCTGGGACAGAGCAACAGGAGCTCATTCCGTTGCGGGGATTCAAACCACTGACCTTCTGATTGGCAAGCCCAAGGGGCTCAAGTGGGTTTATTTTATTTTTGCTGGCTCCTTCGATACAGTCTACATCTGATCACCAGATCCCTTTGTATACCTGAGATATTTAACTGGCAGATCCCACTTGCAGCCAGTGATGTGGGTTGACCTGGAGAACATTCTATGCAAATTACGTTATTTGCACAGGATAATGTACATAGGAAAATGTACTGGTGTCCTAGACAGTGAGCTAATTTAGCATGTTTTCAGTTGTACCTCAGAAGTCATATGGAATCTGTTCCAGAAGTCGGTTCAACTTCCAAAACGTTTGGAAACCAAGGCTCAACTTCCGATTGGTTGCAGAAAGCTCCTGCAGCCAATCGGAAGCCACAGAATCCATGTTGGACATTCGGGTTCCAAAAGAACATTCGCAAACCGGAACACTCACTTCTGGGTTTGTGGCATTTGGGAGCCAAAAGTTCGAATTGCAAGGCGTTCGACTTTCGAGGTATGACTGTCTTTTACTTACATTTTACTAATATGCAAAAACTTTGAAACCAGTGAAGATACGACACGGGAAATTCTCCAGACCACATCATGGCATACAATAGGACGCCTCTATCCCACTCTGCCCTGCCCTGTCCATTTCCAGCGCGGCTTCAGTGCAGAAAGCAGTCCTCAAGTGTGTATTTGCCACATCCAGTGCTGCACTAGAAAAACAAATGAACACTGCAAGATAGCAGAGTGTGTCAGAGATATGGGGCTTGGACTGAAGGGGGTCACGGAGTTCAGGAGGTTGTTTCAGGAATTAAAAAATAAAAATACTTGGACATTTAATTTACAAAGTTACATATATGTCTGCATATCTAAGGAGTCCCCTGAGCGTTCAGAAGCTACCACCTAATTTTATTAGAGGGGATGATGATTACTTGGGATAGCAGCTCTTCCTCATCCAGCCTTTGTGGTTCAGGGAAATAAAAAGAGTCTATCATACTAGCATATGAAGGTTGGTGGCTGGCTTTCACAGGTTAGAACAAAATGGCTTCTTTTTCACAAATCCACCTAAATTCAGCGGTGCACATTTCAGAGCGAACTTGACCGGATTTCACAACTCCACAACCAGCTCCAGTTCCTGGAAGAGGCAGTGGGAACCTGTGGAAACAGAGAAAACCTCCGGTCAGTAATTTCACAATGCATGAAGCACCGTGCAGAATTAGACCAAAGGTATATCTTGTCCAGCAGCAGGGACCAGCCATTTGTCTGGAACTTGAGCTGCCTGACAGACTCTAGCAGGTGTCAATCAACTGATGCCATTATGTCAGATGGTTGACAGGTACATTGTCCTGTCCACCTATGGAAGTTGGACCACAAGGTGATAAGAGAAGAATTTGGCCCGCTGGACCAAGAAAGGTTCCCCTGATCTAGTCCATCCAGCCTAGTGTCTCTGAGAAGCTCCTGAGGATTTTCCTTCTCCTGCTCCCCAAATCTGATATTCTGAGGGATTATTGCATCTAAAACACAGCAGTCTGAATTAGTGGTCACAACTAATCACTGCCTGCAGTCTATCCTCCAATCATTTATTTAATCCTGTTTCTCCAAGACATATAATCTCCAGATTGGGAAGTTCAGATTAGCTATAGCCATGGATAACAGCAATCAACTGCGAAAGCTAACCTGAACTTCCCATGGTTCCAGTTACAGATAGGTAGCCGTGTTGGTCTGCCATAGTCAAAATAAAAAAATCCTTCCAGTAGCACCTTTAAGACCAACTAAGTTAGTTCTTGGTATGAGCTTTCGTGTGCAAGCACACTTCTTCAGATACACAGTGTGTATCTGAAGAAGTGTGCTTGCACACGAAAGCTCATACCAAGAACTAACTTAGCTGAACTTCCCAGTTTGCAAATTTTAACCCCACAAACATCTAATCTCCTAACTGAGGGACTAAGATGACAGAAGAGTGGCCATAGTAATTTTAGAGCAAAATCACAATGTGCCCTTGGAAGAAGTCTCACTTGCTCAAGCCTGATTGTCTGAATGTACCTCGTGAGGGAGGCCTGGCCTGCAATTTGAGGGCCTTGTACTGTGCTTGTAGTGTGACAACGTGCTGAGCTGCGATAGGCTCATGTTCCCAATATCTCACAGTCCATGTCCACATTCCTCCCCCTACCATGGTAGGGTGGTGTTAAAGAAACTTGTGAAGCGTGAGCTACTTTTCTTTAGGAAAAAGTTAATCTTGCTACGATCTGAGAAAAGGTGGAAGAACTGCAAGGGAAATACTGTGGGTGTCCCATAAAAGGAGAGCAAATAAAGCATGGCAATTCCACACTAAACACCAAGTTTGAAGCTATTGAAATTTGGTGTGTGGAGTGCGGCTTGTGAATTTGGTTAGAGTAGGCATTACTTGTTGCGCTCGCTCTCTCTCTCTCTCTCTCTCTCTCTCTCTCTCTCTCTCTCACACACACACACACACACACACACAGAGAGAGAGAGATCTGTAGAGGAGAAAATAATAAAGTTACTTATTATAGGAGGTACATAAAACTTGGAAAGGAAAAATACTAGTTCCAAGCTAACAATGTAGAGAAGACAAAGGCACTAATATGGAAATGAGGCATCTGCAATTCAGAGAAAGCTATTACTGTACAGGAAAGGTGGTGTTTGTACAAATGTAGGAAAACACTTACAGGGCTTGGTTTAAGGCTGAGCCTTCCACCCAGGTCCAGGTGTTGCGCAGATGTGTAACATTAAGTCCAATCCAGACAGGATATTTCTCTTGAGTGAAGTCCTGTATGAATTCCTGTCAATAACACGAGGGAAATTGTAATTCTGCTAGTGTTCTTGTTTCTTTGTCGAAAACTGTTGGGCAGGGATGCTTCAGTTTCAGTTTTGTAATTTTTCTAACCTTCAACTCAGTTCTCTACATTTCCGCACCAGTGTTTTGGGTGTGTGAATTTCTTCTAATATACCTATTTTAGAAGCAGCTTTGCCTAATGCATACATTTTTTTAATTATTATTTTTTTTTTGCAAAGGAAGCTTCCCTAATACAGTGCATTTTTTAATTTTTATTAATGCATGTATTTTTATGCATGGTTCATAATGCATGCTTCATAACTCCAGTATGTGCATTTTTGTACACAGCACATGACTGAAGACCTGCATTGCAAAATCCAGAGTCATGTTGTTTTCCCTACCATTTCTGCCCAATCCCGGACCACGAGCATTTGAGATCTCTTCCTGGAACAGTCATTGTAGCCCAGAAGCCATTGCCATTTCTCTTTAGAAAACCAGTAGCACTTCCCCTCCCGTGCAACCCAGTTGTTTGGACAGAGCTTACACCTGGCACTTTCTATAAGGAGGAAAAAAGAGAAAGAAAAGGCATTTGGTTATTTTAGTCTAGTCGTCATTTCAGTTCTTTACATACAGTGGTACCATGGTTCTCAAATCCGTTCCAGAAGTCTGCTCCAAAACCAAAGCGTTCCAAAACCAAGGTGCGCTTCCTCATAGAAAGTAATGCAAAATGGATTAATCTGTTCCAGACTTTTAAAAACAACCCCTAAAACGGCAATTTAACATGAATTTTACTAGCTAACGAGACTATTGATCCATAAAATGAAAGCAATTCATTGAAAATGTAAAAAATGAAAAAATGAAAATGAAAAAAATGAAAGCAAAAATGTTCTGCAGTCACACAATCAATCAATCAATCAATCAGTAGCTGAACTGGGTTCCACACAGTCACAAAAACAAAACAAAAAAGAGCCGCAAAAACAAAAAGACAGATCTCAGCGTGGCACTCAAATCAGAAGCATAACACTCAAAACGGAGCATGTTCGGCTTCTGGGAAAGGTTCGCAAACCGGAACAGTTACTTTTGGGTTTGCAGTGTTTGGGTTCCAAGTTGTTTGAGTACCAAGGCGTTTGAGAACCGAGGTACCACTATGATTGTTCACACAAATGAGGACTGAACTAATACTCCATGCTCTGCTAGTTGCAAGGTGCTCTATGTGAAGCTGCCCTGAAAACTGTTTGGGAAACTACAGAATGCAGCAGCCAGATTGCTGGTGGGGATGGCTGTGAGAAGGCGCATGAAGCAGCCACACGGCTTGACTATTCGTGTCCAATCCCAATTCAGGGTGCACAGGTTAGTTTCAGAAGTCCTAAAGAACATGGGACTCAAATACCTCACTATTTTCAGATCCGTCCTTACATAAGAACCTCATTTTCACCAATAATAGGCAAATGTTTCAGGCATCGTAGGAGGAAGAGATGGGAGCTTACCTGTAAATGGCTCACACAGGTGAATGGCCATCTGTTCAGAACAGGGGCTTCTATCTGCTCTCGTGGGGCTTTTCAAGGTTCCTGCTTCATCCTCAGTAGCATTGGCAGCTGTTCCACGAGTTTCACCTTTCCATAAGCCTCTCTCCAAAGCTTGAGCCGCAGAGGGGCAGATGATACCAGAAAGCCGTTTTACAATAAATAGCAGTGTGAGGCAGCACAAAGCAAGTGTTATCCCACAATTTCAAATGCATCCCTGCCCCCATCTCTTTCCTTGTTGCCAGAAATCTTGTGAACCACCCAGATATCTTCAGATGAAGGGCGGTATATAAATTTAATACAATTAAATTAAATCCAGGCTTTTAGAGAAGTGGGTTTCTTGCATAAAAGTGCTCAATCCATGACAACTGCGCAACCAGAATCTTGCCAGTAGGTGACTGAATCTCACCCAAAAATAGTGACAGTCAGGAGGTGCCCTTAGACAACAATCACTGGATTTCTAACATCTGAGGCCCAAAATGAATTGGGTGGTGGGACACTGAAGTGGAGAAACTGCCGGAAAACTCACCTCCTGCTGCTTCCCCCCCCCCCAAAAAAATACTGTTCTCCAGGCCATTTCCCCCTTTCTGGATGCAAACCTCTGCTGCGAGTTAAATATGATGGGAGCAGCAAGGGTTAAGCCATCCCTTTTTACCTGCTATACCTCTGTATTCCCTCCCAGCATCAAAGGCTGGGAGCCAAACTGAACCATTATTTAAAAATCTTTATTTAACCCATAGCTGTCAAGTTACAAATTTGAAAATAAGGGACCAGCAGCCTTGAAAGTAAGGGACCAGCAGCCAAAATAAGGGACCTGCAGCCTCGCCTGTTCCAGGCACTCCAGTCTTCCTGTCCTCCTGCCGTCTGGTCAAACTCATACTGGTAGCTTCGAGAACACTGTCCAACCAACTTTGTAACCAGAGGTTCAACTGACTAGAATCTGAATCACATGCACCACAAGGCCTATGCAGCCTCAACTTAAGATGGCTCCCCGGCCTGGCTTTGCACTGCAAAGTTTGCAGCAGCACGTGCAACAAAATGGCATCCAGCATTCAAAAAACTCCTCAGCTTGCATTAACTAGCCACACACAAGGCATGCAAGCTCCACCACCCAGTCGTTCTTAGACTCCTTATTGGGTGAGCAACACAGCTAAGCAACACAGTTGGAGCCTCCCTCCTCCCTGGCCAGCAGGGAGGGAGGGAGAGGAGCTGCTTCCTTTGAAATTTAAGGGACATCATTTAAGGGACATCCATCAATAAGGGACAGCAGCGGGACATGGCGCTGGAATAAGGGACTGTCCCTTCAAATAAGGGACACTTGACAGCTATGATTTAACCCTCCCAGCCTTGAAAACCTCCAGATGATGGGGTTGCAGATGCATGTCACACTGCACTCCCTTATCCCCAAATACCTACTTATTTATTTAATATAGTCTACCTTTCTTCCAAACTGGGATTCACAGCAGCTTTAAAAGCATCATTATAAAATGCAAAGTAATATTAAGGGCCTTCGCAGATGACTTGGTACTTACTTTACAAGAGCCAGACACTAGTACGAAAAGGGTTTTAGAACTAATTCAAGAATTTGGTCAAGTTGCAGGATTCAAGTTGAATAAACAAAAAACTAAGGTATTGGAGAAAAATTTAACAGCTATTGAAAGGGAGAGGTTCCAGAATGAAACAGGGTTGACCGTGGTTAAGAAGGTGAAATACCTGGGGATTAACATGACATCCAAGAACGTGAATTTATTTAAAGACAATTATGAGAAATGCTGGACAGAAGTTAAAAAGGATTTAGAAATATGGTCAAATTTGAAGCTTTCCTTGTTAGGCCGAATTGCTGTTATTAAGATGAATGTATTGCCTAGAATGTTATTTTTATTTCAAGCATTGCAAATTGTTGATAAGATGGACTGTTTCAAGAGGTGGCAGAAAGACATTTCGAAATTTGTCTGGCAGGGCAGAAAACCCAGAATAAAATTTAAAATTTTAACGGATGCAAAGGAAAGAGGGGGTTTTGCCCTGCCGGACTTTAAACTTTACTATGAATCAGCAGCTTACTATGAATCAGCAGCAGGACAGGAAAATTGGCTTTCAGGTGGAGAAAACAAAATTAGAAACAGAACTGTTAGAACCTAATACTAAGAATCTGTCAAGAATGTATAACTTGTTGCTGAAATGGAATACGCAAGATGAAACAGTGAAATCAGCTATGATTAAGTGGGCACAAGACATTGGTCATAACATCATGTTTGCTGACTGGGAAAAGTTGTGGACCACCGGTATAAAGTTTACGGCATGTAATGCCTTAAGAGAAAATATTATGAAAATGATTTACAGGTGGTACATGACCCCAGTCAAGCTTGCAAAGATCTATCATCTGCCCGATAATAAATGTTGGAAATGTAAAGAATCTGAAGGTACCTTCTTCCACCTTTGGTGGATGTGCCCGAAGATTAAGGCTTTCTGGGAAATGATATATAATGAAATGAAAAAGGTACTTAAATGTACTTTCCCTAAGAAACCAGAGGCCTTTCTCTTGGGCATTGTCGGCCAAGTGGTGCCAAAGAAAGATAGAACTTTCTTTATGTATGCCACAACAGCAGCAAGAATACTTATCACAAAGTATTGGAAGACACAAGATTTACCCACTCTGGAAGAATGGCAGATGAAGGTGATAGACTATATGGGACTGGCGGAAATGACCGGCAGAATCCGTGACCAGGGGAAAGAGACGGCCGATGAAGACTGGGAGAAATTTAAAACTTATCTCAAGAAACATTGTAAAACTAATGAATGTTAAAATGTTGAGGTTTTTGAAAAAAGGGGATTACAGCTGTAAAAGATTAGGTAAAGGAAAAGAATAAGGGAAAATCTGATAAAATCAAGGGTTAGGATTTGCTGAAACAAATTTGGAAACTGGGATGCAGAAAGGGGAGGTATGGGGAAGTCGGTGAAGTAAGGTTTAAGAAAAAAGGATTTGAAATTATACATGTTTGTTTATGTGTTTGTTTGTTTGTTTTTATTGTGTAATGTTTGTGTTTATAAAAATTGTGAAAAACCAATAAAAAAATTATAAAAAATAAAAAAATAAAATGCAAAGTAATAAACCAATAGTTAAAAATACATTAAGACACACTCAGAACCAGCACTAAAGTGCAGTTTGCTCTGGCAGCAGCTAGGTGGTCAACATCATCTGCACTTCAGTTTTCAGTGGTCTGTCTGATTAATAAGGTCTTATCCTGCCAGAGGAAGGGAAACAAAGAGGAAGTCCTTCTAGCCCAAGCATGTACATTTTTTCCGGTGGTAAAATCGTAAAAATAGCTCAACAACTTCAATCCTAAAAAAAGGTCAACAGCTTTGGTCAGCCCTTTGGTTCACTTCATCAAATTTAGCCCTCTTTGAAAAAAGTTTAGACACCTCTGGTCTACCCTCTCACATATGGGGGGAGCTTTTAATCACGTACCCCCAATTCCAACAATAACCACTAATGTGAGGTGTAGACAGAGCACCAGAGAGATGATTTGAAGGATGAAAGAATAGACACTCACAAATGTTTCTTCCCCCCTTGAAAGAAAGGGAACTACCCCCCCCAAAAAAACCCCACAGAGGTGAACTAGATGACCCTCACAGTCGTAACTCTATGTTATCTTCAACTTTTTTTTTTTTTGGTGGGGCGGGGAAGGGATAAAATAGAAAAAAGCTGACTTAACTAGGAAGCTGTAATGCCTGCAACGCTCAACAGTGCAGTTTTGTTGTATTGTCTTAGAAGGGGTTTGACTACGTTGGTTGCCATTAACAGCGCATGTACTTCACAAATCACCACTGCACCACTGCTCAGGGCAAATGCATACTTTTAAGGCTGCAATGAAACATTATGATAGTCATGTGTCTTTTGCCCAAACTTGAGTTTCCCCCCTCTCTCTCTCTCTCTCTCTCTCAACATCTTCTGCTATGTGTAATACGATGTCACCTAATGTTACAGTGCCCCACCTCCCTGCTTCCTTGGTTGACCCTTGCCTGGGCTGAAAAACACTTTGCATGCGACAACAAGCCTACCGTAATATTTTGCATTACTAGACGTCACCAGGAAGAGAGAATTAGGCACTGTGTTTCAGCTTTGGGCAAAGGCACCTCACACCCTGAGCTCTAGACCAGGGGTCAGCAAACTTTTTCAGCAGGGGGCCGGTCCACTGTCCCTCAGACCTTTGGGGGGGGGCAGACTATTTTGGGGGGGGGGGTGTGAACGAATTCCTATGCCCTACAAATAACCCAGAGATGCATTTTAAATAAAAGCACACATTCTACTCATGTAAAAACACACTGATTCCTGGACCGTCCGCGGGCCAGATTGAGAAGGCGATTGGGCCAGATCCAGCCCCCGGGCCTTAGATTGCCTACCCATGGTCTGCACAGCTAGCCATTATTTGGGTGGGCATATGCCCCTTCCAGCTGTCTGAAGGCCTGCTACCCTGAGGCCAACGCCTCACCTCGCTTCATGGGCAAGCCG
The DNA here is from genome assembly GCF_964106645.2 of Podarcis pityusensis. Taxonomy (NCBI): domain Eukaryota; kingdom Metazoa; phylum Chordata; class Lepidosauria; order Squamata; family Lacertidae; genus Podarcis; species Podarcis pityusensis. The sequence continues at coordinate 111,294,137 of NC_138029.1, forward strand.
GCCGAGAGTCAGACAACCTCTTTCTAAACTGAAAAGGTACCAAGTGCTCTAGTTTAAGATGATCCACCTTACCTGTACATTTACTGGGGGAGGGAACACAGATTCCCTTCGTTGTCTCCCCCTCCCCTCACTCTGAATATTATTTCTATTTCCCCCCCCCCCAGAGTTTTGACCAAGGAACTGTGCACTACACATGCCATGTGGTTTTAAAATAAAGGGTTTTTGGGTTTGTTTGTTTTTTGGAAAACGAAGACGGACATCTAAGAACTTACCAAACACGATCAACGCAATCACGGCCGATCCCAGAATGACACAGGTTGCCCCTAATATCCCCAGCGAGATTTTGTACCGAGCGATTAGCCTAGAATTGCCTGCAAGAATTCAATGTGGAGTGAGGAAACTTGGCCACAGTTCTGACCCTTGGCAGCTAATTCCCGCCCCCCCCCCCCCCGAATACATATTCAACACAGCACTAAGATTGCCATGTTTCATATTTTTGGCATGAGTATCCTGGAAACAACCGTATGTCCTGAATCAGAAACAATCATGATATTCAGGACAGAGAAGCTGTTGTTGTAAACATGCCTTATTGGCCCTCTGCAGGGGCTACCACGCACTAAGGTTTTGCAATGTCTGATTGCAATGTCTAACTGGTATCCAGAAGTAGACCACAGCAGCTATTATTATTATTATTATTATTATTATATAAACAAATTTAAAGAATGCTTCACAGTATAAAGTCATCAAAGCAGTCTCCGTGATTAACAATAAAGCCAAACACAAAACACGGGTTCTAAAAACAATAAAACTTGCAGTGCAACACAATTTCATCAGATACAAAAGGAATCTTCCATAAATGACTGGGTTAAAGCCTTCCCAAACAAACGAAGTCTTCAGTAGGTAACTGAACATTATCACACATAGCATATCTATCTGATTTTGGCTGGTATCTGATTCCAGAGAGCAGGAGCTGCAGCACTAAAGGCCAGGTTTCTAGTCCATGCTAAGCACACCTCTGGAGTGCATGATACTTTCAGCAGTGCCCCATATGAGGAGCACAGTTGCTGGGCAGGGCAGGAAAGTGATACAACAGGCCAGAAGTTCCTTCAGATATCTTGGTCCCTTCTCCCAGCCGGCTTTGTGGGCCCAGGGCTGTTTTAAGAAATCACACTGCCAGCATGCATTCATTTCTGCTGGCCCGGTTCAACCTGAACTTTTAGAAATAGTATTTTATCACAAAACAGTACCACAAGTATCTAGCACTCTGGCCTCAAGATTAATAAATGATGATGATGATAACAACAACGACAACTTGACCCTGTCAAAAATTGCACTGAAAGTGTGCAGAGAAGACAGTGCATTATATTCAGAAATATATTAACTGCTCTAGACTAGCCTTGCTTTTGGCCAGATTCTCCTGCCTCAAAGACACGGCCAGCTCTAGACCTTATTATTTCTTAAAGCCACAACAGTCTCCACCGTGTCTCAATTCTCCAAAGGAACACAGACCCCAGGTGAATGCCTGGAACCCCATGGCCTTTTGCCACCACTCAGCAGAGAGCGCACGACTGTTGTAACATTGTTATATTTTTTAGGTACTCTTATTGCAAGGTACCTCAAAGTGGCTCACGTTTAAATAAATTACAAACACCAATGAAAACCTAAAAACACAACCATACAAATTTTAACAGTGAAAAGCACGATTAAAAAGACGCTACTGCTCGTTGCCACTGGCAGCCTTATCCTCCATGATTTTGTTTAATACCCTTTCAAAGCCATCCAAGTTTTGCAGGAGTGGATTCTATAATTTCAATATGCACTGTCCCTTTGTCTGTCCTGAATCTTCCAACATCCAGCTTCATTAGATAATAATAATAATAATAAATTTTATTTATATCCCGCCCTCCCCAGCCGAAGCCGGGCTCAGGGCGGCTAACAACACTAAAATAGTGCAACATTATAAAAACATCAAAGAATTAATTAAAATCAAAATTGATGGCAACCATAAACTAAAGTATTGTAAAGATTGCCAAAGGAGGGAGTCAGGCTGCGCCCTGACCAAAGGCCTGGTGGAACAGCTCTGTCTTGCAGGCCCTGCGGAAAGATGTCAAGTCCTGGAGGGCCTAGATGAACCCTAGTTCTTAGATTAGGAGAGAAGGAGAACTTTGTAAATTTTCTTTATGTTATGTGCCTGTATTCATGACCTTGCCTTCTTTTTCTACTGGCCCTCCAGATCATTTTGTTTCCCCCTTTTGGTTCCCTTTCCAGATGTCCAATATCAAATAACAAGCAATGTCAGCCTCTCCCTAGCTGCCACTGATGCCACTGATGTTGTGAATTTTAACACAAATATAAATAATAAAAAAGATTAGCACAACACTGTCATGCAAAGTATGAAATAAAATGAACCTTATGCCCAACTGCTCCCTGCTCTCTGCATTTACTGCTAAGCAGCTTACAAAGTATCAAACTCACTTACGCAGAGTGGTATTCAACTAGATGTTACTCTGAGTAGACCCACTGAAATTAATGCACATGACCAAGGCTATCCTCCTAAGCCCACTTTCACCTGGAAAGTAAACTCCACTGAATTCAGCAGAACTTACTCCTCAGTAGACACGGTTAGGTTTGCACTGCATAAATTTCAACGAATCTACATTGAGTAAAAACTTAGTTGAATACAACCAACAAAATATGAACTAGCAGTGATACCCCAAAAAGTGGCTCAAACCTAATTCAGAGAGGGTTGTGTGCCCCAGAGAAGGGCACTGTTTAATAATAATATAAAAGTGCAAACGAAGATTTTTTTTCTATTAAAAAACCCCCATACCTTGCGTCCTCTTAGCTTCTGCCCAGCGTGCAGAGTTTTTATTACTTGGCTGGGGACTTAACACCATGTAGCCGTCTTCACCTTCCATGGCCCCAAATGGTTATATCTCAAGAGATCTATGAAAAAGAATGAGCTTGTCTAGATGCTGGCTAGTTCTCTTGAATGTGGGGCTCAGGGTTGCAAAGGAAATGCAAGCACCCTTTCCGGCGTCTCAACTGTGAAACCACAGGTAAGGTCTTAAGAAGTGACCATAATAGATAATAATCTAACACAGTATATAGCAGGCAAGGTCTAGCACTTTTCTTGGGTACCAGATCTCGAATGCATATGCAGGCTGCCAATATATAGCAGTATTCAAAAGCACACTGGCCGCGACTGGCAGCAACGCTAGAAGCCACTGAGAGCCTCATCCTTCCTGAATTCATCTAGTCCTCTTTTTAAGCCATCCATGTTGGTGGCCATATATTTGTTTCTTGCTCTTCCACCCAGGAGCTCGAGGTTGTATATTTTCCTCCCCTCTCCTCGGGCCTTTTATATTTGCACATTGCAACAGCCTGCGAGGCAGGCTAGACTAAGCTAATGGATGTACATTATCACAGCAGCTCTTGTCAACAGATGCAGGGATGCAGGGAGCCTAATCCACATACCGTGTTCCAGGCGCAGAAAATCCTGTTGCAGTTTCCATCCAGCGCCTCCTAACTAGAACCTGGCAATTAGAGAAAGCTACCTCTTGTTAGCAACTCTGAATGGCTTGCTAAAGCGATCAACAAGCCTCCTGTTCTAGCGTTTTGCCAGAGGACAGCTCAACCTGCACATCCTGCAGTATAATTTATATCACTGAATGAACAAAACCAAAACCCAGGATCTCATATCCAGTACGCAGGTAAAACCAGTGCTTTTTTTTCCTTTTAAAAAAATGTTTAGGGGTACTCTCACTTTTCTACTCTTATTGAAATACTGCCCCTCAATTAGGCCAAACTTAGATTCACAAAAGGTTTAGGGGTATGCGTAGCCCTGCGTACCCCCAGAAAAAAGCACTGGGTAAAACTGCAACTGATATACGCAATATATATATATATATACACACAATATACACAATATGCACAATATATACACAATATAGAAACTGCCATTTTTTTACCCTGCAAACATGGAGGAAAACACTTTAATTCTAAGAAACATAGCTTGCTGGATTTATCAATAATTGCTATGGTGATGCAAATAGATCCAACAATGTTAGCAAAAGGGGGGAATTTGTGGATATAAACATGCTGAGCACCAGAACACTACGCGGCCTCCACTTTTGCGTAGCTTTGGCGAACGAAGGTCTTCTGAGCACTCCATCTGCAAAAGTCTGTAAATGCTACCTTGAAAGCAGAATCATTTTTATCAGAGCAACTGATAAATACAGAAGACAAAACATTTTGCGATGAGAATTTATTTATTTTTTTAAAAAAGATATTTATTAAGATTTTCAAAATATTACAAAATTAAAAAACAAAAAACAAAAATACAAAATAAAAGTAGTTAAAAACAACTCAATCTTTCCGTTACTTATCTTTCATTTGCTTATTTCCCGGAACTCCTCGCGCCTCCCTTTTTTGTATTCCAATTCAGTTTGTTAGTTCAGCAAATCCTTCCCCTCTTTGTTTATCCTAGTCTTTAATTTTAAAATGTTGTGACATTAAATTTTTACCTGTTAATAATCCATTTTTCATATTCCCTTATAATATTACAGCTAAAAACCACTTAATTTCTATCCAACATCATTCTAACATTCATTAATTTTGCAATATTTCTGTAAATAGTCTTTAAACTTTTTCCAGTCTTCTTCCACCGACTCTTCTCCCTGATCTCGGATTCTGCCAGTCATTTCCGCCAATTCCATATAGTCCATCACCTTCATCTGCCATTCTTCCAGAGTGGGTAGGTCTTGTGTCTTCCAGTACTTTGCTATAAGTATTCTTGCTGCTGTTGTGGCATACATAAAGAAAGTTCTATCCTTCTTTGGCACCAATTGGCTGACTATGCCCAGGAGAAAGGCCTCTGGTTTCTTCAGGAAGGTATATTTAAATACCTTTTTCAATTCATTATATATCATCTCCCAGAAAGCCTTAATCCTTGGGCACGTCCACCAAAGGTGAAAGAATGTACCTTCAGTTTCCTTACATTTCCAACATTTGTTAACGGGCAAGTGATAAATTTTTGCAAGCTTGACTGGGGTTATGTACCACCTGTATATCATTTTCATAATATTCTCTCTTAAAGCATTACATGCCGTAAACTTCATGTCTGTGGTCCATAACTGTTCCCAGTCAGCCATCATAATATTATGTCCAACATCTTGTGCCCATTTAATCATAGCAGATTTCACAGTTTCATCCTGAGTATTCCATTTCAACAGCAAGTTATACATCCTTGACAAAACCTTAGTTTTGGGATCTAACAGTTCTGTTTCCAATTTTGATTTTTCCACCTGGAATCCATTTTTTTTGTCCAAATGATATGCCTCCATTATTTGATAATAATGAAGCCAATCTCGCACTTTATTTTTTAATTTTTTGAAACTCTGCAATTTCAATTTGTCTCCCTCTTGTTCCAAAATTTCCCAATATTTCGGTCATTTGGCCTCCATATTGAGCTTTTTCTGAGCCTTTGCTTCCATCGGTGACAGCCACCTTGGGGTTTTATTTTCAAACAAATCCTTATATCTTATCCAAACATTAAACAATGCTTTCCTAACAATATGGTTTTTAAATGCTTTATGTGCTTTGACCTTATCATACCATAAATATGCATGCCATCCGACTACATTATTAAAGCCTTCTAAATCCAAGATGTCTGTGTTTTCAAGAAGCAGCCATTCTTTCAACCAGCAAAAAGCTGCTGATTCATAATAAAGTTTAAGGTCTGGCAGGGCAAATCCGCCTCTTTCCTTTGCATCCGTTAATATTTTGAATTTTATTCTAGGCTTCTTGCCCTGCCAGACAAATCTAGAGATGTCTCTCTGCCACTTCTTGAAGCAATCCATCTTATCCAAAATTTGCAATGTTTGAAACAAAAATAGCATTCTAGGCAATACATTCATTTTTATCGCAGCAATACGGCCTAGCAGTGAAAGCTTCAAATTTGACCAAATTTCTAAGTCTTTTTTCACTTCCATCCAGCATTTTTCATAATTGTCTTTAAATAGGTTCCCATTTTTAGTTGTCATATTAATCCCAAGGTATTTCACTTTCTTAACCACTGTTAAACCTGTCTTCTGAACGAAGGTCTTCTGAGCACTCCATCTGCAAAAGTCTGTAAATGCCACCTTGAAAGCAGAATCATTTTTATCAGAGCAACTGATAAATACAGAAGACAAAACATTTTGCGATGAGAATTTAAAATCTGTTTTGTGTGTCAATGTAATAAATGTACGGTTTTTAGTGATTAGGGGAGGGGTGGTAGCTCTGGTGGGGGCACACTGTGCCACTTCAGGGGTGTTTTGTCCACCTTTGGGCCCCCACCAGGGCCCGATTTAGGTTTGATGAGGCCCTAAGCTACCTAAGGTAGTGGGGCCCTTTATATGTCCACCTGTCCTTTGTCAACAACGAATTGTCGCTTTTTTGTGTTGAATATATGCTATATGGTAATTTATGGACCTAATAGTCCCTACACAATACAAAACAGTTGCTGTATGTTTTATTTTATTCGTTTTTTATCTTATATTTGGAAATGCACATCCAGTTTTCCCCCTTTATTTTTTTGGCTGGCCCCGAAAGGGGCCCTAAGCTATAGCTGGTTTAAATCCGGCACTGGTCCCCACCCTGCGTTCAGCTCTCCCCCTGCTGTTCCGAGAAGCTGTCAGCGCAGCTTTGACTGGCCGGCTAAACCAGGTGAGGGGAGCCTATGAGTCTCAAACTCTTGGTGTTTTAGGGACTTCCTGTGCATGCGAAGACAGGCTGCAGCAGATGGAGCAGACGAGACCAAGCGTGGGTCCCACAGTCACTGTATGTGCTACTACCACTTCCTCTAAAAATAATAAAAGGAATAGCAAACCTTGAAGCGAGTTCCATGAAAGGAGCTTGAGGTTATCTTTTGGGGAACTTACTTTATGGAAGCTTTTTTTATCAAAAGGGTGGAAGTGGAAGGCAGCCTTCCAAAACCCCCTTGAGTAACCCTAACCTAGATCATTTAAACGTGTCAGGGGGAATTCCATCTGCTTTCAGTGGGACTTACTTCTCAGCGGAAGTTCCTCTAAGCCTTAATTACTGTGAACCGCAGGCTGGGTTTTCCTTTATCCATTTTCAGGTAGGTAGCCGTGTTGGTCTGACACAGTAGAAATATATATATATTGTATAATATATACGGTATATATATATATATATATATATATAAATCGTCCAGTAGCACCTTAGCTAAATTTGTTCTTGGTACGAGCTCATACCAAGAACAAACTTAGTTGGTCTCTAAGGTGCTACTGGAAAATTCCTTTATCCATTTGTAAGATTGCTAGCAGCATTGGGGCACAAAGCTGAGCGTTTGGTTGCTTGCTTGCTGTGCGTAGCCGAGGTCCCTCTGCGCGATTGCAACGCGCACCCCCCAATTTTCAAACGGGGACGCGCTTTGCTTTCCTCCCTCTGGGGCTGCAAGGCGTCAACTAAGCGAGCGCATCCTCCTTGCAGCATTGTGCGGGGGCAGTTTCTGCTGGCTTGCGGGCATGAGGACGAGGCATCTGCAACAGAAATAGGTTTTTTTCCGGAGGGCGGCGTCGCAGCCCCCAGCCAGCCCCGCCTCCACAGTTTCTCGCGTCGGGGTGGAGGGAGGCGGCCTTCCCCCTCCTACGTCACGGCCGGTCGCGTCATCCGAGCTGGGACAGCCCCAGCCAATCTGCTGGCAGGGTGGGTGTGGCCGCGAACAATTTAATCTGGCAACTTCTGTTTCAGTGTATCTGAAGAAGTATGCTTGCACACGAAAGCTCATACCAAGAACTAACTTAGTTGGTCTTAAAGGTGCTACTGGAAGGATTTTTTTATTTTGACTATGGCAGACCAACACGGCTACCTATCTGTAATTTAATCTCAGTTACAGATAGGTAGCCGTGTTGGTCTGCCATAGTCAAAACAAAAAAATTCCTTCCAGTAGCCCCTTAAAAACCAACTAAGTTAGTTCTTGGTATGAGCTTTCGTGTGCAAGCACACTTGTGTGTATCTGAAGAAGTGTGCTTGCACACGAAAGCTCATACCAAGAACTAACTTAGTTGGTCTTTAAGGTGCTACTGGAAGGAATTTTTTTAATTTAATCTCAGTGCACCTTCTTCTTCCTTGCTTCTTCTTCGGATCAGGACCAGAGAGGACTGTGCAGTCGCTGTTGCATCCCTGCTGCTTTTGCTCCCTGCCGCTGCTGCACGAGGCTTTTTGCCTTTGTCCCTAGAGAGGCTTTTGCCTTTGGCTCCCAAGACTCGGAGGCTCCACCAGCCGCGCGCTCCTGCTTCTCAGCTGCTGGGCTGCAAGCTGGGGGTTTTTTCTGTTTTTTTTTGCTCAGCAGGCTTCTTGTACGGTTTGCCAGCGGCACGTTTTATTTCAACAGTAGGGTTAGACTCTTCTGCACACACACCTTTTGCTTTTCCGTGGATTTTGTGAGAACGGAAGGCTGTGCTCGTGTTTATTTGCATTTACTGAGTGGGTGCTTTTGAGAGCGGGTGGGTTCGTTTGCTTGTTTGAGCTTGCGGCACCGATTGTGTGTGGCCTGATTGATTGATTGATTTGCTTTGGTCAGGGCTCTGTCCCTTGCCTCTAGGGGCTTTCTGCTTACTTTGGGGTTGCTTTGGAAATCTACGGTACTCTCCTTCCTTTTTGGCTTGGAAGTTTGCATCCTGACTGTTGCCCTATTTTGTTTTGGGTTTGCTTGCCCAGTTCGGTTTCTGATCTTTAAGGGGCGTCGCCTTCGTCGCCATTTTGATTAAGGGCAGCGTGGTCGGGGCAGTCGGTCATTTTGGGAGAGGCACGTGGCCCGTCACTTGTTTTGAGTAAACGGCGGGAAGCAGCTCTTTCACCAGCTCTCAACTTGCTTGCTGGGATTCCTCTGTGCTTTTAGGCGCGGGTTGTTGTTGTTTTTTCGCAGGCTTGCATTTCCCCCTTTTATTAATTCTGAGCTGCTTTGTTACACTTTTGTTTAGATTCATTCTGCGTTTTCACTCCTAATTTTCTGCCCAGTTTCCCTTGTCGCTCACTGGGCTGTGGAAGTCCTGGTTTATATCCCCTGCTCCGTGGGCCTTTTTACTTTCTGCCCAACTGTAAAATAAAATTGATAAAAGTAATATAAACAAAATTGAAGTAGGTTAAAATAGAACTAGTAATAAGAAATAAGTGATAATAATAACTGTAGCTTTCATTTGAATACGTTTTCTCCTATTTGGATTCTGCGGTTGGTTTGGTGATTCTTGCTGATCACCTGCCTGCTCATTTTGTGCTTATAGTTGCTGGTTAGTGTGGTCAGTGCTAAGCCCAAGGCTGCTGGCTTTTTAGTGTCAACAATAGTGCCTCTGACTGCCTCCTGGTGTTGCAGCCAGTGTCTAAGCAGTACTAGACAGTCCTTTTGAAGTCCCATCTGTTAAGCTTGCTGTAGGTAATACTGAGCTTCCTTGATTGTGCACAGGTGCCACTGCCTGCCAGTGTGGTCACTATTGAGATTAGCTGATTACACTGCACTGTGCACAGATGGTGCTGGCTGCCGGCCTGCTTATGCAATATCGACCTTAGTTGACTTCTTCTGGCCCGGGTAGTGCTTGCTGCTGGCCAGTGTAGACAGTGCCGAGCCTGTTTTACAACGCTGCTCAGTGCCCTGCTTGCGTTGCTGCCGGCCTGTGTGTCCTGTCATCTGTTAGTTATTTCAGCTCCTTATTGAATTGTCCCTGGGCCAAGTCGCCATGCCCGTAAACTCCAAGCAGAAGGTGGCCGTTTCCCCTCCACGCACCAGGCGTGGGACTGTTAGGCTTCCTCCTGCCCAAGCCCCCGCTAGTCAAGGGTCTGGTTTGTTACCTCGCCAAGTTTCTCTGACTGCAATGGGAAATAGTGTTGGTGCGACTTCTGAAGTCATACCCCCTACCGAGACTGACGTAGTGCCCGCATCAAGACCCAATCACGCCTTCATACGTTTCATCGAGGGGCTCGAAGGCTTGGTCCACAGTTTCAAAGCTCGGGCACTGAACCAATCACATGCCTTGTCCTCAACCCAGGGTCATGTGGTGGGATCTTCGCCGGCTTTTTCTGGCCTTTCACCTTACCAACCCCCTTCAACCCAGGCAGCGCCTCCAGTTTTTTTGCCAACTTCTCCTGGCCATACCTATTCTCGCCCGCCTCCAGTACAATTGACGCCAGAGCTTCCTAGCACGTCATCCGTTTTGTTTAACCAGTCCTTGACCACATCTGCTAGCGTATTTCAGGGTGCCCAAGTGGCCAGCCGTCCTGTGGCTGCAATAGCACAGCCTCAAGGTGCTGCTGCTGCAACAGTGCAGGGACCGAGTGGCTCAGGGGTTTCAGTTGCAGTAGCTGAAAAGCGGAAGAGGGGGCCTGGTCAGGATCAGAATGCTGGGCCTAAGTCTCCGGCAAAGAAGTGCAAAAGGAAGCGTAGTGGTAAAGGAAAGAAGAAAAGGCGCAAGGATGACTCCGATGATGATGATGAGTCAGGCACGTCAAGTTCAGATGATAGCGATTCCTCGCTTGGTTGTTATTGGGGTGAAGGAGAGGATTTGGGGGCCCTCCCAGACTGGTGCTTGGAGCGGAGAGCCAACTCCCACCGCAAACAGTTTGGGGGAACTCTAGAGTGGAAGGACGGGGCTTTGGTGGAACAGGTAAACACTACAGATGATGTTCCTGGCAATGTTCCTGGCTATCATTTGAGCACAAAATTGCGGGCAAAAATTCTGAACGGGGAATATGTGGACATATTCAAATTAGTGCCGACATGGATTGCGATGCGTAGGGGAAAGTTGAAGTGCCGGAATGGGGCACCTCAGGTTGAGAGGTCCTTCGCCAATTGGCTTGAGGGTTTCTATGTTTTTATTGGAGTGGTATCCATGGCCTACCCTAAGCGGGCGTGGCATCTTATCAACTACCTCAAAATTGTAAGGGAGGTGTATGCTCTGGCAGGAGAAGATGTCGCAATTGCTTATGACACAGAATTTCGCCGGAACGCTTCCCACCTATCCAACACCAGATGGGATCAGCTGGATCAGCCATTATGGTTTGAGCTTGTGTGTTCGGAAAACAACAACAAACCGCAGGAGGCTAGCAGGCATCCTAAGTTCGCCTCCAAGCATAATCCTCATCGCAAAGTCTGCTGGGATTTCAACGATGGGACTTGCCAACGGACGAACTGCAAATTTCCCCATAAATGCGAGAGGTGCCTTGGAACTCACCCCCACATTTCTTGTAATTGGGGTTAAGCAGCCCTTTTGGGGGGCTGGGGGTTTCATGCTCGGGGAGCCCCCAGCGCAGCCCCAAAATCGGGCATGCAAGGCATACATGAACAATAGTTGCTTCTCACTTGCAAGCCTCCCCATGAAACTCAATTCACTCAAACGATTACTTGATGAATACTCAAATCCCGAGTCGACTTAATACATTTGGGACGGTTTCTTTTTCTTGTAAATAATTTTTATTAATTTTCAATTAAAGGCATTCCAATTAATAATAAAATTGAATCTTGCCACATTAACACACACACAATAAAACCAATATTACAATCTGAATTAAATAATTTCAAGGGAGCTTCCCATGTTCTGGATGTCAGGAACAATGTTCCTGCGTTCATTTCTTTTGTTCTTCCCCAGCTTCATAAATCCAATCTTAACCATTATTTTATGCAGTCCTGGTGTGGAACTCTCGTGTCCATTAAATCCATTTCTATTCTAACACAGGAGGCAATTTCTTCTGTTGCTGTTGTTCATTCATATATATATATAGATATATATGATCTGCATAGTCCTCTCCGTGACCCCATCTTTGATTTTCCGCTTTATCTTCCAGGCTCCAGGCTCTGTTCCCACTTTTCTCAACAGGTGCCAACCCTCCTTCTTTTGATAAGATTTATGGCACAGCAGTCTTTAGGTCTTTCAGACTTCTAATAAGTTAGTATTCCAAATATAAATGAACTTCCATAGAAAAGCAATGCCGTGGGATATATTTCACTAATTGTTTGGTGAATGTTTAGCTTGGCTCATCTAAGGATGCATGCCCGATTCCCCGGGCCCTAGGGAAGCGAGCCAAATCAAAATTTCACATTTGCATTCACATTACACCATATATTGAAAAGGGAAAGGAAATCCATGCAACCAAATGCAGTTTTTTAATGTGAAATATTCCCTGATTGTGTCCAAATGTCTGGGGGGAGGCTGTTTCTTTTTCTTCTATGCCATAGCCGCCATTTTTTTTCATCCCAAGCCTCTTCATATCTGATCTTGGTTTGCCAGTTCTAATTGGGGCTCTCCGCCGAGAGCCACACAACTTAAATATTGAATTCCTTTCTTGCAAGGTTCGGAAAGTCGTGATTAGCAAATGTAGAAAAAGATATAGGTGCTCACCTCATGATGACGCACCACGATGAAAGTCCTTTTCAAATCAAAGCTCTGGCATCCAGTGACTGATTTAATTAGCATGGGGTTTTTTTATCTCCTCCTTTCCAGAACACGCCTGTTTCTTAGTCCAAATTTTAATGATTTTAGGAAACAGGGCTCTCCCCCACTCATGGCGATGACTCTGGAGAGTTGCCAATTCATGCAGTGCAGCCTCATTCAGCATCCCTTCTGTAGTGAGCGGCAGTTATCGGATGAACTGCGGGTGACGGCCAGTCCCCCCCTACCCTGGGGGGGGATCAGCAGGGATAATTACCCCTGAAAATCTGCATGGTTGGGGTCTGGTGTTCTGGGAAAGCAGCCAGCAGCCATGGCAGGGAATCAGCCCTTTGGGTCGGTTTCAATCAGGGCTTCCGAATTCCTGTTTCTTTTTCCCTTAGCTCCAAGGATCCACCAAATTAAAAACTGGTGTGGTATTTTTATCATGCACAATTTAACATTTAACTCCATTTTCTTCAGATGGTGCAGGGGCTCTCAGATGCAGCTTCCGGGCTGCCTCCACTTTCCCCGAAGGTAGCCAGGCCGAATAGTTGCTGGGGTCCGGGAAGGTGGAAGCAGCCCGGAAGTTGCACCACCTGAAGGCAGCCAGGCATTCCCTGGCTGCGTGCAAGCAGGAGTGGGGGCAGGAATCTCTCAGCTGGGAAAAGGGGAGGCTTGGCTCCCCAGCTGAGCATTCAAAATTAAAACTAAAATTTCCAGAAAGCCAGCAAACTTGTAACTTGTGAAAAAGCAGCAACACAACAAATTGAAAAAGCAAACCAACCTCAAATGAATCAAAATCACAAGAAAACGTAAAACACTGACCCCAACCCAAACCTGATTCTAATTCTTACCCTAACACTAACCCAGTCCTAAAATTAACCCTAACCCAGAAATGGTCTGGTTAGATAGTTTTCCGACTGAGCCAGTACATAGGTACATTTATCAGTGAATTGCTAAATATGGTAATGTGCAGCAGAGGCTCTTTGTCTTTGCCATGTGGTTTGACTGAATTTCCGTCTGTTGCGCAGCTGGCACATGGAGTGTGTTTGCGCTATAAACTTTCAATCCCTAAACCATTCGTGTTTGGGTAAGTCTAAACCAACGTGCAGAATCTTATTTTTTTCCTTCCTTTCTGTAGATGCTATTTATTCTGGAATGCTTCCAAATGCTAATTGTGTGCATGTTTGTGTGGAAAACCCACTACTACAAAGCTATGAGCAGAGCAGTTCTAGCCGCACCTACTCAGCTCTTACTCCCAGGGAAGTAAGGGTAGTGACGGTTGGTGCATTTCTCAAGATAACAGCAACGGTTTTCCTTTGACAGCAGCTGCGCCTCGGCGCCTGTACATTTTTCCCCAGGCTACCCTGAAGGGCCTCAAGGAAGACACGCTGCTCTTTCCCCCTGCTTTTTATAACTTTCTTTTAAATGTATAGGAACTGTTCATCATGGTTTTCACGCGTTTCTCATTTTAGGATTGCAGCTGTTTTTTCTTTTTGAATATTTGCACCCCGCTTTTCCAACAACAAATGTTGAGCTCCAAGGGGTTTTCAATAACTGCATTAAAAAACAAACAAGCCTTGCAGTCACTATAATATCAAGTGTTGTGCTTCCCCGGCCCCCGTTTTTTTTTCCAGTGGCTGCAGCAGCAGCTACAACAAAGGCACCAGGACCCATTCCTGGAGTTTTCTGACTGGAGTTTTCCTGGAGTTTTCTGACGGGAGAGACCCAACTCTTTGCGACTTCCAGATTGAGTAATGCTGTGGTAGAATGTCGTGGATTCTGTGGCATTTTGCTCATTGCACCGATTCGTTTGGCTACTCAGTGAGCAACTGCTTCAACAGCTGCGGCTAACATTTAGATCAGTTTCCACATGTTTCAAAATTGAAAGTTCAGATTGTTGCAATGCCCCTTTCAAGCCTGCAGTTTGCCCCAGACTGCTAGCTGCAAATGGACATGAGCTGCTATTGAAGGGCCTCTGCTGTGCAGCCAATAGGTTTTCACATCGTGGCAGGAACTCAGAGGAAAGAGCAAAGTGGCCCACCCCGGAAAATGCGAGGAGGAGGAGCGCCGCATGCTCTTCATCGAGAGGTAAGGATTTCTGCCTTGTCCTGGAGGAAAAAACCTTTAGAACCCGATATGAACAGATTCTAGACTGGAAGCAGGTCTGGTGGGTGGGAGATGTTGAAATCATAGAATTGTAGAGCTGGAAGGGACACCGAGGGTCATCTAGTCCAGCCCCCTGCAATGCAGGAATCTCATTTAAAGCATCCAGGACAGGTGGCCATCCAACCTCTGCTTAAATGAAGAAGAGGTAAGGCGACTGAGGAGGCGGGAATTGGGAAGCCGCATAAGTGCTTGCTTCTGGAGTGTGGATCTTGGTTGTCTGTTGGGGGTGTGTGGAATAAAGGAGTTCTGGAAAGGCGAGAAAATGCTGTGCTGAATTTAGGCAGGGGAGCTCCTCTCACTTGGGGAGGAGGCTTTTGTGTAGCCTCTGTCTGTCAGGGACTGGGCAGAGGAGGAATGGGGGAGACCGTCTCCCCAGCCTGACCCTTCCAGAGAAGAAGAAGACAGCTTAGATTTACAACAGGGGTTTGAGGGAGGTCACAGCTTAATGGCAAAGGAGGCGGGAAAATGCTGTGCTGAATTTAGGCAGGGGGGGCTCCCCTCACTTGGGGAGGAGGCTTTTGCCTAGCTTCTATCATGCAATTGTTTTTACTCTATTAAGGTGCCAGATGGAGGGGGGGAACACGTGTACATGTGTGTGTATAGAGGTCGCCCCAGCACATGGCAAGAGTCTGAGACTGGCATTGCTATGCTACCTCATCGGGAGAACCCAGAACTGTTAGGGACTGAAGAGTCTGAATAATTCTGTGGAAGTATTTAGGTGTCTTTCGGCAAATTCGCAGAAGTTCATTAAATTAAATTACGCTTCTCTGCTGAACAAGGATGGTTGCATTATTAATAATGTTGCGTGTGTGAATGGGCACGGTTAATGTAATTCTCACTGCTTGCGTTTCACGATGTTTCATTTCTTCCTGACCATGCTGCTTACAGTCTTCCTCTCCTCTCTTGTGTGCTTGCGCATGAAAGCAACTTGGTATAACGGCTTCATGCATCCGATGAAGGGCACTGTATTCCATCAAAGGTTACAGCAACATACAGTGGTACCTCAGGTTACATACGCTTCAGGTTACATATGAAAAAAATTCCTTCCAGTAGCACCTTAAAGACCAACTAAGTTAGTTCTTGGTATGAGCTTTCGTGTGCATGCACACTTCTTCAGATACACTGAAACAGAAGTTGCCAGATCCTTCTATATAGTGAGAAGGTGGGGAGGGGTATTACTCAGAAGGGTGGTGGGAATGGGTGATTGGCAGATAGCTGAGATGAGCCTGTTGACGACTCTTAACGACTGCAATAGGTCTTACAGGAAAAGGCAAGGGGTGAGAAGGTGAAAAATGGCTAGTCATGTATAATGAGATAAGAATCCAATGTCTCTGTTCAGACCAGGTCTCTCCACGGTTTTAAGTTTGGTAATGAGTTGCAATTCAGCAGCTTCTCTTTCCAGTCTATTTCTGAAATTCCTTTGTAGTAAAACAGCTACTTTGAGATCTTGTATAGAATGTCCTGGGAGATTGAAGTGTTCTCCTACTGGTTTCTCTGTTTTGTGATTCTTGATGTCAGATTTATGTCCGTTTATTCTTTGGCGTAAGGTTTGGCCTGTTTGTCCAATATAGAGAGCTGAAGGACACTGTTGGCATTTGATGGCATACACAATGTTAGACGATGAGCAATTAAATAGTCCCGAGATGGTATGTGTGATGTTGTTGGGGCCAGTAATGGTGTTGTCCGGGTGTATGTGGCAGCAAAGTTGGCATCTGGGTTTATTGCAGGCTCTGGTGCCAATGTCCGTGTTAAGTCTGGTTGTAGTATTATTGTGGGTTAGGAGTTGTTTAAGATTGGGTGGCTGTCTGTAGGCAATGAAAGGTCTTCCTCCCAGAGCTTGAGAAAGAGAACTGTCATTGTCCAGGAGAGGTTGTAGGTCTCTGATGATGCGTTGTACTGTTTTAACTTGGGAGCTGTATGTGATGACTAGAGGTGTTCTGTTATTTTCTTTTTTGGGTCTGTCTTGCAGCAAGTTCTCTCTGGGTATCAGTCTGGCTCTGTTGATCTGTTGTCTAACTAGAGCCTGCAATAAACCCAGATGCCAACTTTGCTGCCACATACACCCGGACAACACCATTACTGGCCCCAACAACATCACACATACCATCTCGGGACTATTTAATTGCTCATCGTCTAACATTGTGTATGCCATCAAATGCCAACAGTGTCCTTCAGCTCTCTATATTGGACAAACAGGCCAAACCTTACGCCAAAGAATAAACGGACATAAATCTGACATCAAGAATCACAAAACAGAGAAACCAGTAGGAGAACACTTCAATCTCCCAGGACATTCTATACAAGATCTCAAAGTAGCTGTTTTACTACAAAGGAATTTCAGAAATAGACTGGAAAGAGAAGCTGCTGAATTGCAACTCATTACCAAACTTAAAACCATGGAGAGACCTGGTCTGAACAGAGACATTGGATTCTTATCTCATTATACATGACTAGCCATTTTTCACCTTCTCACCCCTTGCCTTTTCCTGTAAGACCTATTGCAGTCGTTAAGAGTCGTCAACAGGCTCATCTCAGCTATCTGCCAATCACCCATTCCCACCACCCTTCTGAGTAATACCCCTCCCCACCTTCTCACTATATAGAAGGATCTGGCAACTTCTGTTTCAGTGTATTTGAAGAAGTGTGCATGCACACGAAAGCTCATACCAAGAACTAACTTAGTTGGTCTTTAAGGTGCTACTGGAAGGAATTTTTTTATTTTGACTATGGCAGACCAACACGGCTACCTATCTGTAACAGGTTACATATGCTTCAGGTTACAGACTCCACTAACCCAGAAATAGTACCTCGGGTTAAGAACTTTGCTTCAGGATGAGAACATAAATTGTGTGGTGGTGGCATGGCGGCAGCAGGAGACCCCATTAGCTAAAGTGGTACCTCAGGTTAAGAACGGTTTCAGGTTAAGAACGGACCTCCGGAACGAATTAAGTACTTAACCTGAGGTACCACTGTACACCTGTTAGTCACTCAGTCTAAGCAGATGGTTTTCTCGCTTCCCCTTTCCAGTTCTGCAAAGAAGCAGCAAGTAAGACTTGAAACTGGAAGAAAAATGGGGCCAGGGGCTTTTGGGAAGTGATCTGTATCTGAGGGTGTGAAAACCTGGCTGTGGATGTCACTGTGTTTTCCAAGGCTTCCTTGCCCTCAAATGCTCAGAACTCTCTCCCAGAACATTTCTATTAACCCCCAACCCATGAATCCTTTCTCAATTTAAGCCCTTAGTTTTAATCTCTTCCTGGGTTTAGTAACTTGACTTTTGTATAGTCTTACCATCTTCTTTGGACTCAGCTACAACCAGTCAAAAAACAGTGCTTTGCATGCTTTATAAACCTGCAAAACCAGGTGGTGCTGGAGACAAAATAATAATAATAATAATAATTCTAAGTGGTTTTACAAGTTGGCAACCTGCATCCCTGCCATTAATACATACACTCGACACACCATATCAGTGGAAAATTGAGGCTGGTGGGAGCTCAGGTGGGTACAGCAGCCCGCCGCACCATCCACTCAGGGGATTGTTTATTTAAAATAATTTACACACTGCTTTTCATTTGACGCCCATGGTTGTTTTTTATTTTTTTAAAAAACAGAAATAAAATAATAACTATCCCAATAAAGTATAACCGTAAAGCATCACATGCCTAAGGCCATTAAAAGCTGGCGTCAGTGGTCAGGATATGCACATATCAGCAGATACGTTTTTAGTAAATGAGATTATTTCAAAAGAGTAGGTGCCAGCAGTTTCCTTGTCACAAGATAAGAGCTTTGGAGGTTGCAGCAGGGCTAAAGGCGTCCAAGAAGATCTTAGCTACAGTTCTGTAATTTATTTTATTCATATAAACATTTATATGCCATCCTCATACAACATCAGAGCAGTGTGCAGCAACATACAAACTTTTTATACAGTTTTTTTTAAAAACAACAATTAAAAGCAGTTCAATCAATCACTAAAATGACTGGCTACAATAAAATTTTATACAACTGCATAGGTCTGTTGGCATAAAAATATCTTCAAGAGACACCTGAAAATCAAAAGTGAGGATCTCTGCCAAATCTTTCCTGTTCCACAAAATGCCCAACTTTTGCTTGAGACTGGTGAAGCCTCTGTAATACACGGGACAGCTAACAGGGCTTTTCTGGATGATCTCAGTGACACAAGGGTTCAGGTGGTCAGGGCTTTGCGCATCATCACAAGGGCAGCCACTTGTTATCACATCCTGCCCTTGTGATGTTATCAGTGTTATCCCATGCTGTCAGTCATCTTTCTCCTGATCAGCAGTCTCGCTTCTGCATTCTCTCCCAGCTGAAGCTTCTGGAGCAAGCCCAAGGGCAGCCCTGCATGAAGCACATTGCAGTAATCCAGTCTCAAGGTTCCCAGGGCATGGACTATACTGGCCATGTTATCCCTATCCTTGTATAGCCAGGGCCGGATTAAAACCTTTAAAGGCCCTAAGCACTTAAAAGACTTTGGTGCCCCAAAATATAAACAACAATAGACCATTAAATAAAATCTTATTTTTTTAAAAAAAGAAACAAAACCTACAGTAAGATGGAAAATAATGCTTCCATCTATAAAGGTAAAGGGACCCCTGACCATTAGGTCCAGTCGTGACCGACTCTGGGGTTGCGGCGCTCATCTCGCTTTATTGGCTGATGGAGCCGACGTACAGCTTCGGGTCATGTGGCCAGCATGACTAAGCCGCTTCTGGCGAACCAGAGCAGCGCACGGAAACGCCATTTACCTTCCCGCCGGAGTGGTATCTATTTATCTACTTGCACTTTGATGTGCTTTCGAACTGCTAGGTTGGCAGGAGCAGGGACCGAGCAACGGGAGCTCACCCCGTAGCGGGGATTCGAACCGCCGACCTTCTGATCGGCAAGTCCTAGGCTCTGTGGTTTAACCCACAGCGCCACCCACGTCCCTGCTTCCATCTATACTTCCACTTTATTTTTATTCGGGGGGAAGGGATTCATACTTTTTCTAATTGCAAGGTCTTTGACCAGATCCTTGAAATTAATCTTACATAACATATGCTTAGTAGAGATAAGGCATGCAACCTGCCTTATTGCATAGTTGTTCTATATATTAGTTGCAATGCCAATGTCTTTGTTGGCATTGCAACTAGAAAAAGTAGGAGATTTCCCCCCCTTCTGAATAGAACAACATGGGAAGGCCTCTCACCCCCCTTTCCTATTTCCCGGTAACAATATCTGCTCCTCTATTGAGTTGGGCTGGCTGATACCTGGGTTTCAACATTGTGATATATCACCTGATAAACATTGCAATATCCTGATATATCATGATGTTTTGAATCAAGAGGGAATAAGCCACCTGACATATATGCTTCTGTTAAGTTGTGGGTGAACATATCAGACGACACAGCGATTCTTCAAACAGCTCTTGTTTATTCAGAGGACAGAACAGAACTGAACTGAACTGAAGGGTTCTGCCAGCTTGCTTATATAGAGCTCCAGTACAACGTAACTGTAACAACTTTCTGTAACTATCCAATCATTGAACGTCACTTTTGATCCCTTATTTGCATATGTGGACCTGAACTATCTACAGTATCCCCCTGCTGGCCCAGGTGAGAACTTCAGTACATAACATCTTCTGAAGCACCCGACAGTCAAACCTGCAAGCCGTGATCAAACCACTGCAGGAGTGATTCATTGCATCATTTGCAGTCTCCCCTTCTCCAGGTGCACTGCCCATTCTCTGCCTGTTTAATTGTTAGCAAAGCCTTCTAACCCAGATCAAGCGCAAAGATGAAGAGAGAGAGAGAGGTGAACTCAGTTTTTTCAAATCAAATTCAGTTCAGGTGAAGCTTCTCTGCTCCTTACGAACAAGCCTTCCAAACTGTACCTCTGTCATAGTCTGGAATTACATCGCCCACAAGCAAACAACCACAGATTTTTTGGCTATTGAGTGGCTCCCTTGAGCAA
The DNA here is from genome assembly GCF_964106645.2 of Podarcis pityusensis. Lineage (NCBI taxonomy): Eukaryota > Metazoa > Chordata > Lepidosauria > Squamata > Lacertidae > Podarcis > Podarcis pityusensis. Next base: position 111,314,695 of record NC_138029.1, read on the forward strand.
CTACATTCTTTCTGCGGCGCCACTGCGAGGCTCAGCAGCCCAGTTATGTCAGTTATGTCACCCCTTGCCTGCAGAGCCTGCAGCCTCTCACCCTTTTTCGATCACCCTCCCTTGTGGAGGGCTCTCTTAGCCCCCTCTCCTTGGGAGTCCTCTGGGCAGCCACTGCTGCTGTCCATGGTCCCTGAGCTGCCTCGGCTCCTGGCACCAGCCCCCCTGGCCAGCCCCAGAGGCATCGTTCACCTGGGGAGCTTGCAGCCAGGGCTGCTGCAACAAAGAGCTGTGCAAGCCTTTAGGAGGCAGAGACGAAAGAGCGCGCCAGAGGAGGGAGGGAAGGAAAGAGGGACAGAGGTCAGTGTTGAAAACCACAGCTGGACAGCGTCATATTAGAATGCTTTAAAAAGCAGAAAAACAGATGTTAAAGGCCATTTCTGTTCTGGGTTTTCCCATCAGCCCAGCTAATTACTGGGCTGCATGGATTACTGCATGGATCCTGAAGGCTGCTTTGTCCTCAGCAGAAGCTCAGCGAAGGAACTTAACTGGGTGTGATTGCTGCCTGCTGCCGGAAGTATCCTGGTAAGGCTTGTATCCCTCTCTTGGTGTGGCTACAATTGGCAGAGTAGCATTTTTCTTGCTGGTTATTGTTGGTCAGGGACAGGAAATCGGGTCAAGAGTGTTGCAGTTTACAATGCTAGGAAATAGCCTGAGGTGAACTTTATTGCCAGCTAAATTGCTATTGCAAAATAACCTTTTTAGCCCTTTTGACAAGGAGGGAGCTGCCGCTCCATGGGTGGAGCATGGGTGGGGCAGCTGCCCCCAATCAATAAAAATACATAGCAAACTGAGGTTCTGCCCCCCCCCCAAATTCCTGGCTACGCCCGTGCCGCTCCCCTTTTTGCAAATGCTGCTCCTCAAGTCAAGATGGATTTCTGCTTTTGATCTTTTTCTTTTCAATATCGGTTTCTGCTCCCTAGTGTTTGTTTCTATTTTTAGCTTTTCTAGCTCTGGGAATTTTCCTTGAAAGGCAAAAAATGGGCCTCCCGGTTACGCATGCAAGGACACCACATAGCAGGAAACATATTTGCTTATTGATTAAATTGGTTAGTCACTTTATCTTGCCCAAGGCAACAAAAAAATGACTTAACATTATTGCAGAGGTGTTAAGGAGCTGGAAATTTAGAAGCCATTGAGCAAAACTCTATTTCTTACTGTTTTTTTTCTTGGGGAGTGGATGGGTGGAATTGGAATGTTTTTGGGGAAATGAAGAGGTATGTAAAGGTGAACATAACTCTAAACCTGATAATTTTTTACTTAACCTTTAACATATTGTTGCAACTGTTACGTTATAGTAGTACTCTACCAAAAGTAACACATTTTCTCTAAAATTAAAGCTGTAGAAGTAATTAGTAGCATTGATATCGAAGGTTCCCTAAAAAAATAATTACACTACTTAACAAGGGGAAAAAAGCAAATTCAGTGTCACAAATATTCAAATTATATTTGAATGGATATTCAAATATAATTTACTGTTGAGTCTTAGTATGCATCGCACAACACCAGTTATTTGATTGTTGGTTAATTTCCTTTTCTAAACCAGGCCAAAGAAGAAAGAATGTAATGGATAAATTTTATCAGAACAAAATATAAGCAAATTTTATATTTTTATTGGCAGGAAAATTTACATTTATTTTATAACCCAGGCCAAACCAATAAGGATGGGTAGAATTTTACAGAACAAAAAATGATTAAATGAAGTTTATATTTTTTGCAAGGAAAATTTGTATGTTGGCGTTCTCTGGCAATAGAGATGCCCTTTGTATTTGAAGAACATTGCCAGCCATGCTGAACATACGTTCAAATGACACACTTGTTCCTGGGATTTTTTAATACCACATACACAATATGCATTAAATTGCAAAGTCATTAAAAAAAAAAAAACTGTTACCACGATTTGCTCTGAAACCTGGTATCAGAATATATATAGATTTATAGCACAGCCCTAGTCTCTGGTATTGATGTTTCCGATGAGAGACCATCAGGGTGATGTCATCAGCAAACGTTAAGTGACGTAGGAATCAGGGAACTCTGACTCATTTCCTGGCTTTTTATGGCAGAACAATTCTTTAATTGTTGGCTTTAATGGCCCTAAAATCTGGTACCCAGTCCCCAGGCAATATGCTATTGAAAAATTTATAAAGATTGTGGGGATAAGGGGGGTGTTTCAGAAAACTTTATAAACAATTTCTGTGAGCAAAAAGCTGGGAAGCGAGAGACAGAGCAGTGTTTTGTGTCTGTTTGAATCCAAGGATGGGAAAACAAAACCCTTTGAGGTGTTAATGCTGGGAACCCATCCACTTTTGGCTCTGGCTGTAAAGGTAAAGGGACCCCTGACTGTTAGTCCAGTCATGGCCGACTCTGGGGTTGCGGTGCTCATCGCGCTTTACTGGCCGAGGGAGCCGGTGTACAGCTTCCGGGTCATGTGGCCAGCATGACTAAGCCACTTCTGGTGAACCAGAGCAGCGCACGGAAACGGCATTTACGTTCCCGCCGGAGAGGTACCTATTTATCTACTTGCACTTTGATGTCCTTTCGAACTGCTAGGTTGGCAGGAGCAGGGACCGAGCAACGGGAGCTCACCCTGTCGCGGGGATTTGAACCGCCAACCTTCTGATCAGCAAGTCCTAGGCTCTGTGGTTTAACCCACAGCGCCACCCGCGTCCCGCCCTGGCTGTATCTATGTGTAAATAAACCGTATATCATAAAAGGCACCACAATCTCCGCTGTGCCTCATTTCCAAAAGGAAACATGGACCTTGGATGAGGGTCTGGAACCCCTGGAAGCAATTGGAGTAGCATCGTCCAATAGTATGTTTTATTTTTTTCTAACCTGAAGGTGCCATCAGAGGGGAATTAATCTCTTCTGCCTGGGCACTTGGTGCTGGACAGCAATGAGAGAGGAGTAATGATAAGCCATGATGATGATGCTGTAGAGAGACACAGCCTGAGAGCACCTGAAGAGACAGAAGCTGCCCAAAGAGGCAAAAAACCCCTGGACTGGCGAACGCATTTTTCCAAAATAAGAAGGGCAGGTAAGTTGAAAAAGCTGCAGAGCCTCCTCGACAGCTGGTTGTGGTGTGTATAGATGCGAGCGTGTAGCCTGCAAGGCAGCTATATTTTCCCCTGGGAATTAGGGCAGGGATGGGGAGCTTCTTGCCCTCCAGATGTTGCTGGACTAAAAGCCCCACTATTCTTGCCCCTGTTGGTTATGCAGTCTGGGGCTGATGGGAGTTGAGGGCCACCAGTTCTCCATGCCTAGTTTAGAAACCTGTTGGCGTTTGGCTTACATTGTGTGTGTGTGTGTGTGTGTGTGTGTGTGTGTGTGTGCCTTTCTCCCCTTTCAGTTCCCAAATACATTTTTCTTCAAAAGATCAAGTTCTTGCCGGTGTAAGTTAGAAGAAAATATTAAGCGGTAAGATTGTGATGTGTGCCGATGCCACTTCACAAAACCTGCAGCATGTGGAGTCTGTACAGGAGCTAGTCTTGTTCTCTGTAGAGTATCTGCTGATGCAAATGATAAATTCCTGCACCTCTTAATTCTTGCTCAATTACCTGGTCCTTTTTTGTGATAGATGTACATGCATACATGGGAGCATATTCACCCAGTGCTTTTCCAGCTGCACTGGCTCCCGGTGGAGTACAGGGTCAGATTTAAGGTGCTGGTTTTGACCTTTAAAGCCCTTCACAGCCTAGGGCCCTCGTACCTACAGGACTGCCTCTCCCGGTATGCCCCACGGAGAGCCTCAAGGTCCATAAATAGCACCCTAGTGGTCCCGGGCCCTAAGGAAGTTAGATTAGCCTCAGCCAGAACCAGGGCCTTTTCAACACTGGCTCCAGCCTGGTGGAACGCTCTGCCTCATGAGACCAGGGCCCTGCAGGATCTGATTTCTTTCTGCAGGGCCTGTAAGACAGAGTTGTTCCGCCTGGCCTTTGGCTTGGAGCCAATTTGATTCCCTCCCCCTCTTTCTTTTTTCTTTTCCTTTCTCCTCCTGCGATGAGGCTACATTTTAATATTTTAATGTTTCAATATTTTAATGTATTTTAATTTTGTTTTTAAGTTGTATTCATTCAACTTCTTTTTTTTATTGCTTGTTAGCCGCCCTGAGCCTGGCCTTGGCTGGGGAGGGCGGGGTATAAATAAAAATTATTATTATTATTATTATTATTATTATTATTATTATTATTTATTATACATAGGACACTAACTTCTGCCAAGTCAGACCCCTGGTCCACCTGGCTCAGTGGCAAGCAGTAGCCCTGCAGGGGTTCAGACAGGAGTCTCTCCCAGCAATAATTGCAAATGCCAGATTTGAACCAGGGACCTTTTGCATGCAAAGTCCATGCTGAACCACTGAGATACAACTCTTCCCCATTCCTCCTCCTTGTATGCAGATAATTGCCAAAGGGTTGTCATACGCCCGGGTTTCCCCAGACATTTAAAACTGGTTCCGAAATTTCCAGCCAGAAGCAATTTTCAAAGGCCAAATACTGGCAATGTCTGGTCTGGAAATTTCCGAACATATGGCAGCCCGTGTGTGTCTCTGTGTGTAATGTTGATATGCTGCATTAATCAGTCTGGAATATCTGACATATCCCTCTTCCTGATTTCCAATCAGTGATCACGTCCTCTAAAAATAGATGGTTCTCTCTTTTCAGTTTATTGCTGAAAAATTATACACTGCTTGATTGTAAAAAAAACCCCTCTAAGCAATGAGAACAGTTAAAAACAAGTAGTAAAAACATGTAATTTCTTTTTAAGTATATTAATTGTTTTTAAATGTTTTCATTGGTAATGTGACTTTCTTGTAAACTGCTTAGAGGTTTTATACATTGTCCTTGGGGGTCTGTCTGAACAAGAGTCATGTGAAAATTGCTGCAAGCGGCACACTGGCGTGGTTTTCTGCAGAGCTCTGGCCACATTCTTGAAAATCCTATTGGGATTTGTTTACCCGAAGTGAGCCTGTTTTTCAGAAGTATATATATACAGCTGCTGGAATGTATAAACTTGAGGTATACAAGCCTCTCATGTTTGAAGGATTATCCTTACCAAGCCCTGCAAAAATATTGGCCAAAAGATTGCCTCAATCTCTCTGCTTTGGAGCAAAACCTAATTTTGAAATCTAGTATCTTTTGGATCAGTAGCTGAGAATTAGCATATAAATATATACAGTGGTACCTCAGGTTAAGTACTTAATTCGTTCCGGAGGTCCCTTCTTAAGCCGCAAACTGTTCTTAACCTGAAGCACCACTTTAGCTAATGGGGCCTCCCGCTGCGCCGCCGGAGCACGATTTCTGTTCTCATCCTGAAGCAAAGTTCTTAACCCGAGGTACTATTTCTGGGTTAGCGGAGTCTGTAACCTGAAGCGTATGTAACCTGAAGTGTACGTAACCCGAGGTACCACTGTATAGCATGTTAAAGGCCTTCCCTGTTTCATGGCCCTCTCCCTGTCGCCCCAGATTCCAATTTTGCTTTTGCTTTTTGCAACGCTATTTCCAGGAGTTAATACAGGCACTGGGCCACTCATTTGCATCTTTGCATTTCATTAGCTTTTCTGAAGTGGGAAAAAACCCTCCCACAATGATAGTATTCAGAGAGCCTTTTAAAAAGTTACTGGGAACCAGGCAGAGGGCCCTCTTGGTAGTGGTGCCCACCCTGTGAAATACCCACCCATCAGACATCAAGGAAATAAACAGCTATCTAACTTTTAGAAGACATCTGAAGGCAGCCCTATTTAGGGAAGTTTTTTAATGTTTGATGTTTTGCTGTGTTTTTAATAGTCTGTTGCGAACCGCCCAGAGTGACAGGGGCAACCCAGTCAGATAGACGGCGTATAAATAATAAAATTAATAACAGTAACAACAACTATTATTATTATTATTAATTTGCATCTCGGGACTTATGTATGCTTTCTCTTGTCCAGCTGCTTCCCGCGGGTAAAACTGCTCTTTAGCGCTCAATCAGAGCAAATGGCAATTCAAACACTTTTGTTTCAAGCAGCTTAGAAATACAGAGGGGTGCCTGAAGAATAGTGAGATTAAAAGTCCCCTCGACTCCTTTGCTGACCTTGGAATAGGTTGCTTTGGTTCCCTCCATGCCCAGCATAGAAACAGAAGCAGTTGCCCATCTGGCAGTCCTGGTGGTTTCTATGCTGGGCCCCTCCCCGTCTTCCTCCCCCATGCCTAGTGCAGACGTGGTTAAGGGAGAGAGGAAGCCACCTGCCCCCATTCCAGCAGCTCACAGCTCATTTACCTGCACACAGTTCCCCTTTCCCTATAGCAACCAGATAAGTGGTTAAACAGAAGGCGGTTTTTATTATAGCTAAGCCTTTTGGTTACAAAGGATAATGAAGATTTGAATAAACTGCTGCAGCATGATGGCCAGAAAAGCAATTGGCAATGGCAGGGGAGTCCACATGAGCACAAAATGTCATCTTTGGCTACTGCAGCGTCTGGGAAGCTTTGGCTCTGCTTACTATTCAAGTTCAGTTTCTTTCTTTTTTTATAAATATTTTTTATTGCTCAATTTCCACATAACAAATTATCAAACCATATAATCACCTACATAATTTCCCCCCTTTATTTCCCCCCCCCCCAAGGACTTTCCTCAGCTCCTCTCCCCGATTTCGCTGCACATATTTTCTCTGCATATTATAAAATTGTATATATCCTTACATATCTGTCCATCATGTTATAAACAACAAATTTGTGTATGTTTATTCAAAACCTGCCAAGGAGTCCAGTTCATTTTGTTGTCTTTTAAAATAATTTGTAAAAAGTTCCCATTCTTCTTTAAAGTCACAGTTGTCCTTATCTCACAGTTTATATGTCATGTTAGCCAGTTCTGCATAGTTCATCAATTTCTCTTGCCACTGTTCTTTTGTCGGGGTTTCTTCATTCTTCCATCCTTGTGCTATCAAGACTCTTGCCGCTGTTGTAGCATACATAAATAAATTCCTTATTTTCCTTGGCAAGTCTTGTCCCACAATCCCTAACAAAAATGCTTCTGGGTTTTTTTACAAATGTCATTTTAAACATTTTCTTCAATTCATTATATATCATTTCCCCCCAAAAAATTAATTTCTGCCCATCCTGCCTCAGATATACTGAAAAGAATTGAAGGTGAGTCACGTTGCAGAGGCCGGGGGAAGTGTCTTCTGCATATCCTCAGATAATTGAAGATGCATATCAGTTCTGTAGATGGTCTGTGAGACCAGTTGAATTCTTCAGCTATAGGTAAAAGATTGCTTTTTCTGAGTAAATGTCTTATTTTGGCAAGTGTCTATCTCTGTTTCCCTTCTTGCTATTCCTAGTAGCAATCAGTTCTTGCCCCCAAAGGATGAATCCCAGAATCGCCTGCCCAGTTTAACATCCACTTTGCGGATGAGCTGGATGGGGCCGTTTGTGAGGTGTCTTCCTGTGGGGAGGGGGGGTGTCACTCATATCTCCGTAAGACTCTGACAGCCTGGGTGTCCAAAGGCTGCTGGCTAATGTGTTCCAGCCCCAAATTAAAAGAATTCTTTGAGAATAATTTAGATAAAGGTACAGAAATACGTATGGTGTGGGAGGCAAGTAAAGCGTACATAAGAGGTTACTTTATACAACATAACTCGTGACTTAAAAAAGAGAGACAGGAGAAAATACAAAATGATTCTGTGTGAAATTAGACAAAAAGAAAAAGAGCTGAGAAAATCTCCAACAAATACAAATATTACCTGGCATATTAAGATGCTGCAGAGACAGCTGTGCTAGCAACGCAGGAGATAGAAGCAAAATTGAAATATATTCCTGAATGCCAAAATAAATAGATATTGCAATAATATCAAGAGTTCTGGTATTAGCAACCCAGTTCATCATGGAAGTTTTAGTTTATTGTATGTGTGTTGATGTGGCTACATGTGAAACACGCCTTGTAGGTGAGATTTGTGTTCTTCCTTAGTAATGGTAAATCAAGACCATTATTTGTGTGTGTTAATTTCATTTCAGGGGATCACCATAATTATCAGGGTAGAGGAATCACATCTAAGTGTACCATCTTATTTGCATTCATTATTATCCTCCTCTTCCTCATCACCATCATTGCTCTTGCTGTCCGGAGAGGTGAGTTTTCTGCCTCTTTTCTTAGTGCTTTCTTCCAGGTCTGTCCCAGTCATGACCTCTGTCTTCCATCAGCACTTTGGCTTCTAATGGCCAGTTCACACTGAGCAGCAGCAGTTAGGAAAACAGTTGCCTTTGGCTGAATCACTATTATCCATGCTCTTGCCAATGGCTCTCTGGGACTTTGGAGGGGATCTTTCCCAGCCCTACCTAAAGATGCCAAAAATTGAACCTGAGACTGTCAGCATGCAGAGCAGATACTCTGCTACTGAGCAACAAAGCTCCCCCAAGTTGTATGATTCTTCTACTGCTACTTCCCTTTCCTCCCTCCAAGAAGCATCTGAATCCAGGGGCTACAATTGCTGCTTATTGGTTCTTTCTTTGCCCTCCCTCCAAGCCGGAGGTTGAAATGTTATGTGCAGATCCCAGTTCAGAGCAGAACTTTCTCTCTCTTGCAGGGGGGAAATCCAACCAGACTTGCCCTGATGGGAATAACTGTGCTGTTTTGGGACCAGCGTGCCCAGCTGGCTGGGTTGGCTATGAAGGGAAGTGTTACTTTTTCTCAGAAGAAGAAAGAAACTGGACTTCTGCCCAGAGCTTTTGCATTTCCCAGGGCTCTTCTCTGGCTGTGATTCAGAGTGAGCTGGAAATGGTGAGACCAACAAATGTATAAAGGTTTGTGAGAATTACCGTATTTTTTGCACCATAACACTCACTTTTTTCCTCCTAGAAAGTAAGGGGAAATGTCTGTGCGTGTTATGGAGGGAATGCCTACAGGTGGGGGGGGATCTGCTACAGTCGTGAGCAGAGGATCCATGGTTCCCCTTCCTTCCCTCCTCTGTGGTTACAAAGCATGGATCCACATGGATCCTCAGGATTTTTGCATTGGGCTACTCCAAACTCACTGTCAGATCACATGTCTGTGGCCACAGCATGAACCACAAAAATCATATATCCACTATTTCGTTTAGAATATTTTTTTATTGTTTTCCTCCTCTAAAAACTATGTGCGTGTTATGGTCTGGTGCGTGTTATAGAGCGAAAAATACGGTATCTTCTGCACAACACCAAGGATGAGCTATCCTTATGGAAATATAAAGAGAATCTGGGACGTAACTTGGCTTTGTCATAGCTTGATGCAAACAAGAATAATAAAAAAATTCTCCAGGAGCACCTTAGAGACCAACTAAGTTTGTTCTTGGTATAAGCTTTCGTGTGCATGCACAATTCTTCAGATATGCACACGAACGCTTATACAGTGGTACCTCGGGTTACAGATGCTTCAGGTTACATACGCTTCAGGTTACAGACCCCACTAACCCAGAAATGTTACCTCGGGTTAAGAACTTTGCTTCAGGATGAAAACAGAAATCGTGCTCCAGCGGCGCAGCGGCAGCAGGAGGCCCCATTAGCTAAAGTGGTGCTTCAGGTTAAGAACGGACCTCCAGAATGAATTAAGTACTTAACCCAAGGTACCACTGTACCAAGAACAAACTCAGTTGGTCTCTAAGGTGCTACTGGACAATTTATTTTCATTATTTTTATTTCGACTGCATCAGACCAACACGGCTACCAACCTGAATCTTGATGTAAACAAATTATCCATCTTGCAGCCATAATGGGAATTATAGATCAACAAAATCTCAAGGGCCGCAAGTGCCCTATACTCTTCCTTCAGCCACTTTCCTATCTTCCTTGAACCTCCTTCCTCCCTTTTCAGCAAAGCTTTCCTTCTGCTATTTAAGCCTCACTTTCTTTGCATCTCCTGTCTCACTGCCCAGGTCTCTGTCAGAAGTTCGTTCTCCTCCCACAATTGGCATTATTTGAGGTAGCAGGCTCATTTGGAGGCATTGCTCTAATCTGTTTGTGTGTTTTCGACCAAGGTGTTCATGCTCCGGTTCAAGGGCGAAGCTGACCATTGGATTGGCCTCCGGAAGGACTTCAATGATACCTGGATATGGGCAGATGGGTCAGAATACAGTAACACGTGAGTCCTTGTTCTTCTCTTGAATTGGGATTAAGCAGGAGGCATGCTGGGTACAGTGAGTTGATCCCAAACCTGAATCTGTAACCAAAAATCAGTCGAGAATGTGAACTTCAAGGAATCAGAATTGCACTCAAAGCATAAACCTCTCAGTAACCTTCCTGATATGTTGGGGTTTCTCACCTCTGACCAGACACACAGAAACCATCCACACTGCTGACAAGCTTCAGCTAAGGCTCTTGAGCTACCTCTGGTGTGGAGAAAGAGGATGGGGGTGATGATGATGATTATTATACCCCACCCGTCTGGCATGGTTTCCCTATCCAATCTGGTTGGCTCCCTACAGAGTATTAAAACATCAAACATTAAAAACTTCCCTAAACAGGGCTGCCTTCAGATGTTTTCTAAAAGTCAGAGAGTTTTTTATTTATTTGCATCTGATGGTAGGGCGTTCCACAGGGTGGGCGCCACTAACGAGAAGGCCCTCTGCCTGGTCCCCTGCAACCTCACTTCTCGCAGCGAGGGAACCACCAGAAGGCCCTTGGCGCTGGACCTCAGTGTCCAGACTGAACGCTGGGCATGGAGACGCTCCTGCAAGGAGAAATCCTTGTTCTCTTACTCTCATAATTCTTAAGGTCAATCAATTAAGCTGAAAGGTGGGGTATTTACAAACTATGGAATTGTCATATAACCACAGAACAAAACCACATAGGGTGGAGCTTATCTGTGGATCAGATCTCTCCATAATGTTAAAGGTGGTTTCATTAGGGAGGCAGATTTATGAGTATAATCAAGAAACATAAGCCATGTACTCTCACACTTTCTTAATCTGCTATCTAACAATCCTGCTATGCTCCCTGACCGGCCTGCCAGTCATGCAATGTAAGCAAGCCAAGCAACACAAGCCCCAAATCAATGGATTCGAGTTACAAGAAAGGAGATTCCAACTAAATCTCAGGAACAACTTTCTGATAGTAAGAGCTGTCTGACAATCAAACCTTGGGAGGTTGTGGACTCTCCTTTATTGGAGGTTTTTAAAGAGAGGTTGGATGGCCACCAGTCAAGGGATTTTCAGCTGTGATGAACACAATGCGGCTTGCTAATGGATTCTTGGCTACGTAGTTTACGACACTGTCCCACCCATACAAGACAGAGCAGCCAACCTGGCTTGCCCATCTCGCCTTTCCTCCTCGTGTTGCAGGTTGGTGGTGAAAGGAAGTGAAAACTGCACATATCTAAGCAAGGAGTTTGTCATTGCCTCCCGTTGCCACATACCAATAAAGTGGATCTGCAGTCATCCTGATGCGTATATGAGGAATGTAAACTCTACAGCAGGAAAAGTCATATGCCAAGAGGAATTCTGGTAAGTCCCAGTTATGTAAGAAATCAGCAATTTCCATTCTAGCCCATTTTAATCACAATCAGCACTATTTCCACTCCGCTGCAGTTTGATTTCCTTCTAATGCTACAATATTCAGCTCACTGTCTACTATTTAACATAGTTTGCGCAACTTGCATTCATTCTGTGTAAAGGAAACATCAAAACAATGTAAGACAGTATTTAATGACATACACTTTGTGGACATCAAGAAGGCAACAACAATCAGGTGAACAAATACCGATTGTATTCACTTGATTCTCTGACCACAGAGCTGCCACCATTTCTGCTTGCTTTTCTGTTTTTGTCACAATTCTCTGACATGCTTAGGTAAGCATTTCCATTGTATGACCTAGATACTGTTTCTAGAAGGAAAGGCAGCAAATTGTATGTATCGAAACATATTTACACCAAAGCTGGTGTGTGACAGGAGATTACAGATAGGAGTGCTCAACTCTGACGCTTGTTCACAGCTTCATACAAAACCTCAAATGATCTGAACTAGGCTTCAGTGCCTGCACACTTTCAACCTGATCTTTGCACAACATCAGCTAGAAACTTGTCTTACTTTATAATGAATCTTGAAATCTGTCACCAAAAAAATCATAAGCAGAGGCATTCGTCTTCTACATTGAACCTAGCCATTTGCTAACTAAGTGGAGAGGGCACAAGTTGATGATTTGTGGATTTAAACCATTCTGCCAGAAATCCATCAATTGTTTCTTCTATTTCAGATTGTTATTAGAGTCCCGAATAGGACCACATTTCCTTGGAAAGAACCCTGAGGACACGAGTCAATATCTGTGCAGCATGTGTAAATTTCAGTTTGGTGTTATCTAGATTCAAGGCTTTTAAAAATGTATTTATTTATGTATCATAATTTTTTTGAAAATTAGCAAAATTGATTCTTTTTGTAAAAGATCTTTTAAGAAGTTATGTAAATGCCTTTTTATTTTTATTTTTAATTTTTATCTGCATTTTTTATACAAAAACAAAAGAAAAACAACCTATTCCACATCCCCTTCCCTCCACCCCTCAGTTGTACGACTTTGATATCAATCTCAACATACAAATAAATGTCTGATAGCTTCCCTTCTGCCCTTTTCTTGGTTTCTTTACCTTTCTGCTAAATAGTGTATTCCAAATTTTTAATCTTCAACGTTCATTCTCTGTTAAATGCTGCTAATTCTGTTGATTTTTATTCTGCTGGATTTACTCAAGACCCACTGGGCTATTTACTTGTTGTTTAGTCATTTAGTCGTGTCCGACTCTTCGTGACCCCATGGACCACAGCATTGCCAGGCACTTGTTACTTATTTATACTGGTTCTTAAAATATTCAATAAACGTTTTCCAATCCTCCTTATATTCTTTGTCATTTTTTCTTTCTTGCCCTGTTCTTTATGCCTGCCATTTCAGCATATTCAAGCATTTTAAACCGCCACTCTTCCTTGGTGGGTACCATACTCATTCTCCACCTTTGTGCCAATAAGATTCTAGCCGCGGTGGTGGCATATAATAATAAATTATTTTGTTTCTTAGGGACTTCTGTTGTTATCATTCCCAAAAGGAATGCATTTTGGGGAAGGTTATTTTGATATATCTTTTAAAATTCATTATAATTTCCCAGAATTCCCAGATTCTTTGCAGGACTGCCACATGTGGAAAAAGTATCCCTCTACTTCATTGCATTCCCAACATTTACCTTTTTATTTTTAAACCATTTTCGCAAGTTTGGCAGGTGTTAAATATCACCTGTGGCTCATTTTCGCCATGTTTCCTGCAGTGAAAATGAATTTCATATTTACTATCCATAAATTCTCCCACAGCTCATAATCAATGTTATCACCTGTGCCCACTTAATCATGCTTGATTTCACAAATTCCTCTTTTGTATCCCACTCTAGTAGCAGTTTGTACATTTTTTGTAATACTTTTGCTTTTGTATCTAATAGGTCCCTTGTGAATTGTGATTTTTGTTCTGTGAATCCAATTTTTTTATCCATCTTAAACAATTTGTTAATGTGGTGTATATGTAACCAATCTGTTAATAGGTTTTTTTAGTTCTTCAGGATCTTTCAAACTTCGTCCCTGACCTGTAAGATCTTGTATTTCTTTATACATTAATCATTGTTTATCCATATTTGTTCTTTTCCAAGCAGTGGCTTCAATAGGGGATATCCACATTGATGTTTCATTTTCTAATAGATTGTTATGCTTTTCCCATACTCTGTATAGATTTTTCATGATCACATTATTTAAAAAATGTTTGCCTTTCCATACAATAGGCAGGTATGCCACCCAAATTGTATATAATGTCCTTCCAAATTTAAACCTCTGATATTTTCCAACAATATCCAATCTTTTATCCACCATAAGCATGATGCCTCAAAGTAGATTTGGAAATCTGGTAGGGCGAAGCCTCCTCTTTCTTTTACAGTGGTACCTCAGGTTAAGAACTTAATTTGCTCTGGAGGTCTGTTCTTAATCTGAAACTGTTCTTAACCTGAAGCACCACTTTAGCTAATGGGGCCTCCTGCTGCTGCTGCCGTGCCGCTGGAGCATGATTTCTGTTCTCATCCTGAAGCAAAGTTCTTAACCCGAGGTACTATTTCTGGGCTAGCAGGGTCTGTAACCTGAAGCGTATGTAACCCGATGTACCACTGTATATTGATCATGACTTTGTTTTATTCTGGGCTTCCTTCCCTGCCTGATAAATCATGATATATTTTTTCTGCCACTCTTTAAAGCATTGAGAGTTAATTATTGGGGTATTTTTAAATAAGAATAACATTTTTGGAAGGAAATTCATTTTCATAGCCGAAATCCTACCTAGTAGCGATCGTTTCATTCTTTCCCATATTTCCAAATTTCTCTTTATTTCTTCCCAAACCTTTACCAAATCTTGATAAATGTTATAATTATTCGTTGTTAGCCAGATCCCCAGATATTTATTTTTTCCCTCTACTTTCCACCCACACATGGTTTCTAGATCAATTTTTGTTTGGTTGTCCATATATTTAACCATCATCTTGGTTTTTCCTGTGTTTAATTTGAAACCAGCTAGTTTTCCAAATCTGTCTATCTTTTCCATCACTTCTGGTATGCTCTCTCTCGGTTGTTCTAAAGTTACGGTAATACTAAGAAGAAGAAGAAGAGTTTGGATTTGATATCCCGCCTTTCACTCCCCTTCAGGAGTCTCAAAGCGGCTAACATTCTCCTTTCCCTTCCTCCCCCACAACAAACACTCTGTGAGGTGAGTGGGGCTGAGAGACTTCAAAGAAGTGTGACTGGCCCAAGGTCACCCAGCAGCTGCATGTGGAGGAGCGGAGACACGAACCCGGTTTCCCAGATTACGTGACTACCGCTCTTAACCACTACACCACACTGGCTCTGTAAGTCTGCAAACGTTTTTATTTTATAGTTTTGCTGCCCCACTTTTATTGTATTCTATCATTTTTCCTTATATTTTGTGCCAAAACATCAAATATTAATATAAATAACAGCGGAGACAGTGACAAAGAAGTCACCTGGGGAAATGTCCTGAACTGCTTGGGGTCTTTGCATTAATTACCTGAAAGGACAGGAGGAAACATCTAAGACCAGCTGAGGCTGCAAAGCCTCAATGTGCTGGGACCTCGCAACAATCTTGCACAGTGAGTCTTCAGTTGGAGGGCAGTCTGCTTGGGGGGCGGCAGGATATACAATTTGGGGGCTTAATCTATCTCCCAAGATGCTACCAATCTTTTTGACTACCAGCCAAAGAAACATAAAATAAAAACAGACAGTGCACTGATGGGGGTGCAAATCATCACTTCATTTGTTAGATTAGTCATTCCCTGAGTGAAGAGGCTGGTGGCGCTGTGTTCTAAACCACTGAGCCTCTTGGGCTTGCCAATCAGAAGGTCGGCGGTTCAGACTGAGTGAGGTCCCATTGCTCTGTCCCAGCTCCTGCCAACATAGCAGTTTGAAAGCACACCAGTGCAAGTAGATAAATAGGTACTGCTGCGATGGGAAGGTAAATGGCAGGACCCAGAAAGCTGTCTGTGGACAAGCACTGGCTCCCTCGGCCTGAAAGTAAGTTGAGCGCCACACCCCATAGTCGCCTTTGACTGGACTTAAACATCCAGGGGTCCTTTGCCTTTTACCTTTACCTAATATCTGGTAAACTCCCCTTTGCCTTTGGCTACAGATTCTTCACTTACCGCTAATTGCATTATAATAGTATATTAATATAAATCAATGAAAAGGAACTCAAGGGAACTGACAAACTGGCTGCTTTTGTTCCAATACACTAGCAAAGGTTGGGATTTTATGACAGTTGCCCATTTGGGGCATAAAACATTACCCATAATACACAAATTATTACTAGGGCTTTTGGCTTCCTGCCATAAGTCGGTTAAGGAGCATCCTGGCAACTGCAGACTATTCTGGGCTGTAGGTGATCTTGCAAGCTGCACAAGAAGTCAGTGGCCAACTCATTGTTCAGAAAGAGATGGTTTCTTACTTCCAGCACTTGGCCCCATTTTGTGCTTATATTGGGAAAGCTGCTTTCATGCACATCCAATTAGATAAAGTACTACAAGCGTTAGAATTAACACTGTTTCGCCTTATCAACCCACAGCTGTTTACTTTAGCAGGGTCCGATACTGTAAACCTGCAAAATAAAGGAAACAATTTGTTGTTGCTTTTAAAAAAAAACAACAAAAAAAACACGAGAGAGAGAAGACTGTGTCATTCAGTATCAGGATACTGTTTTCATTCTCACATCAAAACCTTTCCCTTCATGCCAAGAGGTGAGCTATTTATCCTCAGCTGACTGACATGAAGCTGATTGACATCCAATGCCCTTTTAACAGGTATTGGGGAGAAGGGGGGGGGGGGCTCTTGGGCTGCTTTTATAAAAATGTATTTTGTGTTTTCATATTGTGATTTTAAGTTGTAACTGTACTGAGACCTGTGGGTATATATTTAATAAATAAAAATAATCCGAACAGATGTTACCAGACGCCTCTTGGGACAGATGGAAACTTATACCTTGGCATCAGTAAAGGCATCTCTTTTATTTATATTGGTAGTTCAGCCTTTGTGTATGCGTTGATTTGAAGGTTGTAGTTAAGGCCTCCCACTTTTTTCATTTCTGTGCTTTATTTACATCACTAGGTCTATGCTTCTTTGCTAGCATGCAAATCAATAAAAAATAAAAAATTACAGAAATTATCTGTGCACACCTGGAACTACTCACAGTTCTCCCTTGAAGGGGGATCCATCAACCCATTCCCAGGTCCACTCTTCAGAGAGTCTGGCTGCTTTGAGTCCCAACCAATACGAGGTTTCCTTTGTCAAAATCTTTATGATTACCTATAATGGAACAGACAAGGGTGTTGCCAGGGCTTTTCTTTCAGCTGGAACTTGCCAGAACTCAGTTCTGGCACCTCTCAGGTGGTCACCGTTACCATTATAAGAAAACAAGGGAGGTCTTCATGGTGAGTTCTGGCACCTCTTTTTCTAGAAAAATAGCACTGGATGTTGCCATTCTGACCATTGAATCAACAGTTCATGCTCAGTTCCATCAGCTTCATTTCTATGGAGCTCTTCATTGCTCCACATCCTGCTCCTTGGCCATCTTCAACTGACCCGAGTGGAAATCTTTTTAGCTGAGTAAAGGAGGGGGTCCCCTACTTCTGTATGTGCGTATAAGCACCTTCTGTACAAATTTGCATGCATTTTAACTAATGTGTATTTAATATTGTGGAGATGTGTATCTGGTTTCAGCAGTGGCTGGCTAAAGCAGCTTTTAGGCCAAGGCAGGATTGACAGCAAGGCTCAAGGGATTGGATGGATGGATTGCAATTTAAGTGCATTTTTTTGCTACTTTTTATACACACCATTGGAGGGTGAAGAGAATGAAATCTGAACCAGGAAGTCCATATTTCAAATTTCACCTCTGCCATAACATGAACATACTAGGTGGCCTTAGGCAAGCTACTCTCTGAGCCTCTAGTCTTCCAAATGCACTACGGAACATAATAATACTGAGCATTTAAAAAGGTTGCTATAAGGATTACAATTGGATCATGCATGTAAAGCCCTCTGAACACTTACAAGATCTATACAAATGTCATTGAGCAAAGTTACATGTGCTGTTGAGGAATAAAGCATCCTGACGGATGGTTAGGACTTGTTGGAGCTGAAGTCCAACAACTGAAGGACCACAGGTCCCACATCCCTGGCCAGAAGTCTCTTGTGGACTTTTCTTCAACTGGATCCCTGTTGGCTAGACTTTTCTCATAAGTTGTATATTTACCATCTCCTGCTGGTCCTGAATCACAAGCAGGGTGGAGTTCTTTCCTTTGCAGTCATCTTGGCTCTCGGTCCAGGTTTTTTGCCCTTGAGAGATCCAGTAGCAGGTGTTCCTGTGCAGTTCCCAGTCATTGGGGCATATTTTGCAGTTTGGGGCATCCTCTAGTGGTAGAGAGGGAAAGCAAGAGGCAGAATATTTCCATGCATAAATGGATGCTCTTATTTCCCCCCTCATGGGAGAATCTGAGAATTTATTGCATATTACAAAATGTCTCATTGCAAAGGGGAGCTTTATTTATTTCAGTAAATAAACTTCCCAGGAGTTTTGAGTAACGTGTAGAATCCCAAATGGTCTCAGATACTAGTTAAGCATTTCCATCTCTTTTGAGAGGAAACTACATGGAAACCTGACTTTATGCTGCCTTGGTGATGCTGCAAGTTTTCATGAGGAGGAAATGTACCCGGGGCCAACACCCCTCTGGCCCTCCCTAAGCTATGCCACTACTGATGAACTCAGCGTGTGAAGAGGCTAAGCTGGTTGCTCTAGCCTGGCTGCATGACACTCACAAGCCAATCTTGTGCTCCTAATTTATGAACTTCTACCACTTTGGAACTAAACTAAGTTTTACTGCCTGTGCAACCTTTCTGAGTGATGTATGGAAAAGAACATGAACCTGACCTTTGAAGGGTTTGTAAGTAAACCATTTTTTAAAGTACTAAATGTGGGATCTTTCCCTATGCTGAGGGAAGATGGTACTTTTTTTGGAACACAATTGGAAAGACATATTTTAAAGGTCTAACAGTCTATATTTCCACACTTTACTTTGCCCCAAACTTGGATCTTGGAATCCAGGAATTTTCCTTTCTATATAATATCATGTTTTGCTTGCATCAACAGTTTCAACATGCCTCAGTTCCAGTTCTTCATCTGGCTATCCTGGTCCTTCTCAGGGTTTGCAGGTTAATGAAGCCTGCAAGGTTCTTTTCATTACAGAGATATGAAAAGACATTTGCGAACCACAGCATAATCACTTAGGCTGAGAATTAATTTGAGCAGCCCTTCTAGGAGGATGTGGAAGTCAATACATCTGAATTCTGTGTCATTTTAAAAGTAAAACTTTTAAATGGTGTTTTAATAGTAAATCTGATTCGGAAGATGGAAGTGACTGACATCCAGACAGTGTTTCTGGTACACATACACAAAGCATGAGTCATCCATGAGTGGCTGAGGTTACCTGTTCCGCTCTGGCTTAGAGAGCTGCACATATAGCGTTTCAGCTGTAGCTTAAATTCAGAGTCAGTGCTGCTGCTGCTGGTGTCCTCTGGTGTTTGTTTAGGCTGCAAAACTAAATACATTTTATAGTGTTGCATTTGGTCCTGAATATCAGCTCTAGTTTTAAAAGATGCTATGGGCAACTGTTGGGATACAGTCTGTTTTTCTTGCACAGGAAAAGAAACATAGCCATTTTGTTTTGTTACATAGCAAATGTAATTCAGGAAGGATACATATATTTGGCACCCTGTAACCTGTCATCAAATGATGAAGAATCCTGCTGCTCACAATGACTGGGGCTAAACAAGCAGGGCATCAAAGAGTATTAATAGGAATATTAAATAATGTTCATTATTTTAATTAAAATACAGAGGTGGAAAATAGGGCTAACCATTAGGGTTGCAAAATAAGAAATACAATTCCCCACAGTTTATTCAGAGCACAGAACTGGGGCTTATTTGATGCATAATTTATCTTTTCTCAAATAAATAAATATTTTTTTAAATGCCCACACTATTTTTTATTCACCAGCTGCCAAGGTGCCTTTGGCGAAAAGCAGAGTAACAGTAGCCTTCCAGGATGACTCCAGGGTGGCCAACTTTTACTGGACTGTGCCAGGAAACATTATCTGTATTCACACTCTCAGGCTGCAATCCTATTCCCACCTGGGAGCAAACGCTACTAAGTTCAACGGGGGGTGACTTGCACAGGATTGCAAATATTCTTGGGGAAACCAACATTAAGCATGCAGTTACTCACCCAAAACTTTCAGCCTTACTACAGCCAGAGTGAGGAGGAAAATCACAGCGCAGGCAGTTCCAAGAGCAACGCGAAGGCCCTGTGTATACTTATGGTCATCTGTAAGGATTAAAAGTTGATAAAAGAAC
Source organism: Podarcis pityusensis (assembly GCF_964106645.2). Classification (NCBI taxonomy): domain Eukaryota; kingdom Metazoa; phylum Chordata; class Lepidosauria; order Squamata; family Lacertidae; genus Podarcis; species Podarcis pityusensis. The sequence goes on from NC_138029.1 coordinate 111,334,665, forward strand.
TATGCTTTTTGGTGTAAAGAGGTTGCAACTGATGCTGGTGTGACGTTATGAATTATGAGGGGGTTTTTTTGGGGGGGGTTACACTTAAAGTGTTTTATTTAAATATGACATTCACAATGCAAGATTCAGTAGCTACAGACCAGTTTTAATTGACACAAGCTTTTGTACAGTTCCAAAGGAGATCCAAAAGAGATCTCTCATTTTTTTAAGAAAAGGCTAGCAATTCAGCTAATATAGATAGAAGATCCACTTACATCAAATCAATTACTTTTTTATACAGTGCATAACTAAAATATTGAATGCAGTAGAAAAACACAAATTATAAAGGATAATGGATCAAACCTAAGATTCTTAGTACAGAATTCTGTTTGCAATTATGAAAACCTAATTCTCTCTGAATCGAAGCTATGACATTCTGCCGTAGTATTTTTTTATTTATTGGGTTTTATAAACAAGAATAATGTTATACAAATAAGTATACCAAGTCTTCTCATGTCATTTGTATATCACACAAAAAAACACAATAAATGTGGGAAAATATCTGCAACATACATTTCATTATTAGTGGTCAATATATAAGCTCTTGGTTCATGAATTGGTTTCCCATCACTGCCATACTCTCTCCACTGTCTCACCAGTCTCACCAGATATGTTAGCTTCACCCAAAGCAGGGCAGTTTATACAATATTGCCTGCCCTCAGAGACTGGTCAATCTGGTGGATTTCCAGATTGCTCTGGGTGATTTCCCAGCTGATCTGTCTGGTGCCATAAAAACACTGGCCTGGACAGCTGACACAATCACTCCTGACTTCCTCTCCTGCTTAGCAGCCCCACACTTATGCCCAGAGTTTATTGCAATGATGCAAGTTGCCAGGTGATTAGGATGCAGGTGGAGGAAGACTTCTAATGTCTCAAACCGAACACCGATACTCGCTGGTAATTGACACATTATACCTGGGGCTAGTTTTGAAAACATCAGAGCCATATGCATGTTCAGAACATGGCTGCAAAGTTCTTGACTGGGACCAATCAACAGGAACATATGAAGGAGTGACCGCTGGGTGTGGAGCACACTTCCACCCGCAGACAAAGTCACAGCTGTCTGAACATCATGCCCTCTATCTAACCTTTGTTCTCTGAGTGGTCCGCTGTGCCCTGTCTGTGACCTTTGTCTCCTTCGCTATACATTGTTCAAGGGGGAAATGATGCAGTGGAAACAGATGCCAAAATAACTTTGTACCACTCCACAATCTCGTGATTGGAAGATGTAAAGGGCACAGTCCAAAATGTATTTGACTGGTTTTGCATATTGTGCTAATAAAAAGAGCCTCAGCAGAGCTAGCTGGCAGCTTGCTTATGCACAGCTCACCTGCATTACCAACTCCTGCCTCACGTCCTTCGCTTCAACATACTTCAAGTTGTTGGCCCCCTGAAGATGTCATTTCTACTGCTCACTCATGATTATTTATGCTCCTGATGCCGCTCATAAAGAATCCAACTTTCAGTTTTGTTTGTTCCTGCAGAGGGTGCTTTTTTGTTGTTGCTTGCTACACTGTTTCATTTCCAATCTGTTCCTATCCTGTGTCTTCCGGCTGAAATTCCATATTTTTCATGTCACAGAAGTTCTGGATTGTGTGTGTGTGTGTGTGTGTGAGAGAGAGAGAGAGAGAGAGAGAGAATTTGTATGTGTGTGCCCTGCTTTTGTTGCACTCCAGACAGCAGTAATGTGGTAGAATTGGGGATACATTACAAAACCAGCAGAATAAATCCACCACAGATGCATTATTCTTGTGTCAATAACATGCTGCTGAATACATCCACAGTAAAATACCTGCCTGGAGGGGTCCTCAAACCTTTTTACAGATATGTGGGCTTATCCACACTTACCTGTCCCTCCCCCTGCTTTCCAGGCACATTTCCACACTTTAAAGCTCCATATCTGAGTGCTCTTTTATTGCCCTGGAGCTTCCCCACAAAAAAACCCCTCTTTAAACTAAAACACAACAAACATCAATTTGGTTTTTCTGTGGGCTGCTGTTTGCACCGATTGAGCTTTAAAGAGCAGGTTTTCATGGGGAAATCTCCAGGGCAAAAGAAGGAACATGGAGCTTTAAAGTGTGAAAGTCCTAACAAAAGAAGAATGGATACAAAAACTTATGGAATACACAGAAATGGCGAAACTTACCAGAAATATAAGAAATCAAGATACCAAACTTTTTAAATAAAAGAATGGAAAAGGTTTATTGAATAATTTCAAAGTGTAAACAGATAAGAACACTGGCAGGATTATTATAATAACCTGTAGCTCAATAAGAGTATACATTTAATGTAGATGAATAAATGATTACGTTAAGTTAATTTGGAATATGCAGAAAATATAAAAAATAAATTTAAGGATCCGCAGAAGGAGGGGAAGGAAGGTGAATTTCAAAATGTTAAAATGATTGTAAAATTACTGAAAGGTATACAATTGAAAATCTTTTTTATTTATTTATTTAAAAAATGAATGGGATCCTTCTGCAGGCAAAGCCTTTATTCCATCACTGAACCCATTCCGTAATACGTGAAGGAAAATAATACTTCCATTTGCCTCTCCTGCTTCAAATTATTTTTATTAGGCGACTTCAAGGTTGGAGTATTATGCAAAGGAGGGGAAGAAACAAACACCTTTCTAGTCTCTCCATACTGTTCATGTTTTGTAAACCTCTAGCATGTCTACCCTTTGTAGTTTAAGTTTAATTTTCTAAAATAAAAGAAGGATGCATCGGTCTGAAGACTATCCAGGCAACTACATTGCCAGAAACTGCACTTGCTGGCATCCTGTAACCCCCTTAGTTTTGGGGACTGGGGATTTGCCATCTGGTATTCTTGAGGACCAGTAACCCATTTTTATTTGATTAACCTTGTGCCTTTTAACTGATTGATTCAATCTACAATACATTTGTTCATTGTTTTATAGGTGTCTTTTGAGATATTGAATTTTCGAGTTAAATATTGACACCCAGTCTTAGAATGGAACACCTTTCGTTGCTGGGACTTAACAGTAGCAACACTGCTTCAGAAGGTCTTCCCTAGGGAATATAAGAAAAGCTCTCCGATCAATGGTCTCTCAAGATCAGGGTCAATGAGACAGTGAATTTTGTTTGAGTTAAAACTTAGGTAAAATCCAATTGGGAAGCCCATTTATTGATAGTCTCTATATACTACAGTGGTACCTCAGGTTACATAGGCTTCAGGTTACATACGCTTCAGGTTACAGAAATAGTGCTTCAGGTTAAGAACTTTGCTTCAGGATGAGAACAGAAATTGTGCCGCGGCAGCAGGAGGCCCCATTAGCTAAAGTGGTGCTTCAGGTTAAGAACAGTTTCAGGTTAAGAACGGACCTCCGGAACGAATTAAGTATTTAACCCGAGGTACCACTGTATCTCTATGTGGCTATAGACCAGCAGTACTGTTCGCAGCAGAACAAGGTACCCGGCTTTGCCAGTTGGAAAAATATAGCTACGTATGAAGCACAAATTCAGCACCCAGCAGCATAGTAGGAGAACAGGTGCACCTATTAAATCAGTACAGCACCTAAGAAGAGCCCTGCTGGACCAAAACAAAGACCCATCTCCTCCAGCATCCTGTTTCTCAGAGCGACTGAGCTGTGGGAAGCTGTGATCTACTTCTGGGGAAAGGGAACATCAGCAGAACACATCTGCTTCTGGCAACGGAAAATTTCTGTTGTGCTCCCCACTTCCCTTGTTGTCCTAACTACATGCTTAGTTTGCTTGGGGTTAAAACAATGTTCAAGGCAGCTTACAACATGAGAACATTTACACAATTACCAACATAACAAAAGTAATAAACAATAAATAAAACACAACAAAATGTACACAATCAAATGGAAAACCATTTCCACATAAATCATAAAATCTAAAACTAAGAATACAGCATTAATATCAATCACAATTTAAAAATAAAAGCAAAAAATAAAAATAAAAGCAATTTTAAACAAAAACAAAAATGGAGCCCTCTCTGCCCAGCAGCACTCCTTTATGGAGCCTGTCAGGCCCCAAGCCAGATGGAGAGAAACAAGTCAGTCCCTGCAGGTTAATCCAGCCCTGGGTTGAGCCTTCACGAAACATCCACAGGAGGCCTCTTCAGCACCCATTGCCTGGCTGGTGTGGACTGGGGCCTACTTAAAGTGCCAAGTGCTGGCAAGGGACCAGGGAGCCCTGTGAGCCCATCAGAGAAGCTGGCAGCCATAGATGAGCCATGCATTCCATATTAAAGTAACAATTTCTGGCAGAATACAGATGGCAGAAATGATGGCACTAGTGGACACTTCGTCTGGCTATGATGAGCCACTGAACAATGCCAGGTGAAATGAAAGGAGTCGGATAATATTTTGCCCAGGATCCCCAACTGTGTCGCACAATAATGTATGCCAGAAACATGAGAGCTGCCAGTCTGGGTCAGTATAATGTACTCTTGAGTCTCCAGCCAGATTTCCCTAATAAAAACCAAGTTGTACACCTGCCTCTGAATGGGGTGGTCCAGTCCCTAGTTGCCTTGTTAATAGCTGTCAATATGCCTGTGCTCTTTGAACCATTTTGAAAGCCACCTATGCTTGTGGCCATTGTAACATCCTATAGCAATGATCACATGACAATTTCCTGTGGTAAGCCACCAGAGCAGAGTTGCACATTTGTCTTGTATTGAGCCTGCACCAAGTCAACTTTTGTGTAGGTGGTCTTCTTCACAACTCTAATAATCTGAAATGGAAGAAAAAATTGATGGAATTCTGCAGAATGGCATAAATCCATGAATCACCAACTTGTGCCCTCTCCACTTAGTTAGCAAATGGCTAGTTTCATTGTAGAAGCCCAGTGTCCCTGCTTATGATTTTCCATTCTCTTCTTGGTGACAGATTTCAAGATTCATTATAAAGTAAGACAACTTGTTGTGCAAAGATCATGTTGAAAGTGTGCAGGCACTGAAGCCTAGTTCAGATTGAGGTTTTGTATGAAGCTGTGAACAAGCTACATACAAAACACTCCTCTGTGAACACTCCTTTGTGTAGTCTCCCGACACACACCAGGGATGTCAGAGAATTGTGACAAAAAACAGAAAAGCAGGCAGAAATGGTGGCAGCTCTGTGGTCAAAGAATCAAGTGAATACAATCAGTATTTGTTCACCTGATTGTTGTTGCCGTCTTGATGTCCACAAATGGCATGTCATTAAATATTTTCTTACATTGTTTTGAGGTTTCCTTTACACAGAAATAAATGCAAGTTGCACAAACGATGTTAAATAGTAGACAGTGAGATGAATATTGTAGCATTAGAAGGAAATCAAACTGCAGCAGAGTGGAAATAGTGCTGATTGTGATTAAAATGGGCCAGAATGGAAATTGCCGATTTCTTACATCCCTGGGACTTACCATAATTCCTCTTGGCATATGACTTTTCCTGCTGTAGAGTTTTCATTCCTCACATGCGCATCAGGGTGACTGCAGATCCACTTTTTTGGTATGTTGCAACGGGAGGGAATGACAAACTCCTTGCTTAGATAGGCACAGTTTTTGCTTCCTTTCACCACCAACCTGCAACACAAGAAGAAAGGGCAAGCAAGGTTGGTTGCTCTGTCTTGTATGGGTGGGACAGTGTCATAAACTATGTAGCCAAGAATCAGATCCATTAGAAATGGGAGCTTAGTTCCCGATCCTTTCATAACTTTCCATATCAGAGACTTATGGTGTAATCCTCTAGCCATGTCTACTCAGAAGCAAGTCCCATTGTGCTCATCACAGCTAAAGAACCCTTGACTGGTGGCCATCCAACCTCTATTTAAAAACCTCCGATAAAGGAGAGTCCACAACATCCCAAGGGAGTCTGACTGTCAAACAGCTCTTACTGTCAGAAAGTTCTTCCTGAGATTTAGTCCGAATCTTCTTTCTTGTAACTTGAATCCATTGATTTAGGAAGAACTTCCTGACAGTAAGAGCTGTTTGACAGTGGAATTTGCTGCCAAGGAGTGTGGTGGAGTCTCCTTCTTTGGAGGTCTTTAAGCAGAGGCTTGACAACCATATGTCAGGAGTGCTCTGATGGTGTTTCCTGCTTGGCAGGGGGTTGGACTCGATGGCCCTTGTGGTCTATTCCAACTCTATGATTCTATGATTCTATGATTCTATGATTCTATGATTCTATGATTTGGGGCCTGTGTTGCATGGCTTGATTACATTGCATGACTGGCTTACAGGTCTGGGCGAAAGCGTTATTGGAGATTAGCCTAGCATTGTTAGATAGCAGATTAAGAAAGTTTAAGAGTACCTGGTTTATGTTTCTTGATCATGCTCATAAATCTGCCTCCCTAATCAAACCACCTGTAACATTATGGAGAGATCTGATCCACGGATAAACTTCACCCTGTGTGCTTTTGTACTTTGTTTGTATGACACATGATCTGTACTTGAAATTTTGTATTGTTTCCTTTCTCTTCACTGTTTACCCAGAAATCAATACAATACTTATGCTTTTACTAGAACCTTCCCCAATGATTGTTCCACAGCAACTTGTATTCAAGGCTACGCTGCCTGGAGATATTGAATTCCTGGAGGCAGCATATGCCTCATCATCAGGTCCCATCAACAGCCTTGTTCTCCATGGGACTGTCTAATTCCCTGCTAAAGCTGTCCATCTTGTGAGAGTCGATTCCATAGTTTGTAATGTGTGAAGAAACACATTAGTGCATTCTGAATCTCCTACCTTTCAGCTTAATTGATTGACCTTAAGTCTTATGAGAGTGGGAAGACAAGGACTTTCTCCACACCAGAGGAGCTCAAGAGCATTAGCTGGAGTTTGTCGGCAGTGTGGATGGTTTCTGTGTCAGAGGTGAGAAACCCCAACATATCAGGAAGGTTACTGAGAGGTTTATGCTTTGAGTGCAATTCTGATTCCTTGAAGTTCACATTCTCGACTGATTTTTGGTTACAGATTCAGGTTTGGGATCAACTCACTGTACCCAGCATGGTCACTCCTTAGTCCCAATTTGGAGAAGAACAAGGACTCACGTGTAATTGTAGTCTGACCCATCTGCCCATTTCCAGGTATCATCAAGGTCCTTCCGAAGGCCAATCCAATGGTCAGCTTCGCCCTTGAACCGGAACATGAACACCTTGGTTGAAAACACACAAACAGCTTAGAACAGTGCCTCCAAATGAGTCTTCCACCTCAAATAATGCCAATCGTGGGAGGAGAACAAGAACTTCCAACAGAGACCTGGGCAGTGAGACTGGAGAAAGAGAGGCTTAGATAGCAGAAGGAAGGAGTTCAAGAAGGATAGGAAAGTGGCTGAAGGAGGAGTATATAGCAGGGATGGGGAACTTGCTGGGGAATTGATCTACAATCCCTATTATCCTTGATCATAATGGCTGCAAGATGGATAATTTGTTTGCATCAAACTATGACAAAGCCAAGTTACATCATAGATTCTCTTTATATTTCCATAAGGATAGCTCATCCTTGGTGCTGTGCAGGAGATAATTCTCACAAACATTTATACATTTGTTGGTCTCACCTTTTCATGTTCACACTGGATCTCAGCCAGAGAAGAGCCCTGGGAACTGCAAAAGCTCTGGGCAGATGTCCAGTTTTTTTCTTCTTCTGAGAAAAAATAACACTTTCCTTCATAGACAATCCAGCCAGCTGGGCATGTTGCTCTCAAAAAAACATCAGGGCAAGTCTGGTTGGATTTCCCCCCTGCAAGAGAGAGAAAGTTCTGCTCTGAACTGGGATCTGCACATAACATTTCAACCTCTGGCTTGGAGGGAGGGCAAAGAAGGAACCAATAAGCAGCAATTGTGGCTCCTGGATTCAGATGCTTCCTGGAGAGAGGAAAGGGAAGTGGCAGTAGAGGAGTAACACAACTTGGGGGAGCTTTGTTGCTCAGTGGAAGAGAATCTGTTTTGCATGGGTTCAATCTCCAGCATCTTCAGGTAGAGCTGGGAAAGATCCCCTCCAAAGTCCCAGAGAGCCATTGGCAAGAGCATGGATAATATGGATTCAGCCAAAGGCAGCTGTTTTCCTAACTGCTGCTGCTAAGTGTGAACTGGCCATTAGAAGCCAAAGTGCTGATGGCAGACAGAGGTCATGACTGGGCCAGACCTGGAAGAAAGCACTAAGAAAACCGGCAGAAAACTCACCTCTCAGGACAGCAAGAACAGGGGTGATGATGATGAGGAGGAGAATGAGGATGATGGTGGTGGTAGTGGTAATAATGAATTCAATTGAGATTCTTTTATGGCGATTATTAGGGTGACCCCCTGAAAGGAAATTAACACACACAAATAATGGTCTTTATTTACCATTGCTAGGGAAAAAGTAAGAAGAACACAGATCTCACCTACAAGAGGTGTTTCACATATAGCCACATCAACAAATGCACACACACACACAAAACTAATACCAGAATTTTGTTGTTCTTATTTCAATATCTATTTTTTGGGGCATTCAGGAATTTGGAGTTGGCATATTTCAATTTTGCTTCTATCTCCTGCGTTGTTAGCATAGCTAATTGTCTCTCCAGCATCTTAATTTGCCAGGTAATATTTGTATTTGCCCCGCCTGGGTACTGGAGGAGCTAGCTATGCCCCTGCATGGGGCCTGGCAGCAGTGAATATGGACTTCCCTGTCATTGCCAATTGGTTTTCTGGTCGTCATGCTGCAGCAATTTATTTAAATCTTCATATCCTTTGTAACCAAAAGGCTTAGCTATATTAAAAACCACCTTCTGTTTAACCACTTTCCTGATTGCTATAGGGAAAGAGGAATTGTGTGCAGATAAATGGACTGTGAGCTGCTGGAATTGGGGCAGGTGGCTTCCTCTCTCCCTTAACCACATCTGCACTAGGCATGGGGGAGGAAGACGGGGGAGGAGGAGGTTGTCCAGCATAGAAACCACCATGACTGCCAGATGGGAGCCCCCCAATTTGCCCTTTGGGCAACTGCTGGGCAGTTTCTATGCTGGGCATGGAGGGAACAAAAGCAATAATGAATGACTGCAGCCAAGACAGCATGAATAATACAGTGCTGTGGAACTACGACTTGTGATATTCGGTGCAAAATCCAACTTTTTCAGAATCCCACATTTCATTCTTTTTTTCCTTTTTCTTTTTTTGAAAAACAAAGTTTCTAGTTCATATAATTCTATGCCACAATGCCTGCTCGGTCTTGGAAGCAAAAGAATGGCTAAAAAAGTTTTATTTAACAGCCAGGGTGGTTGTGGTGGTGAATCTTCATGTATCCGCAATCCTTTTAGGTTTTCATAGTTTGCCAAATCCTGCCCAGCCTAAGTAGCCATACGAGATGATGAGGATGGGCCTCAGTAGCTGAGGAGTAGCATATATATACAGCAGGTTAAAGTCCTTCTCTGTTTCCTGACCCTCTCTCTGTCACCCCAGATGCCCATTTTTATTTTTATTTTTGCAACTCCATTTCCAGGAGTTAATACAAGCACCTGTCCACTGATTTGCATCTTTGCATTCCATTAGCTTTTCTGAAGTGAAGAAACAACAACAACTCCCAGAATGACAGTATTCAGAGAGCCTTTTAAAAAGTTACTGGGAACCAGGCAGAGGGCCTTCTTGGTAGTGGCACCTGCCCTGTGGAATGCCTTCCCATCAGATGTCAAGGAAATATACAACTATCTGACTTTTAGAAGACATCTGAAGGCAGCCCTGTTTAGGGAAGATTTCAATGTTTGATGCTTTATTGTGTTTTTAATATTCTGTTGAGAGCCGCCCAGTGGCTGGGGAAACCCAATCAGATGGGCGGGGTATTTATGATCATCATCATCATCAAAGACAGCTTTGCCTAAGGAGGCAAACTTACCGGCAGCATCTCCAGTCTCTTCCTTTGGTTCACTGCAAAGACCTCCCTGCTGTCCCTCTCGCTTTTCAACAAGGCCAGGTGGTGCTGGAACTGGGCTTGCCAAAAGCAACGAGGAGATGGGTGTTCAAGGCTTAGGGAGTGGGCAGTTCTGTGTTTCTGCATCGTTCTCCTGCCGTAGGCTCCCTCCATAGGCATGAGCAATGCAAGCAGATCATAGGCAGTTCTAGGATGCCCAAATACTCCTGAGAGGTGTAGGACCTCAAGCGTCCTTACCAGGTGTGCAGTCTTTCCTGCGAGGTTCTAGTTCTAGGTTCCTGTTCCTGTAAGCACCTGGTATCATGTTTTTAATATTCTGTTGGGAGCTGCCCAGAGTGGTTGGGGAAACCCAGCCAGGTGGGTGGGGTAATTATTATTATTATTATTATTATTATTATTATTATTATTAAACATCACCATCAGCATCACAGCAGCTACAGGTGATTTTTCATTAATATCCACTTTTCATTGACCCACTTTGCTTCATTTGGTAACAAAGACTCCATGCACGTTACCGTATTTTTCGCACCATAGGACGCACTTTTTCCCCTCCAAAAATGAAGGGGAAATGTGTGTGCGTCCTATGGTGCGAATGCAGGCTTTCACTGAAGCCTGGAGAGTGAGAGGGGTTGGTGCGCACCGACCCCTCACGCTCTCCAGGCTTCGCACACCTCTCCGCAAGCAGCGGGAGCGCTCCCGCTGCTTGCGGAGACTTGCCTGCATGTTGAAGCCTGCGCGCGCTGAGATCAGCGCGCCCAGGCTTCGCGGACCTCTCCGCAAGCAGCGGGAGCGCTCCCGCTGCTTGCGGAGAGCTGCCAGCATGCTGAAGCCTGCGCGCGCTGAGATCAGCGCGCCCAGGCTTTGCGGACCTCTCCGCAAGCAGCGGGAGCGCTCCCGCTGCTTGCGGAGACCTGCCAGCATGCTGAAGCCTGCGCGCGCTGAGATCAGCGCGCCCAGGCTTCGCGGACCTCTCCGCAAGCAGCGGGAGCGCTCCCGCTGCTTGCGGAGACCTGCCAGCATGCCGAAGCCTGCGCGCGCTGAGATCAGTGCGCCCAGGTTTCGCGGACCTCTCCGCAAGCAGCGGGAGCGCTCCCGCTGCTTGCGGAGACTTGCCTGCATGTTGAAGCCTGCGCGCGCTGAGTTCAGCGCGCCCAGGCTTCGCGGACCTCTCCGCAAGCAGCAGGAGCGCTCCCACGGCTTGCAGAGAGCTGCCTGTTTGGAGGCTGGGGTCGGGGGAAGCTCGAGCTGCCCCAGCCCCGCGCCTGGGGGGGAAATAATTTTTTCCCCTTTATTTTCCCCCCCCAAAACTGGGTGCGCCCTATGGTCCGGTGCGCCCTATGGTGCGAAAAATACGGTATTTGTTTCATTTGAAATGGCCCACGTTCATTTTCAGCCACGCTATCATGAATATGGCCCATCGTCCGCTATGGCTACATAGGCTGGGCAGGATTTTGCAAACTACCAAAACCTGCTTACAAAATGGAATGACATGACTGCGCATTCTGCAAAAAGAGATTCTGAAGAGCTCGCTCTTTAACCCCCCCCCAACCAACTACAATCTGTCTCCAGTCTCCTTCTTGATACTTTTCATGCATCAGAATTAACTTGCTTACCAGATTCCTCTCTCATCTCCAAATGTGCAAAATTGTAACTAGCTCCGTTCTGTTGAGGTAAAAACACAACTTGCTCTGCTCTGTTTACAGGTTTCTCGTAGGTATTGGCATGTTCCACCATTTTTGGCTCCCCTTCCAGCAGATCTTTCATCCTTCAGAAAGATAATAGAAAACCTTATTTACAGGCAAAACAACCCTTGCTTGCAGAAGCACCAGACACCTTTATGAGAAACAAGAGGGAGGTATCAAAAATTTAGGTTTGTTTCCAGAAGAACAAATATTTAAGTGAAGAGGACAGCCCCCCCCCAAAAGATCTATTGAGGTCTGAGCATGCTCAGTAGCCATGGAAAATAAGAGAGGTGTGAAATCTTTCCCCCTCAAATTTCCTTCTGTGTCACATTCCACAGAGCTAGAAGCAAAGGGCAGCAGGGCAGCTAATGTAATTTTTACCTTTGTGCATAAGCTGTACATCTATAGAAGTTTATAAAATTATGCATGACACGAAGAAAGCGGAAAGAGAAAAGCTTTTCTCCCACTCTTGTTAGGACACTAGAATCAGTGGGTATCCAACGAAGCTGAATGTTGGGAGATTTAGGATTGTTGCAGGAATCCCCCCCCCCCCAGTTCCACAAGCACGACACGAATACACACACACACACACAACTCCCATTGGTAAACTTTTTTTTGTAAGGGCCTCCATAAATAAGGAAGCGCCTAAACATAGAAGTCTGCCCCCGTACGGAACCCGTTCCCTATTCTCAAACTGGGTAGACTGTTTCCCTATTCAAATAAATCGCTGCGCTCTAGCCAATGAATGTAACCGAACAGCGCCCCTTGTGGCAGCCAAGCAGGTACTGCAAGGCCGCTGTCTATCTTGCTCAATGACTTTGACAAGCTGTAATACAACATATCCGGAATTAATTAACCATGACTAATCTTTTCAGAATGTGTCAGAATGTTTCCGCTTTGATTGAAGGTATCTCAAAACCTATAGAGGTATCTCTACCTCTATAGTGTTTCTGTTATAAATTCATAGAAATTTAACCGTATGTCGGATCTGTGCCGTTCCACTTTTGTTTTGCACCTTGGAAGAAGGACTATCAAAGGGAGGCGGCTTGACCTAGGGCAGCCATAATCCCCCAGGCCTACCAACATGTCCGGAGTGAGCGGACATACTAACGTTGATGGTGCCAGACTATGGATCATTTCACTTACAAAGAACCAGCATTTGGAAATGGAATCGTACGGGCTAAAACAAAAGACAGTAGTCAACCCTCCCCTCTGGGGGCAGGAAACTGTGAACTTCTCTCTGTTCTATGGAATGTGCGCTTGAGAAGGGAGAGGGGAGGAACGAAACAGGTGCCAAGACACTCAGGCTACCGCCTCAACCCCTCCTTTTTTTGGGATGTATCAGTGATGTAGTTATGATGTAGCAATGATGTAGTTTTAGGGGTGTAGCATGGGGCTTAGGAACAGATAAAAGTTGGGGTCGCCTTTTGTTTGGGGCTTCCATCTTGCTTCATCTTGTAGTTAGTGGGAGTCCTGTCAAGACAGTTTACAATAAAGACCAAGCCTACTGGCTGCTGTTTTGCTCTGATATTCCTGGCTGGTGTCTTTGCCTTTGTCCAAGGGAGCCCTCAAATTTCTCTGTTAACAGTATAAAAGAAAGTGCTTTTCTCTACAGCACATTCTCTAAACTATGGCACTTGATCCCCCAGGAGACAGTGACTACCATCGTGAATGGCTTTGAAAGAGGACCGGATAAATTCATGCAGGAGAGGGCTATCAATGGCTACTGGCCACCTGCCCAGTAGGGGGCAGCAGTGTTTCCAAATACTAGCTGGCAGCTGAAGGCACGCTGAAGGTACCAGCACCACTAGGTAGGGCTGGAAGACCTGTGCCTGAAATCCTGGGGAGCCACTGCCAGTCAGTGCCTACAGTACTGAGCTAGATGGAGCAGTGGTCTGACCCAGCAGAAGGCAGCATCCTTTGCTCCTCTGCAACAAGAGGAAGGCTGGTTCAAAGCAATCTGCTCAGCCAGCACATGGCCAGACCACTTGCGGACCCTGAGAGCAGGTGGAGGGAGGGAGGAGGAGGAAGCAGGGGGCGAGATCTAGGATGCAGTCCAGCGTGGACCAGCCAGATGTGTGGGGTACAAATCATAAAATTATTATTGTGATTAAAGCTTTTTTTTTAAGAATAATATTTATTAGTAGTTTCAGAATTATAGAAAAACAACAACACTATAATACATAAAAAAAGAAAAAACGCAACAACCAATACAACAATACAGCAGAAAGATAAAAAGAAAAAAGACACAAATCCCAAATTGCATATCTATAACTTCCATTTGCTTGTTTCATTGACCTCCTCACACCTCCCTTTTTGTATTCTAGTTTAATTAATTATTTCAGCAAATTCTTTCCATCTTTCTCAATTTTTGTTAAAAAAATTATCTTAACAATTTAACCTAATAGTTAACTCAACAAATCCTTTCCATCTTTCCCCATATTCTGTTATTCAAATTACCTTAATTTATTTAACCTTATCTTACCCTAAAAGACATTAAAGCTTGAATCTTAGTTTTCAAATATACATAACTCCTGATTTCTGCTAGAGTCTATATAGTTTCATTCCAACATTTTCCCTACTATTCATTAATTTTAAGCTAATTCTAAATAGAAAGTTTCCTTTATAAATTTTCTTCCAATCTTCATCCAGCGTCTCTTCTTCCTGGTCTTGGATTGTGTCAGTCCTTACTGTCCATTCCATCTAGTCCATCAACCTGGAAGCCTTATGTCCGAGGCCCTTAAGTCTCTTCCATGTCCCTTCTGCAGTTCTTCTTCTTCTTGTTTATACTTGCCCTTTTCCTTGTCTTTTATTGGTCTGTTTCTTAATTTCTTTCCTTTCTCGTTGAGGAGTAGGTCTCGGGGGGATTCCAACCCAAAATTGTCTCCATCTCCCTTCATCCAACCTGCCCATTCCCCACAGTCCCACTCCCCACAGTCCTCGATATAATCCAAAAAGCATTTAAAAGCATATTTCAAGGTCTCTCCAAAGTTAGGAACCTCCTCAGCTCCAAACGCCCCCTGGCCCACTCCAACTTCAATCTTCAATAACAGCGGCTTATGCTCCTGTAGGGCCTCGGGTCTCTCCATTTGTATTATTTGAGGTGCAACCGCATCCTCCTCCATTGTCATCTGCACTTGCCCAGTCAGTACAGATTCATGAGTTGGTCCATGAATGATTTCTGTATCAATGTTCCCTGTTTGTCCTCAGTTATTAACCACAACAGTCAAATCCATTTTCTCATTCATCAAGTCCATCTTCTCGTGCATCTGTTCCAGCAAGGCATTTGTCTTATATAAAGCAAGCACCCAATCTTCCTCCCAGCTCATCTTTAGTCAAGGTCAGAAAAGACTGTTCCCACAAATTTAATCTCACAGCTGTTGGGTCCTCAAGTATACTGCAGCAACAATTTAACAAGCTGCCTCTAGAGGAGACAATTTCTATTTGTATGCATTTTTTTTTTTTAGGCAAGTCCAGCAAAGGAAAGTTACTTTCATTTTTCAGATATTTTGTTTCTTTAAAATGCAAAAAGCAACATTGGAATCAGCTTGTTCCTCTTCTTTAGCTATCTGTCAAAGTATTCCATTCATAGTCAATGAACCTCTCCAACAGTTTCTGTCTCTGACACCCTGTTCCCAGGTTAGAGACGGTGGAAACTTATCCTTCTTCACTCCCTCTCCTACTAGGGTTAAACAAAGCCCCCCCCCCTTTTCTCCTGCTTCCTAGGGGGTTTCAGTAATTCTGAATGAAGGAAATTTAGACTTTTTTGATAGCTTTCCAGGCTTTAGCTTACAAAGTTTTTGCTTTAGTCTATATACAAAAAGTGGAAGGCGTACTTCCTGTTTTGAACCTTCCCGCTTCGATACCAAATTAAGAAATTTCTTGATCCAATTTTCCGTTTCTACTCACGGGTACTTGTTTTAAATCCAATTGTCCACAGGAAAAAGTCAGCGCTCTCCAGCAATGTCTGTGCGGCTTCACTCCGTGAAAGTAGCAGTCAGTTCGCAGCACCGTGCTTCTCACCCCACTTCGCTCCGGAGCCCCTAAATGGGATTCCCCGCGAGTAGGGGGCGCTCCTGGTGCCCTGCCGAGCCCCACGTTCCCGGGCTTCCTCCGCCTGGGATTTCTAGCAGGTCCCCACCTTCGCCGCGGCGGGAAGACCCAGTTTCCACGGAGCCCGTTCATCCGGTCGGAGGAACTCCGCCATTCACCGATGGCGCTGACCCGGAAGTCATGATTAAAGCTTGCTTTCTGAGGGTGGCTGCACTCAGGAAAGGAACAGAAAGGCCAGGGGAAGTGGGGCATACGATTCAGCTGCTGGCTGGGCAATGCAAAAGGATTGCCACGGAGAAGGGAGGCAGGGAGAAGCCAAAGGCAGAAGCAGCCCAGCCAGGCACCAGTGAGTGCGTGTTGGAGGTTTATTTTATTTTATTATCAGTTTTATATAGGAGCCTGGAAATCCAAATTCATGCTAAAAGAAAAATAAAATAAAAAATGAGATGCCCACAGCTAATAGACCAGCCTCATCAGGATGACGCCCTGATAATCTGTACTCAAATAGCCTCCAATTCACAGTAGAATCTGGTGTGCACAAACTTGTAGTTACAAAGTGCATGCTCCAATCAAAGTGCCTACTAGTGAAGCAGGTGCAATAAAATAAAGCTATCTGGCTATAACTTCTGTTATTCACAGAGTGTCCTCTGTCAGAGAAGGAGCAGCGCCTATTTATAGCTCTACTATTTAAGTTGATGGAGGAAAGGAAGAGTTTTAAACGTGTTGGACGAGAAACAAAGCATACGAATCTGGGATGTTATCTAGGCTGTGTCCTGACCGCTCGCCCTATCTTCCTCCATTGGCCTTTTCCGCTCTGAGCCTGCACGCACGCATTTCTGTACCCGTGTGCGCACACCTTTAATTAAAAACGAACAGAAAACGTGCCCAAGAACAATCACCACCAAACAGTGGTGCCAACTTGAATAAACTATTTTTGCATGGAAGGGGGCAGGTAATCAATCACATGATGTTGGGTGTAGTGAAGGGTTAACCTTCTGTGCCTCAAGCCTGAGAGGAGGTGCATACAAGGGAAGTACGCCAGGACATGACGAAAGCAGCTTGGAATGCTGTGAGCTGAGTGGAAAGCGAAAACAGTTGGTTCAGCTGAGAGAGAAGGACGCAGAGAACATGCAGCTTGAATCTGATGGCTATTATTGATTGTAAACACACTACTTTTGAGAAAATAAAGGATATTAGGACAGAAAAAACGTGTGGGACTTGTTTACTGCCCTTTCGACGCAGACGCTGTGTAATTCTGCTAATTGCTTTACGACCACTCGAAAGCCACACTACGTAAACAGAGGCTGCAGAGGCTCGCAGGGGAAGCGTGGCTGGGTGCCGAAAAATAAAGCAATAAATCTACCGAACACATGATGCGGCACACGCCCACTATTTGAATGGCAATGACTATTGATTTTGGGGCTCCCCGGCCCCCACTCAAATGGGGGGGGGCTCTGCCCCCCCCTATAATTTGGCTACTACAGTACACTATCAGAGGCAATGCGGGAGCTTCTGAACATGCATTGCTGGGAACAGGGCTGCTAAAAGGTGGCGGGGGGGGGTGAACCACAGTTTGCTATGTTGTTCTTTTTTTTTTAATTTATACCCTGCCCTTTCCGGTTCAAAAACCGGGCTTAGGGTGGCTAACAACAAATTTAAAACACTTTAAAACACTTAATTGTAAAAGCAGCATAAAATACAGTATAAAAACATGAATAACAATAAAATTCAAAAATCAATCAGATAATCCCTAAGGCTAGCTGGCTGAATTGGTCCTGCTTGGGCCAGCGAGGAGGCCGGGGAGAATTAGCTGTGGGGTCTCAGAGCAGGTGATCTTCATAAAAGGGGAAGGGGAGGGAAGAGAAGGGAAATAAAAGATCAGGCTGAATTCAAATTAAAGGCCAAAGTCTCATGGGACAGAGAATTCCACCAGGCAGGAGCCATCACTGTTTTATTAATGGGTTTTATTGATGGGAGGGGCCAGTGGAGGAGGAAGGGGGATGCAAATTTTTTGCCCTCCAACTTCACCTGATGTTGCACGTTTATAATGCATACAAATCTCTGTTTTTTGACTGATTGTAGCTGAGTCCAAAGAAGATGGTAACAATGTAATACTAAAGTAAAGTTACAAAACTCGGGAATAGATGAAGACTATGAGTTCAAGTTGGGAAAAGCTTCACGGATGAGGGGTGTTGGAGGTAGGGGGTGTTAATAGAAATGTTCTGGGAGGGAGTTCTGAGCATGAGGGGCAGATATTCCTGCTAAAGAAAGCCTTGGAAAACACAGTGACATCTACAGCCAAGTTTTCACACCCTCCGATACAGATCACTTCCCAAAAGCCCCTGCCCCCTTTTTTCTTCCAGTTTCAAGTCTTACTTGCTGCTTCTTTGCAGAACTGGAAAGAGGAAGCAAGAAAACCATCTGCTTACACTGAGTGACTAACAGGTGTCTGTTGCTGTAACCTTTGATCGGATTCATGAAGCCGTTACACCAAGTTACGCGCAAGTGCACAAGAGGGGAGAGGAAGACTGTAAGCAGCATAGCCAGCAAGAAATGAAACGCTGTGAAGTGCAAGCAGTGAGAATTACATTAACAGTGCCCATTCACACATGCAACATTATTGATAACACAACCATCCTTTTTCAGCGGAGGAGCGTAATTTAATTCAATGAACTTCTGCGAATTTGCTGAAAGACACCTAAATAGTTCCACAGAATTATTCACAGACTCTTCAGTCCCTAACACAAGTACAATCTGGCCCCTTAATAGAGTAAAAACAATTGTCTAGGTCTGTATGATAGTATCAGGCGGCAGAGGAACCAACCACCATGGCAGATTGCCAGGAACGGATATGATATGATAAGTCCTTACTATCAGCTTTTATTCAGTATTCACACAGATAGGCTTGGGAATATGACCTCTCTCCCATTTCCTCATTTGTCACCCCTATGGGTGCTGAGAAGTGCCCTCTGCCTTTGAGCTCTTTGCCCTCCTATTTCCAAGGCCTGCTATGTTTTGGAAGGGGGGGTCAGGAATGCTTTCTGAAGACAGTGTGTCCATCAGCTGTGGCCCCCCTGGTTCTCCCTCCTCCTCCTCCTCTCCCATTATTTCCCAGCTTTCCCCCTCATCTTCCTCTGAGCTGTGACCTCCCTCAAACCCCTGTTGTAA
Organism: Podarcis pityusensis; assembly: GCF_964106645.2. NCBI lineage: Eukaryota > Metazoa > Chordata > Lepidosauria > Squamata > Lacertidae > Podarcis > Podarcis pityusensis. Next base: position 111,353,480 of record NC_138029.1, read on the forward strand.
ATCTAAGCTGTCTTCTTCTTCTCTGGAAGGGTCAGGCTGGGGAGACGGTCTCCCCCATTCCTCCTCTGCCCAGTCCCTGACAGACAGAGGCTACACAAAAGCCTCCTCCCCAAGGGAGGGGAGCCCCCCTGCCTGAATTCAGCACAGCATTTTCCTGCCTCTCCAGAACTCCTTTATTCCACACCCCACACAGACAACCAAGATCCACACTCCAGAAGCAAGCACTTGATATTCATCAGATATCTTCTTCATTGAAGCAGAGGTTGGATGGCCATCTGTCCTGGATGCTTTAAATGAGATTCCTGCACTGCAGGGGGCTGGACTAGATGACCCTCTGACCCCGTCCAACCCCACGATTCTACAATTACAACGTCTCCCACCCACCCGATGTGCTTCCAGTATGGAATCTGTTCCTAGAGAGTTTTCCCTCCAGGACAAGGCAGAAATCCTTACCTCTCCATGAAGAGTATGCGGCTCCTTCTCCTCCCCCTGTGCACTGCAAGTTTTGCAGGTTGGGCCCCTTTCCTCTTTCCTCTTCTTTCCTGCCACAACGAAAACCCCTTGGCTGCACAGCGGAGGCCCTTCGACAGTAGATCATGCTAGTAGCCACTGCTTAAAGTGATCGGTGCCACCTGTTGAAGAAGCAGCTCCCCACAGCCGCTCTTGCATGATTATAAATAAGTCCTTATCAGTACTCAACTCAACCTTTAACCTGCAGTCATGAATACATTTACACATAATAAAGTGTGGCTCAAGGTCAGCAACCTCTATGTATTCTTTCCACCTCTTCTTCCCAGTGTCGTAGCGTGGGGGGTGCCAGGGGTGCCAGCCGCACCGGGCGCAACTTCTGGGGGGGCGCGCTCGCTGCCTCCGGAGTCGCCGAAGAGCCTCGGGTGCAGGCTGTAGCAGAGCCCAATGTCTCATGGAACCGACGAGCTGGCAGTGGCTCTCAGCGCTTGCCGCGGTCCCCGCGCGTCAGGGCCACGGAGGGCGCGCCAGGCAGCCCCTCCTCACCGACGGGCAGCGTTCGCCTGCGGGGCTCGGCCAGCGCGCTGGGCTGGCCGCGTGGAGTCGTCGAGGAGCCGCCGCCGCCTGCCATGCCGCCCTGGCTGCTTCAACCGCGTCCGACAGCCGGCTCGAGGCTCCTTCCGGCCGGGTCTCCCGACGGGGCGCTGCGGGCGGAGGCTCCGGCACCAAGCGCCACGCCGCCCAGGCTCGGGTCGCTGTCTGGATGCGCGCAGCCCGCCAAACGCGCCATCGGCGGCGCTCTAGTGCCTGCGCGCCAAGACCGCCCACCCGCCCCGACGGCCCCCCCCACCCGCGCCGGAGGCCGGCCGACGCACTGGCCCCAGAGCCGCCCCCTCCCCGCGCCAGAAAGAAGCCGCGTCGGGACTAGCCGGGCCGGGGAGGGAGACCGAGAAGGCTGTGCCGCGACGCCCAAAGACGCGCGTCTTGGCGTATTAATGACCATGGTTAGGTGTTAGGGGGCGCAAATTACTTGCCTTGCCCCGGGTTAGGGGGCGCAAATTACTTGCCTTGCCCCGGGTGCTGATAACCCACGCTACGCCGCTGCTTCTTGCCACCTCTTCTGCTTCTGTTAGGTCCTTACCACTTTTGTCCTTTATTATGGTAATCTTCCTTTCATATCTCCAATTTTCTTGAACAGATCTCTGGTTCTTCCCATTCTGTTGTTTTCCTCTATTTGTTTGCATTGCTCGTTTAAGAAGGCCTTCTTGTCTCTCCTTGCTATTCTTTGGAAATCTGCATTCAATTTCCTGTATCTTTCACTATCTCCCTCGCATTTTGCTTGCCTTCTCTCCCCCGCTATTTGTAAGGCCTCATTGGACAGCCATTTTGCTTTCTTGCATTTCCTTTTCATTGGGATGATTTTCGTTGCTGCCTCCTGTACAATGTTACGAGCCTCCATCCATAGTTCTTCAGGCACTCTGTCCACCAAATCTAAATCCTTAAACTTGTTCCTCACTTCCACTGTGTATTCATAAGGGATTTGACTTAGATTGTATCTTACCGGCCCAGTGGTTTTTCCTACTTTCTTCAGTTTAAGCTTGAATTTTGCTATAAGAAGCTGATGATCTGAGCTACAGTCAGCTCCAGGTCTTGTTTTTGCTGACTGTATAGAGCTTCTCCATCTTTGGCTGGAGAGAATATAATCAATCTGATTTCGATGCTGCCCATCTGGTGATGTCCATGTGTAGAGTCGTCTCTTGTGTTGTTGGAAAAGCGTGTTTGTGATGACCAGCTTGTTCTCTTGACAGAACTCTATTAGCCTTTGCCCTGCTTCATTTTGATCTCCAAGGCCAAACTTGCCAGTTGTTCCTTTTATCTCTTGCCTCCCTACTTTAGCATTCCAATCCCCTATAATGAGAAGAACATCCTTCTTTGGTGTCACTTCTATAAGGTGTTGTAAGTCTTCATAGAATTGGTCAATTTCAGTTTCTTCAGCACCAGTAGTTGGTGCATAAACTTGGATTACTGTGATGTTAAAAGGTCTGCCTTGGATTCGTATCGAGATCATTCTATCATTTTTGAGATTGCATCCCAGTACAGCTTTCGCCACTCTTTTGTTGACTATGAGGGCCACTCCATTTCTTTTACGGGTTTCTTGCCCACAGTAGTAGATGTGATGGTCATCCGAACTGAATTCACCCATTCCCGTCCATTTTAGTTCACTGATGCCCAGGATGTCAATATTTATTCTTGCCATCTCATTTTTGACCACCTCCTGAGCCAGACATCCTGGAAAGTGAAGTCAAATGGGCCTTAGAAAGCACTGCAAATAACAAGGCCAGTGGAAGTGATGGTATCCCAGCTGAACTATTTAAAATTTTAAAAGATGACGCTGATAAGGTGCTACACTCAATATGCCCTCAAATTTGGAAAACTCAGCAGTGGCCAGAAGATTGGAGAAGATCAGTCTACATCCCAATCCCAAAGAAGGGCAGTGCCAAAGAATGCTCCAACTACCGCACAATTTCACTCATTTCACACGCTAGCAAGGTTATGTTTAAAATTCTACAAGGAAGGCTCAAGCAGTATGTGGATCGAGAACTCCCAGAAGTGCAAGCTGGATTTAGAAGAGGCAGAGGAACCAGAGACCAAATTGCAAACATGCGCTGGATTATGGAGAAAGCTAGAGAGTTCCAGAAAGACATCTACTTCTGCTTCATTGACTATGCAAAAGCCTTTGACTGGGTCGACCACAGCAAACTATGGCAAGTTCTTAAAGAAATGGGAGTGCCTGATCACCTCATCTGTCTCCTGAGAAATCTCCATGTGGGACAAGAAGCTACAGTTAGAACTGGATATGGAACAACTGATTGGTTCAAAATTGGGAAAGGAGTACGACAAGGCTCTATTTTGTCTCCCTGCTTATTTAATTTATATGCAGAATACATCATGCGAAAGGCTGGGCTGGATGAATCCCAAGCTGGAATTAAGATTGCCGGAAGAAATATCAACAACCTCAGATATGCAGATGACACAACCTTGATGGCAGAAAGTGAGGAGGAATTAAAGAACCTTTTAATGAGGGTGAAAGAGGAGAGCGCAAAATATGGTCTGAAGCTCAACATCAAAAAAACGAAGATCATGGCCACTGGTCCCATCACCTCCTGGCAATTAGAAGGGGAAGAAATAGAGGCAGTGAGAGATTTTACTTTCTTGGGCTCCATGATCACTGCAGATGGTGACAGCAGCCACGAAATTAAAAGACGCCTGCTTCTTGGGAGAAGGGCAATGACAGGCCTAGACAGCATCTTGAGAAGTAGAGACGTCACCTTGCCAACAAAGGTCCGTATAGTTAAAGCCATGGTTTTCCCAGTAGTGATGTATGGAAGTGAGAGCTGGACCATAAAGAAGGCTGATCGCCGAAGAATTGATGCTTTTGAATTATGGTGCTGGAGGAGACTCTTGAGAGTCCCATGGACTGCAAGAAGATCAAACCTCTCCATTCTGAAGGAAATCAGCCTTGAGTGCTCACTGGAAGGACAGATCGTGAAGCTGAGGCTCCAATACTTTGGCCACCTCATGAGAAGAGAAGACTCCCTGGAGAAGACACTGATGCTGGGAAAGATGGAGGGCACAAGGAGAAGGGGGCGACAGAGGACGAGATGGTTGGATAGTGTTTTCGAGGTTACCAGCATGAGTTTGACCAAACTGCAGGAGGTAGTGGAGGACAGAGGTGCCTGGCGTGCTCTGGTCCATGGGGTCATGAAGAGTCGGACACGACTAAACGACTGAACAACAACAACAAAAGTGTGGCTAGGAACACTGCTCATCCCTTGCATGAGTGCCTGAGGGCCCTACTCCTGCCACTCACCACCTGGCCCAGGGCGGGGCCTGACAGGTATCACAAGGACGGTTGCTGTTACTGCTGCTCCTGTCCAGGGGGGACTCGGAGGGGCGCAGAGTTCTTTTAAAAATGTTTTTAAATTTTCTTTTTCCCTTTTGATTTTTTTGTATGTGGGGGTGGGTGGGGGTGGGATGTATATTTGGTTGGGCTTGGGAATTTGATTTTGATGTATTTGTGATTTTTACAGTTTTTTGTTTGTATTGTTTATTTTTTTTAAAGGTTTTATTTTGTTCTTAAGGGGAGGGGTCAGGGTTGCTGGGGAGTGGGTCCCAGCCAACAAAATGGCTGGGGCATGTTCCACAGAGGGGGATACGCTGGGACAACTGATCTCAGTGATCACGGGTAGGAGGAGGAGCTACACTAAGACCAGACCATGTCATTACAGAGGGGGCAGGTTTAGTTGTTGTCTGAGGACTATCCCTGCCTCCGGGTCTGGTCCTGACTGGATGGATACTAGAATCAGCAAGGGATACCCACATGACCTGAAGGTGCTGCTGTGCAATGCCAGGTCAATGATTCATAAGACCACTGCCATCCATGACTTGATCATGGATGGAGGACTTGACCTGGCATGTGTAACAGAGACTTGGTTGGATGAAGCAGATGGGCCTGTTCTTGCCGCTGCTTGTCCACCAGGTTTCTCTTATGCACAGCAACCCAGGCCTTGTGGGCGGGGAGGGGGGGTTGCAGTGATTTTTTGGAAGTCATTAGTTTGCACCAGGTGTCCTATTGGGAAGATCCAGTTCTCTGAGTGCATGTTCTAGAAGTTGGGCAATAGGGGCAGTACAGGATTCCTTTTGGTGTACCGACCTCCCCGCTGCACCAAGGATTCCCTGTCCGAGCTGCTTCAGGTCGTGGCGGATGTTCTCCTGGAGACACCTAGTTTGGTTATCCTAGGGGATTTTACCATCCATGCCGACACGACCTTACAAGGGGCCACTCGGGACTTCGTGGAAAACATGGCCTCCATGGGCTGTCCCTGAATAAGTCTGGCCCAACCAATAGCCGCGGACATGCCTTGGACCTGGTGTCCACCTCTATGGATGTTGGTGTTCTGACACTAAGTAAAAGTGAAATGAAAGAAGTGCCATGGTCAGTTCACTTCCTGGTGCAACTGGACTTCTCCGCGACCCTTCCCCTCTGCAGGGAGGTGGCACCGATTCGGATGGTCCGCCCCCACCACTTAATGGATCCAAATGGTTTCCAGAGAGTGGTAGGGGATGCTTTATCCCATGTTGATGGCCTTTCAGCTGATTCCCTGGTGGCACGCTGGAATGTGGAGTTAACCAGGGCTATTGACTGTTTGGCTCCGAAGCGCCCTCTCCGATTGCATGGAGCCTGGACAGCCCCGTGATTTTCCATGGATCTGAGGGCAATGAAACAATCGTTGAGACGGCTAGAGCGCTGGTGGCGGATAACTCATTCTGAAGCTGACCGGACACAGGTTAGAGCTCAATGTCGAGCCTACCAAGTGGCGGTGGCGATGGCAAAGAAGACTTTCTTCACTGCCTCTATTGTGTGGGATGTGAAACACAAGAGCAGTCAAGTACAACGTTCCTAGAGTGAACATGTTTACACATGGGGAGGGATGTTTGTCCAGCCAGCAGGTAAACTTCCTGTTTCCTTCTGGGCTGGGACAGACTTCCTCTGCATGTGTCTAGAGGTGGGTGTGGCCTCACCTGTGCAGGTAATGACAAAAGCACAGGGCAGGGCAGCCATCTCTCTCTCTTTCACCACATGCATCTATGACACAACATCTACTAAGTCAAAGATGCCCTCTTGGCTTCCAGCCGAGAGAGGACAAAGGGACTGTCTTCTTATAAGATAGATTCCAAGTGTATGTTACTTCATTAAGCTAAGTCTGCCTTCTGGGATCTGATTGTGAACAGAATGTGAGTAAACTCTTTTTATACTTTTGTAAAAGACTGTGTTGTCTCTTATAATTTATGAGGGAATAAGGGGGAAATACCAGAACAGTTATTGTAGAGGCTTTAGCGAGCCTGAGCAAACGCATCCGTTGCAAAGTTTAAAATAAGGGGAATGTTACTCTGCTGAAATTGTGGAAGTTGTTAACACAAGTTGGATAAGGAAATAATCAGACAATATATCCTCTCCTGCATCCCTGAACATTCCCACATATTGCATCTGCAGAAAACAGCAGCAGGAGACTTTTTCAGGTGGTTCGCAATTTAGCGGAACCACCTGCTTACATCGGGGCCCAGTACGGGCCACACGATCTCCTGCAATGATTTTGCAAAGTTTTTTGCAGATAAAGCTGCTCAGATTCGGGAAGAGGTAGACTCCACCGTGGGAGCAGGGCCGGGGCGGGAGAGTGCTAGAGTCCTGTCTAGTCAAATTGCGTGGGATCAATTCCAGTCTGTTACTCTGAGGATGTGGACAGGCTGCTTGGACGAGTGAAAGTAGATCTAGATCAAGAGAAGTAATAGTGCCACTGTATTCTGCTTTGGTAAGACCTCACCTGGAGTACTGTGTCCAGTTCTGGGCACCACAGTTCAAGAAGGACACTGACAAACTGGAACATGTCCAGAGGAGGGCAACCAAAATGGTCAAAGGCCTGGAAACGATGCCTTATGAGGAACGGCTAAGGGAGCTGGGCATGTTTAGCCTGGAGAAGAGGAGGTTGAGGGGTGATATGATAGCCATGTTCAAATATATAAAAGGATGTCACATAGAGGAGGGAGAAAGGTTGTTTTCTGCTGCTCCAGAGAAGCGGACACGGAGCAATGGATCCAAACTCTTGTAGTTTGGAGATTCCACCTAAACATTAGGAAGAACTTCCTGACAGTAAGAGCTGTTTGACAGTGGAATTTGCTGCCAAGGAGTGTGGTGGAGTCTCCTTCTTTGGAGGTCTTTAAGCAGAGGCTTGACAACCATATGTCAGGAGTGCTCTGATGGTGTTTCCTGCTTGGCAGGGGGTTGGACTCGATGGCCCTTGTGGTCTCTTCCAACTCTATGATTCTATGATTCTATGAAACCAACCACCTGTCTCCTTCCCCATCCTGGCTTTTAAAAGCTAGCCGGGAAGGGCTGGGCGATCGGCTTCGTGGGGTGGTGAATGCTTCCCTCCGTGAGAGAGCCTTCCCGGACCCGCTGAAAGAGGCACTTATTAAACCGCTTCTTAAAAAACCATCTTTAGATGCGGCCACGATGGCCAACTATCGCCCAGTCTCAAATCTTCCATTCTTGGGCAAGGTGACACTTTTCCATATCCCCCCCAGACTTCCCCTCCTATTCCCATTTTGTTTTATTTCCATATTACTCACTCTGCCTTTTGTTTCCCAAAATTTCCCAAATACATATAATCTTACTTTTTGTTATATACAATTGTGTTTGTTTATTCAAACTCTGCCAGTGAGTCCAATTTTTATGTTGCTTCTTCATACCTCTATATGTTGTAAATGGTTCCCATTCTCTTTTTAAAGTCTTTGTTATCTTTTTCATGTAATTTATCTGTTAATTTTGCCAGTTCTGCATATTCCATAAGTTTCCCTTGCCATTGTTCTTTCGTTGGTATATTCTTTTCTTTCTTTCTTTAACAAAATAATAAAATTCACATTTTGCTGGAGTGTAATAAAACCTCTTGTGTTTTCCACACAAACACACACACAATTAGCATATAAAAACATCCCAAATTAGCATATAAAAACATTGGCACAGCTCTTTTACGGATCCTTTCTGGGCCTGCCTCCCTCCTCCTTCATTCCCCTTGAAAGAGTGCAATCCAAACTCCTCAGAGCCCTTCTACAAGTTCCTAGATGTGTTTCAAATGCATAGGTCAGACTAGAAACAGGCATGATGAAAGTCGAAGCTCATATTGTCTAGTGGCTAACTCTGAAACTGCTCCCCCAAGGAATAGCCCCAGTGATTCTGAGCAACCAGTTTCACTCTGGTTGGCAGACAGCAGTCTTAAACACTCTTCAGAAACTGGGCCTTGCTCCCCAAACCCTCATAACTATGGGCCTGGGCCAAGCTAGTTCCATGGTTAGGCAAAGAATTATGGACACAGAGAGACAACAGGACTGTACAAGGGTCGCCGATGATAAAATCACAGAAAACTGGAGATACGTTTGCTCCCGCAGCATATCTATGTTTCCTCACATCCAGAAAGGGCTTTTACTCTTGCTAGAAGCTCGGCCTTGCCCTCACTGGTTCTGGAAGACTGCTATAGAAGGGTCCTGTATGCACAGAGACTTTGCACCTGCCCATTAGGGGAAATAGGAAGCGTCGAACATATATTTTTTAGATGTCATTTTTATGCTGAGATTCGTAGAGACACCACTGATCCTTTGCTGAAGAGGCTCGCCGATCTTTCAGACAAGTCTAAACTTAATTCTCTCCTCTCATTTGGAGGGCTGTCCTGCCACTTCCACCCTTTTTGAAAACAAGGTTCCATAAAGCAGGTTTCTTGCTTTGAAATTTTATTTTATTATTTTTAGAGAAAGTGGTAGTAGCACATACGGTAACTGCCTCAGTGATGGTTGGACCTACTCTTTGTCTCGTCTGCTCAATCTGCTGCAGCCTGTCTTCGCATGCACAGGAAGTCCCCAACTCACCAGGGGTTTGAGACCTGTCAGCTCCCCTCACCTGGTTTAGCCAACTATTCAACGGTGTCTCCGAAAAAATTTACATATCACTTGGGAAGACAGGCGAACTAATATCAGTGTACTGGAAGAAGCAAAGGTCACCAGTGTCAAAGCAATGATTCTTCAACATCAGCTTGGTTGGACTGGTCATGTTGTGCAGATGCTGATTATTGTCTTCCAAAGCAACTACTCTATTCCGAACTTAAAAATGGAAAGTGTAATGCTGGTGGCCAACAAAAGAGGTGTAAAGACTGTCTCAAGGCAAATCTTTAAAAATGTAGTATAAACACTGACAACTGGGAAACACTGGCCTGCGAGCGCTCCAGTTGGAGAACAGCCTTTGCCAAAGGTGTCATGGGCTTTGAAGACACTCGAACTCAGGACACAAGGGAGAAACGTGCTAAGAGGAAGGCACGCTCGGCAAATCCACACCGTGATCAACTCCTGCCCGGGAACCAATGCCCCCACTGTAGAAGGGCGTGTGGGTCCAGAACTGGCCTCCACAGTCACTTACAGACTTATTGTTAAAACCGTGTTTATGGAAAACAAAAGCCATTCCCAGGTGTGTCTACTGTCGCATGCTGGCAGGTTCTAGGAGCCACAGGTGAGAGCTGAGTGCAGGGTGGGGACCAAAGGTGGACAAACTACTCCAGAAGCGGCACACTGTGTTCCCTACCATAGGCCCCCCCTTCCCCAATGGATACAGTTAATCACTAAAAACCATACATTTATTACATTGACACACAGGAGCCTCTTCAGTAGGGCTGGTGAGTGTGGGCCTCACCCCCTAGGCCAGGTGGAAAGGGCCTTGCGGGGAGAGGCCTTCACGCCTCACAGCCGGGCGATGTTCCTGCGGCGTAGTGTTCATGTGCTCTGCATGTTTATATCCACAACCCCCCCCCATTTTGCTGCCTTGTTGGATCTATTTGCACCACTATAGCAATTATAGATAAGTCCGGCAAGCTGTTTCTCAGAATTAAAGTGTTTTCCTCCATGTTTGCAGGGTAAAAACAAATGCAGTTTTTATAATGTGTGTGTAGGTCAGTTGCAGTTTTTCCTATGTACTGGATGTGAGCCTGGTGGCATTCCCTTTCTGGCTATGCACAGTGGGGCTTAAGGGGGACCCTAGCAAGAACCAAGATCCCCCTATCTCTGTGGAGAAGCCTTCTTAGGTACACAGCCTGTTCCCTGCATCTCCCCTGGGAAACTCTTCCATCTCTCTGAGGCTTCTTACACCCTTTCTTTCTCTTCCACCCTTCATTTTGCCTGAGTTACAGCAGCTGGACTCCTCCCCTACCATCAGGCATGTGACTGAGACTTCCCCATCCTTCTTTTCCCATAGGTTGTGCCGGATTAACACCTTTAGAGGCCCTAAGCACTTTAAAAATTGGGGTGTCCCCATATATATCCAACTCAAAATATAATCACAAGTAAACCGTAAGATTATTTTTTATTTTTCAAAATGAAACAAAGCTTACAGCAAGATGGAAAACCATGATGATTTTTGTATACTTCCACTTTATTTATATTTGATCTTTTTTCTCCTCCTTTTTTTCTAATTGCAGTGTCTTTGATCAGATCCCCCAAACTAATCTTATGTAACACATCTGCATCTGGCAATGGAAAATTTCTGTTGTGCTCCCCCCTTCCCTCCATGCCCCAAGTACATGCTTCGTTTGCTTGAGGTTAAACATCATCATCATTTTATTTGTATGCGGCCTTTTCACATTTAAAACAATGCTCAAGGCGGCTTACAGCATGAGAACATCTACCGTAGAATCCGGCATATTAGGCGACTGGGCGTATAAGACGGCCCCCAACTTTTGCTGCCAGGGGCAAAGCGCGCACCCCTCCACTGCCTCTGCTGTCGCAGCAGCAGCAGCAGCCCGAGGCGAGGTGTTTGGGGGGCAGAACTCCCTCCCTCCCAGCTCCCTCCCTCCCTCCATGAAAAGGCCACGAGCGGCTGCCTTGGCCTCCGCCACCCTCACTTGTGGGGAAGCCATGCACTACCTTGCTGCGGCAGCAACAGGCGGGTGGCCAGACAAGCGCCATGCTTGGAAGGACTTTCCGTGGTGAGGAGAGAGCGGCAGCCAACGGTACAGAAGAGGAGGGGCTGCGTCCCCTTCTGTGGGGAGGGAGGAGGAGCGACGGCAGAAGGGGCGCCTCTGCTCACCGGCTCCCTCTCCTCCTTCCCAGCAGGTGGCTCCGTGTATACCCGGAGTACAAGATGACCCCGACTTTTGGGGTAATTTTCCAGGGATAAAAAGTCGTCTTGTACGCCGGAACATATGGTGCATAATTACCACCATGACAAAAGTCATAAACAATAAATAAAACATACAAAAATGTACACAATCAAATGGAAAAGCATTTCCACCTAAATCAGAAAATCTAAAACTAAGAATACAGCATTAATATCAATCACAATTTAAGATGACATAGATAAAAAATAAAATTTTAAACAAAAACAAAAATGGAGCCATCTCTCCCCAGCAGCACTCCTTTATGAAGCCTGTCAGGCCCCAAGCCAGGTGGAGAGAAGCACGTCAGTCCCTGCAGGTTAATCCAGCCCTGGGTTGGGCCTTCACGAAACGTCCACATGTGGCCTCTTCAGGACCCATTGCCTGGCTGGTGTGGACTGGGGCCTACTGGCAAGGGACTAAGGAGCCCTGAGAGCCCATCACAGAAGCCGGCAGCCATGGATGAGCCATGCATTCCATATTAAGGACACAATTTCTGGCGGAATACAGATGCCAGCAACGTGATGGCACTAGTGGACACTTCCTCTGACTATGAGGAGCCACTGGACAATGCCAGGTGAAATGAAAGGAATTGGATAATGTTTTGCCTAGGATCCCCAACTGTGCCACACAATAATGTATGCCAGAAACATGAGAGCTGCCAGTCTGCAGCCCAATGCCCCCAATAAAACTCACAAGCAGGGTATAGTGGAGATAAGCATCCACTCTGAGGGTCCTCAGAAAACCAAGTTGTACATCTGCCTCTGAATGGGGTGGTCCAGTCCCTGGCTGCCCTGGTTACTAGCTGTTGATATGCCTGTGCTCTTTGAACTAAGGATAGTCCGCTTTGAAAGCCACTTAGGCTTGTGGCCACTGTAACATCCTATAGCAATGAACACATGGCAACTTTTTGCCACCAGAGCAGAGCTGCACGTTCTTCTTGCATTCAGCCTGCACCAAGTGAACTTTTCTGTAGGTGGTTATCTCCGCAACTCTAATACAGTAACAATCTGAAATAGAATACGCAATTGATGGATTTCTGCCAGAATGGCATAAATCCATGAATCATCAACTTGTGCCCTTTCAACTTACCATATTTTTCGCCCTATAGGGTGCACCGGCCCATAGGGCGCACTTATTTTTTTGGGGGGGGGAGAAAGAATTTTTTTTTATCCCCCCCCTGAGCCCCAAAGAGCAAAGAAGCCATGACAGTGAGTGGGATGGATCCCGCTAGCTGTCCTGGCTTCGTTTTTAGCCTTGGGTCTGGGGGTCTGGGAGCGAAGGCGAGGTTGCGCAACCTCGCCATCGCTCTCGGAGCTTGTGGGGCTGGGGGCAGGAGAAGCTCGGGCTTCCCCTGACTCGAGCCCCCAGAACGGTCTCTGGGAGCGATGGCAAGGTTGTGCAACCTCGCCATTGCTCCCGGAGCTTGCAGAGAACAGGCTGCTATCCGCAAGCCTTGGGAGCCCGGCAGAAACTCCCGCTGGGCTCCCAAGGCTTGCGGATAGCCTGACCAAAGTCACTATTTATGATTTTCCATTCTCTTCTTGGTGACAGATTTCAATATTCATTATAAGGGAAGACAAGTTGATGTTGTGCAAAGATCAGGCTGCAAGTATGCAGGCTGCCATTCCATCTAGAAATAGTATCCAGGTCATACGATGGAAAGGCTTACCTAAGGATGTCAGAGAATTGCGACAAAAACAGAAAAGCAAGCAGAAATTGTGGCAGCTCTGTGGTCAGAGAATCAAGTGAATACAATCAGTATTTGTTCACCTGATTGTTGTTGCCGTCCTGATGTATACAAAGCATATGTCATTAAATACTTTCTTACATCGTTTTGATGTTTCCTTTACATATAAATGAATGCAAGTTGCACAAGCGATGTTAAATAGTAGACAGTGAGATGAATATTGTAGCATTAGAAGGAAATCAAACTGCAGCGGAATGGAAATAGTGCTGATTGTGATTAAAATGGGCCAGAATGGAAATTGCTGATTTCTTACATCCCTGGGGTTGACCATAATTTCTCTTGTCATCTGATTTTTCCTGCTGTAGAGTTTTTATTCCTCATATACACATCAGGGTGACTGCAGATCCACTTTATCGGTATGTGGCAACGGGAGGCAATGGCAAACTCCTTGCTTAGATAGGCACAGTTTTCACTTCCTTTCACCACCAACCTGCAACACAAGGAGGAAAGGTGAGATGGGCAAGCCAGGTTGGTTGCTCTGTTTTGCATGGGTGGGACAGTGTCATGAACTATGTAGCCAAGAATCAGATCCATTAGAAATGGGAACTTAGTTCCAGATCATCAGTATTTCGTAACTCTGTAGCTCTGAGACTTATGGTACAATCCTGTACACATGTCTACTCAGAAGAAAACCCCATTGTGTTCATCACAGCTAAAGAACCCTTTGCAGGTGGCCATCCAACCTCTATTTAAAAATCTCCAATAAAGGAGAGACCACCACCTCCCAAGGGAGCCTGTTTCACTGTCGGACAGCTCTTACTGCCAGAAAGTTCTTCCTGAGTTTTGGTCGGAATCTCCTTTCTGGAATCCATTGATTTGGGGCCTGTGTTACATGACTGGCTTGCCAGTCTGGGAGACAGCGCTACTGGAGATTGGCACAGCATATCAGGATTGTTAGATAGCAGATTAAGAAAGTGTGAGAGTACATGGCTTATGTTTCTTGATTATACTCATAAATCTGCCTCCCTAAAGAAACCACCTTTAACATTATGGAGTGATCTGATCCATGGATAAGCTTCACCCTGTGTGGTTTTGTATTTTGGTTGTATGACAGATGACCTGTACTTGATATTTTGTATTGTTTCCTTTCTCTTCACTGTTTACTGAAAAAGCAATAAAATACTTAGCATATTTTTCGCTCTATAAGACGCACTCTTCCCCTCATAAAAAGTAAGGGGAAATGTGTGTGCGTCTTATGGAGCGAATGCAGGCAGGAGGCTCTGCTCAGCACTCCCTTTAAAGAGCCGCGTGGAGTGTGTGCGCGGCTCTTCGGGGCTTTTCCCTGAGGAGGGAGAAGGGCTGCCCTTCTCCATCCTTGGGGAAAAACCCCTAGAGCCACACATACACTCCGCTCACTCTTTAAAGGGAGCACGGCTCTTGGGGGAGCCTTATCTGTGCGCAGCCTCGCCTGGGCAGGGGATGAAGGCTCCCCTTGCCTGGGAAAGGCTGCGCACAGCCAAGCAAGAAGTCAGGACAGCCAGCGGGATCGCTGTGATCCCACTGGCTGTCCTGGCTTCTGGGATTCAGAATTTTTTTCCCCTTGTTTTCCTCTTCCAAAAACTAGGTGAGTCTTATGGTCCGGTGCGTCTTATAGAGCGAAAAATGTGGTGTGTTTTTTACTAGAACCTTCTCCAATGATTGTTCCACAGCAACTTGTATTCAAAGCTACGCTGCCTGAGTTCTTGGAGGCAGCATATGTCTCATTATCAGGTCCCATCATCAGCCTTGTTCTCCGTGAGTCTGTCTAATTCCCCGCTAAAGCTTTCTGTCTTGCGGGAGTGGATTCCATAATATGTAATGTGTGAAGAAACACATTACTGCATCCAGAATCGCCTACCGTTCAGCTTAATTGATTGACCTTAAGTCTTATGAGAGTGGGAGGACAAGGACTTTCTCCACACCAGAGGTAGCTCAAGAGCCTTAGCTGAAGCTTGTCAGCAGTGTGGATGGTTTCTGTGTGTCTGGTCAGAGGTGAGAAACCCCAACATATCAGGAAGGTTACTGAGAGGTTTATGCTTTGAGTGCAATTCTGATTCCCTGAAGTTCACGTTCTGGACTGATTTTTGGTTGCAGATTCAGGTTTGATCAACTCACTGTACACAGCATGGTCCCTGCTTAGTCCCAATTCAGAGAAGACCAAGGACTCACGTGTAATTGTATTCTGATCTATCTGCCCATATCCAGGTATCATTGAAGTCCTTCCGGAGGCCAATCCAATGGTCAGCTTCACCCTTGAACCGGAGCATGAACACCTTGGTTGAAAACACACAAACAGCTTAGAGCAATGCCTCCAAGTGAGTCTTCCACCTCAAATAATGCCAATTGTGGGAGGAGAACGAACTTCTGACAGAGACCTGGGCAGTGAGACTGGAGATGCAAAGTAAGTGAGGCTTAGATAGCAGAAGGAAAGCTTTGCTGAAAAGGGAGGAAGGAGGTTCAACGAGGATAGGAAAGTGGCTGAAGGAAGCCTATAGGCAGGGATGGGGAACTTGCTGGAGAATTGATCTACAATTCCTATTATCCTTGATCATAATGGCTGCAAGTTGGATAATTTGTTTGCATCAAGCTATGACAAAGCCAAGTTAGCTCACAGATTCTCTTTATATTTCCATAAGGATAGCTCATCCTTAGTGCTGTGCAGGAGATAATTCTCACAAACATTTATACATTTGTTGGTCTCACCTTTTCCAGCTCACTCTGAATCGCAGCCAGAGAAGAGCCCTGGGAAATGCAAAAGCGCTGGGCAGAAGTCCAGTTTCTTTCTTCTTCTGAGAAAAAGTAACACTTCCCTTCATAAATAATCCAGCCAGCTGGGCACGCTGCTCTCAAAGCAGCAGAGTAATTCACATCAGGGGAAGTCTGGTTGGATATCCCCCCTGCAAGAGAGAGAAAGTTCTGCTGTGTACTGTGATCTGCACATAACATTTCAACCTCCGGCTTGGAGGGAGGGCAAAGAAGGAATCAATAAGCAGCTCTTGTGGCCCCTGGATTCAGATGCATCTTAGAGAGAGGAAAGGGAAGGAGCAGTAAAGGAATCACACAACTTGGGGGAGCTTTGTTGCTCAGTGGCAGAGCATCTGCTTTGCATGCTGACGGTCTCGGGTTCAATCTCTGGCAACTTCAGGTAGAGCTGGGAAAGATCCCCTCCAAAGTCCCAGAGATAAATACAAGATAAAACATCGAACATTAAAAACTTCCCTAAACAGGACCAAAGTCCCAGAGAGCCATTGGCAAGAGCATGGATAATAAGGATTCAGCCAAAGGCAGCTGTTTTTCTAACTGCTGCTGCTAAGTGTGAACTGGCCATTAGCAGCCAAAGTGCTGATGGCAGACAGAGGTCATGCCTGGGACAGACCTGGAAGAAAGCACTAAGAAAACAGGCAGAAAACTCACCTCTCGGGACAGCAAGAACAAAGATGGTGGTGAGGAAGAGGAGAATGAGGATAATTTCGACGACGACGATGACGATGGATACAATTAAGATGATACACTTAGGCATGATTCTTTTACAGCAATAATTAGGGTGACCCCCTGAAAGGAAATTAGCACACACAAATAATGGTCTTGATTTACCATTGCTAGGGAAGAAATAATAATAATACAAATCTCACCTATAAGGGGTCTTTCACATGTAGCCACATCACAACACACACACTCACACACACACACACACAACTAAAACCAGCATGGAGAACTGGGTTGCTAATACCAGAACTTTGTTGTTATAATTGCAATATCTATTTCTTCTTGACATTCAGGAGTTTGGGGTTGGTATATTTCAATTTTGTTTCCATAGCTAATGGTCTCTGCAGCATCTTAATTTGCCAGGTAATATTTGCATTTGTTGGCGATTGTTCCAGCTCTTTTTCTTTTTGTTTAAATTTACACAGAATCTTTTTTGTGTTTCTCCTGTCTCTCTCTTTTAAGTAAAGAGTTGTGTTGTATAAAATAACCTCTTATATAATATGCTTTACTTGCCTCCCATACCATACATATTTCCGTACCTTTATCTAAATTATTCTCAAAATTATTTTTCTTAATTTGGGGTTGGAACACATTAGCCAGCAGCCTTTGGACACCCAGGCTGTCAGATTCTTACTGAGATATGAGTGACAGCCCTCCCTCCCCCCCACAGGAAGACTTGGGGGCCTCACCTCACAAACGGCCCCATCCAGCTCATCCACACAGCTGTTAAACTGGGCAGGTGATTTTGGGGGTCATCCTTTGGGGGCAAGAACTGATTGCTACTAGGAATAGCTAGAGGGCAAACTGGGATAGACACCTACCAAGATAAGACATTTGATCAGAAAGAGCAATCTTTTACCTATAGCTGAAGAATTCAACTGGTCCCAGAGCAGACATCTAGCATATGCATTACTCCCTGCCCCCCCTTGTAGTTGATGAAAATAAACCAGGGGTGGTGAAGAGGGAGAAAACGTATACTTTTAAAGATCAGGCTGTGTATTTTGGTAGGTTTTCATCGTTTGCAAAATCCTGCCCAGCCTAAGTAGCCATAGGTGAGGATGAGGATGGGCCTCAATAGCTGAGGAGTAGCATATATATATAACAGGTTAAGGGCTTTCTCTGTTTCATGACACTCTTTCTGTCACCCCAGATGCCCATTTTTATTTTTATTTTTGCAACCCCATTTCCAGGAATTAATACAAGCACCTGCCCACTCATTTGCATCTTTGCATTTTATTAGCTTTTCTGAAGTGAAGAAATAACAACAACTCCCAGAATGACAGTATTCAGAGAGCCTTTTAAAAAGTTACAGGGAAGCAGGCAGAGGGCCTTCTCGGTAGTGACGCCTGCCCTGTGGAACGCCCTCCCATCAGACGTCAAGGAAATATACAACTATCTGACTTTGAGAAGACATCTGAAGGCAGCCCTGTTTAGGGAAGTTTTCAATGTTTGATGTTTTATTGTGTTTTTAATATTCTGTTGAGAGCCGCCCAGAGTGGGCGGGGTAATAATTAATAAATAATAATAATAATAATAATAATGACCCCTTCATGGATCACTGCCTTGCCGTGGCGAAGGGGCTTGAAGAACTCAGAGAAGCTATGAACTACGCCGAGCAGGGCACACAAGATGAACAGGTCATAGTGGAGAGTTTTGACCAAACGTGACCCACCTGGAGGAGGAACCGGCAAGCCACTCCAGTATCCTTGCCAAGAAAACTCCATGGACAAAGACAACAGGCATATAAAAGTTATGACGCTGGAAGATGAGCCCCTCAGGTCGGAAGGCGTCCAACATGCTACTGGGGAAGAGCGGAGGACAAGTACAAGTAGATCCAGAGCTGATGAAGCGGCTGGGCCAAAGCCGAAAGGACGCTCAGTTGCGGATATGCCTGGAAGCGAAAGGAAAGTCCAATGCTGTAAAGAAAAATATTGCATAGGAACCTGGAATGTAAGAAACATGAACCTGGGTAAGTTGGATGTGGTCAAAAATGAGATGGCAAGAATAAATATTGACATCCTGGGCATCAGTGAACTAAAATGGACGGGAATGGGCGAATTCAGTTCAGATGACCATCACATCTACTACTGTGGGCAAGAAACCCGTAAAAGAAATGGAGTGGCCCTCATAGTCAACAAAAGAGTGGTGAAAGCTGTACTGGGATGCAATCTCAAAAATGATAGAATGATATCGATACGAATCCAAGGCAGACCTTTTAACATCACAGTAATCCAAGTTTATGCACCAACTACTGGTGCTAAAGAAACTGAAATTCACCAATTCTATGAAGACTTACAAGACCTTATAGAAGTGACACCAAAGAAGGATGTTCTTCTCATTATAGGGGATTGGAATGCTAAAGTAGGGAGTCAAGAGATAAAAGGAACAACTGGCAAGTTTGGCCTTGGAGATCAAAACGAAGCAGGGCAAAGGCTAATAGAGTTCTGTCAAGAGAACAAGCTGGTCATCACCAACACGCTTTTCCAACAACACAAGAGACGACTCTACACATGGACATCACCAGATGGGCAGCATCGAAATCAGATTGATTATATTCTCTGCAGCCAAAGATGGAGAAGCTCTATACAGTCAGCAAAAACAAGACCTGGAGCTGACTGTGGCTCAGATCATCAGCTTCTTATAGCAAAATTCAAGCTTAAACTGAAGAAAGTAGGAAAAACCACTGGGCCGGTAAGATACAATCTAAGTCAAATCCCTTATGAATACACAGTGGAAGTGAGGAACAGGTTTAACGATTTAGATTTGGTGGACAGAGTGCCTGAAGAACTATGGATGGAGGCTCGTAACATTGTACAGGAGGCAGCAACGAAAACCATCCCAATGAAAAGGAAATGCAAGAAAGCAAAGTGGCTGTCCAACGAGGCCTTACAAATAGCGGAGGAGAGAAGGCAAGCAAAATGCGTGGGAGATAGTGAAAGATACAGGAAATTGAATGCAGATTTCCAAAGAATAGCAAGGAGAGACAAGAAGGCCTTCTTAAACGAGCAATGCAAACAAATAGAGGAAAACAACAGAATGGGAAGAACCAGAGATCTGTTCAAGAAAATTGGAAATATGAAAGGAACATTTCGTACAAAGATTACCATAATAAAGGACAAAAGTGGTAAGGACCTAACAGAAGCAGAAGACATCAAGAAGAGGTGGCAAGAATACACAGAGGAATTATACCAGAAAGATATGGATGTCTCGTACACCCCAGGTAGTGTGGTTGCTGACCTTGAGCCAGACATCCTGGAAAGTGAAGTCAAATGGGCCTTAGAAAGCACTGCAAATAACAAGGCCAGTGGAAGTGATGGTATTCCAGCTGAACTATTTAAAATTTTAAAAGATGATGCTGTTAAGGTGCTACACGCAATATGCCAGCAAATTTGGAAAACTCAGCAGTGGCCAGAAGATTGGAGAAGATCAGTCTACATCCCAATCCCAAAGAAGGGTAGTGCCAAAGAATGCTCCAACTACTGCACAATTGCACTCATTTCACACGCTAGCAAGGTTATGCTTAAAATTCTACAAGGAAGGCTCAAGCAGTATGTGGATCGAGAACTCCCAGAAGTGCAAGCTGGATTTAGAAGAGGCAGAGGAACCAGAGACCAAATTGCAAACATGCGCTGGATTATGGAGAAAGCTAGAGAGTTCCAGAAAGACATCTACTTCTGCTTCATTGACTATGCAAAAGCCTTTGACTGTGTCGACCCCAGCAAACTATGGCAAGTTCTTAAAGAAATGGGAGTGCCTGATCACCTCATCTGTCTCCTGAGAAATCTCTATGTGGGACAAGAAGCTACAGTTAGAACTGGATATGGAACAACTGATTGGTTCAAAATTGGGAAAGGAGTACGACAAGGCTGTATTTTGTCTCCCTGCTTATTTAATTTATATGCAGAATACATCATGCGAAAGGCTGGGCTGGATGAATCCCAAACTGGAATTAAGATTGCCGGAAGAAATATCAACAACCTCAGATATGCAGATGACACAACCTTGATGGCAGAAAGTGAGGAGGAATTAAAGAACCTTTTAATGAGGGTGAAAGAGGAGAGCGCAAAATATGGTCTGAAGCTCAACATAAAAAAAACACGAAGATCATGGCCATTGGTCCCATCACCTCCTGGCAAATAGAAGGGGAAGAAATGGAGGCAGTGAGAGATTTTACTTTCTTGGGCTCCATGATCACTGCAGATGGTGACAGCAGCCACGAAATTAAAAGACGCCTGCTTCTTGGGAGAAGGGCAATGACAGGCCTAGACAGCATCTTGAGAAGTAGAGACGTCACCTTGCCAACAAAGGTCCATATAGTTAAAGCCATGGTTTTCCCAGTAGTGATGTATGGAAGTGAGAGCTGGACCATAAAGAAGGCTGATCGCCGAAGAATTGATGCTTTTGAATTATGGTGCTGGAGAAGACTCTTGAGAGTCCCATGGACTGCAAGAAGATCAACCGCATCCATTCTTAAGGAAATCAGCCATGAGTGCTCACTGGAAGGACAGATCGTGAAGCTGAGGCTCCAGTACTTTGGCCACCTCATGAGAAGAGAAGACTCCCTGGAGAAGACACTGATGCTGGGAAAGATGGAGGGCACAAGGAGAAGGGGGCGACAGAGGACGAGATGGTTGGATAGTGTTTTTGAGGTTACCAGCATGAGTTTGACCAAACTGCAGGAGGTAGTGGAAGACAGGAGTGCCTGGCGTGCTCTGGTCCATGGGGTCACGAAGAGTCGGACACGACTAAACGACTAAACAACAACAACAACAACAACAATAATGACAGCTTTGCCTAAGGAGGCAAACTTACCAGCAGCATCTCCAGCCTCTTCCTTCGATTCACTGTGAGGACCTCCTCGCTGTCCCTCTCGCTTTTCAACAATGCCAGGTGGTGTTGAAATTGTGCCTGCCAAAAGCAACAAGCAGATGGGTGTTCAAGGCTTAGGGAGTGGGCAGTTCTGGGTTTCTGCAAATTTCTTCTGCCGTAGGCTCCCTTCATAGGTATGAGCAATGCAAGCGGATCATAGGCAGTTCTAGGATGCCCAAACACTCCTGAGAGGTGTAGGACCTCAAGCGTCCTTACAAGCACTCCTTCCTGCAAGGTTCTAGTTCTAGGCTCCTGTTCCTGTAAGCACCTGGTATCATGTTTTTAATATTCTGTTGGGAGCTGCCCAGAGTGGTTGGGGAATTAATATCCATTTTTCATTGACTCACTTTGCTTCATTTGGTAACAAAGTCTCCATGCAAGTTATTTGTTTCATTTGAAAATGGCCCATGTTCATTTTCAGCCACGCAGCCGTGAATATGGCCCATCGTCACCTATGGCTACATAGGCTGGGCAGGATTTTGCAAACTACCAAAACCGGCTTACAAAATGGAATGACATGACTGCACATTCTGCAAAAAATAAATAAAATAAAATAAAATAAAAAATAATCTGTCTCCAGTCTCCATCTTAATACTTTTCATGCATCAGAATTAACTTGCTTACCAGATTTTTCTCTCCTCTCTGAATTTTCAGAATTGTAACTTGCTCCATTCTGTTGAGGTAAAAACACAACTTGTTCTGCTCTTACAGGTTTCTCGTAGGTATTGGCATGTTCCACCATTTTTGGATCACCTGCCAGCAGATCCTTCATCCTTCAGAATAATTGAAAACCTTATTTACAGGCAAAACAACCCTTGCTTGCAGAAGCACCAGACGCCTTTATGAGAAACAAGAGGGAGGTATCAAAAATTTAGGTTTGCAGAAGTACAACTATTTAAGTGAAGAGGACAACCCCCTAAAAAAACCAAAAAAAAATCTATAGAAGTTTATAAAATTATGCATGGCACAAAGAAAGTGGAAAGAGAAAAGCTTTTCTCCCACTCTTGTCAGGACACTAGAATCAGTGGGTATCCAACAAAGCTGAATGTTGGAAGATTTAGGATTGTTCCAGGAATCCCGCCCCCCCCCCCCCCCCCAGTTCCACAAGCATGACACGAATACACACACACACAACTCCCATTGGTAAACTTTTTTTTGTAAGGGCCTCCATAAATAAGGAAGCGCCTAAACATAGAAGTCTGCCCCCGTACGGAACCTGTTCCCTATTCTCAAACTGGGTAGACTGTTTCCCTGTTCAAATAAATCGCTGTGCTCTAGCCAATGAATGTAACCGAACAGCGCCCCTTGTGGCAGCCAAGCAGGTACTGCAAGGCCTCTGTCTATCTTGCTCAATGACTTTGACAGGCGGTAATACAACATATTCCTGTCCATTTTAGTTCACTGATGCCCAGGATGTCAATATTTATTCTTATTATGAGATGGCAAGAATAAATATTGACATTGAATAAATATTATTTAGCTAGGCATCAGTGAACTAAAATGGACGGGAATGGGCGAATTCAGTTTGGATGAGCATTATATCTACTACTGTGGGCAAGAATCCTGTAAAAGAAATGGAGTGGCCCTCATAGTCAACAAAAGAGTGGCGAAAGCTGTTCTCGAAGCTACCAGCATGAGTTTGACCAAACTGCGGGAGGCAGTGGAAGACAGGAGTGCCTGGCGTGCTCTGGTCCATGGGGTCACGAAGAGTCGGACACGACTAAACGACTAAACAACAACAATACAACATATCCAGAATTAATTGACCATGACTAATCTTTTCAGAATGTGTCAGAAAGTTTCTGCTTTGAGTGAAAGTATCTCTACCTCTATAGTGTTTCTGTTATAAATTCATAGAAATATAACCGTATGTCAGATCTGTGCCGTTCCACTTTTGTTTTGCACCTTGGAAGAAGGACTCTCAAAGGGGGGAGGCTTGATCTAGGGCAGGCATAATCCCCCAGGCCTACCAACACGTCCGCAGTGAGCTCACCCTAGCGGACATACTAACGTTGATGGTGCCAGACTATGGATCATTTCACTTACAAAGAACCAGCATTTGGAAATGGATTCAGTACCGACTAAAACAAAAGACAGTAGTCAACCCTCCCCTCTGGGGGCAGGAAACTGTGAACTTCTCTTTGTTCTATGGAATGTGCGCTTGAGAAGGGAGAGGGGAGGAACGAGACAGGTGCCAAGACACTCAGGTTACCGCCTCAACCCCTCCTTTTTTGGGATCTATCAGTGATGTAGTTATGATGTAGCAATGATGTAGTTTTAGGGGTGTAGCATGGGGATTAGGAACGGATAAAAGTTGGGGTCGCCTTTTGTTTGGGGCTTCCATCTTGCTTCATCTTGCAGTGAGTGGGAGTCCTGTCATGACAGTTTACAATAAAGACCAAGCCTACTGGCTGCTGTTTTGCTCTGATATTCCTGGCTGGTGTCTTTGCTTTTGTCCAAGGGAGCCCTCAAATTTCTCCGTTAACAGTTTAAAAGAAAGTGCTTTTCTCTACAGTAGAGACTCAAATAGCCTCCAATTCACAGTAGAATCCGGTGTGCACAAACTCGTAGTTACAAAGTGCACGCTCCGGTCAAAGTGCCTGCTAGTGAAGCAGGTGCAATAAAATAAAGCTATCTGGCTATAACTTCTGTTATTCACGTCAGAGAAGGAGCAGCACCTATTTACAGCTATCTTATTTAGCCCTATTGGCCTTTTCTGCTCTGAGCCTGCATGCACGCATTTCTGTACCCGTGTGTGCACACCTTTAATTAAAAGCAAACAGAAGTGCCCAAGCACAATTGCTACCAAACACCGGTGCCAACTTGAATAAATTATCTTTGTGTGGAAGGGGGCAGGTAATCAATCACATGATGCGGCGCACGCCCACTATTTGAATGGCAATGCCTATCAACTTTGTGGGCCCGCAGCCTCTCTCAAATGGGGGGGGGGGTCCGCTCCCCTATGATTTGGCTACTACAGTACACTATCTGAGGCAACGTGGGAGCTTCTGAACATGCGTTGCTGGGAACAGGGCTGCTAAAAGGGGGGGGTGTACCTCAGATTGCTATGTATTTTTAGCGGTTTTATTGATGGGAGGGGCCAGTGGCGGAGGAAGGGGGATGAAATTTTTTTGCCCTCCAACACCACCTGATGTTGCACGTTTATAATGCATACAAATCTCTGTTTTTTGACTGATTGTAGCTGAGTCCAAAGAAGATGGTAAGCATGTAAGATTATACTCAAGTTAAGTTACAAAACTCGGGAAGAGATGAGGACTATGGGTTCAAGTTGGGAAAAACTTCACGGATGGGGGCAGGTTAGAGGTGGTGGTGGGGTTAATAGAAATGTTCTGGGAAGGAGTTCTGAGCATTAGGGGGCAGATATTCCTGCTAAAGGAAGCCTTGGAAAACACAGTGACATCCACAGCCAAGTTTTTATACCCTCAGATACAGATCACTTCCCAAAAGCCCCTGGCCCCTTATTTCTTCCAGTTTCAAGTCTTACTTGCAGAAGTCTTCTTTGCAGAGCTGGAAAGGGGAAGCAAGAAAACCATCTGCTTACACTGAGTGACTAACAGGTGTCTGTTGCTGTAACCTTTGATCAGATGCATGAAGCCGTTATACCAAGTTACGCGCAAGAGCACGAGAGGGAAGAAGAAGACTGTAAGCAGCATAGCCAGAAAGAAATGAAACGCTGTGAAGCGCAAGCAGTGAGAATTACATTAACAGTGCCCATTCACACATGCAACATTATTGATAACACAACCATCCTTTTTCAACGGAGGAGCGTAATTTAATTCAATGAACTTCTGCAAATTTGCTGAAAGACACCTAAATAGTTCCACAGAATTATTCACACACTCTTCAGTCCCTAACAGGTCTGGTTCTCCTGGTGAGTTTACATGGCGATGCCGGTCATGGATTCTTGTCATGTGCTGGGGCAGCCTCTATACACACACATGTACACGAGTCCCCCCCCCCCAATCTGGCCCCTTAATAGAGTAAAAACAATTGTCTAGGTCTGTATGATAGTATCAGGCGGCTGAGGAACCAACTCCCATGGCAAGTTGTCAGGAATGGATAATATATGGAAAAGTCATTACCATCAGCTTTTATTCAGTATTCACAGAGAGAGGCTTGGGAATACAGCCTCTCGGAATAACGTGTTGCTTCGAATGAAACTGCACCCCACCCGTCTCTCCCATTTCCTCATTTGTCACCCCTATGGGTGCTGAGAAGTGCCCTCTGCCTTTGAGCTCTTTGCCCTCCAACTTCCAAGGCCTGCTATGTTTTGGAAGGGGGGGGGGCCTGGAATGCTTTCTAAAGACAGTGTGTCCATCAGCTGTGGCCCCCCTGGTTCTCCCCGTCCTCCTCCTTCTCTTCTCCCATTATTTCCCAGCTTTCCCCCTCATCTGCCTCTGAGCTGTGACCTCCCTCAAACCCCTGTTGTAAATTTAAGCTGTCTTCCTCTTCTCTGGAAGGGTCAGGCTGGGGAGACGGTCTCCCCCATTCCTCCTCTGCCCAGTCCCTGACAGACAGAGGCTACACAAAAGCCTCCTGCCCAAGTGAGGGGAGCCCCCCTGCCTGAATTCAGCACAGCATTTTCCTGCCTTTCTCGAACTCCTTTATTCCTCACCCCACAAAGACAGCCAAGATCCACACTCCAAAAGCAAGCACTTGATATTCATCAGATATCTTCTTCATTGAAGCAGAGGTTGGATGGTCATCTGTCCTGGATGCCTTAAATGAGATTCCTGCACTGCAGGGGGCTGGACTAGATGCCTTTCTGACCCCTTCCAACCCCACGATTCTACGATTACGTCGTCTCCCACCCACCCGATGTGCTTCCAGTCTAGAATCTGTTCCTAGAGAGTTTTTCCTCCAGGACAAGGCAGAAATCCTTACCTCTCCATGAAGAGTATGCGGCTCCTTCTCCTCCCCCTGTGCACTGAAGGTTTTGCAGGTTGGGTCCCTTTCCTCTTTCCTCTTATTTTCCTGCCATGGTGGCACAGCAGAGGCCCTTCGACAGCAGATCGAGCTACCAGCCGCTGATTAAAGTGCTCAGTGTCACCTGTTGAAGCAGCAGCTCCCCGGTGTTTATCTTGCAGGATAAACTTTGCTGTTATCATTAGAGACAAGCCCTTATCAGTACTCAACTCAACCTTTAACCGGACAAGAAAAAGGGTGTGCTTAACTTGGCTGGGAAAATGGGAAAATGTAAACACTTAACTTTGTTTCACCTGTGGTGTCCATTGCTATCGCGCAAAGGGTGCTCGGCTACGCACAGCAAACAAGCAGATGCTCTAGAACTGCTAGTAATCTTACAAATGAACATAGGAAAATCCAGCCTGCTGTCTTCAGTGACTAAGGCTTAGAGGAACTTCCGCTGAGAAGTACCGTATTTTTTTGCCCTATAGGACGCACTTTTCCCCCTCCAAAAATGAAGGGAAAATGTGTGTGCGTCCTATGGGGCGAATGCAGGCTTTCGCTGAAGCCTGGAGAGTGAGAGGGGTCAGTGCGCACTGACCCCTCTCACTCTCCAGGCTTCAGGAAGCTATCCGCAAGCCTTGGGAGCCCAGCAGGAGTTCCCGCCGGGCTCCCAAGGCTTGTGCATAGCAGCCTGTTCTGGGGGCTGGGGTCGGGGGAAGCTCGGGCTTCCCCCGCCTCAGCCCCACGCCTGGCGGGGAAATATTTTTTTCCCTTTATTCCCCCCCCCTCCAAAACTAGGTGCGCCCTATGGGCCGGTGCGCCCTATAGGGCGAAAAATAGGGGAAAGTCCAACTGAGTGCAGAGGGAATTCCCCCGACACGTCTAAAGGATCTAGGTTAGGGTTACTCGAGAGCTATTTGGAGGGCTGTCCTGCCACTTCCAACCTTTTTGAAAAAAAGGTTCCATAAAGCAAGTTTCTTGCTTTGAGATTTTATTTTATTATTTTTAGAGAAAGTGGCAGTAGCGCATACAGTAACCGTCTCAGTGACGGTTGGACCCCCTCTTTGTCTCGTCTGCTCAATCTGCTGCAGCCTGTCTTCGCATGCACGGGAAGTCCCCAACTCACCAGGGGTTTGAGACCCGTCGGCTCCCCTCACCTGGTTTAGCCAGCCATTCAACGGTGTCTCCAAAAGAATTTACACATCACTTGAGAAGACAGGCTAACTAATATCAGTTTACTGGAAGAAGCAAAGATCACCAGTGTTGAAGCAATGATTCTTCAACATCAACTTCGTTGGACTGGTCATGTTGTGTGGATGCCTGATGATCGTCTTCCAAAGCAACTACTCTATTGTGAACTTAAAAATGTAAAGTGTAATGCTGGTGGTCAACAAAAGAGGTTTAGAGACTGTCTCAAGGCAAATCTAAAAAAAAAAAAAAGTAGTATAAACACTAACAACTGGGAAACACTGGCCTGCGAGCGCTCCAGTTGGAGAACAGCCTTTACCAAAGGTGTCATGGGCTTTGAAGACATTCAAACTCAGGACGCAAGAGAGATATGAGCTAAGAGGAAGGCACGCTTGGCAAATCCACACCGTGATCAACTCCTGCCCGGGAACCAATGTCCCCACTGTGGAAGGACGAGTGAATCCAGAACTGGCCTCCACAGTCACTTACAGACTCATTGTTAAAACCGTGTTTATGGAAGACAATCTTACTCAGCTACGAGTGATTGCGAAAGGAGAAGACAAAGCCATTCCCAAGTGTGTCTGCTGTCGCATGCTGGCAGCTTCTAGGAGCCACAGGTGAGGGCTGAGTGCAGGGTGGGGACCAAAGGTGGACAAACTACTCCAGAAGCGGCACAACGTGTCCCCTACCATAGTTTCTACTCCTCCCCCAATGGATACAGTTAAACACTAAAAACCATACATTTATTACATTGACACAGAGGAGCCTCTTCAGTAGGGCTGGTGAGTGTGGGCCTCACCCCCTAGGCCAGTGGCATAGCGTGGGGGGTGCAGGGGGGGCTGGCCGCACCGGGCGCAACATCTGGGGTTAGGGCAAATCCACGGGTTAGGGGGCGCAAATCCACGGGTTAGGGGGCGCAAATCCACGGGTTAGAGGGCGCAAATTACTTGCCTTGCCCCGGGTGCTGACAACCCACGCTACGCCACTGCCCTAGGCCAGGCTGAAAGGGCCTTGCAGGGAGAGGGCTTCACGCCTCACAGCTGGGCGATGTTCCTCTGGTGTAGTGTTCATGTGCTCTGCATGTTAACATCCACAAATCCCCCCCCCCCCCGCTTCGCTAGCCTTGTTGCATCTATTTGCCTCACTATAGCAATTATAGATAAGTTCGGCAAGCTGTTTCTCAGAATTAAAGTACCGTATTTTTTGCCCTATAGGACGCACTGTCCCATAAGGCGCACCTAGTTTTTTTGGGGGGAAATAAAGGGGAAAAAAATCTATCATCTATCTATCTATCATCTATCTATCTATCTATCTATCTATCTATCTATCATCTACCTATCATCTATCTACCTACCTACCTACCTACCTACCAGTATCTATCTATCATCTATCTATCATCTATCATCTATCATCTATCATCTATCATCTATCATCTATCATCTAACTATCATCTATCTATCTATCTATCTATCTATCTATCTATCATCTATCTATCATCTATCTATCTCTCTCTCTCTCTATCTATCTATCTATATCTATCTATCATCTATCTATCATCTATCATCTATCTATCTATCTATCTATCTATCTATCATCTATCTATTATCTATCATCTCTATCATCTCTCTCTCTATCTATCTATCTATCTATCTATCTATATCTATCTATCATCTATCTATCTATCTATCTTCTATCATCTATCTATCTATCTATCTATCTATCTATCTATCTATCTATATCTATCTATCATCTATCTATCTATCTATCTATCTATCTATCTATCATCTATCATCTATCTATCTATCTATCTATCTATCTATCTATCATCTATCTATCTATCTATCTATCATCTATCTCTATCTATCTATCTATCTATCTATCTATCTATCTATCTCTATCTATCATCTATCATCTATCATCTATCATCTATCATCTATCATCTATCTATCTATCTATCTATCTATCTATTATCTATCTATCATCTATCTATATCTATCTATCATCTATCTATCTATCTATCTATCTATCATCTATCTATCTATCTATCTATCTATCTATCTATCATCTATCTATCATCTATCTATCTATATCTATCTATCTATCTATCTATCTATCTATCTATCTATCTATCTATCTAATATCTATCTATCATCTATCTATCTATCTATCATCTATCTATCTATCTATCTATCTATCTATCTATCATCTATCTATCTATCTATCTATCTATCTATCTATCATCTATCTATCTATCATCTATCTATCTATCATCTGCATAACATCATTCAATAAATAATTAAACAAAAGAACTTTAACACAACCGTAACAACACAGTGCACTAGAGTTTGACATGTTGGACAAGGAGATTAACAAGCACCTTAAATACATCCACTTAGCAATGCCTGCCAAGAGCTGCTTAACCAGGGAGACTTCTCAGTAATGTAACCAAAACATTGTGGCTGTTGTATTATACCTAACTGGCCACGTAAGAGAAGAATTTCTTCCACATACCGTATGTACCTGCAAACCTGTTCCACCTGCTTTCACCCCTCTTTATCTTAAGTTTTTGCTTGTCAGCTAAGATAAGAGACCAAACTTTGCACCCTCATCTCTGCAATGAGAACTGCATGGATGGTGGTGCATGCAAGGAAGAGCTCTTTCTAGTCAGGCAGTGGCTGTGAGACACAAGATTAAGTCTCTGCATAACAAGCCATCTGGTTAACAATGGTTGCAACCTCCTGTGTCTGCACCACAGAACAAGAACACGTGTAAAACATTGTGCCAATCACACCCTTCCCATCATAGCATACTCACTGGGTTGGATTCACATGACATAACTTCACTGGGGTAATACTCCAATGTTATCCTAGTTTAAGCATCCTCTCTCTCTCTCTCTCTCTCTCTCTCTCTGTCTCATACTAGATCACCTTACAATACCTCTCAGAGATTTGGGATAAAAGGGCTTGATGCAGAATTGTTACGACATCCTTCAGTTTGGGGCTATCACTGTTGTAGCAGCGTTCGAAAGTCAGATCCCTGCGTGTAGACCCTTCTTTTTAGAGCTTTGCAAGAAGTCTGCATCTCGATTATTTGCAGCCAATTATGTCGTGTTTTTCGGTAGGTTAGCTACATAAGCGCCATCTAGGGGCCAACCAGCCACAAGCAAGTCATATGCCTCCTCTGTACTGCTGTGCTTTGCCCAAGATCTCAGAATGTTGGTGGAATAAGGACAACAACATTGCTCTCAAAAATGGATTCGGGACCTTTTAAAGTTTAGCAAAGTATAATTTATTCAGGGATGGGAGCACCCATATATGAGGAGACTTAGTGGCCTAATGGATCAGCCACCAGAGCTGGGGATTGTGGATTCGAGTTCCATGTGGGTTGTTCTTTGTTCTTGTTTGGAAGGGAGCAGGTGGAGCTGTGGTCTAAACCACTGAGCCTCTTTGGCTTGCTGATTGGAAGGTTGGTGGTTCAAATCCCTGCCATGTTGGTGAGCTCCCGTTGCTCTGTCCCAGTTTCTGCCAACCTAGCAGTTCGAAAGCACACCAGTGCAAGTAGATAAATAGGTACTGCTGCGACGGGAAGGTAAACAGCATTTCCATGCACTCTGGTTTCCCTCACCGTGTTCTGTTGTGGTTTAGTCCTGCTGCCCACATGATCCAGAAAGCTATCTGTGGACAAACACCGCCTCCCCCGGCCTGAAAGCGAGATGAGCGCCACACCCCATAGTCGCCTTTGACTGGACTTAACCATCCAGGGGTCCTTTACCTCCCTCCCCAAATAGATAGGGCACAGAAATATATTTGGATCTTTAAGACCTATCCCCAAGTCACTGGCTTTATTGGGCAGCCACATGTCATTTCCTTGAGCACTACAATGCCCCCACTTCAGACTTTAACAGTAACCTTTTCGTTCATGCCTCCTACGGAAAACGCCCCCTCACCAGCCTTTAAAGCAGATACCTATACAAAAGTTTGCTTGGTGCAGGCTGAATGCAATGAGAACGTGCAACTCTGCTCTGGTGGCTTGCCACAGGAAGTTGTCACGTGATCGTTGCTATAGGATGTTATGATGGCTGCAAGCCTAAGTGGCTTTCAAAGCGGACTATCCTTAGTTCAAAGAGCACAGGCGTATTGACAGCTAGTAACCAGGGCAGCCAGGGACTGGACCACCCCATTCAGAGGCAGGTGTACAACTTTGTTTTCTGAGGACACTCAGAGGGGATGCTTAGCTCCATTATTTCCTACTTGTGAATTTTCTTGGGGGCATTGGGCTGGTGACTGAAGAGTTCATTATACTGACACAGACTGGCAGTTCTCATGTTTTGGCATACATTCTTGTGTGGCACAGTTGGGCATCCTAGGCAAAACGTTGTCCAATTCCTTTCATTTCACCTGGCGTTGTCCAGTGGCTCCTCATAGCCAGAGGAAGTGTCCACTAGTGCCATCATGTTTCTGCCATCTGTATTCTGCCAGAAATTGTGTCTTTAATATGGAATGGATGGCTCATCTATGGTTGCCAGCTTCTGTGACAGGCTCTCGGGGTTCACCAGTCCTTTGCCAGTGCTTGGCATTTTAAGTAGGCCTCAATCCACACCAACCATGCAATGGATCCTGAAGAGACCACCTGTGGACGTTTCCTGGAGGCCCCATCCAGGCTTGGATTAACCATTAAGCAAACTAAGCACATGCTTAGGGCATAAAGGGGAAAAGGGGAACACTACAGAAATTTCCCGTTGCCAGAAGCAGATGTATTACGTAAGATTAGTTTTGAGGATCTGATCATAGATTCTACAATTAGAAAAAAGGAGGAGAAAAAAAATCAAATATAGATAAAGTGGAAGTATACAAAAATAAACATGGTTTCCCATCTTGCTGTAAGCTTTGTTTCATTTTGAAAAATAAAAAACAATTTTACGGCTTACTTGTGATTATATTTTGAGTTGGATATATATGGGGGCACCCAAATCTTTCAAGTGCTTTAAAGTCCTCTAACAGTGTTAATCCGGTTCTACCTATAGGAAAAGAAGGGTGGGGCAGTCTCAGCCATATGCCTGATGGCAGGGGAGGAGCCCAGTTGCTGTGGCTCAAGCAAAATGAAGGGTGGAAGAGATGGAACGGGTGTAAGAAACCTCAGAGTGATGGAAGAGATGCCCAGGGGAGATGCAGGGAACAGGCTGTGTACCTAAGAAGGCTTTTCCACAGAGATCGGGGGTGGGGAGGGTTTTGCTTCTTGCTCCCCTGCTAGTGTCCCCTTAAGCCCCACTGTGCATAGCCAGAAAGGAATGGCAGCAGTCTATGTTTACCTAGTCCCCTGGTCACTGGGGAGACAAATGAGCCCTGGTTGTAAACAAGCTTTGGTTAAAGGCACTGAAGCAAAATATCTCTGCCCACTTTGGTAAAAGCCTTTTCTGGATCCCTGGGGTGATTCTAGGAAGCTCTACTTGTTCCTGAGGTTTGGAATTCACTCCTGAGGAGACAGGACTGGAAAACGGAGTCTCTGAAGGGACCACCTTGGAAGAAGAGGGCTGCTGACAGGAATCTGGCCTAGAGGTGAAACATGTTCCCAGAGGAACAAGTGGAGCAATGTTCCTGAGATAAACCCTATAGCATACCAGATTTGAGCAGATGCCTTTTTGGACACCTTGGCCAAATGTGACCTGTGGAAAGCATGGGCAAGTCTCTGTTGATGTTCCCTTTCCCCAGAAGTAGATCCCAGCTTCCCATAAGCACCAGCTCAGTCGCTCTGATAAACAGGATGCTGGAGGAGATAGGTCTTTGTTTTGGTCCAGCAGGGCTCTTCTTAGTTGCTGTACTGATTTAATAGGTGCACCTGTTTTCCTATTGTGCTGCTGGGTGCTGAATTTGTGCTTCATACCTAGCTATATTTTTCCAACTGGCAAAGCCGGGTACCTTGCTCTGTTGCAAAGAGAGATAGTTATATAGAGACTATCAATAAATGGGATTCCCATTTGGATTTCACCTACGTTTTAATTCATACAAAACTCACTGTCTCGTTGACCCTGATCTTGAGAGGCCATTGATCAGAGAGCTTTTCTTACATTCCCCAGGGAAGACCTTCTGAAGCAATGTTGCTACTGCTAAGTCCCAGGAACGAAAGGTGTTCCATTCTAAGACTGGGTGTCAACATTTAACTCGAAAATTCAATATCTCAAAAGACACCTATAAAACAAGGAACAAATGTATTGTGGATTGAATCAATCATTTAAAAGGCACAAGGTTAATCAAATAAAAATGGGTTACTAGTCCTCAAGAATACCAGGTGCCAAATCCCCAGTCCCCAAACCTAAAGGGGTCACAGGATGCCAGCAAGTGCAGTTTCTGGCAGAGAAGCAACAGTAGAATCAGGTGGAGGGGGTGGCCAAGGACGCTGGTGCAGCTATAATTTAAACAGAGATGCACTCACTGGTCTCAACCAATTGATTCTTATGAGAAAAGGAAGTCTAAAAAAAACTTTGACAGAGACCACTTGGACCCTGTGATGCTGAGCGTGCTAGTCGCTGTCGCTTGGAGTCGAACATTCGCCTCTGCAGCTCCTGTTGCTGTAGCTCAGCTTCCTTCCTTCATTTCACATTCAGCTTTCTCTGCACATGGCTGGGGAAATAGCATATGCGGACCTAAACATTCGGGAAATGCCTTCCTGTTCAAGGATTCCGATGTCTCGTCCTGGCAGGAACTGCAGTAAGTGGCTCACTTAGTCATGCATTTTTATTTTGTGCAGGGTAATTAATCTGCAGGCGGGTTCCATAATCTGAAGTCCTCAGGTTCTGTTTTGCGGGTCTCTGCTAAATCCTCTTTTCCTTGCTGCCCAGTGTAGTTGCCTGGATAGTCTTCAGAGTGATGCATCCTTCTTTTATTCTAGAAAATCTAATTTAACTACAAAGGGTGGATATGCTAGAGATTTACAATACATGAACAGTATGGAGAGACTAGAAAGGGGTTTGTTTTTTCCTCTCCTTTGCATAATTCTATAACCTTGAAGCCACCTAATAAAAATAATTGGAAGCAAGAGAGGCTAATGAAAGTATTATTTTCCTTCATGTATTTAGGAAAGGGCTCAGTGATGGAATGCAAGCTTTGTCTGCAGAACGATCCAGTTCATTAAAAAAAATTATTTATAATCCTCAATTTTATACATTTCAATACTTTTACAATCATTTTAACATTTTGAAACTCGACTTCCTTCTTTCTGCGGTTCCTTAATTATTATTTTTTTTAGTATTTTCTGCATATTCCACATTAACTTAACTTAATCATTTATTCATCTACTTTAAGTGCATACTCGTATAAAACCACAGGTCATTACAATAATCCTGCCAATGTTCTTATCTGTTTACAGTTTGTAAATATTCAATAAACCATTTCCATTCCCCCCCCCCAAAAAAAGTTTGTTATCTTGATTTCTTATATTTCTGGTAAGTTTTCCTGTTTCTGCGTATCCCATAAGTTTTTGTATACATTCTGCTTTCATCGGGACTTCTTCTTCTTTCCATTTTTGGGCAAATCACATTCTTGCCACTGTAGTCACATACATGAACAAATTTCTATACAGTTTGGGTAGTTCTGTCCCTATAATTCCCAAAAGAAAATCTTCTGCTTTTTAAAAAAATTATTTTAAACATCTTTTTCAATTCATTATATATCATTTAACTCACTCTAGGTGGGGCTGCCCTTGAAGCTGACCCAGAAACTCCAGCAGGTGCAGAATGCTGCGGCGAGACTCCTTACAGGGTCCTTGCTGTGGGGTCACATTCACCCAGTGCTATACCAGCTGTACTGGCTCCCGGTGGAGTACAGGATCAGGTTTAAGTGCTGGTTTTAACCTTTAAAGCCCTATATGGCCTAGGACCCTCGTACCTACGGGACTGCCTCTCCTGGTATGCCCTGTGGAGGACCTTACGGGTCCAATAACACCCTGGAGGTCCCAGGGAGATTAGACTGGCCTTGACCAGGGCCAAGACCTTCTTGGCCATGGCCCCAGACTGGTGAAATGCTCTGCCACAAGAGATCACTTTAGAGCTCCATGTCTAAGCGCTCCTTCTTTTGCCCTGGAGATTTCCCCATGAAAACCTGCTCTTTAAAGCTGAATTGGTGTGAACAGCAACCCACAGAAAAACTGAATTGCTGCTTGTTGTGCTTCAGGTTTAAAGAGGGGGGGTTTTGTGAGGAAAGCAAGAAAAGAGCACTCAGACAAGGAGCTTTAAAGTGTGAAAATGTGCCTGGAAAGTGGGGGGGGGGGGAGGTAAGTGTGGATAAGCCCATATACCTGTAAAAAAAATTTTTTGAGGACTCCTCCAGGCAGGTATTTTTCTGTGGATGTATCCTGCAGCATGTTATTGACACAAGAATAGTGCCTCATTGGTGGAAGGCCACCAGATCCATCAGTCTCTGAGGGGCAGACAATTTTGTATAAACTGCCCTGCTGCCTTGTGGGAAGCTAAAGTATCTGGTGAGACTGCAGGACTGTGGAGAGAGTATGGCGGTGATGGGAAACCAATTCATGAACCAAGAACTTATATATTGACCACTAATAATGAAACATGGGACGCGGGTGGTTCTGTGGGTTAAACCACAGAGCCCCTTGGACTTGCTGATCAGAAGGTTGGCGGTTCGAATCCCCGCAACGGGGTGAGCTCCCGTTGCTCGGTCCCAGCTCCTGCCAACCTAGCAGTTCGAAAGCACGCCAAAGTGCAAGTAGATAAATAGGTACCGCTCTGGCGGGAAGGTAAACGGCGTTTCCATGCACTGCTCTGGTTCGCCAGAAGTGGCTTAGTCATGCTGGTCACATGACCTTTACCTTTAATAATGAAACATATGTTGTAGGTATTTTCCCACATTTATTATGCTATTTTTGTGATATACAAATGACATGAGAAAACTTGGTATACTTATTTGCATAACATTATTCTTGTTTATAAAACCCAATAAGTAAAAAAAAAATACTATGGGAGAATGTCATAGCTTTGATCCAGAGAAAATTAGGTTTTCATAATTGCAAACAGAATTCGGTACTAAGAATTTTAGGTTTGATCCATTATCCTCTATAATTTGTGTTCGTCTACTGCATTCAATGTTTTAGTTATGCACTGTATAAATAAGTAATAGATTTGATTTAAATTGATCTTCTATCTATATTAGCTGAATTGCTAGCCTTTTTTAAAAATAAACAAACAAAAATCAAAAATGAAGGATCTCTTTTGGATCTCTTTTAGAACAGTACAAAAGCTTGTGTGAATTAAAACTGCCCTGTAGCTACTGAATCTTGTACTTCTCATGCATTGTGAATGTCACATTTAAACAAAACACTTTGAGTATAAATCCCCCCCCCAACCCCGACTTAATATAGAACAAGGTTGTTTGTGCAGGCAGTAGATCCCATAATTCATAATGTCACACCAGCATCAGTTGCAATCTCTTTACACCAAAAAGCATAGTTCTTTTATCAACTTTTAATCCTTACAGATGACCGTAAGTATACACAGGGCCTTCGCGTTGCTCTTGGAACTGCCTGTGCTGTGATTCTCCTCCTCACTCTGGCTGTACTAACGCTGATAGTTTTGGGTGAGTAACTGAGTGCTTAATGTTGGTTTCTTCAAGAATATTTGCAATTCTGTGCAAGTCACCCCCCGTTGAATTTAGTAGCGTTTGCTCCCAGGTGGGAATAGGATTGCAGCCTGAGAGTGTGACTACAAATAACGTTTTCTGGCACAGTCCAGTAAACACTGACCATGCTGGAAGGCTACTGTTACTCTGCTTTTCATCAAAGGCACTGTAACACAGTTGGTGAAGAGAAAATAGTGTGGGCATTTTTAAAATATTTATGTATTTATTTATTTAAGAAACGGATTTGTATTCCATTTGTCCAAAATGTTCGGGTTAATTTGCGAAAACCATACACGTAAAGATAGCATAACAATAAACAATATGAAAAAACGCACACAACAACAAATGAAGCAGCAAAGAAAACATGCAAACACACAAGCTGCGATCCTTTGCGTATTTACAAGGATCAGAAATAAAATCCACTGAATTCAGTTGGATAAAAACTACAGTTTCAGATCCATCTGTGACCGTAACCTGCCAGGCCAACATGCTAGGTGGCTTCTGTTACCACAGAAGAATATAAAAAAGTTTGCTGGATCATCTAGTCCAGCATTCTGTTCTCACTGTGGCCAACCAGATGCCTGCTGGAATATTTTATTATTCCTATGAATGCTCCTTAATGCCCTGCTCGTTTTGTCCCAACAGCAGGATTCCTCATCATTGGTTGACAGGTTTGTTGTTGTTTAGTCATTTAGTCATGTCCGACTCTTCGTGACCCCATAGACCAGAGCACGCCAGGCACTCCAAACATATCAGGGAACTGCCATCGGCTCAGGGGCGAGAGGGGAAAAGGCAGATGGATTACAGAGAGCCCCCAAAGATTGTGGGAAGCAGCACTTCCTCAGTGGAGGAAGGAAGCCACGCCTCTAGTGGGCAGGAGATGCAGGGCTCGGAGGAGGCAAGGCGGTGCCAGGACACCTTGCCTGACAAAGCAGGGAGGAGGGAGGCCCCCCTTTACCCAAGCCTTCCTTGCGCAGTAGGCTTTCGCGCAGAGAGGAGAGGCGTAGGTTGGGGGTCAAGAGACTCCTCTGCTGGGGAAGATTTAAGGACTGCCCACTCTCAGATTCTGCTAGTGAATGAGCAAGACATGGAATAGAGGCTCTCTGCATTGTAAAGGTTTTTAGCACCAATAATAAAGCTCTAGAACAGACCAGTGAGGCATCTTGCCTGATTGCTCTCTAGCAAGCACCCGATAGCCATAACAGTATCCTATGCCTTCATGAATTACATTTGGCTATGTAACCAAACATAGCTGATTTTCTTAAGGAAATCAGCCCTGAGTGCTCACTGGAAGGACAGATCGTGAAGCTGAGGCTCCAATACTTTGGCCACCTCATGAGAAGAGAAGACTCCCTGGAAAAGACCCTGATGTTGGGAAAGATGGAGGGCACAAGGAGAAGGGGATGACAGAGGACGAGGTGATTGGACAGTGTTCTCGAAGCTACCAGCATGAGTCTGACCAAACTGTGGGAGGCAGTGGAAGACAGGAGTGCCTGGCATGCTCTGGTCCACGGGGTCACAAAGAGTCGGACACGACTAAACGACTAAACAACAACAACTACAACAACATGCCTTCATGAATTACATTTGGCTATGTAACAAAACAAAATGGCTGTGTTTCTTTTCCTGTGCAAGAAAAACAAACTGCATCCCAACAGTTACCCATAACAACGCAACACTATAAAATGTATTTAGTTTTGCAGCCTAAAGAAAGACCAGAGGACACCACCACCATCACCAGCGCCACTGACTCTGAATTTAAGCTACAGCTGAAACGCTATATGTGCAGCTTTCTAAGCCACAGCGGAACAGGTAACCTCAGCCACTCATGGATGACTCGTGCTTTGTGTATGTGTACCAGAAACACTGTCTGGACGTCAGCCACTTGCATCTTCCAAATGAGACTTACTATTAAAACACCATTTAAAAGTCTTACTTTTAAAACATGACACAGAATTCAGATGTATTGACTTCTGCATCCTCCCAGAAGGGCTGCTCAAATTAATTCTCAGCCTAAGTGATTATGCTGTGGTTCGCAAATGTCTTTTCATATCTCTGTAATGAAAAGAACCTTGCAGGCTTCATTAACCTGCAAACCCCAGGATATCCAGGTGCCAATGGGATGTTTACATAGTGCTGCCTTCTGTGTAATGGCCAGTGTGCTTCTAGTTATGCCCTGGTCAGAAGGGCTGCTAGGTTCAGTCCTTTCCCAGATGTGTGTTAGCAACTCTCCACAGTTGACAAATGTTTCACTTATACACGTTCTAGGAGTCTTGTGAATCTTTAGATGTTGGCAATAGTGTACCTTGGCAGATTTCCCTAGTAACTCTCTCTCACACAGCTTTTAAAAATGGAGATATTTATTAAGCACACACACAATCAAAACATACACATTTCAACACTTCCGTGGGAATAGCTCAGCATTAATACGCAACCATTAACATCAGTGGGGGTAGTTCAGTCACAACATACACTAAATAACCCTAAGTGATATTAAACTAACACACAACATACAGATAAGGAGCAAGCAAACAAGGTGTAAGATGTGATAGAGGGTGTAAAGTTCAGCACAACTCTAGCCTGTTCTCCCTCCCTGGGCTCACTTTGCAGCCTAGGCCTCAGCTAGGTGCAGCTGGACATGGAAGACCAGAGGGTGGTTTCTAAAACAGTTACACACACACACACACACACACGCTCAAAGGTAGGAAGAGGAAGCAGGTGTGGAGGCTACCTAACTTTCCTTTGGAAAACAGGATGGGATGATTGCTTTGGCGGACGATACTGAAGAATTGGAACTGAGGCATGTTGAAACTGTTGCTGCAAGTTAAAACATGATATATATTAAAAGGGAAATTCCTGGATGCCAAGATCCAAGTTTGGGGCAAAGTAAAGTCTGGAAAAATAGGCTGTTAGACCTCAAAAATATGTCTTTCCAACTGCGTTCCACAAAAGTCCTATCTTCCCTCAGCATAGGAAAAAAATCACATGTTTAGTATGTTAGAAATGGTTTCCTTACAAACTCTTTAAAGGTCAGGTTCATGTTCCTTTCCATATACCACTCAGAAAGGCACAGGCAGTAAAACTTAATCTAGTTCCAAAGTGGTGAAAGTTCATAAATTATTGGTATAGGAGCACAAAATTGGCTTGTGAGTGTCATGCAGCCAGGCTAGAGCAACCAGCTTAGCCTCTTCACACGCTGAGTTCATCAGTAGTGGCATAGCTTAGGGAGGGCCAGAGGGGTGTTGGCCCCGGGTGCATTTCCTCCTCACGCAGTCTTGCAGCATCACAAAGGCAGCATGAAGTCAGGTTCCGATGTAGTTTCCTCTCAAAAGAGACAGAAATGCTTAACTAGTATCTGAGACCACTTGGGATTCTACACGTTACTCAAAACTCCTGGGAAGTTTATTTATTGAAATAAATAAAGCTCCCCTTTGCAATGAGACATTTGTACTATGCAATAAATTCTCAGATTCTCCCATGAGGGGGGAAATAAAAGCATCCATTTACTCATGGAAATTGTTAGGTTTCTGTTTATTGCCACTGTGCAGTGCTTGGAGTCACAAGACTCTGTTTACATTCCAGACTGTTGGAAGTCTCACAGGAGACGGGAGACGGATGTTTATATTACTGGTTTCCTGTTCCTTTGTCCCAGTTGCCTCCCGGCTCTCACAGAGAGAGGATGTATATTTCGTTTCTGTCTGCGTAGTTAGAAATAAAACTCTTAGCATGTAGAGTGTCCTTCCCTGCTGCTTGGACACTCTGCATAATGAGGGAACGTGCCTGGAGCCTCATCAAAGGCTCAAGTCGTTAATCACATCGGAGGGCTCGACCGGAGGAGTAGCTTGGTCGAATGCAAGTCAGACAGAAATATTCTGCTTCTTGGTTTCCCTCTCTACCACTAGACGATGCCCCAAACTGCAAAATATGCCCCAATGACTGGGAACTGCACAGGAACACCTGCTACTGGATCTCTCAAGGGCAAAAAACCTGGACCGAGAGCCAAGATGACTGCAAAGGAAAGAACTCCACCCTGCTTGTGATTTGGGACCAGCAGGAGATGGTAAATATGCAGCTTATGAGAAAAGACTAGCCACACAGGGATCCAGTGAAGCAAAGCCCACAAGAGAGTCAGACTTCTGGCCAGGGATGTGGGACCTGTGGTCCTTCTATTGTTGGACTTCAGCTCCCATAAGTCCTAACCATCCGTCAAGATGCTTTATTCCTCAACAGCACGTGTAACTTTGCTTAATAACATTTGTAATAGATCTTGTAAGTGTCCAGAGGGCATTACATGCATGATCCAATTGTAATCTTTATAGCAGCCTTTTTAAATGCTCAATATTATTATGTTCCGTAGTGCATTTGGAAGACTAGAGGCTCAGAGAGTAGCTTGCCTAAGGCCACCTAGTGTGTTCATGTTATGGCAGAGGTGAAATTTGAAATATGGACTTCCTGGTTCAGATTCCATTCTCTTCACCCTCCAATGGTGTGTATAAAAAGTAGCAAAAAAATGCACTTAAATTGCAATCCATCCATCCAGTCCCTTGAGCCTTGCTGTCAATCCTGCCTTGCCTAAAAGCTGCTTTAGCCAGCCACTGCTGAAACCAGATACACATCTCTACAATATTAAATACACATTAGTTAAAATGCATGCAAATTTGTACAGAAGGAGCTTTTACACACATACAGAAGTAGGGGACCCCCCCTCCTTTCCTCAGCTAAAAGGATTTCCACCTGGGTCAGTTGAAGATGGCTAAGGAGCAGGATCTAATGGTTAGACCACAGAGCCTAGGACTTGCCAATCAGAAGGTTGGTTGTTTGAATCCCCATGATGGGGTGAGCTCCCGTTGCTCGGTCCCTGCTCCTGCCAACCTAGCAGTTCAAAAGCACATCAAAGTGCAAGTAGATAAATAGGTACCACTCCGGCGGGAAGGTAAATGGTGTTTCCTTGTGCTGCTCTGGTTTGCCAGAAGCAGCTTAGTCAAGCTGGCCACATGACCTGGAAGCTGTACGCCGGCTCCTTCGGCCAATAAAGTGAGATGAGCGCCGCAACCCCAGAGTCGGTCACGACTGGACCTAATGGTCAGGGGTCCCTTTACCTTTACCTTTAAGGAGCAGGATGTAAAGCAATGTAGAGTTCCATAGAAATGAAGCTGATGGAACTGAGCATGAGCTGTTAATACAATGGTCAGAATGGCAGCATCCAGTGCTATTTTTATAGAAAAACAGGAGCCAGAACTCACCATGAAGACCTCCCTTGTTTTCTTATAATGGTAACGGTGCCCACCTGAGAGGTGCCAGAACTGAGTTCCGGCAAGTTCCAGCTGAAAGAAAAGCCCTGGCAACACCCTTGTCTGTTCCATTATAGGCAATCATAAAGAATTTGACAAAGGAAACCTCGTATTGGTTGGGACTCAAAACAGCCAGACTCTCTGAAGAGTGGACCTGGGAATGGATTGATGGATCCCCCTTCAAGGAAGAACTGTGAGTAGTTCCAGGTGTGCACAGATGATTTCTGTAATTTTTTATTTTTTAATTGATTTACATGTTAGCAAAGAAGCATAGACCTAGTGATGTAAATAAAGCACAGAAATAAAAAGAAAAGGGAGGCCTTAACAACAACCTTCAAATCTATGCATACACAAATATAAATAAAACTATGAACTACCAATATAAATAAAAGAGATGCCTTTACTGATGCCAAGGTATAAGTTTTCATCTGTCCCAAGAGGCATTTGGTAACGTCTGTTGGTATTATTTTTATTTATTAAATTTATATACCGCCCTATACCCACAGGTCTCAGTACAGCTACAACTTAAAATCACAATATAAAAACACAAAATACATTTTTATAAAAGCAGCCCAAGAGCCCCCCCTTCTCCCCAATACCTGTTAAAAGGGCATTGGATGTCAATCAGCTTCATGTCAGTCAGCTGAGGATAAATAGCTCACCTCTTGGCATGAAGGGAAAGGTTTTGATGTGAGAATAAGAACAGTATCCTGATACTGAATGACACAGTCTTCTCTCTCTCGGTTTTTTTTTTTTTTTTTTTTTGAAAAGCAACAACAAATTGTTTCCTTTATTTTGCAGGTTTACAGTATCGGGCCCTGCTAAAGTAAACAGCTGTGGTATGATAAGGCGAAATAGTGTTAATTATAATGCTTGTAGCATTTTATCTAATTGGATGTGCATGAAAGCAGCTTTCCAGATATAAGCACAAAATGGGGCCAAGTGCTGGAAGTAAGAAACCATCTCTTTCTGAACAATGAGTTGGCCACTGACTTCTTGTGCAGCTTGCAAGATCGCCTCCAGCCCAGAATAGTCTGCAGTTGCCAGGATGCTCCTTAACTGACTTATGGCAGGAAGCCAAAAGCCCTAGTAATAACTTGTGTATTATGGGTAAGGTTTTATGCCCCAAATAGGCAACTGTCATAAAATTCAAGCTTGGAACAAAGCCCGTCAGTTTGTCAGTTCCTTTGAGTTCCCTATCATTGCTTTCTATTAATGTAATACTATTCTAATGCAATTCAGTGAAGAATCGGAAGTCAAAAGCAAAGGGAAGTTCACCAGATATTAGGTAAAGGTAAAGGTAAAGGACCCCGGGCGGTTAAGTCCTGTCAAAGGCGACTATGTGTTTGCAGCGTTCATGTCGCTTTCAGGCCGTGGGAGCCGGCGTTTGTCCACAGACAGTTTTCTGGGTCATGTTGCCAACATGACTAAACCACTTCTGGAGCAACAGGGCACCGTGATGGAAACCAGAGCGCACTGAAATGCCATTTACCTTCCTGTCGCAGCGGTACCTATTTATCTACTTGCACTGGCGTGCTTCGAACTGCTAGGTTGGCAGGAGCTGGGACTGAGTAACGGGAGCTCACCCCGTCGCGGGGATTTGAACCGCCGACCTTCTGATCGGCAAGTCCAAGGGGCTCAGTGGTTTAGACCACAGTGCCACCTATTCCTTACCACCTTTATCAGATTTTACTCTATGCCAGGACTGCATATTTTCTCCCAAAGCAAGCATCTTTATTTTACATTTCCCCCCCATGGTTTCAGATAATATGTGTAATGTCACTCCTTTTTAAAAATAAATAAATGAAACCACAAGAGAACAAGCTAAGAGTTCTGTAAACACACTGTGTCTTTGCCTCACCACCGTTTCGGGAAATGAAAACTATTACATTTTCCATTGTAAAGAGCATAGCAGAAATTCTGAGAAGTGGCCAAGTGTTCAGAGGCCACATTTCCTGTGTGGCTGTTCTCCTCCTCCTCCTTTTATCTAAGCATTGGTCAGGGAGTGCACCTTTTCATTCATAGCTGAATTTGGTTCTCAGTTTCAGAAAAGGTCTATTATTCTGTCAGTCTTTTGCCAGTTAAGGGGTTGTTTCACCTGTTGAGGAATCGACTATAAAAGTGTATTTCCAAATAGAGGATGAGAAGGCTTTGTGGTGCATAGATTTCAACCAATCATAGA
Source organism: Podarcis pityusensis (assembly GCF_964106645.2). Lineage (NCBI taxonomy): Eukaryota > Metazoa > Chordata > Lepidosauria > Squamata > Lacertidae > Podarcis > Podarcis pityusensis. The sequence goes on from NC_138029.1 coordinate 111,397,996, forward strand.
TCAAAGAAGACAAACCCTTCTGTTGCAAGTGCAAGGTAAATATTTCTATGAGGAATTAAAAAGTGGATTAAATCAAGAACTTTATTTCCTTCAAATATGTTCACGTTTCTGCCCATCCAGTGGCCAGACATAACTGCTTTGAGAACCACACGCTACAAAAGGGAGTATGAGTGTAATTTAAATAAAAGGATTGCCATATCTATCAGGGCACAAAGCTGTGGGTTTTTCACTGCCAATCACAAGGCCAAATCCCAGCATTTCCATTTTCTGAGAGGCTGGAGAGTGATTTGGCAGCTGTCTATTCGTGCGTCTTCAATAGGGGCGGACTGTGTTGTGTGATCAAACCAATCTACCTCAGCTCTGTTTGCCATCATCTTCCACCCATAGGAAGATTCCTGGTTCAAGATCTAGGTTCCTGAAGAGGGAGGCCAGCCTGAAGACTTGGTCCTGTGGCAGGAATGGGATTTCTGGACCTTGGAGAGAGTGCCATCCTAAGAACGGGTTATGCTGTTGGTCATTAGGCAACATAGCAAGCAGAAAACAAAACTGTGAAGGCTGGGTTGGCTCCACAGCTTCTGCCTGTAGCACTTGCAGAAACAGATGCAGGCAGAAGCTGGAGATCTATTCTAGATCCTATATATATAGTGTGTGTGTGTGTGTGTGTGTGTGTGTGTGTGTATATATATATATATATATTTACATGAAATTTCCCAAAAGACCAAAAACACACAAAAAATATGTTTTCTCATCTTATTCAGTGTTTTGGACTTCCATCAACCACATCTGAAGATTTTTCAGTGCTTATCACTTATGAAATCCTTATCTGGATTTCAATAATTTTACTATTACTTTTAATAGTCCTTCACTCATAATTCTCTTCATACTTTTCTCTGCAATATTTCACATAGTCCTCCTTACAAAACTTCTTGCAATCCTACTCGCGTAATCTGTTGATTACAATTGCTTTTCAGATAGTTCACATATTGACTCCAGCCCTCTGAGAATCTCTGATCCCGCAGGTTTCCAATCCTTCCTGTCATCTTGTCTAATTCTGCATAGTCCAGTAATTTCGTCTGCCATTTCTATTTCGTTGGTAATTGTTCTTGTTTCCATTTCTGTGCCAATAGTACTCTTGCTCCCTCTGCTATTGCAACCTGCAGAGAAGCAGCAGGGTGGAGAGACGATGATGGAAGGGAGAAGAAGGGAAGCAGACAGAGAGAGACACAAGCAGAACAGAAAGCAGAACAGAAAGGCTAGCCTTTCTGTTCTGCTTCTATCTCTCTCTGTCTGCTTCCCTTCTTCTCCCTTCCATCATTGTCACTCCACCCTACTGCTTCTCTGCAGGTTGCAGTAGCAGAGGGGGCTGGGTTGCTGCTCCCTGCTCCTTCCTTCTCACCACGACCCCTGTTTTTTTAGTGTGTACACCCAGTGTGGTGTAGTGGTGTAGTGGTTCAGAGCGGTAGACTCGTAATCTGGTGAACCGGGTTCGCGTCTCCGCTCCTCCACATGCAGCTGCTCGGTGACCTTGGGCCAGTCACACTTCTCTGAAGTCTCTCAGCCCCACTCACCTCACAGAGTGTTTGTTGTGGGGGAGGAAGGGAAAGGAGAATGTTAGCCTCTTTGAGACTCCTTCGGGTAGTGATAAAGTGGGATATCAAATCCAAACTCCTCCTCCTCCTCCTCCTCCTCCTCCTCCTCCTCCTCCTCCTCCTCTTCTTCTTCTTCTTCTTCTTCCCATCAGTACACTAGCCACTGCATTCTGCACCAGCTGAAGCTTCTGCACCAGGCCCAAAGGCAAACCTCCCATAGAGCACATTTCTGTGATCTAGTCTTGAAATTACCAATGTGTGGACTACAGTGGCCATGCAATCCCAATTCTGATATGGCTACAGCCAGTGTATCAGACAAAGCTGGTAAAAGGCACTCACAACAACAGAGGTTGCTTGAGCCTCTCATGGCAAAGATGCACCCAGGAGTAAGGTAAAGGTAAAGGGACCCCTGACCATTAGGTCCAGTTGTGACTGACTCTGGGGTTGCGGCGCTCATCTCGCTTTATTGGCCAAGGGAGCCGGCGTACAGCTTCCGGGTCATGTGGCCAGCATGACTAAGCTGCTTCTGGCGAACCAGAGCAGCGCACGGAAACGCCGTTTACCTTCCCACCAGAGCGGTACCTATTTATCTACTTGCACTTTGATGTGCTTTTGAACTGCTAGGTTGGCAGGAGCAGGGACCGAGCAATGGGAGCTCACCCTGTCACGGGGATTCGAACTGCCGACCTTCTGATTGGCAAGTCCTAGGCTCTGTGGTTTAACCCACAGCGCCATCCGCGTCCCTTGCACCCAGGAGTACCCACAAGTTATTTACTGGCAACAACCATTTCCCACATGTTCAAAGCACACATGCATCGCTGTAGACCCAGAAGTGAAGGAAAAGGGGTGGAATGGGGTTGGGCCATAGCGGGGAGGGGTGGGCTTACATGTGCTCCACCATTGCGTGCGATGACCCAGAATGCAACCCCCACCAAAACGGGGGTTGCCATATGTCACGGCTGCTTTAGTTGAGATTACCGCATTGTAGGGGGTTGAACCCTTGGAAGTACCTTCCAACTCTTTGATTCCCAGGGCTTCCGCAGCCTCTCCCGATACAGAACTTAGGGAGCTACATGCCATTAGAGTGCTGATGGCACCATATTCCAGAACTCCCAATGGCTTCATATTAAGTAGAACTGGAGGCAGAAAGTGCCCTACAGAACCCAATAGCACAAATAGCACAAATGCCAGGGGTTCAAAGAGCACTATCTCAATGCTACTCTCTGGACTAGACCACACATAGGAATGGAACCACTTGTTCCCAGGGGTCCGTCTGTTTGCACATACGTGTCAATGGTATGTCTAAACCCACATATGTGTATAGACTTGACGTACACTCTCGAGAGGAATGGAGCCTTTTGCATGGGGCCAGGATATGCGTCCATTTAAAATGTGTGCATGCCTTTAACACTTTTGCCTAATCAAGAATTTGTCATATGAGGAAGTTGTAAGGATTTGGTTTATTACATGGAAATGCACACTTGATTTTCTTCTTTCACTTCCAACAAAAGACCCAAGACAACAGCATGATTAAGCCAAGCTGGCCATTCTCTGTTTCAAAGAGAGGAAAAGCTGCACTTGATGAAGACTTGGAAAATTTAGTTGGTCCAAAAGTGCAGAGACCAGATTACTGGCTGGAGTTCTCATTTGGATCTCCTATGTTGCCTGTTCACCCCAGTGGATCTTGGGTTAGGATGGCGCCCTAACTTCTGCTCCTTGTATAAGTATCAGGCTGGCTACAGATCCAGTTTCTTGCTACCTGACAATCTGACACGTCAATGTCAGTGCTCAGAAATGCACACTCTCCGTCTTCTTTCAGCTCCAACCTGCAGCAAAAGAACCAAGAAAACAGAATCAAGCCAAGGGGGCCATTCTCTGTTTCACAGAAAGAGGAAAGTGTCCAAAATGACATATCTCAGAGCACAGATGTATTGTACTTCTGTCTGTGCTCATAGGAACCTTAAGACTGACTACAGTGGTCCCTCTTTAGTGATAAGAGGTAGGGCCTCCTTGGTGCTGGCACCAGCAGTTAGGGAATTCTCTCCCAGTTGTCTATTATACAATTTTAAAAATATTTTTTTTAATATCCATCTAGAAATGGGAAAGTATGTCAACAAGGTCCTTCATCTTCCCATTTTAAATGGACATATGTATAAAATCACAGATATTCCTCACTTGGGAGCCAGTGTGGTGTAGTGGTTAAGAGCGGTGGACTCGTAATCTGGTGAACCAGGTTCGCTTCCCCGCTCCTCCACATGCAGCTGCTGGGTGACCTTGGGCCAGTCACACTTCTCTGAAGTCTCTCAGCCCCACTCACCTCACAGAGTGTTTGTTGTGAGGGAGGAAGGGAAAGGAGAATGTGAGCCGCTTTGAGAATCCTTCGGGTAGTGATAAAGCAGGATATAAAATCCAAACTCTTCTTCTACTTAATCTTGCCTACTTTTTAATAAACATTTAAGCATGCTGTTTTTGTCCTGATTACAGTGTTGCTGTGGTTCTACTTGTAACAGGTTTCTAGTGCTATTGCATTTTTATTTTGTGTATGTAAGCTTCTGCAATGAGCTGGTGAAAGTTGTGCTAGAACTCATTACAAATAATAAAAAAGATATTTTGCTAACTCTCTGTGTTTACTTCATATCTACACAACATACTTCTCTTCTCTGCATGGTCAGGGCTAGTTTGATCTTTCCAAGGCAGGAAACATGAACCCTTCCTTCTTCATTCACTATTCCATTGGTTGTTCCACAAGATTCCCCCACACCCACCCATCACAATTTTGATCCCAACCCTCCCTAACCACATCCCTTTGTGGTACATTAGTTTGAGAATTGGGTTAACATCTAATAGTATCTAAGAAATATTATATCCATGTCCAAATGTGGAAGAATGGCAGATCTGTTTCTAGGCAATTGTCAGGCTACTTGTTGGTTTCCATCCCAGAGTCCAGACACTGAAGAGAACAAGGACTCACATGTTCTTGAATTCTTGCCCATTTCCCCATTTCCAGGTTTGTCCAGAGTCCTTCCTCAGGCCAATCCAGTGACCAGTGTCCCTGATGTAGCGCAGAATGAATGCCTTAAAGCCACACAAAATTCAGATTTAGAACTGCTGTCTTCAAAGAAATCCCTTCTTATCCCTCTATGTTGGTGTGATTCCATGATTCTGTAGTGAAGCTGATCTTAGCTGGCTGCCTATACAGCAGCAGCATGGGGTGGGTGATGTGGTGGCCGCACTCTGTATTTGCCAGGATGAGAATGGTACCTCTGGTTATGAACTTAATTTGTTCCAGAGTCCGTTCTTAACCTGAGGTACCACTTTAGCTAATGGGGCCTCCCACTGCTGCCACGCCGCCGGTGCGCGATTTCTGATCTCATCCTGAGGTAAAGTTCTTAACCTGACTTCTGGGTTAGTGGAGTCTGTAACCTGAGGTGTTTGTAACCCGAGGTACCACTGTACATGGATTCTGTATTACCATCAGCCCTGCTCACTGTAATACTTGTTTAAACATTTATCTACAATGACGTACATCATAGGTGACCCAACGACATCCTAGTCCTTCGTCACCTTTCCAAAATCCTGCATATCAATATATTTGAAAACATGCCAAACAAAATGGTTGCCCGGCGGCTGAGATGGAGAATTTGCTCATATCCCAAGTTATGACAATTCAAGATGAATCAAGAGTTGACTTTGTGTTTCTGTCAGGGCTGTATAGCAGTAATTCTCTCACAGACTTAATAGCCTCTCAAATGTCATTGGTTGGACATACCTTTTCTTGCTCACTGTCAATCACAGCCAGGACGGAATTATGTGAATCACAAAATAGCTGACTGGAAGCCCAATCTCCTTTTTCCTCTGAGAAAAAGTAGCATTTTCCCTCATAGTTGATCCACAAAGCTGGACAGGCTCGAACAGATGACACCTCACGACATGGCTGATTAGTATTCTTTGCTGCAAATGTAAGAGAAAGAAAACTCTCCTCTGAACTTGCCTACATTATTATTATTATTATTATTATTATTATTATTATTATTATTAGTTTAAGATTACCAATGCTAAAATATGAGTAGATATGATCATAAAATGATGAATATTCGTGCAGAATTCCACCCCCCTTACATTCACACCTGGCCCAAGACATTTTGCCACCTGAGGCAAACTACAAAATGGTGTGTCCCTTCCTGACAGGGAAGAAGGGGTGAGTGAAGATATACATCAGGAACAAGCAGGGAGGGAAATCAAATCAACCTCACCTGATGGTTGAAGTGGGAATCAAAGGCCCCTTGTGATGGGGAAAGGGATTTGAATCATGCCAGGAGACCCCAGAGGACAGCCCTTGCCATTTCTTCCCTAGGGTAGCTGAGCAGGGGTTGCTGTGGTTGCTGTGGGTAGAACATTGGCATCTCCACTTGGCAGACCTAGCACTGGCACTCACCAGCAGCAGGGGGCAATGGCCAGCGGGCAGAGGCCTAGAACAATGCACTAAAAATAATAATAATTCAGAAAACTCACCTGCCCAAACTATGAACAGGATGATTATGATTACAGCTATGATAATAGTTCTTTGGTTTACATGCTGTCGATTCTCTGAAAGGAAATAAAACAGACAAATGAGGAGGGCCGTGCTAATGCCTAAAATGGGGCAAGGAGAATATATAATTTATTTTATCTCAGTGGCATTTTGCAGTTCTGGTCATAGGAACAAAATGAACAAATTTGGGGAGGGGGGAAACTACCAAACTGTAAGAAAACGAGGGAAAGTGCAAATGCACAGAAGTACGCTTGATTTAACCTAACAGCACGGCCGGCCCTACTGTTAGGCAGCCAGTTTTGGATATCATGAGAGAGGGTGCAAATTATTCATCACTGAATGTATTATTATTGCTGTTATTTTTGCTGCTCTGCCTCGGGCACCAAACATGTTTCCATCTGATTCCCCCCTCCCCCCCTTTATGACACTACATAAGCCAGGGTTTGTTTTTGTTTTTTTGCTTTTGAAATGTTAAACAGTTCTGTGATATCTTCTGGTTTCTTAGCTTTCTCCCCATCTTTTGGAGAAAAATCACAGATGATTGGGCATAAAAGCATGCATATTCATGCTGCCCCCCCCCCCACCGCCCCGGTGCTGGAATGTGACAGCTCTGGTAAATCAAAAGTGGCTTCTTGCTGGTCTTCCCCACTCAAATGTTCTCCTGCCCGGACCTCTTTTGAAGATGGACAGAGCAGCAGTGTAATCAACCTGCTCCTCTATCATGTGCTATTTTTTTAAAAAAACTTGATATAGATATACAGTGGTACCTCGGGTTAAGAACTTAATTCGTTCTGGAGGTCCGTTCTTAACCTGAAACTGTTCTTAACCTGAAGCACCACTTTAGCTAAGGGGCCTCCTGCTGCTGCCGCGCCACCAGAGCACGATTTCTGTTCTCATCCTGAAGCAAAGTTATTAACCTGAAGCACTATTTCTGGGTTAGCAGAGTCCGTAACCTGAAGCATATGTAACCCGAGGTACCACTGTAATGTGGTCCTCCAATATTCAATAGTATATTGAGGTCCCCCTATTCAGTAGTATTTTGTTTCCAGTGTCTCACAGTGTCGTACGGCCTTTCATACACACCTTGCATTGCAGGTCCTTCATTTGCTCTTGCTTCGGGATGATTCCTTAAACAAAAGAACATGCTTGATCGGATTGTGGGTCTTTCTAATCTATCCGCATTGCTCTTATTATTCCTTGCACTCCTTTGTTGTTTGGTGGTCCCACTGGATCTCCTTTGAGCTAGCCGCCATGAAACATCTCTTTCCTTGATGGTTGCAGCTAGTTCTCAGACTCCATCACAAGTAAATGTGAAGATGTGACCCACTTTGCATTCACTCAAACTGAACTGCACTTGCCATTTTATTGCCCAGTTTCTCCTATCTTAAATTGCTCTGCTGTTGGGTACCTTTGGAAGCGCTTTATACAGTGGTACCTTGGGTTAAGAGCTTAATTCGTTCTGGAGGTCTGTTCTTAACCTGAAACTGTTCTTAACCTGAGACACCACTTTAGCAAATGGGGCCTCCCGCTGCCGCTGCGCCGCCGCCGCACAATTTCTGTTCTCATCCTGAAGCAAAGTTCTTAACCCGAGGTACTATTTCTGGGTTAGCAGAGTCTGTAACATGAAGCATCTGTAACCTGAGGTACCACTGTATTCTGCTTGGGGTTGTTGTCGTTTTTTAAAACAATAAACAATGCTTTGCTGTTGTGTTCCCCTTTGCCCTCTTCCCAAACTCAACAGTCATTACTGAATAAATCCAGTAGAAATAATCCCTTGGTGGACCCCACTGCATATTTCTCCCAATTTTGCTCTGTCTAGACCCTGAGAAGCAGCACCAAGGACCTTCTGGCAGTTCCCTCACTGCAAGAAGTGAAGTTACAAGGAAGCAGGCAGAGGGCCTTCTCGGTAGTGGCACCCGCCCTGTGGAATGCCCTCCCATCAGATAAGGAGATAAACAGCTAACTGACATTCAGAAGACATCTGAAGGCAGCCCTGTATAGGGAAGGTTTTTAATGTCTGATGTTTTACCGTGTTTGTATATCCTGTTGGAATCCATCCAGAGTCGCTGGGACAACCCAGTCAGATGGTCAGGGTACTAATAAAATTATGATGATGATGATTACTTTTATACTTTGTTCTTCAAATAGTAAATTGGAGGAAAACCTGCTCCTGCGTGAGTTCAAATGTGGGGCTATTTTTGGTAAGGGATTTTGCAAAAGTATATATATATAGAGAGAGAGAGAGAGAGAGAGAGAGAGAGAGAGAGAAATGTTTAATGGATCAGCTTTATCTACATGTTTGTTAAGAAGGATTCAGAAAGACTGTTTTTGTTTTTGAAAGTATGTGTCATTTTCCTCTTCCTGGTTTGTTTATTTGCTTAGTAATTCTAGGTTTTGTAATGCTTTCCACAAATCTATGTGAGATACACATTAAGTGCATGGGCCTGTGATTTCCTGATTCTCCCCAAAATATAGCATTATAAATTTGGGGTGTGTGTGTGTTAAGCTGTATGCCAGACTCCTCTAATCCCTGGATCCAGCAAGTGTTAAAAGCTAACCAAGCCTTCTAATTCCTGGAATAGCCAAGGTAGCTTCCTGGCGAGGCAATGGGGTATTAAGCAGCTTGTGCCAGATGGAAAATGAATTTTGCCACCTCCCTCAACAGACAAAACCAGAGCTGAGGACAGAAAGTTGCAGGGATGTGAGCCAGAGGAAAAGCAGCAAGCTGGAGAGAGAGTTGGGGCAACATTTTATTTGTTTTTACCTTCTCTGGCGTAGGACATTTCTCTGTGGCTGACCATCGCCCATTTCTTCCTTCAAGACAGCAGGACCTGGACTCTCCTGTCCAAGGTCAGGAGAGTCGGAACTGGCAGCCGGGCCCCAGCTGAGCTCTGATATGACAGTAGTTGGATCTATTTGATTCAGTCTTTCAGGCTCCCTTCCTGAAAAACGTGGCTCAGCCATGGCCTTCTGTTTGATGTGCCCACATTCCTTCAATGTTCTTTCACAGTCTTTGAAACATGGCCCCCACCCCTTCTTTGACTTTTCTCCTTCCATCCCATAATTCCTCTCTTCACTACCCATAGCTGTCAAGCGTCCCTTATTTGGCGGGACAGTCCCTTATCCCAGCGCCATGTCCCGCTGCTGTCCCTTATTGATGATGACCCTTAAATAAGCTACTGAAGGTAATGGGGCCCTTTCTATGTCCAGCTGTCCTTTATCAACAACAAATTGTTGCTTTTTTTGTGTGTGTGTTGAATATATGCTATATGGTAATTTATGGACCTAATAGGTATCTAAAGCCATTTGCATGCAACAAAATATGTATTTTATCAAAGTAATTGTTGATCCTTTATTTTGGCTGCTGATCCCTTATTTTCAAATCTGTAAGTTGACAGCTATGTCACTACCCCTTCTCTGCAAACCACCATAAGAACAAATTCATAATCATGTAATGAAGAGACAATGCAACAGCAAATATTTGGATGAAGTCAGACTATAGCCCCCATTGGAGGATTTCTAGTGCTTCACCACGATCCTGGAGTTGCATTAAGTCAGGGAGGGGAGCAAGAGGGAAGGCAAGCTAAACAACAGCTGCTGTAAATATGCTATAGAGTTTGGATTTGATATCCCGTTTTATCACTACCCTAAGGAATCTCAAAGCGGCTAACAATCTCCTTTTCCCCTTGTCCCCCACAACAAACACTCTGTGAGGTGAGTGAGGCTGAGAGACTTCAAGGAAGTGTGACTAGCCCAAGGTCACCCAGCAGCTGCACGTGGAGGAGCGGGGAATCAAACCCGGTTCACCAGATTACGAGTCCACCGCTCTTAACCACTACACCACACTGGCTCCTTGTACTTATACTGTACTTCAAACCAGCAAAGCAGTTCCACAGGGACATTAAGTAGACACTGTAGCAACACCAAATCACATTACTCTCATTCACACAATCCCACTCTTTCCCTGATTGTCTTTCTACTTACCAGTTTAGAAGCTATTTGGCTCCAGCAGCAAACTTCAGAATTGCAGAAAGTGTATGTGGAAGCTGGAAGGAAGCTGCCACCCGTTGTTTTGCTGCCCTGGGTGCTGTCAGAGTGCTCTCCTCGATATTTCTTGTCTGAGTCACTCTTCTCAGTTGTGGAAGAAAAAATGAGCAGCTATAGAAACAGTGACAGGGAGAGACAAGCTATGTTTGCTTGAGGAAAGTGGCAGTGCAGGGTGTGGCCAAATTCCGATATGAGCTTGCATTCACTTATCATGTTGGACTTTCTGGAACAGATGTCAAAGTCAGGTCATATGGTGACTTTTACAGCTGCTCAAGACCTTGGCAGCAGATCAAATTCACGGTTATAGGGCATCGAAGCCATCCTTCAGAATTTGTGCTTGCAATGCAGCTTTCCTGCCAAGTCTTCTGTACAAATGCACTTATTAGGGGAAACTGTGCAAAAATGCATATACTAGTGAAAAGAGCATACAAGAATGCATTATATAAGGGGCTTAAGACAGCTAAAAATTGTGTATTTTAGGCAAAATTGCACAGAAAGATGTGTTTATTCAGACAGATTAACAGTAAAATGCTGGTGAATTTTCAAAAGGGCTTTAAAAAAATTACTAACGGATGTGTAAATGTGGAGAACTGAATTCAAGAGTGAGAAACCAAAAATGACAGATTAGCCCAACTGTTGTGTGGGGTCCCTATCTGCAATTGCATTTCTAGTGTGCGTTCCCTAAAAATAAGTTGTGAACATAGTTGATGGTCCATCAACTTTCACAGCACCTTCTCAATCTGTGCACTGGTTGCCTGTCTTGCTCCAAGCACTGATATTTTCCCACTGTTTTATTCCATTTCACTTTATGGAAGACAATCTTACTCGGCTATGAGGCTATGAAGAAGAAGAAGACCATTTTCTAACAAGGTTCTCAACAATTTGCCCAGAAGTTGAACTTGCTTTATCAAGGCATAGCATTGACAACAATCCTTGGTGTCATTAAAAATTGTTTAGCCCTACATTGATCAACTTGCAAAGGCCAAACTTACAAAGTATCGCCATTTAACAACTACTGTATGGTGTGTGTTCATGTGTGCTGAACAAGCCTCTTCCTTGGTGAAGATTTTTTTTTCATTTCAGCAAGCATTTTAAGTGAGTTTCCCTAATTTTATGGTTAATTTTAACTATTTCCAGTCAGTTATAATGAGTCATAACCTTGTTGAATACTGCTTAGAAGGTGCATTGGTAAGTGGTTTATAAATGACTGAAATAAAAATAAATCATAAAGTATTTTCGTTCTTAGAAAAGAAGTCAATCGGTCAATCATTTTATTTCTATGCTGCCTTTCCAAAGTTAACACCTGGAGGAAGAACGGTGGAAACCACCTGCCTAAGAGCCCCCCAGGGATAGCGCAAAGAAAGAGGATTTGGATTGGGGCTCCTGGTGGTGGACAACTGGACACATCCCATAGAAGGAGAAGACCTGGGAGGTAGTAAAGATTGGCAGCTTGGAGGGTGAGAAAAAGGAGGAAACAAGCTGGTGTCTCAGCACAGAGCAAAGGCAGATGTCAGACTTAGGAACAGTGTTTCTGCTGAAAGCCTGGCAGCACCTCCCACTCCCAAGGCACGGTGTTTGCTCCACATAACAGAGCACCACAAATCCAACTCAATGGTGTAACATTGGAAAATGTTGGTCACTTCTCCTACCAAGGCAGTTATCTTTCCACAAGGGCCAACATTGATGCCGAAATCCAGCATCGCATGAGCTCTGTGAGTGCGGCTTTCTCCCGATTGAAGTGCAGAGTGTTTGAGGACTGGGACATTCGTAGGGAAACCAAAATGCTTGTTTACAAAGCTATTGTACTACCAACCTGACTATATGCTTGTGAAACATGGACCACTTACAAACGCCATCTCCAACTCCTCAAAAGATTCCATCAACGGTGTCTCTGAAAAATTTTACACATCGCTTGGGAAGACAGGCGAACTAATATCAGTGTACTGGAAGAAGCAAAGATCACCAGTGTCGAAGCAATGATTCTTCAACATCAACTTCGTTGGACTGGTCATGTTGTGCGGATGCCTGATGATCTTCTTCCAAAGCAACTACTCTATTCTGAACTTTAAAATGGAAAGCGTAATGCTGGTGGTCAACAAAAGAGGTTTAAAGAGTGTCTCAAGGCAAATCTAAAAAAAAGTAGAATAAACACTGACAACTGGGAAACACTGGCCTGTGAGCACTCCAGTTGGAGAACAGCCTTTACCAAAGATGTCATGGGCTTTGAAGACACTCGAACTCAGAACGCAAGGGAGAAATGTGCTAGGAGGAAGGCACGCTTGGCAAATCCACACCGTGATCAACTCCCACCCGGAAACCAATTTCCCCCTGTGGAAGGACGTGTGGATCCAGAATTGGCCCTCACAATCACTTATGGACTCATTGTTAAAACCGTGTTTATGGAAGACAATCTTATTCTGCTACGAGTGATCGCCAAAGAAGATGTATGTATGTATGTATGTATATATGTATAAATAAATAAAATAATTACTAACCAGACATGAACTTTTACCATGTAAATTTCTTTTTAAGTGCATGTTAAACTGGTTGATTTTATCCACATTTCGGCAATTTATCTGTGCTGATTTCAGTTTCTTTTCTTATTGCTTCTTTTTTCCTATTGCTGTTTTTAATGAGCCACTTAAAGATGTTTTTTAAATAAGCGGTGTGTGAATCTTGCTAAATAAATAAAATAAAAGGCAGACATCTATTTTGATGAGGAAGAAAAAGGAACCATCTGGATTCTTGTTACCCTCACCTTTCTGCACCAGGAAGCTCTGCTTCAGTTTTTCAAAGACCAGAAAACTTAACCTGACTTCAACTACATTGGTTAGCAGCAGCGCTTCCTTCAACGAATTACATTGGTTGGCCGGCTTGACTAATATATACACTTCCCTTGCAGCAGCTAGGTTGTTCCATATCACACACAATCTCTTGGCCTTCTTTGCTTCCAGCGGAATGACAGATGGCTCTATCTATGTTGACCTTGCTCTCCCTTCAGCTCCAACCTCTGCCAGGCTGCTTCACCCCTCGCAAGGTTCAGGTAAGTTTTAATGTTGGGGAGTGGGGAGAGGATGTTTTTTCGCAAGGCTCCAAGCTGTTACTTACAGCACGGAAAAAACAGCAGGTCTGCAGGGGCTGAAATATTTTTAGAGCAAATGTAGCCACAGAAGGAGGGTGTGTTGCCTTTTGTGTGAGCATGTACAGTAGTTAGTCAAAATAACTAACTGTAGAGGGTTGCTATAAAGATGGGCACTTCAGCAATATTTCATTTTCATATCTTTATTAATCTAAAATAAATACATTTATGAAAAACAGACGTGCATACAAGTAAGCAAACCTATAATCAAACAAACAAATAACAGAAAAATCAAACAAACCACCACACTATAAGCTATAAGAAGATTAATATATCATCATATATACTCCTGGTATTGAACACAATTATAAAATTTATAGAAAAGAAATTTAAAACTGACTTCCAATTAATCTCACTGTACTTTGTCTGTCCAACCCCCTGCAATGCAGGAATCTCATCTAAAGCATCCATGACAAGTGGCCATCCAACCTCTGCTCAAAATCCTTCCAGGAAAGAGAGTCCGCCGCCTTCCTAGGGAGTCTGTTCCACTGTCAAACAGCTCTTACTGTCAGAAAGTTCTTGGTGATGTTTAGTTGGAATCTCCTTTCTTGTAACTTGAAGCCACTGGTTCAAGTCCTAGCCTCTGGAACAGGTTAAAACATGGGTAGGCAAACTAAGGCCCGGGGGCCGGATCTGGCCCAATCACCTTCTAAATCCAGCCCACAGACAATCTGGGAATCAGTGTGTTTTTACATGAGTAGAATGTGTCCTTTTATTTAAAATGCATCTCTGGCTTATTTGAAGGGCATAGGAATTCGTTCCCTCCCCCCCAAAAAATATAGTGTGGCCCCCCACAAGGTCTAGGGGACAGTGGACCGGCCCCCTACTGAAAAAGTTTGCTGACCCCTGGGTTAAAACAAACTTGCTTCATCTTCCACGGGACAGGCCTTTAGATATTTGAAGATGTCTATCCTCTCTCCTCTCAGTCTCCTCTTTCCCACATACCCAGCTCCTTCAACCCTTCCTCCTAAGTCTTTGTTTCCAGAACCTTGACCATCTTGGTTGCCCTCCTCTCCACACGTTCTAGCTTCTCAATATCCTCCTTAAATATTGTTGGACCACAGCTCCTATCAGCCCTAGTCAGCATGGTCAATAGGCAGGAATGAAGAAAACGGTAATCTAGAAACATCCGAAAGGCTTCAGGTTCCCTACTGCCACCCTGTCCAGTTCCTATATTTAATTTATTCTAAAACTTATATCCTGCTTATCTGCCCAACAGAAGACTCTCAAAACACATACAAATTTAATAAGCAAATATATGATAATAAAAGAGCAGGGGGAAATGACAAGCCTTCTTGAGGGACGTAAAGCAATGCAAGCTATCTAGTTCTTAACATTGGTGGGCATAAGAACATCAGAACTAGGGATGGGGAGAAATTCAGTTCAGTTTGCATTTGGAGGCAAGCTTACCCGATCTACACTTTCAGAAACAGCCACCCTTTGAAATGTGCCCTTTTCTGAATTTTGCAATTCAGTCCTGCAGCTGAGGAATGTGTAGTAATGTTAGGGTGAAGAGTTCATATACATGGCATAACATGCATTGCATTAGAAAAAATGCTAGGCAAAATGTACATTTTAAAAAATGAAATACAGAAATGTGCCTATTATGGAAAAAATCAGACTAAGATGCTGAAGAATTCTCAGTTTGCTTAATTGCACAACTACAATTAATTTGTCATAAACAATAAACAAAGCATCATACATTTTTGTACACAAGTAATGTGTACAAAAATGTATGTACTGGGGTAAAAGCGTGCATTAAAATGCACATATTTGTGATAATAACAAGGCATTATATTAGGGGAAATTATTTTGCAAATATGTGTATATTTTGCAAAAGCTTGTATATTAGGAGAAAGTCACACTGAAATGCTGGTTATTTTTTCACCAGCAAACAGATATGGAAATGTGGACTGGAAAAATGGAAAACTAAGAAACTGAAATGGACAAATTTGCCCATCCCTAGCTATATGACCTGCCCTCAGTGGAATAAATGCAGGGGGGAAAGGGTTAAAAGGTGGTGCCCTTCCCCGGATGATAAGCTCCCATTTGCAGGCACTGTGGTTGCATTGTATAAATGCAAACCCACTAAATAAAGAATCACATGTAACCTCTTTAACCTACAGTTCCGGAGATCAGCGTGTGAAAGGAAGGACATGGTCAGACCTTGCTAAATTAAACCTTGTTGCTATATCTCTGGTGCAGCAGAACTGCTTCTTCTTTGAGCATATTCAGTGCTCCCCCCCCTAGAAAAATAGGGGCTGGTACTTACGATGAACTTGTTACAGTAAATGTCACATTTTCTATAACCAAACTAAGAGAGGTGCCGTACTCACCATGAAGTTGTTGCAGTTTTTTTAATCATGAAATTGTTACACTTTTTTTAACAACAACAACAAAAAAAGAGGTTCTGGTACTGTGTACCCTTGAGTAAAGGTACAGGTAAAGGGACCCCTGACCACTAGGTCCAGTCGTGACCGACTCTGGGGTTGCGGCGCTCATCTCACTTTATTGGCCGAGGGAGCCGGCGTACAGCTTCCGGGTCATGTGGCCAGCATGACTAAGCCGCTTCTGGCGGACCAGAGCAGCGCATGGAAACGCCGTTCACCTTCCCACCAGAGCGGTACGTATTTATCTACTTGCACTTTGATGTGATTTCGAACTGCCACCCTTGAGTACCCCATGAAAAAAAGCACCACCTAACCCTAACACCAATGCTAACCCTAACCCCAACCCTACTCCTAACCCTTAATGCCAACCCTAACCCTAAAACTAACACTGACCCTAAACCCAACCCTAACCCTACCTCCAACCTTAACCCTCACCCTACCTCCAACCCTAACCCTAACTCCAACCCAACCCCTATTCCTACCCCTACCCCTAACCCTAGAACCAACACTAATACTAACCCCAACCCTACCTCATACCTCATACCTTAACCCTAACCCTACCTGTAACCCAAACATAAACCCAACCCTAACTCTAAACCCAACCCTAACACTACATTAACCCTAACCCTAATCCTAGATCCAACCTTAACCCTAACCCATCTCCAACCCTGACCCTTGTTAACACATTTTAATTGATTAGTAAAAGCTCCAAGGATCTGTCCAAAACTTTGTAAAGAACAAAACATAGCTATATTTCTGCTTATGAATACAATTATTCAAGCATAGATGGTTCGAAATAACACCAGCCGTCTCCCTCCCTCCCCCCCTCCCATCTGCCTTTTTCAAATCCAGACTGATGAAGAATTCTGGAGAACTCAAAGGCTTTAACACTACTTTGTAGCATTTTGCTTTGCCAAATACAGTCATACCTTGGGTTACAGAAGCTTCAGGTTGCATTTTTTTGGGTTGCGGACTGCTGAAACCCGGAAGTACTTGAAAGGGTTACTTCTGGGTTTTAGCAGATGCGCTAAATTGCACTTTGTGCATGCGCAGAAGTGCCGGGTCTCAACTGCTGCGGGTTGCGAACGTGCATCCCACACGGATCACGTTCGCAACCCGAGTGAAAAGGTATTGCCCTGATATGGATATGATGTCAAATAACTATTAATTTCAGGAGTGTTTTCTCATCTTGCAAATTGCGGAAATCCCCAGGGACACATTTCAGCCGAGCAAAAGCACTCTAGGAGCGTTGAGCAGGGCTGGAGGGGTTTGAGCCTGGGAAAAGGGGGAGGGTCACAAGGGGAGGGCACACAGAGAAGCCTTGAGGGCCAGGTTTGGGCTTCAGGTCTGAGGTTCTGTACCCTTGTGTTGGGGAACCTAGTATTAATAAAGTCAAATTTACAGGTGCCTCACCACATTCTCAGGGGCGATGGACTGCTCTCTGGATTGGATGGGCTGTAAATGTCATCCTAGGGGTCACCGTGATAGCCCTGTGTAAGTACAGAGCACTTTTATTTATTTAGTTAGTTAGTTAGTTATTTCCATTTATATATTTTTTTATTTTTTTTAATAATATTTATTAATTTTCAACCGTTTAAACACAACAAAATAGACAAAAAAAGCATAACAAAATTAGACACAAACCATTTAACACACAAAACAATTTCAATATCTTATCTTTCATTCCCTTATTTCCACGACCTCCTCACACCTCCCTTTTTGTATTCCACTTCTATTAATTGTTTCAGAAATTCCTTTCCATCTTCCTCTGTTTTTATCCTATAATTATCTTAACATATTTTGACCTTATTTTTCCCTTTAATACTCTATTAATCTATTTCTACTTAATTCCTTATAGCATTTCTACTAGAGCCATATAACTTCATTCCAACATTTTTCTTACATTCATTATTTTTACAATATTTCTATAAATAGTCCTAAACTTTTTCCAGTCTTCTTCCACTGACTCTTCTCCCTGGTCTCGGATTTCTGCCAGTCGTTTCCGCCAATTCCCTATAGTCCATCAACTTCATCTGCCATTCTTCCCGAATAGATAAATCTTGTGTCTTCCAGTACTTCACAATGAATATTCTTGCTGCTATTGTTGCATACGTGGAAAAAAATCTATCCTTCTTTAACATCAATTGGCCGACCATGCCCAGGAGAAAGGAAAGGCCTCTGGCTTCTTCAAGAGGGTATATTTAAATGCCTTTTTCATTTCGTTATAAATCATCTCCCAAAGTGTCTTAATCCTTGGGCATGTCCACCAAAAGTGAACTCTAATCCTCAAATTCGTCTGTTTTTCTTTAAGTTCAGTCATAGCAAGCGTCAACCCATGTTCATCAAGTTGCCTCCGTAGGGCTAGGGCTCTCTTTCTCTTTCTCTCCAGTTGTGTCACTTTACATTCAGCAACAACAGCCTCCTCCCTGGCTTCCTCCGCAGTTTGCCGTATCAAAGTAGGTTCCTGTATCAATTTCTGGGTAGTTTCTGTATTGGTATTATTTATATTTTCTGTATTTAGGTTGATTTTAGTAATTGAAACATCCATTTTCAAATTTATGATGGCCATTTTCCTGTTAAGCTGATCCAATGAGTCATTTATCTTATAAAATGCAGCCACTAAAGCCTTTTCTGTCGACATTCTTCTTGGTTTTAAATATGCTGGTACAAAGGCAGCAACAGAAGGAGCAGGGGGGCCCTGATGATAAACCTCTTCTGGATTGTTGCCAAATCCTCCCAGACCTTAATGTTATGTCAGCAGTTGACTGGTCTGTTTTTCCTCTTCCATTTACCATAACACTTAAAAGATTCAAGGTCAGTCCCAGAGTCTCAAGGTTTTTAACTTGCAGCTGGAAATTCCCCTATCCCAGCTCTTGTCAAACAACCGGTTTCAAAGGCTTCCACTAGGGGGAAACAGTTTCTATTTGTAATAGTCAATAGTATCCTCTTTTCAACAATCCAAAATTAGTTTCAAATTGGTTTCAATTTTCAGTTACTTTTACTCCTTTTTAAAGCAGCCGGAGACAGTAGAAACAATGTATTTCTCTTGTTTAACTAGCTGTCAATGAACGTTCTAAACACTGTCAATGAACATTCCAAAAGACGTCAGTCCTACTAGCAGCCCGTTTCCAGGGTCAGAGCGGCGGTGTTTTAAATCTCTTCACTCTCTCCCACAGGTATAATCAATCCGCAACTTCCCCCTCTCTTCTCCTGCCTCCAAGAGGGGGTTTAATGTTCTTTATTGATGGAAATTTAATCTTTTACAAAAGACTTTCAAGGACTCCAGCTTGCAACTTCATTGCCTCAGTCTATTTACAAAAGGGGAAGGCGGACTTCCTGTTTTGAACCTCCCCGTTGCGATACCAAATTAAACATTTAGAAATCCAATTCTTCCATTTCAGATCTACTCACGGGTAATTCCTTTAAAGTCAAATTGTCCACAGGAAAAGGTCAGCGCTCTCCGGCAACAGCTATGCGGCTTCGCTCCATGGAAGAAGCAGACGATTCGATGCACCGCGCCACTCACCCCACGTCGCTCCGGAGCCCCAAAAACCGGGGTTCCCCGCGAGTGGGGGAGGCGCAAAAGGTGCCCGCCAAATCCCACGCTCACAGGCTTCTCCCGCCTGTGATTTTAACGGGTCTCCGCCTTCGCTGTGGTGGCCAGACCCAGATTCCCACGGAGCAGATTCCTCCCGGTCAGAGGAATTCCGCCATTACCGGAGGCACCTCCCCGGAAGTCCCATAGTTATTTCCATTTATAGGTTGTTTCTTGTGAAGTGACTTAACAATAGAACCACCAACCATTTTTTTTTAAATGATATTTATTAAAGTTTCAGATAAAAAGAGACACATCAATAAAAAAGAATTTAAAAGTAAAAAGAAAAATACACAATACAAAATACAAAAAGAAAAAAAAGAAAAAACAGTTAAAAACAATTCCATCTTTTCATCACTACTTTTGAATTTACTTATTTTCTGGACCTCCTCATACCTCCCTCTTTTGTATTCCAATTCAGTTTGTTTGTCCAGCAATTCCTTTCCCTCTTTTTTAATCCCAATCCTTAATCTTAATATAATATAATATAACATTAAATTTTTATCTATTAATAGCTAATTTTCCATTCTTTTAACCTTTTTATTCCTAATCCTTAATCTTAATCTGTATATAACTTTAAAGCCTGTGCAGCTAGAAACCACTTAATTTCAATCCAACATCACTCTAGCATTCTTTAATTTTGCAATATTTCTGTAAATAGTCTTTGAATTTCTTCCAATCTTCTTCCACCGACTCTTCTCCCTGGTCACGGATTCTGCCAGTCATCTCCGCCAATTCCATATAGTCCATCAATTTCATCTGCCATTCCTCCAGTGTGGGTAGCTCTTGTGTCTTCCAATACTTTGCGATGAGTATTCTTGCTGCTGTTGTTGCGTACATAAAGAAAGTTCTATCCTTTTTTAACACCGATTGGTCGACTATGCTCAGGAGAAAGGCCTCTGGTTTCTTCAAGAAGGTATATTTAAATACCTTTTTAAATTCATTATATATCATTTCCCAGAAAGCCTTAATCCTTGGGCACGTCCACCAAAGGTGAAAGAATGTACCTTCAGTTTCTTTACATTTCCAACATTTATTATCGGGCAAATGATAGATTTTTGCAAGCTTGACTGGGGTTATGTACCACCTGTATATCATTTTCATAATATTCTCTCTTAGGGCATTACATGCCGTAAATTTCATACCTGTGGTCCATAACTGTTCCCAGTCAGCGAACATAATGTTGTGTCCAACGTCTTGTGCCCATTTAATCATAGCAGATTTCACCGTTTCACCAACCATTTAAAACAGCAACAGCTATGGCAGAGATTTCAAATATGAAACAATTAAAGACAAATATAAAACCCATTTCAAATCCAACACAGATACAGGCTGCAATGAAAATCTATGCTCAAAGGGGTTGGTGAAATAGGAAGGCCTTCATTAATAGTCAAAACATAATTTGGCAGCAATCTGTAGGAGCAAAGGTGGCCTGTTCCATTTTGCCTCAGAGGTGAAACAGGGAATGTGCCACGCCCTGCCAAAACCATTGCATTCTACCCAAAAAACTGTACAAAAAGGAGCAGGTCAGGGTATTCTTATACTTTAGAATGTTTTTTCAATAAAGCCAACAGAGTATTTCGTATAAACAGATTTTATCTTACTGTATTGAGCTGTGACATAAAAACAGGTTATATGTTCAGAAGTTCCATGTGTCAAGAATTCATAATGCAGGGGTACCTTGGTTTTCGAACACCTCCGTAGTCGAACGTTTCGGAACTCGAACGCCGAATACCCGGAAGCAAATGCCTCAGTTTTCGAATGTGCCTCGGAAGTTGAACAGGAAATGCAGCTTCTGTTTTGAGTTTTCTGTGGTGAGGTTTCCGCTTTCAGTGTTCGGTTTTCAAACGTTTTGGAACTTGAACGGACTTCCAGAATGCATTGTGTTTGAAAACCGAGGTAGCTGTAACTGGTTCACATCGCAATAAACTAACAAGGGAAAATAACAACAACAACAACAACAACAACAACATTTTTTGGCTTTGTTTCCTGTTTACTGCTTGTGAACGAATAAAGGTGTCACAGTGTAGTAGCTGTACCAGCTTAGCCCCACGACTGTGGGTGTCTGGGGCCGTGGGTGCCATGCAGCGTGCACCAAAATTTGTGGGTGCCCGGCCCCTTCATGGGTAATTTTGTGGGTGCTTGGGCAACCAGGACCTTAGGGAGTTGGCACCTATGCAGTGTAGTGAGTTGACAGAAAGTGTGACTGCAGTTGTTCTTGAGTGGCTCAGTGTCTGGCCATTTAAGTTATTGTCAAAAATTGGTTTGTCTGGTTTTCACAGCCTAAAGATTTGTCTTGAACAATTGATCATACATGAGTTCTAAATATTAGAAAGTTACAGGCAGTCTTTCCGAACATGAGCTGTTATCTTAAAGGACATACTGTGATATTCTCCTTTAATTAAGAAACAACAAACACGCTTTATTTCAACGATGAAGGGAAAATCCATGGGGAACACTGGATTCAAGAAAGGAAGAGAAAAACAATTAGGTACCATAACAAAAAACACTAAACAGTCTTTGAATTTTTTCGCAGTTTGTTGATCACTTAAAATTAACCTCCTTATATTAAGGTTTTCAGACAAGGAACCTTATGGGTGAACTGGAGAAATCCTGTGTCCCTCAGGGTGAAATGGAAAATAATCTATGCCTAGAGAATGTGACTTCGCTGCAGCAATTTTTCTGTAAGCCGCTTGAAAACAGCTCAGCAGGTAACTGGAGTGTTCTTTCTCAATAAGGCTCAAGGAACACATATCAAAAAAATGGGGGCTGCTGCCTTTTGGGACTGGGGGCGGGGTAGAAGGCGGGAAGACCACAGAGAGAGGGAGCCACAGTCAAAGAGAGGCTGAGCCAACTAATTGTCGTTTTGTCCCTATCCTCTTCCCAAACAAATACAGTGGTACCTCGGGTTACATACGCTTCAGGTTACATACGCTTCAGGTTACTCAGCTAACCCAGACTCAGCTAACCCAGAAATAGTACCTCGGGTTAAGAACTTTACCTCAGGATGAGAACAGAAATTGCGACAGCGGGAGGCCCCATTAGCTAAAGTGGTGCTTCAGGTTAAGAACAGTTTCAGGTTAAGAACAGACCTCCGGAACGAATTAAGTACTTAACCAGAGGTACCACTGTATACCCACAATGTAACTGGCTGTGTTTAACTATATAAATTCTTTATACATCATATAAGCATAACTCTTTTCACATTATCTAATTGAGTAGAAGCAAGTAAGCAGCAACATTTAGGACAGGAAATACAAATAGACTAGTTCTTATATACGTAATGACCAAATAGAAGTTCTTGTGTTCCATGTACGTCTTAGCGAATACAAGTGTCAAACGTAACAACTTTAAGGAGCAGTACTTGCAAAAGATGAACTTTTCTTTGTACAGTGGTACCTCGGCGGCTCCCAACAGAATATTATAATATTAAAAACACGATTTAATACCTTATTGTGTGTGAAGGCGAAAAGTGGATTAGTGAGGATGCAAACAAAGGGTTGTGTAGGCTTGCTCCTGTCAGTTACAAACCATGGTTTGTCATTTTATCTGGTGTAAACTTGCAATTTTTTATGCTTCCACCTGCCCACCCTGCCCTACTCCCAGAGAGTTCTGACTGCGCAGTCTGCCCTGAGAATTGGTTCCGTCTCAACAGCAAGTGCTACTGGTTCTCCAGTGAAAAAGGAGACTGGACCGAGAGCAAAGACAACTGCAGAACAAAAGACTCTCGATTGTTGGTGATACAGAATCAAGAAGAAGTGGTAAGTAAATAAGAGTTAGATCCACATTCCTTATTGATGGGGTGGAGGGGAGCCACTGCCAAGATGAGTACCATTACATCTTGTATATATTTATTGTGGCATTTATAGTCCACACTTTTGAAATCCAAAGATAAATAAAGGGGGGTAAATGTATTCCACTGTGTTTCAATTGCATCGTTTATCTAACACAATGTACATAATGCATCTGTGACTCTGTAGTGTAGTGGGCTGGCCAAATAATTTTAGGATATGCTAGGAATCTACCACAAGGGAACTTTTCATTCCCTTATACTGGGACTCTGTTTGATTTTACTTACAGCCAAACTAAAAATTATGTTCAGTCACATGAAGTTTCTTTTTCAAAATACAATAGGGAACCTTGGGAAAGATTAGGGGGCCATTGAAATAGCTTATTTAACCTTTTCGTTGGTTCCTCAGCTCCCATTGCAGAGTGCCAGGAAATCTGCATTACGCATTTGAGGAGTAAATATCCTTTAAAATTCACAGTTCTATGAATTTTGAAGTGCAATTCCTCCTTTCAGTTTCCCATCTTTCTTTCTTTCTTTCTTTCTTTCTTTCTTTCTTTCTTTCTTTCTTTCTGATTAAAAAAACATAGTCATACCTCGGGATAAATGTGCTTCAAGTTAAGTATTTTTGGGTTGTGCTCTGTGGCGACCCGGAAGTAACGTTACTTCTGGGTTTCGCCGTGCACGCATGCACATACAATCAAAATGCCGTCACGCGCAGAAGCGGCGAAACACGACCCGCGCAGACGTGGGTTGTGTTTGCTTCAGGATGCGAACAGGGCTCCAGAATGGATCCCATTCGCATCCCAAGGTACCACTGTAGTTCCCATGAAAATTCAACAGCATACTTGTGCATACTTGTTTCCTTCAGCACCATAATTCAAAAGCATCAATTCTTCGGCGATCAGCCTTCTTTATGGTCCAGCTCTCACTTCCATACATCACTACTGAGAAAACCATAGCTTTAACTAGATGGACCTTTGTTGGCAAGGTGATGTCTCTGCTTTTTAAAATGCTGTCTAGGTTTTTAAGATGCTGTCTAGATACTATAGTAGAGACTAATTGCATTGTTTACAGGACTTTATACTGCGTAATACCCAATATCCACTGCTTTGGATTGGATTACAAGCCACACCTCCTGACTGGAAATGGACCTGGGTGGACGGCTCCCCGTTAGATGACAAACTGTGAGTATCTCATCTTACTCTGCAGAGCAGGGGTGAGGAGGACCAGATCTTCATCTCCCCAAATCCTCTGCTCAGTCTTATGCCATGCTAATCACATCAGGTCATTGACACCTGTCAAAATACACCGTTTTAGTGTACCCTAAAGTCCCAAGGTGAGTTACAACATTAAAACACAGTTGAAAACAACGTACGACCACAGAAATAAGGTGGGTCTTAAAAACATACCCTTCGAATGTCAGAAACCAAGGTAGAGGTGACTCTTCTGCATCCACCAGAAGCTGTATATATAATGAAAGATGCCAAAGGCACCTCTGAACTACCTGGTGCTCACTTGTGAAGCTCACTAGGTAATCTTGCACCAGTCTCTCTCAGCAAAATCTATGTTTGGTCTGTGGCCTTTAAGAAGTGGGCAGGATGGGTTTTTAAAAAATGTATTTCTTTTTTCCTCTTGGTTTTAATGTATCCTAATGAGGGGTTTTGTTTGTTTGTAAGTTGCTTTTAGTTACCCTGGGCAAAATAAAGCGACTCACAAATTTAATATACTGTATAGTAAGTAAATGCCTCAGGGGACACGGGTGGCGCTGTGGGTTAAACCACAGAGCCTAGGACTTGCCAATCAGAAGGTCGGCAGTTCGAATCCCCACAACGGGGTGAGCTCCCGTTGCTCGGTCCCTGCTCCTGCCAACCTAGTAGTTTGAAAGCACATCAAAGTGCAAGTAGATAAATAGGTACCGCTCTGGAGGGAAGGTAAATGGCGTTTCCATGCGCTGCTCTGGTTCGCCAGAAGCGGCTTAGTCATGCTGGCCACATGACCCGGAAGCTGTACGCCGGCTCCCTCGGCCTATAGAGCGAGATGAGCGCTACAACCCCAGAGTCGGTCACGACTGGACCTAATGGTCAGGGGTCCCTTTACCTATACAGTAAATGCCTCCCAAGGTTATTGTGGAAATAAGTGAAACAATTTTGCACTGCCTTGAATTCCTTTGCAAAAGGGCAGAAAGAAGGGGGCATACGTCCACACCCTTCAAAGAGAAATGCGTGCAAGTTCTCCTCCTGTGGTTCACTGGGAGCATGAGGGGAAACCTTAGTTAAACCACAGCAAGTTCTTGCAGCCCAGGGAAACTCACTGGCAAAACATTTGAGAACCACAAGTCTTGATTCCATGTGATAGGATCTCACCTAATGGGCAAGCCTAGGCAACGCAATTGTGCAGTGAGTAATAACAACAAACAACAACAACTATTATTATTATTATTATTATTATTTAAACTTCGCCCATATGGCTTGGTTTCCCCAGCCACTCTTGGTGGCTGCCAGAAGAATATTAAAAACACAATAAAACATCAAACATTAAAAACTTCCCTAAACAGGGCTGCCTTCAGATGTCTTCTAAACGTCAGTTTGTTGTTTATTTCCTTGACATCTGGTGGGAGGGCCTTCCACAGGGCGGGCGCCACTACCGAGAAGGCCCTCTGCCTGGTTCCCTGTAACCTCTGTTTTCGCAGTGAGGGAACCGCCAGAAGGCCCTCAGAGCGAGTCCTTCCCCTCTCTCGCAAAGAATAGCCAAGCAGGTGGATATGTTCCGCCTTTGACAAATGCTGTTGGCTTTCTCCTTCCTGTTGCAGGTTGAAAGACCTAGCTCCGGCTCAAGAAAACTGCTGCGGGAGACTTAATGGGAACAAAACTATTTCTGAGACATGTACTACTGTAGCCAGATGGGTCTGCGAAAAGAAAGCTCTTCAAATAACTACAAGGACCAGAGGCCATTGAGTACCCCTGCTTCTCGCCCTCTCTGCCTCACCAACTTCTCTTGATCCAATCGGCTGAGTGGTATTGATGTCACCTGGTCAAAATACGATGAGCTCCTCTGATGACAGGGGTGGTTTGGGGAGGTTGGACAGCCTTGGCCTTCGGCTAAAGATCTGAGTTCCGTGGGGGATTTGGGAGCCTTCAGAAGTTGAATTCTTAAAGTATTGTTGATAATAAAAGAACTGAAATTCTATGACCCACAAGCATGTTTTATTATTGTCTACTCGCTGTTCTGGATTTCTAGGTTTATAGACAATATAATACAAGTGGCTGAAGCACGCGTCAAAGTAGGACTAAGAGCCAAAATGCTGTGAAGCAATATTTATTATAAAGTTTTGTTACAAAGGAGCTGATTTAAAAAATATAGAAATACTAATTTTCTCTCTCTAGTGTTTCATTTACAACATTGGGAAACAAAATTTTTGTTGCATTGACACCTGCAGTTGTTCTAACCTAATTTCAACATGCTGATTTCATATCTAAGTTGGTTTTGTTCTGTAAGCTCTAGGTTTTTTTGCAATTCATGTTTTTCACTTTTCACCATAATCTTTGTTTTTCACAATGCAAGAATTCAATATTTTATTAAACACATAACCAAAGAAGTACAATATAAGTATAAATGTAAGTGACTTATATAGCATTGAACATGACATGTATATCTACCGTATTTTGCGCCCCATAGGACGCTCCGGCCCATAGGACGCACCTAGTTTTTTTGGGGGGAAATAAAGAAAAAAATTTTTATTTCCCCCCCAGGTGCGGGGCTGGAAGAACCAGGTCGGGGAACAGTGGGAAGGCACGCTCTGCCTCCTCGCTGTCCCCCGAGCTTGTGGGGCTGGCGATGGGGAGAAGTGCGCTGATCCCGGGACTGCAGGCAGCTCTGCGCAACCCTCGGAGCCGGTCTCCCGAGGGTTGCGCAGAGCTTCCTGAAGCCTGGAGAGCGAGAGGGGTCGGTGCGCACTGACCCCTCTCGCTCTCCAGGCTTCAGCGAAAGCCTGCATTCGCCTCATAGGACGCACCCAGATTTCCCCTTCATTTTTGGAGGGGGAAAAGTGCATCCTATAGGGCGAAAAATACAGTATGTACAATTGGAGGTATGCAAAAAAAGTATTCACTTGAGATACACAGTAAACTGGGGAACAATTCCCCCCCCCCATTTTCTTTTGCATGAAATTTTTCAACTGTTCTTATATGTTCTCAATGCTGATTTCAAATCTGAAATCGATTTTTGTGTACGTGCTATAGTTATCTTTCAATGTCCAACTTTTGTCTGTGTGTCATATTTACACTGGGGATAGGTGGACACTGACACATTGATCTACCCTAACCACATGGTAATTATTGTTTTGCAAACTTAATTTTTCTTTATTTTTATAGTTTGGTAACCCAAATATTTTTCAGATCGGACCATAGCTTCTTCAAGTAGACAAAAATGTGTAAACAAGCCTGATGCCTTTTGTTATGCTATTTTTGTCTGGTCAATATGAAGGGTATCAGCAAGAAAAACTGACATTCTGTCGCCTATCCCAGTATTCCTTCAGCAATTAGACCTATCCTGCACTCTGAGGAACTCCCAATTCCAGTTTTTAAGGGGTTTGTCTCTTCTGAAGATGAAGGAAGTGAACATGGTGAGGAGCACAACTGGACCATCTGTGTGGATCTCAAAATGGTCAATTTCTTGCTTGGACAACAGAAAGGCTTTACCAAGTACAGTGGTACCTCGGGTTAAGTACTTAATTCGTTCCGGAGGTCCGTTCTTAACCTGAAACTGTTCTTAACCTGAAGCACCACTTTAGCTAATGGGGCCTCCTGCTGCTGTTGCGCCGCCGGAGCACGATTTCTGTTCTCATCCTGAAGCCAAGTTCTTAACCTGAGGTAATATTTCTGGGTTAGTGGAGTCTGTAACCTGAAGCGTATGTAACCCGAGGTACCACTGTACCTGAATAGCAACCGCTTGTAGATACCAGTGGGAAACCAAAATAGCAGTCCCTTGTGTGATCCTTGGGTTCTCGCCAAACCATGGGACCTCCAAAAGGCATACTCTTCCGTTTTCCTTTTGTCCAGTCTCTAAGTATTTCCTCACAATTGTGACAAACAATATGCGGAGCCCATTTCTTGCCTTGGTGGCCCAGGGGGATTTCAAAATAGCTGTTATAGGCACACCTCACAAACGCTGTTATATTGCATCTTTGACGAGGAAGTGCGTAGCAGCCACATACACAACAAAAGGCATCAGGTTTGTTTACACATTTTTGTCTGCTTGAAGAAGCCATGGTCCACTCTGAAAAATACAAATATTTAGGTTGCAAAACTATACAAATAAAGAAAAAATAAGTTTGCGAAACAATAATTACCATGTGGTTAGGGTAGATCAACGTGTCAGTGTCCACAAGGCAGCATACCGGGTTCTTCCCCACTTCATTTCATCCTCACTAGAACCCTGGGAGGTAGGTTAGTCTGAGAGACAGTGTCTGGTCCAAGGTCTCGTGGCGAATTTCATTGCTGAGCAGGGATTTGAACCCTGGTCTCGCAGGTCCTAGTCCAACACTCTTACCACTACACCGAAGTGTCTCAGTGCTGTCACTTACTACAAACCTTCAGAATTCAGCCTAAAACTTCTATATTACATTTGTTAGCCCAGAAATGGAAACAAGAAGAAATTCCAACAAAAGAAGAATGGCAGACGAAATTAATGGACTATGCAGAATTGGACAAAATGACAGAAAGGATTCGAAACTTGCGGGACCAGAGATTTACAGAAGATTGGAAGAAGTATATGAATTATTCGAAGAGCAACTGTGATCAACAAATTACGCTAGTAGGACTACAAGAAGCTTTGTAAGGAGAAATATATGAAGTGTTACAAAGTAGAAAAAGATAGAGATATTGGTTATGAGTTTGAAATGTAATAGGGAAGATAAGAAATGCATACCGAGAGATTAGATTGGAAGATTTTCAGACAGTATTGATGGAAGTCAAAAAATTGAAGATGGTGAAGAGGTGAAAAGGTTTTGGGGACTTATTTACGATGAATTAAAAAAAATATTGAAATACACCTTTCCCCAAAAACCCGAGGCTTTTCTCTTGGGAATGATTGGAGAGGAGATTAAAAAAGAAGATCAAATATTATTCCAGTACGCAACGGTCGCCGCCAGGATACTGCTAGCGCAAAACTGGAAAACTCCCAATATCCCAACCGTCAGAGAATGGCAAATTAAATTATTTGAGTATATAGAATTAGCAAAGATGACACAGAAAATCAGGCATCAAAAAAGTAGAAAGTTTATTAATGATTGGAACAAATTTGTAACATACATTGAAACAAATCTAGGAAGTATTAAAATCGCAGTAGGTGAAACGTAAAACTTGCGGCGTACAGATTTGGTCAAATAAAACTGCAGAGAGGTATGGTGTGTGTATAGCTCAAGCCGAGATGGAGGGAAGTCAATTAGCATTTTAGAGTTGATCTGTTTGTTTATTTGCTATATGTGTTGTCTTCGGTTCTTTTTCTTTCTTTTGTTGTTTGTATTTTTCTTTGTTTTGTTTCTTAATGCTTTTATGTTTTTTGCTGTAAAGAACTCAATAAAAAGAAATTAAAAAAATAAATAAATTTGAAGATGTAAAAGTATGTTTAATTACTGTTGAAAACAATATGTTAAAAAAACATATATATATATATATATATATATATATATATATATATATATATTACATGGCAAAATTTTAAGTGCACGTTGTCCTTTCCCTTACGATGAACTCCATTTCCATTTCATTTTAGTATCACTCCTTCTAAGCATTCTAACTGCATGGCTGAGTATTTTTCAAATACGAGATAATTAGTTTAAATTGTACCCCATCCTACTAGATGCTCCACAAAGCAGTTGCTGGGGAGTATCTAATAGCAGCCTCCAAGGCTGCCCAAATAGTACAAATTCTGAGTGTATTTGCATTTAAGAACAAATTCCTAGCCATACTTAGGGTGGTATCCTACCCACTTCATCCATTCGTCATCTTGGCTCCTTATTTTCTTGACTTTACTCACTCACTCCAGCTCTCCTCCAGTGTTTGGGCTATGAGGCTGATAAACAATTAGAACTTATACATGCAGAAGGTTTGCTGCAGATGCAAGGAAGTTCTGTGTGGCAGCCCGAGGCGGCAGCTATGGCTTCATTGTCGAGATGGACACATTCCCCACCTTTTCCTGCGATTCTGAGTCTGCAACACAAAGCATTACAAACCTGTATCATAGCAGCAGACACATAGCTCAAGATGATCTTTCTTCAGGCTTTTTCTAAAGTCTAGCACAAAGGTGGTGGGTGGGAGAAAAACCTGGCGGACTAAAATAAAATGCCCCAGAAAAGGATGGAGATGTAAGCAGAGTTTAATAAAAGGAAACAAGCTCATTGTTGAAACATCTCTACTATAATACAGTGGTACCTCGGGTTAAGAACTTAATTCGTTCCGGAGGTCCGTTCTTAACCTGAAACTGTTCTTAACCTGAAGCACCACTTTAGCTAATGGGGCCTCCCGCTGCGCCGCCACTACATGATTTCTGTTCTTATCCTGAAGCAAAGTTCTTAACTCGAGGTACTATTTCTGGGCTAGCAGAGTCTGTAACCTGAAGCATCTGTAACCTGAAGCGTCTGTAACCCGAGGTACCACTGTATAATAATAATAATAATGATAATTTATTATTTATACCCCGCCCATCTGGCTGGGTTTCCCCAGCCGCTCTGGGTGGCTCCTGACAGAATATTAATAATGAAAATAAAAAGGGATAAAACATTAAAAACTTCCCTAAACAGGGTTGCCTTCAGGTGTCTTCTAAAAGTCAGATAGTTGTTTTTTTCCAAGGCATCCAATGGGAAGGCGTTCCACAGGGCGGGGGCCACTACTGAGAAGGCCCTCTGCCTGGTTCCCTGTAATCTCTCTTCTTGCAGTGAGGGAACTTCCAGAAGGCCCTCGGAGCCTCTACCAGCTGATTTTCATGAAACTGATGACCAAAGATATGAATGCTTCAACAGGCCTCAATCACTTGTCATAACTGTGGTTCATACAATTTTTCAGGTTTTTCCTCTATCTAAGTTTGCGGCCGTCAGCATATCATAAATGCGTCAAGATTATTGACAGCACACCAAAAATAATAAACAAATCCCTATAAAGTCTGCCATTGCTTTCTTATTTTAAATATTGTTTATAAATCCATCCGTTGCTTGGACTTATTGTAGGGGAAAGCGATCTATGAAAGAAAGCAAACTATGAAAGATAACTGTTTACCTACAGGAAAGGAAAGGAACTGTTTACCTACAGAGATTCAGTGAAACTGAGTTTCTTATTCGGTATTTTTGGTATTGCGCCTGGCTTTCAGCTGCGCATAAATTTTGACATCTGATTCAGAATTATACTGGGAAGAATAACAGCCACAGAATCCATCCCGTTAACAGTGAATTGGCGAAGTTTTGGATGCTGACGCCTCAGCACCGAAAACTGAAAAGGACTCACGTTGAATTTTCTCCATTTAGCCATTTCCAGGGTTGACCTGGGTCTCTTCTGAGACCGATCCAGAAGTCATGGTTGCCAGCAAGACGCTTCACATACTCCTTTGAAGACCAGAGAAAATGGATGTTAGAATTCTGCCCTGCGCTATTCACAGATAAGCACTTCGGCCAGTAAACACGCAGTCAACATGTCAGGTGAAAATGTCAGCAAGTACACCTAGTTGATGATAACAGTCATGGTGGCCATTAATTTGATTTTGAATTGATTTTAGAATGAATTGATTTTAGAATGCATTTCAATTAATTGATTGTGATTTTATGTAAACTGTGTTACTTTTATTGTTGTTGCCCAGCTTTGGCTGGGGAGGGCGGGATATAAATAAAATTTTATTGTTGTTGTTATTATTAATATACAATAATAATATATAAAATTCATTTCAATGCGTTCAATGGGGCTTACTCCCTAGCATGTGTAACACAGGAGTGGGCAACCTATTTTTCTTTCAAGGGCTGTATTCCCTTTGGGGTAATGTCTTGAAGCCACATGCTTGTTGTGGGTGGAGAGAAAGCCAATGGTCACAGAATCGTAGAGTTGGAAGAGACCCCGAGGGTCATCTAGTCCAACCCCAAAAGCAGGAATCTCAACTAAAGCATCCATGACAGATGGCTGCCCAACCTCTACTTAAAAATCTCCAAGGAAGGAGAGTCCACAACTTCACCAGTGCCCCTCCTTTCTCCCTGTTTCCAACACCCTTTTCTCTTTCCCCATCCTTTTCTTCACTTCCCAGCGGCTGCCATGGTGTATATACAATGGTAGCTAATCCTTTAAACTTCCAGTTCATGGACCCAACTAGGCCTGGGCTGGGTTCTAATTTCCCCATGACTCTGTTTGGCCCAACCACATCCACCTGTTATATCCTTGGCTTTATCAGTTGGCACCTGCAAAGCCCTGTGCCTTTGCTCCCCAGCTGTCAAAGTTGCCCACAGGCAGTCAGGATTTGAACTCTTGGCCGGATCCACCCCCACCCCTTACACACACTTATCAGAGATTATGCCTTGTTGAACTCAGTGGAAGTTACTTCTTTTTCTGTAGAATAATATTCTTATTGCTTGTGGGCTTTGCATGATATGTCATATAAACCAGGAGTTTAGTAACCCACCTTCTTTTTTTTTAAGTGAAGCAGCACCAGGAGTAGGAAATTTAGAGCAGAGAAATGACAGGAGTGGGTTTTTTTAAAAAATGTGTGATGCATAGTTGTATTTTTATGTTATATTAGAAGTCGCCGGATTGGCTGGGGCAACCCAGTCAGATGGGCTGTAAATAAAATCATTATTATTATTATTTTCTGTGCCCCATGTGCTTTTTCGCCTGGTAAGCAAGGATTATATATATTCTTTCTTTCTTTCTTTCTTTCTTTCTTTCTTTCTTTCTTTCTTTCTTTCTTTCCATCATTTCTCCAGATTGTCTCCAACACCAAAGTCGCTTTGCCCTTAAAGCAGCCACTGAAATTCTGCAAGATATTCTAGGTTACAATGCATAGTTAACTTCATAGATAAGGCGACTCATTTCATCATGCTGCCTAAGAGGGGACGAGCATCACCCCTTGGTGCCAAAGGACCCCTCTCTTACCTGCTCCTCACTTTCAATCCTAGCCAAGGAGGCATTGTGTGACTCGCAGTAGCTTCTGCTGGAGTCCCAATTCCTTTTCTTCGTCGAAAAGTGATAGCACTTTCCCGCATAGCCAATCCAGTGATGTGGACATGGTAGACCGCAGAGCGCGGAGGGAACCAGCTGATGACCCGGTTGCTTGGCTTCTCTGGGGGCTGTCACTGTGGAAGGAATAGAAAACTGGGGTAACCTGCCCAAACCACCCATTTGGAGAGGCATACAGTGGTACCTCAGGTTACAGACGCTTCAGGTTACATACGCTTCAGGTTATAGACTCCACTAACCCAGAAATAGTACAGTCCTGCACAGCCCTGACCTCGCCACCTTCTCAGCGCCCAGATCGACATGGCATTTTACCCCCACCAATTTCTTCTAAAATGCTCCACACAAGCGTACACGTGAACAAAAACGAAAAAAAAAAGCGTGTGGCCATAGCTCAAAAACTTGACCTGATTGAGCAAAACCAATGTGATTTTTGGATTCAGCGCATCAGATTCGTCCTAAATCAACTGAAAAAACGCAGACAAAAAATTTGTTGTTGACCAGTGTTATCTGGGCGCTGAGAAGGTGGCGAGGTCAGGGCTGTGCAGGAGTGTCAGATAGGCTCTGCTGGTACATCCGCACTGCTCTGACCTCACCACCATACCACCCTCTAACCCAGGGGTCAGGGACTTTTTCAGCCATGGCCCGGTCCACTGTCCCTCAGACCTTGTGGGGGGCCGGACTATACAGTGGTAACTCAGGTTACATACGCTTCAGGTTACAGACTTCACTTACCCAGAAATATTACCTCGGGTTAAGAACTTTGCTTCATGTTGAGAACAGAAATCGTGCTCCGGCAGTGTGGTGGCAGCGGGAGGCCCCATTAGCTAAAGTGGTGCTTCAGGTTAAGAACAGCTTCAGGTTAAGAACAGACCTCCGGAACAAATTAAGTTCTTAACCCGAGATACCACTGTATTATTATTATTTTGGGGGGGGGGGAATGAACAAATTCCTATGCCCCACAAATAACCCAGAGATGCATTTTAAATAAAAGCACACATTCTACTCATGTCAAAACACCAGGCAGGCCCCACAAATAACCCAGAGATGCATCTTAAATAAAAGGAAACATTCTACTCATGTAAAAACACGCTGATTCCCGGAGTGTCCGCAGGCCGGATTGAGAAGGCGATTGGGCCGGATCCAGCCCCCGGGCCTTAGGTTGCCAACCCCTGCTCTAACCCTCTGGCTAAGCATCTCTCCCCCCCCCCAATGCCAGATGTTCCCATCTGTGGCCAAAGCACATGGTCTCAGTGTGTCCTTGTAAGAATATGGATCATTGAACTACTGATTTGGGGCAAGGCTGTCAGACATGGCAGTGGCTGAAAGCCAGGCAATAGCCAAAGTTCTGATTTTGAGAAGCTGGCTGAAGGTATGCAGCTACCTCAGACCCAAGAGGGAAGAGAAAAAGCTTAAGGGAGTAACACTGAGGTTCAGAAAACTTACCTGCTATAATGGTAATGGTAAGTGCGATGACCAGGAAAACGAGGATGCCTATGAGAATATCTTTAATTGATACTTTAATTGATAGGTATTTCCAGATCTTGGGAGATGCTACAGAGGAAAGGGGGGAAAAGAAAAGCTAAACTCATAAGCATTTGTGAGAACTTAAGAAGGGCAGGCTGGATAAGGATCCCTCATAAGGGATCATGGGGGAAAGTGAATCCCTTTTACTTCCCCAGCAAAAAACAAACACTGGATCTGCTTAATCTACTCAGCTCATTCATTCTGGTCAAAAGGCAGAGCAGAGCAGAAGAATCTTTACTGGCATTAGCCACTAGCCATAGCAATAAAATAAAATAAAATAAAATAAAATATTGGAAGCCACTCAGAGTGGCTGGGGAAACTCAACCAGATGGGAGGGGTATAAATAATAAATTATTATTATTATAATATTATTACTGAAGATAGAGGTAAAAACTTAACTATAGAAAATACATTTTGGGGGTTTACACCAATACTCAAATAAGAGATCTTATTCTAATTGCCCCCACTAAAAACCTTGCAGTTTTTGCTGTCACCTGATCTGGCCAAAAGGAGAGAAAGCTGTAGCTGCTTTTAATTTTCCCATTATAGCGAACGGGAAACCACGCTTGCAAGAGAAGAAGCTCTACTATACAAAGCGAGGCATACATCTGAGCAGACATGGCCTGGACTGTATAGTAAGGCAGTATTGGGAAGAGCAGAAACAATAGCCTCACAGGCAGAGAGTCCAGTGCAATGCAGAGCTATAAGCAGGTCTTGAAGCCAAAGGGCTGTCATAAAGAAGCAAAGTGTTTAGGCGGCACCTGCAGGAACAAAGACTTGGAGCAAAGGAGATGCCTTACCTGATGCCTCCCTTTGCTCAAGGTCAGCATGCGGGTGGGGAGTGTCCAAATGCTCTTCCTCGGATTTTGATCCGGCTTCCATCTTTCCTGTAGCCATACAAGGTAAAAAGGCTGTGCTCTCGCTCCTCTCAAGAAAAACTGCGTGGAGTTGGAAGGGACCACGAGGGTCATCTAGTCCAACCCCTTGCGATGCAGGGATGTCACCACTTGTTCCCCCAACCCGTTTGAAACCATTCCGAACCCTGCTTAGCTTCGCAAGTGGATCTTCGCAAGTGGATCTTCGCAAGGTTCTTAAGCAGAGCTTGGAAGGCCATCTGTCCTGGATGCTTTAGCTGAGATAACTGCGCTGCAATGCAACGACATCCCCCCTCCCAATCGTGGCTGGCGGTCCCCGCCGCTACTGTCGCCCCCACGTCGAGACCCCCCCGCTCCCGATTCGCTGGTTTTTAATCGCCGTACCTGCACAGGTTGGCGCGTGCTCTGCACGCGCTTTCTCCAAGACGGGAGATGTCCGGAGGAGCTCTGGGCAGCACCCGCCCGCTGCTCAACTTTGCAATTTGAATTTGCGCGCAAAGGAAAGTGGCGCGCCGGATTCGCTGCGGGTCCCGCCTCGTCACCTTTGATAGGAGGAGCTCCAGGGCGGAGGAAGAGGAGAAGTTGGCGGAGTACCGTTTGTTGCCAAGAGGGGTCGCCTCCGCCTCCTCTTTTGCCGGCGGCTCGGCGGCTCCAGAGCGCGCAGGGCAGCAGGGGACCGAGCGAGCGAAGTGCTGGCCGCCTCCGAGCGCCTTCCATTTCGGCCGGGAGAGAGAATCGACTCCGACTACAAGGCACCCTGATGCCCAGAAAAGCGCACAGGCTTGCGGTTGAGTAATGGGAAGCGCTGATCTCCCCTCGCCTTGCTCTGCGTTGGGCGGCGGATCTCGCAAGAAGCATTCTCGCCCAAGTGTGTGTCTGTCTCTCTGTGTGTGTTCAAGTGACCTGTGGGGTCTCTCTCGTTACTGGACGGGAGTTCCCAACACCGCTGTCCACTGGGCATCCTGACAAGCATGGCTGTCAACTTTTCCCTTTTCTTGCGAGGACTTCTATTCGGAATAAGGGAATTTCCTTTTAAAAAAGGGAAACGTTGACAGCTATGCTGACAAGGGCTGCTGGGAGTTGGAGTCGAACCGCATCTGGAAGGTCACAGAGGTCCACCCCCCCCCCCCGTCTGACGACAGACTTGCCTCTTTGTGTGGGGAAATACTGTATGGGGTTCCGCGTGCGTGTGGCTGTGTGTATGTGTTAGTAATGAGCCTGGTCCTTTATTGAGAGTCATGTGTCCCTCTGCTTTTGCAGACTCTAGCTATGGGAACCAGTGTGGTGTGGGGGTTATTTTCCACTTTTGGAACTTTCTAAAGCATTTCTGGCACAATTTAAACCCCATTGCCAGTTTCCCAGGACATTTGCCCAATTTTCGAACAATTACCCAGGATGCCATTTTCGGAGGAAATTGGGTCGTATGGCATCCCTATACAGTGGTACTTCGGGTTAAAAACACCTCAGGTTAGAAACACTTCGGGTTACAGATTCCACTAACCTGGAAGTAGTACCTCGGGTTAAGAACTTTGCCCCAGGATGAGAACAAAAATCGCTCACCAGTGGCGGCAGCGGGAGGCCCCATTAAAGTGGTACCTCAGGTTAAGAACGGTTTCAGGTTAAGAACGGACCTCCGGAACGAATTAAATTCATAACCAGAGGTACCTCTGTATAACACAGGGGTGGGTGGCGAACAAGATGCAAGCACCCATTAACCACAGCCAGCATGGACAGGGATGATGGTAGCCATAGCGCAACACTATGGAGGAAGAAACTACGTTTACTAGCTTTAACACGTTTTCCATTCATATTTCATCATGACTTTTAGATTTGCTGCAAATCCACTGATGTGCTGAGGTGCACCTTGAGGCTGTGGCGTTGCCATCTTGCGCTTTCCAATAGGCACATTTTCCTTCTCCAATGACTTTCATCCTGCAGCACAAAATATAGAGTCAGGCAAGGGTCAAATGTCTCCCCTACAACAATAAATTGGTATTGACAAGTTAGGATAATGCAGCTCAATTCACTTGTCACCTGGAACGCATGTGAATAGCGCAGTGGCAGAGTGTTCCCTGCTGGCACCTGCCTGGCTGTAAAGTGAGGAGCTTGGCTGGCTGATCCTGCCCTGCTTTGAGGGGTGTACTCGCAGCACCCCGCAAGCCCGGCACTGCTTTGTGAGACTTGTAAAAAGAATCGGAATCAGAAGTATCTTTATTTGCATCAGCCACAGCCACAAAATAAAATGTACTGAAGATAGAGGTAAAAACTTAACTCTACAAAATACAGTCCAGGTCAGGGGTCAGCAACCTTTTTCAGCCATGGGTCAGTCCACTGTCCCTCAGAGCATGTAGTGGGCCGGACTGTATTTTGAAGGGGAAAAATGAACAAATTCCTATGCCCCACAAATAACCCAGAGATGCATTTTAAATAAAAGGACACATTCTACCCATGTAAAAACACGCTGATTCCTGGACCGTTCGTGGGCCGGGTTGAGAAGGCGATTGGGCCGCATCCTGCCCCAGGGCCTTAGGTTGCCTACCCCTGGGTCAGGTCAATGGCCCACCTAGTCCAACGTCCTGTTCTCACAGTGGGAAGCCTGCAAGCCAGACCTGAGTGCAGCACCACTCTGCCCACTTGCAATTCCCCTCAACTGGTTGCCTCTGACAGTGAAGGTAAAGGGACCCCTGACCATTAGGTCCAGTCGTGGCCGACTCTGGCGTTGTGGCACTCATCTCGCTTTATTGGCCAAGGGAGCCGGGGTACAGCTTCCGGGTCATGTGGCCAGCATGACTAAGCCGCTTCTGGCGAACCAGAGCAGCGCACGGAAACGCCGTTTACCTTCCTGCCGGAGCAGTACCTATTTATCTACTTGCACTTTGACGTGCTTTTGAACTACTAGGTTGGCAGGAGCAGGGACCGAGCAACGGGAGCTCACCCTGTCGCTGGGATTTGAACCACCGACCTTCTGATTGGCAAGTCCTAGGCTCTGTAGTTTAACCCGCAGCGCCACCCGCGTCCCGACAGTGAAAGTGGAACATAGTTATTGTAGCACCTGCTGTGATCTGAAGCACATCACCTGCAGGATTCCAAATAAATTGCATTCTAAACTCCCATTTCAGGGGAGTTGTGATTTTGTTCAAAATTACGTTCCTTAGGGAAGAAGCCCTTCGTTAACAATTATATATGGAGCTGTCTTGGGAAACATTTCATTTTTGATTATCAGTATTTATGGGAAGGACTCACTTCGCTGTGTCTCCATTTAGCCATTTCCGGGTCTCTCCCATCCCTGGTTGGACACCAATCCAGTAGCTCCTCTTCATGTCATGACGTTTACAATAAGCCTTTAAAAGACCAGAAGGTATCAGAGCCTTGAACTGCCATGTTCACAGTGCAACTGAAAATATTACACAAATCCAAAATGTTTACCAGTTTCTTTTAAAAAAAAGAAAGAGCAACTTGTTGGATGGAGTTATTTTTTATATAAATAATTTTTATTAACATTTTACCATTTTTTGACATCCAAATATCATATAATATATAACAAAAATATTGTTCCCCAATTCCCCCCTCCCCCCACGACTTCCCTCAGCTTCCCATTCTGGTTTTTTGACACATTATCTTATCCTGCTTATTAGTTGTTCTTATTCTCTAACTTTTTTTTTTCAATTTTTTAATTAGTTTTCCAAGTTTATAACAAATATAACACACAAAAATTTAAAAACATATTTAAAAGAACTATTCGCTAACATTTTTAAACATAATTATTATTTTTTCATCATTTTAACATCCTCATTCTATTTCCTGCATTTGTTTCATTAACAGCGAGTGTTGGATGGAGTTCTTAACTCAGTTCAACTACCAGCACAGGATACAACTGTGGGTGGGGTGTTTGTTTGTTTTAAATAAATACTTTTTAACAAAAAATATTTTATGTGCTCAATGTTTACTGCTATGACCCTACAATTATTTTTGTATTTAAATCAGCTCCTTTGTACTACATAATGGTTGAACTTAATGATTAAAGTACAATATAGCCTGGTTCACATAAGCCGTGGTTTATTAAACTATTGTTTATTAAACTATGGGTTAGAATTATGTGGTTTACTTACTGATCTGAAGCTATGGTTTGTTGCAGGCTACAACTAATTCAGAATATGGCAGCTAGACTGGTGACTGGGAGTGGCCGCCAAGACCATATAACACTGGTCCTGAAAGACCTACATTGGCTCCCAGTATGTTTCTGAGCACACTTCAGAGTATTGGTGCTCACCTTTAAAGCCCCAAACAGCCTCAGCCCAGTATTCCCGAAGGAGTGTCTCCACCCCCATCGTTCAGCCCAGACAATGAGGTCCAGCTCTGAGGGTCTTCTGGCGGTTTCCTCACTGCCTACTGTCAGGTTATAGGGAACCAGGCAGAGGGCCTTCTCGGTGGTGGCGCCCACCCTGTGGAACGCCCTCCCATCTGATGTCAAGGAAATAATCAACTATCTGACTTTTAGAAGACATCTGAAGGCAGCCCTGTTTAGGGAAATTTTTAATGTTTGATGTTCTATTGCTTTATTATTATTATCAGTGCTTTTTTTCTGGGGGAAGGCAGGGGTACGCATACCTCTAAACATTTTGTGAATCTAAATTTGGCCTCATTGAGGGGCAGTATTTCATTATGAGTAGGAAAATGAGAGTACCCCTAAACATTTTTAACAGAAAAAAACACTGCTTATTATTATTAATATTCTGTTGGGAGCTGCCTGGAGTGGCTGGGGAGACCTGGCCAGATGGACGGGGTATTAATAATAATAATAATAATAATAATAATAATAATAACAAATGCTTGTTTGTTTTTACAATCACTTAGTGTTATGTGCTAACCCAGCACCCTTGTTTAACCATAGTTTGTCTGACCACTAACCAAGCTACAAAAGCATGAGGCAAAAGCAGTTGGGAAATGAGCCAAAGCCATGGTTTCTTTGACCACCCATAGGACAACTCATGGTTAACTTGTGGTTTGTCGAACAAACCATGGCTTTGAGTTATATATCAAACAGCTTAGACAGACAATGTTTCCACACCTCACCTTTTCATCCTCTTCAATCCTAGCAAGAGACGCATTGTCTGAGACGCAAAAATCGTAGCTGGAGTTCCAATCCCCTTCTTCTTCCGAAAAGTAGTAGCATTTGTTTCTAAAGCCAGTCCAGTTGTATGGGCAATATTCAGCAAAAACAGGGTTGTAACTTGTTTGCTCTGTTCTGTTAGAAAGAACTAAGATAGGTACAGAGAATTCAGTGATACCAGATTATTCATCCAGCTATCGCTGAGAAGCACGGACAGAAACTGGGATCATTCGGCCGAAACAGAGTAGGGCCTAGCTATCTACCTCACAGCTCCTTAAAACATAACTTTTTTGTATTCTTTTGCAATTCCCAAGTGCAAAACATAAGTCACATACCTGTATATCTTAAGCACATATGTATCCCTTTTTACTATACATCTACAATACACTCCATCTACTAGCCATCTTGGAAGATTAGCTGAAAGTAACAAAAGTGAGGCACACAGTCTCTAAAGAGAAACAACGTTCTGTTGCCAAGGGCAGGATGACAACCACACCTACAGGAAGCCTCTCCGGAAGCCAGGAGTTGGCCCAAATATCTTGCTGTTTAAAGTGAAGGACAAGAAAGCATTCACTCTCAATTCCATGCACAGATAGGCACTTGAATCTTGCACTTGTAACCAGACAATGTCCTTCACCATATCTGAGAGCAGGAGCTATGGGGCCACAGGGCAGATAATAGCAGCACAGAGAGCTCTCTTCTCCAACAGCTCACCATTACTTTCTCCCACCCATCTCCCATCTGCTACCCGAGGCAGCTGCTTCACTCTGCCTCATGATAGGGCTGGCCTTGCAGGGAACACTCATGCAGGCTGACTAGGATACAGCTCAGGAATTTGCCCCATTGCTGGGAGACAAAGGGGAGCAGGAGAACTGGGAGCTTGGTAATCTCAATTTCCAAGACCAAGGGAAGAAAAATTGGGAATTATGGAAAAGCTCCCTTTGTGTACACACTGTGATAATAGCCCATCCAGTGCTGGATGTAGGTGCCTTTCTGGGGTGCTGTACGTATGATGTCATCCCTATGTTCTCCCTGTCCCATAGTATTTGCCAATCTAAAGCAAATTCTGCTGGAACTGTTATACAGTGGTACCTCGGGTTACGAACGTGTCAACTTACGTTTTTTCGGGTTACAAACGATTGTAATCCAGAAGTAAGTTGTCCGAGCTCTTGGAGGCCTCACTGCTGCCTGGAGGAAACCCGGACATCCGCGGGGACTACGGAGCTCCCTGAGGCCTCCGCGAATGCAAGGACCAAGCCCCGACATCCACGGTGCCTAGAGAGGCTCCGCAAATGCCAGGAGCCAAGTCCCGACATCCGTGGTGCCTGCAGGGCCTGCAGAGGCTCTGCGACTGGGCTCCAGCTGCAGGAGCTCCCTGAGGCCTCCGCAAATGCCGGGAGCCAAGCCAATTGTGATTGTGGAAGAGGACCCTGAGCCCCCATCCAAACAATGAGTGCATGTAATAAAAGAATTAGATTTTTAAAATCTAAAATACTGTCTTATTTATTTTATAGTACAGTACATTGATTATTGCCTTCATTTTATGGATCAATGGTCTCATGAAACAGTAAAATCCGTGTTAAATTGCTGTTTTAGGGGGTGTTTTTCACCATCTGGAACGGATCAATCCACTTTCCATTACTTTCAATGGGAAAGTCTGCTTCAGGTTAAGAATGCTTCAGGTTAAGAACGGACTTCCAGAAGCAATTGAGTACTTAACCTGAGGTACCACTGTAATCCCTTTAGTGCTGAAGATGAAAACTTTTGCCCAACACGGGTCTTGAACTCACAACCCTGAGATTAAGAGCTTCATGTTCTACTGACTGAGCTATCCCGGGTGGCTGAAGAGAAACTTCAAGGAAAGTAGCACCCAAGTTTCTGCAACTTACCTACTGCAAGGAGAATGATGATGATAATAAAGAAGACAACATTGAGAACAATGGAAGACTTTAGCCGTGAACATTGCCTGTGTGGTAGGGAACAAATAAAACATATATCCATAAGCGCTCATGAGACTGATCCAACAGAGCTTTGGAGAACTCTACGTTTAACACCTTTCCAGGATGCTACAACTCCAAGGCAGTTCTGTATGACAGCTTAACATAGTCAAATATTGCACTGGTGGTGCCAGCCACAAAATGTTGCAGTATAATATCCTCACCACAAAGCAGGAGGACTCTCCTCAAGGTTGTGGCCTCCATGCCCTCCTGCAGAATAGTCTAAGCCAGAGCTTTCCAAACTTTTCGTGCTGGTGACTCACTTTTTAGAAATGCATCATTTCGCAACACAGTTTGACTAGCAAACTGGATGTGGGATGTAACATAAGCAGTGAAGTATTCCTATTTGCCCAGAGTGGACACACAGGAGGATGTTACTCCAGGCAGGAGGACTTCCTGTCACACCTGGTCTGGAGCGTCCTCCCCCTGCGTGTGACCAGGTAGATGGGCATGACCCTGTGAGACCCCATAAAACACACAGTTTGGAAAGCTCTGCTCTAAGCTGTAAGCAGCTCAAGCAGGACCAATCGCTTGGTCCTTACTGGGCTTTCTGAAAGGATTTCCCCCTAAATGAGAGCCTAGAGTCGACTCATCTTCAGCAGAGCACAGATTCAGGGAGCACCAAAGCAAGGTCGGGGGTCTCTTGCTCTGATGCCACACCTCTATGTTTGCCTTCAGTGATGTAAGCAGCAATTCAGCAATGCCAATATAATCCAATAGAAATAAAAAAAAATTTAAAAAAATGTCCAGTAGCACCTTAAAGGTAAAGGGACCCCTGACCATTAGGTCCAGTTGTGGACGACTCTGGGGTTGCGGCGCTCATCTCGCTTTATTGGCTGCAGGAGCCGGCGTACAGCTTTGGGTCATGTGGCAGCATGACTAAGTCGCTTCTGGCAAACCAGAGCAGCTCACGGAAACGCAGTTTACCTTCCTGCCAGAGTGGTACCTATTTATCTACTTGCACTTTGACGTGCTTTCGAACTGCTAGGTTGGCAGGAGCAGGGACCGAGCAATGGGAGCTCACCCCGTCGCAGGGATTTGAACCGCCGACCTTCTGATCGGCAAGCCCTAGGCTCTGTGGTTTAGACCACAGCGCCACCCGCTTTTTGTGTGCCACCCCGTTGCCAAGCCAAACTCTCCTCATATCTTTGTGCTGTGCTGTCGTTTCGCATCTTTCAGCACCCATAGCAAACTCTTCACCCCTACCTTTAAAACTCTCCACCACCTTTCTCTACCCTAACCTTCTCCACTTCCTTCTTGTCAGGTCCTGCCCATAAGGCCGATTTTACAAATAAATGAGGTTGTAAAATGGTGCCTGCTGCAGCGATGGTTATAGTGGAGACATACTGAACTTCAAATGGCCCCAGTGCTCCACAAGAGAACCTCCCTTCCTTATTTATGTCTCCTGCTACATTTGTCTCCTGTCCTTTTTGCTTCTCTCCCTAGCCTTGCCTCTGTCTCCTTCTCGCTTCCTCCAGCTTCCCTTTCCCCAATCAATCCCTTAGCATCCTTTCTTCTGTGGTCTCCTCGTTCCTAAACCCACAATCTGAGCCAATTCCAACCACACCTTGGGCGCAGCCAAGATTTTTGTTGGAGCGGGTTAGGTCTTTAGTTTTTTGGGG
Organism: Podarcis pityusensis; assembly: GCF_964106645.2. NCBI lineage: Eukaryota > Metazoa > Chordata > Lepidosauria > Squamata > Lacertidae > Podarcis > Podarcis pityusensis. The sequence continues at coordinate 111,442,410 of NC_138029.1, forward strand.
GGGGAGAGAACCTCAGTTAGCTATGTGTTTTTATATATTTTTATTGATTGCGGGGACAGCTGTCCCTCCCAGCCTCCCCACTTTGTTATGCCCATGAACCACACCTAGACACCTGCTCTTTATGTTAGCCCCTGTGGATCCACAAAAGCTTCCCACGACCTACCTCCATCCATTCGTTCCAGTCTCGTTGCCTGTTGGCAAAAGGAATTTGCGAAGACGACTGGCTACATTCCCCTCACTTCTCTCTTCACTGGGGCTGGGGGGTGGGGAGGGGGCGAAGATTGACTCTTCGATTTCCCCCCCTTCCATCCTGACCAGCTTTTTTCGGGATCTTTGCCAGCTCCAAGGCTCTGGGAATAACTTGGCGCATAATTTCCCGCTGCTCCCGTTTTGGGCTGTCCTGTCCTGCGAGGCTCTGCCAAATTCTCAGCCTCAACGCGAAAGAGAAGCAGTCGCTCGGAAAGTCAAGCCTCGGCTTCTTCTCTACGCTCGGAGAGGAAACTCAGTAGGCACTCCCCCCTCCCTCCCTCCCTTCCTCTCCCCGCCCCCCCCTCTTTCAGGCAATTTCTCAGAAGTGCCCCAGCCACAACTCCGCTTCAGCCCTCATGCAAGACAAGGCGTCCCTCCCCTTTGCTTCTTATTTTGTGTTCCCTTCAAACACCACGCAGAGGGCCTTCTCGGTAGAAGTGCAAGGCCCTTCCATTAGATGCCAAGGAAATAAACTTTTAGAAGGTATCTGAAGGCAGCCCTGTAGAGGGATGTTTAAAATGTGTGATGTTTTCCTGTGTTTAAATTTGTTGGAAGACTGGTTGTGGCAAGCCAGTCAGATGGGTTGCTGTTGTTATTGTTGTTGTTATTATTATTATTACTACTCCTACTCATTTGGTTAGAGCATGGTGCTGATACCGCCGAGGCTCCAGGGTAGATTCCTGTATGGGGCAGCTGCTTAGTCTTGCTTTGCAGGGGGTTGGACTAGATGATCCTCAGGCTCCCTTCCAATTCTACGATTCTTTGATTATTATTATTATGTAAAAGCAACAGACAAGGCTTTGATGGGTGTGGGATTGCAGGACTTGTCTGTCCGTCTGTTCTGCTTGCATAAGCCCCATGAGTGAACACTGCCCTTTACAGAGGGAGGTGGGGAACCAGCGGTCCTGGGATAGCACACCCAGTAGAGCACGAGACACTTAATCTCGGGGTCATGGGTTTGCGCCCCACTTTGGGCAAAAGATTCCTTCCTTGCAGGGGGTTGGACTAGATGACCCTTGGGGTCCCTTCCAACTCTACAGTGCAATGCTTCTATGATTCTATGATGCAGATGCTGCCAGACTCCAGCTCCCCTCATTGCTGACCATGATGCTGGCTGGGACTGATGGGAGCATGAGGCTTCAGGTGGAAGGATCCGCAGGTTGGGGGGGGCAGGGAGGGGACTACTGAGGATGCAGCAGATTCGGCCTCCAATGAATGCCTTGGCCTCTGCCTTTGCTACAGTGGCAGCAGTAGCTGCAGCATGCTCTTTGCTTTCTCAGGCAGAGGGGAAGGAAGTACCGTATTTTTTGCACCATAACACTCACTTTTTTCCTCCTAGAAAGTAAGGGAAAATGTCTGTGCGTGTTATGGAGGAAATGCCTACGGGTGGCATGCCTACGGATTTTCCTCCTCTAAAAACTACGTGCGTGTTATGGTCGGGTGCGTGTTATAGAGCGAAAAATACGGTATATTGTGAACACGCTCTTGTTTGCCGTCTTGCCTCCAACACTGTTCGGCTCCTATGCATTGTCAAGCATATGCAATCTAGAGACGTATTTCCTTCCTGCTATAACCAAAACAAAAATATGTTGCGTTAGACACCCTCCGGAAAAAGCAATTATCCCATCCACTTTAAGAAAGAAGATGAGAAAAAGGAGGAGCCAGAGCTGGGTGAAACTGTCAACACCAGTTCTCTTGGTCCGTCCCCGTCCCCCCCCAATTCTCCACATTTTATTTTGTTACCCTTTTCCCCCAATGCGTTTGATTGTATTTTTCAGTCAGGCAGAAACCATGTAAAGCATAAACCAAACTAAACAGAGAGAGACAAAGGATGCTAATAATAAAAATAAGAATTGATAGTTTGTTGCAGGGCAGGCCCAAGACATTTTGGTACCTGTGGTGAAATAGAAACTGGTGCACCCCTTGTCACCAGGGAGCAACTACAGGGGTGCTGACTCCTAGAGACTGAACCTCTACGCAATATTGAATTGAATTTTATTACTGCGGTCACAGACCAGTTCCGGCTCACTTACAATATCAGGAAACTCATAAAACACAACAGGAATACATTGAATTGCAATTGGGTATAGAGACAATTCAGATACAGCGGCAGTTAAAAATATATATTAAATCTTGATCACTAAAATTGTCATTTAAAACCTTTTCCCCCCAAAAGATATTTATTAAGGTTTTTAAAATATAACAATAAAAAAGAAACAAAATACAAAATACAACATAAAAACAGTTTAAAAAAAATACTTTCCCATAACATATCTTCCTTACGCTTATTTCCCCAGACCTCCTCATACCTCCCTTCTTTGTATTCCACTTCAATTTGTTAGTTGAGCAAATCCTTACCATTAAGCTTTTACCCATTTATAAACCTTTTTTTTTGTATCTCCTAAAGCATTACAGCTGGAAACCCCTTAGTTTCTATCCAACATCCTTCTAACATTAATTAATTTTACAATATTTCTGTAAATAGTCTTTAAATTTCTTCCAGTCTTCTTTCACCAACTCTTCTCCCTGGTCTCGGGTTCTGCCAGTCATTTCTGCCAATTCCATGTAGTCGATCATTCTTCCAGAGTGGGTAAATCTTGTGTCTTCCAATACTTTGCAATGAGTATTCTTGCTGCTGTTGTAGCATACCTAAAAAACGTTCTGTCCTTCTTTGGCACCAATTGGCCGACAATGTCCAGGAGAAAGGCCTCTGGTTTCTTCAGGAAGGTATATTTAAATACCTTTTTCAGTTCATTATATATCATTTCCCAGAAAGCCTTAATCTTTGGGCACGTCCACCAAAGGTGAAAGAATGTACCTTCCGTTTCTTTACATTTCCAACATTTGTTATCGGGCAAATGATAGATTTTTGCAAGCTTGACTGGGGTCATGTACCACCTGTATATCATTTTCATAATATTCTCTCTTAAGGCATTACATGCCGTAAACTTCATACCTGTGGTCCATAACTGTTCCCAGTCAGCAAACATAATATTATGTCCAACATCTTGTGCCCATTTAATCATAGCAGATTTCACCGTTTCATCCTGAGTATTCCATTTCAACAGCAAGTTATACATTCTTGACAGATTCTTAGTTTTGGGTTCTAACAGTTCTGTTTCTAATTTGACTTTTCCACCTGGAAGCCGATTTTCTTGTCCAAATTATATGCCTCCATTATCTGATAATAATGAAGCCAATCTCTCACTTTGTTTTTTAATTTTTTGAAACTCTGCAATTTCAATTTGTCTCCTTCTTGTTCCAAAATTTCCCAATATGTCGGCCATTTGGTCTCCATATTGAGCCTTTTCTGAGCTTTTGCTTCCATTGGTGACAACCACCTTGGGGTTTTATTTTCCAATAAGTCTTTATATCTTACCCAGACATTAAACAATGTTTTCCTGACAATATGGTTTTTGAATACTTTATGTGCTTTGACCTTATCATACCATAGATATGCATGCCATCCAAATACATTGTTAAAACCTTCTAAGTCTAAAATGTCTGTGTTTTCAAGAAGTAGCCATTCTTTCAACCAGCAAAAGGCTGCTGATTCATAGTAAAGTTTGAGGTCTGGCAGGGCAAATCCACCCCTTTCCTTTGCATCTGTTAATATCTTAAATTTTATTCTGGGCTTCTTGCCCTGCCAGACAAATCTAGAGATATCTCTCTGCCACTTCTTGAAGCAATCCATTTTGTCCACAATTTGCAATGTTTGAAACAGAAACAACATTCTTGGCAATACATTCATCTTTATCACAGCAATACGACCCAGCAGTGAAAGCTTCAAGTTTGACCAGATTTCTAAATCTTTTTTCACTTCGACCCAGCATTTTTCATAGTTGTCTTTAAATAAGTTCCCATTTCTGGCTGTCATGTTAATCCCCAAATATTTCACTTTCTTTACCACAGTCAATCCTGTCTCATTCTGAAACCTATCTCTTTCAATCGGTGTTAAATTTTTCTCTAAAACCTTAGTTTTTAACTTGTTCAATTTAAAACCTGCCACTTGACCAAATTCTTGAATCAGTTCTAAAACTCTTTTAGTACTAGATTCTGGCTCCTGTAGCGTCAATACTAAATCATCTGCAAATGCTCTCAGTTTGTACTGTTTGGCTCCAACCTGTATACCTTTAACCAACCGGTCCCTTTTAAATTGTCATTTAAAACCTTAATCATTTTGGTAGTACAGCTTGTTCCCTAGGTTTTATGGCAGTCACACAGAATTTGGCCACCCTTAGCGTGATCTCTAGATCCTTGTCCTCTACCAGGAGTTTTAGACATTGAAGTTCGGAGATTTTTGTATAACAGGAGTGATAAATACCGAGCGTATACCCCTGTAGAAACGGCAGCGTAACAAGACATGAGAGATAGTTTCTACCTCCATCGAGCCGCAGGGGCAGACTCGTTCCACGTACGGTTTAGCCTCGAATCTGCCCTGCAATAAGGCAGATGGCAACACGTTCAATCTAGCGAGGGTAAATGACCGTCTGTATTTGGGTATTTGGAAGTGAGAGCTGGACCATAAAGAAGGCTGATCGCCGAAGAATTGACGCTTTTGAATTATGGTGCTGGAGGAGACTCTTGAGAGTCCCATGGACTGCAAGAAGATCAAACCTATCCATTCTCAAGGAAATCAGCCCTGAGTGCTCACTGGAAGGACAGGTCGTGAAGCTGAGGCTCCAATACTTTGGCCACCTCATGAGAAGAGAAGACTCCCTGGAAAAGACCCTGATGGTGGGAAAGATGGAGGGCACAAGGAGAAGGGGACGACAGAGGACCAGATGGTGGGACAGTGTTCTCGAAGCTACCAGCATGAGTTTGACCAAACTGTGGGAGGCAGTGGAAGACAGGAGTACCTGGCGTGCTTTGGTCCATGGGGTCACGAAGAGTCGGACATGACTAAACGACTAAACAACAACATTTGGGTATTTGTAATTTTGACAAATAATTTGCTGGGGTAAATCCTCTCCCATTATCTTTTATTGCTGGGTGTTTATTCATCTCACTCATGTGGCATCTCCGCAATATTTGTTAGTGGGAGGCTGGGCCCCCTCAATGTTTGCCCAAGCATCACACATGATGTCATGACATTGTCCGTGATGCCTGGATGTGACACTGTCGTGCACAACAGCCAGATGCAACACTGTCGTGTGTGATGTCTGGGGGTTGCATGAGCCAGGAATGCAGTGGCACCTCCTCCTCTTGTGGGGAAGCAACCCCTGGCCCATGGGGGCAGCAGAAGGAGGAGGAAAAGGAGACAGAGAAGCCACTGGCCATGGAGGTTGAGCTTCCTTGTGACACTCAGACATCACGCCTGATGGCGTTGTGTCCAGGCCCTGAGTATTGTGGGGTGTGAAACACAGAGCAGTCAAATACAACATTCCTAGAGTGGACATAAAAAGGGGATGTCTGGACCAGCCAGTCGGAACTTCCTGTTTCCTCCTGGGCTGGGACAAACTTCCTCTACATGTGACCAGAGGTGGGCGTGACCTCCCCTTTGCAGGTAACAAAATAGCACAGGGGAGGCAGCCATCTCTCTCTCTGACTCCATTCCTCAAAGTAGCAACATTTCCTTGGCCTGAGATGCTCTCTTCCAGCCAAGAGAGGACAAAGGAACTATCTCCTTATGGGATACATTCCACGTGTATAGATTTTGTAACCTAAGTCTGCCTTCTGGGATCCTTCTGTGAACAATATACTTTTATACAAGACTGTGTCGTGTCTATTCTTTTAAGAGGGAATAAAGGGGAATTACCAGGAAACTTATTTTAGAGGCTTATGCAAGCTTGGCAAAGACGTTATCCAATGTGTAAGTTTAAAAGGGGAATGTTACTCTGCTAAATCGTAGAACTTGTTAACACAAGTTGGGAAGGATATAATTAAACAATATATCCTCTCCTGACTCCCTGAACATTCCCACAAGTATGACATCCGGGTGTCATGCACAGTGTTGCAACATTGCGCATGGCACCCGGGTGTGATGTCGTCAAGTCACATCAGCCCCCTTCCCCCAATCTCTTTCCCAAGTTGGTGCATCTGATCAGGAACAAGTGAGGGAATAAAGATCTACGTCAGAATCTGCTGCCCCTGTGGATCCTGCTGCAAGGCAAAGTCTCTTCTTCCTTGCCTCCCACCTTGCCACTTAATGGCTGTTAAATGGCTGTCTCCAAAAACAGAAAGATGGCTTGCTACAGAAAACAGGCAGTGCATATAGTTTCCTTGGCAGCCTCTCATCTGATGAAATATCTAGTTCCATGCAGTGTTTGTTGTAAAAAAATAAATAAATCCACAGATGAAGTTTGTGTCAGTTTACATTTCTTAGTACAGTAAGTATTGATCTGATACGGAGAGATCTTTCCTATTCTAATTGATTCAAGAGGGTTCTGGAAGCTTCTCTGTGAAAGAAACAAGCAGAAGAAGAAGAGTTTGGATTTGATATCCCGCTTTATCACTACCCTAAGGAGTCTCAAAGTGGTTAACATTCTCCTTTCCCTTCCTCCCCCACAACAAACACTCTGTGAGGTGAGTGGGGCTGAGAGACTTCAGAGAAGTGTGACTGGCCCAAGGTCACCCAGCAGCTGCATGTGGAGGAGCGGGGAAGCGAACCCGGTTCACCAGATTACAAGTCTACCGCTCTTAACCACTACACCACACTGGCTCATGGTGTTTGGGTTATTCCTTCAGAGAAGCTGAGTACAGCAGGCCTCAACTGGTTTTGTTATCTCTTCTGTCAAGGTCATGCTGACTATCAAAGTCAGGCCAGAAGGAGCCTAGGTTTTATTTCCTCTTTCCATCTCTCTTCCTTCTGGTGTGGTGTTCTGTACATAGTATGCTATAGTGTTAAGGTTTAGATTTATTATAAGTTATTGTAAGTTTAAGTCTGCTGCAACTAAACTTATGGACTGTGCCAATCCTGAATGTACTTTTGAATTTGTGACCATTATGCTCATTTGCTTTCAATAAAGCTCTGCTGGATGAAATATTAATTGCCTCTGGTCTACTTTTTGGGAATTCTGCAACGTGCTTAAGTTACTGCTAACTATACGTCAGAGTTCTGCTCTGGATCAATATTGAGTAGAATTACATGACAGTGTGTGTGTGTGTTTGTGTGTGTACAGCACCAGCATTTGTTTCCAACGCATCAGTTCCTTCCTGTAGTGGTTGGGAGTTACTCGTGCGTAATCCGGCCCCGTTTGGGCGTTAGGTTGCCTGGTTAACCCTTCGGACTGCACAGCCCATCTCCGCGTGGCTGCCCTTAGTCACTCGTAGAATCTGTCTGTGGGCATTTCTTAAACCGCTGCCAACATAAGAGCTGTTTGACGCCCAATCGTCTCCGCCTCTCACTGCGCGGGAGTCTCCTGCGCAGGGTGGGCGTGGGTAGCGGGGTGCCTGGGCTCTCCTCACTGACTTCCAGAGAAGAGTCCTGGAGCCCCTCCACCTCCTCGTCCCGTTGCTCTCCTGGATCCCTGGTGTTACACTTATTTCCTTCCCCTTCTCCCAAGCTGAGTCTCCCCCTGGTGCTGGGACCTTCGCCTGCAGAATCAGAGACCCTCTCCTTCTCCCGTGTCTCTGATGTCAGTTCCCTGACACTTCCCTCACAAGTATTCAGCTTCCCACTCCTCTCTCAAAAGCACACAGCCATTTTGCAATGACATTACAACAACAACAACAACAACAACAACAACAACAACAACAACAATAATTTATTATTTATACCCCGCCCATCTGGCTGGGCCTCCCCAGCCACTCTGGGCGGCTTCCATAGAAACCAAAAATACAGTAAAATATCACACATTAAAAACTTCCCTGAACTTCCCTTCAGATGTCTTCTGAATGTCAGGTAGTTGTTTATCGCTTTGACATCTGATGGGAGGGTGTTCCACAGGGCGGGCGCCACTACCGAGAAGGCCCTCTGCCTGGTTCCCTGTAGCTTTGCTTCTCGCAATGAGGGAACCGCCAGAAGGCCCTCAGCGCTGGACCTCACCGTCTGAGCAGAACGATGGGGGTGGAGACGCTCCTTCAGGCATACTGGGCCGAGGCCGTTTAGGGCTTTAAAGGTCAGCACCAACACTTTGAATTGTGCTCGGAAACGTACTGGGAGCCAATGTAGGTCAAGACCGGTGTTATATGGTCTCGGCGGCCGCCCCCAGTCACCAGTCTAGCTGCCGCATTCTGGATTAGTTGTAGTTTCCGGGTCACCTTCAAAGGTAGCCTCACGTAGAGTGCATTGCAGTAGTCCAAGCGGGAGATAACCAGAGCATGCACCACTCTGGCGAGACAGTCCGCAGGCAGATAGGGTCTCAGCCTACGTACCAGATGGAGCTGGTAAACAGCTGCCCTGGACACAAATTTGACCTGTGCCTCCATGGACAGCTGTGAGTCCAAAATGACTCCCAGGCTGCGCACCTGGTCCTTCAGGGGCACAGTTACCCCATTCAAGACCAGGGAATCCTCCACACCTGCCCGCCTCCTGTCCCCCCAAAACAGTACTTCTGTCTTGTCAGGATTCAACCTCAATCTGTTAGCCGCCATCCATACTCCAACTGCCTCCAGACACTCACACAGGACCTTCACCGCCTTCACTGGTTCTGATTTAAAAGAGAGGTAGAGCTGGGTATAAATCCTTGCTGCTGAATATGAGGGCCATGCATGATGTCATGAAAGTAAAAAGGAGAAGTGTGGATGCCTTTAGCATAGCTTAGCATTTACGTAGGTGAGTCTGCTCAGTTTCCTGCGGTCTGCATGAAAGCAGGCAAGCCAGCCCATAGTGAACAGGCACCAGGAGCAGATTCTTCTCATTCGCATCCCACCCATTCTGTCTGCTACATTTACCTTACAAAAATGTATACGTTAGGGGAAATTTGCATTCAAATGCATATATTATGAGACATTCCCACTACAATGTTGATGCATTTCCATGAGGAGTTTATAAAATAATAATAATAATAATAATAATAATAATAATAATACAGTGGTACCTCAGGTTACATACGCTTCAGGTTACATACACTTCAGCTTACAGACTCTGCTAACCCAGAAATAGTACCTCGGGTTAAGAACTTTGCTTCAGGATGAGAACAGAATCGTGCTCCGGCGGCGTGGCGGCAGCAGGAGGCCCCATTAGCTAAAGTGGTGCTTCAGGTTAAGAACAGTTTCAGGTTAAGTACGGACCTCCAGGGCGAATTAGGTACTTAACCTGAGGTACCACTGTAATATCACAAATTGAGACAGAAATGTGGAGAACTAAACTGGAAAAAATGGGAAAGTAAGAGAAACATGCATTGACTGATTCACCCATCCCAAGGTGGGGCATAGTGAAAGGCCTCCCCACCAGATCTGAGGAAACTGGCTTAAGATACCTCATCATTTAGACCAGGTGAGAACCAATATCCTGCTGTTTTTGAGAACTGAAGAGTCCAGGGATACTTTTGGTGGCTGAATGTTGTGACTCATGTGATGTTTTGAGGAAGCCAGTTGAAATATTTTTTAATTTTTTTTAAAAAAACCAGTTTAATAAATTACCTGAGAAATAAGAAACATACAAGAGCCTGGAACATCGGTGTTCTAGGGAAGATAGTGGGATAATTGTTGTGCATGCCAACACAAGGTAGCCAACATGACAACTCCAGTCACCCCTGCCAATGGGGTGTTGTAGTCCATGTCATTTTAAGGGCACCGTGTTGGCTACCCCAGTATATACAATGTCTGAGTTGTTGTCCTAATGAGAGAGAACAAGCCATAGTTCTCCTGAGAACCAAAGGCCTGTAAATGTCCCACTACAGTGGCTGTCTTGAGTGTCTCTTTTGAGATGGGAAGTGTGAGGTAACAACAAAAAATAACAGCAAGGTTGTGTGTGAAACACCTCGTCATCTTTATTTTGTTTAGACCAGTGACATGCGGTGACATTTTTTTTGTAGGGGAACAGTTAGGGCTACTTGCCTTGGCAAACTACACCGTAGCCAGTAGCCAGCATTTTTTTTAGAATAGTTGCAGGCTCTGCCCAATGGTCGGCATTCAGTGGAGCTGCTTTTACACTATCCAATGCGTCCAATATTTGGCAAGGGAATGTATTAGAACAGAGCGATCACACCTCCCCAGCACTCAATCACTTGATTTGTTTAAAATGCACACACAAGGATATCCTACATATGGGAATTCCCCACCCTCCTATCCCCTAACTCTAGAATGGCCTTGAGCAGGCAGCAGTTACACTAGTGGCCAAAATTGTGGGAACCTTTTGGAAAAAGTGTATTTCCGAGGTTTGATGGTTCAATTATCTTTCCATTGATGTATAATTTTATGGTATTACTAAAAAGAAAAAGAAAGAAAAAGTGGTGTTATGAGCCATCATTGTCAAAACAAGATGACACTTGATTGCCTCTCTATAAACACTCCCTTTCTGGTTATTTGGCTATAACTTTTGATAGAATACAGATAATTGAACCAACTTTGTTGCATTACATTCCATTCCACTGATATGTAATTTATGGTATTACTCCAAAAAACGTGGAAATACACTTTCCCCAAAAGGTTTCCACAATTTTGGCCACTAGTGTACTTGGGAGGGTGCCACACTCTGCACATGTTCAGAGGCATCAACTTTCACCATCCTATTATATGGACAACAGTAAAGGTAAAGGGACCCCTGACCATTAGGTCCAGTCATGACCGACTCTGGGGTTGCGGTGCTCATCTCACTTTACTGGCCGAGGGAGCTTCTGGGTCATCTGGCCAGCATGACTAAGCCGTTTCTGGTGAACCAGAGCAGCGCATGGAAACGCCGTTTACCTTCCCGCCGGAGCGGTACCTATTTATCTACTTGCACTTTGAGGTGCTTCCGAACTGCTAGGTTGGCAGGAGCAGGGACCGAGCAACGGGAGCACACCCTGCCACGGGGAGCTGAACCGCCAACCTTCTGATCGGCAAGCCCTGCCGCATGATCTGCCGCCGCGCAATTTCTGTTCTCTTCCTCAGCCCGCTCTAGCCAAGTCGGAGGGGCTGCGCACCTTGCGCTGCAGATCCGAGGGCGGGTCCTCCTGGTGGCGCAGAGTAGTGGGCGCATACTCAGACGCAGAAGGAAGCGGCTCCTTCAACCAAGTCCCTTTCCATGCTAAAGAGCAGCCTTCCTCAAACTCAGCCCTCCAGGTGTTTTTGGCCTACAACTCCCATGATCCCTAGCTAGAAGGACCAGTGGTCAGAGATGATGGGAATTGTAGTCTCAAAAAACACATGGAGGGCCGAGTTTGAGGAAGCCTGCTAAAGAGCATGCCTCGCCTCTGTGCCTTTACGCAGAGGGCAGAATAATAGCACTGGTGGTAGAGGAACTCAGTTGAAGGAGCCGCTTCCCTCTGCGTCTGAGTATGCGCCCGCTACTCTAGGCCACCAGGAGGACGCGCCCTCGGATCTGCCGTGCAAGGAGCGCAGCCCCTCCGACTTGGCTAGAGCGGGCTGAGGAAGAGGCTCCGGAAAGTAAGGTCGAAGGAGGGAGGAGGGGAGAAGCAAGAAGGTGAAGGGAGAAGGAAGGGTTTCTTCTGGAAATGAAGCACAGATGTTTGTGTGTCTAATTTTACCAGAAACATGGGGGACTAAGCTAGTTCCTCTGTTCCACGGAAGGCGTGCCACTGGTTCAGATGCGAGTTGTTCTAGCAAGTGCAGGATAGCAATTCTGGGAACTGCAGGTTTAACCCCCTGCTGCATATGACTGTTGAAAGGTCAGAACTTGCTCAATGGGCAAGTTGAGTCAGGAAGCAGCTGCAACTACAGGCACTACTAGCTCATCACCTCAGAACAGCTTGAGATGCGCCTGCTGTTTTCTTTCCGTAAGGCCCCGAACCCTTAAGGACAGGGCTGAATGTAAAAACGAAAACACATTTAAAAGGCTATAGAATATGAATCAGAAAAAAGTTTATATAAATATCACTCTGTGTGGTTCACACCAGGCACTGCTCCAGCCTCTTACATAGTTTTGGCGCAGATGAAGTGGTGTTCATTGCTGCATCTTAAGAAGTTGGGTTTGGGTTCGTCATGCAGAAAGGCGCAGTTTCCTCCATTTCCACTGACATCCAACCTTCAACACAAGCAAGAGTTATGCAAGAGTTGGTATTTCCCTGACAGCAGTAAATAGAAAACTTCTGAGAACACAGTTACTAATAGGGAGATTTCATCTAGATTGGTAAGCCGTGAACTTTCAGGGAGGAGACAAATGGGCAGAGAGAATCCTTGAGCATCTAGATTGCCCACTGATTTTTCCTAGAAATGTAAGGTAAAGGTACCCCTGACTGTTAGGTCCAGTAGCGGACAACTCTGGGGTTGCGGTGCTCATCTCGCTCTATAGGCCGAGGGAGCCAGCATACAGCTTCTGGGTCATGTGATCAGCATGACTAAGCTGCTTCTGGCGAACCAGAGCAGTGCACGGAAACGCCATTTACCTTCCCACCAGAGCGGTACCTCAGTGGCGTAGCGTGGGGGGTGCAGGGGGGGCCGGCCGCACCGGGCGCAACATCTGGGGGGGGCGCTCGCACTCGCAGCTCTCTGCCCCTACCTGGCTCACTCACTCTCTCTCACTGCAGTGCTGGCTGTGCGAATCCGATCCGAGCCGCTGGGTCGCTGCCCACTGTGGAGGGGGTGGGTGCCAGGCGTGTGGTGCGGAGAGAGAGTGAGGGACTATCTGGGGGAGGGACAGTGCAGCGGCCGCCCAGCGCAGCGCTGAGTGCGGGAGAGAACCACACCAGACCAGCCCAGGCAGCAGCAAGAAGCTGGCAGCGACTGCAGGTTAGGGGTTAGGGGGCACAAATTACTTGCCTTGCCCTGGGTTAGAGGGCGCAAATTACTTGTCTTGCCCCGGGTTAGGGGGCGCAAATTAATTGCCTTGCCCCGGGTGCTGACAACCCACGCTACGCTGCTGCAGTACCTATTGATCTACTTGCCCTTTGACGTGCTTTCGAACTGCCAGGTTGGCAGGAGCAGGGACCGAGCAACGGGAGCTCACCCCGTCACACTCTCATAGCTTTACATCAGAAAGTAATTACACCAAAGTAAAATGTTATGCTGGAACTGATCCTGGCCAACACACTGATCTGCTAAGATGGCTTACCATCACTTGCACATAACAGTTATGTACATTGGTAGTACTGGAGTCCAAAACAAGGCAAACTTGTCCCACCAGAAACAGCAGCCCCTTAGCTGGATTCCCCAAAGGAACTATAGCATTTCCCCAAAAGAACAATAGTCAGGTGTTTGATGTTCTCAGCTCCTTCTCTACAGCATAAGCAAGATTAGATGGAGAGGCCATCAGTGGCGTAGCATGGGTTGTCAGCACCCGGGGCAAGGCAAGTAATTTGCGCCCCCTAACCCGTGGATTTTAGCACTTGAGTCTCTTCCGCGCCCCCCCCCAGATGTTGTGCCCAGTGCGGCCGGCCCCCCCTGCACCCCCCACGCTACGCCACTGGAGGCCATGGCCAGAGGGTTGCTGCTTTAAGCCTTTGCGTTTAGCTGAAGGGAGCCTAGGAGGGGTAGTTCAGGTGGGATGTAGAATCAGCTCCCAGTGACCTGTCCAGGGTGCTGAAAGCCCCCTTATTTATAGACCAAGTTCCCACAAAGAACAGAGATAGCACAGAGACATTAGTGCCTGGTGGATAACAGAATGGATTCTGCCTAGCCTACTGATTATTGCTCAGCTGATCTGCTTATGGGTGCTGACTTATAATATAATAATAATTTATTATTTATACCCCGTCCATCTGGCTGAGTTTCCCCAGCCACTCTGGGCGGCTCCCAATCAAGTATTACAAACAATACAGCGTTAAATATTAAAAACTTCCCTGAACAGGGCTGCCTTCAGATGTCTTTTAAAGATAGGATAGCTACTTATTTCCTTCACATCTGAAGGGAGGGTGTTCCACAGGGTGGGCGCCACTACCGAGAAGGCCCTCTGCCTGGTTCCCTGTAACCTTACTTCTCGCAATGAGGGAACCGCCAGAAGGCCCTCGGCGCTGGATCTCAGTGTCCGGGCAGAACGATGGGGGTGGAGACGCTCCTTCAGGTATACAGGACTGAGGCAGTTTAGGGCTTTAGAAGTCAGCACCAACACTTTGAATTGTGCTCGGAAACATACTTGACCCCACCTTGTTTTTTGTGAGCGCCTACAGGACACAGCTACAGGTGCAAATCTGAGCGAAAGTTTGCATCATACCCTTGAATATTATTATTGGGTTGTGGCTTTTTTGTTTTGTTTTTAAAAACCTCTGGGGGGACTAAGGCTATCAGTCTTCTTCTGGCATCAGTCACAAACTGTGCAACTACCCAAGGGGGAGGCATCTTGTTTTGTGGTCTCACCGCTGAAGGACAGAAGAGAAAAGAGAGGACTTACGCCGAGCTGTTTCCATGGAGCCATTTCCAGCGCTGTCCTGGCTCTCTGCTGACACCAATCCAAAAGGAATTCTTGCCTTTTAGACCCATCACAAAGTGCTTTAATGATCAGAATAAATGAATGTTAAGGGATGTGAGTTGCTAGAATCACAGGCAAATCGTGCAGCAGCTGAACATATGCAAGTACTTCGATGAGATTTATATCTTGGACTCTATACAAATTTTCTGTTTTTATATTGCACATGGTTATTTCATTGTGGATTAAAATACACCTATATACCACCCTTTGTTTGTTGATTTTCTATACTGCCCTATACCCAGGGGTCTCAGGTATCAAGATGAAAAACTACAAAATACATAATAAAAATATAAACAACAACCCAATAGCTCTCTCCCACAAAAAACACATTTTAAAAAGGGCATAGGACGTCAATCAGATCAACCAAAGGCCTGGTTAAAAAGGAACGTTTTTGCCTGGTGGCTAAAGGTGTATAATGAAGGTGCCAGGCAAACAAATTAGGGAAGCTTTTAATGTTTGCTGCATTACTGAATTTTAATATTTTGTTGGAAGTGGCTGGGGAAGCCCATCCAGATGGGTGGGGTATAAATAAATTATTATTATTATTATTAAGCATTCAAATAAATGAGTGAACCTCTACTTCTTAAATAGGTTACCAGCTGTGACCTGCCATCTACTGCAGCCTTCTTTGGGCTAGGACTGGAGGATCTCCATTTAAGAAATAATAAAACTTAAGGTGCAATCCTAACCTTACTTACCTTGTAACAGTATTTCAAAGACATACATAATGTGGGTAATGCATCATAGAGTCGTAGAGCTGGAAGGGAGCCCAAGGGCCATCTAGTCCGAAATGCAGAAACCTCAACACATGGTCCCAATCCACTTTGAAACTTAGCTTTTCAAACATAGTTTTACTACCTGGCAGAAAGCCCCACTTAATTCAATAGGACTTACTTATGCATAGGCATGGCTAGGATTGCATTGCAAACCTCTTTTGCCAATATCTGTATGATGTATTTGTGTTTTGCGGGTAAAATTCTAAGAGGCTTTATATTATAATAAAGACCAGGCATAGGCAAACTCGGCCCTCTAGACGTTTTGGGGACTACAATTCCCATCATCCCTGACTGCTGGTCCTGTTAGCTAGGGATCATGGGAGTTGTAGTCCCAAAAACATCTGGAGGGCCGAGTTTGCCTATGCCCGATAAAGACTTTATTATAAAGTCCATCAAAGCCCCTAATGGCTGAGCATCTTTATCACTATCGCAAAGGACATTCATGTTCAGCAGCCAAAATACTGGCATTTCTCACCATTTCGTCCTCGCTTTCCAACACAGCCAAGGAGGCCTTCTGTGAAGCGCAGAAGCTCTGGCTGAGGGTCCAGTTCTTTTCCACATCTGAAAAGTAGTAGCATTTCTGCTCGTAGGCTTTCCAACCAGATGGACATGCATGCCCCTTACAAGAACAGACTGGCCGGAGAAAAACACACAGAGTTAGATGCTGTCTTATCCAACCTCCTCTTTTTTAGTACCATGGGCAGAATCAGAGAATAATAATAATAATAATAATAATAATAATAATAATAATAATTTATTATTTATACCCCGCCCATCTGGCTGGGCCTCCCCAGCCACTCTGGGCGGCTTCCAAAAGAATATTAAAATACTATAATACATGAAACATTAAAAGCTTCCCGAAACAGGGCTGCCTTCAGATGTCTTCTAAAAGCCTGGTAGTTGTTGTTCTCTTTGACATCTGGTGGGAGGGCGCCACTACCGAGAAGGCCCTCTGCCTGGTTCCCTGTAACTTGGCTTCTCGCAGTGAGGGAACCGCCAGAAGGCCCTCGGTGCTGGACCGCAGTGTCCGGGTAGAACGATGGGGGTGGAGACGCTCCTTCAGAGAATCTTAGAATCACAGAGTTGAAAGGGACCCTGAGGTTCAGGGGGCTGACTCCCCCCAACACATTGAGGGGGGCCAGCAGGGGGGGGGGTCATGGAGGGTGCTCTTCATGTCCCAGCCTCGCCCAGTTAGCTTCCTCCAGGAATGCCTGCAGCTGTGTCACCCAGCCCTCTCAGGCACCTTGCCCCGGGGGGAGGGGCATTTGCAACAGGACAGTGTTTGCTAAATGCCACCAGGGTGAGTATTTTTGAGGAGTGGCCACACCATTCAAGGCAGCTGGCACACCCTTCATACAGAAATGTGTTCCCTGTGCCTTGAATTGAATCCTGCACAGTGGTACCTCTGGTTACGTACTTCATTCGTTCCGGAGGTCCGTTCTTAACCTGAAACTGTTCTTAACCTGAAGCACCACTTTAGCTAATGGGGCCTCCTGCTGCCGCCGCATGATTTCTGTTCTCATCCTGAGGTAAAGTTCTTAACCTGAGGTAGTATTTCTGGGTTAGCGGAGTCTGTAAGCTGAAGCGTATGTAACCTGAAGCGTATGTAACCCGAGGTACCACTGTATTGAACATGGTGGGACTTATTCCTGAGTAAACATGGCGTTATAGTATTTGGGGGGGGGCACCTAAAACCTAGATTGTGATTAATCAATTGATTAATTGGGATATGGGTGAAAGTACATGCTGCAGAACTCTGCCCAGACAAGGAATCCCTGGGCTGGCTTATGCAAAGCAGCCTGGCTGGCCTAGCAAAGAGCAAATCTGTTAATACGACAAAAGGGGTCCTTTGGCCTGGGGAGGCAGATGGTGTCAGGGTAGCTGGGCGTGAGGTGACGGGAAATGGGAGTCTTTTAGTAAAGTGTTGTGGGAAGGAGGAGGAGGAGAAAGAAAGACCCCTATCGTTCAGCCCGGACACTGAGATCCAGTGCCAAGGGCCTTCTGGCAGTTCCCTCATTGAGAGAAGCGAAGTTACAGGAAACCAGATAGAGGGCCTTCTCGGTAGTGGCACCCGCCCTGTGGAACACCCTCCCTTCAGATGTGAAGGAAATAAGCAGCTATCTTATCTTTAAAAGACATCTGAAGGCAGCCCTGTTTAGGGAAGCTTTTAATATTTAATGCTGTATTGTTTTTAACACTTGATTGGGAGCCGCCCAGAGTGGCTGGGGAAACTCAGCCAGATGGGCGGGGTATAAATAATAAATAATAATAATAATAATAATAATAATAATAATAACAACAACAACAACAATAATAATGATCATCATCATCCATCTTGGGCAGAGTGGTTGAAGAGATGGGAGAGATGCCTTAGACTCCGGAGCTGCCCTGCTGTGGGGGACAAACCCCTCTTGAAATGACCATGCTGTAAGATCTGGACTCCCTAGATGCAGACCGAAGGTGTAAATACTGTAGGTGAATCAACCATATTTCTTAAAGCTACAACAGTCTCTGTTGTAAGTGAGAGCTGGACCATAAAGAAGGCTGATCACCAAAGAATTGATGCTTTTGAATTATGGTGCTGGAGGAGACTCTTGAGAGTCCCATAGACTGCAAGAAGATCAAACCTCTCCATTCTGAAGGAAATCCACCCTGAGTGCTCACTGGAAGGACAGATCCTGAAGCTGAGATTCCAATACTTTGGCCAGCTCATGAGAAGAGAAGACTCCCTGGAAAAGACCCTGATGTTGGGAAAGATGGAGGGCACAAGGAGAAGGGGACGACAGAGGACGAAAGGTTGGACAGTGTTCTCAAAGCTACTAGCATGAGTCTGACCAAACTGCGGGAGGCAGTAGAAGACAGTAGAAGTAGAAGACAGGGGTGCCTGGCGTGCTCTGGTCCATGGGGTCACAAAGAGTCGGACTCGACTAAACGACTAAACAACAACAACAGTCTCTGCCATGTCTCAATTCTCCAAAAGAACAGAGACCCTGGGTGAGCGCCTGGACCCCCCCTTGGATCTTGCTACTGCTCAGTAGAGAGGGGAGGTGGGGTTGGCACCCAACTTTTGTAACAATACAAAGGATTGCCTGGAGCAGATCCGTAATCCTTGACAGATAACAAACTGTATTTTAGGGGATTTCCTCCCCCCTCCCAACCACTGCTTTGTTTTTTCTAACCACTGCTTTAGGTATTTTTCCCCAACCACAATTTTGCATGCTATTCAGAGGTTTCCGTTATTTGTTTAGGGGGTTTTGTTGTGTAGGGGAGATGATGCTCTGGGGCCACCAGGTGTGGGAGGTGAGGAGCTCCTAGTCAAAAGCTCAGCTTGTGGCTGACAGGGGGACTGAGGATGGATTCTCTGCCTCTACTGCCCCCGACGAATCTGCCTCCCACTCACCTCCTTCTACTGCAGCAATGTGGGAGCACTGGGGAAGCATGGCCGAATAAATGAATGAATGAAGCAGAATAAGCCCACTACTGATGCACTATTATTGTGTCGAGAACGTGCTGCATAATCCACCTTCAATAAAACAGTGGTCTACATGGGCCCAAAGTCATAATTCATTTTTCTGCCATGTTTATCAAAGCAACACTTACCACAAGGAAAGTCACCCAGTGCTGACCTTAGCCATTTCCTGCCTTTTGTGGAATATTGTTAGAGGCCACCCCTATCTCTGCCCAGTAGGGCACAAGATTCCAGGGGTCTTGGCCTTCTTCCAGGGTCTGGGGAAATGAAGGTGCAGCAGAGGCCATAGTGGCTTTAAGAAGTATGTTTTATTCACATCTTTACAGCTGAGTTTGGATGGAGGGAGTCTGGATCTTACAGCATGGCTATCTCAAGAGAGGCTTGTCCCCCACAGCAGGGCAGCTCTGGAGGCCAAGGTATCTCTCCCAAACTGCTTTCAAGCAGCCAGCCCACCAGCCCAGAAGATTCTGCCTTTCTCCTCCTCCAGCGTGAGAGCCAGCGTGGTGTAGTGATTAAGAGCGGTGGACTCGTAATCTGGTGAACTAGGTTCGCTTCCCAGCTCCTCCACATGCAGCTGCTGGGTGACCTTGGGCCAGTCACACTTCTCTGAAGTCTCTCAGCCTCACTCACCTCACAGAGTGTTTGTTGTGTGGGAGAAAGGGAAAATAATAATAATAATAATAATAAATTTTATTTATACCCCGCCCTCCTCAGCCAGAGCAGGGCTCAGGGTGGCTAACACCAATAAAATCACAGTAAAAACATAATAGGGAAAAAACAAAACAAAAACAAAAACAAACAAACAAAAATTTAAAATACAGGTTAAAATGCAATTTAAAATGCAGCCTCATTTTAAAAGTAGCCGATAAATCAAGACCATAAGGGGAGGGAAACATAAGGGTCAGACTGAGTCCAAACCAAAGGCCAGGCGGAACAGCTCTGTCTTGCAGGCCCTGCGGAAAGATGTCAAGTCCTGCAGGGCCCTAGTTTCTTGTGACAAGAGTGTTCCACCAAGTCAGGGCCAGTACTGAAAAGGCCCTGGCCCTAGTTGAGACCAATCTAACCACCTTGCGACCTGGGACCTCCAAAATGTTGTCATTTGTGGACCTTAAGGTCCTCCACGGGGCATACCAGGAGAGGCAGTCCCGTAGGTATGTGGGTCCTAGGTCGCACAGGACTTTAAAGGTCAAAACCAGCACCTTACAACTGACCCTGTACTCCACCAGGAGCCAGTGCAGTTGGTAAAGCACTGGATGAATGTGATCCCATGGCAAGGACCCCGTAAGGAGCCTTGCAGCGGCATTCTGTGAAAGGAGATTGTTAGCCACTTTGAGACTCCTTAAGGGGAGTGAAAGGAGGAATATCAAGTCGAAACTCCTCCTCCTCCTCCTCCTCCTTCCCAGCAGCCCTTGCAGAGGACTTTCCCCTTTGTGTCTGCTTGCTCCATCTTTCCTATAATTCTTCTCTGACATCATGCCTGGTTGCCCCAGCAACCTTCTTCTCTGTGCTCTGTGGTCAGAGCCACTCCCTTTGTCTCAGTGACTCATTTTTGTTCCGTAATGGCTGATCTCCACTATCCCTGCTGAGTCCACAGGGTTCAGTTTTCAACTAAATTTGATTTTCTAACTTTTACCAAGTCTAAGGGTTTGAGGAGGTCTTGCTTCCCACCCACCCACCCAAAACTTGTAATAATAGGAAGCTTCAATCATGTATTGATACTGGGTACCATCTCATAGCTGCACTATGGAAAGATGGTGGCAGGCTGGCCGCAGCACAGAGACTGGCAGGCAGCAAGGCTGTGGCAATGGCTGAAATCCAGGGAAGGGCCAAATCTGTAATTCAGACTTAGTAGCGGAAGATACCTGGCTAAGGGAATGGGGGGGGGGTGGGGAGGTCAAAGGAAAAACGTATCAAGGCAGCAGCATGGACAGTTGGACTACTTACCAGCTCCAGTGCCAAGGAGAATGATGAGGATGACAATAATGACAATGAGGATGATGATGAAGATGGTCTGCGGAGGAGAGCGGGTGCAGGGGGTGCGGTCCACCCTGGGTGACGTCACTGGGGGGGGGGGAGGGTGACAAAATGAGTTTTTTTTAAAAAATTGGGCTCAGGGAACTTTTTAGGAGTGACATGGTGGCTTAGGCGCCTGCAGGTTCCGTGCTGCCTGAAATGGCAGTGTGGGACTTGCGTCTGCCTACTGTCTCTCCCTCAAAGGGTGGGGAAATGGCAAGAGTTTCAAACTTTTCTAGTCTTCACTCTTGTCTTTAACCCAACCCTCCCAAATGAACAGCAGCCATTATGAAGTAGAGGACTGTACTCTGCCAAGTAGAACACACAGCCACCCAGAGTCAGGGTCACCGCCAGACTGTGTCAGCCCAAGACATTTTGCTGCTTAAGGCATAGTCCAATTGGCAGGCTTGCTATGGCTGGCCTCTTTAAAAAGAAATCAAGTGCATCTACAAGGGTGGGGGGGATCATTTTTGCTTCATGTTCTACACTGGCAGTGCGTGAGCGCATTGAGGGAGCCCTCCATGCTCGCCCAGTCTCTGATGCTGACAGACAGGTGGTCACATGCCCGGGGGCCGGGGGGGGGGCGGCAGGGTGCCGAGGCTGCTGATTGTGGAATGTAACATCACTGAAGCAGTCAAATACAACATTTCCTGTTACTTTTAATGAAGAGTGTTGTATTATTATTTTAAGACGGAAACATGAGGGGAAACTTACCAGGAGCAAAAACTGGCATCTTATGGTGAGCAAAATGCAAGCTTTCCCATAGTATAAACACATTTTTACTGTATAGACATCCACCTCCTCCAGCTACTCACTAAATTTTTCCATCTCAATAATAATAATAATAATAATAATAATAATAATAATAATATTTTTTTTATTTATACCCCACCCTTCCCAGTTCAAAAACTGAGCTCAGGGCAGCTAACAACAAATTTAGAACACTTAATTGTAAAAGCAGCATAAAAAGCAGTATAAAAACATGAATAACAATAAAATTCAAAGTTCAGAAATCAACAGTTAGCCACCATGCAGCGGGGGGGGGGGGGGGGGAGGCAGCAGGTGGACAGTGCGGCGACTGTGACGCCCAACATTTTGTCCCCCTCCAGCATGGAACCTGCACCCACCTTCGTATGCCCCTGTGTGTGGGGCGCTGGCACCCCCATTGGTTGGCGCTGTGAGTCCCTGTGTCCCACAATCGTTCTAAAGGTAAACAACCATTTCCTTAAAAAGGTGAACAACTTTGGGGTCCCCCCCTAAAAAAAGGTTGACAGCTCTGGGCAACCGAGGGGCACTAGGCAGATCTTTGCACCCTGGCGCCGCAGATGCCCTGTTCCTTGAGCTGGAAAAGTTTAGTGAGTAGCTGGAGCATGGAGGTTTATACTTGTTGGAAAGTTTGCAATTTGCTCACCGTAAGATGCCAGTTATTTTTTGCCATTGAGGGATCGGATGGCAACTCAATCTGCTCTATCACCACCTTAATCCAATGAATAGTGTGTGGTTTACGGCTGCGTTGCGTTTTGATGGTTTCTATTAAAGGCCCAGATACCGTAGCTGAGTGTTATTTGAGTTTAATTGGCCTAATGCTTACATGCAAGAGTATGACCAGCAGTTCTACTATAATGGCTTTCTTTGCATCCGAGGTGTAGCAACTCTGAACTAATGGCCAATGCCCTTAGAAGGCAGATTGCTGCGCTCCCAAGTCTCCAGCTGCCTCCAATGCCAGCAGAACTTGGGAATCTGCCTTATACTGAGTCAATCCCACCCAGCTGAGAATGGTTTACTGGCTGCAGCTCTCCAGGGTTAGGACTGATATCAGAAAAATAAGTACCACTGTACTCCTAAATCCAGCTGCTATTTCCTAGAGCAGAATCTTTTCACTCAGGCAGCTGCTGGTTGCTCCAAATCAGGGATGGAGAATCTGTGCCCCTTTAGATGTTGTTAGACTGCCAGCATCCCCAGCCAGCATGGCCAAGGGGCTGGAAGGACAACATCTGGAAGGCCACCAGTTCCTCATCTCTGCTCCAAATGCCTTACTGCCTAATAGGGAGGCCACAGTTACCTGCTCTTTGCCTTCCTGCAGTGGGTTCATTGGAGACAAAGGGAGACCCCACCTGGTCATGATCGTCTTCGACTGCCATGTGAGCTCTTTCACACACAGACGTTTTTGAGAAAAATTGCACTCCAGGGGCAATTCTGGTTGCGCAAAAAGCTTCTGGTCTTAGGTCACCTGAAACAGAAACAAAATGAAGCCAGCAAAAGGAACTGGCTTGTGAACTGATGCCACCAACGCACAAACACACACACAAACACTTTCCAGATATTGGATCCAAAATCAGGTATCCTATGATTCTGATTTCACCTTAACCTCATTGATGGCCAACTGGTAGCTCATTGCTGAGGAAGATGAGTTGCTGGGGAGCACCAGTGGGGAGTTGGGGTGTTGCATTGCCATCTTGCATGTGGGCTTCCTACTAACATCTGGCTGCTCGCTGGGAGAAGAAGATGCTTGACCACATGGGTCACTGATCTGGTCCAGAGGGGCTCATCTTCTTAGGCTCTTATGGGCAGATACTGGCCTGCCGAGTGGGTCAATGCCCTGCTACTTGAGAGGGTGCTATTCTAGCAGTTCAGAAACACAGAGTATTTATTCAGCAAATCCACCATTGACACGTTAGCAGCAGTGATTTGAGATGGGTCAGTGTGGGTTTTGCTTTCTGTATTTCGTCATTAATTGGTTAACCGTTTTAATCTTGCAAAATTAAAGAATTGAAAAAATGTTCCTTTATAAATGTGTATCTCTATCTATCTATCTATCTATCTATCTATCCATCTATCTATCTAATTTCAGTCAATAACCAGTAGAGAAGATAGGAAAAAACTAGAGCACATAAAACACAATATAATATGTTAAGCATGCTATTAAATGTAGAGTTAAAAACAATGTAAAATATTTTCTTTTTAAAATGAGAAATATAGAACAATTATATTTAAATGGTAAAAAACAACGTAAGGTAATTTTACAACTAAGACAGGATCCTACGCCGACAAGCAACTGCTGCTGCAAAAAAATAAGCTACCTTTGCAGTAATCTCAGGAAATTGGTCAGCCAAAAGATAGTCAATACAAAATGCTCCAGATCTTCCTAGTATACTTTGTAAAACCAGATTGTTGCATAGTGGTCAGAGTGTTGGCCTGTGACCCAGCCTACCTGGGTGGTGTTGGGGCAAAGCAGGGCAATGGTGAGGCCAGGGCTGGGGCGACAAGCCAGCAGAGCCCATCAGATACTGGTGTGTTCAGAGTGTCAGACTCAAATCCCCACTCAGCAACGAACTCACAATGTTCCCTCTGGCCAGTCACTCATTCTCAGCCAAACACTCTCACAGGGGTCGTGCGATGACAAATGTGAGAGCCAGTGCAGATGATACAAAGCTATCAGGGCCAACAGTCTGTCTCAGAAGAAGACATCTTGCTGTGCTGCAATCCTTCAAGCTACCTCAGTGACAAGTACAGTCATACCTCGAGTTGAATACGCTTCGAGTTGAGCGCGTTTCAGTTGCGCTCTGCGGCAACCTGGAAGTAACGGAGCGTGTTACTTCTGGGTTTGGCTGCTTGTGCATGCACAGATGCTCAAAATGACATCACGTGCATGCGTAGAAGCAGCGAAAAGCGACACGTGCATGCGCAGACGTGCCGTCACTAGTTACGTTTGCTTCTAAATGCAAATGGGGCTCCACAACGGATCCTGTTCATATCTAGAGGCCTCGGGTTAAGTACTTAATTCGTTCCGGAGGTCCGTTCTTAACCTGAAACTGTTCTTAACCTGAAGCACCACTTTAGCTAATGGGGCCTCCCAGTGCCGCCGCGCCACTGCCGAGCGATTTCTGTTCTCATCCTGAAGCAAGGTTCTTAACCCAAGGTACTATTTCTGGGTTAGTAGAGTCTGTAACCTGAAGCGTCTGTAACCCGAGGTACCACTGTACTTTCAGATAACACAGAGACATCATGATTAACCATTTGCAAGAAGGAATGGGCAGCAGCTGCTTTTGGCGATGGTGCACCTAGCAGCATATTTAAAGCAGGCAGAATAATAGGCTTGTCTTCTTTTTTACAACTGGGCCATCATTTCCTTGGGTTAGGAAGACACCCAATCAATAGGTGAGGAAGCTGAACCTGTTGAATATCTGCTTGTCACAAACAGCTGAGGCATTGAAAGCCTGCATGGTTAACTGGCCTCCTCAGTTAACCAAGAGCAGAATCGAAGAATCTTAGAGTTGGAACAGCCCAAGGGTCATCTAGTCCAACCCCCTGCAATGCAGGAATCGTGGCTAAAAAGCGTCCATGACAGATGGCCATCACTTGTGAGGTTGCCCCTGTTGCTCCTAAGTCTTGGTTAAGGGTAGCTCCCCCCCCCTTTCAAAACTGCAACAAACAATAAAAAACCAATAATAAAACCTTCACAGCAACAGAACCTCACAAATTGTCCAGATGTTCATATATTGCTTTCCCACCCTAAGTTATTCCATGGAGTTCAGCGCAACTTCCCTACCTAATGAACTTTGGCAATGGACTCTGAGGTTGGCCGGGCTGAAAGTGAGAGACAGTGACTGGCCCAAGGTTACTCAAGGAATTGAGCAGGTAAGTGGAGTTTGGAATTCCCCACCTTATTACCACATCTTTGAAGTAACCACCGCTAACTTTCCTTACACGAAAGGCTGCTCATTACTGTATTGTGAGAAATTGCAAGTTTCAGCAGAAAGTGCAAATCTCTTAAATAATATTATGCAATTCTAAAAACAATATCGTTTTCATTCAGAATAACACGAAACAACACAAACAATCGGTACTGATCACCAGATACAAAGCAAAATACAATCACGATGTGTTTAAGGCAGAAGATTATAGCAGCATGTTCAGTTAAGCCCCAAATATGTATGCGTTACAGAGGGCGTAGGTTCCTCTGGGTGAGAGTTAATAAAAGAAATGAACATAAACCAATTGGCGTCAAATGCACGAAAGTTTTTTTTTTTTAATTCTCTTCTTAAATGGCATTCCTCTTAAAGGACACCCTGCTCGAATGTTTGCTCGGAAATCCCCATCGTTTTGAACAAGACTTCTCCCCACCTCCCATCCCGGATAAAAGTTCAGAAAGGAAGAAAGTAGTTGAAGCAATTAGCAGCTAGAGGAGATTTTCAAGTTAAGAGAAAAGAGACTCGCCCCGGCCCCGCACACAGGCCCATCACCTACCGACCTGGTTAGAAGAGGGCTGCCTTTGTCGCTACTCGGCTCGATGGCTCTCTGCCTCGGGGAGGAAAGGAAAGGGAGGGAGGCGGCGCGGAGTGTACGCCTGGGCGCAAGCGCGCGCGTGTGCAGAAAATCGGAAACTTTCTTTTCTTCTTTAGACAGAAGAAACGACTGCAGGAGGACGTGAGTGGGTGGTGGTAGGTGTCACACGGAAGGGACATCTTATCCTTAAGGAGCATAATGTCGCGGGGAGCACTATTTAGTTCACAGGGGGCGGGGGAATGAATGAATGAATGACAGGTGTAAGAAGAACTGATCTGGAATCTACACGCACACACAGGAGCAAACTCCTAGGGGCAGAGGGGTCTTCGTCCCAGTGGCGTAGCGTGGGTTGTCAGCACCCGGGGCAAGGCAAGTAATTTGCAACCCCTAGCCCGTGGATTTGCGCCCCCTAACCCCCAGATGTTGCGCCTGGTGCGGCCGGCCCCCCTGCACCCCCCACGCTACGCCACTGCTTCGTCCCCCACCCCCCATGGAATATTTTAGAGGGCTGCACCAATCATATGATTGATTATGTGGAGCGGGGCTTATCTCCCTCCCCCCAATGTTTTATTCAAGTTTGCACCCCTGCACACACAAATCAAGAGAGAAAGAAAGACGTGGAAAGGAATTGGGGAGCCCAGAACCCGCAGCGCCTACGCTAAACTTCCTATCAAGGAGGAGGCGAAACGGACGCGGGGATCCTCGGTTCTCTTTGTCCAAAGTCCGCTGACATTTGCCCTTAGCATTTGAATCAACCTCTCTTCCTGAATTTGGAAATGGAGACCTTCCTGGAACATGTGAACTGGGCAGGGCCTTCGCTCAGCAGCGGAGCACCAGCCTTGCACGCACAAGGACCCAGATACGACCCCCAGCAACAAAAGTAGGGCTGGGAATACCACCCCCCACCTCTGAAACTCTGAAGAGCTGCTGGCAGCCGGTTTGAACAAGACTGAGCTACATGCAGAGGCCTAGGTAAGGATGCTGACTTGAATAAAATATTGGGGGGGGGGCACAAAAATGATCCCAAGACATACACACCATCTGAATGGCAATGCTCATCCATTTTGGGGGAAACCCATCCCCCTCAAATATTTTATGGGGGGAGGAAGCGGCCTCGACCCATGGAAAAGGCAGGCTTTATGCTGGCGGAGGAAAAAGAACCGAGTTATCTGCAGCGCAATTGGCCAGTTACTTAAGTACTTTTATTTATTTACTTGCTTTGGGGGTCAGCTGCCCCCCCCAGCAGTTGGCTACTATGCCAGTCCTATTCCAGAGTAGACCCAGTGGACTAGCGTTCCGCAGGACTACTCAGAAGTCCCATCGCCTCGGCAGCATGGGACTTCTCGTTATCCCAGCAACGGCGCGCAGAGCTGCTGCAGCCGGGCTTTCCTCTGGGACAAGCCTCGTCTCAAACAGCCACGGACTTTTGCTTCTCCCCGGCCGCCCCCCCCCCCCACCGCGAAAGCCCGTGGAGATTCAGACTCGCCTGTCCCGTCACTACGCTCGGTAGTGGGAAAAGACCCTGACTTACTTGGTTTGATCGCAGCCTTCCTTCTATTCCCCACCCAGCAGCCGCTTTGCAGCGAGGAAAGAGACGTGACCGGGGGTGGGGGTAGCAACACCCCCGGTCCTGTCCCCGCCTTCAACTCACCCCATACGGAGACGAGTTAGCGTCAACGGGTGGACTGATGTGATTCCGGTAACCCAGGCCCACGGTTTTTCCTTTCTGTGGTTTTTCTGGACTGGGCAGTCGCCCAAACAAAACAGCCTGAAGTCTTTGGTGAAAATGTTACTTGGGCTTTTGCGCTCCTGTGATGAAATATCAGAAAGAACTGTTCAGAAAGTGAAAGACAGTAGAGGCGGTGGGCTCTCCTTCCTTGGGAGGTTTTTCAGCAGAGCTTGGATGGCCACCTGCCATGTATGCTTTAGCTGAGATTCCTGCATCGCCGGGGGTTGGACTAGATGACCCTAGGACCCTTTCCAATTCTACAATTCTATTTCTGTAAAGGCGCCTCGGGGTTCTGCCTTCATTGCCCCCATTTTCACCTGTGGCTGTGGCATTGCTCCTAACAAAAGCCTAGTTAATGCTTTTTAGGCTTTGGTAAGGAGCATAGGGGGTGGTTCTGTGGGTTAAATCACAGAGCCTAGGACTTGCCGATCAGAAGGTTGGCGGTTCGAATCCTCATGACGGGGTGAGCTCCTGTTGCTCTGTCCCTGCTCCTGCTAACCTGTTCGAAAGCACCTCAAAGTGCAAGTAGATAAATAGGTACCGCTCTGGCGGGAAGGTAAACAGCGTTTCCGTGCGCTGCTCTGGTTCGCCAGAAGCGGCTTAGTCATGCTGGCCACATGACCTGGAAGCTGTACACCGGCTCCCTCGGCCAATAAAGCGAGATGAGCGCCACAGCCCCAGAGTCGGTCACAACTGGACCTAATGGTCAGGGGTCCCTTTACCTTTAAGGATCTTAGGAGCCAACTCCTAGCCTAGGGGCCGAGTTCCCCTTTGGGTGGATTCTGGACCTTGCTAGAACCCTCAGGCCTCTTGCCCGAAGCCGCTCCTCTTTGCTGCTTCCTCTGCTACAGAGAAGGGGCTCGCCCAGCCATCACATCGCTCCCCAAGCAGAAGTTGAACTGTTGCTGCTTTCTCCCGAGTGGTGGGGAGAAGCTGCACCTCTCGGATTTCTGCCTGCTGAAAAGGCATAGAAAGGAAAGAGCAAATCCAGGAGGGGAAACGAGTGGCAGCAGGAAGAGAAGAAGACGGGCCTCTGAGAAAGAAATTCCATTGAAGAAGGAAACCCAGTTGCATGGAAGTAAGTGCCACTGAATTCAATAGGACTTAATTCTAAGTAGACATATTTTTGCCCCCAATGTATTTGGGTAGTGGTGGGGGCTGTGGGTGGCTGCCCTGGTCTCCCTTAAGTCTGTTTGCCCCGGAGACCCATTGGAAAATTGGGAGGAGGCAGTCCAGCTTTTACTCTACTGGCTTTGACTGGCATCCTAGCCTCATTTGTTGTTGTTGTTGTTTAGTCATTTAGTTGTGCCCGAGTCTTCATGACCCCATGGACAGAGCACGCCAGGCACTCCTGTCTGCCACTGCCTCCCGCAGTTTGGTCAAACTCATGCTGGTAGCTTCGAGAACACTGTCCAACCATCTCGTCCTCTGTCGTCCCCTTCTCCTTGTGCCCTCCATCTTTCCCAACATCAGGGTCCTTTCCAGGGAGTCTTCTCTTCTCATGAGGTGGCCAAAGTATTGGAGCCTCAGCTTCTAATGACCCCCCCCCCAAAAAAATCATTGGTTTCTACACACCCACCCATCTCTCCATCTTCCATCCAGGCAAGCAAGACCCATCTTCATTGTTCCAGCCAGGCAGATTTTTATTTCAGTTCATAGATGGACCCCTGGGCTTTGCTTTTGTTGCGAGGGGCGTTCCCCTTCTCACCAGTTAATGACCACTTTTTGTTTTGTTCAAAACCTGCCTAAAGAGGCCTTCACTTGTCTGCAGAAACCACACACAGCACAAACCCTCTTAATGTCTGCAAGTGCTCAGGAAATGAGCCATCTTCTGCAGCAGACAAAAATATGAACTTGAGAGGAAACTGCTGGAGGCCAAGCAAGTCTACTAACACCCTGTTTTTGCAATGGCCAGTCAGATGTCACCCAGATATATTCAAATAAAGAAAAAAAGCAACAGGATACAATCCAAAATGTCACAAAATAACAAGCAACCTTTTGACTCTTCAATAATAGTTCACCGGGCTGGATGCCCAGCAAAAAATTGTCCTTGTTGTCCTCCCTTGTCCTAGGATTGAAAATGGGACTTTTCTTCTTTTTTCTTTTTTTGCAGGTTGAGCATGTGCTATACTACTGAGTTAAGGACCTTCCCAACTGGGTTTGGGAATCTTTTTATTCATTTATTTACTTTCTAATTATTTTTTAAAGTTGTGTAACGAACACAGCCAGTCAAAAATGTAACAAAAGAGAAAACAAATGTTAACAAAATCTAAACTATAATCAGCTAAGCAGAATGAGAAACGAAAATACTGAGGGGCTTCTGTGTGCAGACACCACTGCAGAAAGTTTTCTAATAAACAGAGATACAGCATTTAAAGAGAAACCAATATTTAACATTTAACATATCCATACATTGGAATATACCCTAGAGCAGTGGTTCTCTTTCTTTTTCTCTAGGCCACATGCTAAGAATAAAAACTTGCATGGGCCATACGGAATTTTTTATTTTTTAAATTGTTTGTGGAAATACATGGCCTCCAGTACTAAGGCTCCAATACTTTGGCCACCTTATGAGAAGAGAAGACTCCCTGGAAAAGACCCTGATGTTGGGAAAGATGGAGGACGAGATGGTTGGACAGTGTTCTCGAAGCTACCAGCATGAGTCTGACCAAACTGCGTGAGGCTGTGGAAGACAGGAGTGCCTGGCGTGCTCTGGTCCATGGGGTCACAAAGAGTCGGACACGACTAAACGACTAAACAACAACAACAACATGGCTGGGGATGGGGGACAACAACTAGCAGTGCCTGATTTATAATATAGAACACAACTACTTTATAATATGATGGTGGGACATCCAGAAAGTATAAGTTCATAAGAACAGGAATAATCCCCAAAATATACCCTAAGTATGTATAAGCATGAGATTTATTCTATACAGTGGTACCTCGGGTTACATACGCTTCAGGTTACATACACTTCAGGCTACAGATGCCGCTAACCCAGAAATAGTGCTTCAGGTTAAGAACTTTGCTTCAGGATGAGAACAGAAATTGTGCTCTGGCGGCACGGCGGCAGCAGGAGGCCCCATTTGCTAAAGTGGTGCTTCAGGTTAAGAACAGTTTCAGGTTAAGAATGGACCTCTGGAACGAATTAAGTACTTAACCCGAGGTACCACTGTATTCTGTACTAAATATGAGAGCTATACTATACTATGTTACATTGAAATGTTTAAATGTTTCTTGGATTGTCCTTGATTCTTCCTGCAACGCTCCCCATGGCATGGCACGCCCTTTGAGAACCGCTGTCCTAGGGACTTTGCTTATGTTGTCTGAAGAATGTATAGAGGCAATTCAGCTCTTATCTGTTTTTTTGCAGTCACATCTCTCTACATGTTTATTTCCTCCCAATAATCTTGGCTTTCATGTAAGGCTTCTGTATCAGGGCTAACTGCACAGTGCTGTTAAATTAGCCCCTTTAATATCCTCCCGTTTCTTATTCATTCAGTTGACATTGTGCCCTTCCTCCCAAGGGAGCCGAGGGCAGCAAACACATCATTAAAATAACATCATAAAAAAACATTATTTCAGTGTTCTCACCATTTATTTACTTTTAACAATTGGCCTTCTCTCAGCCAAATCCAGGCTAGAATTTAGACACTCCTGCCCTAGAACAAACTACTGTGCTTGTGTAAACTAAATACCACATGGGTTTTATTTAAAGAAAACTGCTTTTTATCACGTATTACACAAAATCAATCTGCTGGGTCCTTCCCACTTGTCTCTGGGGATTTTGGTGAGAGTTTCCACCTGGTATGCAGTGATGTGGTGATACATCGACATGCAGGGGCTTGTCAGGGCAACCACATAACAAGCCCCACAAACCACACACACTCCCCAATTGACTCAAAGAAGACTGGCAGCTGTATAAAGGAGAAGTGAAATTATGGTGGTGACGACTATTCATGCAAGAGCAGCCTGCCAGGTCAAGCGAACAGCCCATCTAGTCCCAGCTTCCTGTTCTCACTGGCAGCAACGAGATGCCTGTGAGAAACTTGCAAGCAGGGTCCAAGCAGAAGAGCACTCTCCCTTCCTATCAGGCGACACTCTGATAGCCCCAAAATAGTATTGCTCTGTTATGCCTTGGGCAGACCACATCTGGAGTACTGTGTCCAGCTCTGGGTGCCACAGTTTAAGAAGAGGTTTGCAAGCTGGAACATGGGCAGAGGAGGGTGACCAAGATGATCAAGGGTCTGGAACCCAAGCCTTGTGAGGAACGGTTGAAGGAGCAGGGCATGTTTAGCCTGGAAAAGAGGAGAGCGAGAGGAGATAGGATAGCCATCTTCAAATGTTTTAAGGGCTGTCACGTGGAAAAGGGAGCAAACTTGCTTTCTCCTGCTTTGGAGGGGTAGATTCTGATGAAACATTAGGAAGAACTTTCTGACAGTTAGAACTATTTGACAGTGGGAGGGACTCCCTCGAAAAGGTGGTAGACTCTCCCTCATTCAGGGCCGGATTTAGGTTTGATGAGTCCCTAAGATACAGAAGGTAATGGGGCCCTTTTTATGTCCTGCTGTCCTTTGTCAACAACAAATTGTCACTGTTTTTTGTGTTGAATATATGCTATATGGTAATTTATGGAGCTAATAGGTCCAACACAACACAAAACACTGTTGCTGTTTGTAGGTTTTATTTTACTTGTTTCTATCTTATATTGTGGAAATGTACATTCAGGGTTTTTCCCCTTTAAATTTTTGGGGCCCCCAAGAGAGTGGGGCCCTAAAATATAGCCTGTTTAGCTTATACATAAATACGGCACTGGCCATAAGGCATAAAGCATATATGCCATAAGGCAATAGGCATATATGCCATATGGAATAAGGGATTAGGCATACAGTACATGCCATAAGGCATAAGGCATATAAACCGTAAGGTGTAAGGGATTAGGCATACAGTACATGCCATAAGGCATAAGGCATATAAACCATAAGGCATAAGGAATTAGGCATACAGTACATGCCATAAGGCATAAGGCATATAAACCGTAAGGCATAAGGCATATAAACCGTAAGGTGTAAGGGATTACGCATATAGGATATGCCATAAGGCATAAGGCATATAAACCGTAAGGCGTAAGGGATTAGGCATACAGGATATGCCATAAGGCATAAGGTACATATGCCATAAGGCATAAGGCATATAAACCGTAAGGCATAAGGCATATAAACCGTAAGGCATAAGGCATTAGGCATACAGTATATGCCATAAGGCATAAGGCATATAAACCGTAAGGCGTAAGGGATTAGGCATACAGGATATGCCATAAGGCATAAGGTACATATGCCATAAGGCATAAGGCATATAAACCGTAAGGCATAAGGCATATAAACCGTAAGGCATAAGGCATAAGGCATATAGTATATGCCATAAGGCATAAGGCATATAAACCGTAAGGCATAAGGCATATAAACCGTAAGGCATAAGGCATTAGGTATACAGTATATGCCATAAGGCATAAGGCATATAAACTGTAAATCATAAGGGATTAGGCATACAGGATATGCCATAAGGTATAAGGCATATATACCATAAAGCAGAAGGGATTAGGTAAATAGGCAGTAAGGGATAAGTGATTAGGCATATATGACATAAAGTATAAGGAATTAGGCATATATGCAATAAGGTATAAGGTATTAGGCATATATTGAATGAGGCATTAGGCATAAGGCATATAAACCATAAGGCATAAGGCATTAGGCATACAGTATATGCCATAAGGCATAAGGTATATAAACTTTAAGGCATAAGGCATTAGGCATACAGTATATGCCATAAGGCATAAGGTTTATAAACTGTAAGGCATACGGAATTAGGCATACAGTATATGCCATAAGGCATTAGGCATATATACCATAAAGCAGAAGGGATTAGATAAATAGGCAGTAAGGGATAAGTGATTAGGCATATATGACATAAAGTATAAGGAATTAGGCATATATGCAATAAGGTATAAGGTATTAGGCATATATTGAATGAGGCATTAGGCATACAGTATACGCCATAAGGCATAAGGGATTAGGCACATATACCATAAAGCAGAAGGGATTAGGCATACAGTATATGCCATAAACCATTGCTTGGTCCCTGCTCCTGCCAACCTAGCAGTTCGAAAGCACGTCAGAGTGCAAGTAGATAAATAGGTACCGCTCTGGGGGGAAGGTAAACGGCGTTTCCATGTGCTGCTCTGGTTCGCTAGAAGCGGCTTAGTCATGCTGGCCACATGACCTGGAAGCTGTACGCCAGCTTCCTCGGCCAATAAAGCGAGATGAGTGCCGCAACCCCAGAGTCGGCCACGACTGGACCTAATGGTCAGGGGTCCCTTTACCTTTATAAGCCATAAGGCATAAGGCATATAAGATGTGAGGCATAAAGCATATATACCATAAAGCAGAAGGGATTAGGTAGATATGCAGTAAGGAATAATGGATTAGCCATATATCACATAAAGTATAAGGAATGAGGCATATATGCAATAAGATATAAGTATATAAAGCATAAGGCAACAGAACCTCACAAATTGTCCAGATGTTCATATATTGCTTTCCCACCCTAAGTTATTCCAAGGAGTTCAGTGCAACTCCCTGCCTACTGAACTCTTGCAACCGACCCTGTAAGGTTAGCCGGGCTGAAACCGAGAGACATTGTCTGGTGCGAGGTCACCCAAGGAATTGAGCAGGTAAGCGGAGTTTGGAATTCCCCTCCTCTTTACCACATCCTTGAAGTAACCACCGCTAACTTTCATTACACGAAAGACTGCTCGTTACTGTAATGCATCACTGAGAAATTGCAAGTTTCAGTAGAAAGCACAAATCTCTTAAATAATATTATGCAATTCTAAAAACAGTATCGTTTTCATTAAGGATAACATGAAACAACACAAACAATGGGTACTGATCACCAGATACAAAGCAAAACACAATCATGGTGTGTTTAAGGCGTAAGGCTAGTAGATATAAGGCAAATATGCCATAAAGCATAAGAAATTAAGCATATATGCCATAAACCAAGGCATAAGGCATATATGCCATAAGCAGGGCCAGATTTAGGTTCGATGAGGCCCTAAGCTCCTGAAGGTAATGGGGTCTTTTATATAATAATAATAATAATAATAATAATAATAATAATAATAATTTATTATTTATACCCCGCCCATCTGGCTGGGCTTCCCCGGCCACTCTGGGCGGCTTCCAAAAGAATATTAAAATACTATAATACATCAAACATTAAAAGCTTCCCGAAACAGGGCTGCCTTCAGATGTCTTCTAAAAGCCTGGTAGTTGTTGTTCTCTTTGACATCTGGTGGGAGGGTGTTCCACAGGGAAGGTGCCACTACCGAGAAGGCCCTCTGCCTGGTTCCCTGTAACTTGGCTTCTCGCAGTGAGGGAACCGCCAGAAGGCCCTCGGTGCTGGACCTCAGTGTCCGGGTAGAACGATGGGGGTGGAGACGCTCCTTCAGATATACTGGACCAAGGCCATTTAGGGCTTTAAAGGTCAGCACCAACACTTTGAATTGTGCTCGGAAACGTACTGGGAGCCAATGTAGGTCTTTCAAGACCGGTGTTATGTGGTCTCTGTGGCCGCTCCCAGTCACCAGTCTAGCTGCCGCGTTCTGGATTAGTTGTAGTTTCCGGGTCACCTTCAAAGGTAGCCCCACGTAGAGCGCATTGCAGTAATCCAAGCGGGAGATAACCAGAGCATGCACCACTCTGGCGAGGCAGTCCGCAGGCAGATAGGGTCTCAGCCTGCGTACCAGATGGAGCTGGTAAACAGCTGCCCTGGACACAGATTTGACCTGTACCTCCATGGACAGCTGTGAGTCCAAAATGACTCCCAGGCTGCGCACCTGGTCCTTCAGGGGCACAGTTACCCCATTCAGGACCAGGGAATCCTCCACACCTGCCCGCCTCCTGTCCCCCAAAAACAGTACTTCTGTCTTGTCAGGATTCAACCTCAATCTGTTAGCCGCCATCCAACCTTCAACTGCCTCCAGGCACGCACACAGGACCTTCACTGCCTTCACTGGTTCTGATTTGAAAGAGAGGTAGAGCTGGGTATCATCCGCATACTGATGAACACCCAGCCCAAATCCCCTGATGATCTCTCCCAGCGGCTTCATGTAGATGTTGAAAAGCATGGGGGAGAGGACAGAACCCTGAGGCACCCCACAAGTGAGGGCCCAGGGGTCTGAACACTCATCCCCCCCCCACCACTTTCTGAACACGGCCCAGGAGGAAGGAGCGGAACCACTGTATAACAGTGCCCCCAGCTCCCAGCCCCTCAAGACGGTCCAGAAGGATGTTATGGTCGATGGTATCAAATGCCGCTGAGAGATCCATCAGAACTAGGAAACAGCTC
Organism: Podarcis pityusensis; assembly: GCF_964106645.2. NCBI lineage: Eukaryota > Metazoa > Chordata > Lepidosauria > Squamata > Lacertidae > Podarcis > Podarcis pityusensis. The sequence continues at coordinate 111,478,793 of NC_138029.1, forward strand.
TCACCTTTGTCCCTAGCCCGCCGGAGATCATCAACCAGTGCGACCAAGGCAGTTTCAGTCCCATGATGAGGCCTGAATCCCGACTGGAAGGGATCCAAATGGTCCGCTTCTTCCAGGCGTGCCTGGAGTTGTTCAGCAACCACTTGCTCAATCACCTTGCCCAAGAATGGAAGATTTGAGACTGGGCAATAGTTGGCTATCGTGGCCGCATGTAAAGATGGTTTTTTAAGAAGCGGTTTAATAACCGCCTCTTTCAGCGGGTCTGGGAAGGCTCCCTCACGGAGGGAAGCATTCACCACCCCACGAAGCCCATCGCCCAGTTCTTCCCGGCTAGCTTTTATAAGCCAGGATGGGCAAGGATCAAGGAGGCAAGTGGTTGGTTTCACTCGTCCAAGCAGCCTGTCCACATCCTCGGGGGTAACAGATTGGAAATGATCCCACACAACTTGACTAGACAGGACTCTAGCACTCTCCCGCCCCGGCCCTGCTCCCGCGGTGGAGTCTACCTCTTCTCGAATCTGAGCGACTTTATCTGCAAAAAACTTTGCAAAGTCATTGCAGGAGATCATGTGGCCCCTACTGGGCCCTGATGGAGCAGGTGGTTCCGCTAAATTGCGAACCACCTGAAAGAGTCTCCTGCTGCTGTTTTCCGCAGATGCAATAGAGGCGGTGAAGAAAGTCTTCTTCGCCGTCGCTATCGCCACTTGGTAGGCTCGACATTGAGCTCTAACCCATGTCCGGTCAGATTCAGAATGGGTTATCCGCCACCGGCGCTCTAGCCGTCTCAACGATTGTTTCATTGCCCTCAGATCCGTGGAAAACCACGGGGCTGTCCGGACTCCATGCAATCAGAGAGGGCGCTTTGGAGCCAAACAGTCAATAGCCCTGGTTAACTCCACATTCCAGCGGGCCACCAGGGAATCAGCTGAAAGGCCATCAACATGGGATAAAACATCCCCTACCACTCTCTGGAAACCATTTGGATCCATTAAGTGGCGGGGGCGGACCATCTGAATCGGTCCCGCCTCCCTGCAGAGGGGAAGGGTCATGGAGAAGTCCAGTTGCACCAGGAAGTGATCTGACCATGGCACTTCTTTGGTTTCGCTTTTACTTAGTGTCAGATCACCAACATCCATAGAGGTGAACACCAGGTCTAAGGCATGCCCGTGGCTATGAGTTGGGCCAGACTTATTCAGGGACAGCCCCATGGAGGCCATGCTTTCCACGAAGTCCCGAGCGGCCCCTTGTAAGGTCGTGTCGACATGGATGTTAAAATCCCCTAGGACAACCAAACTAGGTGTCTCCAGGAGGACATCCGCCACGACCTGAAGCAGCTCGGACAGGGAATCCTTGGTGCAGCTGTCCTTTGTCAACAACAAATTGTCACTTTTTTGTGTGTTGAATATATGTTATATGGTAATTTATGGACCTAATAGGTCCATACACAACACAACACACTGTTCCTGTATGTAGGTTTTATTTTATTTGTTTTTTATCTTATATTTTGGAAATGTACATCCAGTTTTTTTCTTTAAAAATTTTTTTGGGGACCCCAAGAGAGTGGGGCCCAGAGCTATAGCTTGTTTAGTTTATACGTAAATCCAGCACTGCCTTCATTAGAGGATTTTAAACAAAGGGTGATTGCCATCTGTCATGGACATATGAGCCAACTCCTAGGGGCTGAGGTCCCTTCGCCCCCCAAGAAAATATTTGAGGGGGCTGTCCCCCAAGTTAATGGGCTTTGCCATTCAAATGGTGTGTATATGCCGTATCATGTGATCAGTTATATGGGGCGGGTCTTACCTGCCCCCCCCATAATATTCAAGTTGGCACCCCTGGTTATGGATGTTTTAGTCAAGATTACTGTATTGCAAGGGGTTGGATGACTGGGTTCCTTCCAACTCTACAATTCTATGTTTCTATTAAAATGTGAAAAAATCATTCATAATAAAGCTTGGGCTACTATCACTCCGTGCACATAGAGGTTAGATGTACAGTAGCACCATAACATTATTAATTATGCAAATGTGTATGTTTGTATGTTTTAAAAATACTATACAGTGCTACCTCTGGTTATGAACTTACAGCCATACCTCATGTTACGTTTGCTTCATGTTACGTTCTTTCAGGTTACATCCTGTAGCGACCCAGAAGTACCGGAAAGTGTTACTTCCAGGTTTCGCCACTTGCACATTTTGCAGGTGCGCCGCTGTGGGTTGCGCTCTTTTCATGTTGCGAATGGGCCTCCGGAACGGATCCCATTCACAACCAGAGGTACCACTGTAATTCGTTCCGGACGTCCGTTCTTAAGCTGAAACCATTCTTATCCTGAGATGCACTTTCGCTAAAGAGGTTTCCCGCTGCACTCACACCTCTGGTGCATGATTTCCGTTAGCATCCTGGGGCAAAGTTCACAACCAGGAGCAGCTACTTCCGTGTTAGCGGAGTTCGTAACCTGAAGCTTTCATAACCAGAAGCGTTTGTAACCAGAGGTACCACTGTATAGCAGGCATGTGAAAGTCTAGTTCAGGATGAGGAGAGGGTGGGGTGTTTAATCTCTTACCCTTTGATCTTTTATCATTGCCTGAGGACACTACTTGGTGGGAGGAAGCAGTACCAGGGAGGAGTGTTTGCTCATCCTTGGCTGAGTCATCTCTGGAAGGATGTAGGAACTTGGGTGAGAGTCAGATTACAGTTCCAAACTGTATGCTTGACAAGTGGCAATTTTTATTGGTGGTTGCCTCATCTCCTTAATGGTATTTGTCCCCTGGGCTTCAGATGACCCACCTCAGGATTATTTTATAATATGTTATGACATTTATATCCCACCTTTCCTCCAGGACGAAAGGGAGAAACATGCTAAGAGGAAGGCATGCTTGGCAAACCCTCACCGTGATCAACTCCCGCCTAGAAACCAATGTCCCCATTGTGGAAGGACGTGTGGATCCAGAATTGGCCTCCACAGTCACTTACGGACTCACTGCTAAAACCGTGTTTATGGAAGACAATCTTACTCAGCTACGAGTGATCACCAAAGAAGAAGAAGAGATTTCATCCTCGCAACAAGCATGTGAGGTAAGTGAGAACCTGTGACTCACTCCAAGGCAGGCATAGGCAAACTCGGCCCTCCAGATGTTTTGGGGCTATAACTCCCATGATCCCTAGCTACCAGGACCAGTGGTCAGGGATGATGGGAATTGTAGTCCCAAAACATCTGGAGGGCCGAGTTTGCCTATGCCTGTTCCAAGGTCACCCACTGAGTTTCATGGTTGATTAGGGGATTTGAGCCCTGGTCTCTCACGGCCTAGTTTGTCAGAGATTTTCCGAGGCACCGTTTCCTGTGCAAATGTCTTGCCTGCCTCTGAGAAGCTATGAAGAGCTCCTCCTCCAGAGCTGAGCCTGACAATCGGAGATCTGCTCCACCTCACCAGTTTTGATCATGATTAGGGGATCGTATCCAACTCAAGTACGTTGACAGAGTAGAGACTTGTGGTGCAAATCCTAAACATTGTACTCAGAAATAACTCCTATTGTATTCAATGAGCTCAATTACTTCCAGGCATGTGAGATTAGGACTGCAGCCTAGGAGGCCCTGACTACTTATTCATGTACCACCAGGCACAACATCCTCCAGACATTGCTGAACTACAACTCCCATCTTCCCTGACCATGCTCACTCTGGATAGGGCTGATGAGAATTAGGAGCACAACAACATGGAGAGGGCAACCGGTCCCCCGCCCTTGATGCACACAGCACTGCCCAAGGTCCCTGCTCCAAAGGCAACACAATAGGGAGAGAGACAACCAAGGGATGGGTGGTGCAATGGATGAGCGAGATTTTTTCTTCTTCTGAAACTGGGCCCCCTAACTTTGCAACGGAAGCTGGTTTCTTTCCCCTTTCTGTCTTTTTTGTTGTTTGTTATTAAAGACTATAGGCAGCATTGAGTAATCAAAAGACATATTAGCAGAGGTGTTGAAGGTTGGTCAAGTTTGATGAGGTGCCATTTCCTGTGCAACCTTCTCTCTGCTGCCTCTGACAAGCTGTCAAGAGCTGCTTCCCCCTCAGAGTTGAGCCTGACGATCAGAGGGCTGCTCTGCCTCATGCGTTTTGATCATGAACAAGGGATCACATCCAACTCGGGTACATTGCCAGGTGGAAAATGCGCCTTGCTACTTTAACTTTCGACCGAGGGAGAATCAAGGAAGACACAAGCCCAAATTCCCGCTGCAAGGTAAATAACGGCTTACCTGTACAAATTGGGAGTTTTCTAATGTTGTTAAGGAAAGCAACTGTGGGGATCTCGCATGTCACAGACATTGTAGGGAGTGTTCAAGTGACCAGTCTTCACTACTTGGTTTCCGTATTAATGTGACTAAGGTACACCCTTCCCCACTTTTCTGCCATGTGTTCAAATGTGTGTTAAATATTGAGTGCTTTCTGTTTTTGACATCCTTCTTCCAAGGGGCAAGTCTTCTTCTAGAAATGGAAGCACATGACTTACCCCCAAAGAATACTGGGGACTGTAGTCTATACCCCACAGAGCTACAATTCCCAGCACCTTTAACAAACTACAGTTCACAGGATTCATTGGGGGAAGGCATGTGCTGTAAATGTGCTTTAACTACATGGTGGGTACGCAGCCGTAATCCATCAAACATCTGGGAGAAGCGAATTTTTACCTGGCACTGGAAAGATGGTAAGATGAGAGTACAGTGGTACCTCAGGTTAAGTACTTAATTCGTTCCGGAGGTCCGTACTTAACCTGAAACTGTTCTTGACCTGAAGCACCACTTTAGCTAATGGGGCCTCCTGCTGCTGCCGCGCCGCTGGAGCACGATTTCTGTTCTCATCCTGAAGCAAAGTTCTTAACCTGAAGCACTATTTCTGGGTTAGCGGAGTCTGTAACCTGAAGCATATGTAACCTGAAGCATATGTAACCCGAGGTACCACTGTACGTGTTACAAAAGATTGCCCTTTTTTTGGTCTCTTGGTTCATAATGTGCAGCTTCACATACCTGTGATGCAGTGGCGTAGCGTGGGGGGTGCAGGGGGGGCCGGCCGCACTGGGCGCAACATCTGGGGGTTAGGGTTAGGGGGCGCAAATCCACGGGTTAGGGGGCGCAAATTACTTGCCTTGCCCCGGGTGCTGACAACACACGCTACGCCACTGCTGTGATGTGGCCTTATCGCTCCTTGCATTTCACAGACAGTGAGCTGTCACCATCAGCCACCAAGGACTGAGGGAGAGGAAGAGGAAGACACACTACGCAGCATTCATACCTCTCGGCTAAGTTAAACAATGGTCACACCATACATTTAAAGCACTCTTACACCCCTTGACCATCATGAAGAACCTTGGGAAAGGTAGTTTGGTAAGGGTGCTGACCCTACAGAGTTACAAACCTCTGCACGCTTAACAAACAACCATTCCCAGGATTCTCCATGACTGCTAAAGTGGTAAAGGAATATGGTGTGGATAGGACCAATGTATTTTGGGTAGAAAGACATGGGGCAGAGGCAGATTTAGGGGAACGTGACCAGTTTGGCCACATTGGGTGGGGAGCCTTGGGGGTGGGGGGTGGCGCAGGGGGCTCAGCAACTATTATGTAGGATGGAAGGTGAGGTAGGTGGGTGCTGAATTTTGGCGCCTCACAGGGCACCGTTAAAATTGGAGACCCCAAAGTCCACTGCGGCATGGAGAGATGCAGTTTTAGTCAGGAGAGACCCTCAATCTGCCATAAAGTCGAGTTTGGCAGTCCCTGCCTCTGCAGTAATCTCATTTTACAGCTGTAAAATCACAGGCTTGGAGGAAACTGGAGAGCACACACAAAACCCCCTGTTTAGTTCAACCACTAACTTATTACAATATCTTTGTCATTTTGAGCTTCTTGGAGTGAAGATGGAATACAAATTTAGATAGGAAAAATATATGTTTTATTATTTAAAACATATATTGGTGCCAGTGTGGTGTAGTGGTTAAGAGCGGGAGTCTCGTAATCTGGTGAACCGGGTTTGTGTCCCCGCTCCTCCACGTGCAGCTGCTGGGTGACCTTGGGCCAGTCACACTTCTCTGAAGTCTCTCAGCCCCACTCACCTCACAGAGTGTTTGTTGTGGGGGAGGAAGGGAAAGGAGAATGTTAGCCGCTTTGAGACTCCTTAAAGGGAGTGATAAAGCGGGATATCAAATCCAACTCTTCTTCTTTATTTATTAGACATATATACAGTGGTACCTCGGGTTACATACGCTTCAGGTTACAGATGCTTCAGGTTACAGACTCCGCTAACCCAGAAATAGTACCTCGGGTTAAGAACTTTGCTTCAGGATAAGAACAGAAATCATGCAGCGGCAGCAGCAGCAGCAGCAGCAGGAGACCCCATTAGCTAAAGTGGTGCTTCAGGTTAAGAACAGTTTCAGGTTAAGAACAGACCTCCGGAACGAATTAAGTACTTAACCCGAGGTACCATTGTATTAACAATACTTAATTGCCAACACCTCCCTATTTCCTTTTAGAAGGCTCTGTGGTTGAGTTGTGATGCACGCACGCGATATGACGGATTGACACATATGAGAATTGGAAAATAATTTGCCCCCTGACGAAACTGACTAGACTGTGAGGGTTTTGCTATTTCCTGTGTAACCCGCATCAGTTCTGTCATTTCAGTTATCTGTTTTAACAGGTGTAGGCGCATGTCCACATGAGTAGGCTAGCAATTATGGATGTATTATTTTCTGTATGTTCAAAAAACAATAATAAGGTGTCAGGGTGCTGTCAGTGGCTTCCGGCCGGTTGTCCAGGAAAATATAAAGACAAGGAAAAGTTTCTTACAGTCCTTTCTTTTTTCCGGGTGTGCAATTAATCGTGTTTTAGTTTTAGCCACAGCTAACAGTGAGATGAATGATGTAGGTTTTAGTGGAATCTGAACAGTAGCAAAATGATTGCACAACGCTGACTGCAACAACGCAGGATGGAATGGAAACTGTTGCCTCCTTACACCCACCAGTCTCTTGCCCTGCCAGACTGCCTGTTCCCTGAGATCTGCTAAGGAGTGTCTTTTCTGTGTCTCCTCTGTGATCAAAGCATGGCTGGTTGAAGCATGAAAGAGGACTTTTTTCTGTATCTGTCTAATTTGGGAACCATCTTTTCTCAAGAGATGCATTCCCCCACAACACTATTTTTACCACACATTTATCTTTTTTTTATTATGACATTTGAATGTGCTAGGATTGTCTACAGACTCTAAGATTCATGTGCACACAAACATCTGATCCCTTTATGAGTCCCTCTGTACTCTCACCTTTCAGTCTGTGTTTTGATCTCCTTATGAGTCACTGTATAAAAAGAAGCTCTCTGTTTTTTGATAGTTTCACTGTTTTAAAAAATTATTTCTACTTTTTGCTGCCTGCTATCTCCATGTGTGGAGGAGATTGCCCTAATGCCCGAGTTGAAGTGAGAGTCAACTGCCATTTCTTTTGACCAGTATGTGGAATATCAGAGCAGAGTCATCTTGTTCAGGCAAAAAAATGTTTTGGGTCAGCAATATCAAAAGCACAGTGTTGCTTTTGATGTTGCTGACTTATATTTTGCAACACAGGGTTTGGCTTGTTTACTCAAGAAAATGTATTGGGCTGGCTGGCCACTTGCAGGAAGCTTATCTGACAATAAATCTGTCTGGGGTGATAAAACATTGCTGTTTTTAATTGCCTGTTCCTATGTAAGTTCACAGGAAGTGGTTAAGATCAGTCCTGTGTTGGCCAAGTCATCTTTCAACTCATCTTTGCTTACAATCCCATTTAGTCACACCAGCAACAATTCCTATATCCACTGATTCCCCAGGAAATATCTCTGTCTCTCGATCAGTAGTTTTAGCACCTTATAACCAGGGCAATAATGTTTCTGGGAGCCGAGGGTCTGTTCCATGTGATAGCATATTACTTCCCCCAAAGAATCATGGGCACTTTAGTTCACCTCCTTGACAAAACACAGTTCCCAGGATTCACAACCCTAGTTTTCTTTCAGATGTATTCTGCCATGAAAGCCATACTTTAAGACTATGTGGTTCCTTCTTGGCAGCACTGTCACTGAACCATGACTCCAGGGGGCAGTAATGACCTTCAGCCACACTGGCTGGGGATGATGGGAGCTGGAGTCCAATGACAACTTGGAGGGGCTTGAATTCCCCATCCCTGTCTTACATAAATCTATGGTGTGACTAGATTAACAACAACAGCAACAATTTATTATTTATTATTTATACCCCGCCCATCTGGCTGAGTTTCCCCAGCCACTCTGGGCGGCTCCCAATCGAGTGTTAAAAACAATACAGCATTAAATATTAAAAACTTCCCTAAACAGGGCTGCCTTCAGATGTCTTTTAAAAATAGTATATCTGCTTATTTCCTTGACATCTGATGGGAGGGCATTCCACAGGGCACTAGGGCTTTTCCAAAAGTGAAAATGTGGGCAAAGTTGTTGACCTTTATTGTCGATGCCGTTCCAGGATATCTGGAGCCCTATCTAGAGCTCATTTTTGGCAATTTCTGATGTAGGTTTAGAAATGGATCAGAATGTGGGACTATCATTCATTCAGGGGCATTGTTAGGGGGCAGCTCAGAGGGCCCAAGCCCTGGTTAGAATCATAGATTTGTAGAGTTGGAAGGGACCCCGAGGGTCATCTAGCCCAACCCCCTGCAATGTGAAATCTCAGCTAAACTATCCATAGCAGATGGCCATCCAACCTCTACCTAAAAACCTCAAATACAATAATGTAGATCTAGAAAGGGGCAACTGAAATGATCAAGGGGTAGGGCTGGAGCAATTCCTCAGTGCAGAAAGATTACACATTTTCAGTTTTTTAGTTAGAAAGGGGATGAGCAAGGCTCATGAGCCAGTGTGGTGTAGTGGTTAAGAGCGGTGGACTCGTAATCTGGTGAACCGGGTTCGCTTCCCTGCTCCTCCACATGCAGCTGCTGGGTGACCTTGGGCCAGTCACACTTCTTTGAAGTCTCTCAGCCCCACTCACCTCACAGAGTGTTTGTTGTGGGAGAGGACGGGAAAGGAGAATGTTAGCCGCTTTGAGACTCCTTCGGGTAGTGATAAAGCGGGATATCCAAACTCCTCCTCCTCCTCCTCCTCCTCTTCTTCGTCTTCATAATTTTGAGGGAGCACAAGCGAGGCACTCCCACACAGGGATTCCCCCCCCCCTTTCTGCTACTTGGGGTTTCTGGGCCCCAGAGCCCAGTCTTGCCTTGCCCCCATGTGCCCGTCACCCTGGTCTGGCCAGAGTTGGTGCAATGCAACTACCAAGAGCCAGATCAGCCAGCCAGGCTCCCCCCTGTGTGTGGGCAGGCAGGTAGGTGGCACAGTGAGGCCCCATGAACCCTCTGTGCCCGTATGTCAGCGAGGGTTGGCTTGGTGCAGCAGGTTTTGTTTACCCCCCAATGCCCAGCCCCTGGTCCTTTGTACTGCGTGTGCACTCACACCCTAGGCACCAGTGAAGGACGCAATACAGCTGGTATCAGGCACTGTGGGAAGCAGGATGGATAGGCCTTTGTTCAGATGCCCTCATACTAAGCTCGTTCTCCTATCGCTGGCTCTTGTAGATGACCGGCTCAGACAAGCTCGACGGCATCGCTTCATCATTGGGTCTGGATGTGTTGCAATCCTCATTCTAGTGGGAGCCGTGATAGGGCTTGGCTTTTGGGGTAAGTACCTTAAGGCCTAAAATTACCCATATGCCCACAAACTGTACTTAATGGAGCACCACAAATTGTCCTTTGTAGAGTGAGGCTCTACAGTGGTACCTCGGGTTAAGAACTTAATTCGTTCTGGAGGTCTGTTCTTAAGCTGAAACTGTACTTAACCTGAGGTACCACTTTAGCTAATGGGGCCTCCTGCCGCCGCCGCACGATTTCTGTTCTCATCCTGAAGCAAAGTTCTTAACCTGAGGTACTATTTCTGGGTTAGCAGAGTCTGTAACCTGAAGCATCTGTAACCTGAGGTACCACTGTATATCCACTCGGAGCAGGGGTAGGGAAACACCAGAGCCACTCTGGGCAAACCACACACACCTTTCTCGGACTTGACATCATATACCATGCCAGGGAGGGAAAAGTTCAAGTTGCAATCTTCAAAGCTATAGCTAAAAGGAACAGTGTCTGCTCCCTATCTGTCATTTGCATCAAAAAGCCAGCACTTTGAACTTGCCACTTTTTGGCAACAGAAAACGGCAGGAGTCAAAAAGTGCCAACTGTACTCTTTTTTAACACCTCCGAATGGAAGGTTGGCAGTTTGAATCCCCTCGATGGGGTGAGCTCCTGTTGCTCTGTCCCAGCTCCTGCCAACCTAGCAGTTCGAAAACACACCAGTGCAAGTAGATAAATAGGTACCGCTCAGATGGGAAGTTAAATGGGATTTCCATGCGCTCTGGTTTCCATCACGGTGTTCTGTTATGCCAGAAGCGGTTTAGTCATGCTGGCCACATGAGAGAGAGAGAGATAGAGATAGAGATAGAGAGAGAGGACCCTTCTTGTGTCAATTCTGCACATGACTCTGTTTGCAAGACAATGCCTCCATCTGGACTTAGCTTCCTGATCCAGCATCAGGAGAGTTGAGAACACACAGCACAAGACTAACCATGTCTACTCAGGAGTCCTATTAAATTCACTGAGGCTTACTCCAAGGTAAGTGGAGTTACCTTCTTACCTGGAAGTAAGCCCCCCATGGGACACACTTCTGAGTAGACATATATAGGACTGAACTGTAACCTTACCAATTTGAATAAAGGGGGTTGTTTTCCTAGGCGTTATCTCCCACCCACCCTCATATGTCTGTCACTGCACAGAAATTTTGCAGTTTGGCCTGGTCTAATTGTGACCAATTTGAGATGTGTGGTGAATGGGACTCGAGAATAAAACTGCTGCCCTGTACGCTGCAGCATGAGTCACCTGGCTGGCACTGCGGGCGGCACTAGAGTGAAAATAGTGCCCCGTGCGACTTACGAGTAAAATTGTTTTTTTTAAAAATGCCCCCCCCCCCCAAATTGCGACTGGACATTCTGCTGTGGTGTCTGCAACTTATGCAGTTGTGGAAATGACTGGTTCAGAAAACAAGCAGCAAATATCATTCATGAGGAAATTGGGGAAATTGTTCTTAAGGGCCTCAGAAAGAAAGCCTTGCATTTCTTTTTATATGATAAACATGCCCCTTGGTTTGTTTTTTTAAGCGTCAAAACTTATCTGACCAAGAAAGGGAAAGATAATGTGTTAGATAGCACGATCATCACCGTCATTGTCAGCTCATTGGTCCTAAAATAGTCAAACCACAAGAATGTGCAGGGGGGAAATCTCTTGTAGAACTGCCAAGTGTGTTTGGTTATGAAACCAAAGCACAGTGCGAAACACAGTCAAAGAGGTTTCAATTAGGCACCCAAATATAAATTATGGGAAATAGCCTCTTGTTCTTAAGCAAAATAGCTCGGCCTCTCAAAGCAAACCTTCACTATCTTTTCACATTTGTTCACATATGATACTTCAACTGGTTTCGTCTCCGTCCTCTTATGAATCTTCTGTTCTGCAAGCTACGGAACTACCAGGCAACCAGTAACCAAGTCTTCATGCATAAAAGCTTAAATTCATTGCATATTTTTTTAAAAAAAATGGAAAACATATTGTAGCAGGGAGTCCTTGGAGCACCCCACAATCACTTAACCTTGACTCCCATAGGTTCAGGTCGGGGGTCACAAACAAGAGACTTCAGCCAGGAGATAGAAGCAAAACAGCGGCCTGTAGGCCTGATCTTTATTGTTGCAACAAGGCTCCCCACTAGCACAAAGACAAAGCAGCCAGAGGCCCCAAACAAGGGTTACATCAGTATTTTAAAGTTTCCCATAATACATCATCAAGACATCATAGATACGTCACAGAAAAAGGTGTGGTCTCAGGGAGACCCTGAGATCCAGACATGCCCCTGTCACTCAAATATAGTCTTTCATACTCTATTACAGTACAAAGGAAAGCATTTACAGTTCCCTGGTCCCTGAGTCAAATATACAAATACAAGTCAAATACACCCGTGGGCTTCATCGCACTGTGGGGTGGGTAGGCATTGTGATTGAGTTGGTTATTTGTCTGACACTCTTGGGGCAGGATATCACCCGTCAGGACTATGACCTGTACATCTTGGGATTATGGTGTGCTCACTAACCTCTCCCTGGGTCCTAAATGCCATTTGAAATGAGAAGATGGATACAAGTGATTTCTTATGAATTTCTAAAGTTTTCCCATTGAGCCAGTACGCAGATACATTTATCAGTGAATTGCTACGTTTGGTATTGACACTTTCCCTGTTTTCCTTCTTTGGAGACCTGGGGCTCAGTGGGGAGTCCTGAGCCAAGCTTGCCTTGCAGATGCAATGCCTTTGCAGATATTTGGCGGTATTTTTCTCTTGACACTAGAGGATTTGGTTTTTCACAGGTGAAAAGGCGGGGAAATTCCTCTTGTGTGGTATTTGTGTGAGTGAATGTGTTTGGTAATGTGCAGCAAGTCACACCATCAGTGAGTAACGGCTGCAGTTCTTAGTGACGGGTTGCTTTGATACTACAAGCCCTGGAGTGCTGCCGACATTCTAGGCACGGGTTCAAGAGGTTTTTCTTTTGCCCCTTGCTTTCCACGGAAAACACAGTACTTGGCGCAGAAAATTGCAATTGCTGTTTGTTACGATACAGTGGCACACAGTGGGTTTTCCCGGGAAAAGTGGTGGTGCAAAGGAAAACCTCTCAGGCTTGTGCCCAGAAAGCATGGGTGGCATAGACTGGTTGGGCGCAGAGGAATGGTGGGAGGAACCAGCTGGGGAAGCAGTAAGGGGGAAAGGCTCAGAGCCCAGGGATTGGTAGTGGGACAACGATGATGAGCAGTTGGAGGAAGAAGAAGGAGGAGACTAGGAAGAGGAGGTGTCAAAAGCTGGAGAGGTAACAGGGCTTAGTGAGCAGGAGGAGCCTGTGGCAGAGAGGAGGCCAGAATAAGAGGTAGAAGCTGAATCAGGGGAGGAGGGAGGCCAAGAACCAGGAGAGATATGAAGAGGGCAGAGGAACAGGTAGTGTTATTACCATGGCTAAATTGATTACCCTCCCTGCCGTAGCAGATCCCAGAGTGGGTTACAAGTACTTAAAATCCAGGGTTAAAAACCATTAAAACAGACTGCAATTGCATGAATAGGGTGGACCCTGAAAACATCTCAGATCTCGAAGGTTAGGGTAAAGAGGAGCATCTTCAGCATGTGCTGAAAGCTTTACAAGAAGCCAGGTGTACCTCCCTGGGGAGGGAATTCTGCAACTTGGGCTCTGTAGGTGGAATTACCAAGAGGGCCCCCTCTGCTGATCTTAAATCTTCTTTTCTGCAGATCCTGCTTTTTCCTGTTCAGGGTGGGGAGCCTTTGTTGCCTGCCTTTGTTGATTGGTGGCTGGCGGCCCACCCCTCCTCCTTTCTGTGTACAGGAGGAATAGAATGGAAGTTGTGGTGGCAGTGGCAAGACCCTGATAGAATACCAGGGAGCCACCATGGTAATTGCCCACAAGGCCCCGGAGGACATAGCGATACTGTGTGGGAACTGGGGGAATGCTGAGGGTTTGCTGGAGAGGATATATTATTAATATCCTTCCTAACTTGTGCTAGCAAGTTTCTTCACTTTGTTGTTGTTGTTTAGTCGTTCAATCGTGTCCGCCTCTTGGACCAGACCCCATGGACCAGAGCACGCCAGGCACTCCCGTCTTCCACTGCCTCCCGCAGTTTGGTCAGACTCATGCTGGTAGCTTTGAGAACACTGTCCAGCCATCTCATCCTCTGTCGTCCCCTTCTCCCTGTGCCCTCCATCTTTCCCAACATCAGGGTCTTTTCCAGGGAGTCTTCTCTTCTCATGAGGTGGCCAAAGTATTAGAGCCTCAACTTCAGGATCTGTCCTTCCAGTGAGCACTCAGGGCTAATTTCCTTCAGAATGGATAGGTTTGATCTTCTTGCAGTCCATGGGACTCTCAAGAGTCTCCTCCAGCACCATAATTCAAAAGCATCAATTCTTCGGTGATCGGCCTTCTTTATGGTCCAGCTCTCACTTCCATACATCACTACTGGGAAAACTATAGCTTTAACTATACGGTCCTTTGTCGGCAAGGTGATGTCTCTGCTTTTTAAGATGCTGTCCAGGTTTGTCATTGCTTTTCTCCCATTCACTTAGCAGAGTGCATTCCCCTTCTTACACAACAGAAAGCTGGTTGCAAACTCTTCTGAATTTCTTAAGACAATAAGCAATTCATCTGGCTTGTCCAGACTGAGATATGTTCTAATATTCCTGGTAAGACCCCTTTTAAATCCCTCCTAAGAAATAAAGACACCGCAGTCTATTCATAAATAACAAAAAATAGTTTTACTTACGACCAGGCAGAGCACAGTGCAATCCCTGAAGGCAGGCTTAAGGCTTAAAGTTACAAACATGTACAAACAAGTTTACCCCCATATGGGAGATAACCTGGGAAACTGCTGTGGCAGCCAGCAGTACAGTCCAGGTGATGCAGGAAGCAGGCAGGACAAACATGAAGGTCGAAAAGAGGAAGGGAGCAGTGTGACTTGGCCTTTTACCAGGTCTGGAAAGGTCAGACCTACCTAGTAGTCACATGCAAGGAAGGAAGGTCAGGAGGAACAGAAAGTTTCAACTGACTGGACCAAACATTCCCTTACATGTCCACTCTAGCAAAACAAGGAATGTTATACTTGGCTGCTCCCAGCGGATTACATCCCACAGGAACGATGGGCAATTACAATGGCAGCCACCCTCCCCACAGTGCTCATTGAAGGAGCACCCAAAAAGGGATCCCAGGGCAACAGTGTCAGTATCAAGCCCATCGCAGCTGCTGATACTGGGTCTGCCTGTCCATGCTGGAGAGACTGGAACTGCAACACACACGACGCCAGAAATCTGGTTTAGGAAACATTGGAGGACAAAAGAGAAAACTCTCAAATGGAACAAGCCAACCCATATTTTTCTCGTAATTCCAGAGAAAAGGACTAGTGTGGCAGCAACTTTTCTGTATTTCCAACAACACATTTTCTTTTCAAATAAATCTTAAGCATACCATTATCCTCATCTTGCTGATCGCCTAAATAGTCATGCCTTTTAAAGTTTTTCAGATGAAACAAGCTCTGGTGAAGGCACAAACCTGCCCAGGACCCAGCAATGGAACACAGCAGACCAGGACCACCCCAGGGCAGTGTCAGACTTTGCGGCAGTTTCTGTGCAAGCCACACGGCAATCACGTAGCAGGTAACACCTGAGCTTTCAGTAGCCTTTGGCTGATAAACAGGAATGCAGGCACAATGATGATCCAGCTAAAGTCAAAGGCTTGCAGATCCCATTGATTCCAATGAAAAGGTTGCAAAACATGTCCATAACAAAAGAACTGGTTCAAGTAAACCAATATGAGCTTCTGCCTGGGGGCAGGTGGTGCTAGATCAGGGGTCGCCAACATGGTGCCCTCCAGATGTTTTGAAGCACAGCACCCATCAGCTCACATGGCCAATGGTCATGGATAATGGAAGTTGTAGTTTTCAACATCTGGCGGGCATCGGGTTGGCTATGCTAGCTGTGTAAAAAAAAAAACTCAGGACACAAGCCCATTGTACAATTTTGCATAAAATCTGCACGTGCTAACATATGTAAAGATGCAGATTTAGGTATGCTTTCAGAGAGACAGCCATCTTGTAAGCACAGTAAATAGCAATATAGAAAACTGCTTTTGAAAGAGGGGGTGGAGGTTCATAGCCTAAGGGATGCCCTCTAACAGCACACCTGGCTTCGTGGTTTTTTCTTCTTCCAGAGAATTCAGATTGCAAGCTCTGCCCGGAAAACTGGCAGCGCCATGGAGACAAGTGCTACTGGATTTCCAGAGAGAAGGGAACCTGGAACAAGAGCCAGAATGATTGTGCAGCAAAAGACTCTCAACTCGCTGTGATACAAAAACAGGTGGAATTGGTAAGTCCTGACTAATAACTTTCTTTTGTTGGTGCATGTAGTCAGTGCTTTGTTTGTTGTGGTCATAGTTACTGGTATGGCGTATGCTCACCTCCTTTTTTGCTGTGGCTGTGGATGGCAGCCATTTTGTGCTGCCATCCACAGCCCATTCATCATGATACAAGTACCAACACCTCTTTATTTTTCTTTTTGTCGCAGTCAAGTTGGGTTTTCTGCTCTTTTATTTATTTGATTTCAGTCGCTTCCTGTGAAGCGCTACAACGTGATTTCACCACACAATTAAAACTTATAAAAGACCAATTACATGTATAAAAAGAGTTTTAAATCAAGATAGATGCCGAGCGAGAAAAAATATCTCCACTTAGAAGATTTGTTGAAGGTAGAAAGTATCCCTCAGATGCCCTGAAGAACGTAGAGATGATGCCTTTCTAAGGCAGGCTTTCTCAAACTCGGCCCTCCAGATGTTTTTGGCCTACAACTCCCATGATCCCTAGCTAGCAGGACCAGTGGTCAGGGATGATTGGAATTGTAGTCTCAAAACATCTGGAGGGCCGAGTTTGAGGAAGCCTGCTCTAAGGTGTAATAGGAGGGACTTCCAAAGGGTCATTTCAAAGACTCTGTAAACTGAGGTAATTTTAGTCCCTGATGTCATATGGAATGGAATGCCTTGGCCCTGTAGCCAGTTGCATTTCTAGTGGGGCATTTTTTGGCCAGGGTGGGGTAGGGGAGGCACTTAGCGGCAGCCAGTCCCTGTACTCTACTTACTGGTTGAGAGGATGTGACGGCCAGGCCAGGGAAATGGAAAGACACCTTTTCTTCAGAGCACATGTTATCTTGTATATTGGGTTATGAAAAGGTCAAGCTATCAGACAATTTAGTACAGTGGTACCTCGGGTTAAGAACTTAATTCGTTCCGGAGGTCTGTACTTAACCTGAAACTGTTCTTAACCTGAAGCACCACTTTAGCTAATGGGGCCTCCTGCTGCTGCCGCACAGCCGGAGCATGATTTCTGTTCTCATCCTGAAGCAAAACTCTTAACCCGAGGTACTATTTCTGGGTTAGCGGAGTCTGTAACCTGAAGCGTATGTAACCTGAAGCGTATGTAACCTGAAGCGTATGTAATTCACTGTATGAATACCAGGAATTAAACGACTGGATATTTTTGTGCTGCATGAGAAAAAAGGATGATAAGGATACAGTGAACAAGGGAATGCTGAAAGGTCTAAAACAAACAAAATAGCTTACGCTATAACTAAGAAGTTGAAAACTAGTGTGGAGCTTTTGTTTCCCCAAAATAATCATCTTTTAATATAGTATCACCACACCAATACAAAAAAAAAGTTTGAGAAAGAGTAAGTGCACATTACAAGACAGCCATAGTCAAGCCTTTAGGAGTGGTGCTGAGAATAATATGTACAACTTTCTTGTTGAAGTCAATGGGATCCAGTCCACAGCTTTGTAAAATGTTTACTGCGTAATAGACTTACACGCTTACAAAAATGCTTGAACGCTTTCTGACTGGTAGGCTCACAATACATCTTTTCTGAGAGAAAAATAGGCCCCTTTCCCAAGGTTTTCAGGTTTTCCTAGAATTAGAGTAATGTGGATTATTAAGAGTCTCTGCAACTGAGAATGGAAAATGTTGACACAAAAACCTGCAGCGTCAGGAAGTTGGCAAAAGTCACAGCTGGGAAATTCCTTTGAAAGATATTTGTGTTGCTTCATTTTAAGAGAATCTTGGCTGCGGAGAATTCTTCTTTTGTCAGAGGGTTATTCATAGGGAGAGAAGTTGGTTCCCATGCTCAAAAATAAAGTCTGATTAAAGCATGATGCAACCGCAGTGATTATTGTATCATTTCCAGAAAGTTTCCTGTTCATGTCAAGAAGACACATGACTGCTCTGCTTGGCTGCTCTGCTTTTCCAAGAATATTGCAGAGGCCAGAGCTTTCCCCCTCCCAAGGTGCCATCTCCAAGAAGTTCACACAAGCAACCAGGCTTTTAAAAAGCCTTCAGTTGTTGCTAGGAGGAGGCTTTTTCCTCCCAAGCCTGATTGCACCTGGGGAGGGGCAATTTTGGAATGACGGTCGTAGCTGGTAAGGGGTAAAGCAGCATGTGGCTCACAGCGTCACAATGGTGGCCCTGTCTTCCTATGAGAGGTCACTCCAAACAGCTGAGCAGAGTTGGGGGTGCATGTTGTGAAATCTGCCATTCGTTCAGAAGCAGAGCCTAAATGTGAGGTCTGTCTAACCTCAGAACCAGCTGCCTTAAAGGTCAATCTATGAATGCATATTTCTAGGGTTGCTATATTCAGAAGAGCAAAAAAGGAGGACACCTTTGCCTAAATACGGATCGCTGTGATGACTCTCATTTTGAACACCCCTAGTATATGTAGGCTTTATAAGTTGTGATATATTGCTGGTAAAGGTAAAGGGACCCGTGACCATTAGGTCCAGTCGTGGCTGACTCTGGGGTTGCGGCGCTCATCTCACTTTATTGGCCGAGGGAACTGGCGTGCAGCTTCCGGGTCATGTGGCCAGCATGACGAAGCCGCTTCTGGCGAACCAGAGCAGCGCACGGAAACACCATTTACCTTCCCGCCAGAGTGGTACTTATTTATCTACTTGCACTTTGATGTGCTTTCAAACTGCTAGGTTGGCAGGAGCAGGGACCGAGCAAGGGGAGCTCACCCCATCGCGGGGATTCGAACTGCCGACCTTCTGATCAGCAAGCCTTATGCTCTGTGGTTTAGACCACAGCGCCACCTGCGTCCCTATATTGCTGGTAGCAATGTTCTTAACTTTAAAGGGCCTGCCAGAGTAGAGCTACGGGTACTGTAACCGCTGGCAAAGGAAGAGGAGGGAGGGGGGAGCGCACTGCCCCTGGCAGTACGATCCCGATGGGGTGCCATCGCGGCTGCCCCCCGCCTGCACTGGGTGCCATGCCCCCAGGATGCATGCCACGCCCCTGTGGGCGGTGCACCATGCCCCCAGGATGTGTGCCCCGCCTCTGAGACGCGTGCCAGCCCCGCCCCCGCCTGCTCTACTCCCCCCCCCCCAGTGCCAGAGCATGAAGCTCTGCCACTGACTGTAACTAAAAATGCCCATGTGACCACAATGCTGGCCTACAGCCGCCGATCCTCATTGGCCCTGGGGAAGAGGGCGTGTGCATGCTGCGGAATGTTCCCGTTCCATTCATGAAAAATGGCGAGGGACGGGAGTGTGACACCTGGGGCTATTAAAATTGTTTTAATTTTTTAAAAAAATTCTTGGGTTACTGTAAACAAACAAATAAAACACCCGGACATTTGGGCAAATTTAAAAATTTACCCAGACAGAAATTTTAATCCTGAAAAATAGGGTATGTCTGGGAGAAAGAGGACATGTGTCAACCCTAGGATGTCCTTCTTGTATCCTTGACAGGATTTCATACATCATAAAACAGATGGAGGGCAACTTCTGTGGATTGGAGTGACCACCATACTTCCTGCTCATGAATGGTCTTGGGTCGATGGCTCCCCACTAAATGACACACTGTGAGTATTTCCATCCTACAGATTCATACTGGTTTTGGCGGGAAATGTGTGTGGTTCTTCTACTCCCAGTGTTATTCTGCACCTCCTTTACAGTTTTCTTCCATTTTACTGTACCGTTATCTACCCTTCGAGATCATTATCTGCTTCATGACACTTGGTTGTGCTGACTTATCTTTAAATATGCAGACATCAAAGGCTCAAACCATGATGAGAGCAGATCATTCATTCTCTCTCTCTCTCTCTCTCTCTCTCTCTCTCTCTCTCTCTCATTTTCTTCTTTTTCTTTTCCTTCCTTCCTTCCTTCCTTCCTTCCTTCCTTCCTTCCTTCCTTTTCTGATTGCCATTGAAATGGGATGTTCTTGTTCTTGTTATATTGCTAATATCCCGGCTTGCTCATCTGTGGAATTCACAATACATGAATTCACAATACATGTAACGATTTCACTGTGTGGGGAGCCAATCAGTCAATTACACTCTCCAGTCAAATTGCGATGTCTTCCATACAAAAGACCAATAAAGAAGAGTAGAGCAACATCAAAAAAATGCCACATCAAGAGTGAGAAACAGATGCAAGAAAACACACATTGCACAGTAAGCCACACATAAACCATACATAAAGCAAACAAGAAAACTCCAGCAGAGGAAACCACCCTCCCCACACTTCAACAGAAAGAAACAGGCACAGAAAAAAATCCAAGCATCAGAGTAAGCCATTCATATCTGCAGCACACCTGCACATCAGCATTGAGAGAGCCACTGTAGTGTAGTGGTTAGAATGTTGGACTGGGACCTGGGAGACCAGAGTTCAATCCCCTCCTGGCCATGAAGTTCCCTGGGTGAATTTGGGCCAATCTCTGTCTGCCTCACAGGGTTATTGTGTGGGCAAGAACCATGTACACTAGGGCGATTCATAAAAAACTTTTTTGGGGGGAAATGCTTACTCCAAAGGTCTTATCTTATTACACTAGGGATTATATAGCTATATCTGAAATTTCATGCATATAAGTTAATATCTTGACCCTCCTCCATGAAAATAGCTGTTTACTCAGCCATTTTCCTATGTTGTGAAGGCTGAAATTTCAATTCAGTGGAGCAGGGTCAATATATTAACTGATATGCATGAAATTTCAGATATAGCTTATATAATCCCTAGTGTAGTAAGATAAGACCTTTGGAGCAGGCATTTAAAAAAATACATAAATTTATGAACCTCCCTAATATACACCACCTTGAGCTCCTTGAAGGAAAGGCAATAGTAAAAATAATAATAATTAAAGAGAATGGAACTGGTGTTCAATTCTAGAAGCATTGTTCATGATAGCTAAAAATGGACAGTGCACATTTGGAAACTCAGCTTAGGAGTATAAAGGGGGCAGGGAGAGATGCCATCACTGTCAAGGTGAAAAAGCAGCTTTGGCCTTCCTGTGACAAATGCTCTTTGCTTGACTTTCTCCTCTGTTCTGCAGATTGCAAGTCACAGGTCTTGCTGAAGCGAACAGCTGCGGGATGCTGAAGGGGAAGAGAGTTAATTCAGAAGCCTGCAGTGCCATAGCCAAGTGGATCTGTGAGACGGAAGTTCGTCTAGTGTAAATAATAACAAAGGAGGGAAAGAGAAGACGTCGGCCCATGCAAGAATGATGGCAAGATCCTGCGACGATTGCCCTGACACGTGCAGCCGAATCAAAGGGGGAAAAGATTGCTTTTGAGACAATGCTTGTTCTTTGTGAAAAGTGCTTCTATGTCAAAATCAGTGGGCCTCTTAATACTTTGCAGAAATGTCCCTGTTGGGTGTGATTCTTTCCCAGAAATGCTGGAGACAGTGTTGAAGTCCAGGACTGGCCACAGTGACTCACCCACTTAGCTTGGAAGAGGTGGAACATGGAAAGTGAGAATTTCCATACCCTAAGCTACATCTGAAATCCTTGGATACCCTTTGCAAAGTGGAAATAGTAATGTTAGTGCAGTGGTTTCTTGCTGGTCTGGGGGGTTCTTAGAAAATGCCAAAACTTGCCCACATTCTGGAGCTGGACAGACAAATTAATGGATCACGTAAAAGACACAGTCCCCCTTTAACTTCACCCTACCCCTTTTCTGACAGGTGTAGCTCATGTCATGAGGGAGTAATCCAAATAAATTCTCATTTACAACCAAATTAATACAGTGGTACCTCGGGTTAAGTACTTAATTTGTTCCGGAGGTCCGTTCTTAACCTGAAACTGTTCTTAACCTGAAGCACCACTTTAGCTAATGGGGCCTCCCACTGCTGCCGCGCCGCCAGAGCACGATTTCTGTTCTCATCTTGAAGCAAAGTTCTTAACCTGAAGCACTATTTCTGGGTTAGTGGAGTCTGTAACCTGAAGCATATGTAACCTGAAGCGTATGTAACCTGAGGTACCACTGTATAAGTTGCACTTCCTTTTTCTCTTTTTTAAAATTTATTTTTATTAAAGATTTCTTTTTTAAAAAAATATATTAACAATTTCAACATAACAAATCATCAAAACAAATCATCTTAATTATTTTCCTCCTTTTTTCCTCCCCACTTCCCAAAGAACCCTCCCCCCAAGACTTCCCTCAGCTCATCTCTCTGATTTCTCAACTCATGTTATTCTCTGCATATTGTAAAATTGTACATATCCTTTTATTATCTAACTATTATATTAACCCTCAATAAATCTGTGTATGTTTATTCAAAACCTGCCAAGGAGTCCAGTTCATTTTGTTGTCTTTTCAAATAATTTGTAAAAAGTTCCCATTCTTCTTTAAAGTCACAGTTGTCCTTATCTCACAATTTGTATGTGGCTTTCGCCAGTTCTGCATAGTTCATGAATTTCTCTTGCCACTGTTCTTTTGACGGGGTTTCCTCATTCTTCCATCCTTGTGCTAATAAGACTCTTGCCGCTGTTGTAGCATACATGAATAAATTCTTTTTTTCCCTTGGCAAGTTATTAAAGATTTCTTAGTTTACAAAAGTATGTGCAACGTTGCTTTTCCCAGTTGCATTTTCTACAGATCAGTTTCATTTGTTGGGAGACATTAGTGTTACATTAGGAAGAAAAGGGGGAAGAGTTGGAGGGGTGGGATAAATTGTACTTTCTGAAACAATATGAGAAACAAAACAGGATGCCTTCAAAATTCACACTTAACCAAATTTTGTGATTCCATTATTCAGCCAAGCAGTGTTTACAAAAATGCACTTATTAGGGGTAAATGTGCATAGAAAATAATATACAGTGGTACCTTGGTTCTTAAACACCTTGGTTCCCAAATGCTGAAAACTCGGAACTGTTCCAGTTTACAAACGTTTTTCAGAAGCTGAAGTCTGATGCGATTGTCAGATATTGTTTACTGCACCAATCAGAAGCTGCGCCTTGGTTTTCAAACATTTCAGAAGTCAAACGGACTTCCAGAATGGATTAAGTTTGGCACTCTTGTTTTTGCTATTTATTTTGCATTTCTCTTTTTCAGGTTTTTTCAGTTAATTTGTTTTTGTGACTGTGTGGAACCGAGTTCAGCTACTGGTTGATTGATTATGTGACTGCAGAAATGGAGAAAAGCCCCCTGTCCAAACAATGACTGTCATCAGTGCAGGTAAGAAGAATTTTTTTAAGAATTTTTATCATCTACAATACTGTCTTATTTATTTTATAGTACAGTACATGGATTATTGCTTTCATTTTATGGATCAATGGTCTTGTTAGTTAGTAAAATTCATGTTAAATTGCTGTTTTAGGGGTTGCTTTTAAAAGTCTGGAACGGATTAATCAATTTTGCATTACTTTCTATAAGAAAACCTGAAGCATATGTAACTTGAAGCGTATGTAACCCGAGGTACCACTGTATACTGAAGGTGTAAATAGGTGAATAAACCCTATTTCTTAAAGCTATGACAGTCTCCACTGTGTCTCAATTCTCTAAAGGAACACAGACCTTGGGTGAGTGCCTGGAACCCTCTGGGATCTTGTTATTGTGGGATGTGATACATAAGTAGCAGTCAAGTACAACATTCCTTGTTTCCCTAGAGTGGACATGCAGGGCAATTTTTGGTCCAGCCAGTCAAAAACTTCCTGTTACCTCCTGGCTGGGACATCCTTCCTTTGCATGTGACTAGAGGTGGGCGTGACCTTACCTGTCCAGGTAACAAAAAGACAAGGCATGCAGCACTCACTCTCTCTCTTTGACTTCCGCCATCATTGGAGCAGCTTTTTAGCTAGAAATGCTCTGTTGGCTTTCAACCAATAGAGGACACTGGGATTATCCCCACATGGGACAGAAAGATCCACATGCATATACTTTGTAACTAAGTTTGTCTTCAGGGATCCAACCGTGAACTGATGATGTGAGTAAACTTCTTTTATTGACTTTAAATAAGATTGTCGTGTGTTTATTCTTTTAAGAGGGATATAAGGGAACTTACTAGCAACCTAATACTGAGAGGCTTACACAAGCCTGCAACCAGCTACCCGCTGTGCCTTTAAAAGGGGGATGTAAAACTCTACTAAGTAAAGGAACTTGCTAGAGCAAGTTAGGAAAGATATTAATAAACAATATATCCTCTCCTGCTACCCTGAACATTCCCACAGTTATCACTCGGCAGACAGTGAGGGTGGCACCCAACTTGTGTAGCAATATGTTCCTTTATGTTATGGACAGTTAGCCATTAATTAAAAAAAAGTCTGACTGTTTTCAAACCTTATGTCTGGCATTCAGCACCACAGCCAGGGGAGATTCTCTGTGTAAAAGCTGTGAAATTTTGCCCCAGGCTAGATCAGTAGATTTCAGGGCTGTTCACAGCATGAGAGAAAGGGAGAGTGGATTTAGCCTTGGGCTGTTTCTAAAGCACCCAGTGCAGTTGGCGTGACTCCAAACAGAATCCAGAGTCAGGAATGGGCTCCTCAAAACAGGGATCAAGCACTCAGTTTTTCAAACTACACCAACACTCAAAATTCCAAGGAAACTGTACAGTGGTACCTCAGGTTAAGTACTTAATTCGTTCCGGAGGTCCGTACTTAACCTGAAACTGTTCTTAGCCTGAAGCACCACTTTAGCTAATGGGGCCTCCTGCTGCCGCCACACCTCTGGAGCACAATTTCTGTTCTCATCCTGAAGCAAAGTTCTTAACCTGAAGCACTATTTCTGGGTTAGCAGAGTCTGTAACCTGAAGCGTATGTAACCTGAAGCGTATGTAACCCGAGGTACCACTGTACCTGGAAGTCTCACTACTAGAAGCGGGACACATGTAACAATATGCTAGCCATCTAAAAACAGTTTGCCCTGAACTGTGTGTCAAATCTAGTTTTAGAATAAAGCGAGTTAACATATAAAGATGGTCAAGTTAATGACTGTTTCTCATATTTGACTTAACACTGAACAAATAATGGGGCAGTTAGAATCATAGAACTGTAGATTCAGAAGCTTATTTACTCCAGCAAGGAGTTTCTGAAATCTATATACTGGCTTAATACAACCCTGTTCCCATTTCAGTAAGTTTAGTTGTGCTGCACTGGGGTAAAGAAAACCAACTGTAGGGCCCGTTCCAACATCTCCAGAACCACCCAAAATGGGAATATTTGCCACAAACTTCCCTAGCAGATAACAGACACTTCATTCCTGTTAACACCATCCATCAAACTGTTGCACCGAAGGATGCAACACAATGTATTTCAAAGAAAGAGATAACTCCATTTCAATTGATTGCTTATTTGTGACCTAAAAAACCCCCCCTAAACAGATGTTTTTGGTTTAATACATTTTAATAGCTTATAACGGTAAGGTGCTTACAAAAAGTAAAGTATTAATTACATAAAGTTTCACATTTCAGTTTCAGTTGTGTGAGGGTTATACCCCTTCCCCACAACGTATGCGCTTGCAGGAGGACCCGGTTTGCGGCACATCCAGTGATGCTCCACGTTGCACCTTGAAACATATGCTTGGCCCTTATCACCCAGATATGCACAGTCACCTCCATCGCCAAGTACCTCTAACCTGAAACGCAAGGTCAACGAAGTCGGTGTCAAGTAAGGGCTGAGCATTTCTCCGACAGCAACTGATAAGAGAGGTTATAGCAGTAGAATCACATAGGAAATAGGCAAATTTATTTCAACCAGATAGGCCATGTGTGGCCTCTAGAGTGGGGACTCTAGACCACAGGTGGGAAAACTCAGGTTCAAGAGCCAATTATGGGTCTTTGGGGCTCTCTCTGTCCCTTGGGAAGAAGAGTTTGGATTTGATATCCCGCTTTATCACTACCCAAAGGAGTCTCAAAGCGACTAACAATCTCCTTTCCCTTCCTCCCCCACAACAAACACTCTGTGAGGTGAGTGGGGCTGAGAGACTTCAGAGAAGTGTGACTGGCCCAAGGTCACCCAGCAGCTGCATGTGGAGGAGCGGAGACGCGAACCCAGTTCACCAGATTACGAGTCCACCACTCTTAACCACTACACCACACTTGGGACTCATTCCAAATCATACTCCTCACTAGCCCTGCTTTGCACCCTCCCTTTTGTTTTATTTTTTCCTTGGCTTGAATGTGTCCTTGCCCCCCAATAATATCTCTTGATTCCCTGCATGGAAGATAGAAAAAAGTGTGCATGTGTTTACAGCAACTAGCTTATTCTACAAAGTGGAACTCACATTTGTTGTTTGCCCCACATTTAGACCCTCCAAGTGTCCGTAGTTTCCAGGGACAGACCCTGATTTACAGAAGCCGCCCCAGTTTCTGATTTGATCCTGGAATGTCCCACTTTTCCTTAGAACGTCCCTGTTTTCACTGGAGAAATATTGGAGGGTATGGAGTTATGCGACCCCTAAGCCAAGGAGATAAGTAACTATTCAACCTTTAGAAGACATCTGAAGGCAGCCCTGTATAGGGAAGTTTTTTTAAAAGAATATTTAATGTTTTCTTATGTTTTTATATATGTTAGAAGCTGCCCAGAGTGTCTGGGTCGACCCTGTCAGATGACAACAACAACATTTAAACCCCATGGCTTCCCCCAAAGCATTTTGGGAAGTGTCGTTTACCCCACAGAGAGCTATAGTTCTCAGCACCCTTCACCCTTCAGAAAGAGCATTAGTCCTATTGGCACTGATCTTAACTGGAACATAAAAGGATTAACATGTATGGATATGCTTGATTCCACATGGAAAAAGAAATGGAGGAGTGCAACAGAACTCAAGAAAGGCAAGGACCAGCTGAAACGGGTGAGGTTGCAGGTGTGGCCCAGGTTAGCATTTGGTGAACACTACTGGTACAGTGGTGCCTCGCAAGACGAAATTAATTCGTTCCGCAAGTCTCTTCGTCTTGCGGGTTTTTCGTCTTGCGATGCACGGTTTCCCATAGGAATGCATTGAAAATCAATTAATGCGTTCCTAGGGAAACCGCCTTCAGACCAGGTCCGGGGACAGTCTGTCCCCGGACCTCTTCTGAAGGCTGGGGGGGGGATAAGGGCTTTTCTTCCCACCCCCAGCATTTTAAAAAACCCCGGGACAGCGGAGGACTTCTCCGCTGTCCGGGCAATCTTAAAATGCTGGCGGGCGGCATTTTAAAATCGCCCCGGGACAGCGGAGTACTTCTCCGCTGTCCGGGGCGATTTAAAAGCCCCTGGGAAGGCAGGCAGGGGGGACAAAGACTTTTGCCCCCCGCCAGCCTTCAGAAGGTGTTCCCGCCCCCCGCCCCGCTTCGGAGCACCGTTCCGAAGCGGGGCGGTGGGGGAAGGTGTTCTCACCCCCCCGCCCCGCTTCGGAGCACCGTTCCGAAGCGGGGCGGTGGGGGAAGGTGTTCCCACCCCCCCGCCCCGCTTCGGAGCACCGTTCCGAAGCGGGGAGGTGGGGGAAGGTGTTCCCACCCCCCCGCCCCGCTTCGGAGCACCGTTCCGAAGCGGGGCGGTGGGGGGAGGTGTTCCCACCCCCCCGCCCCGCTTCGGAGCAGCGTTCCGAAGCGGGGCGGTGGGGGAAGGTGTTCCCGCCCCCCCGCCCCGCTTCGGAGCACCGGGAGAAGCGATCTCCCCGCAGCCCCTTGCTTCAAAAGAGGTCCGGGGGCAGCGGGAAGCGCTTCGCGCTGCCCCCGGACCTCTTTTGAAGCAAGGGTTTGCGGGGAGATCGCTTCTCCCTGCAGCCCCTTGCTTCAAAAGAGGTCCAGGGGCAGCGGGAAGCGCTTCCCGCTGTCCCCGGACCTGGGGCTGCGGGGAGAAGATCGCTTCTCCCCGCCGCCCCTTGCTTCAAAAGAGAAGACCCGCTGTCCCCGGGGCAAGCTTCGTTTTGCGAAGCAAGCCCATAGGGAAATTCGTCTTGCGAGGCAACTCGAAAACGAAAAAACCTTTCGTTTTGCGAGTTTTTCGTCTCGCGAGGCGTTCGTCTTGCGGGGTACCACTGTAGTTTGGGGTGATGATGATGCTTCTCCGCCAATGGCAGAGGCGGCAGGCAGCAGTGGTAGTGCAGGGCGGCACTTCCTGTTCTACCTCAAGTGACAAAATGGGAAGTGGCACCTGTGTTGAAATCTCCTAACAGACAACCAGGCCAGAGGAGGGGGAGGGGGAGGAGGAGGAAGAGGAGGAGGAAGAGGAGAAGGACGCACGTGGAATTTTCTCCATTTGTCCATTTCCAGGGCTGACCAGGGTCTCTCCTCAGGCCAATCCAGTAGGAATTTGTGCCTTTCCAATGCTTGACAATGTCCTTCAAATACCAGAAGAGATAGATGTTAGAGCCCTGACTTGCAATATTTCTCACCCAGTTCTATCTATCTATATTTCTGTTGCCTGCTGGAGACTTTTTTTCTTTTTCCGGTAGGCATTTTAATTGATGTTAGATTTTATAGTTTGACCTGATTTTCATTTTTCGTATTGTATCCTTGTAAACTGCTTAGAGACTATTGCAGTCAGTCACACGGCATATAGATTGATTGATTGTTTAATTAAATAAATAAATGTCATTTTAACACACACACACACACACACACACACACCCCCTTTATGCTAGTTAACTGTAACTCACTCACAGGCGTTTAGAATTAGCCAACAATTTTATAGTATGGCAAATGTTTGCCGCAGGAGGTCCTAAACTCAACATGATCCGCCCATGCCTTGCTTTGCATGCCACCCCAGAAAATATCATCCGTTACACCTCTCACCTTTTCGTTGTTTGGAATAACAGCCAAGGAAGCATTAAATGACAAGCAGTATTCCTGGCTAGACATCCAGCTCTTTTCTTTATTGGAGAAGAAATAGCATATTCCCTCATACCAAAACCACAAAGGTGGACATGGTGGGATGCTGTGTGCAGGCAGAGCAGATTTTAGTTCAGAACCTGTCTCATTGCATTTTCTCTCGTTGGACCTCTCTGATGAAAAACAGAGGGGATCAGATTAGCTGTTGCTGTAAGGGCTATCTGAATGAGCTTCGATGCATTCCAGAGAGCAAACAATGTGGTTTAGTATTTTCTTCCAACAAGCTATTTGCTAAAGCAAAGCATGGCAGCAGGAATATGGAAGGGGGGGAGGGAAGTCAATGATAAACCCACATTTTCTTTGATATGTGAAAATGTAAAAATTGAAAATTTATAGCCACTACTATGTTATAAGATCCATTATCCTGTAATATTACACTTGAGCCTGTACTACTGATAAGCCTAGGATGGCGAAACAAGGCTAATATTCTGGAAATCCTTGTCTTAGACTCTGTGAAAGGATTCTGTGGAACTGTAACAACCCTTCATGTGGATTATTGGACTCTATGAACAGACAGGTGGAATAGACACTTATACATGTATGGACCTTATTCATGAACTGACTAGAGAATGAACCAATCTACTGGGTCTTCTGCTTTTTTCGTTGAATTTTATGAGACTTCCGTTGTAACCTACAATTTGATACAATGAATAGCATACCTTATTTATTCAAAAGTACAGCCAGTTACGTCTTGTGTGTTTATTGAGTATGTTTCACGTAACCATAGGCTTGTTGTTTTGCTTATCTGGAAAAAGTACAAGGCTTCTAAAACAACAACAACCCTCCAAAACACACCACTTTGTAGTGCCCCCCCCCAATAAAGCTCACAAAAATAATATAACCTGACCTGAGAAGGACATTGAATGCTTAACGGACACTAAATTGCCCCCACCAAATTTGTCCATAGCACATAGTTACTCACCAGCTCTGGCCGTGGAATACATTAAGTCAGGGGGGGGGGGGGACATACTTTTCGTTATTTCTAAAATACTGAGCACACCCACCCACACAACCCAAGGGAACATACATCTGCTACAGTCAGAACCACAAGAATAAGAAGTGTATTTGTATTGTACTGGGACCAGAGTGGAGCCTTGCATCATCCCAATCCTATACATGTCTATAAATGCCCCCAAGTCAAGCTTTAACCTTCTGCTGGAAGCCACCCAGAGTGGCTGGGGCAACCCAGTCATAGGGGTGAGGTAATAAAATGATGATGATCATGCACTTTTTCTGGGAGTGGAAAACAAATTTCAGTGCAATCAGCTGGGTTTACTTCTGAGTAAATCATTGTTTTCTTAAAAGTATCAATATACCTGCACCTCTCAGTGCAGCAGGAAAAAGTAGGTAACTCCTTGTTGCTCCTGGAAGCAGGAGACACAAAATGAATGGAAGCCCAGGAAAAAAAGAAACAATCAGAGGAGCCAGAAAGAGCAGGCAAACCAATCAGGTGAGTCAGAAGCCCGAAGGCTATTGAAGAAACTGTAGTTTGGTCTTTGGGCTGCTTCTCCAGCTGCTGCTGTTCTCTGTCCTCAGTCCTGCCACCAAGGGCAGAGAAACCCATGAGTTAGGGGGACGCAACCCTTTTCCTGCTGACACTTCCCTGAAAAATCCCTACCCAAGGCCATTGTTTATCTGTGGACCCACTTCCATGCTAAAGGCGAACACACATTCAGATGGGTACAAATAATAAAATTATTGCCATTATCATTTCCCCTATTTTGCCCTTTCCAAAGCTTCCCTCCCCACCCACCCACCAAGGAAGAGGGAGGCAACTTGCTGGGGAAAAGGGAGACCCATCTAACACAGCTCATTTCGTTTGTTCATTTAAGGTAGCAACAGTTTGGACAACTTACCAATTCCAACACCAATTCCGATTCCGATTCCAAGGGCAGCAATGACAGAAAAAACAACGAATGCTTTTTTATTACCTGATGGACATTTGCAGCTCATCTTTTTAACTACAAGGGAAAACAAGCACAATCCTATGAGTGCTCCTGAGCCAAGGAAAGGAAAGGAGATGT
The DNA here is from genome assembly GCF_964106645.2 of Podarcis pityusensis. Classification (NCBI taxonomy): domain Eukaryota; kingdom Metazoa; phylum Chordata; class Lepidosauria; order Squamata; family Lacertidae; genus Podarcis; species Podarcis pityusensis. The sequence goes on from NC_138029.1 coordinate 111,509,588, forward strand.
AAGTCTTGTCAGGGTCTCCACCAACCCACCACCCTATTCATCAAAGCCCTACCAAGAACCAAAGGTGAAGAAATCCATTTCAGCCAGTGGAACTGGAGGGGGAAGTGATATACAAGGGAGAAATCTGTGTCTGAGTGATGCCAGTGTGGCATAATGGTTAGAGCGTTGGACTGATCTGGGAGACTAGGGGTCAAATCCTCACTCAGCCATAAAGCTCACTGGGTGACGTTGAGCCAGTCACCATCTCTTAGCCCAAAGGTTTTCAACCTTGTTGAGTCCACAAAGGGCCATCTTAAGCATCTTAAGCGTTGTGATGCAAAGCTCCCTCAGGCGCCTGCCCCCACTCTGTTTCCCAGAGTTTTTTTTAGGGAGGAGGGTGCTGCTGGCGGGGCTGGAGGAGGCGGCCAGTGACTGGAGGGCTGCTTCTCCAGTGGGGAAGAGGGGGCTGGACGCAGTGCCTCCTGGCTCAGCTGGCAGCTTCGTGCTGTGGTCAGGGCCTTGCAGAGCCAGGCAGAGGTCCGGGCCAGGTAGATAATGTGCCCCCCCTTTTTTTACCCTGGGGGTAACTGAAGTCTTATAAATAAGTAAGTATATAAATAATTTTCAGAAACGTTATGCTGACAAATAATTTTATTTCAATGATTGACCGTATCTGCATATAAAGACAAAATGGAAAATATAGATACCGTATTTTTCGCTCTATAACACGCACCCGACCATAACACGCACGTAGTTTTTAGAGGAGGAAAATCCGTAGGCATGACACCCGTAGGCATTCCCTCCATAACACGCACAGACATTTTCCCTTACTTTCTAGGAGGAAAAAAGTGAGTGTTATGGTGCAAAAAATACGGTAAATATGCTGACCGAGGCCCCCTTTGGAATCGGAGGCCCAGGCCAAGTGGCCCATATGCCAACCCCCCCCCCCCCCGTCTGGGCTTGGCTGCGGTGGCCACAGCAGATGGAGGCTCTGGGTGCTGCCCTGCTTTGGCGAGGCATGGCGGAGCTGGGTGAGGGCGGCAAACTGGGGCCGGGAGGCGCCATGTCCAGCCTCCACCTCTTCCCTGGCGCTCTCCAGAACTTGGCACCCCGGCACCCCATGTCACTAGCCTCTATAGGTAAGGTGCTGGAGCTTAAAAATTAATATGCAATAGCTTAAAGGGTGCAAGGAGATAGGATAACAACAAATATAAATAGTGAGTAATGCCACAATAACAAAAATAATAGTAGGTGAATAAGATCACACACGGGTGGAGGGAAGCAATGGGTTTTGGAGGAGGGAGATGAGGGTATTAACTGAAATTGTTAAAGATATATACAGGATTTAAGAGATTCAAAATAAGGAATTAAAACAAATAGACAAACAGCAAGAAATATTAAGTAAAGGAGTTGGAGAAGTCTGAAGCAAAGAAGGAAGCGGCTTGGAGTTGTTGTATGTGTGCGAGGAGTTAATGTATGCTTGTGCCTCTGCACAAGGATACATTAACACAAATTAAAACACAAACCCAGATGCTGAACAAGATAATAATAATAAAAAACCACTCCTGAAGGCTTGTTTAAAGTCTTTATTGCAGGTGAGGCAGAAGGTGGCATGGGATGGGAAGCTGCTTGAGGTAGCAGCTACACTGTGGCAAGGGCCTGCCTCAACATGAACTACTAGGGACTTTCCAATTTTAGCCCTGTGGGCAAATTCACACCATAAAACCAGCGCTATTTTTCTAGAAAAACAGGTGCCAGAGCTCACCATGAACACCTCCCTCGTTCTCTTGGAACTGGCAATGGCACCCACCTGAGAGGTGCCAGAACTGTGTTCAAAACGCATCCAATCAGAGCCAGATTTAGGTTTGACGAGGCCCTAAGCTCCTGAAGGTAATGGGGCCCTTTATATGTCCAGCTGTCCTTCGTCAACAACAAATTTTCACTGTTTTTTGTGTTGAATATATGCTATATGGTGATTTATGGACCTAATAGGTATCTAAAGCCATTTGCACATCACAAAATACGTATTTTATCAAAGTAGTTGTAATTTCCCCCCTCTTTATATTTTTGCCCCCCTCCAAGAGAGTGGGGGCTAAGCTATAGCTTGTTTAGCTTATACGTAAATCTGGCACTGCATTCAATGCATGTTCAAAGCATATTCCTGGAAACTGTAGTTTCACTCTCACAGAGCTGTAATTCCCAGCAACCTTAACAAACTACAGTTCTCAAGATTCCGGGAGGGGTGGAACCATGTTCCTTAAATATGCATTGAATGTGCTTTAGAAGTAAGGCATGGATCTACCCTCAGTCCAGTCCCTCAACCACAGTGGTTGACCAGCCACATTCTTTCTGCAGCTCCCTTGTGGGATACAGGGGGACTCCCACATATGTTAAGTGAATCAAAGAAAGCAGAGAAGGGGATAAAGGCCTCCTAGCGGTGAAGCAGCAATAAAACTACTAGCATATCTGCAAAGCTAAGAAGCGTCGAAGCCTGTTTGAAATTGGTCGAGGGACCACGTGTTGAGATTTCTGCAATTTCAGGAGGTTGATGTCCTGCGGGGTCCCTTCCAACTCTACAATTCCATGATTGACAGTGAGGAAAACAGTATGGGTTAAGGGTTAGCCGCCACCTTGGCACACATCCAGCTTCTTTAAAGAAACAGCTCTCCATGCTCTACAGACTGAAGATCTCTGGAACAACCCCTGGTGTCTCCAGGGTAATGAATAACAGAGGACCATCCAGTCCAACCGCCTGCAATACAGGAATTTGCAGCGATCCCACACGGGGATCAAACCTGCAACCTTGACATTATCAGCACCCCGCTCTAACCAACTGAGCCATCCAGGGATATTCTTACTGGTCAGTGTATTTCTATCCCGCCTTTCTCCCAAGTTGGCGGCTCCCAACATCTCAAAACGCGATTATAAAATGCAAAGCAATAAAATGAAAACTAGTTAGGAAACAGCAGTCAGGAGACATGGACGCGCGTGCAAGAACCAGCACCTAAAGTGCAACAGCGACCAGAGGAAGCAGGAAAAAAGATCAGAAGGAAACCCTCTTTCCTCCAGCCCCCGCTTCCGAGCCTGAAGGTGCGCTAGTTGACACCCCGGGGTCGCCCGCCTCCGGGATTTTGCGCGAGGGATTCCACCACATACCTGAACTTTCGCTCGCTCTGTGCAACTGAAGCGGGTCGGTTCTTTCTGCAAGCGGAGTCTTCGCTCTGAGATCCCTCGTCTTCCTCCACCGAGCCGAGCTCGTCCTTAGCAGAGTTAGGCTAGCCAGCCCGCGTCCCTCGAAGCCTGCAGAAGCAGCGCGCCGGTTACAACCGCCCGCGGTGAAGCGCAGAGAAAAGTGAGAGAGAGGTTTCGCTTTTAGACGATGTCGCTCTGCCATTCGGGGCGGCGGGGCGGGGACCGGAGGCTTCTCTCCAACCCAGAACCAGAGACGTAGCGCAACCCCGTGGTTCACGTCGGGAGAGAGGTGGTGCAGGTGCCTCGACAGGCAGCCTCTCTGATTCCGGGATTGAAGGGCGACTGGCTGGCAAAACCACTATGGGGGCCTCTCCTTTAGGGGTGGGAAGGAGGGTCAGTGTTAGAAAGAAAAAGAAAGAAAGAAAGAAAGAAAGAAAGAAAGAAAGAAAGAAAGAAAGAAAGGAGGGCGGAAAGTCACAGCCCATCCAAATTGAGGGAGTAGGTGGTGCAGTTCTGTTCGGTGGTCCGTGCTCGGAACGGAAACCCCCAACCTAGTCTAGTTCGTCGAGTGGGGTCGCCTGTGCTCAAAGTTGCTGAAAACTCTTCTTCTGGTTTAGTCGTTTAGTCGTGTCCGACTCTTCATGACCCCATGGACCAGTATATAAGGAGTGCTACCAGGCACTTCTGTCTTCCACTGCCTCCCGCAGTTTGCTCAAACTCATGTTAGTAGCACTCCTTATATACTCAATCATGCATTGCGTTTTTCGCGGCGGGGAGGGACACACCACAGACCCCATGTCATCTGGAGGTACATCTGTATTAGACCTGATTTTTTTTTTAGTGTGACAAATTGCTTTGTTTTGTATATTTAGTTGTGTTCGTTGCTGGTGTTTTTATTGTCAAAACACTTAAATATATTTAATGGGAAGTGTGTGTGTGTGAAATAAATTATATTATTTGTCCTACAGTCTGTATTAAACTGTTCAAAGCAAGTCTGAAGAGCAAGTAAAATGACATATGTAGCAGATGACTTATAGCGCAGCCATACCGTTTACAAGATGCTTAAACAATTTTGCAATTAGTTTGCAAAACGAGAAGGGGGGGGGAGACCCCGTGTATTTGTGCTGCTCCCCAACGAGTAATTGACACAACACAGCGCAAAAATGAGCACAAAACTTTGGCATCGGTTTGGAGGGGGATCCAAAATCTCGGGGCTACACGTTAATGAAGGTTAGCTGCTGTATTTGTATCGCGTGGAAGGCTATGGAAGTTATTTGCATTTGGGGAGAGTGCATGCATATGTAAATTCATTTCCCATGGGGTGGTTGGTGTTTTTGCCACGGAGAATCAGGCTTCTAGGGTACCAGCACTGAGCCAATCTCTCACCAGAGAAGGAACCATTTACTTGACAAAGACTCGTCGCGCCTGTTCAGAGGCATTTTAAGTCCCTAGAACCTTTTAAGAATAAAGAAAAACTTTGCACGAAAGGGCATTTTTGCACGTTTTCAAAGGCACTCAGACTCAGGGACCGGGAACTTGAAACGACCACTGCTTTTATTTTTCATAATATTCGGAGGTGGTAGAAACGGAAGAATCGCATGAGGTCCGAGACCCACATTTCAGTGGCGGATAACACGATTTACATGCAGCAAATCGCAGTTGCAATCCCAGGAGAAAGCCTCTGGTCTGAAACTCTGGTGAAGAATAAAAATAGCACCAAACTTTGCTTTAGAAGGGATCCAAAATTTGGGGGTCACATGTCAATGAAGCTCCGGCAGTCTGCAAAAAGTGATCAATGAATGTGAGGTTGAAAAGGTTTGTAGCTCTCTGTGCCTACTCTTCCCCTAAGTTTACTGGGTTAATATTCTCTTGTCTCTGTTGTTAAGTCCCGCTAAGTGGCGAAGTGGTGTCGTGAATTCTGAAGTGCGCCAGCTCACCGTGAAAGATTCCATAGCCGCCTCCCCGCCCGCTGCAAGAGTTTGTGACACTGGAAAACGAGTCCCAAAATGCAGGCAGCTGCTGGTTGATTGACAAACACACTTTCACACTCCGAAGAGCAGCACTTCACAGCACAAACGACAATACTGTATTGAGCTAATTGGGAACGCCGTGCTTGCAATTCTGCCCACTGGCCCCAACGAATTCTGCGAACTGTATAGTTCCATCGTTTAAAAGCAAATAAAGAAACTTACAGGATCCCTCCCTTTTCTGGAGTACAGTGCTACCTCGGGTTAAGTACTTAATTCGTTCCGGAGGTCCGTTCTTAACCTGAAACTGTTCTTAACCTGAAGCACCACTTTAGCTAATGGGGCCTCCCGCTGCTGCCGCGCCGCCGGAGCACGATTTCTGTTCTCATCCTGAAGCAAAGTTCTTAACCTGAAGCACTATTTCTGGGTTAGCAGAGTCTGTAACCTGAAGCGTATGTAACCTGAAGCGTATGTAACCCGAGGTACCACTGTATTGCAAGATTGTCTGATTTTTTTTTTAGCAAAAAGGTCCAGGTTACATATCGCCAGACTGAATATCTTTTGTTAAGGCTCCATCTATTTTGCAAACCTGAGACTGTTCTTATTGACTCCACCCATACCCTAAGATCCTCGGGAGCGTTACAACAATTTAAAATTCAATACTGAAAACAAATTACTATCACGGAATAGGGTGGGTCCTAAAAACTCTCTCTCAGGCGTCAAATCCAGTCTTACTACCAACGCATGAACTACCGATTTGATTCAATATTTGCATTCCCCTTTTCCAACCCCAAATCTGAGCTCAAAGTGGCTCATAATAACAAGTGCATTTAAAAAAGTAACAAACGTTGCAATACCTGGAATCAGGTTAAAAGCACAACAGCAGAATAATCAGGCCAAATAAGCAAACTCATCAAACCATTAATACAATTAATACAGTACAAATTCATAGGGACTCAAAATCTCAGGAATGGCTGCGGATGAATGATCGCTCTCACTATTCTTCCTGCAGAAGGTAACTAACTAACCTGAAAAGCCAATGAGTTTTTAAGGATCGGGGCGGCGGCTTTTTGGGGGGTAAGATTTGTACAGGGGGGGTGTTTTACATGACTGCTGAGCGGATAAAGAGGTTGGTGTGGGCCGTGCGCTGTGGGTTTACATAATTTAGGACAGCAGCAGAACAAGGAAAGGAAGGAGGAAACCGCATTACCATCGGCAGCAGCTATCACCCCAGTAAAGAGTGGTGGCAGTTTATCTAAGAGTATATATCGTACAGGAAAAAACCACTTCCGCATGTGAGAGTCTTTTTAAAATAATTTTTCTTGAGTGATTTTATGTCACAAAAAGCATTACAACAATACTACCACAAAATATAATTGAGAAATAAAAATTACACACATCAATCTTTTGTTTGTTATTTGTTATTTACCGTCTTATTTCCTCCCAAACTTTCCATACGAAACACAACTCCGCACACACAGAGAAAATAATAATAACGAAAATAAATATTTCCCCCCCTATATCTTACAAAATCTTTTCTTCAGTTTTGACTTCCTGTCAAGTCCCTTCGCATATGTTTTATCTTACAATTGAACGTACACAAAACAATAAACCTTTCTATATAAATTTTCCAATACATCCAGAAAACATAATAAATCCTTAATTGTTATCCACCTGCTTTTACTTCCTTGGTCACTCAAACGCTAGCACGGAGTCAAAACTATTATTGTAGATTTGAGCATATCTTTTATAACCATCCCATTTTCCCGCAAATTTTTGCTTTGAGTTTCCTCTGAGTTTGCTAGTCAACTGAGCCATCTCCACAAATTCCTGTAATTTAATTTGCCAATCTGTTATCCAAAAATAACAGATCCGCATGTGAGAGTCTATGTTAGCCTGGAAATCTGGGTTCCGGTCCCAGCTCAGACGTAGAATTACGACCTGAAACAGTCAGTGCAGGGGTTTGGCATGCAAAATCAGGGACCCTCATCCTCTCTGAGCTGCTTCCAACAAATCAAAAGGAATTAAACCCCAAACCAACCTTTTCTTAAAAGAGATCAGCAAAGCTTCGAGGATTAGTCACCTCGCCACACTTCACTTCCCATTGTTGTTAGTCATAAAGCCATTCTTACAAATATTGCAACAGGTTATGATCTGGTGAAGGACAATAACAACCTTGCAAAATATACAGTTTATATTTGTTTTATTTTCCCTTCTACACGGATTCTGTTTCTCTCTCTGGGAGCCAGTGTGGTGTAGTGGTTAAGAGCGGTAGACTCGTAATCTGGGGAACCGGGTTCACGTCTCCGCTCCTCCACATGCAGCTGCTGGGTGACCTTGGGCCAGTCACACTTCTCTGAAGTCTCTCAGCCTCACTCACCTCACAGAGCGTTTGTTGTGGGGGAGGAAGGGAAAGGAGAATGTTAGCCGCTTTGAGACTCCTTACAGGGAGTGAAAGGCGGGATATCAAATCCAAACTCTTCTTCTTCTTCTATTTACGTCTGGCCATGTTTAGTGCACATATAATTATGTATTTTTTGCACTTTCAATAAAGGGGGGGGGGGAGCCATTCTGCCTTCAAATACTTTTTATTGGGGACGGGGAGGGAAGGTTCACTCTGCCGTTGTATCCGCCGTTTGAGACCACGTTTGCGAAGGGAAAGCTACGAACTGTTTAAAATGTTACACTTGAAACTTTCTTTGTTTCCTAGCCACACTGCCGCTTTTCTGATACGGTATGGAAAACAACACAACTGGCATGTGATCAGCTGAATGAAGTATCCGGAAATCACCTCGAATGGATGGACTGGTGACCTCCTTCCCTTTCACCTGTCCCCCCATGACATTAATATTGCCAGCATTACCACTACCCCCCCACTCTGCCCCTCCACAGAGACCCCCCAATCCCACCCCAATCCCAACCCAGATGACAACAATTCACCCTCTCCACTCCCCAATCACCTCAACAACCCCCACTCTCAGCCCCCCTCCCAAGGACTCTACCCATAGCACGTTGCCTCAGGAGAGGGAGGAAAATTCTCAGGGATTGTTCACACCCTGGCCGGCACTTTCTTGATCTCCTGCCCTCAGGCAGAAGATATAGAAGCAGGATTAGTCGCACCAACAGGGTAAAATGAGCTTCTATCCGTGGGCTGTTAGGCTGCTGAATGAAAAGATCACAACAGGGCAACGGACTTTCGGGTTTGGTGGGTGTGCATCAGTAAACGAGGGGAATTAAGACTAAGAGAGCTGAGTGGGGGGTGCCCGTGTAATCTCACTGTATACAAGTTGCACAAGTGACAATAAAGTATTTCAAAAAGAAGCACCACACAAACAAAAATAGACAATCACCCCCGCCAACCTCACCGTCTCTTTCGGGGGTGGGACTAGCTCCGCCCACATGTTGGAGGGGTGAGACTGGCTCCGCCTCTGGACGGGAGTGGGACTGGCTCCTCCCCATGTGGGAGGGGTGTGACTGGCTCCGCCTCTGCACGGGGTGGGGGGTGGAACCGGCTCCGCCTCCACGGGGTTGGGCTGGCTCCGCCCCCGTGTGGGAGGGGTGGGACTGGCTCTGCCCCTGGGTGAGATTGATCCTCCCCTGTCAGTGGGAAGTACAAGATCGCGTCGGAAGAAGCGGGCGATGGCGGCAGTGCTGGTGCGAGAAGGATCCGGACGTGAAGGCAACGGGGGCGCACGGCGACGAGGAGGCTTCTCCGAAGCCTTCCTCCTTCTGCTGCTGCTGTCCTGCCCGTCGACGCTGGCGGACGGTTCGGGTTCGTAGCCGATTGAGATGTGAGGGGCCCAGGGTGGGGGTCAGGTTGGGAAGTGCCCGGTTGGCACCGTGGCGTGGGCAGGGGGGGGGGGCCGCCCTTCGTAGTCCTGATCGGAAGCTTCCCTCCTACGAGAGCGAGGGTGTCTTCCTTCCCCCGCGCCGCAGAAAACTCTCTCCCACTTGCCCCGCCCCCTCCACTGCTAGACTCTTCTGGAGCGGCTGTCATGCACAGGCAACGGCTTAACACAAAAGTGCCTGCCATGAAAAGTGTGGCATAACACCAAATTAAAGAGAGAGAACCCCACCCCACCAAAAAACGGGTGCATACGATGGGACGTTAACTATCCCCTGCTCGTCCTAATAGTAGCTATCTCTCCCTCACACACACCGATGTTGTTACTGTCCAATAGCAACATGAAGCATAACTCAATACCAGAAAAAATGCACGAGGAAGCCACTCTTGCTTCTCAGAAATCTCTTAGACATTACCAGCAGCATAACCATCTTTCTAGGAGGGACAGAGGGTTTTTCTTTTTTTAAAAAAGGTCCAGAATCTAGGGAACCTGCTCACTGGAACCCTTCAGGGCTTCCATGTATCCACGTTCACTGCCTTGGTGACTCCTGTCCTGTCCCAATGGGTTTTGGAATCCTGGCATCTTTGGGATTCTGTAGGGTTGAGTCCACATGAGGATGGTCTGTGGCCAAAGGATGATGGGATCCAGTAAGTTTCCAAACTGCCTTCAGGGACTTTGGTCAACAAGTGCAATATGACCTTTACCAAATGTGCAATTGCAAAGGTGCCATTTTTTGTATGGTGTAATGATATCCTGCCTCTCTTAAGATGTGAGATCTAATCTGTCTGGCTGGTGGTAGAATTCTATTAATGAGTTGCCCTCATTTTCTTCCAGGTTCCACACACTGCCCTGGTGCTAACGTCTCCATAGCAGAAGGTTCATCTGGGATGATCTTTGCTAATGTTCCCAGTTATCCCAACATTTTTATTTTTATTAATAAGAGCAGTTCATCTGATCCTGATGTCGACATTTTATACATAACTGGAGGAAAACAGAAACCCTACAATAGCTCATTCGAGGAACACTTCTATCTACAGGGAAATGACCTCTTTATCAATAACACCAACAAACAACTTGCTGGAGAATACCAATTTAAAGATATTTTGGGAAAAAATTGTTTCCATCGAGTCTTCCTTAGCGTACCTGGTGAGGTTCTGAAGTTACTGTCAAATGGATTCACCACTGGGGGTGGGGGTGGGGGAAGAGGTGGGAGTGAGGACGGCTGCTTGCATGAATTTCTTTTTGGTTTGCATTTGTTCCTATCAGTTATTATTATTAATAATAGAATTTACTACCCACACTTCTCCATAAAATCTCAGGGCAGGTTTTTTAAAAATTAAAAATAATAATATTCTATTATAAGAATTTCATTTATTAAAAGATAGAGTGAGAAAGAAAGAGAGTTGAAATGAAAAAGAAAAAAAGTAGTAAGATAGTAAGAATATACACACCTGTATATTAATGTATGGTAATGTAAGAGTACAGATCTTAGGGTAGTTTACAACAAAACAAAAATACATTATTTCTTGCATCGTATTATTATATCATGCTTCCCGAATTTTTTGATAGCTACTCTTGCCCTATTTTAAATTAACACATCTTTTTTCACTTCTAGACCCTAGGCACAGCCCTTCAGCTAATCTTTCCATACCAGAAGGTTCCTGTGGGACGATCATTCCAAATATATATTTATGTCTCATCATGTTTAGTGCACATATAATTATGTACTTTTTGAACTTTCAATAAAGAAAAAAGAAAGCAACTATGCCTTCATTTATGTTTTTTTAGGGGGGTTGAGGGGAGGTCATGCCATTGTCTCGCAAGACAGATGGATGACAACAACAACAACATAGAAAAAAGTTCCAGTGGATTCAGTAGAACTTGTTTCCCTTGGGTGGGACTTATTTGACACAATTTAAATTCTGATATCCTTTTCTAAGTGTCTCCCTGTCACAATCTCTTTCTCTCTCTCACACACACTGTGCAAATGTTCAGGGTGGCAGGAGAGGATATATTGTTTATTAATATCCTTCCTAACTTGTGCTAGCAAGTTCCTTTACTTAGCAGAGTTTACAGTCCCCTCTTTTTTACATGCACAACAGATAGCTGGTTGCAGGCTTGTGTAAGGTTGCAGGCTCTCACTCTTTTACAATTCAGCATGTTTGACTGAATGTTAGACTGAATGTCAGAATGTCAGACTGATTTGTATGCTCCTGATAAGTTCCCTTGATTCCCTCTTAAAAGAATAAAGACACCACAATTCTATTCAAAGTCAATAAAAGAAATTTACTTACATCAGGCAGAGCACAGTGTGATCCCTGAAGGCAGACTTAGTTACAAATATGTACATGTGGATCGACCCCATAGGGAGGAATGATACCAGTGCCTCTGCTAGCTGAGAAGCTAGCAGGGCAATCCTAGCTCAAAGCTAGCCAAACGTAGAAGGAAGTGAAAAAGAGAGAGTGTGCTGCATGACTTGTCCTTTTGTTACCTGGACAGGTTAAGTCATGCCCACCTCCTATCACATGCAAAAGGAAGGATGCTCCAGCCAGGAAGAATTAGTTTTGACTGGCTGGACCAAACCTTCCCTCGCATGTCTTCTCTAGCATTACAAGGAATGTTGTACTTGACTGCTCCGAGTGGATTACATTCCACAGTCTGGAAATCTGGGTTCACGTCCCATCTAAGTCATAGAATTACTACTGGCAACAGCCAGAGCAGGAGTTTGGCAAGCAAAATTAGAGTCACATATCTGACTGAGTTACCCCAGCCACACCGAGCTGCTTCCAACAAATTAAAACAAATCGAGACTCAAACCAACCTTTTCTTAAAAGAGATGGATCAGCAAAGCTTCCAGGATTAGTCACCTCACCACACTTCACTTCCTATTGTTGTTAGTCATAAAGACATTCTTGCAAATATTGTAACAGGTTAATATCTGACGAAGTAGAATAACAACCTTGCAAAATACAGTGGTACCTTTGGTTGTGGACGGGATCCGTTCCGGAGGTCCGGTCGGATCCTGAGGTTTCCGCAAACTTCTGCGCATGCGTGCGTGGTGAAGCCTGGTCAGATACTTCCAGGTTTGCCCTTTCACACCCCAAAGTTTACGTAACCAGAGGGTTACGTAACCGGAGGTACTACTGTATACAGTTTTTTTTGGGGGGGGGGCAATTTATTTCCCTGTCTACGCAGGTTCTATTTCCTCTTTTTCTTTTTCACCCTTTTATTTACATAACACCATGTATAGCACACATATCATTATGAACTTTTTGAACTTTCAATAGAGAAAAAAAAGAGCCATTCTGCTTTCAGGTACTTTTGGGGGGCAGAGGGGAAGTCATGTCATTGTCTCTCGAGACAGACGGATGCCGACAACGGCAACATAGAAAAAAGTTCCAGTGGATTCAGTAGAACTTGTTTCCCTTGGGTGGGACTTATTTAACAAAATTTAAATTCCAATATATTTCTCTTAGTGTCTCCCTATCGCTCTCCTTCTCTCTCTCACACACAACTCGAGGAAGCCCCCCCCCCTTCAAAATAAGGACCAGGGAAACAGGGTTCAAATCCTACTCTGCCATGAAGCTCACTGAGTGACCTTGGGCCAGTCCTTAGGTGTCAGACCACCTTGCTGTGTATAGAGTTGTCATGAGTATAAGATGGGGAGGAAAGGATGGATGAAATGAAGGGCCGTGAGGGCAGACCAAAGGGCCGACCAAAGTTGTTCACCTTTTTTATAATATTTTTTTTAATTTTAACATATAAATTATAAAATGTACTACAAAACTTATCACTTATACAATCTTTTTGGACTTCCATCAGCACCTCTGATGATCCACCGTTTTAACCACTTCTTATGCATTTCTTAACTTTATATTGCCTTTACATCTCTTAACAAATCATCCTCCCCCTTATCCATTTTTACAATGCTTCTGATACGGAAGGGGGGGCATGTCTTCTTCACCCCTTCCGCCGGTCACCAGAGGGTCCGAGGCGATGACCTCAAGGGCACCCGGCCCTACATGGACCCCTCAGCCCCCACACCGTTGCACAAGCACCACACTTAACCCCAAGCCCCATAAATAAAAGTGCCTTTCTCCCTTCCCTACGCCCATTCGTTATCATGAATAAACCTTTCTATATAAATTTTCCAATACATCCAGAAAACATAATAAATCCTTAATTGTTATCCACCTGCTTTTACTTCCTTGGTCACTCAAACGCTAGCACGGAGTCAAAACTATTATTGTAGATTTGAGCATATCTTTTATAACCATCCCATTTTCCCGCAAATTTTTGCTTTGAGTTTCCTCTGAGTTTGCTAGTCAATTGAGCCATCTCCACAAATTCCTGTAATTTAATTTGCCAATCTGTTATCCAAAAATAACAGATCCGCATGTGAGAGTCTATGTTAGCCTGGAAATCTGGGTTCCGGTCCCAGCTCAGTCGTAGAATTACGACCGGCAACAGTCAGAGCAGGGGTTTGGCATGCAAAATCAGGGACCCTCATCCTCTCTGAGCTGCTTCCAACAAATCAAAACGAATTAAACCCCAAACCAACCTTTTCTTAAAAGAGATCAGCAAAGCTTCCAGGATTAGTCACCTCGCCACACTTCACTTCCCATTGTTGTTAGTCATAAAGCCATTCTTACAAATATTGCAACAGGTTATGATCTGGTGAAGGACAATAACAACCTTGCAAAATATACAGTATATATTTATTTTATTTTCCCTTCTACACGGGTTTTGTTTCTCTCTCTTTTATTTACGTCTGGCCATGTTTAGTGCACATATAATTATGTATTTTTTGAACTTTCGATACAGTGGGGGGAGCCATTCTGCCTTCAAATACTTTTTATTGGGGGGGGGAGGGGAGGTTCACTCTGCCGTTTGAGACCACGTTTGCGAAGGGAAAGCTACGAACTGTTTAAAATGTTACAGTTGAAAGTTTCTTTGTTTCCTAGCCACACTGACGCTTTTCTGATACGGTATGGAAAACAACACAACTGGCATGTGATCAGCTGAATGAAGTATCCGGAAATCACCTCGAATGGATGGACTGGTGACCTCCTTCCCTTTCACCTGTCCCCCCATGACATTAATATTGCCAGCATCGCCACTATCCCCCCTACTCTGTCCCTCCATAGAGACCCCCCCAATCCCACTCCAATCCCAATCCAGATGACAACAATTCACCCTCTCCACTCCTCAATCACCCCAACAACCCCCACTCTCAGTCCCCCTCCCAAGGACTCTACCCATACCACGTTGCCTCAGGAGAGTGAGGAAAATTCTCAGGGATGATTCACACCCTGGCCGGCACTTTCTTGATCTCCTGCCCTCAGGCAGAAGATATAGAAGCAGGATTAGTCCCACCAACAGGGTAAAGATGAGCTTCTATCCGTGGGCTGTTAGGCTGCTGAATGAAAAGATAACAACAGGGCAACGGACTTTTGGGTTGATGGGTGTGCGTCAGTAAACGAGGGGAATTAAGACTAAGAGAGCTGAGTGGGGGGTGCCCGTGTAATCTCACTGTATACAAGTTGCACAAGTGACAATAAAGTTACAGATAGGTAGCCGTGTTGGTCTGCCATAGTCAAAATAAAAAAATCCTTCCAGTAGCACCTTTAAGACCAACTAAGTTAGTTCTTGGTATGAGCTTTCGTGTGCAAGCACACTTCTTCAGATACACTGTGTATCTGAAGAAGTGTGCTTGCACACGAAAGCTCATACCAAGAACTAACTTAGTTGGTCTTAAAGGTGCTACTGGAAGGATTTTTTTATTTTGACAAGTGACAATAAAGTATTTCAAAAAGAAGCACCACACAAACAAAAATAGACAAACACCCCCGCCAACCTCACCGTCTCTTTCTTCACCACACAAAAGCAACAAATAAAATCAGTGGGTAAAAGAAAAGGAAAACAAGAGGGGGGGACCCATACCAACCAAAACAATACTCCCGAGCTCAATAAAACAATTCACAAACAGGCTAGAATCTGACACACAACCAGCACAATGGTGGTGCCAGAGCGTACCAAAACCCATATCCCTACCGCAACAAACCAATAACGTTGTTGACAACACTGACAACATTGCTTATAAACCTTATGCCATTCACAAAGGTGCTTAACACGTCTCACTGACCATTCCCTATCACAAACGACAGAGCGAATGGCCTGCTCTTAATAATAATAATAATAATAATAATAATAATAATAATAATAAATTTTATTTATATCCTGGCCTCCCCAGCCGAAGCTGGGCTCAGGGCGGCTAACAACAATCAAAATAATCCAGCATTCTAAAAACATTCATTATAAAATTAATTAAAATCAAATTGATGGCAACCATTAAGCAAAATTCTGTGCAGATTGCCAGAGGAGGGGGTCAGGCTGCGCCCTGAACAAAGGCCTGGTGGAACAGCTCTGTCTTGCAGGCCCTGCGGAAAGATGTCAGGTCCTGCAGGGCCCTAGTCTCTTGTGACAGAGAGTTCCACCAGATCGGAGCCACAGCCGAAAAAGCCCTGGCTCTGGTTAAGGCCAGCCTAACCTCCCTGTGGCCCATGACCTCCAAGATGTTTTTGTTTGAGGGCCGTAAGGTCCTCCGTGGGACATACCAGGAGAGGCGGTCCCGTAGGTACGAGGGTCCTAGGCCGTATAGGGCTTTAAAGGTTAAAACCAGCACCTTAAACCTGATCCTGTACTCCACCGGGAGCCAGTGCAGGGTGGTGGTTTTGTTGCCTATAGACCTGGCATTGCACAACACCAGTGACGGAGGTGAGTAATCCTTGCTCACCCTACCTTCGTCCCTTGGGATGGGGCGCAGATTGGAAAGGGTACAAGCATATCCGTATCTCGATCCCCTTCGCCTATGACATCTGCCCCCACCGCCATACCTCCCTCGCCCCACTACGGTAGCAATCCCAAGGCTCAAACCAACCTCCGTTTACAAAATAGAAAACAAATGAAACCAAAAACAATTATACCAAACAAAAACAAATCCCCACCCCACTCAACATCCAACCCCACTACCAAAATAAAACGGAACAAAATAAAAATACATCAATAAAAACCACTGTTCACGCTGGTACAACAAAGTAAAAAGTAAAAACCCCTTTAAAACACTTTAAAATATATAAAAACATTTTTAACATTTGCTGCAGCAACACCAGTGTCGTTAAAACTGTAGCGGTGGTGAGTGTGGGCCCCGCCCCCTAGGCCTGGTGGAGTGGGCCTACAGGAGGGAGTGGCCTTCCTAAACACCCACAGTGCAGCAGCAGCAGGAGTGTCATAGTGCCTCAATGAGGCCTTTTAAGCTGTGGCTGTGGTGAGTCAGTCTGGGCCCCGCCCCCTGGGCCAGGTGGAATTAGCCTGAGGAGGGAGCGGCCTTCCCCAACTCACAGTGCAGCAGCAGCAGCAGCGGTGTCCCAGTGCCTCAATGAGGCCTTTTAAGCTGTGGCTGTGGCTGTGGTGAGTCAGTCTGGGCCCCGCCCTCTGGGCCAGGTGGAATTAACCTGAGGAGGGAGCGGCCTTCCCCAACTCAGAGTGCAGCAACAGCAGCGGTGTCCCAGTGCCTCAATGAGGCCTTTTAAGCTGTGGCTGTGGTGAGTCAGTCTGGGCCCCGCCCTCTGGGCCAGGTGGAATTAACCTGAGGAGGGAGCGGCCTTCCCCAACTCAGAGTGCAGCAACAGCAGCGGTGTCCCAGTGCCTCAATGAGGCCTTTTAAGCTGTGGCGGTGGTGAGTCAGTCTGGGCCCCACCCCCTGGGCCAGGTGGAATTAGCCTGAGGAGGGAGCGGCCTTCCCCAACTCAGAGTGCAGCAGCAGCAGCAGCAGCGGTGTCCCAGTGCCTCAATGAGGCCTCTTAAGCTGTGGCGGTGGTGAGTCAGTCTGTGCCCCGCCCTCTGGGCCAGGTGGCATTAGCCTGAGGAGGGAGCGGCCTTCCCAACTCACAGTGCAGCAATAGCAGCGGTGTCCCAGTGCCTCAATGAGGCCTTTTAAGCTGTGGCGGTGGTGAGTCAGTCTGGGCCCCACCCCCTGGGCCAGGTGGAATTAGCCTGAGGAGGGAGTGGCCTTCCCCAACTCACAGTGCAGCAGCAGCAGCAGTGTCACAGTGCCTCAATGAGGCCTTTTAAACTGTGGCGGTGGTGAGTCAGTCTGGGCCCCGCCCCCTGGGTCAGGTGGAATTAGCCTGAGGAGGGAGTGGCCTTCCCAACTCACGGTGCAGCAGCAGCAGCGGTGTCACAGTGCCTCAATGAGGCCTCTTAAGCTGTGGCAGTCAGCCAAGGTCTCCCATGCCAGCTGAGACCCAGGACTAACTGGCTGGAAGCCAGATGGTCCAAATTACCCGAAACAAACACCTATATAGGCTGCTTTTTATCATCTACCCCTACTCTTTAACCCAAATCTAATTCTAACCCCTCTCTTTCCCCACCCATCACACTTTATTCCAGTGCAACAAAATAGGTTTGATAGACAATCTAAGGGGAGAGACACAGGGCAACCCAGACGGGTTGGCAGGGAATCATCCTATAAAGCAGACACGCAGAAAGGCTAGCTTAAAAGAAATTGTACACTAAACGTGAAGGGGTTGGGAAACCCTATCAAAAGAAAATAGCTCCCTCAGGATACCTCCCTTGGAAGGTTCCAAATAAGTGTGTGCGTCCTCTTCAAAGCAATCGATGATCCGTTCCCAGGCCAGGGGCTCATTTATAAATTAATTTTATTAAATATTTTCTTGGTTTAAGAAAGTACAGAGGTCCGTTCTTAACCTGAAACTGTTCTTAACCTGAGGTACCACTTTAGCTAATGGGGCCTCCCGCTGCCGCCGCGCGATTTCTGTTCTCATCCTGAAGCAGAGTTCTTAACCCGAGGTACTATTTCTGGGTTAGCGGAGTCTGTAACCTGAAGCGTCTGTAACATGAGGCACCACTGTACACGCATTGTCTCTCTTCTCTATTCTGTTCTTTAATACATAAACGAACAATTCACAAACGAAAGAAGATCAATTGCTGTTTTCGTTTGGGTAGATGGACTTCTTTAAGCGCAACTTGGGATGCTGTTCCCTGGGCTATGACTAAGGATAGTGAAATATACTCAGAGTCGCAAAGTGATTTCATGCTCTTTATTCAGCTCATAGTGGTGAGGAGGAATGAATGAAAGTCCCCTCAAAGTATCTGCTTTATATACATTATTTACACAATGGGCTGCACATGATTGGTTAATTCTGGAATTCTACTGTAAGCCAATCAGGTTGTGGATTCACTTATATCTGGAGCAGGATTGGGTGGTTCCTGCAAACCAATCATACTGCTGCATTGTTCTTGGACCAATCAGACTGCTGCATTCGGAATCCTATTGTTCTAGGACCAATCAGACTGCTGCAATTTGGATCCTATTGTTCTAGGACCAATCAGACTGCTGCAGTTTGGATCCTATTCAACTCAGTACATAACAGATAGGCACAGAGGCGCGCGGCGGTGCCCTCAGTCCCTGCGAGTTTCCATTCTACAAAACGCACCTGCACTGTATTCCGATGTCCAGGTGCGGCAGCTTGGCCGCACCGCCTCTTGGCAGAGCCCAGCGGGCTTCACCGGCTCCCGCCACTTCCTCCTTCCCTTTGTCGCGGCTTCATTGGTGAAGAGCGTGTCGGAAGGCGAGGCGATGGCGGCAGTGCTGGTCCGAGAAGGAGCCGGGGCCGAAGG
The DNA here is from genome assembly GCF_964106645.2 of Podarcis pityusensis. Classification (NCBI taxonomy): domain Eukaryota; kingdom Metazoa; phylum Chordata; class Lepidosauria; order Squamata; family Lacertidae; genus Podarcis; species Podarcis pityusensis. The sequence goes on from NC_138029.1 coordinate 111,528,273, forward strand.
CAACGGGGGCGCACGGCGAGGTGGAGGCTTCATCCGAGCCCTGCTGCTGCTGCTATCCTGCCCGTCGAGGCTGGCGGACATTTCGGGTTCGTAGCCGATTGCCGACGGCCGAGTGAGATGTGGGGGGTGGGGGTGTCCCAGGATAGGAACTGGCCGGTTGGGACTGTGGCGTGGGCAGAGGGGGGGGGGACTCTTAAAAACCCTGCCCGCCTTCGGGGGGGGGGGCAGTCCTGTTCGAAGCTTCCCTCCTGTGGGCGTTAGAGGGCGAGGATGCCTCCCCCGCCGCGCAAAAAACTCTCCCCCTTGCCCCTCCCCCTCCACTGCTGGACTCCTGTCAATGAAGATATGCTGTTTCTTTAAGTCATAGAACAAACTCCTAAGAGCCCGAACAATTCGTTTATTGTATTTAAGATCAGTTGCTGTTTTCGATTGGGCGCAACTTCTTTAGGCGCAACTTGGGATGCTGTTCCCTAGGCTACCGTAGGTGCCGGGGGTTGTGGATGCCATGGAGCGTGCACCGAAATTTGTGGGTGCCCAGCTCCTTCATGGGGAGTTTTGCGGGTGCTTGGGGACCCATGTCCCCCAGGGAGTTGGCACATATGCCGCCAACAGAGCAGGCACCGCTTCTGCGCATAGCCCAGCGGGCTGCCCCGGCTTCCCCGGCGTCCACGGCTTCACGGGCTCCTGCTCCCGCCCCTTTTCCGGCAACTTCTGCCCTCCCTTTTCCTTTCCTCGGGCCTCGTCGGAAGTTACGGTAGTTCGTGGTATCAGTGGTGAAGAGTGTGTCGGAAGGAGCGGGCGATGGCGGCAGTGCTGGTGCGAGAAGGAGCCGCAGGCGAAGGCAACGGGGGCGCACGGCGAGGAGGAGCCTTCTCCCGAGCCCTGCTGCTGCTATCCTGCCCGTCGAGGCTGGCGGACGTTTCGGGTTCGTAGGCATTGGCGACGGCCGAGTGAGATGTGAGGGGCCCCAGGGTCAGGTGGGGAACTGGACGGTTGGGACGGTGGCGTGGGCATGGGGGGGGGCTCTTTAAAGCCTTGCCCCCCTCGTAGTCAGCGTCCCTCCTGTGGGAGTTAGAGGGCGAGGATGACTCACCCGCGCCGCAAAACACCCCCCTTACCCCTCCACTGCTGAACTCCTGTCATCAAGATACGCTGTTACTTTAAGCCATAGAACAAACTCCTAGAAGCCGAGGTCCCTTTGTCCCCGCCCCCAATAAAATATTTGAGGGGCCGGCACTCCCAAAGTTGATCGGCATTGCCATTCAAATGGTGTCTGTGCACCTGGTCATGCGATAGATCCCCCGCCCCCCAATTTTATTCAAGTTGCCACCCCTGCTTTCAGAGATCTCAACATGCGGGACACAACTCGACTACCTAGAAATATACTGCCCCCCCCACCACCACCACGTGGCCATTTTTTATGGCGCTGTAACTGGGCAAGATTGGTAGTCTTGGGTCCTACCCAGTCCTCCTCCTCGAACTTATCAAGGGTTTGCCTTGTCTCCCTTGGCAGGTTAGGGTGGAGTGTTGGAGTTCTTTTCACAGGAAGTTGCTAATGCAGCTGTTTGACTTCTCCCTGGAGGCACACTTCACTGTCTCTCGAGACAGCGGCAGGGACGTCTTGCTCATAGGAGCCGCTCCTGCGGAGAGTTGCCTTGGTTTTTTCCCTTTTAGCCTGCGGGCACCTGCAGCCCTGCTTACAGGCTCCTATTGCCTGTCCTGTTCCGCTACATCTAGCTCAAGTCATGAGAAGTAGCAGCAGCTGCCCTGGTTTCTCTCCCTGGAATCCTGCCCTGTGTTGAATGTTACGGCCAACTCTACCCCGGGGAAGGAAAGCCTCCTCCCTTCCCTCCTCCTCCTCCTCCTCTTCCTCCTCCTCCTCCTCTTCTTCTTCTTCTTCAGGGGTGGGCTCCTTCTCCTCCCCCACCCCCCAACAAGGTTCCTAGGGGTTGTAAAGCAAACCAGACCATTGAGCACCGACCCCATTCATTCCAGCAGCTGGCCATCACGCGCTCACTCCAAGCCCTGCGAAAAATATCATCATCATTACTACTACTACTACTACTACTACTGCCCTCCACCCATAGATATCAGGGCGGCTCACAGCCTGAAACTACGGTACTAAGCACATGCTAAAAACTAGAACAAAGGCAAATCAAACCAAGCCAGCAACTCTCCTTCTCCCTTATTTGTGAAACAAACCTGTTAATTGCCTATCCAACTGGAAAAAAAAAGACACTGAAGGTTTTTGAGATCAATGCAAGGTAGAAAGCATTGCAGGGGGTTGGGCTAGATGACCCGCAGGGTCCCTTTCAATTCTACGTTTTTCTGAAAACACACACGCACAACCCAACTATGGTCCCTCTGCAGTCCTCTGCCCAAGCAACTGTGTGTGAGACTTGCTCCCCAGAAAGTGTGCCTTGTCTTGCTACCTGTGGTTTCTGGTCTCTCCTCAGCCCCCTCCCCCCAATCTATTCATATTCCATCCTTTCTCCCTAATCTCCAATATTGCATTTTCCTCCGAGACGTTAAAACAGAAGGCCCTAATTCCCAACTGTGTTTCTTGCTGCAGTCCTACTGTCTACTCAGAAGTAAGGTCCTATTTGATTCTGCAGGGCTTACTCTCAGGTAAGTGCAGTTAGGGCTGCAGCCTTTGTGACCCAAGTTTTGGGTCCTTTTTAGGTTCAGGGTGTCACTGCTTTACACCCCCCCCCCCAATATTTGAAAACGTCAGCTTCGTACTTAAACACAAATTGGCCGGGAACTTCATTGTCTGTGACTTTATTAATTTATTTAAAGAACAACAAACTGGTGATCGCTTTAACTTTTTGATATGTGGTGATTTCAATCATGAGGATGACTTGGAAGAACTGCTCAGTCTTGAATGTGTCTCGCATTGGAATTGAGGACTTCGTTAGATTTTCTTCTGCCTTTTCATTTTATTTTGTTCTAGGGGCTTGTTAGAGATAATGTGTAAGCGTGGTACCAGCTCCCTTAAAAAAAGGTCAGCAACTCTAGGAAAGGGGGGGGGGGCAGAGGGATCTTTGCACCTGGGCGCCGGCGAGCTCCTGTCTTAATCCCCCCTTGTCCATGAAGCATTCTCCTCCTGCGCTATGTGGAAATGTTCTGGGGTGCAGGAGAGGATATATTGACTAATTATATCCTTATCCAACTTGTGCTAACAAGTTCCCAAAATATCAGCAGAGTTTATAGACATTCCCCTTTAAGTTCGCAATGGTAACGTGTGCACAGGTTCGCTAGAACCTCTATAATAATTACTCTGGTAATTTCGCCTTTTGTGCCCTCTTAAAATACAAGACACGACACAGTCTTTATAAAAGTATAAAAGAGTTTACTCACGTTCTGTTAACAATATGATCCCAGAAGGCAGACAGCTTAAAATGGTTACATACATTTAGAATCTATCTTGTAGCAAGATAGTCCTTATCTCCTCTTTTGTTTGGGAGCCAAGAGAGTATCCTTAGATGTTGCTTCATCGAAGGAAAATGGCAGAGAAAGAGAGTGGCTGCCTGCCCTGTGCTTTTGTCATTACCTGCACAGGTGAGGCCACACCCACCTCTGGTCACATGCAGAGGAAGTCCGTCCCCAGGAAGTTTACCTGCTTGCTGGACAGACATCCCTCCCCATGTTCTAACATGTACACTCTAGGAATGTTGTCATTGACTGCTCCTGTGTTTACATCCCACACGCTATACTTTGAAAATCTGACTTAGGGAGCTACATCAACCTCATAGGGGATATCTGACTGGATTTAGGGAGGAGGAGATGTGGGTGAGCAAAAGTTGATGGAGGAACACCTCATGTGCATAGGGGAATTAAAGGAGGAAGGAGGGGCTTAAAGGTAAAGGGACCCCTGACCATTAGGTCCAGTCGTGACCGACTCTGGGGTTGCGGCGCTCATCTTGCTTTACTGACCGAGGGAGCTGGTGTACAGCTTCTGGGTCATGTGGCCAGCATGACTAAGCCACTTCTGGCGAACCAGAGCAGCGCACGGAAACAATCCGGCCAGAGCGGTACCTATTTATCTATTTGCACTTAGACGTGCTTTCGAACTGCTAAGATGGCAGGAGCAGGGACCGAGCAACGGGAGCTCACCCCGTTGCGGGGATTCAAACCACCGACCTTCTGATCGGCAAGTCCTAGGCTCTGTGGTTTAACCCACAGCGCCACCCATGTCCCAAAGGAGGGGCTTAGGGTCCACATTAAGCCGAGGTCAGGTGCTTAGACATCAGCTGTGTGGTTTGCTGTATTTGCCCCATCTTGCCCAGAGACAACAAATGGGTAAGCAAGAGCAAAACTCTGATGGGGTGAATGTGGGGAGAGGGAGAACCGTTGGCAGCTGATTTCATCAGGAGATTTGTGCAAATGTTCATATAATCATAGACTTGTATGTAGGGTTGGAAAGAACCCTGAGGATCACCTAAGTCCAGCTGCACTGCAAGGCAGAAATTCGTAGCTGTCCTCTATGGGTATTCAACCTGCAGGCTGCTTTGGTGTTATCAGCGCCACATTCTAATCAACAGAGCTATTAAGACCCATGGGAAAGAACTACGGGATATTCAAGAACTATCTGTGAATCGCTTGCATGATAAACTGGGAACTCCACTGTCTTTCTTGTGGAAGCCAACTCGCCTTCGGATAAGATTTTCTTTTGCAAGAAATAAGCCTTTTGGCAAGAGAAATCCGTTCAGCGAGATGTGGAACTCTGAGTTTCCACAATCCTGAATCTCTCACAGGTTTTGCTATGTCTTCCTTGGCAAGTTGTCAACATATTTTAGTGTCTAGACCAGTGTAGGACAGACGAAGAGGCTGTCGTTAGAAGGTGGGGAGTGCAGGGTATCCATACCACAGTGAGGATGTTAAGGAAGGTAGGAGAGAATATATTGTTTTAATATTATCCCTCCTCACTCATGTAGCGAGTAAACAGCAGAGCTGTAGAATTAAATTAAGAGATTCAGCTCACATTACAGTACATGACAGTTCTCTTAAATACTTTCCCACTTCCACAGCTGAGCATGGCATGCTGCCCAGAAAAAGCTGAGTTCACACCCCAGCACAATTGTGTGGCTGCCCCGGGCAAAATACGCTTTCAGGTGGAAGGCTTTTAGGGATTAAGAAAAAGCAGGAATAAGAAAAACAGTTGCAGTTTACTCGCAGGTGTGTTGCGCTGAATTTATTTATTTACTTCGTAAAATTCATATACCACTGGATTGTAGAAACCTTATAAAAAAGATAGTACAATAAAATTATCACTAAAAAGTTACAACCATTTAAAAGTGCAATAAAATGGACTGGAGCAAATTAAAACTCATAAAACATCCTAAATAACCAAGTAAAGGTAAAGGTAAAAGGACCCCTGACCATTAGGTCCAGTCGTGACCAACTCTGGGGTAGCAAAGCAGAGCAGTGCATGGAAACGCTGTTTACCTTCCCGCCGGAGCGGTACCTATTTCTCTACTTGCGCTTTGACGTGCGTTAGAACTGCTAGGTTGGCAGGAACAGGGACTGAGCAACGGGAGCTAACCCTGTCGCAGGGATTCAAACCACTGACCTTCTGATCGGCAAGCCCTAGGCCCTGTGGTTTAACCCACAGCGCCACCCGCGTCCCTCAAATAACCAAGTACGCTTGCCTAAATATGTCTAAGTACGAATATCTTCAGAAGGTGCTGAAAAGAATACAGGGAAGCTGCCTGCCTGATATCACTAGTGCAGGGGTCAGCAAGGTTTACCTTGCCTGGGCCGGTTCACTCCAGTGGAGATCCCTTTGTGGGCCGGCTTGTGCGTGCACATAAGTGTGCATGCCCACAATTTTTGGCATTTGTGTCTGTGCAGATGCGATTTCCAGCATATGCACATGCACAGACTCAATTTTCTGTGCCATGGAAGTGAGTCCCCGTGCCGTGCTGCACTGGTTTAGCACAGCACGCAGGAACTTGCCGAGTGGGCGGCTCAGTTTGGGGGCACCTCGTGGGCTGGTTAAACGACCACTGCACTAGTACTACATAATATCCATTCTGCATCTGTAATAACTCAAGCATTTGGTGTGGCAGCACTTCCTTAGACTTTGGAACTCCCTGCCTGTTGAGATGAAGCAGATGCCTTCACTGTACACTTTTCAGCACCAGCTGAAAACATTCTTGATTAGACAAGCCTACCCAAATGCTTAGAAAGCTGAGGTAATTTTGATCTGCTTGAGTACTTTGACTTTTGTATGTTTTCAAGTATTGCTTGCTTTTACTGGTTTAATCTTTTGTAAACCGCTTTGCGGGATTGTTTGTTTTTAACAATCAAGTTGTGTGTGTGTGTGTATATATATATATATATATATATATATATAGGCAGGAACTTCCAAGGTGTTGATGTTGCCACGCTAAATTAAAAAAGATATTAAAAAAGAAAACCTTCCTCAAAAAAGGCTGAGGCATTCTTCTTGGGAATGGTAACAACAGAAGTCCCTAAAAAGCAAAATAATTTATTATTATATGCCACCACTGTGGCTAGAGTCTTATTGACACAAGGTGGAGAATGAGTATGAAGGGGCGGAGGAAGGGGGGGTGCAGTGGGGGCAGGTTGCCCTGGCTGTCACCACTAAGGGGGGTGACAAAATGCCTGGCGGCACTCACGGCAGGACCTGCAGTGCGTCCAGGAGAGATGCGGTGGCTTGGGCGCCCGCAGGCTCCACGCTGCCCCAAATGGTCCGCCTGCTGCCTCGCCCTCAGCTGTAGGGTGGCTGAATGTGAGGAGGCAGGCAGACTCCTTGGAGGTCCCACGGAGCCTCCTGCCCCGGCTCACCCCACCCCGTGGGGGTCTGGCCCTGCCCACACGGGTGGCTGGCCCTGCCCCTGGGTGCAGGGCATGTGCGCTGCCCCACGCGCCCAATCGGCTTGCTCTGCTGCTGTGGGTATGGTGCCCACTAAGGAAAAGTGGCTGTTTAAAATGCTTGAATATGCTGAATTGGCAGGCATAACAAAGAGGGTAAGAGAAAAGGATGATAAAGAAAATAAGGAGCACTGCAAAATGTTTATTGAAGATTTTAAGAACCAGTATAAACAAGTAAGGGACGTGGGTGGCGCTGTGGGTTAAACCACAGAGTCTAGGCCTTGCCGATCAGAAGGTCGGCGGTTCACATCCCTGCGATGGGGTGAGCTCCCATTGCTCGGTCCCTGCTCCTGCCAACCTAGCAGTTCGAAAGCACATCACGTGCAAGTAGATAAATAGGTACCGCTCCAGCGTTTCTGTGTGCTGCTCTGGTTCGCCAGAAGCGGCTTAGTCATGCTGGCCACATGACCTGGAAGCTGTATGCCGGCTCCCTCGGCCAGTAAAGCGAGATGAGCGCCGCAACCCCAGAGTCGGCTACAACTGGACCTAATGGTCAGGGGTACCTTTACCTTTACTTTTATAAGCAAGTAAATAGCCGAGCAGGTCTTGAGTAAATCCTGCAGAATAGCAGCTAATAGAAATTAACAGAGGAAGAAATTTGAAGATTACAAATTTTGGAATATGCGATTCAGCAGAAAAGTAAAGAAACCAGGAAAAGTGTGGAACTAGATTTGCTAGTTCAGTGTTGCAAGTATATGCCTCAAAGTGTAAGGACTCTTAAGACAAGTTTGTAAAATGTTGTATTCAGCCCAGTAGCAGGAGCGATGTGGCATTTGCCGGCACCTGGGGCACAGAGGGTGAACCGAACCTGCCATGCCAATGAGGATAGTCTGCCCCCCAAAGATGGGATCCTGTAAGCTTCCAAACTGCCTTCAACAAGTGTAATATGACCTTTACCAAATGTGCAATTGCAAAGGTGCCATTTTTTGTATGGTGTAATGATATCCTGCCTCTCTTAAGATGTGAGATTTAATCTGTCTGGTTAGTGGTAGAATTCTATTAATGAGTTGCCCTCATTTTCTTCCAGGTTCCACACACTGCCCTTGTGCTAACGTCTCCATAGCAGAAGGTTCATCTGGGATGATCTTTGCTAATGTTCCCAGTTATCCCAACTTTTTAATTTTAATTCATAAGAGCAGTTCATCTGATCCTGAAGTTGACATTTTATTCATAACTGGAGGAAAACAGAAACCCTACAATAGCTCATTCGGGGAACACTTCTATCTACAGGGAAATGACCTCTTTATCAATAACACCAACAAACAACTTGCTGGAGAATACCAACTTAAAGATATTTTGGGAAAAAATTGTTTCCATCGAGTCTTCCTTAGCGTACCTGGTGAGGTTCTGAAGTTACTGTCAAATGGATTCACCACTGGGGTTGAGGGTGGAGGAAGAGGTGGGGGTGAGGACGGCTGCTTGCATGAATTTCTTTTTGGTTTGCATTTGTTCCTATCAGTTATTATTATTAATAATAGAATTTACTACCCACACTTCTCCATAAAATCTCAGGGCAGGTTTTTAACAATCAAGCGGCAGCAACTTCCAACGTGTTGATGTTGCCACACTAAATTTAAAAAGATATTAAAAATGAAAACCTTCCTCAAAAAAGGCTGAGACGTTCTTCTTGGGAACGTTAACAAGCGAAGTCCCTAAAAAAAGAGACTATATTATTATTATAATAATGACACCAACAAAACAGCTTGCTGGAGAATACCAACTTGAAGATTTCATGGGAAACATTTGTTTCCATCGAGTCTTCCTTAGCGTACCTGGTGAGGTTCTGAAGTTACTGTCAAATGGATTCACCACTGGGGTTGAGGGTGGAGGAAGAGGTGGGGGTGAGGACGGCTGCTTGCATGAATTTCTTTTTGGTTTGCATTTGTTCCTATCAGTTATTATTATTAATAATAGAATTTACTACCCACACTTCTCCATAAAATCTCAGGGCAGGTTTTTTTTTAAAATAACAATATTCTATTATAAGAATTTTATTTATTAAAAGACAAAGTGAGAAAGAAAGAAAGGGAGTTGAAAACAAAAACAAAGTAGTAACAAGATAGTAGGAATACACACACCTGTATACTGATGTATGGTAAGGTAAGAGTACAGATCTCAGGGTAGTTAACAACAAAACAAAAATACATTTCTTGCATCGTATTATCATATCATGCTTCCCTACTATTTTGATAGCTACTCTTGCCCTATTTTAAATAAATGCATCTTTTTTTTATTTCTAGACACTGGGCAGTGCCCTTCAGCTAATCTTTCCATACCAGAAGGTGCCTCTGGGACGATCATTCATAATGATATATTCAACCATTCCAATAGTCTTGCTTTGTACAAGAAGAACCACTCCTCATCTTCTTGGCAATACATCTTGAGCACAGACAAGGGGCACCTGAATCACAGTGTCAACACGTATGAAGAGCAATTCTATATATCTGACAGTGGCCTTACTATCAAATATGCTTATGAAGGACTCGCTGGAGAGTACCAGCTTGTTCATCAGCAAAATGGATCCTGTGTGCTTCAGTTCTTCCTTAATATACCTGGTAAGTTTCTGATGTGATTGACATCTAGATTCACAGCCACTGGGGGAGGAGACACTGGTTCCTTTTATTCATTTCTGTTTGTTATAGATTTGTTCTGTTCAAGGAGCTTTAGAGGTTTCCCAGATTCAAGGTGTTGCCTGAGGATGCTCCTAGAGTTTTTGTTTCTGGGCAAAGGTGCCCTTCATAGTGCAATAAAATCATGTATCTCTTAAGATGTGATCCGCTTTGTCCTATTCATAGTTTCATATGAAAACCATTAATAAGTTGCCTTCTATCTGCACTTTCCATGATTTGTCCTTCTGAAAACTTCTGCATACTAGAAGGTTCCTCTAGGATGATCATTTCTAATATATCAATCCATTCCCTGCTACAAGCTCCCCATATCTGATATAATTCAGCCCCTAATTCATGGCATGGATATTTTTCTTAAAAAGCAAATACAAAACTAAAACCTGCTATAAAGGTCAGCAGTTGAATCCATAGGCTTGCAAATAACTTGTGACCCACCAAGAAGAACCACAGATCACTAGCGATGTATTATGGACTGTATCCAAATACTTTTTACTCAGAGTAGACTCACTGAAATGAATGGACCTATGTTAATCACATCTGTTAATTTCAACGGGTCTGCTATGGTATGCTATGGTACACTAGGGCTACATAATATCCATTCTACATCTGTAATAACTCAATCATTTAGTGTGGCAGCACTTACTTAGACTTTGGAACTCCCTGCCTGTTGAGATGAAGCAGATGCCTTCACTATACACTTTTCAGTGCCAGCTAAAAACATTCTTGATTAGACAAGCCTACCCAAATGCTTAGATAGTTGAGGTAATTTTGATCTGCTTGAGTATTTTGACTTATGTATGTTTTCAAGTATTGCTTGCTTTTACCGGTTTATCTTTTGTAAACCGCTTTGCGGGATTGTTTGTTTTTAACAATCAAGCGGTATATAAATAAATAGGCAGGAACTTCCAACGTGGTGAGGTTCTGAAGTTACTGTCAAATGGATTCACCACTGGGGTTGAGGGTGGGGGAAGAGGTCGGGGTGAGGACGGCTGCTTGCATGAATTTCTTTTTGGTTTGCATTTGTTCCTATCAGTTATTATTATTAATAATAGAATTTACTACCCACACTTCTCCATAAAATCTCAGGGCAGGTTTTTTTTAAAAAATAACAATATTCTATTATAAGAATTTTATTTATTAAAAGATGAAAAGATGAACCACAGATCACTAGCGATGTATTACAGACTGCATCAAAATACTTTTTACTCAGATAGACTCACTGAAATGAATGGACCTATGTTAATCACTTCTGTTAATTTGAATGGGTCTGTTATGACAAGCAATGGAAGGAACTCTATTTGGGGTGGTTGTCAGTTTTTGTAGGGAATTCGGGTGGCACTGTGCTCTAAACCGCAGAGCCTGGGTCTTGCCGATTGAAAGGTTGGCAGTTCGAATCCCCACGACGGGATGAGCTCCCGTTCCTCAGTCCCTGCTCCTGCCCACCTAGCAGTTTGAAAGCATGAAGTGCAAGTAGATAAATAGGTACCGCTCCGGTCGGAAGGTAAATGGCATTTCTGTGCGCTGCTCTGGTTTGCCAGATGCTGGCCACATGACCCGGAAGCTGTACGCCGGCTCCCTCGGCCAGTAAAGCGAGATGAGCGCCGCAACCCCAGAGTCGTCCATGACTGGACCTAACGGTCAGGGGTCCCTTTACCTTTACTTTTAAAAGCCAGGGTGGATAAGTGGTCAGAATGTCACACTAGAACTGAGAAAATCAAGGTTCAAATCCCTGCTCAGACATGAAGATCATTGTGTGATCCTTAGCTAGTCACTAACTCTTCAGCCCACCTCACATTGTTGTAGGAATAATAAAATGGATCATGGAGGGAGGCATGCTTGCCGCCTTATGCTCCATCTATAACTGAGACCTGAGTGGGGCAACAAGGAGAATTTGCCTCTCACACTTAATTCCTTCTGGGTTTTCAGCGCAGCATTAGAGCAGACCTGGAGGATCAGGGTGGGGGAGTTGCTGTAGTCCATAGAAATTCAGTCTTCCTTTCGAGGCTTCCAGCTTGCTGAACCCAATAGCTGAGGGCAATGGAGCAAGCGGGAAGATGGCAATAATGCAAGTGGGCAAAGACTCCCAGTAAATACAATCAAACCCAATTGTGTGCTCACTGTCAAGCCTATTTTGTGGTGGTAAAGGCAATGAAAAAGACTTCCTTCTCTTCCTCAGTTGTGTCCTTGATGTCTAGCACACCTTTATAGGCAGTGTGAGACATTTTTATACTGGCCCAAAGGAGTTGGTGGATCCCCCAGTAGTTCTCTCAGTAATATTGAGGATACAATCACTTGTAGGGACCCAGATTCTGCTATTGTAGCAAGTCACTTTGAGGTGTCCAGGCAGTATTCTGGCCAGGTGTTAATGGGCGATTCCCCATTGATAAGGCTCAAGGATGTGGACAAGGTGCTTGGATGGTCACAAGGTGGCTACAATGCTTCATGGCTCATCATATCTGACAGGGATGGGACACTAGTGATGCCAAGGAAGTAAACAAATGCCTCTCTGAGAGGAGAGACCACTCCTTAAGAAACCCTCCCTGAGCTCAGAAGATCTGAATCATGATAGCCTGCTTGCAAATGTCTCTTCCTAGGCAAGGTTTTTGAGCAGGCGGTTCCTGAACTCCAGACTAGTTGGATGAGATTAATTTTGTACTCAGGCCCATTTCTGGCCCTGAGATGGCCTTGGTTGCCCTGTATGCAGGAGACACTGGTGGGAAGGAGATTAGCATTCCACTGGGCCTCCTGGCCAGTGCCGGATTTACGCCCCACTCACTTGGGGGCCTCCAAAAAAACTGAAAGGAAAAAGAACCTGGATGTACATTTCCAACATATAAGAGAAAAAACAAATAAAATAAAACCTACATACAGCAACAGTGTTTTTTTGTTGTGTGGACCTATTAGGTCCATAAATTACCATATAGCATATATTCAACACAAAAAACAGTGACAATTAGTTGTTGACAAAGGACAGCTGGACATATAAAGGACCCCATTACCTTCAGTAGCTTAGGGCCTCATCAAACCTATATTTGGCCCTGGCTCCTGGCACCAGCATCTGTCTTACTTAGGGCTGGAGTGTGAGGTGGGAAGTCAGCCCTATTTGTAATATGTCTGTGTATTTTTATTGTATTTTTACTTTAGCTGTAAATCCTTTGGGGGCTTGTTGTCATGGGAAGCGATATATAAACCTAAACCTAACCTTTGAAGGAGAGGCATGCTATAAAGGCAACACAAAATAAATAATAGACTCATACCAGTAGACATTAAAACAGATTTGTTGTGCCTCCTGCCATAATGGCTGAAAGCTCAGCTGGTAGAGCATGAGACTCTTGATCTCGGGGTCATGGGTTAAAGTTGGGCCAAAGACTCCTACATTGCATGAGACTGGACTAGATGACCTCTGTGGTCCCTTCCAACTCTACAGATCTAGGATTTTAAGGCACATAGGTCTGGTTCTATCTAGCCTTCTTGGTGGGGTGGAATAATGCCACACATAGCTCTTTCCACGGTACAGCTGCACTTAAATGGTGTCAGAAGCATGACCACTGACTTTTTCTATTTTCTAGTTTCAGGACGCAGACATGATTGTGCTTACGCTGCAGTAGGGCTTGCCATCTTTTTGGTGCTCTGTTTCACAGTGTGTATATGTTGGAAACGGAAAAGGAGAGACAACGACACTGCTCAACTTGCTGGTGGCTTGGCAAATGGAACTCTGCCTCCTGGGTCACCAGAGGTGCAAGAAAGCAGCGCAGACCCACCCAGGAGAGAAAATGGGAACTCTTTTCCTCATGAATGCGACACTGAAACAAATGCCTTACTGCCTTGAAGGACTGCTCCTTTCATTTTTCTAGCCATATGCTCTTTAAGATGATGGCCGTGTGCAATGTACATACTCTGATATCACCCCCCCCAAAGGAAACCTTCACACGCCTTCCTGACTGTACCATTTTTTTTAAAAACCAAGTGGCCTTGAAGTGTATTTTCTTGTGAATTGCACAAAACGATGGGAAGCAGTTTGAGGGCATCAGCTCTGTTGAAAGACCAGCATTTGAGTTCAGTTCCCCCAAGCAAGGAAGCCTCACGCTCTCCCGTTGGAGGAGACCCTGGTGCCAACTCAGGCAGAGTCTGCTCCTATGAGACACTGACTCACGCAGAAAGTGTTAGGCTATTGTTCCGTTCCACCTTTAGAACAGACATGCGGAGTTGTTGTATGTCACATGTCTGTTGACTTCCAGCACAGCCTGCTGGGAACTTCCCTTGCATATAGCTTTTGCTTGGACACGAAGGGAAGCGGACATGTTTTTCCTTTGTCCTGATGCTGAATAAAATGCTTGTAAATATGCTTACATATGCCTCTGTCCATCCTTCCGTTGCAAAGAGTTCTTATCTCTGCTGGCTTGCGTGCTCAGTCTCTAAAGGTTTCTGAGGCTTGAGTCGCAGTTTTGATGCCGTTCCGAGAACTGGAGTTCGCCCGGCTGCCGGCCAGTGGGCTGGAGCCAGCTGGAGCTCTGCTAATTGCCCCTGTCTCCCCAGATGCATCCCAACAGAAAGGACCTGAAGGACCAGGTGCGCAGCCTGGGAGTCATTCTGAACTCACAGCTGTCCATGGAGGCGCAGGTCAATTCTGTGTCCAGGGCATCTGTCTACCAGCTGAGACCCTACCTGCCTGCGGACTGTCTCACCAGAGTGGTGCATGCTCTGGTTATCTCCCGCTTGAACTACTGCAATGTGCTCTATGTGGGGCTACCTTTGAAGGTGACCCAGAAACTACAACTAATCCAGAATGTAGCAGCTAGACTGGTGGCTTGGAGTGGCCGCTGGGACCATATAGCACCAGTCCTAAAGGATCTTCACTGGCTCCCATTACATTTCTGAGCACAAATCAGGACCGCCTCCCCTGGTATGCCCCACAGAGGACCTTAAGGTCCATGAATAACCATAGTTTAGAGGTCCCGGGCCCTAAGGAAGTCAGACTATCCTCCACCAGGGCCTTTTCAGTGATGGCTCCGACCTGGTGGAATGCTCTGTCCCATGAGACTAGGGCCCTGCAGGATTTAACCTCCTTCCACCAGGCCTGTAAGACAGAGCTATTGCGCCTGGCCTTTAATTTGAATTCAGCCTGCTCTTTTATTTCCCTTCTCTTCCCTCCCCCTCCCTTTTTATGAAGATCACCCGCTTTGAGACCATACAGCTAATTCTCCCCTGGCCTCCTCGCTGGCCCAAGTTACATACGCTGCAGGTTACAAACTCCGCTAACCCAGAAATATTACGTCATGTTAAGAACTTTGCTTCAGGATGAGAGAAATCGCGCGGCAGCGGTGCGGCAGCAGCGGGAGGCCCCATTAGCTAAAGTGGTGCTTCAGGTTAAGAACAGTTTCAGGTTAAGAACAGACCTCCAGAATGAATTAAGTTCTTAACCTGCGGTACCACCATATAAGCAAAACAAGCTATAGCTTAGGGCCCCACTCTCTTAGGGGACCCAAAAAATTTAAAGGAAAAAAAAACCCTGGATGTACATTTCCAAAATATAGGATAAAAAATATAGGATAAAAAACAAATAAAATAAAACCTACATACAGCAACAGTATGTATGAGCCAGTCGGCCCAGGTCGTTTTATTCACAAAAGAACTTTTTACACCATGTTCGTAAGAACGAATCAGATTTCCTCTGAGCATTTCAACAAACCCCATGTGGGGACAAAGTTACACTACAAAAGCTAATTAAGCATACATACTTCTGGGGTAAATAAAACAAAACTACAAAGGAGTGCATCCAGCAACCCCGGAGGTCATAAACAAGCAAGAAGTATGGCAAGGAGGATAGGGATCTTTATCACCTTCATTTGAAGGTCTGTTTCCTGGCCCTAAGATTAACAAAATCAGGAAGGCTACTGCCAGGGCTGCCTCAAGTCTCAGCTCACAAAAGACCAACGCCTTTCTTTTCTTATATATAAAAGTGTTTATTGCAGTTCATTGTTTGCTTCAGATCCGAGGCGCGCAGCCCTACGTCTGCTAGGCTTAGACCGCTGAAGTCCCTTCTGAATCTGTCCCTGCCCTGCACCAGTTTAAGAGGCTTGCGCTGCTCCACCTCTTTCTCTCTTTCCTTTTCCGCAGGGTCTTTCTGCCCGCTGGGGTTTCGCCCCTCCTGGATTCCTCCGACGCGGAATCAGACTGCTCTTGCCCCCTCCTGCGGGCTTTGGGACCTGGCCCCTCCTCCGGGCTCCCTGTACTTCCGCGCGCCTCTACATTTGAACTTGGCGCGCGCCCCCAACCTCTAACTTTCCTTTTGACAGCTACGCTACTCCCTTCACTACTCCCCTCCCCTTCCGGGAGGGTGGCTTGCTCCGACCTCCCTCCTTTCTCTACTGCCGGAGCCGCCTCCCCTGATACACTGGAACCTCCACCCCCTTCGCTGCACTCTGGCGGGGAGGCTGGTCCTGATGCCCAGCTGCCACTTTGGGATCCCCCGCTGGCCCCCTGCTCCTGACAAGTCCCCCCTGGGGCTCCCCTGGCCTTGACCACCGGCGCCCCCTTCTGGGAATCCTCTGATTCGCTGGAAAGACTCATGGAATCTCTAGAGTCATTGTCATCCTCTTCCTCGCTGTCCTGTGATTCATCCCCATCGCTCTCCATCTCCTGCCTACCCTGTGCCTCTGTCCCTGAACCCCTGACATCCATCCCCCCCTCGAAGCCCCCCTTCCCCCCTCCCGCTGCTCGGGCGCAGATTCCGGGAGCTCCGTTGTAGCGGGGGTAGACGCTGGATACAGTTCATCGACGTCGATCTCCTCTGCTTCCAGTTCAGTGTATGCGTGCTCGAAACCGGGGTCCTCCCCCAACACATCCAAACCCTTCCCTCCCCCTGTTACTTCAGGCGATGCTGCTTGCCAAGGCCCCCTTCGCCACCCCACTTCTGGTTGATCATCCCACCAATAAGAGCGGTCCGTGTCCACCCCCGAGCACGATCCCCTTGGAGGGCTCGATTCCGGCGTGGTCTCCTCTGCGGAGGAGAACCCCCGGAAGGTGCTGCCTGAAAGTGTGGGCGTAAAAAGCCAGTCGTCAAAATACTCCTCTGGCATGGGCCTGTGTGGGAAGAGTGCATGGAACTCGTCTTTAAGAAGAGGTTCCTCCAGAGCATAATCTGGCACCCAACTGTTGGCGCTGGCCGGGGTACCTTCCCTGGCGAGGAGGTATTCCACTCCCTCCTCCCCCCATCTCGAGTCCAGAATTTCCGTGACCTCGTTGAGTGTCGGGGTCCTCGGTGACTCCCCCCCCCGGTGACTCTCTACGTGGGTCTGGTGCCGTCCCTGGCTCCTGAAATCTGTGTGGGGCCTTGTAGGGTGTAAGCACCGACCTATGAAAGACCGGGTGCATTCGGGAACCTTCTGGGAGGGTCAACCGAAAAGCTACGGGATTGATCCTGCCCTCAACTTGGTATGGCCCTAGCTGTTTGTGTCCTAGCTTCTTCTTAGCTAACGACTTGGCCGGCACCGCCTGGGCTGCTAACCATACCCAGTCCCCCACCTGGATGTCTTCTCCTGCCCTCCTGTGCCTGTCTGCCTGCACTTTGTAGGCGTGTTTAGCTAGTTCCAAGTGCCGTCGTAGCTCCTCGTGGACCTCCTGCAATTCTGCTGCTAAATGCTCAGCTCCCTGCGACTCCCCCTGCGTCGTTGTCTCCAACGCCGGGAAGGTTCTGGGATGTCGCCCATTGTTGGCGAAGAACGGTGTCACCCCCGTTGACGCGTGCTTCGTGTTGTTGTAGGCAAACTCGGCCATCGGCAAGTAGTCCACCCAAGTTGCAGGCTTTTGATTGGCGTAACATCGCAGGTACTGCTGCATGATGGCGTTGACCCTCTCCGCTTGGCCGTTGGTTTGCGGGTGTCTCGCCGACGCTAAGTTGATCTTGACATTCAGGATGCCCAGGAGCTTCTGCCAGAAACTGGAAATGAATTGGCGACCCCGGTCGGACAGGATGGACCGCGGTAAGCCGTGCACCCGGAACACGTGGTCTATGAACAGCTTGGCGGTCTGTTCCGCTGTTGCCACCTTCGCGCAAGGAATGAAGTGCGCCATCTTGGTGAACAGGTCTACAACCACAAGCACCGCCGTCTTGCCCCGCGAACTGGGCAGATCAGTAACAAAGTCCAGCGCCACCCGTTCCCACGGCTGTAGTGGCGTCTCCAGCGGTTCCAGCAATCCCGCTGGCTTCTTGTGCACTGGCTTGGACCTCTGACAAATGTCACACCTGGCGACGTAATCCGCGACCTCTCCCCGCATCTGGGGCCACCAAAAGTCTCTGGCTACTAAGTCCGCCGTCTTTTCTTTGCCGAAGTGACCCGCGCTGGGTGCGTCGTGTAACTGCTGTAAAACCTTCGCGCGGAGATCGTCTCCCGGCACGTAGAGAGCACCTTTGCGGGTCAGCAGACCATCGCGTATCTGGAATTCGCCGTCCTTTGCTGTCCCTCTTCGCACCTCCTCCATCTTGGATTGTGCGAACGGATCCGTCTGTAGCGCGCATCGTACCGCGTCCAGGTCCACGGCGGCGGAAGCGCACGCCCACGCTTGCGGTGCGAAAATGTGCCTGGCTGCCACTGGTGCCGCTTCCTCGAGATACTGCGGTTTCCTGGAGAGTGCATCCGCTATGACGTTGTTGTCTCCCGGGATATACTCTATCCGGAAATCGAAATCCGCAAAGAACTCCGCCCATCTCATGTGCCTCTGGCTCTGGAGCTTCGCCATGCGCCAATACTCTAGGTTCTTGTGGTCCGTGCGGACCTGCACGGTGTGCTTGGCTCCGATAAGGAAGTGCCGCCACGCCTTGAAAGCTGCGTGGATGGCCAACAACTCCCTGTCCCAGATGGTGTAGTTCTGTTCCGACTTGCTGAGCTTCCGGGAATAGAAAGCGCAGGGCCTCCAGTTCCCTTGCGGATCTTCCTGCAAGAGGACGGCCCCCACTGCTCTGTCAGATGCGTCAGTCTCAACCCGCATGGGCCTGCCGGGATTCACGTGTAGCAGCTGGTCTTCGGACGCGAAGAGACTCTTAAGTCTCCTGAAGGACTGCTCCGCCTGGTCCGTCCAGGTGAACTTTTTCTTCTTGGAACTGAGGGTGTCCGTGATAGCTGCCGTCTCTTTCGCGAAACCCCTGATGAACTTGCGGTAAAAGTTGGCGAAACCGACGAACCTCTGGACCTCCTTCCGATTGCGCGGGCTATTCCAGTCCAACACTGCGCGGACTTTGGCGCTGTCCATGGCTAGTCCCTTGTCGGACAGCCGGTAGCCCAGGAAATTCACCTCCGTCACGTCGAACTGGCACTTCTCCAGTTTGGCGTAGAGCCTGTGCTTCCGTAGCCTCTGCAGGACCTCCTTTACGTCTCTCTCGTGAGTCTCCTGCGATTCTGAGAAGATCAGAATGTCGTCGAGGAAGCATACGCACTTCTTGTAGAGGAGTCCTGCTAGCACGTGGTGCATGAATGCTTGGAAACAGTGGGAGCCATTTTGGAGACCAAACGGCATAACTCTGTATTCATAGGTGCCCAGCGGCGTGAACATGGCCGTCTTCCACTCGTCACCTTCCCTCATGCGTATTAGATTGTATGCTCCGCGTAGATCCAACTTGGTGAAGATCCTCCCCTTCCTCACCGTCGTGAGCAGGTCGTCAATCTTGGGCATGGGGAAGGCCTTGGGCTTTGTCATCGAGTTGATGGCCCTATAGTCCACAATGAGCCTTTTTTGGGGCGTGTCCTTCTTCTTCACGAAAAACACAGGACTGCCCCCCACGGCCTTGGATTCTCGGATGAATCCCCGCTTCAAATTGTGATCTATGAACTCCCGGAGTTCCTGCATTTCATCTTCAGACATGGAATACAGCTTCGCAGTCGGCAGCGTCGCCCCTGGTAAGAGGTCAATTGCACAGTCGTAGGGCCGGTGGGGTGGTAATTGGTCAGCTTCCTTTTCACAGAAGACCTCCAAAAACCCCTTGTACTTGTGGGGCACTGCCTGCACCATGCCTAGATGCAACTGCTGCCCTTCCTCCTGGCCCTCCTCCTCCTGGCCTGTCTGGATGCAATGTTGTGCGCAGTAGGACGAGCCAAAGGTGAGCTGCCGCTGGTACCACGCTAATGATGGGCTGTGTCTATCCAGCCAACTCATGCCTAACACTATAGGCGTGTCTGACAGTTGGGTGACATTGAAACTGATGACCTCGCGATGATTCCCAATTTTCAGCAGCATGGGTGGCGTCTGTTGTACCACTTGCCCACCCAGCAACTTTCTGCCATCTACCGTGACGACGTTCAGAGGCAGCGTGGCTGGTAGTAGCGCTATGCGATGCTGCTTGATGAACTGCATCCCCACGAAGTCTGCGTTGCTCCCTGAGTCAATCGTAATGGGGACTTCCAGGGTGAGTCCATTAGGTAGCTGGAGAGTAGCAGTGAGCTGCACCACTGGCTTGGGTGGTAAGGGGTCTGTAGGCTGCAAAAGCGCTGGGGACTGCTTCACTGACTTGCCTGGCGGAGCCCCAGCATCTCTGCTTCCGACCAGGCATTCTCGTTTCCCTGAAACTGTTCTCCTTGGAACTCTTCCCCTGTTACTGTTGCTAAGGCTGCAGTGTGCTTCTGGAGCCTCTGGGGACACTCTTTAGCCATGTGCTGTGCACTGTCACAGATGTAACACTTCCTGGTCCCTCTAGGAGGCTTCGCCTTGACTGCTCCGGACGCTGAGGCTCCGGCAGCTGACTGAGCCTTTGCACGACCCAGCTCCATTGGCTCCTCCCCTCCCTTCAGCATAGGCGAGGGATTTGTACGTCCCAGGTCCCTGGGAAGAAGAAAAGGAGGCGCTCTAGCTGGTGGGCGGACGTGACGCCCCTCCTCACTGTGCCAAGGGCGTTCTTCGTGGCGCACCCCTATCGTGAGTGCCCTCTGGACGACGTCTGCTAGGGTTTGAGGTCTGTCTCCCCTAGCCAGCTCATCTTTTACTGAGCCATGAAGCCCCTCCCAAAACAAGTCTCTCACTGCCAGGGAGTCCTTTTCCCAGCCCAGCACATTCAGCAATGCAAAAAAGCGAGAATGGTACTGACGCACTGTAGCCTTGCCCTGCCGCAATCCATGCATCTCCTGGCGCGCCACATCAACGTCAACGGTAGATTGGAAGCAAGCGTCCATGGCTTTGATAAATTCGTCAGAGTCCCTGCGGGCAAGACCATCTTCGCGCCACAAATTGCGTAACCAGGTTCTAGCTTCCCCATGCAAATGGGACACAATAAAGCCTACTTTCTCCTCCTCATCTTTGAAGTCTTTTCGAAGCAAATGCAGCGCGTATAGGACATCTGCTCTGAAATTGGGATAATGCTTCAGGTTCCCATCGAAGTGGGCTACTAAATTGCCCCCCCTCCGTCCGAGACCGATTCCCTCTGATCTGGACCCCGGGAACCCCTGTTTGCACGCCTGATCCCACCTGGCTTGCAGATCCTGGCATCGCGCTTCTGCTTCGGCAACTGTCTTCTGAGAGACCCGTACTGCAACGGAGAGTTCAGCGACTGCGTTTTGCAGGGTCGTTATCTGCTCCTCAGTAGTCATGTCTGCCAAACTTCGTGAGCTTTGCAAAAAAAATTTTTTTTGCAGTTTTTAGGAGAAGGGACTTACTGTCAGGGCTGCCTCAAGTCTCAGCTCACAAAAGACCAACGCCTTTCTTTTCTTATATACAAAAGTGTTTATTGCAGTTCATTGTTTGCTTCAGATCCGAGGCGCGCAGCCCTACGTCTGCTAGGCTTAGACCGCTGAAGTCCCTTCTGAATCTGTCCCTGCCCTGCACCAGTTTAAGAGGCTTGCGCTGCTCCACCTCTTTCTCTCTTTCCTTTTCCGCAGGGTCTTTCTGCCCGCTGGGGTTTCGCCCCTCCTGGATTCCTCCGACGCGGAATCAGACTGCTCTTGCCCCCTCCTGCGGGCTTTGGGACCTGGCCCCTCCTCCGGGCTCCCTGTACTTCCGCGCGCCTCTACATTTGAACTTGGCGCACGCCCCCAACCTCTAACTTTCCTTTTGACAGCTACGCTACTCCCTTCACTACTCCCCTCCCCTTCCGGGAGGGTGGCTTGCTCCGACCTCCCTCCTTTCTCTACTGCCGGAGCCGCCTCCCCTGATACACTGGAACCTCCACCCCCTTCGCTGCACTCTGGCGGGGAGGCTGGTCCTGACGCCCAGCTGCCACTTTGGGATCCCCCGCTGGCCCCCTGCTCCTGACAAGTCCCCCCTGGGGCTCCCCTGGCCTTGACCACCGGCGCCCCCTTCTGGGAATCCTCTGATTCGCTGGAAAGACTCATGGAATCTCTAGAGTCATTGTCATCCTCTTCCTCGCTGTCCTGTGATTCATCCCCATCGCTCTCCATCTCCTGCCTACCCTGTGCCTCTGTCCCTGAACCCCTGACAGCTACATAAAAGCTAAGTATCATCTTTATGACCCAGGATGCCTGATGCAGCAACTGGCAACTGGGCTGTGTACATGACTTGTCAAGAAAGAGAAATGGAACAGGGATGCAGAGGTATGGATTGATCAAAAATCATATCAAAATACTGTAGTTTAAGCCCAGTCAACGCAATGCTGACACAGATGGCTTACTCTATATTTGTTATAATTCCTCACAGCAATCCCACCTGATCACTACAAACCCCTAATGCCTTACATGACCTGCCTATTTAACAACATCAAAGCAATGTCTATTCCCAAACCACTCAAAGACAAACTCAAAGTAGAATCATACCGCCTGATCTCACTAATAAACCAAGACTACAAGATATTCACATCAATCTCGGCTAACCGCCTAAAATTTTTCCTAAAGTCCTGTACAAATTAATAGTCCCAGACCAGACGGCCTTCGTCCCTGGTCGCAATAACACAGACCCCATCAGGAAACAACTGAAACTGATTGAACACAGCAAGGCAACTATAATAAATAATAATAATAATATATTTATTTTTAATATATCCCGCCCTCCCCAGCCGAAGCTGGGCTCAGGGCAGCTAACAACAATCAAAATAATCTAACATTCTAAAAACATTCATTATAAAATTAATTAAAATCAAATTAATGGCAACCATTAAGCAACATTCTGTGCAGATTGCAGAGGAGGGGGTCAGGCTGCGCCCTGATCAAAGGCCTGGTGGAACAGCTCTGTCTTGCAGGCCCTGCGGAAAGATGTCAGGTCCCGCAGGGCCCTAGTCTCTTGTGACAGAGCGTTCCACCAGATTGGAGCCGCAGCCGAGAAAACCCTGGCTCTAGTTGAGGCCAGCCTAACCTCTCTGTGGCCTGGGATCTTCAGGATGTTTTTATTTGCAGACCGTAAATTTCTCTGTGGGACATACCAGGAGAGGCGGTCCCGTAGGTACGAGGGTCCTAGGCCGTATAGGGCTTTAAAGGTTAAAACCAGCACCTTAAACCTGATCCTGTACTCCACCGGGAGCCAGTGCAGCTGGTATAGTACTGGCTGAATATGATCTCGCAGCGAAGACCCCATAAGGAGTCTTGCCGCGGCATTCTGCACCCGCTGGAGTTTCTGGGTCAGTCTCAAGGGCAGCCCCACGTACAGCGAGTTACAATAATCCAGTCTGGAGGTGACCGTCACGTGGATCACAGTGGCTAGGTCAGGGCGAGAGAGATAAGGAGCCAACTGCTTAGCTTGGCGGAGATGAAAAAATGCCGCCTTTGTTATTGCTGTAATCTGCGCCTCCATAGAGAGGGAGGTATCAAAGATTACACCCAAACTCTTAACGGACGATGCTGTCACTAATTGCACCCCCGCAAGAGATGGGAGTTGCCCTCTCAATCCCATATCGCCCCTTCCCAGCCAGAGGACCTCTGTCTTCGAAGGATTTAACTTCAACCGGCTCCCACGTAACCATCCAGCCACAGCTTCCAGACATCTGGTCAGTGTGTCTGGGGCCGAGTCAGGATGGCCATCCATCAACGGATAGAGTTGGGTGTCATCGGCATACTGATGGCAACCCAGCCCAAAACTCTGGACAAGCTGGGCGAGGGGGCGCATAAAGATGTTAAAAAGCAGAGGGGAGAGAATCGCACCCTGAGGCACTCCACACACCAAGGAGTGGCGCGATGACAATTCCCCCCAAGCGCCACCCTCTGTCCCCGACCAGAAAGAAATGAGCACAGCCATTGAAGGACTGTGCCCTGGATCCCCACGTGAGCAAGGCGGTGGTCCAGGAGTTCGTGATGGACCATGTTGAAGGCTGCTGACAGGTCTAGAAGAATCAGCAGCCCCGACCCGCCTCGATCCAGCTGCCTGCGGAGATCATCTGTTAGGGCCATCAGAGCTGTCTCGGTCCCATGACCAGTGCGGAAGCCGGACTGGAATGGATCGAGAGCCGATGTTTCATCCAGAAACCTACCAAGCTGTTCAGCAACCGCTCTCTCAATCACCTTACCCAGGAATGGAAGATTCAAAACCGGGCGGTAATTGGATAGATCTAAGGGATCTAATGATGTTTTTTTTTTAAGAGCGGGCGCACCACTGCCTCCTTCAGTTCCCCTGGGAATATCCCGGTGCCAAGGGACAAATTGAAGATATCACCCAGGGGAGCCCACACCTCGTCTGGACACGCTCTAATCAGCCAAGACGGGCACGGGTCAAGAGGACAGGTGGTGGGCTTTCCAGCTCGGAGGAGTCTGTCCACATCGGCTGGGGATATCCGGTCAAAGTGGTCCAATACTGGACCCGAGGACAGTCGAGGGGCCTCCAGTTCCTTTATTGTATCCAAATTGGCAGGGAGGTCATGGCGGAGCAACAGGACCTTCTCCGCAAAAAAGCTCGCAAATGCCTCACAGCTGTGTGTCAAATTGTTATTTAAATTTGGCTGTCCTTCAAGGGACGTTAAAGACCTAATTATACTAAATAATTGCGCCGGGCAAGAGCTAGCGGAGGCAATGGAGGCCGAGAAGTAGGACTTCTTAGCGGCCTTCACTGCCATCTCGTAGGTTTTCATAAAAACCCTATAAGATGTCACGGGCACCCCGCCATACTCACTCTAGCCGTCTGAGGTCCCGCTTCATTTTTCGAAGCTCCTCGGTAAACCAGGGAGCCCTGTTTCTGTGGGGTCGCAGAGGGTGCCCAGGTGCAATCTCATCGATGGCTGCTAGGAGCTGGATATTCCAGCCCTCAACAAGTTCAGTCAATGAGTCACCAGGGGGAGCAAGGTCCCACAAGGCCTGACGGAATCTATCAGGGTCCATCAGCCTCTGCGGGCGAGCCCAACTCGGCTCGCCACCTAAGCAGGGTGGGGGTGGAAAGTAAATCCTGGCTTTCAGAGCGTAGTGATCAGACCATGGCACCTTCATTGAAGGAGACATGATCACATCTATACCTACGCCAAAGATCAAATCCAGCGTGTGGCCTGCTTGATGTGTGGGGCTCAAAACAAACTGGGAGAGCCCTAGTGTCGCCATGGAAGACACCAGGTCCAGAGCCTGTGAGGAGGGAGTGGCATCAGCATGGATGTTGAAGTCCCCCAATACCAATAGGTTTGGGAACTCCAAGGCCCAGCCGGCCACCGCCTCCAGCAGGCCTAACAGGGTGGCTGCTGGTGCGCTAGGTGGCCGGTACACCAGCCAGACAGCCAAGCTCACCTCGGAGCCCCACACTAGGCCAACACATTCAATGCCGGGGATCGATGGCGATGGTAGAGCCCTGAAAGAACAATCTTCCCTGATTAATAATGCCACCCCTCCCCCCCGGCCCACAGTCGGCGACTGGTGGAGGACGGAGAAACCTGGGGGCGCCATCTCTTGTAAGGTAACAGTTTCCCCTTCGCGCACCCAGGTCTCCGTCACACAAGCCAGGTCAACCCCCTGCGAGGTGAAGAAATCTCGCAGAGTGGCGGTTTTGTTGCCTATAGACCAGTGGCGTAGCGTGGGGGTGCCAGGGGGGCCGGCCGCACCGGGCGCAACATCTGGGGGGGCGCGCTCGCTGCCTCCGGAGTCGCCGAAGAGCCTCGGGCGCAGGCTGTAGCAGAGCCCCATGTCTCGTGGAACCGACGAGCTGTGCGCGCGCCCGGGCTGAAGGCGTCCGGCAGGCGGCGGCTCTCAGCCCCGCGCGTCAGGGCCGCGGAGGACGTGCCAGGCAGCCCCTCCTCACAGCCCCGCCTCCGCTGCTGCTGCTGCAGCTGCTGGGCCATGTTGCATTTTCCTCGCCTCTCTGCCCCCCTCCTCCGGGCAAGCGGCGTGGTTTGGGCGGCAGCGCCAGCAGCAACTCGACTCAGATCGGCAGGTTAGGGGTTGGGGGGGCGCAAATTACTTGCCTTGCCCCGGGTTAGGGGGCGCAAATTACTTGCCTTGCCCCGGGTGCTGACAACTCACGCTACGCCGCTGCTATAGACCTGGCATTGCACAACATCAGTGACGGAGGTGAGTAATCCTTGCTCACCCTACCCTCGTCCCTCGTGATGGGGCGCAGATTGGAAGGGGTACGAGCATATCTGTATCTCGATCCCCTTCGCCTATGACATCTGCCCCTACCGCCATACCTCCCTCGCCCCACTACGGTAGCAATCCCAAGCCTCAAACCAACCTCCATTTACAAAATAGAAAAACAAATCAAACCAAAAACAATTGTACCAAACAAAACAAATCCCCACCCCACTCAATATCCAACCCCAAACCAAAATAAAACGGAACAAAATAAAAATACATCAATAAAAACCACCCTTCACGGTGGTACAACAAAGTAAAAAGTAAAAACCCCTTTAAAACACTTTAAAATATATAAAAAACATTTTTAACATTTGCTGCAGCAACACCAGTGTCCTTAAAACTCTAGTGGTGGCGAGTGTGGGCCCAGCCCCTAGGCCTGGTGGAATGGGCCTACAGGAGGGAGTGGCCTTCCTCAACACCCACGGTGCAGCAGCAGCAGGAGTGTCATAGTGCCTCAATGAGGCCTTTTAAGCTGTGGCGGTGGTGAGTCAGTCTGGGCCCCGCCCCCTGGGCCAGGTGGCATTAGCCTGAGGAGGGAGTGGCCTTCCCCAACTCAGAGTGCAGCAATAGCAGCGGTGTCCCAGTGCCTCAATGAGGCCTCTTAAGCTGTGGCGGTGGTGAGTCAGTCTGGGCCCCACCCCCTGGGCCAGGTGGAATTAGCCTGAGGAGGGAGCGGCCTTCCCCAACTCAGAGTGCAGCAATAGCAGCGGTGTCCCAGTGCCTCAATGAGGCCTCTTAAGCTGTGGCGGTGGTGAGTCAGTCTGTGCCCCGCCCTCTGGGCCAGGTGGAATTAGCCTGAGGAGGGAGCGGCCTTCCCCAACTCAGAGTGCAGCAATAGCAGCGGTGTCCCAGTGCCTCAATGAGGCCTCTTAAGCTGTGGCGGTGGTGAGTCAGTCTGGGCCCCGCCCTCTGGGCCAGGTGGAATTAACCTGAGGAGGGAGCGGCCTTCCCCAACTCAGAGTGCAGCAATAGCAGCGGTGTCCCAGTGCCTCAATGAGGCCTCTTAAGCTGTGGCGGTGGTGAGTCAGTCTGTGCCCCGCCCTCTGGGCCAGGTGGAATTAGCCTGAGGAGGGAGCGGCCTTCCCCAACTCAGAGTGCAGCAATAGCAGCGGTGTCCCAGTGCCTCAATGAGGCCTCTTAAGCTGTGGCGGTGGTGAGTCAGTCTGGGCCCCGCCCCCTGGGCCAGGTGGAATTAACCTGAGGAGGGAGCGGCCTTCCCCAACTCAGAGTGCAGCAACAGCAGCAGTGTCCCAGTGCCTCAATGAGGCCTCTTAAGCTGTGGCGGTGGTGAGTCAGTCTGGGCCCCGCCCTCTGGGCCAGGTGGAATTAGCCTGAGGAGGGAGCGGCCTTCCCCAACTCAGAGTGCAGCAACAGCAGCAGTGTCCCAGTGCCTCAATGAGGCCTCTTAAGCTGTGGCGGTGGTGAGTCAGTCTGGGCCCCGCCCCCTGGGCCAGGTGGAATTAGCCTGAGGAGGGAGCGGCCTTCCCCAACTCAGAGTGCAGCAACAGCAGCGGAGCAACTAAACTCCCACTGACAATTATGTCCCTAGGTAAAGGTAAAGGTACCCCTGACAGTTAGGTCCAGTTGCAGACTTCTCTGGGGTTGTGCGCTCATCTCGCTTTACTGGCCGAAGGAGCTGGCGTTTGTCCGCAGATAGTTTATCTAGGTCATGTGGCCAGCATGACTAAGTCACTTCTGTCAAAACCAGAGCAGCGCACAGAAACGTCGTTTACCTTCCTGCTGGAGCAGTACCTATTTACCTACCTGCACTTTGACTTGCTTTTGAACTGCTAGGTTGGCAGGAGCTGGGGCTGAGCAACGGGAGCTCACCCCATCACAGGGATTCGAACCGCCGACCTTCTGATCGGCAAGTCCTAGGCTCTGTGGTTTAACCCACAGCGCCACCTGCGTCCCCTTAATTATGTCCCTAGACACCCTCAAATCTTTTGATTTCCTAGAATGGAAATACCTATTCGCAGTACTAACTAGAATGAAATTTGGTCCCAACTTCTTACAAACCCTCAAACAAATCTACTCCCAAGCGTCAGCAAAATGCAGGACTCTAATACCATAGCAATCCAGAGAGGCTCAAAACAAGGATGCCCAGTATCTCCCTTTCTATTTATCCTGGCTCTGGAACCTCTAGCAGTCCAAATCCAAGCAGCCACAGACATCAAGGGAGTGGAAATAAAAGGCAGAACTTATAAATTACAAACGACCTGAAGGCCACAACACCAGACCTCATAAATACAGCAACCATCCTAACCAAAGAACTCAACACATTTGCAATGGTAGCCGGCCTGCAAGTAAACTTTGCAAAATCTGAGGCTATGTGCTTCAACATTCGCCCACATATCCAATCCCCCTCACCCAATGGAGATGAGACCGGACTTCTGGTCACCCATTTTTGCAAAACTGTTTTCATACATTAACAGCTCAGGTTGCATACCAGAAGGGTGGAAGCCGAGTACAATTGCCCTGATATATAAAAAGTGTGAGAAGAAAAATCCTGCTAATTATAGACCCATTAGTTTGTTAGATGTAGCCTGTAAACTATATGCCAGGCTCCTCCTTGGGAGACTGGAAGAATGGGCAGATACAAATAAGGCAATATATGAAGTCCAGGCTGGTTTCCAAAGAGGGAAATCCTCATTGGACCAGTGCCTTGTGATGAACTTTCTGCTGTGTAAATACATCCATAATTTGAAGCAAAAACTATATGTTGCTTTTATTGATCTAAAGTCAGCTTTCGATACGGTCCCTAGAAACGCATTGTGGCAGAAATTGGAAAAGACAAATATAGACCGCCGTCTATTATTTCTCATCAAAACATTATATACTGACACATCAATACAAGTTAAGGTGGATCTGGCTAGCCATCTCACCACTAGAATTAAGACATTACTGGAGTCAAACAGGGATGCGTTTTGGCGCCTTTCTTGTTTAATTTTCATATTAATGACATAGTTAAAGAACTGGAGGGCCTACACTTTGCCCCTGTCACAATTCTTGACCAAAAACTCTCAGTCTTAATGTATGTTGATGACCTAGTACTTGTATCTAGAACCCAGGTGGGCCTGAGACAGTTGCTTGCAAAATTAAGTTCATATGGCACGAGGAATGCTTTATCTATAAACTACGATAAGACGTAGGTCATTGTATTTGGGAAGCACCCTAAAAAGCATGTTTGGCACCTGGATCAACATATCATAAACCAAGTAAATACTGTATTTTTCACTCCATAGGACACACTTTTTCCCTCTTAAAAAACTAAGGGGAAAAGTCTGTGCGTCCTATGGAGCGAATGCAGGGGGGAGGCAGGCAGGAAAAGCCCCCAAGAGCCGCACACAAGCTTCGCTCTTGCGGGCTTTTCCCCAGGAGGGAGAAGGGACTGACGCGGCCAGTCAGTCCCTTCTCCCTCCTCGTAGAAAAGCCGGCAGGAGCTGCGCGCTCCTTAAAGGGTGCACAGCTCCTGTGGGCTTTTGCGGGAGGTGGGGGAATTGCCATAGCCGCGAGCAGCCTCTCCAGCCGGGAGAGGCTGCGCAAGGCTAAAGAGGAAGCCAAGGTAGCGAGCAGAATGCATCATGCTTGCTGCCTTGGCTTCTTTAGCCACGCTTCTTTAGCCGCGCTGGAGAGTTTGCGAGGCTATGGCAGAAGCCAAGACAGCCAGCGGGATGGATAATATTTCTTTTCTTGATTTCCCCCTCTAAAAACTAGGTGTGTCTTGTGGTCCGGTGCGTCCTATAGAGCGAAAAATACGGTGCATTTAAATATCTGGGATTGGTTTATTCAGAAACGGCATCTTGGAATATACAGCTATCTAATATTAAATTTAGTTGTTGTTGTTTAGCTGTGTCCAACTTTTCATGACCCCATGGACCAGAGCATGCCAGGCACTTATATTGCAAGCCTTTAAATCAGCAAAAGCTATTTTGAAATGCGCTGCTTGTAAAGGTGGAAATCTGATTAACCCAGCTCTATCTGTGTATAAATGGGACACGGGTGGTGCTGTGGGTTAAACCACAGAGCCTAGGACTTGCTGATCAGAGGGTCAGTGGTTCGAATCCCCGCAACGGGGTGAGCTCCCGTTGTTCGGTCCCTGCTCCTGCCAACCTAGCAGTTCGAAAGCATGTCAAAGTGCAAGTAGATAAACAGGTACCGCTCCGGTGGGAAGGTAAACGGCATTTCCCTGCGCTGCTCTGGTTTGCCAGAAGCGGCTTAGTCATGCTGGCCACATGACCCGGAAGCTGTACGCCGGCTCCCTCGGCCAATAAAGCAGGATGAGCGCCGCAACCCCAGAGGCGGCCATGACTGGACCTAATGGTCAGGGGTCCCTTTACCTTTACCTATCTGTGTATAAAGCAAAATCAATGGCCCAGATTTTATATGGTGCAGAGGTTTGGGGTACCTCAAAAGTCTCTGGTTTGGAACCCCCACAGAATTATTTTTTAAGAGTCCTTTTAGGTTTACCCAAAGACTTGCAATCTGCCATGGTCAGGTTGGAAACTCACATGTTGAGCATAGATAGCCAAATAGATAAAAGAATCCTCTGCTATTGGTTTAGAATTCAACAGATGGAATTCAACAGGCTACCAAAAAAATGCCTGATTGAGCTCTCAGATGGATTACCCCTTAAAAACTGGGTACATCACGCTGCCCAACTGATGGGCAAATATGACCTCTCAGTGACCGAGATAAAAGAACTTCCTTTATATTCCCAGAATAAACTCTGCTTATAGAGATGGGAGACACAGAGGCATACCAACAAACAAACGTGTTTGCATCAGGGGATGTCCTGAAGTAGAGGGACCTTATGCATTATATCTTGCGCTGCCCCTTATACAATGAAGCAAGAGAACAATTTTTAGCACCTATAGTGACAAGGTCCCCTGGCCAGAACCCCTCTGACGTGACTTTATATCTCCTCGCAGACAGAGATAAGTATGCGACCTGGCGTGTAGCACTCTTTGCTAGGAAAATTAGAGCAAATTATATAGCCAAGCTAGCCACCAACTGTAAAGGAGATGAATTTATTTGACCCTATCTACATCAAGTTATATTCTATCTTTATCACCAAACTCTGAATATAATTGCACATTGTATTAATTAACATTATTTTTTAATATATTAGTGGTCATGTGGTGATTTTAGCCTATAAATTTTATTGTTTAATGTCTTAACCTGTATATTAAGGTACTTTTATAGCTCTGTTTAGAGTAGGTAATGTATTGATAATATAAATGTTTTAAGTTTTTTTGTATTAATCCAGCATATTTTCTTTTAATTGTTTTTAATTGTCGAATGATCCTGTGTACATTGCGGCAGCCTTTAGCTATGTGCAATAAAACTGACTGGCTGGCTGACTGACTCCTTAAGGCGAGTGATAAAGCAGGATATCAAATCCAAAACTCTTCTCAGTTAAGTATTTCTATCATTCTACTTCAGGCATAGGCAAACTCAGCCCTCCAGATGTTTTGGAACTACAATTCCCATCATCCCTGACCACAGGTCCTTCTAGCTAGGGATCATGGGAGTTGTAGTCCCAAAACACCTGGCGGGCTGAATTTGAGGAAGGCTGCTCTTTAGCATGGAAAGGGACTTGGTTGAAGGAGCCGCTTCCCTCCACGTCTAACCACGCGCCGCCAGAACTGTTGCTTACTTCAGTGTGTATTGATTTATCTGTTTTTTCCCTTTTTTTTTTTAACAAGGGAAACGAACCACGTGAGCACCCCTGAGATCTCCCCTGCCTTCTATTTATTGCTCCCCCCCCCTCGTCTCTCCCACCTCCCCGATGCTTTTGCCTCCGCCTCTATTAGTGCCTGCTGGGGGCTGCTGTGTGTGTCTCTGTCTGTACAGTGGACCGGCCCCCTGCTGAAAAAGTTTGCTGACCCCTGTGAATCTACTTGATCTAGCATGTCATCATCTAAATATTCTCCCCTCCTCGTCCTCCTCCCCCGCTCCCCGCTTGCTACCTGCTGCTCGTTTAAGGACTTTGGGAAAAGAAGGAGGATGCTGGCTTTCTGGAGAATACCAACTAGATGATTTTATGAGTAATATTTGTGTGCATCAAGTCTTCCTTAGCATAACTTGTGAGGTTCTGAAGTTACTATCACACGGATTCACCACCACTGAGGGTGGGGGTAGAGGTGGGGGTGTGGAGGGCTGCTTGCATTAATTTTTTTTTGTTTGCATTTGTTCCTATTAGTTATTATTCTTAATAATAGAATTTACTACCTACACTTCTCCGTAAGATCTCAGGGTAGGTTTTTTAAAAAAAAATTAATATTCTATTATAAGAATTTCATTTATTAAAAATATAGAGTGAGAAAGAAAGGGAGTTGAAATGAAAAAGAAAAAAAAGTAATAAGATTTTAAGAATATACACACCTGTATATTAATATATGGTAATGTAAGAGTACAGATCTCAGGGTAGTTTACAACAAAACAAAAATACATTATTTCTTGCACCGTACAGTTAAACCTCGGCTTTGAGCGTCACGGATGCCAAAGGTTTCAGAAGATGAAGCCGGAAATCCGGAAGTGAATTTTTTTCTTCTCGAACGCGCTTAAATACTCTCGCCTCTTACTCATTCTCCTCTTCTCCCGGCTCTCCCCGCTTGCTAACTGTTGCTAGTTTAAGGACTTTGGAAGAAGGATGCCGGCGACGCTGCTGCGACGGGCTGGCTGGGAGCGAGGCACAAGGAAAGCGCTCGCCGCCGGATTCTTCTGCGTTCTGCGGCTGGGGTGGCTCGTGCCCTGCGCGTCAGGGACTAAGGAGGCAAAAGCAGGTTGGTGATCTCTCTCGCTCTCGCTCTCGCTCTGCCTTGCTCTCACTGCAGCGGGCGATTTGCAAGCTTGGGGGCTTGCTGGGGAGACTGGCCACCCAGGCACACAGCCGCGGGAAGGCACGAAAAACAGCCTTTAGAAAGAAAACTCACTGCGTAAAACACGTGGCTGGGAAGTTACAGCTATGTTTGTTCCAAGGGAACCAGCGCTGGACTGCAGCGGCGGAGCCTATGCGCTCCCTTCCCAGCTGCGCTCCCGAGGGGGCCGTGGCGCGGAGGGTGTCCTCGTGGGCTGACAAAACGAGGGGATTAAACGCCCAGGGAGTGGAAAGAGGAAAAGAGAGACATGGGAAAGAGCTACGCGATATTCGTTCAGCAACAGATAGGTAGCCGTGTTGGTCTGCCATAGTCAAAATAAAAAAATTCCTTCCAGTAGCACCTTAAAGACCAACTAAGTTAGTTCTTGGTATGAGCTTTCGTGTGCATGCACGTGTATCTGAAGAAGTGTGCTTGCACACGAAAGCTCATACCAAGAACTAACTTAGTTGGTCTTTAAGGTGCTACTGGAAGGAATTTTTTTATTCCGTTCAGCAAGATATGTAACGCAGAGTTTCTACGATCCCGAATCTCTCACAGGTTTTGCTCTGTCTTCCCTGGCAAGTTGTCCACGTATTTTAGTGTCCAAACCAGTGCTGGACAGACGAAGAGGCCGGTGTTAAGACGGCGGGGAGTGTACTAGGGTATTCATACCACAGTTTTAAAGGGGCTTGATGATCAATTCTTCTTCCCAGAGAATTCTGGAAACGGTAGTTCTTGTGAGGGTGATAGGAGGGCTCGCCTAACAATTCTCAGCATCCTGAACATGTGAGGATGTTAAAGAAAGTAGGAGAGGATATATTGTTTTGATATTATCCCTCGTTACTCATGCTAGTGAGTAAACAGCAGAGCTGTAGGGCTGTTAAGCTATTCAGATTCACAACAGTTCTCGTAAATACTTCTCCACTTCCACAATTGAGCATGGCATGTAGCCCAGAAAAAGCCAAGTTCACACTCCAGCTAACTCACAGAGTTTTGTGGCTGCCTTGGGCAAAATATGCTTTCCGGTGGAAGGTTTTTAGGGTTTAAGAAACAACCAAGTATGTTTGCCTAAACAACCAAGTACACTTGCCTAAATATGAATACACGTTTAGATATGTAGGATTGTCTAAGTACAAATATCTTCAGAAGGTGCTGAAAAGAATACAGGGAAGCTGCCTGCCTCGTATCACTAGTGCTACATAATATCCATTCTGCATCTGTAATAACTCAACCATTTGGTGTGGCAGACTTTGGAACTCCCTGCCTTTTGAGATGAAGCAGATGCCTTCATTGTACACTTTTCAGCGCCAGCTAAAAACATTATTGATAAGACAAGCCTACCCAAATGCTTAGAAAGTTGAGGCAATGATGGCAGTGAGCAGCTCCTGATGCCGGCCAGAACCAATTGGGCTACTCGGCTGGCTCCCGGACCGCTGGGATTGCTGCTGCCGCCACCACAACCAACAGGGAACCGGGTGCACCGGCGGACCAACTGAGGGAGCCGCCGACCACTCTTCCCAGGCCGAGCCGGGAAAGAAAGCAGGACACCCAGCCCCCCTGCTGACTGCCCAGCGACGATCTGGGACCAAGAAGATCCCGAAGCTGGAGCAGGGGAGAAGAGGAGAGAGAAATACTGAGCACAGAAAGACACGGAGCCCTGACCTTGCTGCTGCTATGGCCAACGCTGCTGCTGTGAAAGGAAAGGGAAGCCGTGAAAAGACACGCGTCTGAGCTCCCCTCCCCAGCTGTGGCTAAAAGCAGGCAGAGGAAGCAAGAGGAAGGTTGCGCAAACCCTATCACTGCCTCCGCGCAGAGGAAACGGAGGAGAGGGACGCCCGGCCATCCGGATGGCTAGTGCACCAGAAGCAGGCTGAAGCCCAGTGGGAAACCCACTGGGAAAAGACCTCACCTTTTTCTATTTTTTATTTCCTTTATTTTTTAAATTCTGTTTTTTCTACTTCTATTTTTTTTTTAAAAAAAATACACGTATATATATTTATAATATTATATTATTATCATTAACTCTATCCTCTATTTTTTAAATATATAAAACTCCCCCTTTCATATATTTTAACCCCCTTTTTAAACCCCCCTTTACCCCACTCACCTTTCCCCCTTCCCTAAGTCTTCAGCCCTTTCACTAAATTACTATTACTACCATTTTAAAAATGCATCCATATATTACTTAAAAACACATTTTCCATCCCCCCAAAAGGGGGGGAGGCTTTTTGTTGCTGTTGTCCTCTTTCCTTCCTTCCCAATATTTTTTACTTTATTTTTACCAGACAAGCTGCCCCTCTCTAGCTTATTTTCCCTATTTTGTTTTATTTTTATCCCATTTTCTACCCTCATTTCTATTTTTAAAAAGGGGGAAATTTTTTTTAATTACTATTTTTTATCATTATTATTACAATTATTTTATATATTTTTAACCCTTTTCATTCTTATTATCATTATTATTTCTCTTTTCCTTTTAGTCCACCTTTTGTTTCTTAGTTTGTCTGTTTTTGAGGGGGGAGCCTTACCTCCCTCCATCGTCCTGCTACTATTACCATCCTCTCTAAAAATAATAATAAAAAAATATTCCCCCCATATCAGTGCTATTGCTACTGGTGCCCTTCCCCCCCTTTCCTTTCCTTTCCTTTCCTTTCCTTTCCTTTCCTTTCCTTTCCTTTCCTTTCCTTTCCTTTCCTCCTTCCCCCTCCCCCTTTCTTTTTCTCTCCCCCTTTCCCTCCTCCTTCTGTTTAAAAGGACACATACATACACTCACACGAATACACACACATTATTATATTATGGGCTCCATACATATTTTCATTTCTACATTATTTTTACTTTTGGCATTTGATATACAAATACTACTGCCAGGCATCACAACTTCGACCTCTTCAGATCCCTCATCTCTCCCCCCTTTCCTTCTTTGATTTAGTCTGCTTTTCTAGTCCCTCTTACCCTCCTAACCCTAAATTCTACATACACATGCCTCCCCACACACTTTCATTAGCAATCCCCCCTCTCCAGTGGTCTTTTACCTCATACTATAACTAGAACCACCACTCTCACCTAAGAGATCTACAGCAAACCTTTTCAGAACTAAAATACCCAGCAGATGAAGTTAGACAACAGATCAACAGAGCCAGACTTATACCCAGAGAGAACTTGCTGCAAGACAGACCCAAAAAAGAAAATAACAGAACACCTCTAGTCATCACATACAGCTCCCAAGTTAAAACAGTACAACGCATCATCAGAGATCTACAACCTCTCCTGGACAATGACAGTTCTCTTTCTCAAGCTCTGGGAGGAAGACCTTTCATTGCCTACAGACAGCCACCCAATCTTAAACAACTCCTAACCCACAATAATACTACAACCAGACTTAACACGGACACTGGCACCAGAGCCTGCAATAAACCCAGATGCCAACTTTGCTGCCACATACACCCGGACAACACCATTACTGGCCCCAACAACATCACACATACCATCTCGGGACTATTCAATTGCTCATCGTCTAACATTGTGTATGCCATCAAATGCCAACAGTGTCCTTCAGCTCTCTATATTGGACAAACAGGCCAAACCTTACGCCAAAGAATAAACGGACATAAATCTGACATCAAGAATCACAAAACAGAGAAACCAGTAGGAGAACACTTCAATCTCCCAGGACATTCTATACAAGATCTCAAAGTAGCTGTTTTACTACAAAGGAATTTCAGAAATAGACTGGAAAGAGAAGCTGCTGAATTGCAACTCATTACCAAACTTAAAACCATGGAGAGACCTGGTTTGAACAAAGACATTGGATTCTTATCCCATTATACATGACTAAGCCATTTCTCACCTTCTCACCCCTTGGCTTTTCCTGTAAGACCTATTACAGTCGTTAAGAGTCGTCAACAGGCTCATCTCAGCTATCTGCCAATCTCCCATTTCCACCACCCTTCTGAGTAATACCCCTCCCCACCTTCTCACTATATAGAAGGATCTGGCAACTTCTGTTTCAGTGTATCTGAAGAAGTGTGCATACACACGAAAGCTCATACCAAGAACTAACTTAGTTGGTCTTTAAGGTGCTACTGGAAGGAATTTTTTTATTAGAACCACCACTGCAACCAAGCATTTTCATCTTTCTTTCTCTCTCCCCCCCTTTCCTTCCTTCCTTCCTTCCTTCCTTCCTTCCTTCCTTCCTTCCTTCCTTCTTTCTTTCTTTCTTTCTTTCTTTCTTTCTTTCTTTCTTTCCAATCATGTTGCTAATATCACTGGCAACACTGCTTATGAGCCCTATACCCGACATTGGCTTCACAAAGATGCTTAACACCATCTCACTGACCACCCCCTATCGCAAATGATAGGGAGGATGGCCTGCCCCTGAACAAGGCCATCCACACCAGCTGAGACCTAGGACCAACTGGCTAAACGCCAGATGGCCCAAAATACCCATAACAAACATTTATATGATTACATATAGGATACTCTCTATAATCTATCCCCTGCTCTTTAACCCAAATCTGATCCTAATCCCACTATGCCAATGCCAATGAGCATTGTCTGCCCCCCAAAGATGATGGGATCCTGTAAGCTTCCAAACTGCCTTCAACAAGTGTAATATGACCTTTACCAAATGTGCAATTGCAAAGGTGCCATTTTTTGTATGGTGTAATGATATCCTGCCTCTCTTAAGATGTGAGATCTAATCTGTCTGGCTAGTGGTAGAATTCTATTAATGAGTTGCCCTCATTTCTTCCAGGTTCCACATACTGCCCTGGTGCTAACGTCTCCATAGCAGAAGGTTCATCTGGGATGATCTTTGCTAATGTTTCCAGCTATCCCAACATTTTAATTTTAATTCATAAGAGCAGTTCATCTGATTCTGATGTTGACATTTTACTCATAACTGGAGGAGAACCGCAATTCTACAAGAGCTCATTCAAGAAACACTTCTATCTACGGGGAAATGACCTCTTTATCAATAACACCAACAAACAACTTGCTGGAGAATACCAACTTAAAGATACTTTGGAAAAAAAATGTTTCCATCGAGTCTTCCTTAGCATACCTGGTGAGGTTCTGAAGTTACTGTCAAATGGATTCACCACTGGGGTTGAGGGTGGAGGAAGAGGTGGGGGTGAGGACGGCTGCTTGCATGAATTTCTTTTTGGTTTGCATTTGTTCCTATCAGTTATTATTATTAATAATAGAATTTACTACCCACACTTCTCCATAAAATCTCAGGGCAGGTTTTTTAAAAATATAAAAATATTCTATTATAAGAATTTTATTTATTAAAAGACAAAGTGAGAAAGAAAGAAAGGGAGTTGAAAACAAAAACAAAAAGTAACAAGATAGTAGGAATGCACACACCTGTATACTGATGTACGGTAAGGTAAGAGGACAGATCTCAGGATAGTTTGCAATAAAACAAAAACACATTTCTTGCATCGTATTATCATATCATGCTTCCCTACTATTTTGATAGCTACTCTTGCCCTATTTTAAATAAATGCATCTTTTTTTTATTTCTAGACCCTGGGCAGTGCCCTTCAGATAATCTTTCCATACCAGAAGGTGCCTCTGGGACGATCATTCCTAATAATATATTGAACCATTCCAGTAGTCTTGTTTTGTACAAGAAGAACCACTCCTCCTCTTCTTGGCAATACATCTTGAGCACAGACAAGGGGCACCTGAATCACAGTGTCAACACGTATGAAGAGCACTTCCATATATCTGACAGTGGCCTTACTATCAAGAATGCTTATGAAGGACTCGCTGGAGAGTACCAGCTTGATCATCAGCATAATGGATCCTGTGTGCTTCAGTTCTTCCTTAATATACCTGGTAAGTTTCTGATGTGATTGACATCTAGATTCACAGCCACTGGGGGAGGAGACACTGGTTCCTTTTATTCATTTCTGTTTGTTATATATTTGTTCTGTTCAAGGAGCTTTAGAGGTTTCCCAGATTCAAGGTGTTGCCTGAGAATGCTCCTCGAGTTTTTTTTCTGTGCAAAGGTGCCCTTCATCGTGCAATGAAATCATGTATCTCTTAAGACACCATCCACTTTGTCCTATTCATAGTTTCATATGAATACCATTAATAAGTTGCCTTCTATCTGCACTTTCCATGATTTGTCCTTCTGAAAACTTCTGCATACTAGAAGGTTCCTCTAGGATGATCATTTCTAATATATCAATCCATTCCCTGCTACAAGCTCCCCATATCTGCTATAATTCAGCCCCTAGTTCATGGTATGGATATTTTTCTTAAAAAGCAAAAACAAAACTAAAACCTGCTATAAAGGTCAGCAGTTGAATTCATAGGCTTGCAAATAACTTGTGACCCACCAAGATGAACCACAGATCACTAGCGATGTATTATGGACTGTATCCAAATACTTTACTCAGATAGACTCACTGAAATGACTGGACCTATGTTAATCACCTCTGTTAATTTGACTGGGTCTGCTATGACTAGCATTGGAAGGAACTCTATGGTCTGGCAGGCATTTGTGGTGGTTGTCAGTTTTTGTAGGGGACGCGGGTGGCGCTGTGGTCTAAGCCACAGAGCCTGAGTCTTGCCGATCGGAAGGTTGGAAGTTTGAATCCCCACGACGGGGTGAGTTCTCGTTGTTCAGTCCAAGCTCCTGCCCACCTAGCAGTTCGAAATCATGAAGTGTAAGTAGATACATAGGTACCACTCCGGTGGGAAGGTAAACGGCATTTCCGTGCACTGCTCTGGTTTGCCAGATGCAGCTTAGTCATGCTGGCCACATGACCCGGAAGCTGTACCCCGGCTCCCTCGGTCAATAAAGAGAGATGAGCGCCGCAACCCCAGAGTTGGCCATGACTGGACCTAATGGTCAGGGGTTCCTTTACCTTTACCTGGATAAGTGGATAAGTGGTCAGAATGTCACACTAGAACTGAGAAAATCAAGGTTCAAATCCCTGCTCAGACATGAAGATCATTGTGTGATCCTTAGCTAGTCACTAACTCTTCAGCCCACCTCACATTGTTGTAGGAATAATAAAATGGATCGTGGAGGGAGGCATGCTTGCCGCCTTATGCTCCATCTATAACTGAGACCTGAGTGGGGCAACAAGGAGAATTTGCCTCTCACACTTAATTCCTTCTGGGTTTTCAGCGCAGCATTAGAGCAGACCTGGAGGATCAGGGTGGGGGAGTTGCTGTAGTCCATAGAAATTCAGTCTTCCTTTCGAGGCTTCCAGCTTGCTGAACCCAATAGCTGAGGGCAATGGAGCAAGCGGGAAGATGGCAATAATGCAAGTGGGCGAAGACTCCCAGTAAATACAATCAAACCCAATTGTGTGCTCACTGTCAAGCCTATTTTGTGGTGGTAAAGGCAATGAAAAAGACTTCCTTCTCTTCCTCAGTTGTGTCCTTGATGTCTAGCACACCTTACAGGCAGTGTGAGACCTTTTTATATACTGGCCCAAAGGTGGATCCCCCAGTAGTTCTCTCAGTAATACTGAGGATACAATCACTTGTAGGGACCCAGATTCTGCTATTATAGCAAGTCACTTTGAGGTGTCTAGGCAGTATTCTGGCCAGGTGTTAATGGGCGATTCCCCATTGATAAGGCTCAAGGATGTGGACAAGGTGCTTGGATGGTCACAAGGTGGCTACAACGCTTCATGGCTCATCATATCTGACAGGGATGGGACACTAGTGATGCCAAGGAAGTAAACAAATGCCTCTCTGAGAGGAGAGACCACTCCTTAAGAAACCCTCCCTGAGCTCAGAAGATCTGAATCATGATAGCCTACTTGCAAATGTCTCTTCCTAGGCAAGGTTTTTGAGCAGGCAGTTCCTGAACTCCAGACTAGTTGGATGAGATTAATGTTGTACTCAGGCCCATTTCTGGCCCTGAGATGGCCTTGGTTGCCCTGTATGCAGGAGACACTGGTGGGAAGGAGATTAGCATTCCACTGGGCCTCCTGGCCAGTGCCGGATTTACGCCCCACTCACTTGCGGGCCCCCCAAAAAACCTAAAGGAAAAAGAACCTGGATGTACATTTCCAACATATAAGATAAAAAACCAATAAAATAAAACCTACATACAGCAACAGTGTTTTTTGTTGTTGTGTGGACCTATTAGGTCCATAAATTACCATATAGCATATATTCAACACAAAAAACAGTGACAATTAGTTGTTGACAAAGGACAGCTGGACATATAAAGGACCCCATTACCTTCAGTAGCTTAGGGCCTCATCAAACCTAAATTCGGCCCTGGCTCCTGGCACCAGCATCTGTCTTACTTAGGGCTGGAGTGTGAGGTGGGAAGTCAGCCCTATTTGTAATATGTCTGTGTATTTTTATTGTATTTTTACTTTAGCTGTAAATCCTTTGGGGGCTTGTTGTCATGGGAAGCGATATATAAACCTAAACCTAACCTTTGAAGGAGAGGCATGCTATAAAGGCAACACAAAATAAATAATAGACTCATACCAGTAGATATTAAAACAGATTTGTTGTGCCTCCTGCCATAATGGCTGAAAGCTCAGCTGGTAGAGCATGAGACTCTTGATCTCAGGGTCATGGGTAAAAGTTGGGCCAAAGACTCCTACATTGCATGAGGCTGGACTAGATGACCCCTGTGGTCCCTTCCAACTCTACAGATCTATGATTTTAAGGCACATAGGTCTGGTTCTATCTAGCCTTCTTGGTGGGGTGGAATAATGCCACACATAGCTCTTTCCACGGTACTGCTGCACTTAAAGGGTGTTAGAAGCATGACCACTGACTTTTTCTATTTTCTAGTTTCAGGACGCAGACATGATTGTGCTTACGCTGCAGTAGGGCTTGCCATCTTTTTGGTGCTCTGTTTCACAGTGTATCTATGTTGGAAATGGAAAAGGAGAGACAACGACACTGCTCAACTTGCTGGTGGCTTGGCAAATGGAACTCTGCCTCCTGGGTCACCAGAGGTGCAAGAAAGCAGCGCAGACCCACCCAGGAGAGACGAAGAAGAAGAAGAGATTGGATTTGATATCCCTCTTTATCACTACCCGAAGGAGTATCAAAGCGGCTAACAATCTGCTTTCCCTTCCTCCCCCCCAACAAACACTCTGTGAGGTGAGTGGGGCTGAGAGACTTCAGAGAAGTGTGACTGGCCCAAGGTCACCCAGCAGCTGCATGTGCAGGATCAGGGAATCGAACCCGGTTCACCAGATTACGAGTCCACCGCTCTGAACCACTACACCACACTGGGAAAATGGAAAATGGGAACTCTTTTCCTCATGAATGCGACACTGAAACAAATGCCTTTCTGCCTTGAAGGACTGCTCCTTTCATTTTTCTAGCCATATGCTCTTTAAGATGGTGGCCATGTGCAATGCACATCCTCTGATATCACCCCCCCCCCAAAGGAAACCTTCACACACCCTCCTGACTGTACCATTTTTTAAAAAGCCAAGTGGCCTTGAAGCGTATTTTCTTGTGAATTGCACAAAACGATGGGAAGCAGTTCGAGGGCATCAGCTCTGTTGAAAGACCAGCATTTGAGTTCAGTTCCCCCAAGCAAGGAAGCCTCACGCTCTCCCGTTGGAGGAGACCCTGGTGCCAACTCAGGCAGAGTCTGCTCCTATGAGACACTGACTCACGCAGAAAGTGTTAGGCTATTGTTCCGTTCCACCTTTAGAACAGGCATGCGGAGTTGTTGTATGTCACATGTCTGTTGACTTCCAGCACAGCCTGCTGGGAACTTCCGTTGCATATAGCTTTTGCTTGGACACGAAGGGAAGCGGACATGTTTTTCCTTTGTCTTGATGCTGAATAAAATGCTTACATATGCCTCTGTCCGCCTTTCCGTTGCAAGGACTTCTTATCTCTGCTGGCTTGCGTGCTCAGTCTCTAAAGGTTTCTGAGGCTTGAGTCGCAGTTTTGATGCTGTTCCAAGAACTGGAGTTCACCCGGCTGTTGGCCAGTGGGCTGGAGCTAGCTGGGGGTCTGCCAATTGGCCCCGTCTCCCCAGATGCATCCCAAGAGAAAGGACCTGAAGGACCAGGTGCGCAGCCTGGGAGTCATTCTGAACTCACAGCTGTCCATGGAGGCACAGGTCAATTCTGTGTCCAGGGCAGCTGTTTACCAGCTCCACCTGGTACGCAGGCTGAGACCCTACCTGCCCGCCGACTGTCTTGCCGGAGTGGTGCATGCTCTGGTTATCTCCCGCTTGGACTACTGCAATGTGCTCTATGTGGGGCTACCTTTGAAGGTGACCCGGAAACTACAACTAATCCAGAATGTGGCAGCTAGACTGGTGACTGGGAGCGGCCACTGAGACCACATAACACTGGTCTTGAAAGACCTACATTCGCTCCCAGTATGTTTCTGAGTACAATTCAAAGTGTTGGTGCTGACCACTAAAGCCCTAAATGTCCTCGGCCCAGTATACCCAAAGGAGCATCTCCACCCCCATCGTTCTGCCCGGACGATGAGATCCAATGCTGAGGGCCTTCTAGTGGTTCCCTCACTGCAAGAAGTTCCCTCACTGCCTTATCGGTCATGGCGCCTGCCCTGTGGAACGCCCTCTCATTAGATGTCAAGGAAATAAACAACTATCATATTTTAGAAGACATCTGAAGGCAGCCCTATTTAGGGAAGTTTTTAAGGATTGATGTTTTTATTATGTTTTTAGATATGTTGTAAGCCACCCAGAGTGGCTAGGGAAACCCTGCCAGATGGGCAGGGTATAAATAATAAAATTATTATTAATATTAGTCTGAAAATAACATTCCCTTCTCTTTGCACGAAGTTTGCACCCCCCTTTTTTATCTCCAGGTTGAGACCTGGAATTTTTATTTGGACTGGAAAAGCTGACAAGAAATAGTAATGCAGTTAACATTAATAAAATGACAGAAGTTTCCCTTGCAATAGATGTTTTGAGATGGTCCAGCATGCTTCTAAACTGAGGGTTTTGAGAGTTCAAGGTGGCTCTTGTGTCCAAACAACTGCATGGTCCCTCACCTCTCAGTCATGTTTTAATCCAGCAAGAGCCAGTGAAGCAGGCCAACAACATAGGTGGTTGGAGGATGGATGGTGGCTAACAGATTGAGGCTGAATCCTGACAAGACAGAAGTACTGTTTTGGGGGGACAGGAGGCGGGCAGGTGTGGATAATTCCCTGGTCCTGAATGGGGTAAATGTGCCCCTGAAGGAGCAGGTGCACAGCGTGGGAGTCATTTTGGACTCTTAGCTGTCCATGGAGGTGCAGGTCAAATCTGTGTCCAGGGCAGCTGTTTACCAGCTCCATCTGGAACGCAGGCTGAGACCCTATCTGCCCACAGTCTGTCTCGCCAGAGTGGTGCATGCTCTGGTTATCTCCCGCTTGGACTACTGCAATGCGCTCTACATGGGGCTACCTTTGAAGGTGACCCGGAAACTACAACTAATCCAGAACGCGGCAGCTAGACTGGTGACTGGGAGTGGCCGCCGAGACCACATAACACTGGTCCTGAAAGACCTACACTGGCTCCCAGTACGTTTCCGAGCACAATTCAAAGTGTTGGTGCTGACCTTTAAAGCCCTAAACGGCCTTGGTCTGGTATATCTGAAGGAGCGTCTCTACCCCCATCGTTCTGCCCGGACACTGAGGTCCAGGGCTGAGGGCCTTCTGGCGGTTCCCTCACTGCGAGAAGCCAAGTTACAGGGAACCAGGCAGAGGGTCTTCTCAGTAGTGGCACCCTCCCTGTGGAACGCCCTCCCACCAGATGTCAAGGAGAACAACTACCAGACTTTTAGAAGACATCTGAAGGCAGCCCTGTTTAGGGAAGCTTTTAATGTTTGATGGATTACAGTATTTTAATATGTTTTTTGGAAGCCGCCCAGAGTGGCTGGGGAAGCCC
The DNA here is from genome assembly GCF_964106645.2 of Podarcis pityusensis. NCBI lineage: Eukaryota > Metazoa > Chordata > Lepidosauria > Squamata > Lacertidae > Podarcis > Podarcis pityusensis. Next base: position 111,573,004 of record NC_138029.1, read on the forward strand.
AGCAAGATGGGTGGGGTATAAATAATGAATTATTATTATTATTATTATTATTATTATTATTATTATTAGGAATCTCCAAGTGAGCAAATTCCTCTAACAGAGGCTGGACATGCACCAAAGTTTACCCCCCCCCCCAACTTTTACAAACATTTTATCCAGAAAAACAAGGTCTTTACAAATCTACTGTACTTTCCCCTCAACTCCCCCCTCCCTTTTTTAAGTTGTTGTTGTTGTTGTTGTTGTTGTTGTTGTTATTATTATTATTATTATTATTATTATTAGGGCCCTCGTATTTACAGGACCGCCCTTCCTGGTATGCCCCTCAGAGGACCTTAAGGTCCATGAATAACCATAGTTTAGAGGTCCTGGGCCCTAAGGAAGTCAGACTATCCTCCACCAGGGCCAGGGCCTTTTCAGTGATGGCTCTGACCTGGTGCTATGCTCTGTCCCATGAGACCAGGGACCTTCAGGATTTAACCTCCTTCTGTCGGGCCTGTAAGACAGAGCTATTCCGCCTGGCCTTTAATTTGAATTCAGCCTGATATTTTATTTCCCTTCTCTTCCCTCCCCCTCCCCTTTTATGAAGATCACCTGCTCTGAGACCCCACAGCTAATTCTCCCCTGGCCTCCTCACTGGCCCAAGTAGGACTAATTCAGCCAGCTAGCCCTGGGGATTATCTAATTGATTTTTGATTTTTATTGTTACTCATGTTTTTATATTGTATTTTATGCTGCTTTTACAATTAAGTGTTTTAAATTTGTTGTTAGCTGCCCTGAGCCCGGTTTTTGAACCGGGAAGGGCAGGGTATAAATAACATCATCATTATTATTATCATCATCATCATCATCATCATCATCATCAAATCAATAAGTAACCATACATAAATAATGAAAATGTGCACCCCACCACTGACACCATTCCATTATAACTCTCCAAACTCCCAGAATTTTGACAGCTCTTGCATTAGTTTAGCCCCTTTCCGTTTTAACAATACAAGTTCTACAAACACCCTCCATATCTCTTCAAAATCATTTCTGAAATTTTAACTTGTGGTAAGCTGCCCTGGGATCTATTGGTGAAGGGTGACCAGTGCCAGATTTACGTATAAGCAAAACAAGCTATAGCTTAGGGCCCCACTCTTTTGGGGGCCCCAAAAAATTTAAAGGAAAAAAAAAAACCCTGGATGTACATTTCCAAAATATAAGATAAAAAACAAATAAAATAAAACCTACATACAGCAACAGTATTTTGTGTTGCATCGGCTCCTATGATGTCCATATTTTGTTATGTGCAAATGGCTTTAGATACCGTATTTTTCGCACCATTGGACGCACTTTTTTCCTCCTAAAAAGGAAGGGAAAATGTCTGTGCGTCTTATGGAGTGAATGTGTGGTCCCTGGAGCCAAATCGCTGTTGCCCTGCGCTGCTGGGGTGCTCTTCGGGGGTGGGGGGAGGAGCCACGGTGCTCTGCCGGCAGCCTCCGCTTTCCCCTGAAGCTCCGACAAGGTTTGCAAGCAGCGGGAAGGCTGTGTGTTCCTGGGCTGCTCTTTGGGGGGGGGGAGCAGCAAATTGCTGTCTCTCAGTGCCTCCTAATTCAACTGCAAAAGATTGCCTAACTGGATTCTGAGCTCCATTTGAAGTTTAAAAATATTAAGTTTGGGGATTTCTTCAAGTAGCAGTTTTGCACAAATAGTCATAAATACATGCAAAGCATCTCCACAAACCAGTAATAGTAATTTCAGCTAAAACTGAGCAGGTATCTGTCTCAGGAACAGTTTAAACTGCACAGCTATAACCAGACATCCTGTGTGTGTGTGGACCATGTTCCTAGCAGCTAATCTTTATTGCTGAAAAGAGGCACTGATAGTCCACTCCAACTCTATAATTCATTGTACAAATTCTTACAGGTACAGTCCACCTATACTAAACCAAAAACATTGTGTTCTCTTGGTATTGAATGGAAGCTTTTCCTCCTCTGTTCTTTGCTCAGTCACTCCATTTTGAATCTTCCTTTCAAAACAACCATGCCTGTTTTGAGAAAACTTCAGAGATTTAGGAACTGGAGCACGATCTTTTTGCTGTTCCTCCATACTCCAAGCACTTCTCATTTGCACAGCCCTGGTTTCTCTCCCTGACTATTAATATTCTTGATTAATAACAGTAAAATGCTCAAATTTTAATTTTTGTGACTGCTGCCAATACTGACTTCCCAGTTGAAGGAAGGTGAGGACAGGTGACCTCACCTAGGCCCGAAGTCACCCCCCCCCAAGCAGGCTCAAAGCTTCTCAAAGCTTTTCAAAATCATTTTCTCAGCAGCTAAGTATCAGAAACATTCCGCTTGCTGTAACTAAAAAGATTGCAACAAGGTAGAGAACAGAGCCCATTGTCTTCTCAGGCCTTTCTCAGAACCACATTGCAACTTGCTTTCTCTCCAGGAACCATGCCAAAGCACAAGAATGAAACAACGGGAACACTCTGAAACCCCCTCACCCCCTTTCCTGCCAAGAGTCCACAATAGTCCCAAGACAGCTTTCTGTACATGCTCAGGAACCTCAACATGGGGCAGAACTCCTGAGGGAGGAGAAAGGAGGAGGGAACTGGAAAGGGGTTAATATGCTTGTGCACATGACTGTGAACTTCGTGCATGCTTTTTGTGACATATCACACTTGCTCCTTCTACCAGTTCATGGATGGTAGAAATAAAACCTTTTTCTCCGAAACTATTCCTTGAGTGTCTGTTGACTCCCACTTCCCTTTCCCAGGCGCAATATTTTTCCCACCCGAGGGCAAAGCCTCATAAGCCTACACAGTGATAATGAAAACAGCTACATTATAATGGAATGTCTGTACTTTTTCCAATCTCTTCATACCGTGGCTCGCTTTAAAGCAGCAAAGTGGACAGGAGCCACCCACTTTGCTGTTTTAAATAGTTTAGTACAACATTTGAGTCAGATTTTTTTCCCCTTATTTTCCTGCTCTAAAAACTTGGTGCGTCTTTTGGTCAGGTGCGTCCTATGGAGCGAAAAATACGGTACCTATTGGCTCCATAAATTTCCATACAGCCTATATTCAACAACAAAAACAGCGACAATTTGTTGTTGACAAAGGACAGCTGGACATATAAAGGGCCCCATTACCTTCAGTAGCTTAGGGCCTCATCAAACCTAAATCCAGCCCTGAGGGTGGCTAATAATAATATTAATAACAGATAATTAATAATTGTTTTCTTTTTCAATATAAAGAATGTAATATAAAGGTTGTATGTTTGTTCAAGTAAAAACAAACCAACCCGACTTCACTGGTTTATTTTCTACAGTTCCTGTTCTGCAACGAACTCTGATACTGCATGTGGCCCCACCCGCAGAAAACAACAACCAAAAAATCTCTCCGATAACTCCAGGAAGCAGGGCTACTTCCTGCTGCAGGAAGCTCTCGGAGAAGTTTGAAAGAACAGCAACAATAATCTCAGCACTGATTTGGTTTTCCCCTCTCAACAACACAAGTCCTGGGTGCTGTAAGCTGAAGATGAACATCAGTTGGAGAAGGAGAGAAGAGAGAGGAATTAATTTATGGGAAGATTATTCATACACTCTCCCTTCCTGCACTCGGAGCATTAAGCGCCCCAAACGTTTATTTGCTTAATTACAGGTCTTTGCACAAATCTGCTCCTGGTGAGGAGCGCGCAGCAGCAGAATATATGGCAACAGAGGTCACCCATCAACATGTCATCTCTAGCAAGGGCTGGATACAAACCCTACTTGAATTCCTGAAGAGTCACTGCCTGTCAGTACAGTGGTACTTCAGGTTGCAGACGCTTCAGGTTACATACGCTTCAGGTTACAGACTCCACTAACCCAGAAATAGTACCTCGGGTTAAGAACTTTGCTTCAGGATGAGAACAGAAAACGTGGTCCCACAGTGCAGTGGCAGCAGGAGGCCCCATTAGCTAAAGTGGTGCTTCAGGTTAAGAACAGTTTCGGTTTAAGAATGGACCTCCAGAACAAATTAAGTTCTTAACCCGAGGTACCACTGTACTTAGTCCTGAGCTGGAGGAACCAACTGTCTGGCATAGTCATAAGGAGGCTCCCTCTCTTCCTAAAAGGGCTTCCACGGTGGCTGCAGGTGTACAATGCACAACTGTCCCTTATTTCTGCAGTTGTCGGAAATGCAGATGAGAGAAAGAAAAGGTACAGGCTGGCATTTTGAGAAGGACGACAGACCCTGCGAAAAGCGCTCAAGAACCAAGCCCGCAATAAACTCCCTCTTACCTCCAAAAAGCAAAGTCCCCCTTCTTGGCATCCGTTGCGCTGCTCTGGTTGCCACAGCATATTGTCCAGTTTCTCCTAGAGAAGGGAGGAGAATCTGCGAGATGGGGGAGGTCAGGGAGCCTGCCTTGTTTATCCTTTTCCGGAGAGTCTTTGATGCCTGCTCACCTTGCAGCTCTTGAGTCCTGTCCAGCAAGGAGCTGAAGCTGGGTCCAGCCTGGATAGACAAGTGGATGCAGCGATAGCAAATGGTAGGGGTGTGTTTGTCTTCCTGGTGGCACAGCATTGCTCAGAATCCTCCCCATGAACTTCACAGTGTTGCGTCTGGTGCTCATCTTCGCTTTCTCCCTCTGGCTGCCTCTTCTGGATCACTCTGGGCTTTATCTCTTCTTTGGAGCCTCTCCAGTTTTGTTGGACAAGTTCCTCATTCTCCAAGCTGGCCTGGATTGGCTGTCAGGACAAGAGGCCCCAGCGATCAAGCTCTCTCTTGACCGCTGCTGTCCCAGAAAGGTGTGATGCAGTCCCCCCAGGAGGCAGTCTTCCCACCTACAGCTTAACAGCACCACAAACAGGTCAAGCTGGCAGGTAGACCAAGGGAGATACTTGCTGAAATCCGGAGCCATTTCTGCTTGCAGATATCCGACTGCGATAGTTCAAGGACTCCAGTTTTACTTTCCTTTCTCTGATACATTTCCTGCTTCTGTCCACCCCTTTACAGGAGGAGTTAGGAAGGGTTAGCCAGCGGTTAGGGAAGGAACTGATTTCCTGCTGACAGGCAGTGAGCAAAGCGCAACACAGAGACTGGCTCATTTCCATAGCTGTCAACGTTTCCCTTTTTAAAAGGGAAATTCCCTTATTCCGAAAAGGATTCCCCGCAAGAAAAGGGAAAAGTTGACAGCTATGCTCATTTCTCAAATGCAACTCCCCTTGGCGCTCTTTGACCGGATGGGCACACTTCAGCGGCGTGGTTCATTACCCAAAGAACATATCAGTTCAACGAAAATAAGGGAGCATTTATTCTGAAAGGCGCGGTAGATGTTCTCTGCGTCAAACGCAACTCCCCACCAGCAGTCTTCTTCTCCGCCCGCCTCTATGCACCTCTCAGAGGATTTTCCTTCAAAGTGTAGCGAATCTCCTAAAGGTATATCTCCAAGTCATACGAAATTACAAACCACACCTCTGCCTCACACTAGGGTTACACTTAAATAAAGCAGCCCGGCCCCTACACGTGCGCAACACCCCACGAAAGGGTAAACGATATTCTTTATGATAAAGGTCGGAGAAGCTGAGTCTGCAAAACATGCTTATTTCCACATACGGAGCCCGCTGGGTGCTGGAAATGGAACGTTGAAACGAAGAGACAGAGAGCCCTGTCAATCAAGCAGCAGGGTGCCCCGTAAAACAGCGGGACTCCAATTACCAGCGCAAACCTCTTATTAAAGTTCTCAAATAAAGGAAAACAGCACTCCAGCTTCTGCTTTCATCAAAATAAAAGTTTTATTTCCACCTCTCTGCACAAATGTCCCCAAGGAAGATGAATAACACTGTATCAATGTATCGATAGACTTGGATGTATCAATACGCTTAAATGTATCCTGTCTGTATCTTGAAATCAACATATTGTTTCACCGATAATATCATTGTTACTGTATCTTCCTTTCCCAGCACCTGGAGGAAATAATAGTTACTGTATTATTATTATTACAGTGGTACCTCGGGTTAAGTACTTAATTGGTTCCGGAGGTCTGTTCTTAACCTGAAACTGTTCTTAACCTGAAGCACTATTTCTGGGTTAGCGGAGTCTGTAACCTGAAGCGTATGTAACCTGAAGGATATGTAATCTGATGTACCACTGTATTATTATTATTATTATTTATACCCTACCCATCTGGCTGGGTTTCCCCAGCCACACCGGGCAGCTTACAGAATATATAAAACATAACAAAGCACCAAACCTTAAAAACTTCCCAATACAGGGCTGCCTTCAGATGTCTTCTAAAAGTTGTATAGTTCTTTATTTCCTTGCCCTCTGCCTGGTTCCCTGTAATTTCGCTTCTTGCAGTGAGGGAACCAGCAGAAGGCCCTTGGAGGAGGACTTCAGTGTCCAGGCTGAGTGATGGAGGTGGAGATGCTCCTTCAGGTATACTGGGCCCAGACCCAGTACAAGCACAGTTTATAATGGAAGCCTAATCTCTCTAAATATGTCAATGCAAAGCTATTCCTAATCTCTCACACTCATTATAACACACATTCCAATAAGTAACCGGTCTTCTGTTGTCATAGAATCATAAAATCGTGGCGTTGGAAGGGACCCCAAGGGTCATCTAGTCCAACCCTGATCCAACCTCTTCTGATGTGTACATGATGTAGTTCTGACACTAAGGGAAGGTGGGTACCGGAAAGATGACACTGTAACCAAAAGGTATAAAAATTGTAACCTGCCATTGCTTGGGATTCTCTGGCTCTTTGGCTACTTAGAAGGGAGACCCTGTTGCAACAGTATCACAATAAAGATCAGGCTTACTGATCCACCTGACTTGGCCTCAGGCTCTCTTTAATTCCCTGACCGATGGAGGACTCTTGAAAATCTATGTGGGTCTTTCAGACCTGGGGAGAATTTGCATTGTATCGAATTCTCCCTGATATTTCAACCACAACAGGCATTCATTCTTCCCAGGGAACTCTAGGAACTGTAGTTCTTAGGGGTGGGGGTGAGGCTAGTGACCAATAGAATTATCGAGGCCCCACTAAACTACAATTCCTATAATACTATTGTGAGTTTGGGGGGTTAGTTTGCATGATGCCCGAGTTCCTTGTAATTCCTGGGGTCCTGGGTCCAGGAGGGGCTAAAATCTACTCTGTGAGCCAGTCTATCACTATTTTGCAGGTAGGAATCAGTCTGAGACTAGCAAACTCAGGTTGCACAATCAAAGGGGATTTTGCTCTCTTGCACAAGAAACCCACTTTCAGAAAATCTGACTTTTTGCTGTAAGGAAAGTGATGGGGAAACAATTGCTTGAAGTGACGTCATGTATCTCCTCACAAACAAATCAGGATGAAAGCTCTATGAAGAGGTAATTGTGTTCTAATTAGCACTGCAGGCAGGAAGGATGCACTATTCTTACATAAATGAAATCCAAGCAAAAGCCAGACCTCTGGCCCTCCACTTCAATTCCACCCATCATTGCTATTGAAAAGGGATGATGGGAGTTGTAGTCCAACATCATCCAGAAGGCCACAGTTTCCCAGGAAGTGTTGCAGCGAACAAGTTAAAGGAAAGACTGAAAGATGGCTGGTCAGCTGGTATCTCCCCACTTAAACTGGATTTGCCATTTCAAGACAAAATCCAGTAAGTTTTAAAATCCCACAATGATCCATTTGTGATACCTCAACAATTTCTTTGCAGTACAGTGGTACCTCATGTTAAGTACTTAATTTGTTCCGGAGGTCCGTTCTTAACCTGAAACTGTTCTTAACCTGAAGCACCACTTTAGCTAATGGGGCCTCCCGCTGCTGCCGCACCGCTGGAGTCCGATTTCTGTTCTTATCCTGAAACAAAGTACTTAACCTGAAGCACTATTTCTGGGTTAGCGGAGTCTGTAACCTGAAGCGTATGTAACCTGAAGGATATGTAATCTGACGTACCACTGTATTATTATTATTATTATTATTATTATTATTATTATTATTTATACCCTACCCATCTGGCTGTGTTTCCCCAGCCACACCGGGCAGCTTACAGAATATATAAAACATAACAAAGCACCAAACCTTAAAAACTTCCCAATACAGGGCTGCCTTCAGATGTCTTCTAAAAGTTGTATAGTTCTTTATTTCCTTGCCCTCTGCCTGGTTCCCTGTAATTTCGCTTCTTGCAGTGAGGGAACCAGCAGAAGGCCCTTGGAGGAGGACTTCAGTGTCCAGGCTGAGTGATGGAGGTGGAGATGCTCCTTCAGGTATACTGGGCCCAGACCCAGTACAAGCACAGTTTATAATGGAAGCCTAATCTCTCTAAATATGTCAATGCAAAGCTATTCCTAATCTCTCACACTCATTATAACACACATTCCAATAAGTAACCAGTCTTCTGTTGTCATAGAATCATAAAATCATGGCGTTGGAAGGGACCCCAAGGGTCATCTAGTCCAACCCAGATCCAACCTCTTCTGATGTGTACATGATGTAGATCTGACACTAAGGGAAGGTGGGTACCGGAAAGATGACATTGTAACCAAAAGGTATAAAAATTGTAACCTGCCATTGCTTGGGATTCTCTGGCTCTTTGGCTACTTAGAAGACCCTGTTGCAACAGTATCACAATAAAGATCAGGCTTACTGATCCACCTGACTTGGCCTCAGGCTCTCTTTAATTCCCTGACCGATGGAGGACTCTTGAAAATCTATGTGGGTCTTTCAGACCTGGGGAGAATTTGCATTGTATTGAATTCTCCCTGATATTTCAACCACAACAGGCATTCATTCTTCCCAGGGAACTCTAGGAACTGTAGTTCTTAGGGGTGGGGGTGAGGCTAGTGACCAATAGAATTATCGAGGCCCCACTAAACTACAATTCCTATAATACTATTGTGAGTTTGGGGGGTTAGTTTGCATGATGCCCGAGTCCCTTGTAATTCCTGGGGTCCTGGGTCCAGGAAGGGCTAAAATCTACTCTGTGAGCCAGTCTATCACTATTTTGCAGGTAGGAATCAGTCTGAGACTAGCAAACTCAGGTTGCACAATCAAAGGGGATTTTGCTCTCTTGCACAAGAAACCCACTTTCAGAAAATCTGACCTTTCGCTGTAAGGAAAGTGATGGGAAAACAATTGCTTGAAGTGACGTCATGTATCTCCTCACAAACAAATTGGGATGAAAGCTCTATGAAGAGGTAATTGTGTTCTAATTAGCACTGCAGGCAGGAAGGAAGCACTATTCTTACATAAATGAAATTCAAGCAAAAGCCAGACCTCTGGCCCTCCACTTCAATTCTACCCATCATTGCTATTGAAAAGGGATGATGGGAGTTGTAGTCCAACATCATCCAGCAGGCCACAGGTTCCCAGGATGTGTTGCAGCGAACAAGTTAAAGGAAAGACTGAAAGATGGCTGGTCAGCTGGTATCTCCCCACTTAAACTGGATTTGCCATTTCAAGACAAAATCCAATAAGTTTTAAAATCCCACAATGACCCATCTGTGATACCTCAACAATTTCTTTGCAGTACAGTGATACCTCATGTTAAGTACTTAATTCGTTCCGGAGGTCCGTTCTTAACCTGAAACTGTTCTTAACCTGAAGCACCACTTTAGCTAATGGGGCCTCCCACTGCTGCCGCACCGCTGGAGTCCGATTTCTGTTCTTATCCTGAAGCAAAGTACTTAACCTGAAGCACTATTTCTGGGTTAGCGGAGTCTGTAACCTGAAGCATATGTAACCTGAAGCATATGTGACCCGAGGTACCACTGTATTTAGCTCCGCCTGGAAGCACCCTCCTGTCATTTGCCAAATAAAAAATTGGTTCAAAGTGCGTACTGCTTGAATACTCTTCCATCGTGTGGAAGAGATGGGGGGAAATGGGATAACCCCAAAACGGCAATATGGCAAACACAAGTCACATCGCACAGTGGCATGTAATAATTTTAGCAAAACTTTTTGCATTACTGCCCATTTGGAAAAAAGTAGGTTTTTGTTCTGGTTGAAAAGTCATATGGTTCATTCCCCCCAAAATGCAGGAACAGGCAGCCTGCAAGGCAATTTTTGAGATAGTGTACATAAGCCTGAGATCTGATGGACAGCACTGGTGTTACTCCTCTTGCAGTGAATGTACCTAAGAGAGCCAGTAGAGGGCGCCTCATGATCATCCCTGCTGAATTTCAAACAGCTCTTCAAGGCCATAACTTGGCTTGGTTTTTGTTTCCTTCCTTCCTGCTAGAAACGTGGAGATAAGGTGGAAACACAGTTGACATCTAGGGATGAGCACATGGGCCAAAAGAAGAGTCATGGGGAGGGAGGGAGAACTTTTCAGATTGGAGCAGAGCCATTTCCTTTATTCCTACTAGACTCGCCATTCTCTCACAACACCACTACTTAGCAAACAGTTTACTTTTTCCTTTTCCTGATGATAATTCTCTGTCCCACTGTTTACTATCTCTGACCGCTGTCCTTCCCTCTGTGAAACTTTTCTGTCCTCAGTGCTCACTATCAGCTTTCATCTGAAGCTGTTTGTTTAATTGCTGAACAGTTTGAAAGTTTGTAAATATTTCAGCGACACCATAGCCATTGAGACAATGACTGGATCCTCGCCAGGATCTAAGAGCCAAAGCTACATTCAACACTTTTTTGTTTTGTTTTTTGCAGAAGCATATCCTCCAACATAACGCTGATGAAAACAGGGAAAAGAAAGAGAGCACAAATTTGGTCTGAAGCCCAACATCAAAAAAAACAACGAAGATCATGGCCACTGGGCCCATCACCTCCTGGCAAATAGAAGGGGAAGAAATGGAGGCAGGGAGAGATTTTTACCTTCTTGGGCTCCATGTTCACTGCAGATGGTGACAGCAGCCACGAAATTAAAAGACGCCTGCTTCTTGGGAGAAAAGCGATGGCAAACCTAGACAGCATCTTAAAAAGCAGAGACATCACCTTGCCAACAAAGGTCCGTATAGTTAAAGCTATGGTTTTCCCAGTAGTGATGTATGGAAGTGAGAGCTGGATCATAAAGAAGGCCGATCGCCGAAGAATTGATGCTTTTGAATTATGGTGCTGGAGGAGACTTTTGAGAGTCCCATGGACTGCAAGAAGATCAAACGTATCCATTCTGAAGGAGGTCAGCCGTGAGTGCTCAATGGAAGGACAGATCATGAAGTTGAGGCTCCAATACTTTGGCCACCTCATGAGAAGAGAAGACTCCCTGGAAAAGACCCTGATGTTGGGAAAGATGGAGGGCACAAGGAGAAGGGGACGACAGAGGACGAGATGGTTGGACAGTGTTGTCGAAGCTACCAGCATGAGTTTGACTAAACTGTGGGAGGCAGTGGAAGACAGGAGTGCCTGGAGTGCTCTGGTCCATGGGGTCACAAAGAGTCGGACACGACTAAACGACTAAACAACAACAACAACAGAGTGAGGCACCAAAAGATGGGTGCTACGTGAGTCAGCTGCTAGTGCGATAGGCAGAGGTGCCAACTTGAATAAAATATCGGGGGGGGGGGCAGGTAAGCCACGTCCCACATAATAAATGACATGGCACAAACAGACCATTTGAATGGTAATGCCCTTCAACACCGGGAGGCCTCAGCCCCCTCAAATATTTGATTGGGGGGCCAGAGACCCCCTCAGCCCCTAGGAGGTGGCTCCTGTCAGGAAGCATGCTGAGGAGGGCTGTTCTGAGGAGAAATGGTGGGAGCCTCCCCCTCCCCCTCCTCCTGATCAGGATCCCAAATCTTAGCTTCCCAGAAGCAGGAGGACAGTATAGATTTGGACCAGTGGTTTGCAGAGGAAGATAGTTCAGAAGGCAGAAGCTGGGAAATACTGGATGGGGAACAGTTAGCAGGGGTCAGCAAACTTTTTCAGCAGGGGGCCAGTCCACTGTCCCTCAGACCTTGTGGGGGGGCAGACTATGGTTTTTTTGGGGGGGAATGAACAAATTCCTATGCCCCACAAATAACGCAGAGATGTATTTTAAATAAAAGCACACATTCTACTCATGTAAAAATACACTGATTCCCGGACTGTCCGTGGGCCTGATTTAGAAGGCGATTGGGCTGGATCCGGCCCCTGGGCCTTTGTTTGCCAACCCATGAGTTAGGAGAAGAAGCACTGGGGGAGTGTTAACAAATTCACTGTCTCTGGAAAGCATTCATCCGCTCAGCCCAAGGTCAAGAAGAGCTGATAAGGTGGCAGAACAGAAAGCACAGTAGTTACAAGATGCAGTAGTGATGTGGGTGACTAGGTAGGAAGTGGGTGGAACCCTTATTTGGGAGCACCTTCATTCCTAGGAATGGATTACTTGTTCTCTCACTGTGATCATTAAATAAAAAATAATTAAATAATTAAATAAAAAAATTGTCCAGTAGCACCTTAGAGACCAACTAAGTACAGTGGTATCTCGGGTTAAGAACTCAATTGGTTCTGGAGGTCTGTTCTTAACCTGAAGCACCACTTTAGCTAATGGGGCCTCCCGCTGCCGCTGAGCCACCACTGCACAATTTCTGTTCTCATCCTGAAGCAAAGTTCTTAACCTGAGGTAATATTTCTGGGTTAGCAGAGTCTGTAACCTGAAGCATATGTAACCTGAAGCATATGTAACCCGAGGTACCACTGTATGTTCTGGGTATAAGCTTTCGTGTGCATGCACACTTCTTCAGATACACAGAAAAATCTGAAGAAGTGTATCTAAAGAAATGTGCTTGCACAAGAAAGTTTATACCCAGAACATACTTAGTTGGTCTCTAAGGTGCTACTGGGCAATTTTTTTATTTATCTCGACTGCGTTAGATCAACACGGCTACCTACCTGAATCTGGGATCATTAAAGTTTCTAACCGGTAAGAAGCCTCTGTTTCCTTTGTTCTGCTTATCTCTGCCAAAGCAGGGAGGAAGCTGATTCCCTGAAGCCTGACAACTCCTATGGCGGGAGCATAGCACCACTGCAAGTACCAGTGCCAGCTAAAAGCACCAGTTCATCCCAGTGACAGTCCAGAATGAATTCATAAGCTGGGATGGCTTCTGTAATTCCAGGAATGCCCCATTAAAACAGGGATGGTTGGAGAGTATGCAGAAATGTGCATAAGCAAACTTTTTTTTTAAAAAAAGGAAACATAAGCATGTGGGCCTCTGAACTTGCTCCCAGTATAGATTGAGACCCCACTCCTTTGTTCCAAACAATACCAATAATTAAAGGAGTGACAATATTTAAAGAATGGCAAAGAATAATATCAAGATACGTCTGGCAGGGCAAGAAGCCAAGGATAAATTTTAAGATATTAACAGATGCAAAAGATAGAGGAGGCTTCGCCCTGCCAGATTTAAAGTTATATTATGAGGCAGCATGTCTTTGCTGGGTGAAAGAATGGATAAAGTTAGAAAATACAGAATTGTTGGATTTAGAAGGTTATGATAATAGATTCGGATGGCACGCATATTTATGGTATGAAAAAAAAAGAGTGCATAAAGGTTTCGAAAACCACATCTTTAGAGGTCCTCTCATTGAAGTATGGAATAGGTATAAAAACCTATTAGAGTTTAAAACTCCATATTGGCTGTCGCCATTGGAGGTGATGAGTGTTAAGAAGATCAATATGACAGGGAGATGGATTACATATGAGAATTTGATAGTTAAAGAAGGAAACAAATGGAAATTGAAATCATATGAGGAAGTTAAAGAACATGTGAATGATTGGTTGCATTATTTTCAGTTGAATGCGATGTTTAAGAAAGAGTTGTTAGAAAGAGGTTTTCAAGAAGAAAAGTCTAGGTTCCATGAAGAAATTTTGAATAATGATGTAAATTTTTTTATCTAAAATGTATAAATTATTACTTGAGTGGCAAACAAAGGATGAAGAAGTTAAATCAGTTATGATTCAATGGGCCAACGATTTTGGTTATAATATACAATTTGATGATTGGATAAAATTGTGGAAGGAAGGAATGAAATTTACTGCATGTACTGTAATAAAAGAAAATGTTATGAAAATGATATATAGATGGTATGTAACGCTAGTAAAACTTGGTAAGATGTATAAAGTGAGTAATAAGTGTTGGAAATGCCAGGAAAAGGAAGGAACATTTTATCATATGTGGTGGGAATGTAAAAAAATGAAATGTTTCTGGGAAATGATTTATAATGAGTTGAAGAAAATGTTGAAATATACTTTTGTTAAGAAACCAGAAACATTTCTATTAGGAATATTAAGGAATGAAATTAAGAAGAAGGATGAGAAGTTATTTATGTATGCAATAACAGCAGCTAGAATTTTGGTGGCCCAGAAATGGAAACAGGAAGAAATGCCTACGAGGGAAGAATGGAGAATACGCAGAAATGGACAAATTAATGGGGAAAATTCGGAATCGACGAGATCAGAGATTCTCCAAGGACTGGAATAAATTTACAGAATATATCAAAAATATATGTGATGAGAAATTAACGTTTGTTTGTTTTCAAGAAGCTCTGTGAAAATAAGTGGTAGAAATATTGTTTTAAAGGATATGATAAGATTAAGAGTGTTAAAGTGCAATATAAATTTAAGAAATGTGAGAAATAGTGATAATACGGAAAATTGTCAGACAAGCTGAGGGAAGTCTAAAAGATGTAGATGTTAGAATTTGATGTTAAACTTTGGTTGAATGTATTTCAAAAATTTAATAATAATTTTTTAAAAAAGATTGAGACCCCACTCCAATTTCTTGCTGAACCCTACCCTGTATCAGGGACTGGACAGAGGAGGAATGGTGGAGACTGTTGTGATGTTAACATATGAGAGTGCTGGAGGCGAAATAGTTAAACAGTTTAACCAATCAGGACCCAGGGGGTGGAGTCAGTGGGACTATAAAACCAGCTCTGGAAGGGGAAAGGGAGGAGTTCATTGGGAGTTGGGTGGAGTGGGAGTGAATTGGAATAGAGTCTGCGGGTAGGTTGAGTTAGTGTAGGGAAATAAGCTGAGTCAGGAATAGTTAGGGGCTAGGAAGACAAGTAAATATCTGAGAGGTGGTTTAGTGAGTGAGAGCAGGTCACAGAAGTTATAGGTCTGGATAGGCACCCCATGATTGCAATTGACCGATACCGTTTATGAAACCACACGCTTGTTAAACTGCAATAAATAAACAAATATATTCCAATTTAACCCTGACTGGACTCAGTATTGTCCCAGGTGGGGCCTGGGTGGTGGCAGCGAGAAATAAAGTGGTGGCACAGGGATCAATAGACGGTGAAATGTCCGGGGACCCTGTGTGATCGCCACAACCGTCTCTCCAGCCTGACCCTTCCAGAGGAGAAGAAGAAGACAGTTCAGAATTACAACAGGGGTTTGAGGGAGGTCACAGCTCAGAGGCAGATGAGGGGAAAGCTGGGAAATAATGGGAGAGGAGGGGGAAGAAGACCAGACCCTGCCTCCCAGAACACAGTGGGCCTTGAAAGTAGGAGAGCAAAGAGCTCAAAGGCAAAAGCCCCTTTCCAGCACCAGTAGCAATGACTCATGAGAAAGTGGGAGGGACGGAGGGAGTGGGGTTTCACTTGGAGCAACACCATTGCTCCAAGAGGCTGCATTTCTAAGCATCTCTGAGTGAATATTGAACAAATAGCATTGGTAAGAACTTTCCTTGTCTTATCCGTTCCTGGCAACCTACCGTAGGGGGTTGGATCCTTTGACGCCTGCCACCCTGGATGGTATTTTTAAAACTGGGGGTTGAGCCTGAGACTTTCTGCATTTGACACAAGCATGTGCTTCACTACTGAGCTAGAATCCTTCCCCAAGCAAGGATATTCTTGGGTACAAATAAGGCCATGTATCTCTAATACAAGGGATGGGGAACCTATGTCTGGATCTTCAAAGGGCTTAGCTCATGCACCTTTCCTGGGGCACAACCCTCAAGGGTCCAGCTCTGCTCTCTCCTCTGGTGGTTTTACCTTGCTGGGATGTGTCCTTGAACTATCAGGGTACTTCTTGCTTGCCTGGACAGAGGATGGGTTATGGCAGGCATAGGCAAACTCGGCCCTCCAGATGCTTTGGGACTACAACTCCCATCATCCCTAGCTAACAGGACCAGTGGTCAGGGATGATGGGAATTGTAGTCCCAAAACATCTGGGGGCCCAAATTTGCCTATGCCTGGGTTATGGTGTGGGATGGGTGGCCACAACCACCTTTGCCAGACCCACCACTGGAATGTGGTCCTCAAAACTTGCCCATGAGCAAATGTGGTCCTAGGGCTGGAAAATGTCCCCTACATCTGCTCTTATGTTACCAAAGAGCAAAAGCCAAGCCTTTCTTGTCTTTCTCTGGGCATGACAAAGAAACAGGATGTTGGTATGTGGCTATTAATAAACTTTGTGTGTCTGCAGAAGAAAACGTTCAGTGCAAGTTGTGCTTATGCCCGCAAGAATTTAGGTGTCTTTGCTGGTGCAGAAAAGCCTGTGAATAATTGTGCCTCTCAGCAGACAACCTATGTGATTTCCTCCATTTTTATTGTGGCTTGAACATTTGTGATATTTTGTTGATTGTGCAGGAAATACAATGTTGTCATGGCAGGATTTTGTCTAGGTGACGTTTTTGTGTGTGTTAATTATAACAACAAGTTTCCATTTCAATAAGTGGGCTCAAGGGCTAATAATCACCAAGGTTTCTTAAAATAGCCTCCCAAAAGTGGGTCATTTTTATAGTCTTCTTACTGCTTATTGAGACCCAGAGGGATGAGCTGGTAGCCCTGTGTTAACGCAACTGTGGGTGCCAAGGTACTGACTGCAGCACCAGATACAGACAATGGCTGAGATGCATGTTATTCAGAGAAATGGAAACAGTACATGGTTTCACAGGTTAAGGGTAAGTAGTAAATGTGGTATCCGTCAGATGTTGCTGGGCTCCAACTCCCATCAGACCCCTCCAGCATAGCCAATGTTTTGATATTTTTGTTGTCTTGCTCCATCCAGCAAATGACAATAATCATTTTATCAATACACCCAGAAACTTGCACTCTGCAACTCAGTTTTCTAAAACAGCAACAGCAATGCGTGCAGAAAGAAGCATGGGGGGGAATGCATTCTGTTAGGGAAAGCGGCAAAACTATATATGAACATGCATATGTTAGTGAAAATGTGCAGACACATGTATGACTTCCTCGTGTAGATTTATATATACATATATATACAAAATTGCAAACTGATGCAGAAATGGTGAAAACTAAATTTAAGACCAGAAACAAATTGAGGAACTGGGGGAAGCAAAACTAAAAGCTTCTTCTGTTTCAAGTAATAACAAAAGGCTTACTTCTGTTGCAAAAAGAAACAAACTTGTGATTAGTTGTGACCTCAAGATACCATGGTCACTCATGAATAAAATCCCATATGTCTCCACAAAATGAGCTGAGAGCAGGTCCAGCCCAAGACATTTTGACACCTGAACTGAACCACAAAATGGTGCCCTTCCTGCTAGGGGAAAAAGGGTGAGCGAAGATCTACATTAGGAATGGAGTAGCATGATATCACAAACCTGAAGTCCAGCAGCAGCCAGGATAGCTGCAGTCAGAGGCCACAGCTGGGGAGACAGATTAGATTCTTGACCCTGAATCTGATGCTGGTAATAAAGGGATCCCTGAACCTCAGCCTGGTAGGCAAGAATCCACTGAACCAGTTCCCAGAGTACCAGGGCCTATAGAACCAGACCCAGATCCATCACAGGGAAACCAAAGGCTTTCCACACTAGCTCACCAGCCCAATGGTGCAGGGAACACACCAGATAGGAGACAAGATGTATCTGTCTTCAGCCTGGTGGGTTGAGCCTTTAAGAGGCTAGTTCACCCAGGGGCCAGTTGGAGCCTCAGAGAGGCAGAGGCTGGAAAGCCATCATTGACTTCCTAGCTTGTTGGAGCAATGTACTTGTCCAGAGCTATCCTGCCACCCTAGTGTTGTGACAACTGTGCTACCCTACCCTGCCACCTTGTCTTGCAGGCTGTGAGATACACAATCACTATACATGATCATGTATAGATAAACAGTTAGAAATAAGCTCAGGCCTCCAAGGTGCCTTGTGGAAGACTGGGGTTAAAACTGGGTGTCTATATATTAGAAAGTCCTGCCACTCAACACCTGGCCCAGGGCGGGGTCTGATGGGCTCTATAAAGGACTGCTGCTGCCGCTGCTGCCGCTGCTGCTGCTGCTGCTGGGCAGAGAGGGCTTCATTTTGTTTTGTTTTTGTTTGTTTAAATTGCTGTTATTTTTTTACCTATGTCATTTTAAACTGTGACATTAATGCTGTATTCTTAGTTTCTAGGTTTTGATTTATGTGGAAATTGTTTCCCATTTGGTTGTGTATTTTTTTGATGTGGTTTATTGATTGTTTATGACTTTTGTAATTATGTGAATCTTGTTATGCTATGAGCATTGTTTTTTAACTGTGGAAAGGCGGCATACAAATAAAAAATGATGATGATGATGTAGGAACATTTCCCCACTGGCTGTCTATCAACCCCAAACATACCTGAGTAATTGCTATACAGTGGATGCTCAGGTTGCGAACGTGATCCATGCGGGAGGCACGTTTGCAATCCACAGCGTTCGCAACCTGCAGCGCCATGTCTGTGCATGCGCGGGTTGCCATTCGGTGCTTCTGCGCATGCGCAAAGCGTGATTTAGCGCTTCTGCCAAAACCCGGAGGTAACCTGTTCCGCTACTTCTGGCTTTCGGTGCATCCGTAACCCAAAAACTCGCAACCTGAAGCATTTGTAACCCGAGGTATGACTGTATAGCTAGGACGAACAGCTTTCTGGAAATCAGGGAAGACAAAATGTATAATTCCCTCTCCCTCCTGAAACCTTCCCATATAGTGCAGCGAGGATAGGGATCGTTTTTATTTTGTTTTTCTTTTAAAGTCATGGTGTGCATCTCCCAGCCTTAACCCCCATTCCCTCTGGGATGCAATGAATGATTATGGACTCAAACTGCTAAATCTCCTGTCCCCATGTGATTTCCCATCCCTATCCATCCTCCACCTGCAATATTCCTCAGGACCTGGAAGCCAGTAGGCAAAGGTTCTTGTCCAGTGTCAAAGGGAGTCTTGTCACAAGCCTCTGGTGACCTTTTCGGAGAGGAAAACAACCCTGGTTAAAGGCTGCACCCCTAGAACATCTTGCCATTTGAAGAAGCAGGCAAGTAGAACGCTGAGTGTCCTCTGGGCAGTCCCCTTCTTGCACACACACAGCTGTATACGTCCCATTCACCAAGCAACCAACCCTAATTTAATACATTATAAAGACTGCGGTTTCTACGAGACGTTTCTATTCCTCACCAGCCTTCTGCTTACCACTTTGCCGAGCTGTCACCCTTCCCCTCGGTTTCTGCTTCAAGGCCATAATTCTCTGAAATGGTGCAAGTTAAGTTTCTATTCTCTTCCTAGCTGCCCAGCCTAAATGTATTTTGCTGCAGGTACCTGACCCTGCTAGACCACATCCTTTGCTGATCGTGTTATCTCGAGTGGTCTCATCACACCAGAGCTGCTTGCTTCTCTCATTTTCCAGAGACCAGATCTTTCACTTACCACGTAGAACGAAAATGAGAGACACAATCTTGAAACATTCAATTAAGGAAGCAGTTCAATTGTTGGAGGTTTGAGACGGGTATGATTTCAGAATTGGTGCGGTATCTAATTGTACGACCCTCCAGGATGTTGATCAGTGTGGCATTCTTCTGGGCATTTTCAGGTGAGTAAAAGCAAGAGCAGATTGTGCTTTGGAAGTCGGTTCTTTGGGGACAACGCTGGGCAGAAGAGCCTGCAAGATGGGTGGTTATTGCTATAAGCGTTCTACAAATGGGATAGTGAGGCTGCTGGAGTGAGTTTCTGAAGGGCAGGAGAACCAAATGAATGGCAGTGAGTTTAGACACTTTGTTCTCCTTTAGAAAACCCAGAGCAGATCACCCCACACCCTGGGTGGAATTCAACATCACGAATTATGTTGAATCTTCCATCTGCACAAGCAATTCAGCTTGCCAAACAAAACAATCCCTTTTCCCCTGTGTGCTGTTCTGAGCAGGGGCGTACCTAGGAGTTAGATAGGGTGGTGGCTGCCAAGGGTGCAAAAATTGCCCTCAGTTTAGGAAGTCATTGGCGGAGCGCGAAAGGCAATGAAAAGGAAACTCTTTGAGTTTCTGGTCCATGGTCTCTCTCAGCTTTGGAGGCACCTATATATCTCCATGCCAAAGAAGCAAGGGGGCCTAGTTATGTCTCTGGTTCTGGGAGTTCTCTTGACCCATCCTAGGCCAAATTTGTGGGATGTACAAGGGGAGGAAGGGAGAAATCTCTTTTGAATGGGTTGAAGCCCTTTTGCAGGGCTTCTGATGACAAGTTTCATTAGATGAATCCCCCCCGCTGAATCAACACATGGACCAAAATACACCTACTCTTGAAGTTTTATACTTTTCTGAATTTCGCGTTGGCATGCCACATAAAAAGACTGCAAAATGCATATATTAGTGTCCAAAAATGTTTACATTGGGCAGCCGTGCATAAAGACATGTATATAGGCTCTGACACCTGCTATTTTTTTAATGCCCCTCACATGGTGAGAAATGTCAGGGATGAACACTTTCCCTGTGGGTGGCTTTCTATGCGATTACATAGGGCCTTTTGGGTAGTGGCGCCCTCACTGTGGAGCACCTTCCCATTAAATGTTAAGGAAATAAACAACTATCTGACTTCTAGAAGACATCTGAAGGCAGCCCTGTTTAGGGACTTTTTTTAATGTTGGATGTTTCATCGTGTTTTTAATACTCTGTTGGGAGCCATCCAGAGTGGATGGGGAAACCCAGCCAGATGGGCAGGGTATAAATAATACATTATTTAGCACTGATGTGGATGCTGTCTCAGTGGCACAGCCAGTGTCATAGGATTTTTTGCATACCCTTCCATACATCTTCCTCTCTTTCTCAGTCTCAGACTCTCTGCCTTTCTCCAAAATGCTATTTCTTCACAAAAGCACTAGATTATCTTATCAGCTACTGGGCAGGGCCCCCTTCTCTGACAGGCTTTTTCTGTACAGATGTTCCAAGAAAAACATGATGATGGCCACCAACAGGGGTGACTTTTGAAAGGGATTAGATAAATATGTCGAGGATAAGGCTTTCAATGGGTATTAGCCACAAATACCATTTATGTATGGGACGCGGGTGGCGCTGTGGGTTAAACCACAGAGCCTAGGGGTTGCGGATCAGAAGGTCAGTGGTTCGAATCCCTGCGATGGGGTGAGCTCCCATTGCTCGGTCCCAGCTCCTGCCAACCTAGCAGTTCGAAAGCATGTCAAAGTGCAAGTAGATAAATAGGTACCGCTCCGGCGGGAAGGTAAATGGCATTTCTGTGCGCTGCTCTGGTTCGACAGAAGTGGCTTAGTCATGCTGGCCACATGACCCGGAAGCTGTACGCTGGCTCCCTCAGCCAGTAAAGAAAGATGAGCACCACAACTCCAGAGTCAGCCACAACTGGACCTAATGGTCAGGGGTCCCTTTACCTTTACCTTACCATTTATGTATAGCAGACAACACATGCATTTTCCTTCTCTGTTTCTTCCAGGCATGGCATCAGCAGTGCCCATCTCTTCAGCTCACAGTTGGGTCAACGCTACCATCAACCAGACTGTTCAGTTACCCTTCTCCCTTCAGCCCCCCAGTCCTTCCTGGGAATTCCTCCACATCACATGGACTTTTATTGCCGGCAACAGAAATGTCCTTATCCTTGCATACATTGTAGACAATTGCAGTGGAACAGCCCTCAAATGGTGGGGGAAAGAATGTAATACTAACAAACTGGTGGATGAGATGTATCAGCAGCGGGCAGACGTTCTCAAGAATGGCACGCTAGTGCTTCATCGCGTGGGGCTTCATGATGCGGGAATGTACCGCGCGACAATTAAGTCCATGGATTTAAGACTGCATGCGACAGTGAATCTCACCGTGACTGAAGGTAATGGACAGCAATGAGCATAAATAAATATTTAGGGTGCTTCATGCTTGGAATGATTGCCTGCTGTCCTGATGTGATCTCCAGGGCTTCAATCCTATGCGTTTTTAACTCCACTTAATTCAGTGAGGCATAAGGTATGACTGAGAATGCCATTGTTTCAGTTCTATTCGCATAGAACTGAAACAATGGCATTCTCAGTCATACCTTATGCCTCACTGAATTAAGTGGAGTTAAATCTATTTTGGTGGTTGTCCAACAATTATAACCTAAGGTTCAGCATCTGGCACGGCCAGTTCCTAGATGCTGAGACACCCTGATCTAGGCCAAGCTGCTGCTGCTGCTGCTGCTGCTGCTGCTGCTGCTGCTGCTGCTGCTTCTTCTTCTTCTTCTTCTTCTTCTTCTTCTTCTTCTTCTTCTTCTTCTTCTTCTTCTTCTTCTTCCTCTCCTCCTCCTCCTCCTCCTCCTCCTCCTCCTTTATGGAATTTATATACTGCCCTATACCTTCGGGGGGGGGGGTCCTAAGGGCAGTTCACAGAATAAAATCAGGATAGAAAACCACAAAATACCTAATAAAAATAAAAACAACAACCCAATAGCCCCCACTTATTGTTCTTATGTCATTCTCTTTACAAGAAAGCTACAAACCCCACAACACCCTCGCCACACATTTTCTTTTCTTTTCTTCTTTTTATTTAGTTTTTCAGATTTTAAAAATTTACAAACAACCAGCACAGAAAGAGAATTCCGAATAATCTCCTGAACTTTCCTCCTCCCCTTTGTGGGTCCTTATATTAACTTTTTCCTCCTGCATCTTATGTATTAATCCAAATCTTTTAAATCTCCATTATACCCCAAATTCAACATTAAACTACAGTTGTTATTCCAATCCTACTAATAATTTTTATTGTTTACAATGGTTCTAAGGCAAATTATATATTTCCCCCATTCTTTGTTAAAAATTTCATCTTCCTGATTTCTTATTCTTCTGGTCACTTTTGCCATTTCGGCATAGTCCATCAACTTAATCTGCCATTCTTCTCTGGTAGGGACTCTGTCTTCTTTTCATCTCTGAGCCCCAGGTTGTTTGTACTGGTCACCATATCACTTTCTCCTTAAAAACAAAACGTAGGGCAGCTGGCTGCACTGTACAACACAGGGCTGGCAAGACCCCATTCAACCATCTTAATTTCCCAGAAGCTTATATTTATATGAAACTTAACATACAGGAAATGTTATTCATCAAGTTGTAGAAGTGTAGAGTTACAAGGGACGCCAAGGGGGATGTCATCACAGGCCATCAGGCAGGAGAGGAACCAACCCCCATAACAGGTTGCTAGGAATGGATAAGATAAGATAAGGAAAAGTCCTAACCACCTGCTATTTATTCAATATTTACAGAGAGAGGGTTGGGAACACAGCCTCTTGGAATAATGGTGTTGCCCCCAAGTAAATCTCCCCTCCCCCTTTTCATTCGTCATCTCTTCTATGGTGGTGCTGAGCGCCCTTTGCTTCTGAGCTCTTTGCTCTCCCACTTTTAAGGCCCACTGGGTTCTGGGAGATGGTGGGTCTAGAATGCTTTCTAGTGATAATGTGTCAGCCAGTTGCTCCGGCCCTGCCTCCTCCTCCTCTCCCATTATTCCCCAGCTTTTCCCCTCATCTGCCTCTGAGCTGTGACCTCCCTCAAACCCCTGGTGTAATTCTGAACTGTCTTCTTCTTCTCTGGAAGGGTCAGGATGGGGAGGTGGTCTCCACTATTCCTCCTCTGCCCAGTACCTGACATGGGCTTCTGCCATGAACCCTGTAAATATTTAGCAGTAGCTCTGGTCTGAAGCCAGAAAAATGACAGATCATCCTAACTATAGCGGAGTAAAACAAGCCAGCTTCATACACCATGTCTTGATGTTGGCTTGTTTTTAAGGAGGACGTGATATGTTTCTTGTTTTTCACCTTTTCTGATTCAATATCCCCTTTCTTTCACCTCCACAACTGCCGTAGGAGCAGTCATTAACCCAGGAAAAACTCAGATGCAAACGTAAAGGTATACTTGTGAGCCCTCATTGATATCCTGACACTATACAGTGGAACCTCAGTTCTCGAATGCCTCCATTGATGAACAATTCGGAACCTGAACGCCAAAAACCCCAAAGTAATTGCTTCCATTTTTAAACTCACCTCAGAAGTCAAACAGCTTCCAAGGTGCATTTCTCAACTTTTTCAATGGATTTTGCTGACCGCCCACTGATCCTCGGTTTCCGAATGTTTCGGAAGTCGAATGGTCTTCCGGTACGGAATATGTTCGAAAACCGAGGTTCCACTGTATAATCCTTCTGACTCACCAAATCAAAATCAAATATCTTTAATACGGTCAATGACCAGGAAGCAATTTATAAAATATGACATTAAGAGTAGTATTGTGCTACAAGTAACAGTAAAAATATGGCCAATTCACAGAATTGGTGCTTATATTTATGACCAGGTTTCGAGTTTTAAGTTTTTAAAATTCAATTCAGGAGTCGCTACTGTTTATTATTGTTCCTTCGATGTTTACAGTTTGAACTCCTTTGTAGACATCATTGCTCATCTTATTCTTGTTGCAATGTAACAGTACTTTGCCACGGACCTGTTAATTTCGGGCTCTTTGTCAGCTAAGAGGTGTCTGATATAGGTGTCATCTGTACTACGAGGTATTTTCCTCAGAATCGGTTCGATCAGCTCTTTTCTTGAGTCTCGATATAATGGGCAGTATAAGATGACATGCCCAATGGTTTCGATTTCATTGCTGTTACAGGGGCATAATCTTTGTTCGATCGGTATTTTATTGTATCTTCCCTCTAGAAGAGCTGAAGGGAGAGCGTTAAAGCGGGCCCTGGAAAATGCCCATCGGTGTTTAGCGTTGTCTAGAACTTTGAGATAGTTTGCTAGATGTGGCCTTTGGGAATTGTATAGAAGTTTATATGTTATCGGAAGTTGGTTAAAGTCATTTTGGGTTTCAATGTCCCTGAGTCTTTCTTTGATTATGTTCTTGGCCCTTCCCCTTTCTAAACTTAATAAATACTCTGGGGAGAGACCATATGTGGCCAGTTTTCTGAGAATGCCCTTCAACCAGCTAGATTGGAATTTGTCAAGAAGCATCAGGGAAAGTAGTCCAACCGGCGAGTTGTTAAGTCTTAGCCAAGTGCATAAGGTTCTTATCCATACTTTGGCTTTAATGCTGTATAAGCCCGCTTCCAGTCGTAAGGCAGCGTTTGGGACGCATTTAGGTGTTTGCAGGAGTGATCTAAGGAAACCTGATTGTATCTTCTCATATGGGTCTAGATTAGAGAGGGAGACGAGTGGTGCGCCGTATAGGATTTGTGCTGTTGGTTTTGCAACGAATAGTTTAATTGTAGCAGGAATGAAATTTCCTCCCGTTGTATGATGGAATCTTAGGATTGCTGTTGTACTTTTTTGTGCTGTAAAGGAGCTGTAGTTTATGTGGGCAGTCTTCTTCCTTGATGCTTGGAATATCACTCCTAGATATTTAAAGCATGTCACTTGTTCAATCTCCTGATTGTCTAAATTCCATCTGTATATTTTCCTTTTGTTAGAGAAAACCATGATTTTTGTTTTTTGGTAGTTCACTGCTAGTTTCTCTTCTCTACAATATTGGGATAAGCTGTTAAGAGCTCTTTTGAGGCCCATCTGAGTCTGGGACAATATAACCGCATCGTCTGCATAGAGTAGGATAGGCAGTTTTTTGTCTGCTAATTTTGGGGCGTGTGTATCCGCTCCTTGTAGGTGGTCTATTAGGGAGTTTATATAGATGTTGAACAAAAAGGGGGCCAAAATGCATCCATGTTTAACTCCCTTTGTTGTTCTAATGAAATTAGAGAGTTGACCTTCTTGGCTGCATCTTATACGAAGTCGTGTGTTGTTGTACAGTTTGTATATTAGTAGCAGCAGACGTCGGTCTATGGATGATTTGTTGAGTTTGTCCCAGAGTTGAGTTCTTGGGATGGAGTCAAAGGCTGCTTTAAAATCTACAAATGCTGCGAATAGGTGGTGATTGTGATGCGACGTGTATTTCTCAGCTAGGTGCTGTAAGATCAGGCAGTGATCCATTGTGGATCTCCCTTGTCTAAATCCTGCCTGTGCATCATCAAGAATCTTCGCTCTTTCTATCCATTCGCACAGTTTCTCGCTGAGGTGTTTAGCGTATAATTTACTTATTATATTCAGGAGGCTTATAGGTCTATAGTTGGAGGGATCGTCCCTCAAGCCTTTTTTGTAAATGGGAATAATGATGGAAGTCCCCCAGTCGTATGGGATCTGTGCAGTTCTATCTATATATGTGAACAGAGAGGCTAGCAAGGGGGCCCACCAGTTCGCATTGGTTTTAAATAGTTCTGCTGGTATACAGTCAATTCCGGGGGCTTTCCCGTTCTTTAGTTGGTCAATCAGCAGATGGGTCTCTGTTAATGAGACTGCTGGCCATGGCTGTATCTGATCATCCGGTATGTCTAATGCATAGGACTCATCGCTAGATTCCTCGTAAAGATTATGGAAGTGCGTTTCCCAGGCTTTCATTGATATGCAGCAGGATAGTTGTGATAGGCCCCTATCCGGCTGTACAGCTACGATTCTCCAGAATAATGATGGGTTACTTGATTTGGAGGCCTCTATCAGTTGCTGCCATAATAACTTCATTGCGTATCTTTTCTTTTGTGTCAGAAGTTTTTTGTAACTTCTTTTGGCTTCAAGCGTCTTTTGTCTGTTGTCCTCTGTTGGATTATTCTTATGGCAGATGAAGGAGTGGATCAATGATTTCTTGGAGGTTATACACTCATGATCGAACCACTCCCTGGAAGTTTTCCGACGGTGGGGAGACTTGGAATTCGGTTTTAGAACAAACTCTTGAATTTTTTGTATAAGCATTTCATATGTTGTCATCATGTTCGGGACGCTCTCTATTTCTAAGCACCCTTCCATAATTGCTTTTGAGAGACAGTAGCTCTCCTCAGTTTTATACCAGTTAGATATCCGCTCGCTCACTTGTCCGTTCCATCTGATTTTCTTGAGGCCTGTTCCGGGTGTTAGATCTGGTTGATATCTGTGTTGTGGTTTGGGCAGATCAAAGGGTAAATCACACACGAGGGATAAAGGTAGATGATCAGTTTCAGCTCTTGCTGTAATGGTGAATTTTGATATCCTAGGGATCAGGTCCTGGGAAACAATGCAATAATCTATCGTTGACAGTTTGTGTCCTGACCAATATGTGTATTGACCAGGATAATCTCCTTGTATAGCCCCATTCAGTAAGTGTAGATTCTGTCTGTAGGCCATGTGTGCTAAATGTAGTCCTCCAATGTTGCATGTCTTATCGTAGGATGATCTTATCATTAGGGGTGGGATAGTTTCCATTTCCGGAGGCCATTGGTGAAAATGTGCATATAGGGCGTTGTCGTTAGGGCCCACTCTTGCATTTAGGTCACCAGCTAGTAATATCATGGCTGACGGGTGTTGTCTCCTCCATTGCACCACGTGGGCTTCCACTTCTTTCCATAGTTGTTCTACTTGTGCCTGCCGACGACATGTAGGTAAGTATAAGTTTATGCATAGCAGTTTGCTTTGTCCGAAATCTAAAACTGCTGCTACAGACCATTCATCATTGGAGGGTAATTGGATAATATTAGCTTGTATCTGTGTTGAGAACAGTAAGGCTAAGCCTCCTTTGGGTCTGCCCCCTCTTTGACTAGGTGTTGCTCTTTTAATACATGAGTGGTAATTATCCAGGTAGAGCTCGTCTATCGACCAGGTTTCCTGGATGAACAGGATGTCAAATTTAGTGAGGAAGTCCATTAGGTTGGGATCTTTGCTTTTAGCTCCCCACCCTGCGATGTTCCACGTACAGGTGGTCAGCTTGTGATTTTTGATTGCTTCTGACTCACCTATAATGATACGATAATCTTTATTGTCATTGGCCCATACAGAACAACGAAATTGAAAAAATCTACATCAGACATTAAAAAACCAACAAGCCTGCTATCCCAGCCTGCTCTAACTTATGGATATTTGTTTTAAACAAATCACATTAACAGTATTTTTCTTTCTTTTATTCTGCTTTATCTTCTTTATGTAATTAAATAAAAATAAAGGATGGCTTTCAGCTCAGTCCTACTCAGAACAGACCCCCTGAAGATGGCTTAACTGAATAACACCCATATTTTTTTAAAAAACAAAAACAAAAGCTGTTTGGAGTCACATTCCAGCCAAGCCTAAAGCACCCAAGGTGTTTTAAGGAAGACGTGATATGTTTCTTGTTTTTCACCTTTTCTGATTCAATATCCCCTTTTTCTCACCTCCACATTTACTGTAGGAGCAGGATCATTAACCCAGGAAAAACTCAACACTGAGAATATGGTTCGGATGATTTGGGGTGGCCTCCTCCTCTGCTTCCTTGGGCTCTTGGTGGTAGATGTAAGTGATGCATTTCTTTAAAAAAAAATATTGCTTGGAAAAAGAGCAAAGGGAGATGTTGGGTGTCTTCCTCAGAATAGACCCTCTGAAGAAGGCTTAAATGAATAACACCCATTTTTTTAAAAAAGAAAACAACCCAAATACAAAAGATGGTTGGAGTCACATTCCAGCCAAGCTAAAGCACCCAAGGAGGGCACAGGGCAAGAGCCAGAGAGAGACATGGCCTGTGGAAGTTCTAGCAAAGGTAAAGGGACCCCTGACCATTAGGTCCAGTCGTGACCGACTCTGGGGTTGCGGTGCTCATCTCACTTTATTGGCCGAGGGAGCCGGTGTACAGCTTCCGGGTCATGTGGCCAGCATGACTAAGCCGCTTCTGGCAAACCAGAGCTGCACACAGAAATGCCGTTTACCTTCCTGCCAGAGCGGTACCTATTTATCTACTTGCACTTTGACGTGCTTTCAAACTGCTAGGTTGGCAGGAGCAGGGACCGAACAACGGGAGCTCACCCCGTCACGGGGATTCAAACCGCCAACCTTCTGATCGGCAAGTCCTAGGCTCTGTGGTTTAACCCACAGTGCCACCCGCGTCCCTAGTGGAAGTTCTAGAGGTCAAGAAAGAGAATTCTGGAGTGCCATGTTCTGCCCATATGCCAGAGGTTCCTCATCTGTTCCAAGCCAAGTGGCAAGGGGGAACCTGATTTCTATGTTGTGCTAGCAAACTGTTGCTGCAAAATAATCATTATGGGAACAGGGATCTTTACTAAAGCCTGCACAGCTTGAGGGCCAAACTCCACTCTTTTTATCCTAGCATTTTTGCACAGTGGATGGAAGCATCACTCAGGGAAGGAAGACTGTGGGCCATCCTGGGAAATCTACTATTGACTGGAGCTGATACGTCATGAATGATCCATCTGCTCATTTCATGAATCAAGGAGAGCAACAGGACACCTATCAAAAATTGGGAACTGTTGTCTACCCCATCTACCCCCATTGCAGGGCTGCAATTTTCAGCCACTCAAGTATCATGATCTGGAAGTAACCAAATATCTTGAATTGAAACAGGCATACAAATATGACTTCACCCGGCACTGTGAAGCCCTTAAGTTCAGGCAGCAGAGAGAGAACCAGTGTCTGGACTTCAGCTCTTAGACTTCAACTCCTAGCTGCCCCAGTCAGCTTGGCCAATGGTCAGGTATGAAGGGAGTTGTATTACAGCAAGATAGGCAATATTCATGTGTGCTCAAGTCACAACAAAGAAGGGCAATTTCTAGGCACTCTAAAGGTCAGACTGTGCCCAGGAAGAATTGGCCATGGAACAGCCAGAGGGGTGGTAACCCTGGACTTAATCTTAAGTGGTACCCAAGGCCTGGTGTGAGATGTAAGTGTTGTCGAACCAATAAGGACTAGCGGTCACAGGGCTTTCAAATTCAATATATATGTAGCTAGATAATTGCCGAGAAAACCCAACACAGCCACTTTAGACTTCAAAAGAGGTGTAATGTTATTCACTCACTAAGGAAGCCCTCTGACCTCTCCATAGAGGTTATTTAGGTTCAAAGTATAGTTAAGCAAAGAATTTTCAATGGCTTGTCAGTTCCCAGCTCCCATGTGACCCCACCTTTGCTTCTTGGTGAATCCAAAGTTCAACTCTACAATTTTCTAGACCAAATAATGGGTGAGAAACTTTGTTGCCTTGCCTGCATGGTATTCTGAAGGAGGGAGCTTAATTCTCACCAGAGGCATACAGTGGTACCTCTGGATGCGAATGGGATCTGTTCTGGAGCCCCGTTCACATCCTGAGTAGAGCGTAACCTGTGACTGCGCATGTGCGCGTGTTGCGATTCGGCGCTTCTGCGTGACATCATTTTGAGTGTCTGCGCATGTGCAAGTGGCAAACCCTGGAAGTAATGCGCTCCGTTACTTCCAGGTCACCGCAGAGCGCAACCTAAAAATATTAATCCCAAAGCTACTTCAACCCGAGGTATGACTGTAGTTCATAGCTGTCAATGTTTCCCTTTATTTAAGGGAAATTCCCTTATTCTGAATAGGATTCCTCGCAAGAAAAGGGAAAAGTTGACAGCTATGCTGTAGTTCTCAAATCCTGCTTGCTCCAAGATCAGGTATACCCTACCCTACCCTACCCTACCCTACCCTACCCTACCCTACCCTTCCCTACCCTTCCCTTCCCTTCCCTTCCCTTCCCTTCCCTTCCCTTCCCTTCCCTTCCCTTCCCTTCCCTTCCCTACCCTTCCTTTCTTTTCTTTTCTTTTCTTTTCTTTTCTTTTCTTTTCTTTTCTTTTCTTTTCTTTTCTTTTCTTTTCTTTTCTTTTCTTTTCTTTTCTTTTCAGTATAAGGCTATGAGAAATTGCTTTGCTTATTCTCTAGGCTTTTCAGTAGTCAGGGATACTTTAGAATTAAGGTGTGTCTGTAAATGCTTAATGATTATTTGCTGCCTGGATATTTTTAACCTTGCTGTCTGAAGCAGCACCTATATATGCTGTCTTTCTTCATGTATGTTCAATAAATCAATCTTTTTCTTCTACCTGGTGTGACAAGTTCTTTATTGGGTGTGCGAGCTAAAGGTATACACATGTTTTTAGCGGATGCACAGCCTGGCTCCACATAAAAGTTTCCACATTCCCAGAGCTGTGCATTGAGTTCATGCCTGTGGTGAACACATATGTGGAATCAGATGTACACTGCCTAACAGTTACGTAGTTAGGGTCAAATCTTTCCAATATGTTTGGGAGCTGTATAAAAGCTCAGCTATAATGTAGACTGCAGGGCCAGGAGTTAGCCTTACGTGGTTGATAAGCAAAGTGTGTGTGTGGGGAGTATTAGAGACACAAAGGCTTACTTTAGAAAATGAAAGCCTTGTCCAAATGAGGAGAACAAAAAAGAACACAAATTTTGCCTAAAAACATGCAAGAGGACAATAAGGGATGCAAAAAATAATAATTTGTGGAGCACATTGCTAAAAACCTGAAGACTAACAGCAACGAAAGATTTAAATACATTAGTATCAGGTGACTGCCTAGTGAGGTGGTTCTTTGAGAGCGTCAGCAAGCATATAGACAAAGGTGGTTCAGTTGATATTGTGTGCTTGGACTTTTAAAAAGCTTTTGACAAAGTAACTCACCCAAGATTATTGAATAAGCTTAGCAGTCATGGAGTAAGAGGCAAGGTCCTCTTGTGGATCAGTAACAAGTTAAATAGCAAGAAAAAGAGGGTAGGATTAAATGGACAGTTTTCTCATAGAATTGCAGAGTTGGAAGGGTCCCTGAGGGTGATCTAGGCCAATTCCCTGCAATGCGGGGATCTCAACTAAAGCATCCATGACAGATGACCACCTAACCTCTGCTTAAAAACCTCCAAGGAAGGAGAGTCCATAACCTCCTAGGGCAGCCTTTCTCAACCTGTGGGTCCCTAGATGTTGTTGAACTACAACTCCCATCACCCCTAGCTAGCAAGGCCAGAGCTCAGGGATGATGGGAGTTGTAGTCCAACCACATCTGGGGACCCACAGGTTGAGAACCGCTGTCCTAGGGAGACCAAGCATGCAGAAAATGACCAGAGGGTAGCCAGCAGAGTGCTTGTGTGCTGTTTCTCCATTTGTTTCCGGGCCTCACTATTGGCTGTCAAAAAGTAGCAGGGGGAGAAAGAGAGAAAGAAAGCTAGAGAGAGGGCGAGAAGTAACTTGCCCTCCTCTGAAGTCTTGGAAGGAAACTGACGCAAGGGATTTGAATGCTCAGGCAGCTGGGCTGAAAGTCTGCGCTACAGCCCAGTCCTACCCTCTCATTGGTTTAAAGTCAAGGGTCACCAACAAAGGGTCTAGAGAATCACACGTCGCCCTCCAAGTTCATTGTCCTCTCAGCTGCCCCATAGGAAAGCATGATGCAAACTTTTGCAAACATGTTTTCTCCTGCCGTACACCTGCGCAAGCAGCCGCAAAGAGAGCGTGAAACTTCGAGGATGTGATTATATCTCCCCTGCAATTATCAAAAACATTGTGATTGATTTGTGTTCTCATAGGGTTTTCCAGAGGTCACTTTTGAGATCAGTAATAATAATAATAATCAGAATCCAGAATCATTGATCATTCTTTTTGCCAAGTACGGAAACAGAGCAACATAAATATATATACTGAGCTATTAAGAAGGAGGGCTGGGAGTTAAACCATCAGAGGTGGTAGGCTAGTCTGAAATTTGTTTCTCTGTTAGCACCAAAGCCAGCCCCGAGCTCCTCCTCTGAGAAGTCAGTTACAGGATGAAGATTATGTGTATCCTTCCTAGCAAATGCTTCTGTCCTTGCTCTGAATATCATAAAATCAGTTGAAGGAAGTTCTCACTTGTTTGTGCCTAAAATGATCCTTCTGTTAGTCTTGCTTCATTTGCCAGTTGAGGTAGCAATGATGGAAGATCTAGATCTGTCAGACCTACGGACATCTTCAAATAATTATTACAGTCCAGGGGATTACATCATTGCTGGAGTTATACCTGTGAGGACCGCTCTGTATCCAAAACACGCTTTCAGGTCTGACCCTGTTGGTGACTTCCTCCCGTAAGTGCTATTTGCTCATAGCTTTCGATTTTTCTCAGCCAATTCTTATCTTTCCTGTATACAGTCTATATAGAGAGTGAGCAGCAGATTCTTAAGCTCCATAGTTGAGCAGAATGGTTTGAAATGTGACCGGGACAGTAGGAGGCTCACCTGCAGATATGAAGGAAATTTGCCCCAAAGTTGTAGGGTCTCTACCCTAGCACTGCTTTACTCCATCAGCTTGAGTGGCTTCTTGTCACATTTTCTGCAAATATCCATTTTAATACACTGTTTAAACTGGTCAACATTCCATTTGTTTTCCATCCAGAGTATTGCAGATGAACTACCAGCATGTTTTGGCCATTTTGCTTGCCATTAATGAGATCAATGAAAATCCCAAGCTCTTACCTAATATCACCTTAGGCTACAATATCTTTGAGAACTGTTTCAGTGTCAGGATAACCTATGAAGCCACAATGGACCTCCTCTCAACTGGGCATTGGATGGTCCCTAATTTCAGGTGTGGGCAACATGGAAAGAACCTGGCTGTTATTCAAGGAGGGGACTTCGAAACTTTTCTTCAGATGTCAACCATGCTAGACCTCTTCAAGATCCCCCAGGTATGGAGAACGGGGGGACCTGTCAGAGCAAATCTCAGATGCAACTTTTTAAACTTGAAAGCTTTCTCATAAAATGTGAGGGTGGTATAAAAGCAATATAATATTAAAAAGCAGAACAAAACAATAATGAAAATCACTACTCAGTTTTTAAAAAGTTGTGATAAGCACATGTACTCTCACACTTCACATTCTGTGTGATACAGAAAAAGAATATAAATTGTTAAAAATAGAGTAAAAGTAGTTAAGTTTGAAAACGTTTATACACAGTGCAGCTGATACCAACTTGTTGCACCACACAGATGGATGGTTTCTTGCATGCACACACACACACACACACACACACACACACACAATTGCCAATGGAGCCAAACGTACAGTGAATGAAAATAAATGCCGATGATCCTAAACCCACTTACCTGGCAGTAAGTCCAAAAAAATTCAGTGGGACTTAGATCTGAGTTTGAGTGGAAGCTATTTTAGGATGGCAATCTCTCTTGTGGGATGGATTGAGTAGGTAGAGGAGGATATATTAATTACAAGTTATCTCTCCTAGCAGCAGTGGGGTTGAAGAGAGTTTTGAAATCCCATCCTTGGCAGCAAAATTAAAAGCATGAGAACTAGGCTATACAACCTTGTCTTGAGCAAGTCCAGCTAACCAACTATGTATTGGTTTCCCCCTTCTCTCCCTGATTAACCACAGCACAGAACCACAACACAGATTGTAAAGTAAATGAAAGATAGTGTTTACTTATTTAATTTCTTGCACTCATTTTCAACAAACAGCAGGAGCAAAAATAATGCCGGTAAAAATACTTCCAGGTTACAAAATACAGCGGTACCTCGGGTTAAGAACTTAATTCGTTCTGGAGGTCCGTTCTTAACCTGAAACTGTTCTTAACCTGAGGTACCACTTTAGCTAATGGGGCCTCCCACTGCTGCCACGCGATTTCTGTTCTCATCCTGAAGTAAAGTTCTTAACCTGAGGTACTATTTCTGGGTTAGCGGAGTCTATAACCTGAAGTGTCTGTAACCTGAGGTACCACTGTACATAGTTGAATTCTAAAATGGAGTCTAAGCTGAGGAAGAGCGTAAACATCCATCCATCTCCATTGAAGACATGATATAAAAGGAAAAAGAGCCAGTGAGCAACAGGAAGGAGAAGGGTTTCAATCTTTCTTTTCTTTCACCTTGAAACCACACAGAGCTCTCTCTCTACCAGTTGCATTACTATGTTCTGAGTCTGCCTATCTAGAAATTTACAGCTCTGTGGTTGTTAGCCTCTAGGCTTACTAATTAACAAGAATATACATTCTTAGATTTTTGGCTGCAAATCTCCCACAATCTCTGGACATTATTTCCAACGCTAAACATTCTTTCCTTTCCTTTCCAGCTCACTTACGGTTTTGTCAACCATATTCTGAGTGACAAAGCTCACTTCCCCTCTTCCTACTGGATGAGCCCAAAGGAAGCTCCACAGTACAGGGGGATTTCTATGCTCTTGCTGCATTTTAGGTGGACATGGGTTGGTCTGCTTGCTCCAGACAATGAAGGTGGAAATCTATTTGTGAGAACGATGAAGGCGATGCTCTTTAGGGATGGCATATGCATAGCCTTCACCTTTGGGATCCCACAAATATTTTCTGACCTTCGTGTTTCAAAGAAGACACTTTTAAGAAGCCTAGCACTTCTTTCACAGAGGAAGGCCAATGTGATTATTTATTATGGAGATTCTGACACAATGTTTCTGTTGCCACATGCGCTGTACAGAGTTGAACTAGAAATCAATGCCCCGGTAGGGAAAGTTTGGATCTCTACAGCTCTGTGGGGCTTCACCTTAAGCACATCTTTTGAGTACTGGGACGTCATATTCTTCCATGGTGCATTGTTCTTCAGCATCCAAATGAAGAAGGGTTCAAAATCCCAGGGCCTTTTCTTGACTCAAGATGAAGATTCCTTCGATCAGATTTGGTCAGAAATATTTGATTGCTCTCATTCCAAACATAGATGGTTAAGAGAAACCTGGAAAAGGTGCATGGGGAAGGGGAAAATGGAAGCAGTTTGGCTTGGGAAAGGCATGTCTGCGGAGATCTATGTTGTTTATAGTGCTGTCTATGTCATGGCACATGCCTTCCATGCTCTGATGACATCTGCATCTAGCTGTGTGATGACTACAGAACAAGGCAGATTGGACCTTCTGAACATAGAGCCATGGCGGGTGAGAGAGGGAGGGAGACAAAGAAAACTAGCCACCTATAGAGGTGGTTCCTCACTGTGCTTGTGCTTATTATCTGTTGTATCCTCACTTATTACTTCCAAATCAGTCACTGCTTGGTAGGGTGGGGAATGTCACTCTGCTACATCTTGTCATTGGACGTGATCCTTTGGTTCACTCCTGCTAGGCAGTTCGAATCCCCACGACGGGGTGAGCTCCCGTGGCTCGGTCCCTGCTCCTGCCAACCTCGCAGTTCGAAAGCATGTCAAAGTGCAAGTAGATAAATAGGTACCACTCCGGCGGGAAGGTAAATGGCGTTTCCGGCTTAGTCATGCTGGCCACATGACCCAGAAGCTGTCTGTGGACAAATGCCGGCTCCCTTGGCCAATAAAGCGAGATGAGCACCGCAACCCCAGAGTCGGTCACGACTGGACCTAATAGTCAGGGGTCCCTTTACCTTATCCCTTGTGAATATTCAGGAAGGTTAGCTGAGCAGGACTTATAACCAGGGTTTAGTGTTCCACCAGTTATTTATAATTTCGATTTTATACAGCTTAGAGAGGGAGAGAGAGAGGGAGAGAGAGAGAGATTACAGCTCCATGTCCTTCCATGGAGGACTCCATGGAAGTTTTGTTTAAAGCAGAGGTGGCCAAAGTTGGCCCTCCAGCTGTTTTGGGACTACAATTCCCATCATCCCTGACCACTGGTCCTGTTAGCTATGGATGATGGTAGTTGTTGTCCCCAAACAGCTGGAGGGCCAACTTTGGCCACCACTGGTTTAAAGTGAAGGTTCTTACTACCACAAAAAAATAAAATAAAATTGAGAACCACTGGATTAGTTTTTGCAACCCTGTTGTGCATGTGGGTTGGGGGTGGAGGCAAAGGATCTCCTGCTTCCCTTTCTTCCCTCCCCAGCACATGTTCAATTAGAGTTTAAAACACTTGGGTCTGGCTTTCAAATAAGTTTGGCGATTGGCTCAGGGTTGGATAGGGGCTGATCTGAAGTACCAGATTGGGTGCCATCTTGCATTGAGAGGGGAAGGTGCTGGTGTGCACAGTTCTAGTAAATAGTTTACAATCAATTTAAACATTCTACTGTTCTGGTGGAAAATGTTGTTTTTAAACTAATATTACTTCAAGAGAAATGGCTATAGTAAAGGTAAAGAGACCCCTGACCATTAGGTCTAGTCGTGGCTGACTGGGGTTGCGGCGCTCATCTCGCTTTATTGGCCAGCTTCCAGGTCATGTGGCCAGCATGACTAAGCCACTTCTGGCGAACCAGAGCAGCACACGGAAACGCCATTTACCTTCCCACCGGGGTGGTACCTATTTATCTACTTGCACTTTGAGGTGCTTTAGAACTGCTAGGTTGGCAGGAGCAGGGACTGAGCAACGGGAGCTCACCCCATCATGGGGATTCGAACCGCTGACCTTCTGATCGGCAAGCCCTAGGCTCTGTGGTTTAACCCACAGTGCCACCCGCATCCCTCTAGAAATGGCTATAGGTTTGACCTATTTCCCCTCTCTAGTGGAGGTTCCCTACCCCGGCTGGCTCCTCTCAGCTTCTGCCTTCATTGATTCTTAGCTTTATCTTCAGACACTTCACTGATGCAATGACAACTCAATCAACATACTGCCTGACTGCCCCCTAAATAGCGCTGTGCCTATAATTTATATTCTCATTGGAGGGCCCATTACTTTGAATATAATGCCCACTCATGGATCTATCACAATTTAACCCTTTTCAATTATCCCGACCCATATAAAAGCTAGATTCTGTGGTTCATCAAGACACATATGGCTAATCTGTCACAGTCTTGCTGCTTCTTGGCAGACCTCCAGCTGAACCCACCATATGCATGAATCACTGCCCCAGGATTTCATTATGTAGCTGCCCAGACCTCTGTCAGAGATTAGAAACTTGTTCCCACGTTCCAGAATTGCATTGGTTGCGGCAAAAGGTCTACAAATACTGAAGGTTTTGGAGGAAGAAGTGAAATGCGTAATTGTTTATCCATCTTGCAAATATTGTCTTTTTAGCTCCACCCCTTTGTGAGAAGCATCCACTTCAACAGTACTGCCATGGGCGAGGTGTATTTTGATGGAGATAGGGAGCTAGCGGCTGACTATGATGTTGTGAATTTTGTCACATTTCCTAACCAAACTGCCGCACGGGTGAAAGTTGGAAAGCTGCAGACCCAAACCTCCTTGGGTGTAGAACTGACCATTCATGAGAAGGACACCGTATGGCCCGGCTGGTTTAACCAGGTAGGGGGTGGGTTCTTATCTTACAAGTTGGGGAAGTGTAGCTAGCAATGGGTGAACCTGTCAGTTTTGGTTCTCCAAGATTATTCCAATCTTAAATTCAGTTCTCCACATTCTGGCATAATTACAATATTATTATTTTTTTACAGATAGGTAGCCGTGTTGGTCTGCCATAGTCAAAATAAAAAAATCCTTCCAGTAGCACCTTTAAGACCAACTAAGTTAGTTCTTGGTATGAGCTTTCGTGTGCAAGCACACTTCTTCAGATTCTTCAGTATCTGAAGAAGTGTGCTTGCACACGAAAGCTCATACCAAGAACTAACTTAGTTGGTCTTAAAGGTGCTACTGGAAGGATTTTATTATTTTTTTAATCCTCGTGAAAATCTATTAGCATTTTGGTACAAATTTATCCCAATATGTCTTCATGCAATTTTGCCAGATGTTCACAGTTTCCCCCAAATACCATATTTACTCAAATGTAATGCTCACCTTTTTGGGACAAATTACATCGTGAAAATTGGGTTGCACATTAGATTTGATGGCGCATTTACATTCGCCAGCAAAATACTTTTTTTGGTTTTAAGGTTTTGAAAATGGAGGTGTGCATTAGGTTTGATGGTGCATTAGATTTGCGTAAATACGGTATATCTCACTAACATAGAATAAGAATAAAGATTTTATTATTATACCCTGCCCATCTGGCTGAGTTTCCCCAGCCACTCTTGCTACTAACATATTCATTGTCATAGATTCTTAATATTTTCATATATGCATGTGTATGCATGTACGTACACCCACCAACCCACCCACATTCCTTGGCTGGAGAACTGCATTGCAGATTTTGGAGAAGTGCAGATTCCAAAGGAGGACTGTATTTCCATTATCATATTGTTTTAGAGAGTGTAGACTAGGTAGGCTTACTTTTTAATGCTGAGTTCTCTCCACCATCCATAAACGTAGCAAGTGTAGTGTATAATAAAAATAAAAATAAAAATAAAAATAAAAATAAAAATAAAAATAAAAATAAAAATAAAAATAAAAATAAAAATAAAAAATTATTTATATCCCGCCCTCCCCAGCTGAAGCCAGGCTCAGAGCGGCAAACAACAATAACAGTAAAACAGCAATGCTAACTGTGAGCCTGAAGATCTATCAACGAACAAACTACAGCAGCTGGGCTCTGTCAAAAATAGCTACAAGGTCATTGTGATATAGATAAGTGATCATGTATAACAGGCATGGCCAAACTTGGCCCTCCAGATGTTTTGGGACTACAGTTCCCATCATCCCTGACCACTGGACCTGTTAGCTAGGGATGATGGGAGTTGTAGTCCCAAAACAGCTGAAGGGCCAAGTTTGGCAATGCCTGATGTATAAGAGAAAACAAAGCAATCTCATGCCATCCTATTTTATTTAGTCTTCCAATGAGGGAGGGGTGGGGAAGATGTGGCCTCCAGATGCTGGTGGCGTCCAACTCCCATAAACCCCTGTGAACATGGCCAAGAGCTAAGTTTCCATGAATTTCTGGAGGGCCAGAGGTTTCCCACCCCCACTTTAAGGTGATAAAGGATTCCTTGTTTGAGTGTAATAGAAAAACTATTAACACAGTTAATATTCTAGGAGAAGTGCTTTGAACATGAGACACGGAGAGATATCATTTCTTCTGCAAGGCATATACCCACCAGAACAGAACGGTTTAGTAATTATTATTTTTATTATTATTATTTATTGAATTTATTTACAGCCCTATACCCAGAGGTCTCGGCAGTTCACATAAAATGATCGCAGTATATAAAATAAAAATAAAAGCAATAACCCAATAATACCCCCCCCACACACACAAAGAGCCACATTTTAAAAGAGCATAGGATGTCAATCAAAGGCCTGGTTGAAAAGGAATGTTTTTGCCTGGTGCCTAAAGGTGTATAATGAAGGCGCCAGGTGGACATCCCTGGGGAGGGCATTCCACAAATGGGGAGCCACTGCAGAGAAGGCCCTGTTCTTGTGTTGCCACCCTTTGGACCTCTCGGGGAAGAGGTGCACAAAGAAGGGCCTCAGAAGATGTTCTCAGGATCCGGGCAGGTTCATATGGAAAGAGGCGGTCCTTGAGGTGTTGCGGTCCTGAGCCATAACTTCAAACTCTGCTTCTATATACAAAGCAGTAATTCATCAAACACTCTTTCATTCCTTGATGTCCAGACAACGCCCCGTTCTACCTGCACAGAAAGCTGCCAACCTGGAGCTCGCAAGGTGGTGCCAGAAGGAAAGAAGATATGCTGCTATTATTGTGTCCTGTGCCTCGAAGGGACCATTTCTGTTCAGACAGGTAAATGGTTTTGAAGGAACAGCAAGTCCTGGGAGACAGGGGTTCTGAGAAGCAGCTTCAAGATGAAAGCATCCATGTTCGGCCTGAAAAGACGTATTAGCAAAGGAATACAGTGATCTTTGCAAAATTGAAACACAACGTTTCAAGGTGCTGATTTTGCATGGTTGTAGTCCTCCAACACAACGGAATTCCAGAGATTCCGCCAAAATCTATACAAACCAGAAAACGTGACATTGATGTGTTTTTGGATTCTCCATTTATAAAAAGGGAAAACATTGAAATTTGATGTACTGAAATAAGTTTTTCTTTCTTTCAGATGCAGGTTATTGCCTTGAGTGTCCAAAAGATCAATACTCAAACAATGAGAGGGATCAATGTATCCCCAAGACTATAGTCTTCCTCTCCTATGAAGAACCACTGGGGGTCACCTTGGTTTTCTTTGCCCTATTCTTGTGCCTAATCACAAGTGCTATTTTGGGAATCTTCATTAAATACCAAGACACTCCATTTGTTAAAGCCAACAATCGAAACCTCACTTACATCCTCCTTGTTTCTCTCCTGCTTTCCTTTTTGTCCTCCTTTCTTTTCATTGGCCAGCCTCAAAAGGTCACCTGCCTTCTCCGCCAAACCATCTTCAGCATCATCTTCTCAGTCGCCGTCTCTTCTGTGCTGGCAAAAACTATAACTGTGTTTTTGGCATTCATGGCCACAAAACCAGGGAACAGCATTAGCAGGTGGGTGGGAAAGAGTCTGGCAAATGGTATTGTCCTCTTTGGTTCTGTCTTTCAGTTTGGCATCTGTATTGCCTGGATCGAAATCTCTCCCCCCTTCCCAGAACTGGACATGGATTCCCAAGTCACAAAGACAATTCTGCAGTGCAATGAAGGGTCCATCACTATGTTTTATTCTGCCCTTGGCTACATGGGCCTTCTGGCTGCCATCTCTTTTATGGTTGCTTTCCTCGCCAGGAAGCTTCCTGGGGGTTTCAACGAAGCCAAGTTTATCACCTTCAGCATGCTGGTGTTTTGCAGTGTTTGGGTCTCCTTTGTGCCAACTTACTTGAGCACCAAGGGGAAATACATGGTGGCTGTGCAGATCTTCTCCATCTTGGCTTCCAGTGCTGGGTTACTGGGCTGCATCTTCCTTCCCAAATGCTACATTCTTGTACTGAGGCCTGATCTGAATACAAAGGAGCACCTAATGGTGAAAAGAAAATAAGAAGGTTGTGTCAAATGTATAGGTCAGCCACATTTCAGCAGTCTGTATATATTTCACTTACTACATTATCATGGCTCAGTCATACACACACACACACACACACACACACACACACAGTGGTGCCTCGCAAGACGAAATTAATTCGTTCCGCGAGTTTTTTCGTCTAGCGAATTTTTCGTCTTGCGAATCACGAATTCCCATAGGAATGCATTGAAATTCAATTAATGCGTTCCTATGGTCAAAACAAGTCCAAACAAAGCCAAATTTGGTACAAGAAGAGTTTATTAAGTGCTCTTTAAAGTCACACATACTGTAAAGAGCATTTCAAAAATTGAAGGAACAATAAATTAAGTTTCTAAACATGACAGAAAAACATTTAAAAATCAACAAAGTGTACAGTACATTTTCTAAGACTCTGGGGGACAACTCAAAGAAGGTTCCTCTTCCACTCTTTGCTTCTTGCTGAAGAACCCCCTCCCCAACTGTTCCCCCAGCCGCCCACCACACAGAAATTCAAATCCAGAATTTTTTTAAAAAAACAGCAGAGTGGCCCAATGGTCACAGAAAATCATAAAAATGCAGGAAAAAACCACACAAGCTTCCAGATTCTTGCAAACTGTGGCTTTTGGATGGAGTCCGGCACGTTTCCCTGCGCCACACTGGACTCCCATGGGTAGCTCACCATCAGCTTCCTGTAGCAGAGTCTTCGCAGCGGTAGAAAACTGTTGCAATGTGTGTGTAATAAATCAGACTGCACGCAGGCTTTCTTGCTTATCTCCAACAGCCTTTAATCGTGTAGAAAAACATCATACATCAGCCCGGCAACAGAGCGCACATCTTTCACCTCTCGGTCAAACTCGAAAGAGAACTCACACACAGAGAAAGATTCCCGTATGTGAACATAGCCACGCCTCAGAATGTGAGACGTCACTCAGAACTGTTTAACCCTATAAGTTCTGATTCTCTTCACAACTGTTCCCCCAGCCACCCACCACACAGAAATTCAAATCCCGATTTTTTTTAAAAAAAACAGCAGAGTGGCCCAATGGTCACAGAAAATCATAAAAATGCAGAAAAAAACCACACAAGCTTCCAGATTCTTGCAAACCCCTCCCCAACACCAAGTCCTTGAATTCCAAACACCCCAACCCAAAATCCACCCCCCCCAAAAAAAAGTTTTAAAAGTTTAAAAGAATTTTGGAAAAGCTTCAAAAATCACCAAAGTCTTCAAAAACCTCAAAAAAGGCTACCACACCGCGTTCTATGAGTTGCTCCTCGAAGTCAAGTCGCAACTGTATTAACGGTGCTAAGAAAAAGGAAACAAACTTGCAAGACGTTTTCGTTTTTCGTCTTGCGAAGCAAGCCCATAGGGAAATTCGTCTTGCGAAGCAGCTCAAAAAACGGAAAACCCTTTCGTCTAGTGAGTTTTCCGTCTTGCGAGGCATTCGTCTTGCGGGGCACCACTGTATATATATATATATATATATATATATATATATATATATATATATAACATGCTGCTATTCTTAAAAAGTATGAGATCATTTTTTTGGTCTTAACTGCAAGGGGCTTAACTGATGCTAGTTTATTCCACAGTGTTTTAGGCAAACTCAGTTTAATTGCTAAATGCACAAGACCAGACATTGCAGTTAACTTGAAACTGTTAAGCAGACATGTTACCAAGCCCACTGTTAAGGAATGGAAAGCGTTAAAATGCATTGCTCACTACCTGAAAGGTACAATGCATAACTAATGCAATTTACTAATCAGAAGTCTGGAGAGCTTGAAATATATGCTCATAATAATAATAATTTATAATAATAATAATTTATTATTTATACCCTGTCCAAGTTTTGGAAGTGACCCCAGAGATGGTAAAAGCACTTCTGGTGTATGTTATATGTATAACAACTGTTTGTTTGACTGGTCATGCAAGAAGCAAACTACTGTGAGCTTAAGTTCCTGTGTAGCTGAACTTAATGCTGTGACATATTCACTCAAGGATGTTGAATGGTTATTGCAATTGTGTAAGGACATGAG
Organism: Podarcis pityusensis; assembly: GCF_964106645.2. NCBI lineage: Eukaryota > Metazoa > Chordata > Lepidosauria > Squamata > Lacertidae > Podarcis > Podarcis pityusensis. The sequence goes on from NC_138029.1 coordinate 111,616,600, forward strand.
AGCGATTGTGTCGTGTCCTATACAGGTTTATCAGGACAGCAAATCATGCTTGGCTTTGCTTAATTCTGAAGGGTGTAAGCAAAGAACCAAATACTTGAAGATCAAGTTATGTCATGCAAGGAATTATATCCTGAGAGGACCCATAAATGTGTCCTATATGCCAGGAAAAGAAATTCCTGCTGATTTGCTGTCACAAGTTGTTAATAAAGAACAACTGGATGTGTTTGAAAATAAGCTGCTAATGTGCTAAGTCTGCAGCAAGGATGCCATGAAAAGGGGGAAGATGTTAGTATTTCATTCTCCCATTGCTGGATCATGTGATCCTCTGTTTACATTCCTTATTGTTGTATGTCTGGGAACGGAAGTCTGTCTGATATACTTCCGCTCCCCCCCTCTCTCTGAAGAGAGGATGTGTGTGAGAGATGCTGTTCACACTAGCCATGTTATTTTGTTTTAAGTTGCTGTAATGAATAAAGAACTTCGCGATTCTACATTCCTAAACAGTCTGGCTTTCTGCTGAACTCTGCTAACGTGTGCATACAGCTCCATTGGATGTATGTCGCAGATGTCGTACAGGATGGCTGCTACGGGACTGTACGCCAAATGTTCAGGATAATTGAAACAAGAAGAGCAGAGGCAGCTTCCATGTAGGCACAACCCCTGGCCATGTGCGTGCAGCCCATCGGGAGACAATACTGTTGGGATATTCCGTTCCACCTTAAGAACAGGCATGATTGTTTTATGTCACATGTCTGTTTATACTCCAGCACAGCTTGCTGGGAACTTCCGATTGTGTATAGCTTTTGCTTCCTGCTTGCTTTGGACAAGAAGGGGAGAAGACATGTTTTCCTTTTGTCCTGATGTATGCTGAATAAATTGCTTGTAAATATGCTCAACACAGCCTCTCCCTGCCACTTCTGTTGCGCAGTGTTATTTACTCTTCTGAGTGTGCGTGCTCAGCTTCTGAAGGCTTCTGAAGCTAGGGTCGCACCCTATGCTCATCCAAGAACTGGAGACCGTCTGGCACAGCAGCGAGTGGGCTGGGGCCAGCTGGGGGCCTGCCAATTGCCCCCGATTCCTTTGGCTGCATCTCAACAAACACATAGTGTATTGTCAATACTTGGTAATACTTGGTGTGCCCCTCCCCCCCAAGTTGCTGCAACCTCTGCAAAGAGGACAGACCTGAGAATGACTGCTTAGATGCAAGGCTAGTGTGCATGGGTATTCAGAGCCATGGAAACTACTGTTAAGTGTCAGCTTGGACTATAAAGGGTTAACTATCTGCCACATGGCTAGGGAGTGCCCTTGACTTTAGACTACAATGCCCACCAGCCAAGACAGCCTGGCCAATAGTCAGAGATGTAGTTCAGCAAAAAAACTGGAGAATAATGAGCTGCCCACAGCTCCACTTAACTTTAGTCCATTTTCATCATCTCTTCAATTGTCCCAAGGGAAAGCATGGCATAAAGCTGTGCAAACAGGTTTTCGCCTTCCCAGAGCCTGTGAATGTGCCGCAGAGAGTATGCAAAGAGGAGGCCCTGCAATTATCGAAATCACCGTCATTGATGTGTGTTCCTGTGACCAAGGTCCCATAAGTTATTTTTACCCAGAGGTCACTTTGGGATGAATAATAATAATAATAACCCTGAATCATTGATCATTTATTCCCCAAATCTGGAAAAAGAGCAACATAAATATATAAATATACTGAAGTAATGAGGATGAAGGCTGAGATTTAGTCTGTCGGTCTGATGTTTGTATCTTCTTTTCCACGGAAGCCAGGCTTGGGCTCTTCCTCTGAGAAGCCAGACACAGGATGAGGCTTGCAAGACTGTCGCGGTGTTTTCCTGGCAAATTTCTCTGCCAGTGCATGGACTGGGTATATTGAAGTTAACTGAAGGAAGGTGTCTCTTCCTTGTGTCTAAAATGATTCTGCTGCTAATATTGCTCCATTTGCCCTTTGGGGTAGTGATGAACGAAGATGTAAACCTCTCAAACCTATCGACACCTCCAAATAATTATTACAGACCTGGAGATTACCTCATTACTGCAGTTATACCAGTGGGAACAGCTGTCTATCCATCATATGCTTTCATGTCTGACCCCACCCACGACTTCCAACCGTAAGTGTGCCTTCATGTTAGTCTTTAACTGTCCTCAGACAATTCTGTTATTTTCTGTAGCAGTTTATATGTGGGGTGAGCATCAGTTTCTTAAGCTCCTTAGTTTTGAAATACGACTTGAAAGGTGACTATGAAAATGGAAGATTCGTTTGGCTGTATTAATGGAAGCTGCTCACCAAAGTCTCCATTTCCCAAGGAACAAACATCTATTCTTGGTCAAATACTGTCAACAACTTAAATGACAACTTAAACTGATGGAATATGCACAGCTTGTGGACCTAATATAGTATAAGAGAACAAGAAGAACATACGTTTAAAGAAGATTGGAAAATGTTTATTGAATATATGGGGAGAAATTGTGTACACTTGAAAATGTTGGCAGCATTAAGATAAATTCAACAGTGTAAATAGGTTTTGATGGAAGTAATAATGGAATACTGAATGGTTTAGTTTATGTAAAATATGCAGGGATTTATGCTATGCAAAATGAACCATGGAAAGAGAAGAAGGGAAGTCGTTGATATTTTAAGGCTGTTTAAGTGAATACTCTAAATTGTAAAACAGAAAATTTAATTTAAAAAATTATATATATAAATTAAATAACATAAACCTGACCTTTGAAGACTCTGCAAGTAAACCATTTTTAACTTACCAAACATGTGATCTTTTTCAATGCTAGGGGAAGTGGGAAACTTTGGAAGGATCTTAGAAGAGCATATATTGTAGGACTAACAAACTACAGTTCCATGCTTTACTTTCCTGCATGTTTTGGGATTCTAAATCTCTGCTGGGATTCTCTCAAAGAGAACTTGCCCCAAACTTAGATCTTGGCATCCTGAAATTTCTCTTTTATACCTATTGTTTCATTGCACCAATAGATATGACATTTGCTTTTCATTCCAGGATACTGGAGAGGAACCACCAATACATTCTGACCATCTTGTTTGCCATTCATGAGATCAATGAAAATCCCAAGCTCTTACCTAACATCACCCTTGGCTACAGCATCTATGAAAATTGTTTCAGTGCCAGGACAGCCTCTGAAGCCACGGTAGACCTGCTCTCTACCAGGCATTGGATGGTACCTAATTTCAGGTGTGGAAGGCAAGGCAAGCTCCTTGCTGTTATTCAAGGAGGGGATTTTGAAACCTTTTTTCAAATGGCAGCCATGCTAAATGCTTACAAGGTCCCACAGGTATGGAGAACAAGGGGAGGCCTGGCTGGGCAAATCTCAGATCTAACTGCTTAACTCTTGTAATTGAAACAGGGGCGATGGGGGTTGAAGAATATATAACCCTTTTCTCGGTTTGGGAGTTTTCCGTTGACGTCTGTCTCAAGGAAGTTGGGATAAACACGTGAACTCACACTGTTTGCCTTTTGCAGCTCTGTAGTACACTTAGGAAGATGACACCTATATAAAAGAAACTTTAAATTCTCAGGGAATTTAAATAAGAAGTCAGTGACTCAGAAATTTATTAAGAAAGTTAGAAAGCAGAATGTGAGGGCAACATTGCAAAGCCTTAAACAGGAACCGTGTTGCTAAAGGATTCCTTGTCATTTAGTCACTGTTGTTAAGCTGTCAAGACAAAAAAATCCAAGCTGAGAGTTGCAAAACTGCACAAAAACTGTTTTATTTATCGGGGTTAGCACACTTTGTTGTTGTTGTTGTTGTGATTATCAGAAGTAATAATATCAGGACTTTGGAATGTTGAAGTTAAAGTGGACAGGGAGCTTTTATAGTTTTGTGCATCCTTATTTTCTTCATAAGATCTGCAAATGCTACATTCTATATTTGCATTTCGCAATGTCTGCAGATTATTTGCAACATTAAGCATCGATTCCTCTCCTTCTAGCTCACTTATGGTTTTGCTAACCATATTCTGAATGCTAAAACTCTGTTCCCCTCTTCCTACTGGATGAGTCCGAAGGAAACTCTGCAATATATGGGGATAGTGAAGTTGCTTCTGCATTTCAGGTGGACATGGGTTGGACTCCTTGCTCCAAAAAATAATGATGGGGATCACTTCCTGCAAACCATGATGGCAACATTCGTTGAGAGTGGTATTTGTGTTGCCTTCACTTATGGAATCCCACAATTGTCTTCTGATAAAATTCATGGTGCAAAACAACACTCGATATATTTTCAAGCCAACCTTACACAGAAGAAAGCCAATGTGATTATTTGTTATGGGGACTCCAACTCAATGTTTCTGTTGGCACACACACTAAATGAAATTGAAACAAAAAGCAATGCTTCTGTAGGGAAAGTTTGGATCTCCACAGCTCTGTGGGGGTTCACCTTAAGTTCATCTTTTGCATATGAGAATATCAAATTCTTCCACGGCGCACTGTCCTTCATCATCCAAGCAAATAAGAGGTCGGAATCTCAGAAACTTTTCTTGACTCACAATGAAGATACATTGGATCATGCTTGGTCAGAAACATTTGACTGCTCTCGTCCCAACCACAAATGGTCAAGGAACACTTGGAAAAGATGCATGAGGAGGGGGAAACTGGAAGGTCTTCCCTCAGATTGGCATGGGAAAGGCATGTCTGCTGAGAGCTACAATGTTTACAGCGCTGTCTATGTCACAGCGCATGCCTTGCATGCTCTGATGACTTCTGCATCAAGCCACAAGTTGAGTACCAAAAAAGGCAGACAGGATGTTCTGAATGTAGAGCCATGGCAGGTGAGAGAGACACACGGGGTGGGGCAAGAGGGAGAGAGGGAGAGAGGGGTTTCTTGTTGTCATACACTATTTTCATTCACTTAGGGCTCACCCACATTTCCCTTTTCACCCAGCGCTTTCTTTGCAGAGGTCAGAGTCCCTTTTTTGCCCTGAATTGGAACAAGTGGCAACTTGGGTTTTCTGCCATTTGCTCTGATTCAGTGGTAAAATATATTAAGGCAATCAGGTGGTGCATCAGTTTCCATTAAAGAAATGGAGGTGGGGTGGGGAATTAAGATTAGGATGGAAGAAGGAAGGAATGTGATTCATTGACCCATAGTGCACATGTTGACATTTTATCTCTCTCTTTCTAGCTTCACCCCTTTCTGAGAAGGCTCCACTTCAACAGTGCTACCATAGATGAGAGGTATTTTGATGAGGACAGGGAGTTGGTGGCTGACTATGATATTGCGAATTTGGTTGCATTTCCTAACCAATCTGCCATAAGAGTGAAAGTTGGGAAGCTGAAGAGGCAAGCATCTTCTGGTCTAGAGCTAACTATTCATGAGGAAGTCATTGTGTGGCCTAACTGGTTCAATCAGGTGAGGAATCTATTCATAGAATCATAGAAACCTAGAGTTGGAAGGGACCTGAGGGTTGTCTTGTCCAACTGAGGAATCTCAGCTAAAGCATCCATGACAGATGGCCACCCAACCTATTCATAATTTACAAGCTGGCATAATGTAGTAGTGAGCTTTGAGCCTGGAAGTCTCTTGTTCAAATTAGCAAATACCAATATAGCTGGTCTCAGCCTCAATCTCTCCTTGGTTGTTCAGAGTCAGGTTGGTAGCTGTGTTGGTCTGACACAGTCGAAATATATATAAAAAAGACCAGCTATGTTTGTTTTGGGTATGCACACGAAAGGTTATACCCAGAACAAACTTAGCTGGTCTCTAAGGTGCTACTGGACAATTATTATATATATATATATATATATATATATATATATATATATATATATATATGTTGTTTAGAGATCAGGGATGGGAACATGATCCAGTTGTTCTGCAAAGAATGGACACATGAAAACAGAATGGTATAGTACCTATGGATATCCTTCAGATATGTTTTTCCTTTCTTGATTCACTTCAGACACGGCCCCATTCTACTTGTACAGAAAGCTGCCAACCTGGATACAGCAAGATCGTGCCAGAAGGACAACCAATTTGCTGCTATGATTGTGCCCCGTGCAGACAAGGAACCATTTCTACTCATACTGGTAAATGGGTTTGAAGGAACAGAAGATCCGGGGGGGGGGAGGGGCATGTCAAGGGGCAGGTTCAGGATGAAAATGGTCATGTTTGGTCTGAACTGAAATTTTGCAAACCAAGTAACTTCAGCTTTGTTGAATTCTGATCCAGAATTTCAAGAGGCACATTTAAATATTAATTTGGAGTTCTGGTGAATCCATTCTAGGCAAGCAATCTTCCTAGTGCATCGCTTAAGAGTGTTGCTCTAAGTGGGCTCAGATTACAGCTTGTTCATCTAAAATGACTAAAAATCCTTAGCAATAGGAACGCAGAAACAAAGAAAATCATCAAACCATTAATTCTAGCATGCGGGGGGTTACCCAAATTGTATAATTTGGCATCTCAATGATTGGTATTATTCATTGTATTATAATTTGGCATTGTTATAATGAGGCTTTTGTTGGATTGTTGTAATTGAAAACTAATAAAAATGATTATGAAAATGAATAAAAATCCTTAGCAACAGCAGTACCTCTATATCTGCCTAATAAGCCACAAACACTGCCTCCATATTTTGCTTACTAACTTTATAGATGTACAACTTCCTTTTCTAAAATTGAAAGCTAAGAATTTGAGCCCTCTGTGGCATGGGGGAGTGGACATAAGTATGAACTAAAAATCATTCAAAATTCTGCCTGAAATGTATTTAATTTACCTGTTGTTCACCAGCAATTATGGGAGCAACCTTCCACTGTTTCCTAAACATTTTTTTAATTATTTCAGTCACGTTTGTTCAGCTGAACTAGGTAATTACAAGTACTAATCATGGTGCTAGGCACTTCAGCATTAACACCATTATCTAATGAGTAACTATTTCTCCAGGAATTTAACTATGCTAGTGATTCCCTAGATCTCAAAGATCTCAAAAGTGATAATCTAAACATACACACCTTCCTTAACCATTCCTCACAAGGCTTGGTTTCCAGACCCTGATCATCTTGTGCACCCTCCTCTGCACACATTCCAGCTTGTCAATATCCTTCTTAAATTGTGAACCCAGAACTGGACACAGTATTCCAGGGTTGGGCTGACCAAGGCAGAATGGAGAAGTACTATTACTTCCCTTCATCTGGACCAGGGGTCAGAAACCTTTTCAGCAGGGGGCTGGTCCCCTTTCCCTCAGATCTTGTACGGGGCCAGATTTTTTTTGGGGGGGGGGGGGCGGCGGAATGAATGAATTCCTATGCCCCACAAATAACCCAGAGATGCATTTTAAATAAAAGCACACATTCTACTCATGTAAAAACACCAGGCAGGCCCCACAAATAACCCAGAGAAGCATCATCATCATCATTATCATCATCATCATCATCATCATCATCATCATCATTATTATACTGAAATCTTAGGGTTTATTTCTTTCAGATGCAGATCATTGCCACCAGTGCCCAGAAGATAAATACCCAAACAATGAGAGGGATCAATGTTTTCCCAAGACCATAGTCTTCCTCTCCTATGAAGAACCTCTGGGGATTATCCTGGCTTTCTTTGCCCTGTTCTTGTGTTTCATCACAGCTTCTGTTCTCGGAATCTTTATTAAATACCAAGGCACTCCAATAGTTAAAGCAAACCATCAAAACCTCACGTACATCCTCCTTGTTTCTCTTCTGTTTGGTTTGTTATCTTCCTTTCTATTCCTTGGCCAGCCTCAAAAGCTCAACTGCATTCTCCGTGTAATAGCTTCCAGCACTTGCATCTCAGTCACCCTCTCTTCTCTTCTGGCAAAAATGACCACTGTGCTGTTGGCATTCATGGCCTCAAAGCCAGGGAACAGCGTCAGCAAATGGGTGGGAAGGAGTTTGCCAAATGCGATCGTCCTTTTCTGTTCCATCATTCAGTTGGTCATCTGCCTGGTCTTGATTGGAATTTCTCCCCCCTCCCCAGAATTTGGCAGGGGATCCACAGCTGGACAGATAGTATTGCAATGCAATGAAGGTTCTGCCACTATAGTTTATTCTCTCTCTCTCTACATAGCCCTTCTGGGTATTGCCTCTTTTGGTGCTGCTTTCTTAACCCTGAAACTACCCTGGGGTTTCCAAGAAACCAAGTATATCACTTTGATCATGCTAATGTTTGGCTGCGTTTGGGTCTTAGCTTTGCCAGTCTTTGCAGTCACCGAAGGAAAAAACATGGCAGCTTTGCAAGTCTATTCCATCTTGGCTTCCAGTGGTGGGTTATTGGGTTACATCTTCCTTCCCAAATGCTACATCCTTGTACTGAGGCCTGACCTGAATACAAAGGAGCACCTAATGACGAAAAGGAAGAAAAAAGGGGAGGTTGTGTTGGATGTATAGTTCAGCCACATTTCAGCAGTTATTTTTTATATACATATTCATAAAAAGTATCAGAGCGTTTACAACAGTCGTATAGAAATACTTACAAAGCTCCTTTCTCTCCTGCTTTCCTTTTTGTCCTCCTTTCTATTCATTGGCCAGCCTCAAAAGGCCACCTGCCTTCTCCGTCAAACCATCTTCAGCACCATCTTCTTGGTCGCCGTCTCTTCTGTGCTTGCAAAAACTATAACTGTGGTTTTGGCATTCATGGCCACAAGACCAGGGAACAGTATCAGGAAGTGGGTGGGAAAGAGTTTGGCAAATGGTATTGTCCTTTTTGGTACTTTGATTCAGTTGGGCATCTGCATTGCCTGGATCGGAATGTATCCCCCCTTCCCAGAACTGGACATGGATTCCCAGGTCACACAGACAATTCTGCAGTGCAATGAAGGGTCCGTCACTATGTTTTACTCTGCCCTTGGCTACATGGGCCTTCTGGCTGCCATCTCTTTTACTGTAGCTTTTCTTGCCAGGAAGCTCCCTGGGGGTTTCAACGAAGCCAAGTTTATCACCTACAGCATGCTGGTGTTTTGCAGTGTTTGGGTCTCCTTTGTGCCAACTTACTTGCGCACCAAGGGGAAATACATGGTGGTTCCACCCCCATCACTCAGTGCGGACACTGAGGTCCAGCTCCGAGGGCCTTCTGGCAGTTCCTTCACTGTGATTAGTGAGGTTACAGGAAAGCAGACAGAGGGCCTTCTCGGTAGTGGTGCCTGCTCTGTGGGACGCCCTCTCGTCAAATGTCAAGGAAATAGACAACTATCTGACTTTTAGAAGACATCTGAAGGCAGTCCTGTTTAGGGAAGTTTTTAATGTTTGATGTTTTATCATTTTTTAAATTTTAATTCTGTTGCCCAGAGTAGCTGGGGAAACCCAATCAGATGGGCGGGGTATAAATAATAAAATTGATTGATTGATTGATTGATTGACTGAAATCACTGGGTTTATTTCTTTCAGATGCAGATCATTGCCACCAGTGCCCGGAAGATAAATACCCAAACAATGAGAGGGATCAATGTTTTCCCAAGACCATAGTCTTCCTCTCTTATGAAGAACCCCTAGGGATTACCTTGGTTTTCTTTGCCCTGTTCTTGTGCTTCACCACAGGTTGTGTTCTGAAAATCTTCATTAAATACAGGGACACTCCATTTGTTAAAGCCAACAATCGAAACCTCACTTACATCCTCCTCGTTTCTCTCCTGCTTTCCTTTTTGTCCTCCTTTGTATTCCTTGGCCAGCCTAAAAAACTCAACTGCATTCTCCGTCAAATAGTTTTCGGCACATTCATCTCAGTCACCCTCTCTTCTGTTCTGGCAAAAATGACCACTGTGCTGTTGGCATTCATGGCCACAAAGCCAGGGAACACCGTCAGCAAATGGGTGGAAAAGAATTTGCCAAATGCGATCTTCCTTTTCTTTTCCGTCGTTCCATTTGTCATCTGCCTGGTCTTCACGGGAATATCTCCCCCCTTCCCAGAATTTGGCAAGGGATCCACAGCTGATCAGTTAGTAATGCAATGCAATGAAGGTTCTGCCGCTGTATTTTATTATACCTTTACCTACGTAGGCCTTCTGGCTACTGCTTCTTTTGGTGTTGCTTTCTTAACCATGAAACTACCTTGGGGTTTCCAAGAAACCAAGTTTATCACTTTTGGCACGCTAACGTTTGGCAGCATTTGGGTCTGTACTTTTCTAGTGTACGTAGGCAGCAAAGGAAACAACATGACATTTTTGCTGGTCCTTTCCATCTTGACTTCCTGTGGTGGGTTACTGGGTTTCATCTTCCTTCCCAAATGCTACATCATTTTACTGAGACCTGATCTGAATACAAAGGAGCACTTAATGATGAAAAGGAAGAAAAAAAGGAGGCTTGTGAAGGATGTATAGTTCAGCCACATCTCTTTTTTTAAAATACAATTTACAGCGGTACCTCGGGTTACATACGCTTCAGGTTACAGACTCCGCTAACCCAGAAATAGTGCTTCATGTTAAGAACTTTGCTTCAGGATGAGAACAGAAATCGTGGTCTGGCGGCGCGGCGGCAGCAGGAGGCCCCATTAGCTAAAGTGGTGCTTCAGGTTAAGAACAGTTTCAGGTTAAGAACGGACCTCCAGAACGAATTAAGTACTTAACCCGAGGTACCACTGTAGTCCAGATCTTATGATGTCTTGTGTTATGGCCTTGCTGATTTCTTCTAACACTGACATTTTTCCTTCTGCCATTTCTAATCTGGTATGAGGGGGGCCAATTCTCTCCCTGTTTCCCAGCTTCCTCTACAAAGTTAAATTTCAAAACAACGAGTCCTTTCCCACCAAGGAAAGTGTTATTTTTTAACTTTATCAGTACATTGTCAAGGTCATTTTGCTAGACTCAGTAGAGAAAACCAGTTCTTCCAACTTCTTCCCTCCCCTCCTCCCATATTGCTCACAAATTTTAACCATTATATATTCAATTCTTAACATCCATTCACACCAAAAATTTTAGTATCCAATATAAATAAACCTATGATATTGATTTTCATTTTAAATCCCATTTAGTCCAATTTTAGCTATGGATATTATAGTCCTTTTCTTTCAATCTTGGTTTTTAACCAGCCGATGCTTTTTTAATAAAATAAGTCCACAGTTGTAACTCCATTAGGTTTGGTATCTTCAACACTCTGAAAAGTCCAAAAACTCTTTCCCAAAAGTATAGAGATATTCAGAGAGTCAGTCCTGTCTTTCTTCCAGAGAAGAAAATTTTATTCCATTAAATAACATTGCAATCATTCTCAGACTTAACCTCCATTTTCAGTCAAGTTCATTAACACCATAAGTTCAAGTTCAAATTGAATTCAAGTTCGTTGTTTTGGTGTTTTCCTTTAAAAACATCTCAAAAACTTAAACTTTCTTTGACATTTTTGGGGGGGGCGGGGAGATGTCAACAACTTTTCTGTCCAGATTTTCACTTTTTGAAATATGGCAACCCTATGTAAATTTCAGCCAAAAATAAACAGGCCCCACCTGAAAAGTGCTGCAATTGTCACACACCCTGGATTTTACAGAGTTTCTCTATTCTTTCTTCAAGAGGGACATTCAGGGCCAACACCTCCTTGTGTCACACACACCCTGGCAACATTGTGTAAAACCATACAAAATGATCAAACTGACATAACAGTGTAAACTAAAGAACATCCCAGCATAGCAGGAGGTTGTGCTAGATGACATATATTGTAAAACAGTATGGAGAAGCTGGTCCAATTAAATAACTGAAACAAAACGGAAAGGTCTATATTGTTCTCACAATGTAGGTTGTGTGTACCTGGGCTGTGAACTGGATTTGGACAAAGGCCAAACCAAACTAGGCTGTTCTGAGCCAATTTCTGTTCTGCCCATATCAGACTGAAGCAGCTACAAATCACTACAGGACTGATCAGGTTGTCCTGAATTGATTTGCAGGTGTTTCTGCAGATCTGTATCATAGAATAGTCCCCCAGAAAGCCAGTGTCTGTGGAGTGCTGCAGTTTTAGATTACAACACCAGGCAAGTGTTGGGTGGGGTGAGATCATTCTAACTTTCCTCCAGCTCCACTCCTCCCCTTCTCCTCTCACCACCCTGGTCTTCTCCTTGAGGAGAGCATTGCAAAAATGGAGAGCCACCACAAAAACGCCCATTCTCACGTTGCCATTCTCTGCACCTCTTGTGGAGGGGGGCGGGACTTGAAGAAGGACCTCTGTCAGGGACTGGACAGAGGAGGAATGGTGGAGACCACCTCCCCAACCTGACCCTTCCAGAGAAGAGGAAGACAGTTCAGAATTACAACAGGGGTTTGGGGGAGGTCATATCTCAGAGGCAGATGAGGGGAAAAGTTGGGAAATAATGGGAGAGGAGGAGGAGGAAGCACCAGGGGGGTGACAGCTGACGGATACAGTGTTTTTTGAAAGCATTCCAGATCCTCCATCTCCCAGAACCCGGAGAGCCTTGAAAGTAGGAGAGCAAAGAGCTCAAAGGCAGAGGGCACTTGTCAGCACCAATAGGGATGACAAATGAGGAAGTGGGAGAGATGGGGAGAGGGTGGAGATTCATTCAGGACAACGCCATTATCCAAGAGGCTGGGTTACAAAGCCTCTCTCTGTAAATGCTGAATAAAAAGCAGACGGTAAGAACATTCCTTGTCTTTGTACGTTCCTGGGCAACCGGCCGTGGGAGTTGCTGGCAGCCGCCTGACCACCTCAGACGATGATTGCCGGGTCCGAGGTCAGTTCATATGGGGAGAGGCGGTACTTGAGATATTGTAGACATGGGGAAATGTGTTACCTCTGGTGACCTGCACAGGCTTATTCTCAGCAGTGGGCCAAAGTGGGGGCCTAAATTGAGATTTGATCCCCTTTTGCGGCAGGGAGGTGCGGGAAGGAGAACTAGCCAAGGCAGCTTGGTGACTCCCTTGCACTTCCTTGGGGATGATTGGCGGCACCTGAGGCCTGCATTTAAGGGTTAAGGAGCAGACTAGGGGCTTTGTCTGTGACCAACCTGCCTCATCCACCCAGAATTGTAGGGCTCTAGGGACAGTGATTTTCTTAAGGAAATCAGCCCTGAGTGCTCACTGGAAGGACAGATCATGAAGCCGAGGCTCCAGTACTTTGGCCACCACATGAGAAGAGAAGACTCCCTGGAAAAGACCCTGATGTTGGGAAAGATGGAGGGCACAAGGAGAAGGGGACGACAGAGGACGAGATGGTTGGACAGTGTTCTGGAAGCTACGAACATGAGTTTGACTAAACTGCGGGAGGCAGTGGAAGACAGGAGTGCCTGGCGTGCTCTGGTCCATGGGGTCACGAAGAGTCGGACACGACTAAACGACTAAACAACAACAAAAATGATCCTGGAGGATAAGGAGAAATCTTTTTCTATAACAACATGGGACAGTGATACAGGAAACGCTCCCTATTTACCTTGCTTCTGACCCAGCAGGGGGTCTGATCACCCTTATATCTTCAGGATTCCCATGAATATAAGCCATTCCTCTACAACCAGGCCTTTGGCTGATTAATATTCTACAGCCTTTTAAATGTATCTGGGGAGGTGGGATATTGTTTTGGTTTAATTATTTACTTGTGTTTTATCTTGTGTTTTATTCTATGAACTGCCCTGGGATCTCTTGATGAAGGGTAGTATATTATTATTATTATTATTATTATTATTATTATTATTATTATTAATTCCCACACCTATAAATTTGGGGTTTACATTAATAGAAGTGACCCTGATTCAACACAGAGATATGTCTCTGTGTGTTTATTTCAGCCCTCTGCTGCGAACATGTTTTCTCCATCTGTGCATGTGCTGCAAAGAGAATGAATGAAGAGATGGTTTTATGTCCCCTGCAATTATCAAAATCAATGTGATTGATAAGTGTTCCTGTGGCCAAAGTCCCATAAGACTCCCGCCACCCCCGGATGTCACTTTTGAGACCAGTAATAATAATAGTAATAATCAGAACCCAGCAATTTCTTGCACCAAATTTGAAAAGAGCTAATAAGAACGAGAGCTGAGAGTTAGACAATCAGAGCTGGTCTGTCAGTTAAATGCTTTAATGTATCTCCATTAGCACTGAAGCCAAGCTCTTAATCTGTGAACTCAGTCAAGGTAGTCCACTGACTGGGTTTATTCTAAAGCCAATTGAATAAAGGAGCCACTTGCTTCATTGTTGTGCTGGTCCAGGGGGGAGGTTACCGTGGGGCGAGGTCCAGGACCTGAGTCGAGGGTCGGCAGACAGTCCTCCACGGGCGAAGCAGGGTCCACAGCGAGGAGCCGGGCAACGACAGGAACTCTGGGGGAACCGGACTGGGTGCTGGCCAAAAAAGCTCTTCAACGACGTTGCTCCCGCAACCTGGGACCAGGCTGACTGGCCTTTATCTTCTCTGAGGCCAGGGGCGGTCCTGGCCCCCCAGGAAACCTGCCTCTCCTGGCCTGGCCTTAAGGCGAGCACTCCTCCTGGGAGAAACCAGTTCCCTCCGCCTCTCTGCCCTGAGCCTCTGCAGTTCAGGAGAGGCTGAAGGGTTACTGGACTCAGGGGGAGACTCACCTGTAGACACTGAGTCCTCAACCACCTCCGGAGCCAGAGTGGATTCACCTGGTGCCTGCTCCTGAGGATCCGGCACAGGTGCAGGCGCTTCAGAATCAAGGCCCTGCCCCAGTTCAGCCGGCCCTGGAGGCGGGGACTCCTGTGCAGGCTGGGATTCCTCCGGTTCAGCCTCTGAATCGGATTCCCAGGCCATCACACTTGTGCCTAAAATGACCCTACTGCTCATATTGCTTCATTTGCTCTTTGGGGTAGTGATGAATATAGAGATAGATCTCTCAGACCTAGAGACACCTCCAAATAATTATTACAGTCCAGGAGATTACCTCATCGCCGGAGTTATACCCGTGAGAACGGCAGTGTATCCAACACACACTTTCAAGTCTGACCCTGCTCATGACTTCCAACCGTAAGTACTATTTGCTATTAAGTATTGGTTGTCCTCAGACAATTCTGATCTTCCCTGCTGCAGCCTATGCTCTGAATGAGCAGCAGAATCTTCAGCTCCCTATTTGATTTCAGTAATGCTTTGGACAAAGTCCCTCAACTTATGATACTCTTGCAAGGAAGCTGGTAAAACGTGGGTTGAACGAGGTAACTGTTAGGTGGATTTGAAGCTGGTTGATTGACCGAAACCCAAAGAGTACTCCTTAATGGTTCCTCGTCATCCCTGGAAAAAAGTGAGAAGTGGAACTACCCATTAAATTATAGAAAAAGATTTCTCCTTATCCTCCAGGATCATTTTTGTTGTTGTTTAGTCGTTTAGTCGTGTCCGACTCTTCGTGACCCCATGGACCAGAGCACGCCAGGCACTCCTGTCTTCCACTGCCTCCTGCAGTTTGGTCAGACTCATGTTTGTAGCTTCGAGAACATTGTCCAACCATCTCGTCCTCTGTCGTCCCCTTCTCCTTGTGCCCTCCATCTTTCCCAGCATCAGGGTCTTTTCCAGGGAGTCTTCTCTTCTCATGAGGTGGCCAAAGTATTGGAGCCTCAGCTTCACGATCTGTCCTTCCAGTGAGCACTCAGGGCTGATTTACTTAAGAATGGATAGGTTTGATCTTCTTGCAGTCCATGGGACTCTCAAGAGTCTCCTCCAGCACCATAATTCAAAAGCATCAATTCTTCGGCGATCAGCCTTCTTTATGGTCCAGCTCTCACTTCCATACATCACTACGGGGAAAACCATGGGTTTAACTATACGGACCTTTGTTGGCAAGGTGATGTCTCTGATGTCTTCCAGGATCATTTTACATGGTGTTATAAAAGGTAGCAGGATCCAATTCCTAGAATTTCACGTGAAAAGTTTTACTAATAGCAACCTGAATCACCAGGAAAAATTCAAATGCACTTTGACTCCCATAATATTCATTAACTTCTTGGCTTTTGCTTGGAAAAAAAAGGATCTTTGGTCTGCTTCAGCAGAGAAATTCTTTCACTCTTCAAAGAGAGGAATGTGCCTGTCTGTAGGTCTCTGCTCTCTCCCCAAAATTACCAAATCCACCGACATTTTAAATATTTGAAACCTGAAAAAGTTTGGCTAAATTAAAATGAACATTGACTCCTAGAATATATTTTTTTAAAACTTCTTACAACTTCTGTTGTAGTACCATCAGGGGAATGGAGAAGAAAAATGCAAAGTTCTGAAATATTTAAATTAAATGTATATGAATTGTTGCCGGACTATTAACTGAATTGATACTGTAAGTGAACTACTGGAACAAACTATTGATACACAAGCAAACTATTGTTTTGTTTTGAATGCATTATGGGTAGATTTCACAGCAATCTTGCAGAAAATGCGAATTCATCATCTATAGTATATAATTCCGTTTTTGATTGCTACCGTTACAGGCCACTTTTCTTCCCAACACATCCAAGGTTGTTTACAGTTACTGTATTTAAAATAACACATTGTCAAAGGAAAAGGGGGACAGGGTAGGAAAGGGGAAAATAAGTAAATTATGGTTCTGTGGCCACTGAAGGAGACTGTTCTATGCTGGGATGAGTCCTAGCCAAGCCAGGGCTTTTATGCCTTCTTCCTATTAGACATCTACATGATGGACCTTTGCTCTTATTCAGCATGACCCTTCTTATGTTCTTAAAAGACAGGCACCACTACCGAGAAGGCCCTCTGCCTGGTTCCCCGTAACCTCACTTCTCACAGTGAAGTAACTGCCAGAAGGCCCTCAGAGCTGGACCTCAGTGTTCGGGCAGAATGATGGGGGTGGAGATCTCTCCCCCCCCCCCCAAGTAGACAAACCACTCAGATCTAAATGTCACTGACACCTCGAGTGGAAAAAGCAGGATTTGAACATAGTATTTCAGGTGGTAGATGTTCAATTTGCTTTCCATTCCAGGATACTGCAAAGGAATTATCAACACATCCTGGCCATCTTGTTTGCCATTAATGAGATCAATGACAATCCCAAGCTCTTACCTAACATCACCCTTGGCTACAGGATCTATGAAAATTGTTTCAGTGCCAGGACAGCCTCTGAAGCCACCGTAGACCTGTTGTCGACTAGACATTGGATGGCCCCTAATTTCAGGTGCGGGAGGCAAGGGAAGCTCCTGGCTGTTATTCAAGGAGGGGACTTTGAAACCTTTTTCCAGATGGCAACCATGCTAAACATTTACGAGGTCCCTCAGGTAGGGAGAACAACATGGGCTGGGCAGAACAAATCTCAGACCAAATGCCTTAACTCTTGTGATTGAAAGTGGGGTAATGGGGATTGAAGAATGTGGAACCCTTTCCTCAGCTCAGGAGTTTGGGGCTGATGTCTGCCTCAGGAAAGTTGGGATGAACATGTGACCTCACACTGCTTGCCTTCTGCAACTCTGCACCACAAGCAGGAAGATGAGACCTGTATTGAGTAATTTTTTAAAAATTCAATCAGAAAAAGCTTCTCATTGCTGTTTCCGTTTTCTGAGGCCCAATAAGGTTTGGAGGAGAAGGGTAAGGAAGAGGGATGTACTGGAGGGTGAACCTTCCACAACGCAGCGCTGTCTTTTTCAGAGCAGGAGTTGTGGGACTCATCTAGACTGGGGAAGAAAAAGTGTTTCGTATGTGTTGTATATGCATTATAACACCATGACACCAGACGGTGCTGTGAAGTTCTGTTTTCTCCAATGTGATTTCTTACAATAAAGTTTGCAATGCGTTTAACTGAAACGCTTCTTTGATGTGTCTAGATCCAACCATGCCATCTCTTGTTCACCTTTTCTCTAAAGTGAAAAGTCCCCAATTCTGCAACCTTTCCCCATAGGGAGTTTTTTCATCCCCCTGTCAACAGATCTATAGCCTGGGTATGATTCCAATCTAACTCAGTGGGACTTAGAATCATAGAATCATAGAGTTGGAAGAGACCACAAGGGCCATCGAGTCCAACCCCCTGCCAAGCAGGAAACACCATCTGAGCACTCCTGACATATGGTTGTCAAGCCTCTGCTTAAAGATCTCCAAAGAAGGAGACTCCACCACACTCCTTGGCAGCAAATTCCACTGTTGAACAGCTCTTACTGTCAGGAAGTTCTTCCTAATGTTTAGGTGGAATCTTCTTTCTTGTAGTTTGGATCCATTGCTCCGTGTCCGCTTCTCTGGAGCAGCAGAAAACAACCTTTCTCCCTCCTCTATATGACATCCCTTTATATATTTGAACATGGCTATCATATCACCCCTTAACCTCCTCTTCTCCAGGCTAAACATGCCCAGCTCCCTTAGCCGTTCCTCATAAGGCATCGTTTCCAGGCCTTTGACCATTTTGGTTGCACGCCTCTGGACACGTTCCAGTTTGTCAGTGTCCTTCTTGAACTGTGGTGCCCAGAACTGGACACAGTACTCCAGGTGAGGTCTGACCAGAGCAGAACACAGTGGCACTATTACTTCCCTTGATCTAGATGCTATACTCCTATTGATGCAGCCCAGAATTGCATTGGCCTTTTTAGCTGCCGCGTCACACTGTTGGCTCATGTCAAGTTTGTGGTCAATCAAGACTCCTAGATCCTTTTCACATGTACTGCTCTCAAGCCAGGTGTCCCCCATCTTGTATTTGTGCCTCTCATTTTTTTTGCCCAAGTGCAAAAAAAGACTTGCCTCTGAATAGACATGTGTGAGACTGCTCTGTTAAGTGGAAAACATTTCAGACAAGCAACGCCTGAGCATTATTTCCAAACTAAGCATTGATTCCTTTCCTCCATACCAGCTCACTTATGGCTTTGTAATCCATACTATGAGTGATAAAACTCAGTTCCCCTCTTCCTACTGGATGAGTCCCAAGGCAGCTCCACAGTACATGGGCATCATTCAGTTGCTGCTGCATTTTAGGTGGACGTGGGTCGGTCTCATTGCTCCAGACAATGATGGTGGAGATCTTTTCATGAGAACCATGAAGGCGATGGTCTTTGGGAGTGACATTTGTTTAGCCTTCACATATGCAATCCCACAATTTTCTATTGACCTCTTTGTTTCCAAACAAATACTTTTAAGGTTTTTAGGACATCTTATTCAGAGGAGAGCCAACGTGATCCTTTATTATGGGGATCCTGATTCAATGCTTCTGTTGCCACATGCGCTGTACAGAATTGAACTAAAAACCAATGCCCCGGTAGGGAAAGTTTGGATTGCCACAGCTCTGTGGGGCTTCACCTTAAGCGCATCTTTTGAGTACTGGGACATCATATTCTTCCATGGGGCATTGTTCTTCAGCACCCAAACAAACAGAAGGTCTAAATCACAGGACCTTTTTTTGACTCAAAATGAAGATTCCTTCAATCAGATTTGGTCAAAACCCTTTGATTGCTCTCATCCCAACCACAGATGGTCAAGGAAAACCTGGAGAAGATGCATGGGGAGGGAAAAATTGGAAGGTCTCCCTGTAGATTGGCTTGGGAAAGACATGTCTGCAGAGAGTTGCAATGTTTATAGTGCTGTCTATGTTGTAGCACATGCCTTCCATGCTCTGATCACATCTGTGTCCAGCCGCATGAGAACTACAGAAAAAGGCAGGCTGGATTTTCTGAACATAGAAGCATGGCAGGTGAGGGAGAGTGAAATCCGTTTACTACAGTTGCAATGGGTGGACATTCTGCCCGCCTTCCCACACTCCTGCAGTCTTTTGGCCAGAAATCCTGCTTATGCACATATATTATCTCAGTTTAATCTATATCATGGGGTTGCTGCAAAGATTTAAAGGGGGGGGGGGGATAGGGGAATGTACACAGCTCTGGGCTCCTGGGTAGAAAAGCAAAATACAGGTATAGAATGTCTTCTTCTTTCTTCTTTGGTGATCACTCGTAGCTGTGTTATGTCTTCCATAAACACAGTTTTAACAGTGAGTCTGTAAGTGACTGTGGAGGCCAATTCTGGATCCACATGTCCTTCCACAGTGGGGACATAGGTTTCCAGATGGGAGTTGATCACGGTGTGGATTTGCCAAGCGTGCCTTCCTCCTAGCACATTTCTTCCTTTCCTCCTGAGTTTGAGTGTCTTCAAAGCCCATGACACCATTGGTAAAGGCTGTTCTCCAATTGGAGCGCTCGCAAGCCATTGTTTCCCAGTTGTCGGTGTTTATACTACATTTTTAAAAGATTTTCCTTGGGAAAGTCTTTAAACCTCTTTTGTTGACCACCAGCTTTAAGCTTTCCATTTTTAAGTTCAGAATAGAGTAGCTGCTTTGGAAGACGATAATAATGCACAGATCATGTAGTGAAAATAAGCATATAAATAAAGGCCTATTTTTTTTCTACTTGGAGCTTACATCCTTTTCTTTTGGGTTTCTGGGAGAGATACCTCCAGTCTAGGAACCCGCTTTTAAATTTATCCAACACTACATCAGTTTCCGCCAAAGAAAAGAGGGTTGGGGGATGAAGACTCAGATGGAAGAAAGGATGAATCTAATTGGCCCATCTTGCAAATGTTGACATTCTCTTTCTCCCACATCCAGCTCCACCCTTTTCTGAGAAGTCTCCACTTCAACAGTACTACCATGGATGAGGTGCATTTCGATGAGGATGGGGAATTAGTGTCCGACTATGATGTTGTGAATTTGGTCACATTTCCTAACGAATCAGCTGCAAGAGTGAAAGTTGGTAAACTGGAAACCCAAGCATCACTTGGTCTAAAACTTACCATTCATGAGGAATCCACCGTGTGGCCCAGTTGGTTTAATCAGGTGGAGGATGTATTCATATTAATTCAGCAGTAGCTAGGAATGTGAACTGTGAGTCTGGAGGACTCCAGTTCAAATAAATTCAAAATAGCTAATATTTGCCTCAAACTCAACCTCTCCTTGGTTATTTGGAGATTATAATGCTGGATCCCTGCAAGATTCTACTTAGATAGTGTATAAATGATGAATAAAAAGTTGGCCTTAGCCTGAACCTCTCATTTGGAGATAACAAGGCTGAAATACTTAGTATAGCCATATATACCATTCTGCAAAGCATGGATACATCACCATAGAATGGTTTGGTACCTATAGACAAAACAGAAACTCACCAAACACTGTTTCCTTGATGCCTTTTTAGACAAGACCTCACTCTACCTGTACAGAAAGTTGCCAACCTGGATACAGAAAGGTGGTGCCAGAAGGACAGCCAATTTGCTGCTATAGTTGTGACCCATGCGTAGAAGGAACCATTTCCACTAACACAGGTAAATGGTATTGAAGAAACAACAGGCCCTAGGAAACTGAGAAAGAGGGTCAGGATGAAAGTAGGCATGCTAGGTTTGAAATGAAATTTTGCAAAGGAAGTGTGTGGTGCTTTCCAAAATAAAGATGCAGATTCTTCACAACATTTCAAAATTATTATTATTTGGTTCTTGTGAATCTATTTCAGTGAAACAATTAGGCCAACACACTGTTTGAGTGCACAGCTCCAAGCAGGCTCAAACTATAACCTCTTCCACTGCAGTGATTAAATGACTAATACTGTAAGCAGCACACCTCCTTATCTGCCTAATAAGCCATAGAACATTGACTCCACTTTTTGCTTTCCAACTTTTTTTTACATGACCAATTGACTTACTTTTTTTAAAAAAACAACAACAAAGGCTTAATACTTTGAGGCTTTTGGTGGGATGGAGGGATGAATCAGAGTATGAACTAGAAAGCATTCAAAGTTTTATCTTCAAATGGACTTTATTCACCTTTGTCCATGGCAATTATGGGAACTACTTTCAGGTGTAATAATAATAATAATAATAATAATAATAATAATTTATTATTTATACCCTGCCCATCTGGCTAGGTTTCCCAAGCCACTCTGGGCGGCTTCCAACAAAACACTAAAATTAACAATAACCTACTTAATTCCAAGCACTAATCATGGCCATATGAAGCTCAAAATCAATCCATTATCTGATGAGTAACTATTTCTCCAGGACTTCAGTTTTGCATCTGATTCCCAAGATTTGGCAGACTCCAACAGGCTTATTGCATGGTTGTTTGAGATGCTGCCTAAGAACTGTGTTAAAAGGGAGAATGCTGAGTAAAAATATAATAGGGGGGGATCAAATTTTGGTATGAAATTTCTGGAACACCTTGGAATTTGATGTACTGAAATCATTTTTTCTATCAGATGCAGATCATTGTCATCAGTGTCCAGAAGATCAATACGCAAACAACGAGAGGCATCAATGTCTCCCCAAGACCATAGTCTTCCTCTCCTATGAAGAACCCCTGGGGGTAACCTTGGCTTTCTTTGCCCTATTTTTGTGCCTAACCACAAGTACTATTTTGGGAATCTTCATTAAGTACCAGAGCACTCCACTAGTCAAAGCCAACAACCAAAACCTGACTTACATCCTCCTCGTTTCTCTCCTGCTTTCCTTTTTGTCCTCCTTTCTATTCATCGGCCAGCCTCGAAAGGTCACCTGCCTTCTCCGTCAAACTGCCTTCAGCATCATCTTCTCAATTGGCGTCTCTTCTGTGCTAGCAAAAACAACTACTGTGGTGCTTGCATTCTTGGCCACAAAACCTGGGAACAGCATCAGGAAATGGGTGGGGAAAAATTTGGCAAACTCCATTGTCCTCTTCTGTTGCAGCATTCAGTTTGGCATCTGCATTGCCTGGATCGGAATGTATCCCCCCTTCCCAGAACTGGACATGGATTCCCAGGTCACACAGACAATTCTGCAGTGTAATGAAGGGTCCACCACCATGTTTTACTCTGCCCTTGGCTACATGGGCCTTCTGGCTGCCATCTCTTTTATGGTTGCTTTCCTCTCCAGGAAGCTTCCTGGGGGGTTCAACGAAGCCAAGTTTATCACTTTCAGTATGCTAGTATTTTGCAGTGTTTGGGTCTCCTTTGTGCCAACCTACTTGAGCACCAAGGGGAAATACATGGTGGCTGTGCAGATCTTCTCCATCTTGGTTTCCAGTGCTGGGTTACTGGGCTGTATTTTCTTCCCCAAATGCTACATCATTGTCCTAAGGCCTGATTTGAATTCTAAGGTGCACCTAATGATGAAAAGAAAAGATTAGAGTTTGGTCAAATGTATAGCTCAGCCAAATTTCAGAAACGAATTCATATTTTACTCAACATGTTAGAATGGGATGACCATCTTTCCCTCCCAGGAGTGCCCTTTCAATATACACCATCATTCCCAGGAGAATTCTGGTTATATTTTCAAAGTGGACAGCAACCAGGCTTTTGATCTCTGCACACCTATTTTTTTTTATAAGTGTAAGGGGAGGGAACCATCATCATTTTGATGGTTAAGTCCAGTCTAAGGTACTATGGGGTGTGACACTTATCTCGCTTTCAGGCCGAGGAAGCCGGTGTTTGTCCATAGACAGCTTTCCAGGTCATGTAGCTAGCATGACTAAACCGCTTCTGGTGCAACGGGACACTGTGATGTAAACCAGAGCACATGGAAACACTGTTTACCTTCTGGCTACTGTGGTGTTTGCCTCCTAGGTGGGTCATAAGGAAAGGGTTAAATGAGTGAGAAGTGATTGGCCAGTGGGAACCCAAGGGGAGGAGTTAGAGTTCGAGTTCGAGTTGTTGGGAAGTCAGTTGGGAGTTGGAGAAGGAAGAGAGAGGATAAGTCTGTGGGTTGGTCGAGTTGTGTTATGAGGGAGTGAGGGAAACTGATAGGAGGAGTCAGATAGACAGTTGGGATAATTAGTTAGCAGTTATTAGGAAAGGTATAAGCTGGTATAGAAACTAAGATTAAGAAACTGACAAGAAAAATTATCTGAAACCATAAACTTGTTAAGGCTTATAAAATAAACTTGCTTATTTGATTTAATGTTAACAACTATCTTGACTCTATGTGTACCTGAGAGAAATGGGTTGGTGGCAGTGGGAAAGCAATCACAGTGGTGGCACAGGGTCAATAGACCTTCAAACGTCCGGGGACCCTGTGTGATCACCACAGCTGCCTATTTATCTACTTGCAGTGACGTGCTTTAGAACTGCTATGTTGGCAGGAGCTGGGATAGAGCAACAGGAGCTCACCCCGCCGTGGGGATTCGAACCACTGACCTTCCAATCAGCAAGCCCAAGAGGCTCTGTGGGTTAGACCACAGCACCACCCGCTCCTTGGTGTAGTGGTGTTGGTGAGTATGATTGAGAATGTGTGTGTGTGTGTTAGGGACTGCCATTTTAATGTATACAATAAAAATGTTTCCTGAGTTGCAACTCTCTGGGTCTACTTGAGTTCCTTTCTCATAAAGAACCAGCTACAAACAGATCAAAAGAACCTCTGATTTGTAACACTTCAAGGTGTTACATTTAGCCAGAAAGTACAGACTTTTCCAGTTACCAACCTTAAAAAAGGTAAAGGACCCCTGACAGTTAAGTCCAGTCACGAACGACTCTGGGGTTGCGGCGCTCATCTTACTTTGCTGGCCAGGGGAGCTGACGTTTGTCCGCAGAGTTTTTCCTGGTTATGTGGCCAGCATGACTAAGCCGCTTCTGTTGAAACCAGAGCAGCACACAGAAACACCGTTTACCTTCCCGCCAGAGCGGTACCTAGTTATCTACTTCACTTTGACGTGCTTTTGAACTGCTGGGTTGGCGGGAGCTGGGACTGAGCAACGGGAGCTCACCCTGTCATGGGGATCCGAACTGCTGACCTTCCGATCGGCAAGCCCTAGGCTCAGTGGTTTAGACCACAGCACCACCCACATTACCAACCTTAGTGGCCAGTTAATCAGAAATGATGGACGAACGCACACCTCCTGTGGTTGATCAATTCCTCAGGGGTTTAGATGCCGTATTGTAAAAGCTATGGTTTTCCCAGTAGTGATGTATGGAAGTGAGAGCTGGACCATCAAGAAGGCTGATCACAGAAGAATTGATGCTTTTGAATTATGGTGCTGGAGGAGACTCTTGAGAGTCCCATGGACTGCAAGAAGATCAAACCTATCCATTCTTAAGGAAATCAGCCCTGAGTGCTCACTGGAAGGACAGATCCTGAAGCTGAGGCTCCAATACTTTGGCCACCTCATGAGAAGAGAAGACTCCCTGGAAAAGACCCTGATGTTGGGAAAGATGGAGGGCACAAGGAGAAGGGGATGACAGAGGACAAGATGGTTGGACAGTGTTCTTGAAGCTACCAGCATGAGTTTGACCAAACTGCAGGAGGCAGTGGAAGACAGGAGTGCCTGGCGTGCTCTGGTCCATGGGGTCACGAAGAGTCGGACACGACTAAACGACTAAACAATAACAACATGTGGCTTAAGTGAATTCAAACCTGTTTAAATTGATTCTGGATCTCAAATAAATAATAGAATGGAAGGCAAACACCTTTAAGAAGCTGCTTTCTGGGACAATTGATACTGTTCTAAATTATGTGGCTAGACCTGTAATACATCCAGGTCAGGGTCTTTGTTCTACAGAGTTGTGAGGAAATTGTATCAGCTCCAGAATTGCCAGCATATATTGCTGGCTTCTTACCAAACAGTAGCATTTCTTTTAAATTTGTGAGTTGACAAAGCTCAAAGCAGGATTGGAAGTTGAGAAATATGGGCTAAGCAGTTCCAAAAAAGGCGACTCCCAGACTATTTAAACATTTTATTGAATGACAGAATGAAGGAACAGTGAGAGCACACACCATGCGATCTGTGATTAATATTAGTACTTGTGAGTGGATTGAATAGGCAACCTTACCTTAGCCTGATGGGGCTAACCTGCTTGTAAGAGCTTAGGGCAGACATATTAACATCAATGGGGCTGCAAATGAGGTGTACGGTTATGGTCAGATTAGGTTTTACACAGAAGTTCTAGTGTGAGCCCTGGACATGTTGGAGCAGTATTATTATTATTATTATTATTATTATTATTATTATTATTATCCCACCCATCTGGCTGGGTTTCCCCTGCCACTCTAGGCAGCTGCCAACAGAATATTAGAAACACGATAAAAGATCAAACATTAAAAACTTCCCTAAACAGGGCTGCTTTCAGAGGTCTTCTAAAAGTCAGATAGTTGTTTATTTCCTTGACATCTGATGAGAGGGTGTTCCACAAGGTGGGCGCGACTATCGAAAAGGCCCTCTGCCTGGTTCCCTGTAACCTCACTTCCCACAGTGAGGGAACCTCCAGAAGTCCTTTGGAGCTGGACCTCGGTGTCTGAATAATGGGGGTGGAGACGCTCCTTCAGTTTGGTAGCCAAGATGGCAGGAGCAAGTTGCTCACATTTTCTTCCAATCCCTCTCCCTTGGAAACATCTTGAGGACAATTAAGCATTGCTCTACAATCCCAACCAAATGCAGTGCAAACAACAACAGTTGTGTTAAGTGCTGGAGAAGGGTGTAGAAGGGAGGGGATCACCCAGTGTGGCAGGAGCAGAAGAGTAGATGAGCTAACTCTCCGGCCAAGTTCCCCTTTGTCTCTCCAGGCAATGCAGAAGCATACATAAAAATCATGTTCCTGACTCTCTGGGGAGTCTCCCCCACTAAGCTGGTGGTGGCGAAACTGGCCTTCCAGATATTGTTATACTCCCAATGGCCATCAACCCCCAACAGTCAAGGATGATGGGATTTGCAGTCCAGCAACACCTGTAGGGTCACAAATTTCCTACACTTCCGCTAAACTTTAATCCAAGTTCACTGTCCTTTCAGTTGTCCCAGGGGTAAGTGTGGCATAAACGTTTGCAAACATGTATTCTCCTGTGCATACGCAACAAAGAGGTGTTCTTATGTCCCCTGCAATTATTAATATCATGGTGATTAATTTGTGTTCCTGGGACCAACATCCCATAGGGTTTTATTTTTTAGAGGTCCCTTTTAAAATCAGTAATAATAGTAATAATAATATTGGAACTGAAAATCACTGATCATTTTTTGCACCAAACATGGAAAGAGAGGAACATCAATACAAATATACTGAGCTAATAAGGATGAGGGTTGGGGTTCTGACCATCAGAGCTGGTCTGCCAGTTGGATGTTTGATTTCCTCTTCTTTAGAGGCAATCATAGAGGCCATGTTCCTCCTCTATGAAGTCAGACACAGAATGGGGCTTGCAAGGCTGTTGTATTTCCCCCCGACAGATCTCTCTGGCAGTGTACTTTCTGGATATACCATAAAGCCAAGTGAAGGAAGGTGCCCCTTGTTTGTTTGTGCCTAAAATGATCCTGCTGCTAATATCGCTTCACTGGTTTTTTGGGGTAGTAAAGTCTGAAAATGTAGACCTCTCATCCCTACGAACACCTCCAAATAATTATCAGAGTCCAGGAGATTACTTCATTGCTGGAGTTATACCTGTGAGGACAGCTCTGTATCCAACCCATGACTTCAAGTCTGACCCTGTCCATGACTTCATCCCGTAAGTGTTACTTGCTGTTAGCTTTAAATTGTTTCCAGTCGATTCCAATCTTCCCTGCTACAGATTGTATTCAGAATCAGCAGCAGATTCTTAAGCAAATTGGTTTTGAAAAGTGATATGAAAGGTGACTGGGGAAGTGGAAATATGAAGGAAATATGCTCCAGTGCTCACAAATATCCAGACACAAACCTGGGCTTTCCAAACTTAATCTTGGCAAAATAACTGTCCCCGCTTTGGTGAGATATGAGAGATGCTGTTTCACACAATTGTTGGTGTGAGTAACACAATATGTTCTTTTCCATACGTTATATAAAAGTTCCAGTTCTGAGTTGGGAGCAGATCCATCTTATTTGTACTGTAATATGCAATTTTACATCATAAGGAACTCATTCTCTGAGTGTTAATTCTTATGTAGTTGAAATGTCACCATTCTCACAAAAAGGGAAGTAGCATCAGACTTGGGGGAACTCCAAAGTTTGCAAAAAATAAAATTTAGGAAACAAAACGTCAGCCAGATGCAACAGGTAGATGGTAGATGCTCAATTTCCTTTTCATTCCAGGATACTGGAAAGGAATTATGAACACATCCTGGCCATCTTGTTTGCCATTAATGAGATTAATGAGAATCCCAAGCTCTTACCTAACATCACCGTTGGCTACAGGATCTATGAAAATTGTTTCAGTTCCAGGACAGCCTCTGAAGCCACCATAGACCTGTTGTCTACTAGACATTGGATGGTCCCTAATTTCAGGTGCGGAAGGCAAGGGAAGCTCCTGGCTGTTATTCAAGGAGGGGACTTTGAAACCTTTTTCCAGATGGCAACCATGCTAAACATTTACGAGGTCCCTCAGGTAGGGAGAACAACATGGGCTGGGCAGAACAAATCTCAGACCAAATGCCTTAACTCTTGTGATTGAAAGTGGGGTTTACTTATCTACTTGCACTGCGTGCTTTCGAACTGCTAGGTTGGCAGGAGCAGGGACCGAGCAACAGGAGCTCACCCCATCGTGGGGATTCAAACCGCCGACCTTCTGATCGGCAAGCCCAAGGCTCCGTGGTTTATTTCTTTGCAAAGTGGGTTGCATTTCTAACTAAAATCTGGAGCTTGTATTTCAGATGGCTGGAAAGATATTGTGTTACCTGACAATGTTTTGGACTTGTTTTAAACCATTTTTAATCTTTAATTTTAAATCATTTAAATATTCCCTGGAATATTATCTTGAAGAACAGGAAACAAATAAAATAAGAACATGAATATAGCCAGTCAGAAGGAAGCAAGTACCATTGAGTTCTTGGTTTGGGTCATATGTGCATAAAAATTGTGTCAGGATGATAAAATGTCCAAATCCAATAAAAGTTTAGTAAATTGGTGATTTCTATCACCATTGTAAAATGAAGGCCAATTGTGGAAAATGAAAACAATATTCAAGTGGAAAATGCAGCAAACTTTGGTTGGTTTGGAAAAGTTCAAACAGTTGTACTCTAAACTGTCTCTAGAGGCAGTTCTGTAAGGGAACAAAATGTATACTGATGGGAAAGAAATATCAACAATCCTATACCCACTTTCCTGGGAATCAGTCCGATTGAACTCAGTGGGACTTTACATCTGAGTAGACAAACATGTGTAAGGTTGTGCTGTTAAGTAGAAGGCATTGTTGACTAGCAATGTTATTTCCAACACTAAACATTCTTTCCTTTCCTTACTAGCTGATTTATGGTTTTGTCAATAATATTCTGAGTGATGAAATTCATTTTCCCTCTTCCTACTGGATGAACCCCAAGGAAGCTCCACAGTTCAAGGGGATAGTGAAATTGCTGCTGCATTTCAGGTGGACGTGGATCGGTCTCATTGCTCCAGACAATGATGGCGGAGATCAGTTTGTGAAAGCCATGAAGGCTGAGGTCTTTAGCAGTGCTATTTGTATAGCCTTCACATATGCAATCCCACGACTATTTTATGTTGAAATGAATGTTCCGAAAGACATACTTTTAAATTGCGTAGAA
Source organism: Podarcis pityusensis (assembly GCF_964106645.2). Taxonomy (NCBI): domain Eukaryota; kingdom Metazoa; phylum Chordata; class Lepidosauria; order Squamata; family Lacertidae; genus Podarcis; species Podarcis pityusensis. The sequence continues at coordinate 111,645,874 of NC_138029.1, forward strand.
CATCTGACTCAGAGGAAAGCCAACGTGATCATTTATTACGGCGATTCCGAATCAATGTTTCTGATGCCACACGGGCTGAAGGAAGTTGAAAGACAAAGCAATGCCGCTGTAGGGAAAGTCTGGATTTCCACAGCACTGTGGGGCTTCACCTTAACCACATCTTTCTCATACTGGGACATGACTTTCTTCCATGGCGCTTTGTCATTTGTCTTTCAAACGGACAAAAGGATAAAATCCCAGAAACTTTTCTTGACTGAAGATTGGGTTTTCCTTGATAGTGTTTGGCCAGACATATTTGAGGGCTCTCATACCCACCACAGATGGTCAAGGAAAACTTGGGAAAGGTGCATGCGAAGGGGAAACCTCCCCAAGGGTGGGATGGTTATGTCTGCTGAGAGCTACAATATTTATAATGCTGTCTATGTCGTGGCACATGCCTTACATGCTCTGATCACACCTGTATCTCACCACATGATGACTGCAAAAGAAGGTATACCGGGCCTTCTGAGTGTAGAGCCATGGCAGGTAAGAGTGGGAGAGATTCACTGAAATCACAACTGAAATAGGAAGAACATGTCTGTTGTTGTCACACACCATTTTCTTTCACTTGGGTCATTTGTGTGTGTGGTACACACTCCTGTACCACTTTAACAGTCATGGCTTCCCTCAATGAATCATGGGAACTGTAGTTTTTTTAGGGGTGCTGAGGTTTGTTAGAAGACCCCTATTCGCCTCACAAGGCTACAATTTGCAGAATTCCCTTGGCAGAGGGATAGATTGTTAAAACAGTCTGGGAATTGTAGCTCTGTGAGAGGAATAGAGGTCTCCTAACAACTCTCCTTCACAAACCACAGTTCATGGGATTCTTTGGGAGAAGACACGGCTGTTTAAAGTGTTGAAAGGCAGGCAAAAACTCCTGCTTATGTACATATAATAACTTAGTTCCATCTACCTCACAAGGTTGTTGTGGAGAAAGAAAGAAAAAGCAGGGAAGGCAATGGGCACATCCCTGAGCTCCTGGACAGAAAAATATACATCTCTAGAATGTAGTATTCACAGGTTGTGTAGAGAAAAATAAACATGAGTGTTTTTTGGGGGGGAGGCTAGTTTAATTTCATTGTACACAGGTTGTACAATAACAATAAAGGTATTATTATTATTATTGTGTAGCGATAAATAAACATGTACAAACACATGAAAGCAGCTTTCCCCTTGCTTTAAGCATCTCAGCCCATCGTCTCCTCATATTTTACAGTAAAATAACAAAAAACAAACATTTTCTACCCTATATATATATAAACAAGCTGAAAATACCCCAATTCAGTGCTTTTTTCCTTGGGGGTACTCAAGGGTATGCAGTACCGGCACCTTTTTGGCTAGAAGAAAAGCACTGCCCTAACTGCGTGCAGTTAACTGCAGTTAGTCGCTGAGCCACCAATGCTCAGCCTAACCTACTCCATAGGGCTGCTGTGAAGGTAAAAGCAGGAAGGGGAAAACAGTGTGCCAAATCTGACTCTCTGCGACCCCATGGTGCTGTTGTGCGCTCATCGCCTGTGTCCAACAGCATGGTGGTGTTGTTGCTGAATGCCAAGTTGCTCATAATAATAATAATAATAATAATAATAATAATAATAATTTATTTATACCCCACCCATCTGGCTGGGTTTCCCCAGCCACTCTGGGCAGCTTCCAACAAAATATTAAAATACAATAGTCTGTTAAACTTTAAAAGCTTCCCTAAACAGGGCTGCCTTCAGATGTCTTCTAAAAGTCTGGTAGTTGTTTATCTCTTTGACACCTGATGGGTGGGCATTCCACAGGGCAGGCGCCACTACTGAGAAGGCCCTCTGTCTGGTTCCCTGTAACCTCACTTCTCGCAGTGAGGGAACTGCCAGAAGGCCCTCGGTGCTGGACCTCAGTGTCCGGGCTGAATGATGAGGGTGGAGACACTCCTTCAGGCATACTGGGCCGAGGCCGTTTAGGTCTTTAAAGGTCAGCACTTTGAATTGTGCTCAGAAACGTACTCATTTGTGCTCATTCATTATTCAATTAGGGGTGAGGGCACCAAGCTGGGGTGCATTACTGAGACTTGGGTTGGTGCAACTACATGACTACCTGGGTGGAGAAGAAAGCTTGCCATGGTTCACAGGAGTTTGTTCTCCCTCACCAGGAAACCTCTCTTTGCCTTGGAGCAGAAGTAGAGGGCCTGCATCTACTGCTGGGTCTGAGAGACAGGTCAGGGCCGCTGTTGGTGTACCACCCACTCATCTGCCCAAAAGCTTCTCTGACACGGTTTTCTTTTTCTTTGCTTTTCCTTTTCCCTCCAAGTTTTTATTTATACTCTTTAGGTTTATGCATTTCATTAGTTTTACAATCACTTTAACATTTCAAAGTTTGACTTCCTTCGCCCTCTTCCTGTAGTTCCTTAAATTTATTTTTTAACAACTTCTGCATATCCAAATTCATTTAATTTGCTCATTTAATTATCTACTTTAAATATATACTCTTAAGAAACTGCAGGTTATTACAATAATCCTGCTAATGTTTTTATCTGTTTGCAATTTATCTGTAAATATTCAATAAACCATTTCCATTCTTTTATAAAAAGTTATCTTAATTTCTTATTCTTCCAGTAAGTTTCACTATTTCTGCATATTCCATAAGTTTTTGTATCCATTCTTCCTTTGCTGGGACTTCTGCTTCTTTCCAGTCTGGGGCAAGTAACATTCTTGCTGCTGTAGTAGCATACATAAATAAATTTCTATACAATTTAGGTAGCACTGTCCCTATAATTCCCAAAAGAAAAGCTTCTGGGTTTTTTTTACCAAAGTTATTTTGAACATCCTTTTCAATTCATTGTATATCATTTCCCAGTAAGCTTTAACCTTACTACAAGACCACCACATATGATAAAAAGAACCTTCCTTCTCTCTACATTTCCAACACTTGTTTGATTTAGATTTATACATTTTTACCAGTTTACTTGGTGTTAGATACCAATGACATATCATTTTCATATAATTTTCTCTTCAACCATAACATGCTGTAAATTTTATATCCATATTCCACAATCATTCCCATGCTTCCATATCTATATTATGACCGATATCTATTGCCCAGTGCAACATTGAGGATTTTGCTTGCTCACCCTTTGTCTCCCATTCCAATAATATTTTATACATTTTAGACAGCACTTTTACATTACATTCCAACAGGTCTCTCTCCAGTTGCGATATTTGATCTCTGACACGGTTTTCAGCATGGTTCTGAAGGAATCCTGGCTGATAATTCTGGGTGACTTCAACATTCAAGTGGAGGCTACAGCCATATCACATCAATTCTAGGGCAGGGGATGGGGGAATAGAACAGTTGGAGACTGGAAATGAAAAGAGGAATGGGATCTTAATTGTTTTACCCATTTCGCAAATGTTGGCCTTCTCTCCCTGCCTCTCATTTCAGCTTCACCGTTTCCTGAGAACTGTCCGCTTTAACAGCACTACCATGGATGAAATATATTTTGATGAAGATGAGCTGGTAGCCAGCTATGATATTGTGAATGTGGTTGTGTTTCCTAACAATACTGTTTCACGGGTGAAAGTTGGCAAGTTGGAGACCCAAGCTTCCTCAGGTGTACAGTTGATTATTCACGAGGAGGCCATAGTGTGGCCCAACTGGTTTAATCAGGTGGGGAATATATCCTTTGTAAACCAAAACAAAACAAAAAGCACCCCCAAACTGATATAATTGTAGTTAAGGAAGTGAGCAGTGATCCTGGAGATCTCCAGTTCAAATGAACAATGAAAAAATTAGCTCATCTCAGCTGTCAGGAATGAGCCAGTTCCTGGTGGAACTTTACAGCCGGCTGCAGAACAGAGAGGTTTAGATTTGACCCAGGAGGAACAGTGGCCTGTGCCGAATCCCCTGGACATTGGAATGCGGGTTGCCAAGGGAACAACTGAGAGTGGGCTGGAACACAGCCAAAGCTCTCAGGAAACTCAAACAGGTGTGAACAGACACAGAGACAGTATTGCGGAACCGGAAGCAGTTGGAGCTGATCCAATGTCTGAAGAGTCGGTGAATGGGAGGGCTGCTAGACAGGAAGCAAAACAAGTAAGGTGCAAAAGTTCAATATCTTCTGTAGGAACTGGAAGGAGTCTTCAGAAGGGTCGTCTTGAGTGATAATGTTGGCAGCTTTGTTAGAACCATCTGGAGCTATTTGTTTGCTTTTGCAATAAATCCTCCTTTTTAATTACCTACGCTTACTGTGTTATCAAGCCTGGAACCTGGACTCCTGACATCAGCCTTAACCTCTCATTTGTTATTTGGACATAATAATCTTGGAATAAGATGCTATGCTGATCATTTTTAACAAGTACTTTGCAGCACCTTAAAAACTCAGAATGAATTGTGTCACATGCTCTTATGCTATAATATATTTTGTTTGGGTTTCCATCACAATAGAAGGGTTTAGTAGCCACAGATAAAGCAGAAACTCCTCAAACCCTATTTGTTTTCTTGGTGCCCTTCAGACAAGGCCTCGTTCTGCCTGTACAGAAAGCTGCCAACCCGGATCCAGCAAGGTGGTGCCCGAAGGACAACCAATTTGCTGCTATAATTGTGACCCTTGTGTGGAAGGAACCATTTCTACCAAGGCAGGTAAATGATTTTGTAGGAACAGCAGACCCTGGGAGACTGAGGAGGAGGTTCAAAATGAAAGTAGTCAAGCTAGGCCAGAAAAGAATTCTGGCACAATCGGGACGATTTGCAAAACGGAGATCCAGAACACCAAGGTGCTGATTTTTCACAACACCTTTACATTTTTAATCTTCAGTTCTTGAGAATCAGTTCCAAGGCAATAATTTGCCTAATGCAATGTAGCCCCAAAGAGACTGAAGTTATAGCTTGTTCCCCTGCTAGGTACTCTCAGAAAGCCTCTGCTGCACCACATTCACCCATTCAAGCCACTAAACAGCATGTGGTCTGTGAAGGCTATTGACCATAATAGGGTTGTCCATCCCTACAACTCCTTTAACACTCAGGCCCTGGGTTGCTCTGGATGGGCCATATCAGTGGCTGTCTCAACCCAATTTATCTCAAGCCCCCCACTGCCATGTCCTGAATCAGGACTTCAGTTGAATCCAGTGCATAGTTTTAGAACAGTTTTCAGATTTTATGGCTGCAGTCTTTCAATGGCACAAAAATGCATCTTGGCCATTTTGCCACAGCCACAGTTCTTTTTCTGTCCAATCATGCTTCGTTCTGAGTTGTTACAATGGTATTAAAATGCTGACCTCTAGTACTATTCCATTTTTCATTATTTCAGTAAAACACATCAGTGCGCTGGGCGTTCCAGACCATTCTCTGAAGAATTCTTTTTAGTCCCCCCAGTTGTTCCTGCTCCGATTTAGACATCGCTGCACCACATTTCTTGACCAGTGCTTTGGAAGTTCATTTTAAAAAGGAACTGGTTTCAGTTCAAGTTAATCCCCCCCCCCCCCAAAATGAGCTGGTTCACTTCACGTTCAGTCAAGAGAACTTGTTTAGCTCACAAAAAGCAGGTATTCCATGACTCACAGCCAAGATTGCCTCTGGCCTCTTCAGCAGCCTCAACTTTTGTAGCTGGAGTCAGTTATGGCCCTATCCTCTCAGGCCAGGTGGGAAAAGGTCTGAAAGGTGGGGAGCAGGTCCTCCAGGACTTACAACCAAGATGGCTTACCCTGTTTAATTTGTACCAGCCAGGAAACTGTTAAATGGATTTCCATTTCACTTCTTTCTTTTAATGAAAGCTAAGTGTAATGAAAGCTAAGAGTATGGGGATAGCGGGGGGTTGAACACGAGGATGAACTATAAATTGTTCAAAGTTCTAGCCTGGAATGAATTTAATGTGTCATTAATTCACCCACAACTATGGCAACTGTATTATTCAGATATTTTTGAACTAGTTCAGCTGAACCAATTCATTCAAAGCACTAATTGTGGCCTTATGTAGCTCAACATCAATTCATTACCTGATGAATAACTATTTCTCCTGGTGTTCAGCTATGCTCCTCATTCTATAGATCTGACAGGCTCCAGTAGCCTACCGCCATTCTAGATTTGTTTGAGATGTTGCGCAGGATGTGAAGTAGAAGGCAGAATGTTGAGTAAAACTACACAAAAGCAAATCAAGCGGCCTCATTTATGTAGGGAGATTCTTGTTAATAATGAAAACTATTGACATTCGATGTACTTAAATTATTAATTCCTTTCAGATGAAGACCATTGTCATCAGTGTCCAGAAGATCAATACTCAAACGATGACAAACATCAATGTATCCTCAAGACTACAGTCTTCCTCTCCTATGAAGAACCTCTGGGGTTTACCTTGGTTTTCTTTGCCCTAATTTTGTGCCTAACCACAGGTTCTGTTTTGGGAATCTTCATTAAAAACCAAGACACTCCACTAGTTAAAGCCAACAACCATACTCTCACTTACATCCTCCTTGTTTCTCTCCTGCTTTCCTTTTTGTCCTCCTTTCTATTCATCGGCCAGCCTCAAAAGGTCACCTGCCTTCTCCGTCAAACTGCCTTCAGCATCATCTTCTCAGTTGCCGTCTCGTCTGTGCTGGCAAAAACTATAACTGTGGTTTTGGCATTCATGGCCACGAAGCCAGGGAACAGCATCCGGAAGTGGGTGGGAAAAAATTTGGCAAACTCCATTGTCCTCTTCTGTTGCAGCATTCAGTTTGGCATCTGCATTGCTTGGATCGGAATCTCTCCTCCATTCCCAGAACTGGACATGGATTCGCAGGTCAGACAGATAATATTGCAATGCAATGAAGGGTCCATCGCTATGTTTTATTGTGCCCTTGGCTACATGGGCCTTCTGGCTGCAATCTCTTTTACTGTAGCGTTCCTAGCCAGGAAGCTTCCTGGGGGTTTCAACGAAGCCAAGTTTATCACCTTCAGCATGCTGGTGTTTTGCAGTGTTTGGGTCTCCTTTGTGCCAACTTACCTTAGCACCAAGGGGAAATACATGGTGGCTGTGCAGATCTTCTCCATCTTGGTTTCCAGTGCTGGGTTACTGGTTTGTATCTTCCTTCCCAAATGCCACATCATTGTTCTTCGGCCTTATCTGAATACAAAGGAGCACCTAATGATGAAAAGGAAAAATTAGGGTTGTCTAAAATGTAGGCCCCAGTCCCATTTCAGAGGTGCACATGAGGAGCCAATGAATTCAGATATTTGGGGTGTGGGGGTGTTTTAAACACATAAAAAACCTTAGTATGACACAGCCATTTTTCCTGAGAGCAATTTCCCCTGAGAATGGTCTACTGTTCTTTCTAGGGGTATTCTGTGTATAATGTCAAACATGCAGCAGGGATACTTTCATTTACTTTCATTATTTCAATGGAAAACATATGTTTCTCATTAAAATGTGACTTTATTACAATACAATGTTAATAAAACAGAAACACTGAGCAAGACCAAGGCCATATTAGTCTCTAGTTGACCTCTGAAACCTTTTCCAGGCACATCATGGGAAACATCTCCTGAAGACTGAAGGCTGTGGCTTAGCTGTTAAGCACAGATAACTACCCAAATAGATTTGTCAAAAGGAACATATATTTGTATGAATGACTTGAGTCTTGGTTGATAGATTTGGGTACTGGAATTGCCCAACATGTCAAAAGAGTGTTTGGGCGACTCAGAAAAGACAATTCAGCTTACATTGCCAACCTTTGCAACTGACAGCCTTGTAAATATTCCTGAATCATATTTTTCTGCGCATGTCATGATTTACCTGTACAACCCATTTCAGTGACATTTCTGTGACAATTATATGGGTGGCCCTTTGGACACCGACCAAGCGTTCAAAATCTTTGACACACATGTGATTGGGGCTCTTCTTTTTTGAGGTGAGAAATCTCTTTTGCAGCAGATCAACAAATGATCAAGGCTTTCAGATATGCTTGGTTGCAAAACTCCCGTTTTCTTTTCCTTCTTCTCTGACTGACTAGAGAGCCTCTTAAGGGACTGTGAGCCCATTTGAAATCAAGGGAGATTGTATTTTATTTTTGCTCACAATATTGTATGTTGCTTCGAGTTGCTGTGGCAAAAAAGTGACCAATAAATTTAATAAATTGTTGTTGTTGTTAGTAGCTTTTCTCACAGAGTGACCCATTAAAAGCAAAATAAAAAGCTAAAAACACAACTGTAGAGACAATGGCAGGACTTACAGAGCTTGCCTTACTCAAAGAGGCCACAATGCAACCCTTCAAATTAAGGGCCAAAAGTCTGAGTAAAGAGAAACGTCACTGTATGATGTCTAGGATGGTGCCAGACCATCCACAAGGACAGCATTTCACAAGCAGGGGGCCACCACTGGTTTTGGGGTTGCCACCCTCCAAACATCCTATGGAGGGGCACATGCTGGGCCCTGATTGTGTTTGCAGGGTCTGGAGTGGTTCATGGAAGCAAAGGTGGTACTTGAGGTAGTGGGGTCCTGAGCTACATAAGGCTTTAATAGGTCAAAACTGGCATTTGAATTGAACCTGGAAACTAATTGATAGCTAGTGCAGTGTTCAGACTGCCTTACCCAAGTCAACAACTTGGTGTCAGGAATGAGCTAGCTCCAAGTGGAACTTTACAGCCAGCTGCAGAATACGGGCAGGAACAGAGAGGTTTAGATTTGACACAAGCTGAGCATAGGCCAGAGCTGCCAGCATCGACTCCCTCTGACCTTGGATGGCTGGTTGCCAAGGGAACAACTGAGAGCGGGATGGAACACAGCCAAAGCTTTCAGGAAGCTCAAACAGGTACATACAGAAACAGAGACAGTCTTGCAGAACAGGAAGAGCTTGGAGCTGATCCAATAAGTCCGAAGAGTTGGTGAATGGGAGAGCTGTTGGACAGGAAGCAAAACAAGAGACGTAAGGAGCGAAGGTTCAATATCTTCTATAGGAACCGGAAGGAGTCTTCAGAAGGGTCATGTTGAGTGATATTGTCGGCGGCTTTGTTAGAGCCGTCCAGAGCTATCTGTCTGTTTTTGCAATAAATCCTAATTTTTAATTACCTATGCTTACTTTGTTATCAAGCTGGAACCTGGACTCCTGACACCTGGCAATTGAATTTTGCATCAGCATCCATTTCTGAACCATCTTCAAAGGCAGCCTCACATATAGCAAATTTTTGCACCAGCATCCATTTGGCACCAGCATCCATTTCTGAACCATCTTCAAATGCAGCCTCACATACAGCAAATTGCAGTAGTGATGTATGGAAGTGAGAGCTAGACCATAAGGAGGCTGATAACCGAAGAATTGATGCTTTTGAATTATGGTGCTGGAGGAGACTCTTGAGAGTCCCATGGACTGCAAGAAGATCAAACCTCTCCATTCTGAAGGAAATCAGCCCTGAGTTCTCACTGGAAGGACAGATCATGAAGCTGAGGCTCCAATACTTTGGCTACCTCATGATAACTCCCTTGAAAAGATACTGATGTTGGGAAAGATGGAGGGCACAAGGAGAAGGGAACGACAGAGGACGAGATGGTTGGACAGTGTTCTCGAAGCTACCAGCATGAGTTTGACCAAACTGCGGGAGGCAGTGGAAGACAGGAGTGCCTGGCGTGCTCTGGTCCATGGGGTCGCGAAGAGTCGGACACGACTAAACGACTAAACAAAAACAAAGTGTATCCCATTTCTTCCCCCCACTTACTCTTTGAAATCACCCCACTTCCTTTTATGTCATACTTTAGGCACCTCTTGAGAGCATTGTGTGTCTCTTTTGCAGTTGCATTCCAAATACCGTGGACGCTCGGGATGCGAACATGATCCATACAGGATGCACATTCGCAACACGCAGCATCTGCAACCCGCAGTAGCGTGTCTGTGCACACGTGGGTTGAAATTTGGCACTTCTGCGCATGTGCAAAGTGTGATTTAACGGTTCTGTGCATGCGCGACTGCCGAAACCCAGAAGTAACCCGTTCCGGTACTTCCGGGTTTCAGCAGTCCGCAACCAGAAAAAACACAACCTGAAGCGTCTGTAACCTGAGGTATGACTGTATTTTATTGATGAAAAAGCAGACAGTTTAATGTATTTCCTGCAGATGGCAGTGTCGATCTTAACACAGTGTGCATCTTTAAGTAAAATGCATTTAACTAATTTACCTCAGTTGGTACCTGTAAACCTGAAATCTGTAATTCAATATGATGTGGAAGAAGAAAAGTATTTGAACTATAAATTGTAGCGCTTTCAGGTAAGATTCCTCCTTATCTACTTCACTTTATACAAGGTGGTTAGGATCCCAACCAACCACATACACCTCACTAAAATAAAAAATCAGCTTAGCAGAAATCAGCAAGCCATCTGCTGTCTGCTTTGGTAATGAAGCATTTCATATGCTGGGTTGGGTGGGAATTGGCTTCCCATGTGAGTAAGTAAAAAAAGTTAACCATCTATCTGAGCGTTTTCACATTCCAGTCTTTGAGAAGGTTTCGCTCCCCCCTTGCTTTACCTCAACCTTAATCTTTGCTTTTCAACATCAGGTGCTCTTTTGTATTCAAATCAGGCCTCAAGACAATGATGTAGCATTTGGGAAGGAAGATGCAACCCAGTAACCCACCACTGGAAGCCAAGATGGAGAAGATCTGCACAGCCACCATGTATTTCCCCTTGGTGCTCAAGTAAGTTGGCACAAAGGAGACCCAAACGCTGCAAAACACCAGCATGCTGAAGGTGATAAACTTGGCTTCATTGAACCCCCCAGGGAGCTTCCTGGCGAGGAAAGCAACTGTAAAAGAGATGGCAGCCAGAAGGCCCATGTAGCCAAGGGCAGAGTAAAACATAGTGACAGACCCTTCATTGCACTGCAGAATTGTCTGTGTGACCTGGGAATCCATGTCCAGTTCTGGGAAGGGGGAATACATTCCGATCCAGGCAATACAGATGCCCAACTGAAAGGCAGAACCAAAAAGGGCAATACCATTTGCCAAACTCTTTCCCACCCACTTCCTGATACTGTTCCCTGGTCTTGTGGCTATGAATGCCAACAACACGGTAGTCGTTTTTGCCAGCACAGAAGAGACAGCGACCGAGAAGATGATGCTGAAGATGGTTTGGCGGTGAAGACAGGTGACTTCTTGAGGCTTGCCAATGAACAGAAGGCAAGAAAGAAAGGAAAGCAGGAGAGAAGCAAGGAGGATGTAAGTGAGGTTTCGGTTGTTGGCTTTAACAAGTGGAGTGCTTTGGTACTTAATGAAAATCCCCAAAATGAAACCTGTGGCTAGACACATGAGTAGGGCAAAGAAAGCCAAGGTAATCCCCAGTGGTTCTTCATAGGAGAGGAAGACTATAGTCTTGGGGAAGCACTCATCCCTCTCATTGTTTGAGTACTGATCTTCTAGACACGCAAGGCAGTGATCTGCATCTGAAAGAAAGAAAAAATATTTCAATACCCCAAACATCAAATATTTTCCTTGTTAAAACATTCCTTGCAAAATGTAGCATTTTCTTTTTGTAATAGTTTTATTCAACATTCTCTCTCTCGAAGTTCCTAATGAACCTTTCTCACGGATACAGCATGAAATCAGTTTTCTGGAGCCTGTCAGATCTAGGGAATCAGGAATCAGGAGTCATAGGATCATAGCTGAAGTGCAGGGAAAATAGTTACTGTATTTTTCGCTCTATAAGACGCACCAGACCATAAGATGCACCTGGTTTTTGGAGGAGGAAAAAAAGAAAAAAAATATTCTGAATCTCAGAAGCCAGAACAGCAAGAGGGATCGCTGCTCAGCAAAAGCAGTGATCCCTCTTCCTGTTCTGGCTTCTGGGATAGCTGCACAGCCTGCATTCACTCCATAAGATGCACAAACATTTCCCCTTACTTTTTAGGAGGGGAAAAGTGAGTCTTATAGAGCAAAAAATACGGTACTTATCAGATAATGGAATGGTGTTGAGCTGGATACTGTCAAGACATATGCTGCAGAGTGGCTGGGGAAACCCAGCCAGATGGGCGGGGTATAAATAGTAAATTATTATTATTATTATTATTATTATTATTATTTCAGAGCTGAAACAAGGACTACTTGAACCATATGTTTTGCACTTTGTTGTGGAAGTTAAACAGTACTAGAAGCCAGGCCCTTATACCATTGCAATATTGTGGGTAGCAGTGCTGCACCACAACTCATGAGAAAAGCATGATGGACTTGGGACAAGAGATTCGGTTATGAGAAATGACTGAGGCATCTTTCCAAACTGATGGAAAACTGTGACCGTAAAACACGAGTACCATGCATCATGGTCAACTCATACATATACACATCATTTTATGTGTCTGCTGCCTTTCCATAGTTAAAACCGTGATCAAGACAGCTTGCAACATGTAGCACATTACATAATTTCAAATGGTAAGAAAGATAGTCGTTAACAATAAAGAAAACACATCAAAATATACCCAAGCAATATGAACAATTTCCACATTAAATCATAGTAAGATCTAAAAATAAAGACACAAGAGATTGATATCAATGATGGCAGCAAGCGATACCCCAACCCTAGAGCCTGTTCAGCAGCCTCGGCTTTTGTAGCTGGAGTCAGTCCAAGCCCAGCCAGGCCAGGTGCGGAAAGGCCTGCAAGGCAGGGAGAAGGTCATCCAGGCCTCACAGCCAAGATGGTCTCAGGAAGTCGGATGACTAAAAGTGGTGGTTTAGCAAAGGTTCCCTGCAAGCACCTAGTAGAGGAGTAAGGTTGAACTTGAGCCCATTTGGGTCTCTACTCCTAAGCAGTCCATCAGACAGATGATTGCCCTGAAACTGTTTTACCAGAACTGAAATTTAAAAGGTAACTGTTCTGTGGAAATCTGCATCTTGAAATTCTGGATCTGGATTTTGCAAAGACGACTGCTGTACTTTCTCCTTGGCAAACATTTCTTTTCAGGCCTAGCATTACTACGTTCACAATGAAGCTGCTGCTCCCTCAAAGCCGTTTACCTGTGTGAGTAGAAATGGTTCCTTCCATGCATGGGACACATTTATAGCAGCAAACGGGCTTTGTTTCTGGCACCACCTTGTGGGACCCAGGCTGGCAACTTTCTGTACAAGTAGAACAAGGCTTGGTCTGAAGGGAATCAAGAAAACAAAGAGTGTTTGAGGAGGTTCTGCTTTGTCTGTAGAGAATAAATCGTCCTATTCTGATGGGCCTGTGTCTTGTGTGAGTTGAATCTTACTCTCTCCTGTGATCGAAGAACAAGGCCTGCCCAAGCCATTTTGATGTCATGAAGAACTGGACATAAGAATACAAGAACAGCATGCAGGATCAGGTCAATGGCTCATCTGGTGCAGCATCCTTCTGTTGGGATTTTGCCTATGTGCAGCTTCCCACAGAGGCAATTAAGAGTTGGCCAAAGGCCAAGGAGACTGAGCAGAGGGAGTTATTCTGCCTAGAGATATGGGACCTTGGATGCAACTCTGTATTGGTTGAGGTCACCACTTAGGCATGATGACTCATGACCTTCCTTGGCTGGATAGTTGGTTGGTCAGTGTGGTGTTCTGAGAGTCATTTGGAGTTTGTTAAGAGAGAGAGTTTAAGATCCATGTCTGTATCTTGTATATAGTAACTTGTAAAGTCTGCTGTAAATAATAAACACCTCTAAGTAACCAAGTTACTAGTAGCAGCGTCTTGTTCCTGCTTCATCCTTCCTGCCTGCAGCTGATTGCTTCTGGAAGGCTGCATATGCTCTGCTATATTCAACTGGGTCTGGCTAAGATCCTGCAACAGGTCAAAGTTGCGAAACACCAATACCTTCTTCCCAAAGAGGCCAACCAGATGCCTGTGGAAAGCCAGCAAGCAGGATCTAAGCACAAGAGCATCTTTCCCTCCTGTAGCTTCCAGCAACAGATACCCAGAAGCACTGTTGCCTCTTCCAACCGTGGAGGCACAACATCATTATCATGGCCAGCATCCATTGATGGAACAAACTTGCTCCACTCCATTACACATGCTGGACTGGAAGCTGAATTTTGCCTCATTGTTTGTTGTGGGACAGCATCTTCCCCCACACCTGAGGGCAGAAGAGTAGCCTACAGCACTGTAGAACACATAGCTCTTTCCTCCATCGCCTTGACACCACCCTGTACTTGTTAGCACCCAGTGAATGGGGCAACTGCCTCATTTTGCCCAATAGTAGAGCTGGCACTGTCAGAGCACTTCCCCCAGAGTGTTACAAGTTTAGGTGGACTCTAGTCTACAAAATCTTAGGTGGCAATTTATTTGCTAATGTTCAAGATGCTGTAAAGTGGTTCTTCTAATCTTATATGCAGAACTTATGACACAGTATTTTAACCCCTGTATTGCAAATGAGAGGCTGTGAGACAGTGATTTGAATGAGACCACTGACAGAGTTTGTTGTTAACTTTCTTATTATTGTTAATTTTTCTGATTAATTTATTAATCACCTTCTAGAGCCATGTTTCCCAACCTTGGGTCTCCAGCTGCTTTCGGACTACAACTCCCATCGTCCCTGACTACTGGTCCTGCTAGCTAGGGATGATGGGAGTTGTAGTCCAAAAACAGCTGGAGACCCAAGGTTGGGAAACACTGTTCAAGAGAATCATCTCAAGGCGATGTGCAATTAAAGCAGCCAATGCATTTAAAACAAAGCTAAAACAATACAGACTCATGGCAAAGACCAGTTTGTCATCTGGGAAAGCCTGTCAGAACCAAAATGTCTTAAATTGCTTCCAGAAAATGCACAGCTTGACAGGAACGCCATTCCACAAGGATAGCCCCATTCAAAGTCCTGCTCCAGAGCAGGTTTCTGACATCTTTGGAACTCACAGGAGAAACTTTCTCACAGATTGCAAGGATCTCATGGATCAATAAGGGATAAAAGGATGATTGTTATCTGGAGAGGCTTCGGTTCACATGGTCCACACTTAGCTACTACATTACACCAGCTTGTAAAATGTGAGTACATTTCCCACCTTATTAAACCAGATGGGCCACACCATGGTCTCCTCATGAATAGTCAGCTTTGGGCCTGAGGAGGTTTGGGTCTCCAGCTTCCCCACTTTCACTCTTATGGTGGTTTCGTTAGGAAACGTGACCAAATTCACAATACCATAGTCAGGTACCAGCTCCCTATCTTCATCAAAATATACTTCGTCCATGGTCGTACTGTTGAAGTGGGTGCTTCTCAGAAAAGGGTGAAGCTAGAGGAGCAGTAATTTCAAGATGGGTAATTAAACTGTTTTATTTATTTCTTTTCATTTATGAATCACTTGCCATGAAGCATCCCAGTGCAATTAACTATTTGGAAGTCCAAACTCTGTAGGAAACATTGGATGAGGGGATTTTCTGAGGCATGTGTAATTCAAAACTTGGGTCTTGTTCTTTCATGTGGTAGTTCATGTCCAACCACCATGACTATCTGCCTCAATGCACAGTTAATGTGCCAAGATAAACTAAACAAATACATAGCGAGAGGTTTGAATGCTCTGACCCAAACTACTAATCTACAAAGGTAGTTTCCTACTGTCTCTTTCCCTGTTTTGTCCTTGCCTCTTTCCTGCCAGCCTCCACTGGGAGCAGGTCATTTGGCCAAATCTCCCTGTAGGTAGGGTTGCCATATTCCCCAAACTGAAAATCTGGACAAAGTTGTTGAGCGTTTTTTGAGAGCATCTCCACCCAAAATTAAAAATTATTGGGAAATGATTTATAATAAATTGAAAAAAGATGTTCAGGATAACTTTTGTTAAAAAGCCAGGTGCATTTTTGTTAAGTATTATAGGACAGGAACTGCCAAAAGAACCAAAGAAGTTATTTATGTCAGCATCGCCCTAGAGCCAGTGCACCAACTGGACTCTTGCACCTCAACCCCGACTGGGCTAGGCGAGCTGGGTAGCACCGCCAGAGACCTCCTTCTCACAGGAAACGGTCACAGTGCTGTGGACTCACAGCTCAGAGCTGAGAGCACCGGATTCACTGTCTCAATAATACAGTCGTTGCGCAGCAGAGTTTTGCAGAGTCTTGCAGAGTATAAACCACTCGGAGAGCAGCTCTGTAAAATATCTTCCTTTTATTCTATAACTACAACTATGATACAAAACTATATACAGAGCTGAATATTCTAAGCATAAATCAATGCTACACTGAGAGTCTGCAGCTGCTCTTAGCAGCAACCTTATCTCTAGGATCTCCAACACTCTCACTCTCTCCGATACACTGACTGACTGTCTCTCACTCACACACACAGACATGTTGCTGGGCAGAATAAGTAGATAGGCAGGACACGCCTCCTCTTCTCTGGAGAGTCAGCAGAGACCATCAGGAGATGATCAGGAGATTCTTGGGTATGGGAGGGGTGAAATCTCCTCAATTTATGTATGCTACAATGGCGGCTAGGATTCTACCAGCCCCAAAATGGAAAGATGACAAGATACCAATAAAAGAAGAATGGCAAGTTAAATTTATGGAATATGCAGAAATGGCGAAACTTACGGGAAGACTTAGAGACAATGATAATAGAGACCTTTTTTAAAAAATGAGAACCATTCATGCTGTATTTACAGAAATATTGTAAAGAAATTGACTCACTAGCAGGGTTTGAGTAAACACTTACAATTTAGAAAACAAATGTAAAAGTTAAAAAACAATAATCTGTAAATTAATTAAATGGATGTTCTGACTTGAAAGAAGGTATGGTATAAAAATGATAAGAATATAAGAGCATTTAGTTAAAAGATTACAAAAATAAGGAAAAATAAATTAAGCAGAAGCAGCAAATATTTAAAAAACCAGAAGGGGAAGTGGAGGGGAGTCATGGGGGGGGGGATTTTGATTCTTTTATTATTTTTCTTTTATATGATGAATGTGTTGAATATTAATGTTTAAAATTAATAAAATTTGCTTTAAAAAATACAGATGCATTAGTGACGTGGGTGACTAGGGAGGAAGTGGTGGAACCTTTAATTGGGAGCACCGTCATTCCTAGGAAATGGATTGTTTGTTCTCTCGCTGTGATCATTAAAGTTTCTAACTGGTAAGAAGACTCCTTTCCCTTTGTTCTTCTTATCTACTGCCAAAGGGGGGAGGAAGCCGATTCCCTGAAGCCTGACACCAGCCTATTGGGTTTGAACCCAATAGATCTAAGTGTCTTATGCCGCAGATCAGAGTGTTTGCTCAGGTAGCTCAAGAGTGGGCAGCAATGTGACCGACTTCCCGGGAGCTACCTGCCAATGGTAGGCAGGTCCATAAAAAAATTGAGTGAGTGGGAAGGTGGAATCCCACCACACACTCACGCACCACACACAGTCAGATACTCAACATGCACATTCACACATATGGATGTATATACACAACACACATACTGAACACACCTACAATTTCTCGCCCAATATTGCTGGTTCTAAGTGGCAGTGGATCGTCAAAATCTCTTTCCCGTCACATTCTTGTCTGGATCCTTTTTAAGAGGTGATGCCAAAGTATCAGCTTGTCGCCTTCTGCATGCAAAACATGTGCCCTTCCAGTACAATGCACCCCCTCAGTAGTGGGACAGCGAGCACATCCCGCTGCTTAAAGGGTTTCCAGAACCCAAGCAGAAGAAAATGGTGCATGACGACAACAAACACGGGCTATCCATTTCAGCTGTCATTTCAATGGCTCCCACTCTTTCTCACCTGCCATGCCTCTATGTTCATAAGATCCAGTCTGTCTTCTTCTGTGGTCATCATGCGGCTAGATACAGATGTGATCAGAGCATGGAACGCATGTACCACAGTGTACACAGCATTGTACACATTGTAGCTCTCAGCAGACATACCATTCCCAAGCCAAGATGTTGGAATGCTTTCGAGCTTTCCTCTCCCCAGGCATCTTTTCCAGGTTTTCCGTGACCATCTCTGGTTGGAATCAGAGCAGTCAAACGTGTCGGACCAAATACGATCAAGGAAATGCCCATCTTGAGTCAAGAAAAGGCCCTGGGATTTTGTCCGCTGGTTTGTTTGGATGACAAAAGACAAAGCTCCATGGAAGAATTTGACATCCCAGTATTGAAAAGATGTGCTTAAGGTGAAGCCCCACAGAGCGGTGGAGATCCAAACCTTCCCTATAGGAGCACTGAATTTTCTTTCAGTTCTGCTTAGGACATGAGGCAACAGAAACATTGAGTCAGTATCACCATAATAAATGATCACATTGGATTTCCTCTGCATAATGTGTGCTCGGAAATCATTGAGTCCTCTTCTTGGAATACGGATGTTAATAGAATATACTATTGGAATCTTGTATGTGAAGGCTACACAGATGCCATTCTCAATGAATGCTACCTTCATAGTTCTCACAAAGTGATCTCCACCATTATTATCTGGAGCAAATAGACCGACCCATATCCATCTGAAATGCAGGAGCAACTGAACTATCCCCATGTATTGTGAAGTTTCCTTTGGGCTCATCCAGTAGGAAGAGGAGAACTGGGTGTTATCACTCAGAATATGGTTGACAAAACCATAAGTGAGCTAGGAGGAAAGCAATAAATACTTAACATTCAATATAATGTGGACATTTGTTAGCCGAAAAATGGTTTCCACTGAAGAATGCAATGTTCCAAACATCTACTCAGCTCTAAGTTCTGGGGACTTTGACTGGACTTACTCCCAGGTAAGTGAGCCTGGGGTGGCAGCAACTGATTGACCTGCTTTTGAATCATTGTACATTTGACTTCCACAATCTTATGCGTGGCTGGCACACACCAGCACTATTGCAACATTGTTTTGCAGACCCCATGAACATCATAATTCCCTTCCTACTTCCATTAGCAGCCAAGGATGGAGGAATTTTGAGCAGAATTGCATCCTGTCCCACCTTTCCCAACCTCACACTATTCACATTTCCTGTAGTGCGCTGAAGTGGCCTGATGCATCATCAATATGGATTATTGTAGGAAATTCCAGTAGCAGTCTCCACCTAAATTTCCCCAAATACTCAAGGCACAATGCAGTGTGCTGCTGAACTAGGGGATTGCAGGAAATTTAAATGCTGGCTCAAACCAACCCATTCTGGTGTTCTCAGTAGCACCACCATTGCTGCTCACCACCAGCTAAGCCCATCAGTACCACAGCTTATTTTGTGGAGGGGGATACTATACCAATGAATTTCTCAACCAAGGAACTGACCCTGAGAAAAAGACTCCCTTTGTATCTCTATACATGTGTGGCATGGTTAGCAACCTGTCTCCATACCTGAGGGACCTTGTAAACATCTAGCATGGTTGCCATCTGGAAAAAGGTTTCAAAGTCCCCTCCTTGAATAACAGCCAGGAGTTTTCCTTGCCTCCCGCACTTGAAATTAGGGACCATCCAATGTCTGGTAGAGAACAGGTCTATGGTGGCTTCATAGGCTCTCCTGACGCTGAAGCAGTTTTCATAGATGCTGTAGCCAAGGGTGATATTGGGTAAGAGGTCAGGATCTTCACTGATCTCTTTAATGGTGAACAGGATGGCCAGGACGTGCTGATAGTTTGTCTCCACTATCCTGGAATGAAAAGCAAATGGCATATCAACTGGTAAAATGGTATGTTCCAGTCCTGCTCCCCCCCCCCCAAATGCCAGAGACTATGAGTGACCTACTTGGAAGGAAGACCTGAAAACATGTCTATTCCACTAGTTTAAAAATGTACGAAGCAGACCTGAGCTTCGTCTTGTAGATGTCTCATAGCAAGAAAGAGAAAAACCCTGCCCTGGCTACGTTAGGGTTTCTTTCTTTCTTTCCCCTCCAATTCAATCTTTATTATTTTTAAAAATATACATTTATACAACATTTATACAACACTCTCTGTTTTTGTTTGTAACAAAAAAAAAAGAAAATGGTGGCAACTGAAGCAAAGATACTTTGTATACCTCACAATACACATGACACTACAATTTATGAAGAAAGAAGGAAAGAAAGAAAGAAAGAAAGAAAGAAAGAAAGAAAGAAAGAAAGAAAATAAAAGAAAAGAAAATAAAGAAGAAGAAAAAGTAGTTGAAGTTCTAAAAAATACTTCCAAACATTTTCATTGTACATTATCTGTTAAATACACTTTTACCTCACATTTACTAATTTCTTCTGTTTTTTCACTATACACCTTTAGGTGCCAGGCAAAAACGTTCCTTTTCAACCAGGCCTGCCTGCCTTGATCTACATCCTATACCCTTTTTAAAAATGCTGGCTCTTTTTTGGGGGGGGGGGTGTTATTGGGTTGTTGGTTTTGTTTTGACTTGATGTATTTGATATTTTATGTGAACCGCCCTGAGACCTTTGGGTATAGGGTGGTATAGAAATAATAATAATAATAATAATAATTCTCAGAAAAGTGACTTTTTAAAAAGTCACTTTTTTCTCAGTCCTTATATACTACAACAGTGGGACAATGGGTTGCAGCATAAAGTCAGTTAAAATTAACCAAGTCAGGGGGGAAACTGATTTAGCGTGCCAGCTAAATTTAGGGTTCACCAATGTAGACTTCACAAAGCGTCAGATGTTAGGAAGCTGATGTATTCTGGATCAGAGCATTACTCCATCCAGTTCAGTGTAATCAACACTGACGTAGTTGCTCTCCTAGATTTCAAGAGGGCTAGCTCCTGGAGATGCTGGGGACTGAAGCTGGGGCATTCTGCATGCAAGGCAGACACTGTTCTACTGAGCTGTTCAAGAGCTGTTCAAGAGTTCCTGAAGGAAAAGGGCACCTCAAGAAATATGGACTAGTACTTTGAAGCAGCTTCTTCTAAATCTCAGCAAACAGCAAAGAAGGGAAAGCGATTTGGCAAGAGTAGGTGTTGAAAAACTGCATCTGTGCCCAGAAAACTGGGACCATTGGGGCAGCCGCCATTCATAGTTATGAGTGAGTTGGTTGCTACCCAAGGCACCTTGCAAAACATATTCTGAAATTGAGGACCTGGGAGTCTGAAGCTCATGTTAGAATCCTGAAGGGGAGACCAGAACTAGCTGAGAAAAATCAAAAGCTCGCAACACTTACGGGAGGAAGTCATAGACAGGGTCAGATGTGAAAGCATGTGTTGGATAGATAGCTGTCCTCAACGGTATAACTCCAGTAATGAAGTAATCGCCTGGTCTGTAATAATTATTTGGAGACATTCGCAGGCTTGAGATATCTGCATCTACACTCATCACTAACCCAAAGTGCAAATGAAACAATAACAGCGGCAGCATCATTTTAGGCCCAAGCATACAACAGACACCCCCCTTCAATTGACTTTATTATACCAATAAATTTGTAGAGAGATCTGCCAAGAAATAAATAAAACCGCCTACAAGCCTCATCCTGTGTCTCACTTCAAGGTCTGTCATCTAGGCTAATGGGGATGCAGTCAAACATCAGACCCACAGACCACCTCTGCTTATCCAAGTCCCCATCCTTATTAGCCATATATATCTATCTATCCAAATTTGGTGGAAGAAATGATTGATAATTTTGGGTTCGAATTATTTTTATTTATTGATAATGCTCAAAAGTGACCTCTGGAAAAATGCTGTGGAATTCTGGTCACAGGGACACAAATCAATCACAATGATTTTGATAATTGCAGGGGATGTATAATCACCTCTTTGCATGCTCTCTCTGAGGCAAATGCACAGGTGCAGAGCAGGAGAAAACATGTTTGCAAAAGTTCACCCAAGTCATGTCATGCTTTCCTGAGGGACAACTGAAAGGGCACTGAACTTCGACCATGTTTAGTGGAGCTGTGGGTGACCATCAGCTGACCATAAGTGTCATCTTGTATTTTGCCTAAGGCAGAAAAATGCCTTTGGACAACCCTGGGAAGCAGTTTCCTTTGTCACCACTGGCTCCTGAAAAAACAGGTTGTCAGTGTGCACCAAGGTGTCCTGTGCCTCCACAATATAAAAAGTTTAATTGTTATTGTCCTTAGAGAAAGGAGCTAAAACACCAAGAGAAAGTATAACTACAGAGTCTAAATTATGAGAATGACGTGTGAGACTGCGTTGAATCTTTACTGCTTCCATTTTGCAGAAGTTAAGAGAAAATTCTGAATATACAATTTACATTTGAGGGTGGAGGATTAATAAATGTGAAGAACTTCGCCCCTTTTCTTTTAAATTGAAGGCTTTTATCTGTCAAAATTGTTACTATATTTATAAAGCACCAGTGCTATAGATGAGAGTTTACAGCGTAGTATCACTGCCACACAAAAAACAGGTCCCTCCTTTCAGACCTTCCAGTCTAATTTGAATGGAGTGAAAATCTCTACCTGTCTACATTCCTTGTAGGATGAACAGAGAATTTCTGTAATTTTTAGGAAGTGCAAAAACTACAACACTTAATGTGGAGTGCTTACAGATTTACAAGTCATGACTGCAAATCAAATTGGGGTGAAGTCTATGCACAGCTTTTCTGCCATTGCAATTTTGTGATTAGCAGTGTAGCACCACTGAAACAACTCATGACAAGTCTTGAGATTTCTTTCCAAATGTCTCTTTTTAGACCTAGCATGATTACCGTTACATTCACAGTGATCTGCTCTTCATCCTTCAGAGCCTGCTGTTCCTTCAATGCTGTTTTACCTGTGTGGCTAGAAATGGCTCCTTCCAGGCATGGGCTGCATTTATAGCAGCAAATTTGCTGTCCTTCTAGCACCACTTTGCTGGATCCAGGCTGGCAGCTTTCTGAACAGGTGGAATGGGGCCTTGTCTAAAGGGCATCAAGAAAACAAACAGTATTTTAGGAGCCCTTGCATTCTCTGTAGGTACTATACCATTCTGCTCTGATGGGTAGATTACACTGGTCAACAACAAATTTGTTGTCTGCATTTTTTCAGTTGATTTAGGACGAATCTGATGCACTGAATCCAAAAATCACATTGGTTTTGCTCAATCTGGTCAAGTTTTTGAGCTATGGCCACATGTCGTTTTTTTACGTTTTTGTTCACATGTACACTTGTGTGGAGCATTTTAGAAGAAGTTGGTGGGGGTAAAATGCCATGTCGAATAATTGTTTTGATTGGAAATGATTATTTTAATGACAAGAAGTATTCAGGTCCGATAGTTCTGGGTGATTACGTCGAAAAGGGATCGCTTTGAAGTCATAAAACCTCGAAATCTTCCATAAATTGGTGCGGCAAAGCATAAAGTTCTCATGCGACCACAATGGACCCAGAAGTACCTCCAAGCTATGGATCTGCTCCTTCAGATGAAATGTAACCCCATCCAAAACAGGACACATCCCATCAATCCAATCTAGGGAACTACCCACTAACAGTGCATCAGTCTCGTCTGGATTAAGCATCAGTTTATTGGTTCTCATCCAGTCAAATGCTAAGCAAGACCTTGATCTCCCATTTCCTCTGTCACACCTGCAGATGTAAAGTAGCGTGTCATCAACATATTGCTGACAAGTGCTCCAAAACTTCTGATGACCCCAGAGCCGTCTTTCCCATATGGCTTAGTGGTGTGTTGCGCCAGGGCGCAGGCCTCTCAGGGCCACCCCAGTGAGTGGGGGAGCTGCGCGGCTTTGCCGGTGGCCTCCCCTTTCCCTGCACACCTGCCAGCTGCGCCCCGTCAACCATATGGCTGGCAGGCACGCAGCTTCCCTCCCAAGCCTCTGCGGGGATTGCTCTCCCACAGCGGCATGGGGGAGAGTTGCACAACCCCTCCCCCATGGTTGGCAGTGCGCAGCTTCACCCCCCCATCCATGGTAATTTGGGGGCACTGAGCGGGTATTTGCACCCCGGCGCCACATCTGCTAAAGACGGCCCTGGATGACCCCATTCAGTGGTTTCACGTTCATTTTGCACAGCATGAGGGATCAACTTAAACCCTGTGGAACCCCGCGTTGGAGGCTCCACAGGGCCACACACAGGGCCAAAAATACGCCCCAAGCACTATCCTCTGAAAATGACCATCCAGGTAGGACCTGAACCAGCACAGAGCAGTGCTGCCCACCAGCAACTAGGACAGCTGCTCCAGCAGAACACATCTGGTATTGAAAGCCATTGAGAGGTCAAGAATAAGTAACTGGGACATGCTCCTCAGTCTCTCTCCCAGTAGAAGTCATCATACAGGCCAATCAAGGCAGTTTCTATACCAAAACCAGGCCTGGGACAATTCAGTCCCAGACCATTGTTTGAGAAACACTGGGTTAACTTTTCAATTCTCATACAAACCCGACACCCTTTTTTAAAGGCTCCTTTGACGTTGAGAGCTGAGCACCCTCCAGAATCTGGCAGATGAAGGGTGAAGAAGGACCACAAAGAAAAATAAAGAGGACCTACATATATTGTATCAAAAAGGGAATTCACATATTTATGAAAGAAGTCTGGAGGGTCAAAGTTACTAACACCTCCACTAAACATTAGTCCAAGTTTTCTGTCCTGTCAATTGTTTAATTAGAAAGCATGACATAGCTCAGGCTGAACTTTTGCAAATATGTTTTCTTCTGCTGTGCACCTGTGCACCTCAGAGAAAGTGTACAACTTTGGGGAGGTGATTATACATCCCCTGCAATTATCAAAATCATTGTGATTGATTTTGTGTTCCTGTGACCAAAATTCAACAGGGTTTTTCCATAGGTGACTTTGGAGGTCAGTACTACTACTACTACTACCACCACCACCACCAAGGAACCAAGAATCACTGATAACTTCTTGCTCCAAAATTGGAAAGAGAGTAACATGAATATATTTAGTGGGCTAGTAAGGATGAGGGCTGGGATTTAGACCAACAGACATAGTCTGACAGTCTGATGTTTCATTACAATTCCTTTAACACACAAGCCAGACTTGCCATCTTCTTCTGCAAAGTCAAGCATAGGATGAGGCTTGCAAGGCGATTCTGTTTTTCTTTGCAGATTGGAGGGTGCCTCTGGCTTGCTTGTTTCTGCCAAAAATGACTCTGCTGCTACTGCTATTGCTTCATTTGCACTTGGGGTTAGCGATGAACAGACCCAGAGATCTCTCGAGCCTACGAATGTCTCCAAATAATTATTACAGACCAGGAGACTACTTTATTAGTGGAGTTATACCTGTGAGGACAGCTGTGTATCCGACACATGCTTTCAGGTCTAACCCTGTCCGCGACTTCTTCCCGTAAGTGTTGTTTGCTCTTAGCTTTTAATTGTCCTCAGCCAATTCTGATCTTCCGTGCAACTGCCTGTCCCTGTAAACTGCTGTGAGGTCTGTGCTAATAGGGAACTCATTCTCTGAGTTTAGATTCTTATATAGAAAAGAACAACATCATTTAGACATAATGGAAGGTTTCATTTGGCTTGGGTGAATCCCGACATTTGGAAAAACACGTTTTATTTTATTTTTTTAAAAAGGAAAGCTTAGTGGACACAGAATGCAGGCAGAGTGCTGTTAGTAAAATTGTTGGAGGGATCGACTGGCATATCCAGGAAAGGGGCATGACTGGCTGGCTACAATCCTGATCAGGACTCTACACAGCAACACATTTGAAAAGAAGTCACAGAGACTTACTTGATTACAGTGTTCTTGGAAATAGGGTTGAGTGAACCTGGCAATTTCGGTTTCTCCTTTTTCCATTTATAAGTTTGCTTCTCCACATTTCCCCCTCTGTTTAATACAATTTCTCTCCCATCTGTGCTTGGAAGTAAACCTCACTGTGACTGTTTACTTGGAAGTAAGTTCCTTTGTGTTCAGTAGGACATAATCAGTTGTACTGATTTATAGAGATAAATATTGGGAGAAAAATCCAGGTATAAAATGAGCACAAAATCACCTATAAATTGCTAGATATTAATCATACAATTCAGAAATTCCCATATTTTCCAACTTATCTATAAATACCTTTAAATACCTTAGTGTGAAATTATATATAGATTGAACTTGATAGATGTTTGTAGGTATCAATTTATTAATAGTTTATTAATAGTTAATTAACTCCTGGCTTGCCATGTTTTGCAGGGAAGGCAGAGGGAAGCATTCTCTAAAGGACTGTTCTTTTTATAAATGTTCCAAATACAGCATTTTTTTTTAGTATTTGAAGAAGTGGAGAAGTATCTTAATGTTTTGGGGAAACTGATATAGCTCCAATTAGCCACACTACCAATATATAGAGAGCTGTCTTTTTCTTGTATATATAGATGGTTGCATATTACTTGCTTGTTGGTTGAGACTTTAATCAGAGATATAACTAAGTCATGGAGAACTATAGAACAATATTTCTCCTTCCTCTCCTGGTATTATGAAATACCACAGGAGCTGAGATTTATGATTATATGAAACATTCCAATTGTTTTTCATTCCAGACTGTTGGAAAGGAACTACCAGCATGCCCTGGCTATCATTTTTGCCATTAATGAGATCAATGAAAACCCTGAGCTCTTACCCAATATCACCCTTGGCTACAGCATCTATGAAAACTGCTTCAGTGTCAGGAATACTTATGAAGCAACCATGGACCTGTTCTCTACCGGACATTGGATGGTCCCTAATTTCAAGTGTGGGAGGCAAGGGAAGCTCCTGGCTGTTATTCAAGGAGGGGGCTTTGAAACCTTTTTCCAGATGGCAACCATGCTAGATGTTTACAAGGTCCCTCAGGTATGGACATAACAGGCATGCACAGATATTGAAGGATGGTTTTCTCCTCAGGGTCAGCATGAGAGAGATCTCTCATCATAGCAAAACCACATGGGTTCTGGCACTGGGCAGCAGTGGATGGCAGAAGCATTGCTGTGAGCCCCAGGGTAGATTGGAGCTGCCATTTACATTTCTTGCTATACTCTGAAATGCCCCTAAGCTTGTAATGTTCCAGGGCATTTAAGTGGAAGCTGCCATTTTAGTTTCCAACAATGCCTACAATGCCTCTTCCACCTGTAATCAATAAAGTTTTGGTCTGATTTGACCCAAATGCAAGTGGTCATGTCTTATTTTTTCATGGTGCTAGATGATATATTTTTGGGGGGTGGGGGGTGGGGGATGCCTGGCCACACAAATACAGAAACTGCTAAAGGAGGTCTGAGCCTGCTATGGGGTTTTGGAATGCCAGCTGATTGTTCAAGAGTGGGTGTGGGGTTAGAAAACCTGTGGGGTGTGGGTGTGTGTGTGTGTGTGTGATAGCATCCATGGAAAAAGGTTGTGTCTGACTGGCTGGAACCCTGAACACAGAGGCAGGCTGCATTGCAAGTGACACATCAACATGCCCTCCCCAAGTAGCATCTAACAAAGTGAAATGGGAGAATTCTTATTGTTATTTGCTTCTGCATGTTGTTTCCTCAAAAACTCGGAACCAGTTTTCCTACAAGACTGCCGCACCCCATGCGTCCCCACTGAACCCCTTTGATTGGCAGAATTGAACTTTATTTGTACAGGTGCCACATAATACCTGGCCTGCATCTGTAAGAATTTGATTGTTCGGTGTGTCAGCAAGAAAAATGGAGCCAAACGAGTTCGGTTTGGGAAAGTTTGTCCAGAGCACAGATGCAAGGCTGTACTCCAGAAACAGCTCCGCAAAGGTAGTCAAGCATAGGGTGATTGGAAAGATATGTCAGTAATTTGGTATCCACTTAGCTGGGAGTAAGTTCAACTGAACTCAGTGCGACATGAGAAGAGGAGGTTAAGGGGTGATATGATAGCCATGTTCAAATATATAAAAGGATGTCACATAGAGGAGGGAGAAAGGTTGTTTTCTGCTGCTCCAGAGAAGCGGACACGGAGCAATGGATCCAAACTACAAGAAAGAAGATTCCACCTAAACATTAGGAAGAACTTCCTGACAGTAAGACAGTGGAATTTGCTGCCAAGGAGTGTGGTGGAGTCTCCTTCTTTGGAGGTCTTTAAGCAGAGGCTTGACAACCATATGTCAGGAGTGCTCTGATGGTGTTTCCTGCTTGGCAGGGGGTTGGACTCAATGGCCCTTGTGGTCTCTTCCAACTCTATGATTCTTTGATTCTATTCTATGATTCTATGTGTAAGGATGTGCAGCTAAGCAGGTTTTAGGCTGGCAATGTCTGAGCTTTATTTCCCACACTAAACATTGATTCCTTTTCTTACTAGCTCACTTACGGCTTTGTCAACAATATTCTGAATGATAAATCCCAGTTTCCCTCTTCCTACTGGATGAGCCCAAAGGAAACTCACCAGTACATGGGAATGGTGAAAATGCTTCTCCATTTCAGGTGGATGTGGGTCGGTCTCATTGCTCCGAAGCATGATGGTGGAGATTGGTTTTTGAGAACCATGAAGACAATATTCTTTTCGAACGGCATTTGTGTAGCCTTCACAGATAGGATTCAACAACTAATTGCTGCTGGCGTTCATGTTTCACGCAGAAAACCTTCCTATTTGGAAGCGCACCTTACACAGAGAAAAGCTAACGTGATCATTTACTTTGGGGATCCTGACTCCATGTGTCTGTTGCCTGTCATACTGAACAGGATTGAAGAAGGAAAACGGACCCCTGTAGGGAAAGTCTGGGTCTCCACAGCTCTGTGGGGTTTCACCTTAAGCACATCTTTTGCATTCTGGGATGTCAAATCCTTCCACGGTGCATTGTCCTTTACCATCCAAACAAACAAGAGGTCAAAATTCCAAGACCACCTATTGATTCAAGATGAATATTTCCTCGATCAGTTTTGGTCAGAAGCATTTGATTGCTCTGATTCCAACCATAGATGGTCAAGAAAAACCTGGAAAAGATGTATGGGGAAGAGAAAGCTTGATGATTTCCCCACACATTGGCTTGAGAAAAGAATGTCTGCTGAGAGCTACAATGTTTATAATGCAGTCTATGTTGTGGCACATGCCTTCCATGAGCTCCTCACATCTGTATCTAGCCACGTGATGCCTGCAGAAGACAGAAGAGTGGATTTTCTGAGCATAAGCCCATGGCAGGTAAGAAGGAGAGGGAAAGAGATCCATTGTAGGTGAAATTTTTATCAAATTTTATATATCAATATTATGGGTTGACTGTAAGGTTTTGTGTTCATGTAGTATTTTCTTTCATGTAGGGCTCATTGTCAGCGAAGCTCAGATGCTGATAGGAGGAGAAGAAGCAGGCATAGGGAGAGAACAGTTAGCAGCGGAAGGCAGACGCTGGAATGCGGGAAACATTCTCTCCCAAATCTCGTAGGATCTCAAAAGTGGCCGAGATGTGAAAGATACTGGAAGAGAAAGTGGGGGCTTCAGTGCTGGGGAAGGGGGAGGAGCTCAGTCTGGACAACTCCATCTTCTGGGGAGGACGATGAGTAGAGGAGCTCCATCCTAGCTTGTTGTTTTAGCAATAAATCTGAAATAATTAACAGCCAGAGTCATCTCACATTTGTGGGAGAGACCAAGCCATAACACTCATTCAGACTGCTTTCCCCAGAAGAAACACCAACTGGGTTTTCTCTGGATTGATGTTTGCTCCAATTCATCACTAAAGAGTGGATTTTTCCAGAAGAAAGCAGTGGGACAAGTGCAAAACTGCTTGGACCTATACCTAGAAAGTGTGGGACAATCAGAAAACCACTAGGACACATGTTTTCTAGGTGCAGGACAAGTGCAAGTCTGGATGACCCCTTAAACTCTGGCCACTTGCATTTTTTTCCTACACCACTAGTGAGGGTCTGTAGCACAGTGGTAGAACATCTGCTCTGCATTCAGGAGGTCTGAGGTTAATTTCTAGCCTTTCCAGTTCAAAGGATTCAAATAAGCAGGTGAAGAAGTGCCTCTGCCCGAGTTCCTAAAGAGGCAACGCTAATCAGAGGTTTTTTAAAAATGTGTCTAGATAGAGAAGTAGCCAGGCTTAGCATAAAGCTGTTTCTCGTGTTTCTAAGCCAGCTCCAATTTACGATAGTATCTGCCTAAGTCAATAATTCTGAGCTGGTGATCTGGGGCATAAAATGGCTGTTGGTATGCCAGATGAAAAAGGGTAATTGAATAATGCAACCCACAGAAGTGATTCCTCACTGTGTCCCTTCCTGTTTTCTGTTCTGCTTTTGGCCTCTGCCTCTCCATGTGTCATTCTGTCGCAATTCTTCATTGGTTGTGATTGATTGATTGATTGATTGATTGATTGACTGACTGATTGATTGATTCATCTGCTCACTCCTGCCAGTGCAACTGAGTCACCCCTTGTCAAGAACCCGGCCTGTGTAAACTGGGGGTTACAAACCCCACCAATTATTTATAATTACACAGCTTAAATAGAGTGTGCCTCCTGTTGCTAACCATTTAGGCTAGATTCAACTAAATTGCTAATCTGTTTACTAAAACCCTCTCTGACCAGTCTTCAGGTTCTGCCTAGAAATCTGTATTCTCATTGGACTGTAGCAAAGGACTAATGATTTTGAATGACCATTAAAGGACCTATCACGATTTGACCCATTTCAATTCTCTTGTCCCATGTAAAAGCAAGAGCCTACTGTTAACTGCCATAACTGAAATCTTTTTTTAAAAAAGGATCTGTAAGTCTAATTCCTCTTGGAAGACTACCACTGAACTCACAGTTACGTTATAACTTTTCTGGGACCAGTCAGGAGAAAAATAACAGGTTCCCCACCATTTTCACACTGAAAAGGTGTTCATATCATAAGAACATTTTTCTATTTCATGTTTAATTAAAAATTTTCTTCTACGAATCACTTTTCTAATGAAGTGTGTGTAGCTGTGGAACTGAGCAAAACAATTGTTTTCATGAATCCCCCCCCCATCATAGATCCAATACAGTGGTACCTCGGGTTACATACGCTTCAGGTTACAGACGCTTCAGGTTACAGACGCTTCAGGTTACAGACTCCGCTCACCCAGAAATAGTGCTTCAGGTTAAGAACTTTGCTTCAGGATGAGAACAGAAATCGTGCAGTGGTGACGCAGTGGCAGCAGGAGGCCCCATTAGTTAAAGCGGTGCTTCAGGTTAAGAACAGTTTCAGGTTAAGAACAGACCTCCGGAACAAATTAAGTACTTAACCCGAGGTACCACTGTACTTGTTTTCACTTTTTCCACACTTGTTCCCACATTCAAGGACTACCTCTGTTTCTTTCAAATAAATTTTTAAAAATGAAGATTGGGATGGAAGAAGAGATGAATCTAATTCATTTACAGATGTTGACACACTCTCTCTTTCTTACTAGCTCGCCCCTTTTCTGAGAAGCGTCCGTTTCAACAGTACAATGGAGGACGAGGTGCATTTTGATGAGGATAGGGAGCTAGTGGCTGACTACGATATTGTGAATTTGGTCACATTTCCTAACCAAACTGCCGTAAAAGTGAAAGTGGGGAAGCTGGAGACCCAGGAATCCTCAGGTCTAGAGATGACTATCGACGAAGAGGCCACTGTGTGGCCCAAATGGTTCAACCAGGTGGGGAGTGTATTTGTGTTTTGTGCTAAAAGTGAATGTAAAAGCTGGTCTCAGCTGCAACCTCACATTTGTTATTTAAATATAATAATACTGTATGGTTACTGGGGGTACGCATTTTGTGAATCTAAGTTTGGTCTCATTGAGAAGCAGTATTTCAATGTGAGTAGGAAAACAAGAGTACCCCTAAGCATTTTTTTAAAAAGAAAAAAAGCATTGGATGTAGATATAGATCATTTTTTTTAAGGCAAGAATGAGGAACCTGATCCAGTGGTTTGGACTCAATCTGACCCTTATGTTTTCCCTCCCCTTAAGGTTTTGATCTATGAGCTATTTTTAAAATGAGGCTGCATTTTAAATTGCATTTTAACCTGTATTTTAAATTGGTTTTTCCCCCTAGTATGATTTTACTGTAATTTTACTGGTGTTAGCTGCCCTGAGCCCGGCTCTAGCCAGGGAGGGCAGGGTATAAATAAAATTTATCATCATCATCAGTATTATTATTCAGTTTTCTAAGACACAGACCCATCAGAGCAGAATGGTATAGTACCTACAGAGAATGCAAGAGCTCCTAAAATGCTGTTTGTTTTCTTGATGCCCTTTAGACAAGGCCCCATTCCACATGTTCAGAAAGCTGCCAGCCAGGATCCAGCAAAGTGGTGCCAGAAGGACAGCAAATTTGCTGCTATAAATGCGCCCCATGCCTGGAAGGAGCCATTTCTAGTCACACAGGTAAAACAGCTTTGAAGGAACAGCAGGCTCTGAGGGATGAAGAGCAGGTTCACTGTGTTAGTGAACCACTAACCTAGATGATATAAGATAATAAGTGAGATTGAGAAAATATAAACCTTTTTGAGAATTATAAGATTATAAATACATAAATGAGATATAAGAATGCAAATAAGATAATAAATTGCTGGTAAAAAGTTATAATGATGAAAGTGGGAGCGAGAGATGTGAGGAAGTCCAAAGAAAATGTGAAATTATGTTAAGATATTTGTTATATTGTTCATTATGTTCACTTTTATTGTAAACCCCAATAAATATTTTTCAAAAAAAAAAAAAAGAAGAGCAGGTTCACTGTGAAAGTAATCATGCTAGGTCTAAAAAGAGACATTTGGAAAGAAATCTCAAGACTTGTCATGAGTTGTTTCAGTGGTGCTACACTGCTAATCACAAAATTGCAATGGCAGAAAAGCTGTGCATAGACTTCACCCCAATTTGATTTGCAGTCATGACTTGTAAATCTGGATCAGACCTGATTCATTCCAGACCTGATCTGACCTGCACTGGATTCAAATCCAGATTGTGATCCAGTAAATACAAATCTCCTGAAAAGCCAATTGACTTGCACTGCAAAACCAAAATGGCCATCGATTTCTTCTTTTTAAAAAATAGAGACATGAAATTTTGAGCCACAGCAGCCCCTGTAGAGGGCATTAGTTTGCTAAATTTGGTATCTGCTGGAAGGTGTAGAATATACTCACAATGCAGACATACCCCCACACAAACACAAGATTAAATTCTGGCCAGACACAGAAAACTGAACCCAGCTGTAAAGAAACCTTATTTAAAAACTAGAGTCAAAATTGGAAGGGGTAGGGGAATACTAAGACACAGACAACTAACTTTTTAAAGGAGAGTGCTGAGTAAGGTTCTGACCTTTTTTTAACTTTTGCTCTCCCAACACTGGCGTTGTCCTTATATGATGTTGTCCTTATATGGTGTTAACAATTGCAACAGTTTGGAGACAGTTTGCCTGGATTTCTCAGAGATTGGGGCAACCAGTTAGCACATATTGCTGCATATCTATTCAGGAAAACCTGATCCACTCTGTAGTCATTTGTAGCTGCTTCAGCCTAAACAAGACAGGGCACAAATTGGCCTGAGTCAGTTCACAATTTGGCCAAATCTGCTGCACAGCCCTAGTTTCAATTACTATTCAGTTCTTGACTTCCACAGAAGACCACATAACAGGACTGGGTCTTCATGACAACTGGCTGAAGTATTCATTGCATCCTATCCACTCTGAGGTGTTGCTTAGGAACTGCAGTACAATTCAGAAGATTGAATAAAATTACTAAAAAGGGGGGAAATGCTCTATTTAGGTAGGGAATATACGGATGATATAGAAATTTCTGGGGTTTGATGTACAAAAATAATGTTTTCTTTCAGATGCAGATCAATGTCATCAGTGTCCAGAAAATCAATACTCAAACAATGAGAGGGATCAATGTATCCCCAAGACTATAGTCTTTCTCTCCTATGAAGAACCTCTGGGGGTTACCTTGGTTTTCTTTGCCCTATTCTTGTGCCTAATCACAAGTACTATGTTGGGAATCTTCATTAAATACCAAGACACTCCACTTGTTAAAGCCAACAACCGAAACCTCACTTACATCCTCCTCATTTCTCTCCTGCTTTCCTTTTTGTCCTCCTTTCTATTCATCGGCCAGCCTCAAAAGGTCACCTGCCTTCTCCGCCAAACCATCTTCAGCATCATCTTCTCGGTCGCCGTCTCTTCTGTGCTGGCAAAAACTATAACTGTGTTTTTGGCATTCATGGCCACAAAACCAGGGAACAGCATTAGCAGGTGGGTGGGAAAGAGTCTGGCAAATGGTATTGTCCTTTTTGGTTCTGCCTTTCAGTTTGGCATCTGTATTGCCTGGATCGGAATATATCCCCCCTTCCCAGAACTGGACATGGATTCCCAGGTCACACAGATAATTCTGCAGTGCAATGAAGGGTCCGTCACTATGTTTTACTCTGCCCTTGGCTACATGGGCCTTCTGGCTGCCATCTCTTTTACGGTTGCTTTCCTAGCCAGGAAACTCCCTGGAGGTTTCAATGAAGCCAAGTTTATCACCTTCAGCATGCTGGTGTTTTGCAGTGTTTGGGTCTCCTTTGTGCCAACTTACTTGAGCACCAAGGGGAAACACATGGTGGCTGTGCAGATCTTCTCCATCTTGGCTTCCAGTGGTGGGTTACTGGGTTGCATCTTCCTTCCCAAATGCTACATCATTGTCTTGAGGCCTGATTTGAATACAAAGGCACACTTAATGATGAGAAGGAAAGATTAAGGTTGAGGTAAAGCAAGAGGGGAGTCAAACCCTCTTGAAGACTGGAATGTGAAAACGCTCAGATAGATGGTTAACCTTTTTACGTGCTCACATGGGAAGCCAACCCCCACCCAACCCAG
The DNA here is from genome assembly GCF_964106645.2 of Podarcis pityusensis. Classification (NCBI taxonomy): domain Eukaryota; kingdom Metazoa; phylum Chordata; class Lepidosauria; order Squamata; family Lacertidae; genus Podarcis; species Podarcis pityusensis. The sequence continues at coordinate 111,680,368 of NC_138029.1, forward strand.
CATATGAAATGCTACATTACCAAAGCAGACAGCAGATGGCTTGCTGATTTCTGCTAAGCTGATTAACTATTTTAGTGAGGTATATATGGGTGGGTGGGATCCTAACCACCTTGTATAAACTGAAGTAGATAAGGAACAATCTTACCGGAAAGCACTACAATTTATAGTTCAAATACTTTTCTTCTTCCACATCATATTGAATTACAGATTTCAGGTTTACAGGCACCAACTGAGGTAAATTAGTTAAATGTCTTTTACTTAAAGATGCACACTGTGTTAAGATCCACAGTGCCATCTGCAGGAAATACATTAAATTGTCTGCTTTTTCATCAATAAAATACAGTCATACCTCAGGTTATGGACACTTCAGGTTGTGATTTTTTGGGTTGCAGACCGCCAAAACTCAGAAGTACCGGAACGGGTTACTTCTGGGTTTTCGGCGGTCGCACATACGCAGAAGCACTAAATCGCACTTTGCGCATGCGTAGAAGCGCCGAATCACAACCCACACGTGCGCAGACATGCCGCTACGGGTTGCGGACGCTGCAGGTTGAGAACGTGCATCCTGTATGGATCATGTTCGCATCCCGAGCGTCCACGGTATTTGGAATGCAACTGCAAAAGAGACACACAATGCTCTCAAGAGGTGCCTAAAGTATGACATAAAAGGAAGTGGGGTGATTTCAAAGGGTAAGTGGGGGGAAGAAATGGGATACTATGTCCATTTAAAAGAAGTGGGATCTTCAAGCACTGGCTTTTAGGGCCTCCAATGTTGGCTTGAAACTTCCACTGCTCAGACCAAACAATGGATTGCCCTTCTTGCAGCTAGTGCCCAACTGTGCTGCATATTGATAAAAAGGCAATGCGTCTGTTTGAAGAATTCAGAAATCTTTTGCCCACCATGGGGCTCGACCCCACAACCCTGAGATTAAGTGTTTCATGCTCTACCAGCTGAACTACCAAGTGTGCTGTGACTACCAATTTGCTACCAAATTTAACTCAAGGTTTTACGGTTGGAAGAAGTTTGGAAGAAATTTAAAGTTTATTTACAGAAACATTAAGGAATGTTAGATGGATGTTGGAATGAAGTAATGTGGTTTTAGCAGAAATGCTATAAAGGATTAAGAAAAAACAGATTGTTAAATGGTGAAAGGAGGGAAGGTAAAGTTACATTATATTAAGATAAAATATAGGACAAAAACTGGAAAAGATGGAAAGGATTTGCTGAAACAGCTAACTGAACTAGAATACAAAAAAGGGAGGTGTGAGGAGGTCAAGGAAATAAGTAAATGAAAGATAAGTTATGGGAAGATTCATTGTATTTTTTTTCTTTTTCTTTTTCTTTTCCATATTGTGATGTGATGTTCTGTTTTTGCTTAATATGCTGGTTTTTTTATTTTTCCTTTTTGTAACCTTTCAAATCTTAATAAATATTATTATTTTTTTTTAAAAAAAGGTTTTACGGTTGGTATATAAGGCCCTAAACCACTTTGAACCAGGGTATCTGAGAAGCTGCTCTTCCTTTACATCCCACCCTCATCATTTAGATTTTTGGATGAAGATCTGTTGATGGTGCCTGCAGACAAGCTTGCTGTGACATGGTCCCGTCCCCCGTCCCCACCTCTCGTTCCACCCACTTTTGGTTCCAGTCCCACAACTGCCAGTATGCTATATGTTTCCGTGCGCTCTGGCTTCCATCATGGTGTCCCGTTGTGCCAATAAGCGGTTCAGTCATGCTGGCCACATGACCAGGAAAGCTGTCTGTGAACAAATGCTGGCTCCCTTGGCCTGAAAGCAGAGATGAGCGCTGCAACCCCACAGTCACCTTTGACTGGACTTAACCGTCCAGGGGTCCTTTGTTGTTGTTTAGTTGTTTAGTCATGTCCGACTCTTCGTGACCCCATGGACCAGAGCACGCCAGGCACTCCTGTCTTCCACTGCCTCCTGCAGTTTGGTCAGACTCATGTTTGTAGCTTCGAGAACAGTGTCCAACTATCTTGTCCTCTGTCGTCCCCTTCTCCTTGTGCCCTTTGACTGGACTTAACCGTCCAGGGGTCCTTTACCTTTACTTTTACCTTTACCAACAGATTGCTCCTGACTCCCTGCCATATTCATCTTATGACTATCTTCTTGAATAAAAAAGTATCCCAGAAGTGGATTAGAAACAAAGCATCACCCTGGGATGAATACTACTTTTTTAAAAAAATTAATAAATCTCAATTTTAAATCTGCTTATTATAGGTCACAATCACGTTTGTTGAAATAAGTTTATGGCCATCGTTTTATTTATTTATTTTTAGACACAGGTCTCAAGGCATCCCATGACTTGTTTTTGTGGTTTTGTTATGTTTTGCTTTAAATCATCTTAATAAGAAAGAAACAACAATTAATTAAATGAGGTAAAGGTAAAGGAGACCTGGACGGTTAAGTCCAGTCACAAAGCGACTATGGGGCTGCAGTGCTCATCTTGCTTTCCGGCTGAGGGAGCCGGCGTTTGCCCACAGACATCTTTCCGGGTCATGTGGCCAGCATGACTAAACCACTTCTGTCACAAGGGAACACCATGACAGAAGCCAGAGAGCACGGAAACACCGTTTGCCTTCGTGCCACAGTGGTACCTATTTATCTACTTGCACTGCTGTGCTTTCAAACTGCTAGGTTGGCAGGAGCTGGGACAGAGCAATAGGAGCTCAACCTGTTGTGCGTATTTGAACCACCAACCTTCCGATCAGCAAGCCCAAGAGGCTCAGTGGTTTAGACCACAGTGCCACCCGCTGTGAATAGATAAATAACACCAAACAAATGATTAAATGAACAGCAGAACTGGAAACCAGAAACAGCTAGATAAAAATAGCATGTGAAAATAACTCAGCCTCTCTACGTACCACAAAGGAAAAACCTGGGTGAATGGGGAAAAATTCCATTTAAACTGCCAAAATAGCAGGTACCAACTGAATGGAGAGAAGGTGCCACTTTCTCACTGTAGCCAATCAGTTGACTTCCAAGGAAGGAAACATCCAGAAAAGGACCTCTGGTGACATGGCTGCCCAAGCCCTTTTGCCACCTGAGGAAGAACAAAAATGTCACCCCTCCCACTCTGCTCTTAAAGTCAAAGTGCAAAATAGCAAGTTATTTTGGCACATAAGGCAGAAAATCCCACAAGCGTGTCTTTCTGGGAGTGAAAAATTAAACACAATTAAATTAAAATTGAAAGTTGATGGAGTTTTATGATACTCAAGTCTCTTGCCTAAGGCAGCTGCCTCACTCCATCTAATGGTAGGGCCAGCCCTGTTCTCTGGGAAGAGGGATTTATTGTTAAATCATTCTGGGAATAGTAGCTTTGTGCAGGGAATAGGGGTCTCCTAACAACTCTCAGCAAACTTAACAAACTACACATTCCAGACTGTTTAAAGCAGGGTTTCCCAAATGTGGGTCTCCAGCTGTTTTTGGATTACAGTTCCCACCTCCCTGACCACTGGTCCTGCTAGCTAGGGACGATGGGAGTTGTAGTGCAAAAACAGCTGGAGACCTCTGTTTGGGAAACCCTGGTTTAAAGTAATATGATATCCCTTCAAAATTTGTATAACTGAGCAAATTTGGTGAGAAATGTCAGAGGTTGGCTCGTCCCGAAAAGAGTTGAATTTAAGAGTTGTATGACCACTTCCTGTGTGGGTTCTTTCCTGACGTTTATCAGATTTTCAGAGCTTTGAGGAATCATTAGTTCCTTTTCTGGAGGGTGGTGCTCTTTAAGCGAATAAGTCAGATCAAATAGTTGATGAACATGGCGAATGAAAAGCAAAGGACAACTGGACCAGAGAGAGGAGAGTTGCCTGCACTACCACCTCGTACTCAGGCCAAAGGTATGGATCAAAATATTCTAAATATTGCTTTTGGTTTTCAACCGATGTAGCTAGCTAGCCTTTCTTTTAAGTTTCAGAACAAATATTTTGCAAATACATTAACAGAAAAACAAACATAAGGCACAGGGCAAGTACTTGACAGACAAGTGAGAAGTTGAAGGTCAAATGAGGAGGAGAAGGGTTATGGCTGTTGTTTATTTTCAGCTGAGGTGAGCATAAAGAAAGTTACTTGTCCCAGATGTAGCTAGCTATAGCAGGGGTCAGCAAAGTTTTTCAGCAGGGGGCCAGTCCATTGTCCCTCAGACCTTGTGGGGGGCGGCCAGACTATATTTTGGAAGAAAAAAGAAAAATGAATTCCTATGCCCCACAAATAACCCAGAGATGCATTTTAAATAAAAGCACACACTTTACTCATGTAAAAGCATGCTGATTCCTGGACTATCCGCGGGCCAGATTTAGAAGGTGATTGGGCTGGATCTGGCCCCTGGGCCACCGGGGGAAAGATGCCTCCTGGTTGCTGGGGGGGGGAGGCAAATTACAGAGATTCCAAGAACTAGAAAATGAAACAAACGCAGAAGAACTGCACAAAAGGGTCGCAGCTGGTGGGTAGGGACAGCAGCTCTTAAGGGACCTCTTTAGGACTTCTGTTGCCTGGTGTACAAAGCACACAAGTGTTAGTCACAGCTCTGACTCATTGACTAAAAACACTAAAAGGGAGCAACTGTTTCATTTCACAGAAATTTTTTGGAAGGCGACCTTCATACATGCTTTCGTAACGTTCGTTTTAGGAGGTTCAGATGCTTTTTTTTTTTTAAAGAAACGAAAGCTCACCGTCCGGGGATCCTGATGGCTGTGGGGTCTGTGGTCACTAATGGAGGAACGGGGGTGCAGAGGGAGCGGACCGCCCCCGGCACCACTATTCCGGTAGGGTGCCATCGCGGCGGCCCCCCTGGACACATGCCAGGCGGCGGGTGCCATGCCCCCACAGGCAGCACGCCACACCCCCAAAACACGTGCCACGCCCTCGCGGGTGGCCAGCCACGCCCCCGCCTGCTCTCCACCCCCGGTAGTGGAGCATTCAGCTGCGCCACTGTCTGTAATGGCCCCGTGTACTATGACTGTAGGCTGCTTATTTCCGCTCAGTCACGAACCAGATGTGGACCGACTTCAACTTCAGATCAAGTTACACCACCATGTGCCCTTAGATCATGAAAGCTCTCAATTGGCTGCTAAAGGTTTCATGTACACTTTCTGTATTGCTGAGTTTCACACCATTTGGTTCTCCACAGATCGTTCTTCTTCCATGTTCTTCTGGCCTGGAATGGTTTTGGGGGTTTTGCTGGCAGCAAGCGTCGCTCTGAAGTGCATTTTGATCTTCATGATCTTGTCGGGTAATTGTACAGTTTCATCATGTAGTCTAAAAATAGGAGCCAGGGCTAAAACCCAAACGCCAGCCTACTATGTACAAGAATACTGAAGGGAAGTTTTTAAGGTTTTTGTTTTTGTTTTGCGCTGGCATGGTTGTTCTTTTCTTTTTTTGAAAAAATGGAAGTTCAAAAAGTACATAACTATATGTGCATCAAACATGGTGAGTCACAAACAAAAAAGAGAAACAGATCCCATGTACAGCGGAACCTCGGTTCATGAACTAAATCCGTTCCGGCAGTTCGTTCTTAAACCAAATCCGTTCTTAAACTGAGGCGCACTTTCCCTAATGAGGCCTCCCGCTGCCAGTGCCCTTCCACCTTTCAGCTTCCATTCATAGACCAAGGTAAAGTTCGCAAACCGAAACACTACTTCCGGTTTTGCGGAGTTCATAAACCAAATAGTTCATAAACAGGACTGTTCGTAAACCGAGGTACCATTGTATAAGGGAAAACAAAGGGGGGTGTTTGATGTTTTATTGTGTTTTTAATATTGGAAGCCACCCAGAGTGGCTGGGGAGGCTCGACCAGATAAGTAATAAGTAAATTATTATTATTATTATTATTATTATTATTATTATTATTATTATTTCCTAGCCAATCCTCTCCATGTTCCTCTGTAGGTCTATGACCGGGGTTCCATACACACCATACATTTACGCAGGGCTTTTTTTCAGCTGGAACTCAGTTCTGGCACCTCTCAGGTGGGCTCCATTGCCCTTATAAGAGAACAAAGGGAGGTGTTCATGGTGAGTTCCAGCACCTCTTTTTCTAGAAAAATAGCACTGCACTCACAGCACCGTACATTCAAAGCACAGCCGTCCACCACAAAGAATCTTGGGAATTGTAGTCTGTTGAGGGTGCTTGGGAATTGTATCTCTGTGGGTGGTAAACTATACAGCTCCCAGGGTTCCTTTTTTGGTGTGCATGCTTTGAATGTGCTTCAGAGTTCTGTTGTGGACACCACCTTAAATAAGAAGATGTCTTTTGGATGACAGACAGACTGACATTCTATGCATAAGAAGAGCTCTCTGCATGACGGCAAAATGGATGAAAGCCTTGCTCTGACACCAAGCTTTTTTTTTTTTTTGCTTTTTTTTTAAGCTTCCAAGGTTCCTGCTGAGAAAACGAATCCACATGAGATCCAGAGTTGCCGTCAAAAATGCATCCCTTGCAGATCAGCTAACAGCCATGTGACAGGTAACCCCCTGACCTTTTGGTACTTCAGATGCATCCATTATATCTAACCACTTTGGCACCAGATACAGAACTCAACTCCAGGTGCAGAAGTGACCCGGCTAAGGGCCCCTCCACATTTGGGAATGGATAAAATGTTCATGTGAATTGGTAGTGTCTTAGAAACTCCCTCCACCCACAGCGAGCGCAATGCTAGGACATCTTTTTTCGCTTTCTGTTGACAGCCAGCTTTCAATGCAATATTTGATGGCGCTGTTCACTGCGATAGTAACCAGCTTCTGAGTGTAGTGCCTACTCTCAGTTCTCTCCCACTCATCAAATGCAGATATAGGAAGGTATCAGTTCCACGCCGGTTTAGCTCTGTGGACAATACCTGTGCACACCCCAAGCCACTATGGTCTCATTCTTCTGCAGACATAGGAGGATGTGGTTGAGTGTCAGTCTGGTCTGATAGCATAATTTGGCTTTTGTGGCTCGGACCGCGTCATGCAATATGACAGGCCGGCTTACTGTAGCTGCAGTTGATGCTCCTATAACTGTGTGGATTAAAGAGCCCTTTTTTAAAAAAAAAAGGCCATTGTTGTCTGCGATTGTTGCTGTCATATTATCATGGAGGAGCCGAATGATGTTTACAAATTTATCTGGGCAGCCAATTTTCAGAAGGACAGTCCACGGGGTGTTACTATTTACAGTGTTGAAAGCCTTAAGTCAGGTCAATAAACTCCATATACAGGGGTTGGTTTTGCTCTCTGCATTTTTCTTGAAGCTGTTGAGCGGTGAAAATCATGTCCACTGTCCCCCTAGAAGGCCGAAAACCATTTTGGGATTCAGGAAGGGTCACCTTGGATATTGTTACGAGACGGTTTGCTAAGATCCTTGCAAGAATTTTGCCAGCCGCAGCTAATAGAGAGATGTCTTGGTAGTTTCCACAATTAGTTCTGTCACCTTTTTTAAAAGAGATTGATAATTTTGGCATCTCTAAAGTCTGCTGGGATTTCTTCTCTTTCCCATATTTTTTCAATGAGCTTGTGAAGTTGTTCTGTAAGTTCCATTCCGCCCACTTTGAAGATTTCGGCAGGTATCCCATCAGGTCCACTGGCTTTCTTGTTTTTCATTTGGTTAATAGCTGCACACAACTCTCCCAGATTTGGAGATACTGCAAGCTCATCTCTAATTTGTTTTTGTGGAATTTGTGAGAGGCCCTCAGCAGCTACGGGGAAGTTGCAGTTAAGGAGATGTTGGTAGTGTTCTTTCCAGCGCAGTGCAGTAGCTTCTTTATCTTTTAGAAGTGTGCTACCATCTGCTGAGCGTAGAGGGCATATGCCATGATTTATTGGCCCATAGATGGTCTTTGTGGCTTCAAAGAAACTCTGTGCATCATGAGTGTCGGCTAAGTGCTGGATCTCTTGAGCTTTTATTTATCCACCAGGTGTTTTTTAGTTCTCTGGTTCTTCTTTGAACCTCAGCCTGTTCAAAAGGAATAGACCAAACAGGAAGGGAGGAGGAGTAGCATCGTACATAAAGGATGTGTACACTTGTGATGAAATCTATGAACTGGAGCATGAAAAGCAGATTGAGAGTATATGGGTAAAACTGTAGGAGAGAGAAACGACAGTGATCTTACTGTGGGTGTCTGCTATAGACTGCCAAGCCAGACTGAAGACTCAGATGGTGCCTTACTAGAGAAGATTACCAAACATTCAAAAAGGAGAGAAATAGTAGCCATGAGGGACTTCAACTTCCCCAATATCTGTTGGGACTCAAAGTGTAAGGTCTGACGAATTCCTCCATTGCATCATTGACAATTTCATTCCCCAGAAGGTGGAAGAACCAGCAAGGGGATCATCTATTTTGGACCTGGTCCTCACCAATAGGGAGGAACTGATAGATGAAGTGGAAGTGCTTGGAAACTTGGGAGGAAGTGATGCTGTTCTCCTGGGTTTCAGGATACTGAGGCAAGGGGAAATTGAGTGTAGTCGGACTCACACTCTGGACTTTAAGAAGGCCAGTTTCTGAAAGCTGAAGGAGCTACTGGGTGTGATCCCGTGGTCAGAAATACTCAGTGAGAAGATGGGAGTTTCTAAAAGGAGAAATAGTGAAGGCCCAAATGCAGACAATACCAACAAGAAAGAAATGCGGGAGGCATCTAAGGAAACCAGTGTGGCTGCATAAGGAGCTTACAGATGAGTTGAAAGTTAAGAAGGACATGTATAAGAAATGAAAAAAGGGGAAACCACAAAGGAGGAGTATACACAAGTAGCCAACAGTTGCAGAGGGAAAGTCGGGCTGGCTAAAGCTCAGAATGAACTCAGGCTTGCAAGAGTGGTTAAAAATACAGTGGTACCTCGGGTTACATACGCTTCAGGTTACATACGCTTCAGGTTACAGACTCCTCTAACCCAGAAATATTACCTCGGGTTAAGAACTTTGTTTCAGGATGAGAACAGAAATTGTGCAGTGGCAGCGCAGTGGCAGCAGGAGGCCCCATTAGTTAACGTGGTGCTTCAGGTTAAGAACAGTTTCAGGTTAAGAACAGACCTCCAGAATGAATTAAGTTCTTAACCCGAGGTACCACTGTAATGAAAAAGGTTTCTTCAGCTATGTCTGAAGTAAGAGGAAGAAGAAGCAAGTGGTAGGTCCTCTGTGTGGGGAACACAGAGAAATGCTATTGGTTGACAGAGAAAAGGCAGAACTTCTTAACACCTACTTTGCCCCTGTCTTCACCCAACCAGGTGATAACAGAATAAATGATGTGAGGAGGGAGCTGCAGCCCAAGATAGGAAAAGAGGTAGTAAGGGAACACCTAGCTACTTTAAATGAATTCAAATCTCCAGGGCCTGATGAGCTGTATCCAAGCTAATGGGGCCTCCTGCTGCCACTGCGTCACCACTGCACGATTTCTGTTCTCATCCTGAAGCAAAGTTCTTAACACGAGGTAATATTTCTGGGTTAGCGGAGTCTGTAACCTGAAGCGTATGTAACCCGAGGTACCACTGTAGAGATATTTAGCCACTAACTTGGTGAGCTCCTGATCATTCCCCAGTAATAGAAAATGTATGACCTCGAACTCTGTTTTCCATTTGGGGATGCAGAGTTGATCTAGAAACTGCTGGCGGAGATCAGCATATAGTTTAAATTAAGAACCATATGTGTAAGGGTTTCCACCAGGTGGTCTTCACATGGGCAAGTTCTTTCTCCTTCCACCCTGCCTGAAAACCTTCCCCAAAAGTTGAGATCTCTTTTTCCTCTTCACAGCCAATCTGACTCTGGATCCAAGCACAGCTCATCCCCAGCTCTACGTATCAGAAAATCTGAAGAGTGTGAAATGGAGATACATGAAACAAAGTGTGAACAGTAGTCCTCTGAGATATGACTTGTTGGACAGTGTCCTAAGCCACCAGGGCATTGACTCAGGGAAATTTTGCTGGGAAGTGGAAGTGGTGGAAGGGGGCGATTGGTGGGGTGTGGGAATCGTGAGGGAGTCTGCAAACAGAAATGGGAAAATTCTCCTTGCACCAGAGGGGGGGTACTGGGGGGTACAGCGTATTGATGGGCAGTACCAGTCAATTACTGCCAATCCTAGGACTAATTTGTCCTTGTGCCATCCCCCAAGTAGGATCCGTGTTTCCCTGGACTACTCGGAGGGCCTGGTGGGATTTTTTGACGGTGATACTGATGCCCATCTCTTTACCTTTCCGAAAGCAAAATTCTCTGGGGAAAAGGTCCATGCCTGGTTCTTGATTGAGGGATGGAATGGGGAGCTCACAGTCCATCCATGAGAGAAAGGAGCATCTTAATCAAGAGTTACCAAGCTGTGGTCCATGATCATCATTCAGGTGGTCCATAGCATTTATCTGGATTTGTGGTTGAAGATGGCTGGCAGAACATCCACCACATCAAATAGTCCTGTTGATTATAGCTTCTTTTATTTCTTATACTGTACAGGCGGTGACTATTTTGGGCGTGTCCAACTGATGCATGGTTGCTAACGTGTGAGTCCTTTTGGACCCAGAAGAGGGCAGAACGGGGGTGTAATGGGGGCAGGGTGGGGCAGAATAGGGGTGGGGTGTCATGGGATGGAACGCACTTTTGCGTGGGGGGGCCGGGGCTGGGAACGGAACCCCCAAGAAAAATGGTCGCTGTTTATGCTGTGTTGTATTGCGATTTGAATTCTTGGACTTGCAATTGGCACAACAGGCAGAAAAAGTGGCCAGCCAAGACCTTCAGCACTTTTCAAGGTGTCATAGAATGATAGAACTGTAAAGTTGGAAATGACCTCAAGGTTTACAAACCTCCAATGAAGGAGAGTCCACCACTTTTCAAGGAAGTTTGTCCCACTGTTGAACTGCTCTTACTGTCCATGGGGGGTGGGGTGGGGCAGTTTATGAACCACTGTCTTGATGCTATCAGAGTCTCTCGACCCTGCTGTTCAAAGGCCTCAAACCGCTCTCTGGTTCTGTGGACACTATACCTTTAAATCACATTCAGAACGCATTGCCTTCAAAGAATTATGGGCACTCTCATCTCTTAATGTCATGCAAGGAATTGTATCTGTGAGGGGTGCCCGGAATTCTTTGATGTGTTTCAAATGTGCTTTAAAAGTTTAGTTACAGGGGTCAGCAGACTTTTTCAGCAGGGGGTCAGTCCACTGTCCCTCAGATCTTGGGGGGGGGGCAGACTATATTTTGAAAAAAATAAGAATGAATGAATTCCTATGCCCCACAAATAACCCAGAGATGCATTTTAAATAAAAGCACACATTCTAATCATGTAAAAACACGCTGATTCCCGGACCATTCGCGGGCCAGATTTAGAAGGCGCTTGGGCCGGATCCGGCCTCCGGGCCTTAATTTGCCTACCCATGGTTTAGTGTGTACAGAGCCTGGAGTATATGGCCTGGAGGACTCTCATACAGGAATGCCCTTCATATCCCTAAACTGACATGACAGTTATTCCTTTACCAGGCAAACCCAAATGCCACAAAACAGCATGCAAGTTTTCAATTTCCTCAAGAACTCTTCATAAGATTTGTGATTTTTATCTCTGTTGTTTGCAACACCGTCTTGTTTTTAATAGGCACACCTCTCTGAAACAATTTGTGTTTGCAGTCTATGAATTTATTGTATCCAAATAAAGGGGGAGGGGAGGAAGAAAGCCTTGGTGTTGGCTGATGTTATGGAGTCTTGTGTGGGAGTCGAGACAGACATTCAAATGAGATTCTGTGGGGTTTTCCTGTTGCACCATGGACTGCTGGTAAGATGAAACACACAATGGCCGGGCTCCCGTTTTCCAAAATATAAAATCCAGTTATTATCTACATCTGTCTACTTCTTTAGGAAAAACACATAGGTTTCTTGGTGGGTGGATTACAGAAATAAAGAACAGCCTTAAAGGGAGACTGGACAAATTCATGGATAGCCTTAGCTATGTTCTCTCCATGGTCAGAAGCATGAATGGCTGGGTATCACCAGGGCAAGTGTGGTTGCTCTCAGGACCTGCTTGGGGCTTTCCCATCAGTATTTGGTCGGCCACTGTGAGAACAGGATGCTGAAATATAGATGGACTTTGGGGCTGATCCAACCAGACTCTTCTTATGTTCTTGCTCTGGCAAGCGAATGGGGAGATAGCATCTTTTAGCGTTGGAAGGGGAAGACAGGAGTGCCTGGCGTGCTCTGGTCCATGGGGTCACGAAGAGTCAGACACAACTAAAACAACAACAACAACAAAGCATTGGAAGGGACCCCATGGGTCATCAAGTCCAACTCCCTGCATTGCAGGAATCTCAGCTAAAGCATCCATGACAGGTGGCCATTGAACCTCTGCTTAAAAAACCTCTGAGAAAGGAGAGGCCACCACCTCCTGAGGGAGACCATTCCGCTGTCAAACAGCTCTTCCTGTCAGAAAGTTTTTCCACATGTTTAATTGGAATCTCCTTTCTTGTACCTGGAAACCATTGGTTCGGGTCCTACCCTCCAAAGCAGGAGAAAACAATCTTGCTCCATCTTCCATGTGACAGCCCTTGAGATATTTGAAGATGGCTATCCTATCTCCTCTCAGTCTCCTCTTTTCTAGGCTAAACATACCCAGCTCCTTCAAGCCTTCCCTGTAAGGCTTAGTTTTCAGACCCTTAATCATCTTGGTTGCCCTCCTCTGCACACGTTCCCACTTGTCAACATCCTTCTTAAATTGTGGTGCCTAGAATTGGACACAGTATTCCTGGTGTGGTCTGACCAAGGCAGAATAGAGTGGTACTATTACTTCCCTTGATTGGGACACTATACTTCTGTGGATGCAGCCTAGAATAAGATAATAATAATAATAATAATAATAATAATAATAATAATAATAATTTACTATTTGTACCCCGCCCCTCTGGTGGGTTTCCCCAGCCACTCTGGGCAGCTTCCAACAAAGATTAAAAATACATTAAAATGTCACACATTAAAAACTTCCCTGAACAGGGCTGCCTTCAGATGTCTTCTGAAGCTCAAGTAGTTGTTTATCTCCTTGATATCTGATGGGAGGGTGTTTGCAGTCTATGAATTTATTGTATCCAAATAAAGGGGGAGGGGAGGAAGAAAGTCTTGGTGTTGGCTGCTACAATCTTGCAATGTTTAAAGGATGAATCGACCAACCAGACCGTGAAAATTCACACTCCTGGTATTAAGCTAGTCACACCTCCATTTGCACTGCCAGGAAATCGCAGTTAGGCAGGCAGTCACCCAACTCAGCCACACCCTTGTTACCTGCTTGGCTGGTTCAGAAGGGGCCTGCTCACTCACGCAGAAGCGCTCTGAGCATTCACTATACAGCTAACTTTCCCAGTGCTGGATTCCTCCACAATGCCTAGAATGCATAATGGAATTCCATGCCACAAAATTCGCCCCATCTGTCCTTCTGAAAATTGGCTGCCCAGATAAATTTCTGAATATCCTTCAACTCCTCCATGATAATATGACAGCAACAATCGCAGATAACAATGGCTCGCAAAGTGAACCATTCACAGTGGGATCAGGTGCTAAACAGGGTTGTGTTATTGCCCCAACTCTAATTATTATTTTCATTGCCATGATCCTGTCTTTCAGCCTGCTCTCAGCTGTTCCCTTGGAAACCGGCATCCAAGGTCAGAGGGAGTCGACGCTGGCAGCTCTGGCCTCTGCTCAGCCTGCGTCAAATCTAAACCTCTCTGTTCCTTCCCGTATTCTGCAGCTGGCTGTAAAGTTCCACTTGGAGCTGGCTCGTTCCTGACAGGTGGGTGGGGCTAGGGGTAAAAGTGGGTGGAGTAAGAAATTGACTCACACATCTCTCTCTATTCAGGCAAGCAAGAAATATTATTGTAGTTCAAGGATACATTTGAGCCAGGCAGAAACAGTCTAGGAGGGTGCAAACCTCCTTGGAGTTTTATGAGCAGAGGTTGGAGGGCCACCTGTCATGGATGCTTTAGCTGACAATCCTGCATTGCAGGGGGTTGGATTAGATGACCCTCGGGGTCCCTTCCAACTCCAAGATTCTATGATTCTACGATTCTATGAAAGCAAGGATATAGCTTGTGGCCTGAGGAGAGTTCCAAGGGCCAATCAGGGAGGCCTGGAAGGCCGCTATCAGCATCTGGACCTGAGGTTGTTTGGGAGATTAGACCCAATCTATGGAAGATGATGCTGTGGGCTAAAAGGAGCCTCCATGTTCAGCAGCAGCAGGATTTATGGGACCTTGTGTGTAAGGGATTATTCACCCTTACCTTTTGCCCCGCTCTTTCTAAGAGGTCCACTCTTTAATGCTCCATGTCCAAACATTGTTGTTGAGGGTTTTTTGCCCTGATTTTTCCCTGCGAAGATCCACTCTTTAAAGCTGAATCGGAGCAAATGTCAATTCTGGTTTTCCATGAATTGACATTTATTCCTTTTCCCCCCAAATTTTTTTATTCATTTTATAACACACACACAAAACACAAACAGAAAAGACAAACAATACGAACAAATTCTTGTCATATCCTCATTTTTCTAAAAATTGTTAAGTGGGCTTCCCCAAGTCCCACCTATCTGATTTTCATACATCATAATTTCTAACCATCTTTTTTTTTTAATCACACTTAAAATAACTTCACATTTTATCACTTACAAATAATACTATTTTAAAATACCCTATCTTCTACTTCTAACCCTACAGCCTCTATCCACTTCCAAAGCTATTCTAAGGTTTAAATATTAACATATTTTTTTCAAATATTCCTTAAACTTCTTCCAGTCTTCTTCCACCGTCTCTTCTTTCTGGTCTCGGAGTCTCCCAGTCAGTTCGGCAAGTTCCATATAGTCCATCATCTTCATCTGCCATTTCAAATATTCCTTAAACTTCTTCCAGTCTTCTTCCACTGTCTCTTCTCTCTGTATGAATTGACATTTATTCCAACTGAGTTTTAGAGAGCAGGTTTTTATGGGGAAAGCTCTGGTGGGCGGGCTGGGGGGCGGGAAGGGTGCTTGGACATAGACCTTTGAAGCATGGACCATGCCTGGAAAAACTGGAGGCAAGGTAAGTGTGGATAAGCCCATAATCTGTATGGGTAAAGGATCTGAAGTCTGTAGCTGCAGCTGCTTGAGTCACTGCAAAAGAGGGATATCCAAAGGGAAGTACAGCAGCTGACATGATCAAGGACTGTTCCGTCACCAACAGTGCCGTGTTGCATGTTCACAACTTGAACATGTGTTCTGTATCAGTAGCAGGAAGTACAGGTACCACAGCTTCTCCCTCCCTCCAGATCCTTTCCCAATCCAGTCATCTGACTTCTTCCCCAACTGCTGTGATGCACACTTCGATTCCTGCTCCACCAGAGCAGATCAGGAAGGAGAAGCGGATGGAACCTGCAGGCCGGATTTGGGCCCAGAGACATCCGATGCCCACAGGAAGTTTTAACGAAGAAATAAACTTGTCAGACTCCAGCTGAATGAAACTGGCAAACTGCAAGCCTGGTTGTGTAACTTTCTGTAATTGCACAGGCCAGCTGTTTTCTGAACCTTGAGGAACTGCCAATTCCTTATTTAAAGAGTGTTGCGCCGGCAGCTAACAAGGGCTCGGAAAGATGGAAGATGAAGATGGATATATGCAAATAGACCCGAAAAGCCAGCAACAGTGCACCACACCACTTCCCAAGTGCACCAAAGGTATTGTTTGGGGGGAAATCTCTCAGTTGACCTTTACAAATAAAGCAAAAAGCAGGGCAGCGGTTGCAGTAACTTAATCATCACCTGTAAACAAGATTTAGGAAGTGTTGTTATGAACTTCTTCCATTGGATTCACACACACACTTCTTAAATGTTAAAATGTGGAATGTGCTTTGCATTTTATATGTGTGTGTGGCAACGTTTTGAGTGTGTCTTCATCTCATCTAGCAAAAAAAATGGTATTTACAACAGGGCTTTAACTGTGACTAACTAGTTCTCTTGGTTTCAATGGGATTTATTTGTTGGTTTGTTGCATTTAGAGCACACCGTTCTTCCAATGAGGTGGTGTCGCAGGGCCAGATTTAGGTTTGATGAGGCCCTAAGCTACTGAAGGTAATGGGGCCCTTTATATGTCCAGCTGTCCTTTGTCAACAACAAATTGTCGCTGTTTGTTGTGTTGAATATATGCTATACGCCGCAACCCCAGAGTCGTCTGCGACTGGACTTAACTGTCAGGGGTCCTAAACCTTTACTTTTTAGAAAACACAAAACACTGTTGCTGTATGTAGGTTTTATTTTATTTGTTATTTATCTTATATTTTGGAAATGTACATCCAGTTTTCCCCTTTTATACCTGAGGTCTTTAGTCCATAATTTTCCCACACATTCATCTGAATGGTAAAACCAAAGTCCTTTGACTATTAATCATTGCTTCTTTAACTTCTTCCTCCTTTATTTTTGTTTTTTTTAAAAGGGCAACCAGTCTGCATGCAAATAAGGTTTCTGTGGACAATAGAATGTTGACTTTGGTGGGGTTTCTGCATCTTTGGGGGCAATTTAATAAGAAATTGGAGCTGTCCATCAGTTGTTGCTGGACTACAATTCCCATGAGCCCCAGCCAGCATCATCAGTAGTCAGGGATGATGGGCATTGTAGTCCAACAACATCTGGATGGCATCTCATTGGCTATCCCTGAAGTAGATCAACCTTTGCTGCCACTTGTGTGAGAGATGTCTTTCTGAGATATACTTGTCACTTGCTCATTTGGAAATTTCCATTTCCACCTCAAATGATTCATGACTCAGTCCCACCGAATAAAATGATTGTTTCACTGTTTTCAACAAGGGTCTCAAATCAATGGGGCTTATCCCCCAAGCACCGTATTTTTCGCTCTATAAGACGCACTAGACCATAAGACGCACCTAGTTTTTGGAGGAGGAAAACAAGAAAAAAAATATTCTGAATCCCAGAAGCCAGAACAGCAAGAGGGATCGCTGCGCAGTGAAAGCAGCGATCCCTCTTGCTGTTCTGGCTTTTGGGATAGCTGCGCAGCCTGCACTCGCTCCATAAGACGCACACACATTTCCCCTTACTTTTTAGGATGGAAAAAGTGAGTCTTATAGAGCAAAAAATACGGTAACTTGTGCCAACTTGCACAACTCTTCAAAGTAGGAGTTCTTGAGTAGTTGGTTCCTAATAATGTAGCAACTGAAGAGTGGGGAAAATGTCTAGTTTATACTTCATATGCTTTTAAAATACACAATAGCACACAGCTTAATTTCCTTATGTCTTCAGGAAAATACCCTTGTTGGGGGAAGTTGCGGGTGGATGTCAAAACTGCTGCTTTCCATCTTTTTCTTCTTCCTGGTTATGGAGCACTTCCTCCCATCAGACCGCATGGGTGACAAAGAGCAAGACAGGGTCAACATCTGCTTGCTTGATACGCTTGTTTGTTAAATGTATAAATAGTCCATCCAGCAGCGTAGCGATCTGGATGCTTTGCAAAACCAAAATTTAAACATTTCGTAGAATTGTAGAACTGGAAGGGACCCCGAGGGTACTCTAGACTAACTCCCTGCAATGCAGGACTCTCAGCTAAAGCATCCATGACAGATGGCTATCCAACCTCTGTTTAAAAGCCTCAATTGAAGGAGATTCCACAACCTCCAGAGGGAGTGCGTTCCACTGTTGAACAGCTCTTACTGTCAGAAAGTTGTTCCTGATGTTTCATTGCCAGTGTGGTGTTGAGAGCCAGTGTGGTGCGAGAGCCAATGTGGTAGACTCGTAATCTGGTGAACCGGGTTCGCGTCTCCGCTCCTCCACATGCAGCTGCTGGATGACCTTGGGCTAGTCACACTTCTCTGAAGTGTCTCAGCCCCACGCACCTCACAGAGTGTTTGTTGTGGGGGAGGAAGGGAAAGGAGATTGTTAGCTGCTTTGAGACTCCTTCGGGTAGTGATAAAGCGGGATATCAAATCCAAACTCTTCTCTTCTCTTCTTCATTGGAATCTCATTAAAAATAAATAAATAAATGTTTTAAATGCAAGGGGGCAGTGTTATATTCCCATCCTCCAAAAGCAGCAGAAAATTGTCTCCCTCCCAACTTCACAGATGACAAATACCAATCTCCACCCCACTTTTCATGCAAGGCAGAGGGAAACTAACGCTGGACTTCGTCTCTACCTTCAATGTTACAGGTTCTTCCTCGAATGTCTGGTGGAAAGTCGCTTTCAGCATTGCTCTGGCAGGGAATGTTGCTCTGGTCCTTGTTCTTATTTTCCTTAGTCTTCCAAGTAAGAAGATTCCACGTAAGGCTTTCAGGTTTATGTGTGGGGTGGGATTTTTTTGGGGGGGGGGTCATGCAATGAATACACAATTGTGATATATATGTGAAATGGAACCAAGCCCCTCTCCCTTGCTTTCCCCCAATATTAATAAAATGAAGTTTTGTTTTGGAGCAAAAATAATATTCATCCCATTGCCCAGATACCTAAAGTGTTCTGGGGTTGTCAGTTTCCTCACCACCACCCATGGTGCTGCCAGTTTCCTAACCCATCAACCTCTGAAGCAATGCAGAAGGTTCCACATCCATTTCCTCCCAGTGCAATTATGTGGCTCAAATTGGATTATGCAGTGCATCTCTGTGTTATATAGGACGTGGGTAGTGCTGTGGTCTAAACCACTGAGCCTCTTGGGCTTGCCAATCAGAAGGTCAGAGGTTCGAATCCCTGCAACAGGATGAGCTCCCATTGCGCTGACCCAGCTCCTGCCAACCTAGCAGTTTGAAAGCACGCCAGTGTGAATAGATAAATAGGTACCGCTGTGGTGGGAAGGTAAAAGGCCTTTCTGTGCGCTTTGGCATCCATCACAGTGTCCCGTTGCGCCAGAAGCGGTTCAGTCCTGCTGGCCACATGACCAGGAAAGCTGTTTGTGGACAAACGCCGGCTCCCTCGGCCTGAGAACGAGATGAGCTCCACGACCCCATAGTCGCCTTTGACTGGATTTAACCATCCAGGGGTCCTTTACCTTTTACCTTACTATTATAATGCATATTTTATAGGGGAATGCTTGAAAAGCAATTGTCTGCTTCAGGGGAAATGCATACTAAATCGAAATTCAGATTTTTCTTTCTTTCTTCATTCCTTTGTTATCATCCACATACAACAGTATGATTGAATGTCAGTAAAGCTGAAATGGAGCATACTTATCCCTAATCCCCACATAAGCAGGAAAGCCAATCAAATTTAGGGTTGTCTCCAACTGAGTTCTAATCAGAGGAGAGCCATTGAAATTAATGGAACTCAGCTAATCATGTGCATTAATTTCAAAAATCTACTCTGAGTTTGACTAACATTGGGTACAGCCCTTAGTGTTGAATTTTTTACTGTTAAATGTTGAGGGATTGTCTCTTCTACCTTCTAACTCAAAGTAGCCACAATAAATACAACGCAAAAGTTTAAAAGGCGCAAGGAGATAGGATAATAATATATTGAGGATGGTATAACAAATAAAGTGAGTAACGCAACAATAACAAAAATAATAGTAGGTAAAGAAGATCGCACGCGGGTGGAGGGAAGTACTGGGCTGTGGGGGAGGGAGGTGAAGGGATTAATTGAAATTGCTAAAGACTGGAATAGGATTTAAGAGATTTAATTTTTATAAAGATTCTCTAAGGAAAGCAGCAAGAAATATCAAGTAAAGGTATCAGGGAGGAGATCAGTGTAAATGAAAACACGAGACTTATGGTTTTGTTACATAAGATTTTCTTTTGGAGTTGTCTGTTTATTTTGGAGTTGTTTGTTGTAAAGAATGTATATTATGTGAATAAAATAATAAAGGATTAAGAAGAAGAAAAAACAGTAAATACAGATTCCGCCAATAATGAGTTTTCGACAAAACTCTCTCAATGACAGCAAATTACGAACGTTGTAAACAGATGGGAATTCTCTAAAGTTGAACTGTTTTCTAAGTTTCCCAGGACATTTTTGCCAGCAAACCTCCACACAACCAAATCCGGAGTTGCCTGAAAAGATGTGTCCCTTGCAGCTCGGATAAGACGCGCACAACAGGTAACCCCCAGCCCTGAACTACATATTTGCTTCTCTTTGTTGTTGGTTTAAAAGATCTACAAAATGTGGAAGTAAAACTCAACCCAAAGCAGCCTCATGACTTACTGAAAGTCACTGACAATGCAACTTCATGCATAGTTACTCAAAACTTCATGCATGGTTACTCAAAAAGTCCCACTGTGTTCAGCATTGCTTACCAGAGAAGTCTGCAGGGAATGGAAGCCTGAGTCTGAAAGTTGATAGTAAAGCAAGGGTTGTCCCTCTGCTTTTTCTTACAGGCGTTTTCCTCTGGTGACTGAGGGCTCACTCACACTTCAACTTGCCCTTTGCCTAGAAAACAAGTGGTTTTCTGTGTGTCCCATGGGTCCAAGCAGTTCTGCCTCTGCCCTGCTGCCTCCCCCTACTCTTTAGTGCTACAGTGGTACCTCGGGTTACATACGCTTCAGGTTACATACGCTTCAGGTTACAGACTCCGCTAACCCAGAAATAGTGCCTCAGGTTAAGAACTTCGCTTCAGGATGAGAACAGAAATCATGCAGCGGTGACGCAGCAGCAGCAACAGGAGGCCCCATTAGCTAAAGTGGTGCTTCAGGTTAAGAACAGTTTCAGGTTAAGTACGGACCTCTGGAATGTATTAAGTACTTAACCCGAGGTACCACTGTAAATCAGAACAAACGGCAACCTGCAGAAAACCCGGTTGCCATTAGTTCTGATTTTGTGCTCCCAGGTTTTCCTGGGAGAAAGCAGCAGGGCAAATGGCAATGTGAATCAGCCCTGAATTGCCACTTAACATTAGAAATTAGGCTAGTATCCCCTAGATATGTAAGGTAGGAGTTTTCTTCTTTTTACCTGTTTTGGATTCCCCTGGGTTGGAGAGAGCATTCTGGGCAAAATTCAAAATGGGATGAAGTGGGGAAGGGATGAAGAGATTCATATCATTTAGGGCAGAGGAGGCAGCTGCCCATGATGACAGAATAAAAATTATTTTAAAAAGCAGGTTCAAAGTTTTGGTCACCACTCGGAGATGAAGGAGAAATTGAATTCTGTTTGGATTCAAAGGCAAACTTTCCAAAGCAATATGCAAACCAAAATACAGCCATCCATCAAAATTTACATTTCTCTGAAGTTTGCAATGCAGTTTTCCTGCAAAGTGATGTGTATAAAAATGCATACATTAGCAAACAAACAAACAAACAAACAGAAAAATGTGTTATATTAGGGAGAATTGCTTTGCAAAGTTGTGTTGAATAGGCAAAATTGCACACAAAACTATATGTATATTAGGAGAAATTCACTTCTGAATTTTCACGATGACTTGTCTTGTTTCGTTTTTTAAGAAATTTTGCAGACTGATTTTGCAGAACGTGATTAGGAAAATGAGAAACTAAGTGAACCTGAAATAGACTTCCTGAAAAGGCTACCCTCCTTCATTCAGGAGCATTCCAGTGTGGACAAGCCCCTAGTCTTAACATTGGTAGTAGTAGTCAGACCTCCTGGAGTTCAAAGCTTAGGGGGTGGGGAGAGAACCAATCAAGTTATTTGAAGCCTAATGTTTTACTATTGAAGCCCCACCCACCCCGCCCCACTATATGTTCTCTGCATGACTGTTAGCTGTATGGCTGTAGTTATAAACTACAGCCATTAACCATCCTTTAGGCTAATAATATACTCCAAATGTATACCATAATGTCACAAAACCATCCATGCACAAAATGGAAGTATCAGCAGGCTTGGGGGAACTCCAAGTAGGGCAACAAAAAATAAAATAATGAGACCTGAGCAGGGCCGGATTTAGGTTTGACGAGGCGCTAAGCTACTGAAGGTGATGGGGCCCTTTATATGTCCAGCTGTCCTTTGTCAACAACAAATTGTTGCTGTTTGTTGTGTTGAATATATGCTATATGGTAATTTATGGACCCAATATGGGGCCTACACAACACGAAACACAGTTGCTGTATGTAGGTTTTATTTTTTTATCTTATATTTTGGAAATGTACATCCAGTTGTTTTTTCCTTTAAATTTCTTTGGGGCCCCCATGAGAGTGGGGCCCTAAGCGATAGCTTGTTTAGCTTATACGTAAATCCGGCCCTGCTTGCTCAGTGGACACAGAATACTGACTGGCTGATTGCAACCCAGAACAGGACATCTGCACACTGAAACAGATGGTTGCATGTCCCACTTTTATTTTATATTAGACAACCTAGTATCACTTTCATAAAAATCTGAATTAATTATTACCTGATTATTACCTGCTTCCAGGACTGTTAATAAAGTGGGTTCCCAACACCACCAGCTTAAGAGTGATAAATGTAAATTCATGTTGACCTCTAACCAGAGGGCTGCTAATAATATTTATTATTTCTTAAATGGCTGATAAAAGCAAGCCAATGTTCAATGGGTTATGACTCCTTTCCCTCTCTCTGCTCTTTTCTTCACAGCAAATCTGACTCTGGATCCAAGCACAGCTCATCCCCAGCTCTACGTATCAGAAGATCTGAAGAGTGTGAAATGGAGAGGCATGAAGCAAAATGTGTCTGCCGGTCCCTTGAGATATGACGTGATGGCGAGCGTCCTAAGCCACCAGGGCATCAACTCGGGGAAATTTTGCTGGGAAGTGGAAGTGGTGGAAGGGGGCAGTTGGTGGGGTGTGGGAATTGTGAGGGAGGATGCAAACAGAAATGGGGCAATTCGCCTTGCACCAGAGGGAGGGTACTGGGCGGTACAGCGTATTGATGGGCAGTACCAGTCAATTACTGACAATCCTAGGACGAATTTGTCCTTATGCCATCACCCAAGTAGGATCCGGGTTGCCCTGGACTACTCGGAGGGCCTGGTGGGATTTTTTGACGGTGATACTGATGCCCATCTCTTTACCTTTCCGAAAGCAAAATTCTCTGGGGAAAAGGTCCATGCCTGGTTCTTGATTTATGGGTGGAATGGGGAGCTCACAGTCCATCCATGAGAGAAAGGAGCACCCCAATGCTGTTCTTCTAGGGTCTGAAACCAGACTCTATAGCTCTGGAAGACATACAAGAATATACTTTATGGCCCAGCCACTCAACCACAGACTCATAAATACTAAGGAGGTATCACTCATGGCACGGCTACTTTACTTATCTTAGAATCATAGAGTTGGAAGAGACTACAAGGGCCATCGAGTCCAACCCCCTGCCAAGCAGGAAACACCATCAGAGCACTCCTGACATATGGTTGTCAAGCCTCTGCTTAAAGACCTCCAAAGAAGCAGACTCCACCACACTCCTTGGCAGCAAATTCCACTGTCGAACAGCTCTTACTGTCAGGAAGTTCTTCCTAATGTTTAGGTGGAATCTTCTTTCTTGTAGTTTGGATCCATTGCTCCGTGTCCGCTTCTCTGGAGCAGCAGAAAACAACCTTTCTCCCTCCTCTATATGACATCCTTTTATATATTTGAACATGGCTATCATATCACCCCTTAACCTCCTCTTCTCCAGGCTAAACATGCCCAGCTCCCTTAGCCGTTCCTCATAAGGCATCGTTTCCAGGCCTTTGACCATTTTGGTTGCCCTCCTCTGTCTACTAGACCCACACAGAAAATGTACTATTTGAAGTTCTGTTTGACATTCTGAATAAATGCCTGGTTTTTATCCCAACATACAGTTGCACAGAATACTGGCCAAGCTGCAAAATGTTTGAGCTACTTGATGACTTTGAAAGCCATCTAGGCCCCAGATGCTAGGCTTACTCATGTCCAGTGCCAACACCAGGCCTCCACAGTGTTCGCAACCTGCCAGGTATACTTAGTGACCTGCTAAGTGCTTCTCCAAACAAGGAGCAGGAAGTGTATGAAGGCTCTAGTGGGCTTCCATACATGACTAGCAAATGATGCTAGATCAGGGGTGGGGTGCCTGTAGCCCCTCATAAAGTGTTGGGCTCCAAGTCCTATCAGCCTTTGGAGGACAGGCTTCTATTTGAAGATGTCCCCTGTTTGAAGGGCTGACTGTTCCAAGGAGAAAGAGCCCTAAGAAGGAAGTAGCCTATCAACAGAGTCCTCGCCTGCACAGCAGATTGAGCAGGGACATGGATCACCTGCTCCCAGTCTTCCCCACTAGGGCAAGGTGTAATGCTTCTCAATTTAATATGGGAGCAGGTAGCACTGTGGTCTAAGCCACTGAGCCTCTTGGGCTTACTGATCAGAAGGCTGGCGGTTCAAATCCCCACAATGGGGTGAGCTCCCGTTGCTCTGTCCCAGCTTCTGCCAACCTAGCAGTTCAAAAGCACACCAGTGCAAGTAGATAAATAGGTACCACTGTGGCGGGAAGGTAAACGGTGTTTCCATGTGCTCTGGCTTCCGTCATGGTGTCCTGTTGTGCCAGAAGCGGTTTAGTCCTGCTGGCCACATAACCCAGAAAGCTGTCTGTGGACAAACGCCGGCTCCCTCGGCCTGAAAGCGAGATGAGCACCACAACCCCATAGTTGCCTTTGACTGGACTTAACCGTCCAGGGTAAGGTTACCAGACATCCCCGTTTCACGGGGACAGTCCCCAGATTTACAAATCAGTCCCCATAGAAAATCCGTTGAAGTTGAAAAGTGGCCCCCCCGGATTCATTGAAAAAAATCTGTTAACCTTAGTCCAGGGGTCCTTTACCTACCTTTCTCAATTTAAATTTCTAAACTTGCACCTATATGCAATTTTATGCAAATCAGTATCCTCTTTGTCTGGTGACACATTTCCTCGTTTTTGATAAGGCATAAGTGCCCCCCCTTTATCAGCCCTGAGGCGGCACTTGGCCAATGGTCAGGGAGTTGAAGCTGCCCAGAGTGGCTGGCGCAACCCAGTCAGATGGGTGGGGTAATAATAATAATAGTTGTTGTTGTATTTATACCTCGCCCATCTGGCTGGGTTTCCCCAGCCATTCTGGGCGACTTACGGCTTATCTAAAAACATAATAAAAACATCAAGTGTTTAATCCTCCTGATAGAGGGCTGCCTGTATTATTATTCTTATTATAAGTTCAGCTACAGCTGAGGGGCATGGGCTCCCTATTTCTGCACAAGAGTACAAACTGGACTCCACCTTTGTTGTTTATACATTGTAGTACGCAAAATTCCTTGTAATCCTCATCTAATTTAGATTCCTAATAACCCAGTAAGGCAGTTGACTTGTTATCATTTCCTGGGGGATGGGATGAGGTCAGAAGATGGGGAATTCCCCATAGCCGCTTGACGAAATGCAGAATGACTCGATGAAAAGCCAGTTCCTCCCAGCCATGTCTGCTCTCAATGGTGACTTGAAAAGCTCCAACTGGTTTGACTTCCAAGGAAAGAAATAGAAGCCAGAGGTTCCTAGAATCCCCAGCGCTGTCATAAGATCTCCTTGCAAACCACAAACACGTCCCAAGGTCCCCACTATGAGGAAAGAAGCAGCCTTGAATCCCAAAGCGAAATGGCTGAAAGTGAGAGAAAGGACTTTAAAAAGAAAAAAAGAAAACAGTTTTTTAAAAATAGCACAGAGAATCTAGAAAGCACAAACTTCCGTCCACAAATGGTCACTCTGTGGACCTGGCAGCTTTGCTAGCGCTGTGCAGGCAGAGGGGAAAGCACCATGGAGAACATAAAGAAATATGAGGGCAGGTTCCAGCGCTTACTGAGACAAGGCTGTTACATAGACTCTGCATGTTTTCGACTACAATCTTCCTTTTCCGGGAGCTTGGAAAACTTGCAAGTTCCTTATATTCAGAAACAACCTGTTCAGAAAAATCTGAGCCCCAGAAGCCCCTCTGAACAACTCTTTGTAAATTGCACTGAAGTTTCTCCTTACAGTCAAGCGGTGTATACATTTTATGAAATAAATAAACAAGTTGCAACGCCATTTTTCTTCTTCTCTGTGTGATGAATAACCAGGGTGATGCTCCCGCTATGTGTGCAAGCCTGCAAGTGCCACACAGTGTTTCCTCTGCCCTTGTGAAGGAATCTGTTCTTCAGGGTGGCAACGCCTACTTCCTGGGTCTGCTCTGAGGTCCTAGGAAAAGGACATTTTCCCAACATTGGTGCATCCCTTCACCCCAACAGCCTTCATAAGTCATCTTCGAAAAGTATCTTATTAGTGTGTATAAGTTTGCATTTAATAATGACCATATTTGAAAGCGGGGCTGTTGTCGGGCAAAGATGAGTTTGGATTTGATATCCCGCTTTATCACTACCCGAAGGAGTCTCAAAGTGGCTAACAATCTCCTTTCCCTTCCTCCCCCACAACACTCTGTGAGGTGAGTGGGGCTAAGAGACTTCAAAGAAGTGTGACTAGCCCAAGGTCACACAGCAGCTGCATGTGGAGGAGCGGAGATGCGAACCTGGTTCACCAGATTACGAGTCTACCGCTCTTAACCACTACACCACGCTGGCTCTCCAAAGAGGTGGGTGGTAAATGTTGCAACATAAATAAACATAAATCTCGTCTGCCCAAATGGTGCATGAAATTACTGGGAGGTGGGACAGTGCTCCTGGCCTGCTCCACCCAAAAAAAACCCCAGAGTCCTTTCTGTTGGGGATAATTCAGTCAGAAATTCCCAGGTGTCAAAAAAATGTTATTTATGTATGCCACCACTGCGGTGTTTCGGTAGCCCCAAAATGGAAAATGAGCTAGGATCCAACCAAAGAAGAATGGCAACTTAAACTGATAGAATACGCGCAGCTAGCAGATTTAACATATAGAAGAAGAGAACATAGCTGTCAATGTTTCCTTTTTTTTTAAGGGAAATTCCCTTATTCCGAATAGGATTCCTTGCAAGAAAAGGGAAAAGTTGACAGCTATGGAAGAGAATGAGAAGCACATATGCCTATGGAATATATGGGTGAAAATTGTGTATACTTAAAAATGCTGGCAGCATTAAGATAAATTCAACAGCGTAAATAAGTTTTGATGGATGTAACAATGGAATACTGAATGGATTAGCTTACATAGAATATGCAGGGGTGTATGGTATGCAAACTGAACCACGGAAAGAGAAGAAGGGAAGTCATTGGTTTAAGGTTGTTTAAACAAATATTCCAAAATGTAAATTTGAAATATATATATATGAAGTTGGCTCCATCTTTGGATGCCCATTAGTTGCTTCCCTGTAGGCTTCCACAGTTAAGAGGCACCAGAACTCACCATGAACATCTCCCTCATTCTCTTAGAATGGCAATGGTGCCCACCTGAGAGGTGCCGGAACTGAGTTCCTGTGAGTTCCCCTTGAACAAAAAGCCCTGCTTCCACATAATAGGAACAGTGTTCAAATGGAATGGAATCCTATGTGTGACTATTGCAGGTGACCATGCATCCACACTGAGTTCATTTATCTTACAATACTTCAATGACCTAAATAAAAACTCATTGATTTCTTTTCTCTGTCTACACCCTGCTAGAAAAATCCAATTTCATTTAATTCAGGAGATCTTGTGGAGTTGCACAGATGGGATTTTCCTTTACTCTCCACCCTGTTGTTAATTATCCTGAGTAAATGTTTTGGACGCTAACTGACTGAAGCAGGTAGAATTTCCAGATAGGGATTTCTGAATGGATGAATCATACAGGATCACTTGGATAACAACAGTGATTGCTATCATATGTAAGCAAATATCCATGGCAACAACAACTCAGGCAGCATGAACAGCCCTGAAATCTATGAATGAAGGTCGGTATACAAATTTAATTAATAATAATAATTTAGAATTTATAATAATAATAATAACCACTCTTGGGTTGCTCTTTTGAAGTTTTTATTATGCATTTTTACCGTGATTTTATGTTGTGAGCCACACTGAGATCTGTGAGTATTGTGCGGTATACAAATTATTATTATTATTATTATTATTATTATTATTATTATTAAAGCTCCATTGCCATGCCAACCCTGCTTACATCACTCTAGACAATAAAGGTGTGGCCTCTTTCACCCCACACTTCAGTTTGGTCTGTTTTGTACCTTCACCTTGGCCTGTGTGTGTGTGTGTGTGTGTGTGTGTGCAGACTTAGGCACCTGCCACGTGAATTGTGTAATCTTCACCACTGCAAGCTACCATAGGAGCCAACTCCAGGGGGCTGCGAGTGCTTGGGCAGCCACAATAATATAATTGTGGAGACTGGGCACCCACAAAGTCAATGAGAAAAGCCAGCAAGCAGCAGTGTTGCCTCTGAGAGAGAAGCAATTCAGCTTCGCCCTCCACAACCACTGAGCAAGGCACCCTTTGGGGGGGGCTCAGGTCTGAGCCTCTCCCCATGGAAAAGGGTGCCTCGCTGGCTGCAGTGAGGAGGAGGAAGAGGAGCTGGCAGCAGCCACTGCAACACCAACATGCAATGCCTGCATGTTGGGGGGCCAGGCACCCACAATCCTGAGGGCAGGATTGGCACCCCTGCAAGCTACCAGAGCTAGAGAGCTTCCACAAAGAGGCAAAAAGGTCAGTTTTAAAGTATGCCAACATAACAGGTTGGAGCAGGGAGCCAATAAGAGCGTTTCCACCCCCATCGTTCTGCCTGGACACTGAGGTCCAGCACCGAGGGCCTTCTGGCAGTTCCCTCGCTGCGAGAAGCCAAGTTACAGGGAACCAGGCAGAGGGCCTTCTTGGTAGTGGCGCCCGCCCTGTGGAACGCCCTCCCACCAGATGTCAAAGACGAAAATAACTACCAAACTTTTAGAAGACATCTGCAGGCAGCCCTGTTTAGGGAAGCTTTTAATGTTTAATAGGTTATTGTATTTTAGTGTTTTGTTGGAAGCCGCCCAGAGTGGCTGGGGATACCCAGCCAGATGGGCGGGGTATAAATAATAAATTATTATTATTATTATTATTATTATTATTATTATTATTATTAGGTTTTCCATTTCTCTTTGTGGCCTGCATCTTTAATAGATACCTGGAGTGCACCCACACACTGAAGCAGCCTAAAGGCTTCTCCCGTCATTTGAATAGAAAGGCGAAACCAAACAAGCAGCCTGTGAGATATTTGCCAGGCCCGAATTCTCAACCTTGATTTTCCACGAATCATACAGGGACATAGTAAGTCGATTAACACAGAGCCAGACCATTGGCTCATTTAGCTCAGTGCTGACTCTCCAACCCGACCTAGAGATGCTAGGAATGAAACCTGGGACCTTCTGCGTGCAAAGTGGGTGCCCTACCAGTGAGCCACAGCCCTTCCCCAAGGCATTTGGGGCACTTACCTCTTGCCACTTGCTCAGCGCCTGCTGCCAGGAAAGCCCCACCCTTGTTACCTGCTTGGCTGGTTCAGAAGAGGCCAGCTGAGATATACAGAAGCGCATTGAGCATTCGCTGCTCGTTCAGGTTCTCAAAGGCTGGATTCCCCGAAAGAAAATGCTTTTCATGCGTTGTACATTGGTACCTTGGGTTACATACGCTTCAGGTTACATACGCTTCAGGTTACAGACTCCGCTAACCCAGAAATATTACCTCAGGTTAATAATAATCATAATAATAATTTTTATTTATACCCCGCCCTCCCCAGCCAAGGCTGGGCTCAGGGCGGCTAACAAGCAATAATAAAAACAAGTTGAATGAAAACAACTTAAAAACAAGATTAAAATATTGAAACATTAAAATATTAAAGTGCAGCCTCATCACAGGAGGAGAAAGGAAAAAGAAAAAAGAAAGAGGGGGAGTGAATCAAATTGGCTCCAAGCCAAAGCCAGGTGGAACAACTCTGTCTTACAGGCCCTGCGGAAAGAAATCAGATCCCGCAGGGCCCTGGTCTCATGAGACAGAGCGTTCCACCAGGCCGGAGCCAGTGTTGAAAAGGCCCTGGCTCTGGTTGAGGCTAATCTAACTTCCTTAGGGCCTGGGACCACTAGGGTGTTGCTATTTATGGACTTTGAGGCTCTCCATGGGGCATACTGGGAGAGGCGGTCCCGTAGATACGAGGGTCCTAGGCTTAAGAACTTTGCTTCAGGATGAGAACAGAAATCGTGCTCCGGCAGCGCGACAGCAGCAGAAGGCCCCATTAGCTAAAGTGGTGCTTCAGGTTAAGAACAGTTTCAGGTTAAGAACGGACCTCCAGAACGAATTAAGTACTTAACCCGAGGTACCACTGTATATGGAATCGACTCCCGCAAGGTGTAGAAGTCGGCCATCAGTTTGGGTGGCTTCAAAAGGGGCTTAGACAAAATTATGCAGGGAAGGTTTATCAGCATCAATTAGCTGTGCTTGATGTTGGGTGATAACACTGAGGCTGGTGCCCCCCAAACGCAGCGTCACCTAGGATTCATCACTCCGGTCTCCCATCACGCTGATGTGACCCATATCCAAGGACATGAGCACATGACTAGCAGAGTCCAAACAGAAGCTAAGCCTAAAAAAAAGTAAAGGACCCCTGACAGTTAAGTCCAGTTGCAGACGACTCTGGGGTTATGGCGCTCATCTGGCTTTACAGGCCGAGGGAGCCAGCGTTTGCCCACAGACAGTTTTCCTGGGTCATGTGGCCAGCAGGACTAAGCCACTTCTGGTGAAACCAGAGCAGTGCACGGAAACGCTGTTTACCTTCCCGCCGGAGTGGTACCTATTTATCTACTAGCACTTTGGGGGCGTGCTTTCAAACTGCAGGAGCTGGGGCCGAGCAATGGGAGCTTACCCTGTCGCGGGGATTCAAACCGCCGACCTTCTGATCGGCAAGCCCAAGAGGCTCAGTGGTTTAGACCACAGTGGCACCCACGTCCCAATTTATTGCAAATTAAATCAAATGTAACAGAACAAAGAAAACATGGTTTCTCTCTCTGTCTTTCGTCCTCGGAGAGAGAACCGCAAAAGCAATAGCTATACAGAGCGGAAACAGCGTATCTCCCTTTCCACTCACAAGACTCCAATAATCAGGGCTGGAATGTAAACAGACATGTGAAATGTAACAATGCCACACATCAGCAGCACAGGAGGAATGGAATTCCCAACATTTGAGGGGGTGCAGCTCTGAATGCCAAATGCTTGGAAGCATCACAAAAGGCAAGGAATCGGGGTCCATTTGTCTGTGTGTGTGTGTGTGTGTGTGTGTGTGTGTGTGTGTGTGTGTATGCCCTGCTCGGCATAGTTCATAGCTTCTCTGAGTTATTCAAGCCCCTTCACCACGGCAAGGCAGTGATCCATGTAGGGGAATGTATGGAAGGGGATGTATGGAAGTGAGAGCTGGGCCGTAAAGAAGGCTGATCGCTGAAGAATGGATGCTTTTGAATTACGGTGCTGGAAGAGACTCTTGAGAGTCCCATGGACTACAAGAAGATCAAACCTCTCCATTCTGAAGGAAATCAGCCCTGAGTGCTCACTGGAAGGACAGATCATGAAGTTGAGGCTCCCTGGAAAAGACCCTGATGCTGGGAAAGATGGAGGGCACAAGGAGAAGGGGACGACAGAGGACGAGATGGTTGGATAGTATTCTCAAAGCTACCAGCATGAGTTTGACTAAATTGCGGGAGGCAGTGGAAGACAGGAGTGCCTGGTGTGCTCTGGTTCATGGGGTCACGAAGAAGTGGACATGACTAAACGACTAAACAACAAGAGTGTGTGTGCGTGCACACACAGAGAGACCCATTCAAGCAGTGCCTGGAAATTTGTTCTGTGACTTTAAAAATACTGATTATGCAAGAGCTGCAGCCACACAGCTTCTCCTTCCCGTTCCTTTCCAGCCCAGTTGTCTGATCTCTCCTCCAGCTGCTGTGCTGCGCACCTGGAGTTTGGCTCGCTACAGCAGCCAGGAAGGTGACGAGGATGAAAGGATCACGACTGCCATAAACTTGTCACAAAGGACAGCTTCTATCAGCTAACTAGCAGTTGGTGGCCCCCTGCGGACATTGCCCAATACCAGTTTTAACTAATGGATTCCAGCTAAATGAAACTGACTTTCACCAACTGGGAAGTTGGTTTTGTAAACCCGTTTACATACAATTTCATCAGGCTGCCAGGAAGAATTTCAAGGACCTGCAAGTCCCTTTTCTGAAGTCTTGTCCGTCTGGCGACTAACACTGAAGATGGAGGATGAAGATGGGTACATGGCTATAGACCCAGCCACCCGGGACGCGTACCCAAGACCACCTCTCAAGAAAACCAAAGGTACTTGACTTTGAAATGTCCACCCTTTTTCTTTAAGGAGAGCAGCCGCTGTGACTAAAAAAGGAAGTTTCTTAAGAGGAAGCCTGTAGGTTTGATTTGGAAGGAGTTTGCAGTGAACTTTGTGCGTGTGGCTTTTTCTTCTTCTTCTTCAACAGAATCATTAAAATCAGGTGTGTTTTAGTGTGCAGTTGTCCACAGAATATGGAGTTGCAGACATAAGTTATGCAGCCGGAAAGCTGATAATGTGCAATTTGAAAATGTGAGCAGGGGATTAGACACAATAGATATATGTGTCTATTAAGCACTTAAGAGACAGGCAATGTCAGGGACAGCATGTACACAGATTTTATAATGGTAGAATGTGCTCAGTTTCTGTACTTAAACTGTACAAACCATATTAAAAACTTCTTTTTTTGCCTCCTCTACCTCACCTTCATTTCTGGGCAGGGCATGTTTCATTGCATCCTTAGACACCAAATATCCTTAAAGTACCACTTTTTTTTGTTCCAGCTAGTTACTGCACTAAGGCAAATACATAAATGAATCATTGCTGTGATAGATATGAACAACTGGCTCCTCTGGCCCTGTTGATACAGGGAGTGAGCACGGAGCAAATAATAATAATAATAATAATAATAATAATAATAATAATAATAATAACAACAACAACAATAACAATAATAACAACAATAATGATAATAATAATAATTTTATTTATATCCCGCCCTCCCCAGCCAAAGCCGGGCTCAGAGCGCCTAACAACAATAAAAGTAACACATAAAAGCATGATTTGAACTCCTTCCTTCCTTCCTTCCTTCCTTCCTTCCTTCCTTCCTTCCTTCCTTTCTTTTTAGTGTGTGGTGTATGATGGGGAATGTAAGCAATTAAAATAATAGACCTCTTTGCACTAGATGTGCTTGTGACATTTTCTGAGGACGGCTTCCTTTCCTCTACTCGGAAATTGTAACCCCAACCTGCTGAAACGATTCATGGCTAGGTTCCATGGTATGGAACAAACCGGCTTGCCCACCCTTCTGCTTGTTCCATGCCTTACACAGACGGGAATTTTCCCTTTCACTCCAAACCACCGTTAATTAACCTGAGTAAACGTTTTGGATACTAACTGCCTGGAGCATGCAGAATTTCCAGATGATGTTCTTACTGAATCGTGCCTGATCACCTGGATTACCACAGTGATTATTACCACATAAAAGTATATTGCTATGGTAATGACAGCTCAGGAAGCAAATACAAATTAACAGGCACACAGGAAACCAGACCTAATTCAAAACACAAAAGACTCCATAAATATAACCTTGATTTCATGAGCGTTAGCAACAGAGCTGAAATGAAAAGCTGAGGAAATTTCAAGGTTTTACAAGATTTCAGGATTCAGTTCATTTTTTTTAAAAAAAGATTTTTCGGTTATGATATTGAAAATCTGATGGTACTGGAGGGTTCTTTTAAATTGTTAATGGGATAGATCTGGGTCTTGATGTGATATACTTTTTTAAGAATTTGGGTTCAATATATTTATTTATTTGTTTTATTTATTTATTCAACTTAGACACTGCCCTATACCCAGAGGTCTCAGGGCAGTTCACAACAAGACCACAACATATAAAATCAAACCGAAAGCAATAACCCAATAACCCCCCCCCCAAAAAAGCCACATTCTAAAAGGGTGTTTGATGTCAATAAGATCAACCAAAGGCCTGGTTAAAAGGAACATGTTTGCCTGGTGCCTAAGGATGTGTAATGAAGGCGCCAGGTAAACTTCCCTGGGGGGAGCATTCTACAGATGGGGAGCCACCACAAAGAAGGCCCGTTCTCATGTTGCCAACCTCCGGACCTCTTGAGAAGGAGGGCCTCAGAAGATGATCTCAGGGTCCGGGTAGGTTCATACGGAAAGGGGCGGTCCTTGAGGTATTGCGGTCCTGAGCCATTTAAGGCTTTATAGGTCAAAACCAGCACTTTGAATTGAGCCCGGAAACTAATTGGTAGCCAGTGCTGATGGACCAGGATCAGTGTAATATGCTTGAACCGTCTTGCTCTGGTGAGCAAACTGGCCGCTGAATTCTGCATGGGCTAAAGTTTCTGAACCGTCTTCAGAGGCAGCCCTATGTATAACACATTGCAGTAATCAAACCTTGAGGTTACCAGAACATAGACAACAGTAGTTAGGCTATCCCTGTCCAGATAGTGGCATAGCTGGGTCACCATCCGAAACTGAAGGAAGACACTCTCGGCCACTGAGGCCACCTGAACCTCGAGCAACAGCAGTGGATCCAGGAGTACCCCCAGGCTACGAACCTGCTCCTTCAGAGGAAGTGTAACCATCAAAAGCAGGTGACCTCCCAGCCACCTGGACTAGGGAACCACTCACCATAGGATTGGAGAGGTCAGAAAGTCATAGTACGAGTACCAACAGCATCCTGGGGTTGAAAGGCTCAGAGTTTACCATCTCCGGTACATGTGATTTTAGAAAGCTCAATAACGTTTGAGCCTCTGAGACACAAAAAGGAAGCCAGTCTAGTTTCAACTGTTGCTCAAGAGCAAATACTTGCACATCTGCAGCTGCTCGAGATACACTTAGACACATATCCCAACATTAAAATTTTTAAAATCCTCATTGATGTCAGCTAAACACATGGAATTCCGCTTCCAAGTGTGGATCTCTATTGCTGGTTTAGCGGTATGTGGTCTTCCACAGAGCAATGAAGTCATTGGATTCCTCTGTGGTCTTGGCTGCCACTTAGTACCAGACTCAGTAACAGCAGCAGTGAACACTCAACAGTGTGGGGGGAAGGGAGCAGCCAGTGGTCTTCACCACATACTTTTAATTCCACAGATCCATCCTCCAATCTTCTCTGGTGGAAAATTGGTCTTGGCATTTCATTGGCAGGAATTGTTACTTTGACACTGGCTTTGATCATTCTCACTCTTCCAGGTAAGTAATCCCTGTTCCGATCATCCTGGTTTGTAAGAGGACTTCCTCATGCCATTGATACTGTTGCTTTCATGCAATAAATAAGGCAGAGTTCCTATTCATTTGCTCTCTTGCAGGGATATTGCCTTTGTCCATTCTCCCTTGCAGAACAGTTTCTGTCTGGAGTGCTTTCTGCCCTTTCTTTCTGTAGGGAAAAGCCTAGATCAGGGGTAGACAACCTAAGGCCTGGGGGCCGGATGTGACCCAATTGCCTTCTGAACGGATGGTCCAGGAATCAGTGTGTTTTTACATGAGTAGAATGTGTCCTTTTATTTAAAATGTATCTCTGGGTTATTTGTGGGACATAGGAATTCGTTCATTATTATTTTTTCAAAATATAGTCCGGCCCCCCACATGGTCTGAGGGACAGTGGACTGGCCCACAGCTGAAAAAGATTGCTGACCCCTGGCCTAGATGGTTTCAGATGCCAGGAAGCAGAGTATTATTCATATTGAGGGGTGTGTGTGGGTGCTTCTACTCCATCTGCCAACCCCGCAGTCCACCTGCTGTTCCTTTAGTGCCCTCCCTTTGGAGCAGGCTTCTGCATCCTGGTGCTGTTGATTTCCAAATTTCACCAGCCCAAATTCCAGCATGGCCAAAGGTCTGAAATGATGGGAGTTGTGGTCCAGAAGCATATGGAAAGCAACAGATTGGGGAAGGATGCTCTGAAGGGAAGAACCTGGCCAATGTTATCAGCTGCCTGCGACCAGAAAGGATGTCATAAACTTTCCACTTGCTCCTTATACAATGTTTTGTTGTTGGTTTTTTGTTATAATGTGGATGTTTTAGCGTAGGCCGCTTTGGTAGCCAATATTGACTAGAAACCAAGACAGATTAATATCCTTAATAAAGAAATAATTGCAAGCCAAGGCCCAGAGTTCCCTTAGATAATAAACACACAGACACAATTATTTTAGGTTAATGGGATAAATTAGGCCACAGCTTTATTGGTTATAGATGTGAGCGGTTTGGCTTAGGTTTGGGTGACACCTGGCTATATATTGACTCTTGCCCGTCTGCAGGGAGTCACACTAAGGGTGAACCACCAGTAGTGGGAGCCCTATGACATACGTCAAATTGGGGCACCCCATGGGGTCCCCGTTGGGGTTGCCCCATGCCCAGGCTTTGGACAGGAACCACGCCCCCCGGATCCCTTTAACAGGATACTCTTATTGAGGAGGGGCATGCAGAGGCTACAACCTCACCTCCCTGAAACAAAGGCTTACCCTATGCCTAACCTTAAAAAGTTGCGACGATTGCTACAAGGTAGGCGAAAACCAAATGGCTAGTGCCATTTAGACAGCCATGAGCGTGGCAGTGAGGTGAGTCAGAATGACGTGGGCGGCATTCCTCCGCCCCCCAGCAGGGTCACTAAAGGTCCTGGATGTGGGGCTGCAACACCACCCACCACAGAAAGTGAGCAGATCTCTAAAACAGCAATATTTTGTTGCTAAGGAAATGAGGCTTTTTCCATTTGCCCAGATGTGATCTGTATAGAGATATAAGCAACTCACAAGAGCTATTGGTAAACTTCATTTTGCTGAACTGAAAGTCTAACAGGAAGTAGGAAGCAAAAAATAAAAAAGCTAAGTAGCGCAAGATTGGGACTGTACTTTGTACAAAGACAGCATGCCTATTTCTTGTGGTTGGTTGATTGTTGTTGTTTTTTGTCCTGTTGTCCTTAATTGATATCAGTTCTCTAATGTCTTCCATGTCTTCCAAGCTTCCCAAGGCTCTGCTCAAAGAAGCCAGGTGACCTTGCCACATCCAGTGATCTACTCAGCACAACAATGTGACTACCCAAACAGCAATGCGCTGGAACGTCTCTCCAAACTCCCAAGATACGATTCATGCAAAGACGCTTTTGCCTCATGTATGCGTAAGTACGGTAGTTCTGTGGTGGGTGGGTGCAAATCAGATGCAGGAGTCCTTTGATTCAAAAACACAAACGTTAATTACACTTCTTCTTCACGCTGTGAAATTCATTGCCCTGAGATGCGGCGATATCGGCCACTAGCTCAGATGAGCAAAATCTTACAGCAGCTTTCCCTATCTTTGTGACCTCCATATAGGCAAGTTGTTGAAACAGCAGTGTTGAATAAAGTGAAAAACTGGGTATGTTGTGGGAATGTTCAGGGTGGCAGGAGAGGATATATTGTTTATTAATATCCTTCCTAACTTGTGTTACCAAGTT
This sequence comes from Podarcis pityusensis, assembly GCF_964106645.2. NCBI lineage: Eukaryota > Metazoa > Chordata > Lepidosauria > Squamata > Lacertidae > Podarcis > Podarcis pityusensis. Next base: position 111,717,604 of record NC_138029.1, read on the forward strand.
TCTTTACTTAGCAGAGTGCATTCTCCTTTACATAGCAGAAAACTAGATGCAAACTTTTATGAGTTTCTTAAGACAATACACAATTCAATCTGGCTTGTCCAGATGAAATGTGTTCTAATATTTTCCTGGAAAGACCCCTTGAATCCATCCTAAAGGAATAAAGACACCACAGTCTTATTCATAAGCAATAAAAAGAAAGTTTACTCAGGCAGAGCACAGTGTGATCCCTGAAGGCAGGGTTAAGGCTTAAAGTTACAAGAATATTCAGACAGGTTTACCCCATTTGTGGGTTGACCTAGTGACTGCAGTTGGCAATCTTGGAAGCTTGCAGGATGAAAGGAAGATGGAAAAGAGAGAGTGTGGCAGCATGCCTTGCCCTTTTACCAGGTCTGGAAAGGTCACGCCCACCTGTTAGTCACATGCAAGGAAGGATGCTCCAGGCCAGGAGGAACAGGAGGTTTCAACCGGCTGGACCAAACATTCCCTTGCATTTCCACTCTAGCAAAACAAGGAACGTTGTACTTGACTGCTCTCAGTGGATTACATCCCACACAAGTAGGTTAAGATGACTGGATATTTTGCTGAAAGTGGATGTGGTGCCAAGTGTGCATCCCTGTGAAGATAGTTCCACAGATGTGGAGCCGCCCGCTACCACCAAAGAGGTTCTTAGTCTGTTTGGCACCTGCCTCGCTGTCATGACAGTGCCTTTGGGTTCAATCCCGGAATAGTAGACTCTGGAGAAAGAGGAGGAAGATGAGGCAAGAACAGATGGAACCCCTGTCTCCATTTGGTTCTAGTGTGAAGACACAACTTCCAGCTCCTTCCCTTCCTGATGAGGAGAGTTGCCAGAATTTAGGGAAGGCTCTGAGCAGTGGCTTAGGATGGCTAATCAGGGCGAGGAGGCAGGTCCCGTGCTCTTTCCCTGGACCAGATGCCACCTCAGGAGATGGGAGAAGCTGCATCCACCCAGACCCAGTGCCTGCTTGCAAACCAGCAACTCACACCGAGATGGAGACTTCTCAAGAGAAGGGGCTGTGTCTGCCCAGACTTTGAAGCTAGATGGGTGGATATGAACAACCTGTTGTCCAGGAAAGGGATAGTGCCAGCCTAAGCTGATATTCAGTACTGATCATCATAGAGATCATCTGAGCCTCCAGTGACAAGCTGAATTTAGGAGCTCCTCCAAACAATACACCTGTTGCTTCACAGGGAATGCAACCCCATTTAGAAAAGGTGAACTTCCCAACTCCCAGACCTGGAAGCCACACAACGTTAAAATCAAGCATTAAGAATTTCAACATACATTTTGAATTGTGACCAGCAGCCATTAAAAAAATGTTTAAGAGTGGGCAAAATGTTTCATTCAGTTGATCCCATTCAATAGTCTAACAGCTGTATTTTGGACCAATGGCAGCTTCTGCAGCGTCTTCAAAGAAATCAGCTCCATGTGCAGCACATTGTAGAAGTTGAACATGTTAAAAATGCTATATAGTTTGCCTGGAAAATTGCGGGTTTCTGGCATTGTTCATTGGGTTTCCACTGCTGCAACAACATACTTAAATGAGCAGAATGTCTCTCCAGGGAGAACAAGGGACTCAGCTACATTAGTTAAAGTGGGGGCATTATAAATGTGTTATAACACTGATACCAGATGGCTCTGTACAGTTCGATCCTTCAGCAATGTGATTTTGCATTATGAGCTTTACAATGTGTTTTCCTGAAATGTTTTGGTTTTTTTATGTGTCTATATCCAGCCAACCTCGGCATGTAAAAATGTTAGCCCAAGGTCAGATGGATGTTTGTTTATAATTTTATGTTCTTCAGTGAGCTCAGTTTGATCCAAAACCTCATGATCTTCTTAACCTTTTCACATCTTCGGGGAACTAATGACTCATAGGACAACTGGGGGTTAAGCAAGATGGAAGTTGCAGCAAGAGCTGAATTTGTCACTGACTTATTCTGAAAATTCTACTGTCATCATTAGCATATGATGGCAACTTCCTGAATCTCCCCTTAATCATAATAGGGCAAAATGCTGTTTTAAAAACAAACAAACCCACTAAATTTTTAATATCAAACTTTGAAAATTCAGATTAACATGTTGAAAATCTTCCATATTTGACATTCCTAGAAAGGGACAGCTCAGTCTGTAGATCATGAGACTCTTACTCTCAGGGTTGTGGGTTTGAACCCCGTGTTGGGCAAAAGAATCCTGCATTGCAGGGGGTTGGACTGGATGACCCTTGTGGTCCCTTGCAACTCAATGATTCTATGAAAGTTCAATTTCAACCTTGTTGGTTTTCCTTCTTTGACACGCAGGTGAACCTTCTGACATCTGCATCCAAGTGCCAAAGACCCCCATCACTGCAGCAGTCAATGAAACGGCATTCATCCCTCTTGATGTCCAAGTCCCAAAGACTGACTGGGATTTCATTGAAATCCAGTGGCACCACATCAAAGGAGCGGGAGAAGACTTCATTCTGAAACTTAACATGAGGTCATGCAGCCTAACCAGCAACCCGCAGAAGTGGTGGCAGCGTTATTGCCACCTCTTTTACGAGGTGTTGCCGAAACATCGGAGGAGAGTGTCAGTCATGACGAACGCTTGGCTGGTCATCTGCAATGTGCAACCGGAAGATTCTGGGAGATACCAAATCACAGTGATATCCAACAACATGAAAGATGCATGTAGTTTTGTGAATCTTTCAGTGGCTGGAGGTAAGAGGAGGCAGAGAGGTGTATGGAGGTTCAGTACACTTCAGCACAGACCTGGGCCTACAAAACCATCCTGGGTGACCGAGAATTAAGTGGCAAAACATTTTTCTGGTTTGCACCTTTTCAGTCTCCAGGGTGGAGGATGGGTCTTTGAATTCTTTACCACTTGGAGGTGGAAGAGAGAGAACCCTGAGCACAGAAATCAAGCATTACCAAGAGATTGAAATTGTGCTAGTTTTCTGCGTGTTTACATGAGGAAGCATTTGACTGTGCCAAACCCCTTCTCCAGCTTGGCATAACAGAATCTGAAATGCATAAACTGGTTCTTGGAGGCAGGGAGCAGGAAACCTCAGTGCCAGAAAACAATCAAGAAGAAGAGTTTGGATTTGATATCCCGCTTTATCACTACCCTAAGGAATCTCAAAGCGGCTAACATTCTCCTTTCCCTTCCTCCCCCACAACAAACTCTCTGTGAGGTGAGTGGGGCTGAGAGACTTCAGAGAAGTGTGACTGGCCCAAGGTCACCCAGCAGCTGCATGTGGAAGAGCGGGGAAGCGAACCTGGTTCACCAGATTACGAGTCCACCGCTCTTAACCACTACACCACACTAGCACTCTCAAAGTGCACAAACATAACGTGTTTACACATCTGAGTAACAGCTAGGCAGGGGACAGACTTTTTGTCCTAGTGGTCTATAGTGCAATGTGAAATCTGTTTTGCATCTTATGGGGTATAATCTAATTAAATATTCATAACATATTGCTTTCTGTGCACTTTCAGAACAAATCTGTAGAATGTGATAGTTCTGACCTACAGTTGATGTGATCAAATGTACCATGTTTGGTATTTGTAAACCTATAAATAAGGTTCTCCCCCCCCCCCGGGTGTAGCTTACATAGAGTACAGGCACAGATCTCATGAACTGAGGGCATGTAGCCTTGAATAAGATCTGGCAGATTTAACAAAGTATAAAATGCAGTACAGTGGTACCTCAGGTTAAGTACTTAATTCGTTCCGGAGGTCCATACTTAACCTGAAACTGTTCTTAACCTGAAGCACCACTTTAGCTAATGGGCCTCCCACTGCCGCCACACCACCGGAGCACGATTTCTGTTCTCATCCTGAAGCAAAGTTCTTAACCTGAAGCACTATTTCTGGGTTAGCGGAGTCTGTAATCTGAAGCATATGTAACCCGAGGTACCACTGTACTGGAGTGCCACTTGGAATGGAATTGGTCTTTGGGGAGCTTTGAGGAAGCCATTTTGTATTTCTTTTCCTCTAGAAAAGTGAATATATTGAAGGCACTGAACATATCCACTGCCAGTTCTTCCATGTTCAGTTGGAGAAATTCGAATCTGAAGGCTGATCTCTTGTTCTTGCATGTTGAAATTAGGGTTCAGCTGAAAATGCACCATGTTCATAGACTGCAGACAGGGCTCTCTCCTTTCTCGTGATGTTCTCAGGGAGACCTTGCAAGCTTTACTTCCCATCCAGCATTGCCCTCCCTCTAAATGGACTTCATGACAGTGCCATGTAACGTATGAGATTGGGCAGTGTGATGAAATTTGAAGCCAAATCAGAGTGAGGACAATCATTCCAGCACCATACGGGAGGAAGGAAGAATGGCTCTGAGCAGGAATGGGAAAGGGTACTTGCACATCTGCCTGAAACATCTGGGGCAACTTTATGTTGAGTCAGATCATTGATCCATTTAGCTCAGCTTTGTCTACACAGACTAGATAACATCTGTCTGAAATCCTGGAGACCTGCTATCCGTCAGTGTAGATAATACTGAACTAGATGGATCAGTATCCTCCTCTGCTATGCCCCTTTGACTCCAACCTCTGAGTGATGCTGTCCATGTTTTTCTTTTTCCCTTTCAAATATGTTAGGAGATGGTGAAGGAAGCAGGCATTCATCACACTAATTGAAGAATGGCAGGAGAATTTCTTCAGCTGTTGCTGGGAGAGGTAAGTGACTATACTTAGGGAAGCTTCTGGAGTTTTATGCTTATTTACTTGTCTGTTTTTTCACCTTTTAAATTCCAGATCCTATAGTGCATTTATTATCTTTCAATCCTGAAACTAAAAACAAACAAAAGAGCTAGAAGCTCAAGCAGTCCAGTCCACAACACCATATAAACCGAAGAATAAGTGATTTAAGTTCTCTTGAATTCATTGGGATAAATTCACTAATGCCATGAAGGACTTTACATTACCCAACCTTCACATCAGGCAACCTTTACAATCCAGCTTGTGCACCAAAAAAACCCCACAGCCCAGGAATCCATTGTGTTAGACCCTTTCTGATGACCAAGTTTCTCAGGACTGGACTCAAAGATTACTGTGTTTGTTTTTGTATGGCGAAGCGAATCTGCTTGTTTGATGTAGCCCTAAATGCAGGGTATTTAGAAATCTTTTACTGTAATACATAGGACTGTTACAGAAAGACTTTCGTCCGGTTTATCACTCCATTCAAAGAGCAAATTGGGGGGGGGGGGAGAAGAAGAAGAAGAGTTTGGATTTCATATCCCACTTTATCACTACCCGAAGGAGTCTCAAAGCGGCTAACATTCTCCTTTCCCTTCCTCCCCCATGACAAACACTCTGTGAGGTGAGTGGGGCTGAGAGACTTCAAAGAAGTATGACTAGCCCAAGGTCACCCAGCAGCTGCAGGCGGAGGAGCGGAGACGCGAATCCGGTTCCCCAGATTACGAATCTACTGCTCTTAACCACTACACCACACTGGACATTGGATGGTAAAAATTTGCACCATTCAGGCCCCCCCCAACACTCATAACAGTATGATTCAGGTAGCCATAATTCATCCCCTTTGATAACTACACTTGTCTGATAGTTAAAATATAGATTTTGTTCTTGTGCAATAGTTCTGTTCTTTGTTCTCTTCCATAGCAAAAGAGGTAGCAGACGGATCGACAGAACTAGATGGAACTTTATATCAAGCCAAACTAGACACAGTACAATGACAATGACAACAACGCATGAATTTCTTTTCTCCAGCAGTCGTTCTCAGAATTTGCCATAAATGACCATTTTTGCACATCATGGGTGGGAGAGATTGGAGCCAGTGTGTACTAGTAACTGAATTGGCCTTTGATCATGTAGAGTGGAATTCAAGCACCGTCAGCTTTGAGTGCCTAAGTCCCTACCTCTCAGCCTCAACTGTAAAACAGGAGTAACAGTAAATTATCCCCATCATAAGTTATGAGTTTGTGAGAGCAACGCACAACAAAAACACTTAAATCTGGGACTGGCTAGTGGCTGAATGTTGGACACCTGGCAACCACATGTATGCTGCCTTGTGTCTGAGGACAGAAACAAGGTGGGTCATAAATGGAATAATTGCATTTAAAATAAATTGAATGCATAACTTTGTACACTAGTAGCCATTTCAAAATTGCAGTCACACTATTATACAAAGGTCCCTATCCCAAACCATTGCTTATGTACCTTCTGCAAAAAGTGTAGTTATTTGGAAATGTTTCATTTGTGTTGCTCATAAGTCCATTGCCTCAGCATAGTAACTAAGGCTGCAATTCTACACCCACCTATCTGGAATTAAATTCCATTTGACTAATTGGGATTTTTTTTCCCTGAGCAGACATGTATAGGATGGGGCTGTAATTGTACAAGCTGTCAGGAAGACCCAAGTGAAATTTTCGCCTCGTCCATTACTTACTAGATGTCCTTAGGTGGGCCTGTCAGTCTCAGCCTTGCACATGTAAGAAGATACTGCTAGCCTATCATACGTGGCTGTTATAAGGATTACTGAGATCACTCTAAATGCTGAGGAGTTTTTCGTCAACAGCATGGTTGTTAACTTTTTGATTTTTTAAAAACACTTCACATAACACTAAGGAATGGCTAACATCAACCAAGGTCTATAAACCAACAACAAACCATCGCTTACAAATACACCTTGTTCGTAGTTAATAATTCATTTTGTTGGCCAGGTTCAGATTACAAACCATGGTTTAGCATGAAGTATGAACCAGGCCTGTCTTGCCTCCAAGAAGGTGATCAAGTGCCCTTAGCTCCTTGCCATGAGCAATTAGTCTATTGCAGGCTTCCTCAAAGTCGGCCCTCCAGATGTTTTGAGACTACAATTCCCATCATCCCTGACCACTGGTCCTGCTAGCTAGGGATCATGGGAGTTGTAGGCCAAAAACATCTGGAGGGCCGAGTTTGAGGAAGCCTGTTCTATTGCCATCTGCTCTTACAGATCTTCAGATCAGTACCAGGTACCGGGCACTAAAAGTAGGGCTTTTGCCATGAGGAGTTCTTGTCAGTGATTATATATATCACCTGATTCAGATCTATGTACAGAAGCCTATTGCTACATACTTACTGATTGCTTTTGCAAGACCAGAAAAAAAATGAGTTATGTTTTTTATTCTTCAAATTGCACCTAAGGCCCAGATTGATCGAAGGCCCAAACTGCATTTCCTCCCCACATAACTTTTTGCTTTTATAATTTAAAACATAAGGTCATGGTGCTCAGCATTTCCCTGCCCTTCCTGTTCTTTGCTGGCTGCTGATTACAAGGGGTTTAGAAGGGTAATGGCAGACCTTTCAAGTGTCACTATTTCCCCAGGATATTCAGGGAATTACAGAAGCCATCCCGGCTTCTGATCTGACCCCAGAATGTTTTGTTTTCCCCCTTCCATTGCCGCCACAGCAGACATGCGCAACACTCTTGCTAGCCGCTCTCTGCCGCCACCAAAGCCACTGCCACTGTAATGCTTTATGAATTTATCCGTATATTTTTATATGTGTAGCATTTCTTCTTTGTAAGCGTGCCCTGCTTTGGTTTTATTTACATGTTCCTGTATGAAATGAAAGAGAAAAATTATTCTACAGTGGTTCCGTTTATATAATATGCACAGGCCATGAGACAAATTTAAATCTTCATGAGCTTAACTGTCCTGCTGAAATTAAAGAGAGTTGCGCTACAGTCCTTAGCATAAGCAGTGCTTTTTTATAGAAAAAGGGGTGCTGGAACTCACCATGAATGCTTGTTCTCTTAGAATAGCAATGTTGCCCACCTGAGAGATGCCAGAACCAAGTTCCAGCAAGTTCCAGCTGGGGGAAAAAGCCCTGGGCATGTCTCATGAATGTGCTCTATGTGGGGCTACCTTTGAAGGTGACCCAGAAACAACTAATCCATAATGCAGCTGCTAGACTTGTGACATGGAGTGGCCGCCGAGACCACATAACACCAGTCCTAAAAGACCTACATTGGCTTCCAGTACGTTTCTGAGCACAATTCAAAGTGTTGGTGCTGACCTTTAAAGCCCTAAACGGCCTCGGCCCAGTATGCCTGAAGGAGCGTCTCCACCCCCATCGTTCTGCCCGGACGCTGAGGTCCAGCTCTGAGGGCCCTCTGGCAGTTCCCTCACTGCGAGAAGTGAGGTTACAGGGAACCAGGCAGAGGGCCTTCTCGGTAGTGGCACCTGCCCTGTGGAACACCCTTCCATCAGATGTCAAGGACTTTTAGAAGACATCTGAAGGCAGCCCTGTTTAGGGAAGTTTGGAATACTTGATGTTTTATTGTGTTTTTAATATTCTGTTGGGAGCTGCCCAGAGTTGCTGGGGAAACCCAACCAGAGGGGTGGGGTATAAATAAATAAATGGTGGTGGTGTCTTGAAGCATAGTGAGATCTGGAAAAGAGTGGGAGGAGCTCAGAGAGCTAGAGTATCCCAGAGTGGGTTGCAGGGTGGAGGTGGTAAATTCCAGACAAGAGATCTCAGATTCCAGGGACAGGCATAGCAGTTTAGGACATCTGGATAACAGTGGGATAACAGGGGAATGTCCCACTGTTCTACCTTCAGATATGCCTAGTCTACCTCCTCCTGTCACCCCAAATCCTTTGCCTTTAGGGGAAGCAGCTGAGAGTAAAGTGGAGCCAGCCTCAATTTCATCACCATGGACAGGGAGACTCCAGTGCTGGTGCATGAACAAACCTCTTTTAGACGATGCAGAGGGAGGGATGCCCATTTGCTTGCCCAGTCCTGGAACACCATCTGCCTGTCATGCAAATAACTTTGTCTGCCCCACTCTTCAAAAGGAAGGTGTGGGGAGTGTCACTTGTTAGATCAGTGTTTTAGATCGCGCTCAGCCATGCATTTAAACTCTCACGTACCTGTTAATTTCTACACTCTGAGCCTTGCCTTATGTACCTATCTGACCTAAAAATTAAAGCCTTTGGCAGAACTGGAGTTGGAAGTTCACTTTCTTCATCTGACAGGGAGGGCCAGGACAATCCTATAGGTGCCTAAGCAGAAGTAAGGCCTACTCATGTAAAAACACGCTGATTCCTGGACCGTCCATGGGCCAGATTGAGAAGGCGATTGGGCCACATCCGGCCCACAGGCCTTAGGTTGCCTACCCCTGTAATACATTGTCTGGGAGTGAGTACCACTGGACTCAAAGAGAATTGCACTTGAGGAGGCATGCATAGGGTTAAATATTATTAAGCACTTCTAGCTTTGTTGGATTCAGCCCAGAATCATCTCCATTCTTCTAACTCTTGTGAAATAAAGAAGTCAGTGTGGAAGAAAACACATTTAATTGTTTTTTACTCTGAGGAATTAGTTTACTGCACCACCCACAGTCTCAAGATAAGCCTCTCCAACAGAGAGTCAGGTTTGCTACCATATACAGAGCGTGTTGTTTTCCTCTCCCTTATTCTATCTAAATCCCCAAGACACCATTCTGCCTTAAAGCACTCATGTAGTTGCACGTTAAGTTTCTTTCTTTTGCAGGGACTAATTTCTCCCTAATTGCTGTCATCATCAATCTCTTTCCTACTCAAGTAAGGGGCCTCAGCTGTTAAAAAGCAAAAAAAAACCCTACCTCCTTTGATGTTGACTTTGCTGGTACATATTAAGGCTGACAGGGGTTATGCACAACCCCAAAGCAACACCTACATTGTTTTCCGTTGGCTCTCTCTCTGGGGAAGTTACTGAGTTTGCATCTGATGATTTTCATCAGGTTTGCTTGTGCTTTAAAAACCTAGAAAGTTATATTGGCAGTTGTTGAAAAAACTGCAGGGGAAAGTGTGTGCAGTGATGCTGCATGTCAGATGAACAGCGACCAGGTTAACTTTTTTAAAGCACTAAAATTCTGCTAAACTAAGGTTCTGCCCTGTGCCTTTGAAAAAAAAAAAAAAAACTACTGAAGTTCAGACATCAGCAAGAGTTTGCACTTCATGCCCTGAAAAACTGCTCCTGCTGATTTTTTTGCATACCAAGTCTCAGGAGCAGCCCAGACCTTTTACTTTACTTTTCTGGCTCCAAGCTCTCAGTGCGGCCTTTTAAAAACAAATAATTTTTTCTTTCCAAACATGAGCCTTCCGTGGCACAGAGCAAAAGTCAAATAAGCCTCGCAAATTTGGGAAGAGCAGGGGGCACCTCATTTGAACCCGCCAGCCACTGCCCCCTCAAGTCAAGGTGAATAACACTGAAGGCCAGTCAAGATATTTAGCAGAAACCTCAACAAGCACATCTCCCCCTCTCTCTTTCTTGTTATTAAAAATGCAACATTAATAAATTAAACGACTGCCGATTTGCTGCTCTTTCATGATGCTCCAAATCAGTGCTATTTTTCCAGAAAAAGAGATGCCGGAACTCACCATGAAACCTCCCTTGTTTTCTTAGAACAGCAACGGTGCCCACCTGAGAGGTGCCGGAACTGAGTTCCAGCAAGTTCCATCTGAAAAAAAGCCCTGCCCAAAATCAATAGCCTGAGGCAGCTGCCTCACTACCTAATGGGAGGGCTGGCCCTGTTAAGCCCCAGACAGCAACATTCAGGAAAGCAACAGGAAGCTTCCCCAGAGGAAATTCTACTGCTTCTCTGGGTCAGGAGTGAACTAATGGCCCCAGTTAGGAACACAGGCAACGTTGCCAGCTCCCAGAGGAGTCTGACTGGAAAGAGACATACACAAAGCAGTAAATTATGAGGTACAGCTGGCAACCTCCCAGACAGCTATTCAGGATTCTCAGGAACCTGTTATTTATGTGTATATTTACAACCCTTCTTCACTGAATATTTCAGTCAGTGATGGCAAAAGAAAATAAATTTGGGCAGGGTGCAGCAGGGCAAAAGTATATTTCTACATGGGCAAGTTGTGTCTCACATGTTAAGATCCCTGAAACAAAAATAATGTTTGGGGAAGCACTTGACCCCGCCCCTTGCTGGCACCAGCCATGATTTCAATCCTAGAGTAATGATCTTAGAAGCCTAGAATTGCAGAGTTGGAAGGGACCCTAAGGGTCATCTAGTCCAATCGCCTGCAATGTAGGGATTTCAACTAAAGCATCCATGGCAGATGACCAGCCAGCCTCTGCTTGAAAACCTCCAGGGAAGAAGTGTCTGCAACCTCCTGAGGTGAAATACAAAAAAATGTACAGCAAATAATAATAACAGACAATAATTACAGAATCCAGAAAAAACAAGTCAGCTAGATGTTTTAAACCAGGCATAGGCAACCTTTGCCCCTCCATATGTTTTGGCCTACAACTCCCATGCTCCCTAGCTAACAGGACCAGTGGTCAGGGGTGATGGGAATTGTAGTCCAAAACATCTGGAGGGCCGAAGGTTGCCTATGCCTGCTTTAAACAAACCAAGAACTCTGTCATCAAACCAGCATTACTAACCTGTGGTGAGAACAACAGTGATAATCTCCAATTAAACCAAACCGCTTCAGTCACCCCATCTCTCACCTGGGTCAGTACACTCACTGCGTCTCTTCCTCTCACATCACTCCGTGGCATATGAGCTACTTTACACTTTTGATCCTCACTCTCAAACCCACCGAGTCTTTCACCCCAAGTGTCACAAATCATTGCCCACAAGCACTCATATGTAAGATGGAAAGCAAAACCCTGCCACCTCATTTTCAACAGTAACAGCAGAGAGAGAGAGAATGAGAAAGAGGGTTTCTCCTTACTGATGCTGCACCAGTAGGTAAAGGTAAAGGTCCCCTGGACGGTTAAGTTGAGTTGAATTTGACTATGGGGTGTGGTGCTCATCTATGTTTCAGGCCGAGGGAGCCAGCGTTTGTCCACAGACAGCATTTCTGGGTCATGTGGCCAGCATGACTAAACTGCTACTGGTGCATGGAGGACAGTGACGAGTGCCAGAGTGCACAGAAACGCCGTTTACCTTCCTGTCACAGTGGTACCTATTTATCTACTTGCACTGGCATGCTTTTGAACTGCTAAGTTGGCAGGAGCAGGGACAGAGCAACGGGAGCTCACCCTGAGGTAAGGCAAAGGTAAAGGGACCCCTGACCATTAGGTCCAGTCGTGACCGACTCTGGGGTTGCGGCGCTCATCTCGCTTTATTGGCCAAGGGAGCCGGCGTACAGCTTCCGGGTCATGTGGCCAGCATGACTAAGCCGCTTCTGGTGAACCAGAGCAGCGCACGGAAACGCCGTTTACCTTCCCACCGGAGCGGTACCTATTTATCTACTTGCACTTTGACGTGCTTTCGAACTGCTAGGTTGGCAGGAGCAGGGACTGAGCAATGGGAGCTCACCCCGTTGCAGGGATTTGAACCGCAGACCTTCTGATCAGCAAGTCCTAGGCTCTGTGGCTTAACCCACAGCGCCACGTGGAAGTCAATTACCTCCCTGATCACATAAGCTCAAAGAACAAACAGCTCTGCTGATAACAGCATTGCAATAAAATGTATGCAGGCGAAGGCCACAAAGGCACAATAAGAGTTAGCAGATAGGGCTGTATCAGCAAGATTACAGGTCCAGTCTTTCTAGTATGCTAGAGCACTGCGGCAAAAAGCATCCAGTGGGTTTTTGCCAGCTATCTTCTGCAGATGTTTGGGGGGCTTTTAATTGGACTGTGTGTATTCTTTGTGTGTAAACCTACAAAAAACTCTCAGCGGACAACACCGGGGGATCAGACTTTGGGAAATATCCTGCTGAATCAGTTAGCCTGCACAAACTAATAAATGCTGTATTCTCTCTCCTCTCCGTCTCCTGTGTCTCACTGACAAAATCCAGGAAGAACAGGTTTTAGACCTGCAACAACCCCGCCATGCGAAATCAATCCGCCGAACTTATGATTTGCAAGCCCAAGAGGCTGGGTGGTTTAGAACACAGTGCCACATGTGTCCCTAGTAGTGCTGCTGCACTAGTTGTTAGTTTATAGCCTACATATTTGTTTCATTTTTGTATTTCTTATGCAACTGGGTCTCCTTTCAGACCCAGTCCTCCTTAGCTCTGTCAAGTGTCCCTCGGACCACAACCTGAGACTTGCCACAGCGGAGACAGCCCACTCATTTTGGCATCACTTATCTCCACTTCTACTTTTCTACACCTCTGTCCTCATCATAACAACGAAAGGATGTTTCACTTCACTTCCCCCAGCTTCCCTTTTCCTGAAGCACGCACACCAAACAAACCCGTGCGCTGGAAAGAACGAGCTGTTTCTCAAAGTGCAGGTTGGACGCTACATTTACCCACAGGAAACTGAGGCCTAGAGAGTAATCTAGGGCAGCCTCAAAGTGAGACGGCAGTTGAGAGAACCAGCAACTCTAGGAAAGTTGACATGAACGAAGGACCTTTTCTTTCTCCCTGAAGAAAGAAAAGTTCCTAATTCTTGTCAGGCGCGAAGTAACTTTAAAGGACTTCATTCGAGATATTACAGCATTTCTGGTGGGCTGGAAGCTACGTGTGGGCCTTGGGCCATTTTCAGGTGAGTCACAGTGCCATGGCCTACCCTTCAGTGCCTCCTCAACCTGTTCCATTTCCTAGCCATCCCACAGCCTTTTTGTTGGAGCAATGCCAGCACCAGCAACTCCTTGGATGCTGAGTAAAGGAGGGTGGGAGCCAGAGAAGTTGGTGGAGGGTTAGGGATGGGGGGAAAGGTCTCCTTCCTCTGAAGAAAAATGTCCAGAGGAGATATTGAAGAAAACTAGGGGGAAATGTTAATATTTGATACCATCATTATTAAGTTGTGGGTGGACATAGCAGACGACACAGAGATTTCTCCAGGTGGTTCTTTATAGTAAGCTGGAACTGAACTGAACTGAACAGCTCAGCCGGCCTGCTTTTATAGGCAGCCGGCTGTCAACATTGTAACAGCAACACCACAGGGTTTCCCGTCTAATTAACTGAAGTGGACCTGAGTGAAAACTATATACACAATACCCCTGGTGGCCAGGGTGAGAACTTCAATACATAACAATCATCATCAATAAATCAGCTGGAAACAGAAGAGAAGTGAGGAAAGTTGTAACAGGAGGAAGAAATGAAGATAAAAGGACAAGAGAGGATGGATGAAAGAAACTAGAAGTTTGGGGGTGGGGGTGGAATAAGATACAAGTTAAGTGTGAAAAGAGAAGGGGGGGGAGAAATTTCAGGAGACAAGTGAAAATACTTTGATAGACATGTGGGCGTAGGAAGCGAGAAATACAAAATAAAAATCCTTTTTCCATTTCAGATCCTTCTAAATCAGCAAGTTCTGCCTAAAATGGGCAGGCTGAATCACATTCCCTCCAGAGCAAATGCCTCTATTTAACCTGAGGAAAGCTGAGCTACGCATAGAACTCCTTACCACAAGGAAGATTTTGGAATTTCCAACAATGGAGCGGTGTCTGTAATTTCCATCTGGTTATGTGAAACTCAGCCTACATCTGCCGCCATTTTGTGACCAGCTCTGTCCCTGCAACACCATTTTGTGATTGCTGAGCCTCAATCACTTTCAGTCATTTCAAGGGCCTGGGAGCAGTACGTTTGAGAATCCCCGTGTTAGTGTATAAAGAACTAAAAGGCCAGGACAAGGTTAGCTGGAGGGCTGCCTTGTACTTTATTCACTGGCCAGATCACTGTGATACTCTAGCCCTCTTGATTTCCCCCACAGATATACTGTATCTTATTCATTTAGTGTCTACATGAACTACTAAGGCTTTTAGTGTTGCGGCACCAGTCTTTTGGAACACTGCTACAATTGCCCACTAACAACTGCAGTATTTCATCACCTGCTGAAAACCAAGCTTTTTTAGAGATTTGAATTTTTTTTAACATTGGTCATTTGTTCTGAATTTTATGATTTTACAATTTCATGGTGCTTTGGTAATTTCACTGCACACTGCACCATACAATTAGCAATTCATGACTATTCTTAAGAATAAAATAAAATGCAGATTTTGGCACATAGAATTCTGCTTTTTCCATTGCCTCCCCCCCCCCATCCGCTCCCATCAGTTATGCACTGCAAAAGTTATTTGTTTGTTTTTTGACACTTTGCAAAGCTTCAGAAGCGACTTGTCAACATTCGCAGCAGGACCTCTGCTCATTTGCCTCTAATGCGGTAAATAACTGTTATAAAAAGGAACAGCAACACCCCCGAAGTGTGAGCCTCCAGTTGTGACCCTAATCGAGAAAATGTATCTCATTTTTGTTCTGAATTATAGTACTCAAGGGCTAGTCCTGCCCTTAGGCACCTCAAGTAGTTGATTTTTGCCTGGAAAGAAAGGGTAGCAAATTGCTAGTTATTTAATTTGCCGTCATTTTATTTTCTTCTTCCAGGGAGAGGTACTTGTGGGATTTTCTGTCTCAGGTGCCAATATAACTTGGCTGGCTTTCAGAAAGATGCACCTTGCCACAGTGGTGGCCTCAGGGTGTGTGTGTGTGTGTGTGTACCATTTACTGCTTCACCTCAGGCAGCAAAATGACCTGGACAAAGCCTGACCAAGAATGAGGTGCTGTTAAAGAACTTGCCATTCATGTTTTGCCATTAAAACAAATATGTGGGTTTCAAAGTGGGGAACTTGTGGCCCTCCCAAGCTGTTGGAATCCAACTCAAACCAGCTGCCCCCAGCTTACATGACACATACCGTATTTTTCGCTCTATAAGACGCACCTTTTCCCTCCTAAAAAGTAAGGGGAAATGTGTGTGCGTCCTGTGGAGTGAATGCAGGCTGCGCAGCTTTCGCTGAAGCAAAAGCAAAAGCAACACGAAGCCTCCTCAGGAGGCTTCGGGCAGCTATCCCTGAAGCCAGGAGAGCAAGAAGGATCAGTGCGCACTGATCCCTCATGCTCTCCTGGCTCCGCTCCGCTGGACTGGCACTGTGAGAGGGAAAGCTGTGCAGTGCCCCGTCAGTGAAGCGGCAGGAGAAACGGAGCCCCTTCCATTTCTCCTCCCACTTTCCTGGAGAGGCGCTGAGCAGAGAGGGAGAGAATTTTTTCTTTCTTGTTCTCCTCCTCTAAAACTAGGTGCGTCTTATGGACGGGTGCTTCTTATAGAGCGAAAAATACGGAAATCAGATATTGTTGAAGTTGCATCCCTGCAATGTCTGGAGCATGGGTAGGTAAACTAAGGCAAACTAAGGCCCAGGGGCCGGATCAGGCCCAATCGCCTTCTAAATCCGGCCCGTGAACGGTCCAGGAATCAGCGTGTTTTTACAGGAGTAGAATGTGTCCTTTTATTTAAAATGCATCTCTGGGTGATTTCTGGGGCCTGCCTGGTGTTTTTACATGAGCAGAATGTGTGCTTTTATTTAAAATGCATCTCTGGGTTATTTATGGAGCATAGGAATTCATTCATATTCATTCATATTCATTCATATTTTTTTTCAAAATATAGTCCGGCCCCCCACAAGGTCTGAGGGACAGTGGGCTGGCCCCTTGCTGAAAAAGTTTGCTGACCCCTGGTCTGGAGGGTCACAGGTCCATCTCCCGGCATTTAAGCAACTGACTTTAATGAAATGAAAGCACACAAAAGGTTTTAAAAGAAAGTAGTGGGCTTTTAACTTCAGTGTCCTTCTTGACCTCAACAGCAGAAGCCATAGACACCCACAGGTCGTTCTCAACTGCATCTACTTTCTTTAATGTTTCTCCTCCTCCTGCAAGCACAGATGAATATAACCGCAACTGTACTTGGGGAAGGAGGGATGTCATTTAGCTGCAGTCACACAAAAGGGAGCTGATATGTAAGCAAGATAACAGGAGCAGCTCAGTTTCCGTGAGTTTTACGTGGGTGTGAAGAAAGTTTCTCACTCACAGATAGTTCCACTCTCCAGAGTGACAGTTCAGCATGGATGGAGCAGTTGTCTATGCAGACATAAAATTACCTGAAGTTTCCCCACCTGGAAGAAACTTAGATTCAGTTCAGAAGCCAGGTATGTTAAGTTGTTATCAGAGACTTATCTTGAACTGCTTGTGCAAGACGTAGGGGTTGAGGGTAGGACCAGTTTAAGCTGATGCAGGAGGGCCCAGGACTCAAACGCAGGCACACATTCATGTTTTGGCAATTGCAAAGTTTCACCATTTGTTTTTATTGCACGGCAAACCAAACTGTGGCACTGTCTCAGCTTACAGCTGTACAATTAAGTGAATAAGTGGTGTGATTTAGTAAAATACTTTTCTTTCTTTCTTTTTGTTAGCTGATACGAATTTTGCCATGTTGAAAAGTTTTTAAAGTTCCTAAATATTGATTATAAAATACATCCATTCTGACGGCACAAGACAAAAACCATGAGGAAAATGCCCTCTGTTTAGCGGATATTTTTGTCCAGTGCTTCGTTTTCTTTTCTTGTGTTCATCATTTCTTACGCTTTTATTATAACTCAAAAAGCTTGAAGTGGGGCAGGCCTCGCCGGTTCTGTCAGGGAGCTCAAAATCAATTTACGGAAACATGCTACCCTTTTCAGCCTCGCTTAGAGCAGCTTTACACAAGCTGAAGGAAGAAACGGGAGAGAACGTAACACTTTCTCACCATGTTTCTGAAGTGGTACCCACTAAAGGAAGGAGGGGATGAGCAAGGTGTTTCTGCATCAGAAGTATGGGACAAAGACTTGCTGCGTCATTTCCTGCTGATTCCAAAGAGAATTACGATAATCTGTGGATAATCCCTTTGTGGTGGGCCAGCACATTTAAACTGAGGTGCAGTAGTGAATTATTGTTCACAGCCTCACATGTAAAGAAATGAAGCAAGAATTCCCTGTGCTACCTCATGGACTTTCTTTAAATGTAAAGGACTGGTGAACAGGAACTTTGGAGAACTTGCACCTCTTCAACAGATGACCTGATACCATACAAGTTCATATGACACACACACACACACACACACTCACACACACACACCCCACTGAGAACAGATCAGCATGAGCATAACACCAATTTTTGTGCAATCCAAGATACATGTTATTATATACAAACTGGGACCCGAACATATTTGCATGGGAGTATTTTCACTCTTGTGAACTCATCTAAATTTGTTAGAATCTCCAGGAAGACTTGGCAAATGTTGGGGATGTTAAATTGATGGTGATGGAAGCAGAATAATCTCTCTCTCTCTCTCTCTCTCTCTCACACACACACACACACACACACACTCCTGTATCTACTTTGTGGACCTCTCTCCCAGATACTGCCCCTCTGAGCAAATCTCTCTCTTTTTTTTTTAATATAGATTTTTATTGGTTTTACAGCATTTTTTAAACAATACAAACAAATAAAAAGACAAACAAACATGTATAATTTCACAACCTTTTTTCCATAATCTTCGTTTCTCAGACTCCCCCATACCTCCCCTTTCTGCATCCCTGTTTGCAAAATTATTTCAGCAGCTTTTAAGCAATTTTATCAAATATATGTCCTCTTAGTCCTTTCTCTAACTTAATCTTATGTCACTGTTTCCCCTTTTCTCTCAGCACCTCGGCATTTTAGCATTCATCAATTTTATAATAGCTCTTAAGATAAATTTTAAATTTCTTCCAGTCCTCTTCCGCCGTCTCTTTCCTCTGATCACGGATTCTGCCAGTCATCTCAGCCAATGTCATATAATCCATCACTTTCATCTGCCATTCTTCCACGGTGGGTAGGTCTTGTGTCTTCCAATACTTTGCGATGAGTATTCTTGCTGCTGTCGTCGCATACATAAAGAAAATTCTATCTTTCTTTGACACCAATTGGCCGACAATGCCCAAGAGAAAGGCCTCTGGTTTCTTAGGGAAAGTACATTTAAGTACCTTTTTCATTTCATTATATATCATTTCCCAGAAAGCCTTAATCTTCGGGCACGTCCACCAAAGGTGATAGAAAGTACCTTCAGTTTCTTTACACTTCCAACACTTATTATCAGGCAAATGATAAATTTTTGCTAGCTTGACTGGGGTCATGTACCACCTGTAGATCATTTTCATAACATTTTCCTTTAAGGCATTACATGCCGTAAATTTTATACCGGTGTTCCACAACCATTCCCAGTCAGCAAACATAATATTGTGACCAATGTCCTGTGCCCACTTAATCATAGCCGATTTAACTGTTTCATCTTGTGTATTCCATTTCAGCAGCAAGTTATACATTCTTGACAAATTCTTGGTATTGGGTTCTAACAATTCAGTTTCTAATTTTGATTTCTCCACCTGGAAGCCAATTTTCCTATCTTGTTTGTAAACCTCCATTATTTGATAATAATGGAGCCAATCTCTTACTTTAGGTTTCAATTTCTCATGACTCTGCAATTTCAATTTATCTCCATCTTGTTCCAAGATTTCCCAATACTTTGGCCATTCGGCCTCTCTGAGCAAATCTCTACCTCCTTTAGAAGGCATGTGGAAACATTTTTGTTTAGATTTGCATGTGTGTGGTGAACTGGTTTGTGCTCTGTTGCTTTAAAGATTTGCTTTTGTGGTTGACGCTGCTGTGATTTTGCCGAATTTGGTTTTATGTATTTCGTTGTACGTTGGCTCTGGAGTTTCTGAGGAAAGGCAGCTGAGAAACAAATGCCTTGCTGCTATTTACTTGCTTGCTTGCTTGCTTGTTGGTTTTGTTATGTATTTCTATGCCACATAGGTCACCTGGTAGGAGCATGGGACTCTTAATCTCAAGGATGTGGGTTTGAGCCCCACATGGGGTGAAAGATTCCTACATTGCAGGGGGTTGTACTGGGTGGTCTTTGTGGCCCCTTCCAACTCTAGAATTCTGTGATTCTGGCCAAGGGACATCTAAAATGGCTCACAAAATAACCAGAAAACAAGTACAATAAAAACCCAAACTGCACTAATCAGAGAGCAAAATTTTAAAAAAATGTATTAAAAAATGGTGCCAGGAGGGTGAAACAAGGGGGGTGAAAAGGTGGGGGCAGCACTAAATGACCAATGGAAGGAAAAGAAGAGGCAAAGTAGAGCCGGCCCTACCATCGGGCAAAGTGAGAAAAATTGGCTTGCCTCAGGTGCCAAAATTTCTTGGGCTATCCCTAGTTTAGGCAGTAGAGAGTACAGCACATTTTAGCATTCAGCTAAAGGATTCTGGGCACAGTTCAATCCACTGGTAACTGTTGGAGGCTGGGCTAAGCAGCCATTTGATCCTCTACAATTCAGTAAATTATCACAGGTGCACACCCAGTTCTTAGTGGTCTCATTTTGGCTCCATTCCTTCTCACCAGTTAAGTTCGCTATTGGAGGCAGAGATGCCTTGCAGGCAAAGAGCCCCTGGTTCATTCTCTGGCCAGATAAGACCCCTACCTGAAGCCCTGGAGAGTCATAACTAGACAGACAATACTGAGCTAGATGGAGTAACAGTCTGAGCTGATGCAAGGCACTTCCTTATGTCCCTATTTCATAGCGGAATTCTCCATCAAGGCCCTGCAATGCAGAGTTAAAAGCTGAACACAGGGCTGCCTTGGAACATTATCCCCAATCTTTTCACCTGCGTTTTTGCAGAACACCAACTGTGCCCACGCTGGCATGGAATTATGCTGCAGGTTGGATGGGCTGCAAACATCGTCCTGGTGGTGGCAGTGATAGTGATGGGAGTTTGGGGTAAGTATCATAACGTGAGATTTGCGCAAGACTTAATAATGAACTTCCCTGGGGCCCTGGGTGCCTGGGCACCCACAAAATTCCCCATGAAGGTGCCAGGCACCCACAAATTTCGGTGCCACGGCCGTGCATGCTGCAGAGGGCCAGTCCACTGTGCCTCAGACCTTGTGGGGGGCCGGACTATATTTTTTTTGGGGGGGGGGGGATGAGCGAATTCCTATGCCCCAGAAATAACCCAGCGATGCATTTTAAATAAAAGCACACATTCTGCTCATGTAAAAACACCAGGCAGGCCCCAGAAATCACCCAGAGATGCATTTTAAATAAAAGGACACATTCTACTCCTGTAAAAACACGCTGATTCCTGGACCGTTCACGGGCCGGATTTAGAAGGCGATTGGGCCTGATCCGGCCCCTGGGCCTTAGTTTGCCTATCCATGATGTTGACTATGGTCTGCTAAGGAAACATGGCCATTTAAGAGAGATAAACCAATTTGAAAACCTTCTGATAAACAAACAGAAGCAACAACTTCTTAGTAAGATATATAGCAGAATTAGGAGTGTGGACATATCTAAGAATTCATACCCATGTAATTGTGACAGAGAACTCAGGGGGGAAATGTCTCAGAAGAAGTAGACATGGATGCACCCACATATCCTACAGCAGACTGTGCACAAATTTAAAATAAAGATATATAGAGATCAGTATTCCAGTGGTACCTGAGACCTGTATCACTTAATCCATGGGTAGGCAAACTAAGGCCCGGGGGGCCGGATCAGGCCCAATCGCCTTCTAAATCCAGCCCACAGATGGTCCAGGAACCAGCATGTTTTTACATGAGTAGAATGTGTGCTTTTATTTAAAATGCATCTCTGGGTTATTTGTGGGGCATAGGAATTTGTTCTTTTTTCTCTCCAAGATATAGTCCGGCCCCGCACAAGGTCTGAGGGACAGTGCACCTGGTCCCTTGATGAAAAAGTTTGCTGACGCCTGACTTAATCAAATATACAACAACACAGTTTAGATATGGTGGAAATGCAGAGCACCAAATCAGAAAGTGATTTATATTTTGGGGGGTCTAGGTATAACATAATGATTTTTGGGAAACTGTAATAAATTAATTAAACTTACAACAGGCAAAAACATTGCTTTTAAGTTTTGAATTTTATTTTATGCTGTTTTGCTTTATTGTGATTTTTTAAAAAATAATTGTTATTTTACATTGGTGATTTGCTCATTTTACAGAGCTGCTTTGAAAGGATTATCCATAATGATTCTGAAATAAATAAATATCTCGGCCCCTTGCTGTCTTTGGAAGGACAACTTGGTATTTGCAAAGCATCTTTACGAATCCCTGTGGAAGTCAGCAGAGCAGCGTCACCCAACCTGGTGCCCTCTATCTTTTGGACTAAAACTCCCATCATGGCCATGCTGGCTGAGGCTGCTGGGAGTTGTAGTTCAAGACACCTAAAGGACCCCACAGTAGAGGGCGCTGTGGAGGCGGCTCATCAGCCAGCAGTACTATCAAGCTTTAAACTTACAACATAGTAAAAAAAAAATCTGCCTAAATCTTTCTCCTCCCCAGTTATAAATAAAACTCCACAGGATCGTGAAAAACAGGTCAAAGCATCTGAATGGTCTCCGAACACAACTCAGTACAGCCCTGAAGGATGTGAAGGAAGCAAAGCATCAGAGGATTTCAGGTCAACTCTGAAACAAAAATTGTGTGAGACGGGTAAATTAATTTCCTAAGTTACTGCAACATGCTTATGCCTTTGATCTGCCTCTGCTACACTTTCCAGATAAACTGTCGTTACTAAAAAAAAATAAAAATATTCTAAATGTATAATGGCACCTAGTGCTCAGCTCCGGAAAATGCAGCCCTGAAAGAAATTTTCAGCTGAAGTACAATAAGCCCACAACTGATACAGGGGTTATAGGATCATAGAATCATAGAGTTGGAAGAGACCACAAGGGCCATTGAGTCCAACCCCCTGCCAAGCAGATTTCATGGCTCCTCGGCATCACACTGCAATGCCCCCTCTACAGCTGCCTCTTGACAACTTGAAAACTTATGTTTTCAACATAAAACTTATGTTGAAAAAAAAAACCATGAAAACTTATGTTGTGGGGATCATGCCTAGAGCCAGAACCGCATATAGTCAAAGCACTAAAGTCACTTTTCTCAAAAACCCCGTCCCCTGTATTTTATTTTTTTGCCACACGTGGAAAGCTGAACATGTTAAATGTGTGCAAATTATGAGCTTACTGCACTGGAGACTGTTTCTATTATTTTAACATTTGGTAGGGCTGGCCCAAGACATTTTACCATCCTGAGACAAACCACAAAATGGCGCCTTCCCCACGAGGGAAGAAGGGGTGTTTGAAGATCTATTTTGGGAACAAGGGAAAGAATCAAGTCAACCTTACCTGAGAGGTGAAATGGAAATCAAAGGCTATCATGGCGAGGGGAGGCAAACCCTCTGAATCAAGCTGGGTGCAGGCATAGGCGCCGACTCCATGGGGCCTGAGGGGGCCCGAGCCCCCTCAAAAATTCGTTTGGGGGGGCTCCGCCCCCCCAATAATCTCGGGCGCCCCTCCAGCAGAGCGCCACCGCCGCCCCTCCCCCAGCCCAAAATGCACAGGGTCGGGCTGCATGCCTCCTGCCCTCCCTCCCGAGCAAAAGCTCCACCCAATTTCCTTCGGAGCTGATTAATAGGCGCAGCACACTCTCCCCTATTCGCTCACGAGGAGGCGGCGCCACTTTATCTGCATATTCATGAGCTTATTTATTATTCATGAGCTTTCGCGGGCTCCCCCAATATTTTTTATAAGTCGGCGCCCCTGGGTGCAGGTACAGATTAGAAGACCCCAGAGGGCAGCCCCTGCCATTTCCTTCCAGTGGGGAAGACTAGTATTGCGTCCTATTTGTCAAGAGGCAGCTGTAGAGGGGGCATTGCAGTGTGATGCCGAGGAGCCATGAAATCCAGCCTCCAATGATTGTGCCACAGTCATTGTTGACACCATGGTGGCAACAGTAGTGGGCAATGTATCCTTGGATGCTGGATCTGCTGCACCTATGGATCCGACCGCCTGAGGCAGTTGCCTCACCCTGCCCCATGGGTGGGCCAGCCCTGAAACACACATGGTACACAATGTAAGATTAACACCTTTTCCTGCCCAAAGGATTTATATTCTGCATTAGACTGAGGGAAAGGGGGGAACCTGGCATTTGTACTAAGAATAAACTTCCCGCAATCTCATTTGATGAGTTTTCAGTTTCTCTGCATTTGTTCTAGAGCAGCCTTTCTCAACCTGTGGGTCCCCAGATGTTGTTGGACTACAACTCCCATCACCTCTAGCTAGCAAAGCTCAGGGATGATGGGAGTTGTAGTCCAACAACATCTGGGGACCCACAGGTTGAGAACCGCTGTTCTAGAGTCACAGGCACTATGGGTGCAATCCTAACCCCCTAGTGTTTATAATGGGGAAGGAGAGGTCACTAGACTGGTGCAAAAGGCCTTCTCCACCCATCTCTCCACTGCTGATAGTGCAGCAAATCACAAACTGTTTTGAAAACATAGAGAATTGAACTTAACACGGGAAAAATGAATAACTGAGGGGAGGGAGAATGGAACAACTGCTTATATGTAGCCCTACTCCCAGCCTGAGGTTTGGCTTGCCCTGTGCATATCTGTTTGCTGAGCTTCAGTTCTTTGAAACTGACAGAATACCATACATTTCCTACTAAAACCACCAAGACTTCTGTTGTTCTCCAGCTAACAATCAAAAATATGCAAATAACATCGTTCTGCAAACTGCTGCGAGAGATCTGCTGCAAGAGCGCTCGTGAAGCTGAATGGCGAAAGACTCGCCTGAAAAGTACAGATTGTGTGAGGTATAAATCCAAATTTAAAACAATGGGAATTTTTCTTCTTAGAGGATGGAAGCTGCCACCTGTGCCCCATGCAGTGGCGTCTGCACAAGAATAAATGCTACTGGTTTTCTGAAATGATTCAGTCTTGGGAGAAGAGCAAGGAAGACTGTATAGCTAAGAAGTCTCACCTACTAATAATTGATGATCAGGAAGAAAAGGTACAAAATATTCAATCCGGACAAGGAATTTTTACTCTTTCACACTTTTATCTCTATTACAGAATGTTTACTCTTTCGCCCTTATTAGTGCGTAAGCCAGCAATGTGAAGGATCGCTGTCAAAATTAGTATACACTACACCATAGTTTTGAAGGGGCACTGAAGTACGTATGGGGAACGTTCATGCTTTGAGATCCATCTGTTCATGTGACTAAACATCATGAGAGGAACCCAGGTGATCAGGCCAAAGGCTCATCTGAGTCTAGCAGTCCGTTCCCACAGTGGCCAACCACATCCTTACAAGGAAGCATGTTGCAGTAATCTAGTCAGGAGGTTATCAATGCATGAACGGCAGTGCATGTAGCTACCTTAGATGGGATAAGATTCAAAGCCTCGCTAAGGAGATTGCTCCATCAGAGCAAGCATCTCTGTTTGCCTAATGGAAAACCATCTCCTCCCCCCCATGTGCTATTCTGGGGTTCTCCTTGTCAGCATCGCCCTTGAGCCAGTGCCACCAACTGGACTCACACACTTCAGCCCTGACTGGGCCAGGCGAGCTGGGTAGCACTTCCAGAGACCACCTTCTATACAGGAACAGGTCAAAGTGCTGTGGACTCACAGCTTAGAGTTGTGAGCACCGGATTCACTCCAACAAGAAGACAGTCGTCGCACAGCAGAGTATAGCAGAGCATAAATGACTCGGAGAGCAGCTCTGTAGAATATCTTCTTTATTCTATAACTACAACTATAATACAACTATATACAGAGCTAAATAGGTCTAAGCATAAATGAATGCTGAACCGCACTGAGTGTCTGCAGCTGCTCTTAGCAGCAACCTTATCTAAACACACAATCTCTCTCTAACACTCTCTCTCTCCGACACACTGACTGACTCTTTGATGTGGTGCTGGAGCAGAATAAGTAGAGAGCAGAACACGCCTCCTCCTCTCTGGAGAATCAGCAGACTCCTCAGGAGATTCTTGGATATGGGAGGGGTGAAATCTCCTCACTCCTGACCCCCCAAAGCGAATTTGGGGGAGGAATGGGGGGCCCCAGGAGGAGGAGAGGGGGGGAATTCCCATTGTACAAGCCGGAGTCATTACTCTGACACCTACTAATGCAGTTATTGTGGGAATGTTGAGGAAAGTAGGAGAGGATATATTGATTAAATACAGTGGTACCTCGGGTTACAGATGCTTCAGGTTACATATGCTTCAGGTTACAGACTCTGCTAACCCAGAAATAGTACCTTGGGTTAAGAACTTTGCTTCAGGATGAGAACAGAAATCGTGCAGTGGCAGCAGGAGGCCCCATTAGCTAAAGTGGTACCTCAGGTTAAGAACAGTTTCAGGTTAAGAACGGACCTCCAGAACAAATTAAGTTCTTAACCCGAGGTACCACTGTATTATCTATCCCTCCTCACTCATGCTAGTGAGCAAGCAGCAGAGCACATTTCCTTGCACATTGCTGGAAGCAAGTTGGATTCATTAGAATCATTTAAGTTAAGCGATCCAGTCTGGCTTGCCCAGTCTGGAATGTTCCTGGTAAGTTTCCCCTCCTAAAATAATAATAACACAACAGTCATCTTTAAAAATAAGATTAAAGTTCACTTACATTCAGTTCATAGCAGTAAATCTGAAGGCAGGCTTTATCTTGTGGTTACAGTTACAGTGGTGCCCCGCAAGACGAATGCCTCAAAAGACGAAAAACTCGCTAGACGAAAGGGTTTTGCGGTTTTTGAGCTGCTTCGCAAGACGAATTTCCCTATGGGCTTGCTTCGCAAGACGAAAACATCTTGCGTTTTTTGCAAGTTTGTTTCCTTTTTCTTAATACCTTTAATACAGTTGCGACTTGACTTTGAGGAGCAACTCATAGAACGCGGTGTGGTAGCCTTTTTTGAGGTTTTTGGCGATTTTTGAAGCTTTTCCAAAACTTTTCCGACACCGTGCTTCGCAAGACGAAAAATTCGCTAGACGAAAAAACTCGCAGAACGAATTAATTTCGTCTTGCGAGGCACCACTGTACATTTGGAGAGCAAAAACATCTGAGCTAGGCCTCTGACTTTCCACCTTGTGGCTTCCATCCTCTGTAAGGATGAGCAATGTAAGAGCCAGAAGAGGAGTCCGAAAGGAGAAAATGGAAAAGGGGAAGATGGCTGTCTGGCTAGACCTTTTGTATGGTCTGCTAGGGTCACACCCATCTACCTGGTCACACACAGGGGGAGGAGGCTTCAGAGCAAGTATGACAGGAAGTCCTCCCTGTCTGGATCAACATTCCCCTGTGTATCCACTCTAGGTAACAGGAAATGTTGCATTTGACTGCTTCAGTGGCCATATATCCCACAACTATTTAGTTGAATCTGACCCATTAGCCACAGCTGACTTACCAGCCAAAGCTGATTAAAAGGCGCTCCTTGCCACAGAGGCCACCTGCACCTCAAGTGACAACAGTGGTTCAAGATGTAGTACCTCCAAGCTACATACCACTGGTCTATTCCCTGGATCTGAGAACCACTCACCCACAAAGCTATGTGCTAAGACCTATTCCCCAGCTCCCTGTCCACCACACAGTAAGGTCTTTGCTTGGGGTCCACATCCTGTTTAGGAGCCAGTGTGGTGTAGTGGTTAAGGGCGGTAGTCACGTAATCTGGGGAACCGGGTTCGCGTCTCCGCTCCTCCTCATGCAGCTGCTGGGTGACCTTGGGCCAGTCACACTTCTTTGAAGTCTCTCAGCCCCACTCACCTCACAGAGTGTTTGTTGTGGGGGAGGAAGGGAAAGGAGAATGTTAGCCGCTTTGAGACTCCTTAAAGGGGGTGAAAGGCGGGATATCAAATCCAAACTCTTCTTCTTCTTCTTCTTCTGTTTATGCAGTGCTTTTTTCTGGGGGGACGCAGGGGGACGCATACCCCTAAACATTTTGTGAATCTAAGTTTGGCCTCATTGAGGGGCAGTATTTCAATACAAGTAGGAAAATGAGAGTACCCCTAAACATTTTTAAAGAAAAAAGCACTGTGTTTATGTAATTAAATCATATTTTATAGGAATTCATCCAGAAAAATGGGAAAGCAGTATGGATTGGACTTATCATGTCATCGCCAAAGAAGAAATGGATCTGGATCAACGGCTCTTTGTTACAGGAGAAATTGTGAGTGCTGAAACACCCGTGTAGGGGAAATTGTGGAAATCAATAGTTTTGCATGATGAACTCGCAAGAAAAGCTACGATAAGGAAAACTGTAGACGTTACCATGTCTGTACAGTGGTACCTCTGGTTGGGAAAGGGATCTGTTCTGGAGGCCCGTTCACAACATGAAAAGAGAACAACCTGCAGCACAACTCACAGGAGCATGTCTGTGCATGTCTGTGCATGCGCAGGTTGCGATTCGCCACTTCTGCGCATGCGCGTGATGTCATTTTGCGCTTCTGCGCATGTGGGAGCAGCGAAACCCGGAAGTAACCCTTTCTGGTACTTCTGGGTCGCCGTGGGACATAACCTGAAAGAATGTAATATGAAGCAGACGTAACATGAGGTATGACTGTACACTTCTTAAAGGTATTGCAGCTCTGCTCATCTTTATTACATAAAGCATATAGCAAAGGGTCTTATAGCACCTGAAAGACTAAGAGCCCAGTCCAAAATTGCCTCCTGATACATCGGCCCTGTTGAATTCAGTGGGGTTACCTTGTTCAACACTTCATTCCTTTTCATTTTCTTATATTCCTGTTCCATCTTTCTTCCATCATGTAAGATGCCATTCCTCCATCACATGGGGTTCCAGGTATTGACCAGACCTTGACCTGCTTAGCTTCAGCAAGACCTTCAGGGCATACTGAGGAATTTCAATGTACAGTGGTACCTCAGGTTACATACGCTTCAGGTTACATACGCTTCAGGTTACAGACTCCACTAACCCAGAAATAGTACCTCGGGTTAAGAACTTTGCTTCAGGATGACAACGGAAATCGTGCTCTGGTGGCACAGCAGCAGCGGGAGGCCCCATTAGCTAAAGTGGTGCTTCAGGTTAAGAACAGTTTCAGGTTAAGTACGGACCTCCAGAACAAATTAAGTACTTAACCCGAGGTGCCACTGTACAGTCATACCTCAGGTTACAGCCGCTTCAGGTTGCGTTTTTTTGGGTTGCGGACCGCCAAAACCCAGAAGTACCGGAACAGGTTACTTCCGGGTTTTGGTGGTTGCGCATGCACAGAAGCACTAAATCGCGCTTTGTGCATGCACAGAAGTGCCAAATAGCAACCCACACGTGTGCAGATGCGCAGACCCGTGTTGCGAACACTGCGGGTTGCGAACGTGCATCCCGCATGGATCATGTTCGCAACCCGAGTGTCATAAACTGACTGCTGTTTCATTCCTTCTCGCCACAGATTTCCAGCAATGCAGCCTGAGGAAGGCAGCTGTGGTGCCCTTCAAGACAATAAAATCTATTCTGAGCTGTGCAGCACACAGCTTCACTGGATTTGTCAGAAGGAATCTGTACTCCTTTGAATATCTTCATGTGTCCCCATTCGTAATCAGCTACACACTCTCCTTTAGACATCTTGTTCTCCATACTAAAAAAACCCCTCAAGGACCTTCTTGGTGGCTGCTCCCAGACTTTGGAACTCCCTCCCCAGAGAAGCCAGACTGGCTCCCTCCTTGTTGTCCTTCTGCTGGCAGGTGAAGACTTTCTTGTTCCAACAGGCTCTGGAGAACTGACTGCTTCTAACGAAAGGACTGGTGCCATGCTGTTTTCATTGTGATCATTTGTATGGTTTTAATAGATTAAATATATGTATATATGTAATTTTAATTCTATCAGTGTGTGTTTGTTTATTTTAAATTGTTGTTTTTCTTATTTGTTTTTAGCTGTTCTTCTTTTTCTCTGTAAGCCGTCTCGAGTCCCTGTCAGGGGAAAAGGCAGGGTATGTATGTATGTATGAATAAATAAATAAATAAATAACAATAATAATACAGTCGTACCAGTGTGGTGTAGTGGTTAAGAGCAGTGGACTTGTAATCTGGTGAACCGGGTCCGATTCCCTGCTCCTCCACATGCAGCTGCTGGGTGACCTTGGGCCAGTCACACTTCTCTGAAGTCTCTCAGCCTCACTCACCTCACAGGGTGTTTGTTGTGGGGGAGGAAGGGAAAGGAGAATGTTAGCTGCTTTGAGGCTCCTTAGGGTAGTGATAAAGCGGGATATCAAATCCAAACTTCTTCTTCTTCTTCTACCTCTGCTTACGTATCCCTCTGGATCTGTAAACTTAGGTTTGCGAACACGGCAAACCCAGAAGTGTATACTTCCGGGTTTTGCCGCACACACATGCGCAGAAGCACTCTATCGAGACACGCGCATGCACAGAAGTGGTGCCTCTGCCTATGGACTTTTTGGGTTGTGGAAGGACCCCCGGAATGAGTTAGGTTCATATCCGTAGGGTCCACTGTATTATAATAACATAAAATAGCCTTCACATGATAATGACAGCACCACCATACAGGAGACGAGCAATGTTTCCTCTTCTTGTTCATCTTTCTTTGTGGTCTCAGCATCTTATGGATGTGAATCACCATTACAGTGACACAGCGATGAGAAAAACTGTGCTTGATGGATATTACATTCATCAAGAGTTCTTAGCTAGGAGTACTGTGTCTTTTGGAACAGAGTCACCTGTTATAGTGATTTTTTTTGCACACTGAGGAATAAGATAACCACCCTAAACACCGATACCTAAATTAGGCTATGCGTCTATGCCATCCTGGTTGAAAAGGACCAATGCTTTCCCCCCTAAAAAATAGGTGCTGGTTCTCACCATGAAGTTGTTATAGTAAGTGTCATACTTTTAAATCAAAATAAAAAGAGGTGCCGGTACTACGTGCCCTTGAGTAGCCCATTAAAAAAGCACTGAAAATGATCGTTTTGTTTCAGGTAGGAAACTGACAGGCACTTTCCTACGTTCTTTTCTAAATGCTCATACATTGTTTTAAACCCCCTCCAAGTGTCACCCCCCTGCTCATTCTGCTTAAACCGCTGCCATTGTTTAAAATTGCCATTTTCCTCACTCAGTTTCCCCACATCCCAGCAGTACCTGAGCCTCTTGTTTAAAACTGCTGGTGTTGTGCAGCCCACCTTCTCTTTTGCTCCCCTCCCCCACCCTGACTTCATGCAAATCCAGGATCACAGCAAAGCTTTACAAATCCTGCAATGGATGACGACTGCCTTACATTTTTATGTCTATAGGAAGAGAGATGTGTGCAGCAGCAGCAGTAGTAGTAGTAGAAAGAATGTTGTCAGGCTGCAATTTGTATGCCCACCAGCAGGTGGCCATGCAAACTGCAGCATAGCAACAGAACAGCAGACAGCTGGCCAAGGCAGGCAGACAGAGCAAGCACTCTTATTAAATAAAATTAAATAATAAATAAATTAAATAATAAATAAATAAATAAATAAATAAAATAAAATAAACATTAAATACAAAATAAAATAAAATAAAATAATAATGCTCACCCAAGACTACCACCAGAATGACAGTCACAAAGTCTGCTACTCGGGGGTACTCTCATGTCATCAGGGAACCTAGGAAGTATATATGAAAGAGTGAAAGATACTGTATTGGCCTGAATATAAGCCGCATCCAAATATAAGTCGCACCTTTAAAATTAAGGGGGGGGGAGAGAAAAGAAAAACAATACCCAAATATAAGCTGCTCCCTTAAAATTCTGCAGGCACTCACACCCATTTCGTGTTACCGTATGTCTGTTTCAGCCGCGATATCGTGAAAGTCCATTTTTGTAAGTTCGCGAATTTAAGCCACACTTTAACTTTTCATGGTCAGAATCTGGAAAGAAAGTGAGGCTTATATTCAGGCCAGTACGGTAATTTGTGAACTTGAATGGCATGAGTTAGGGATGGAGGAGAAATGTGATTCAGTTCACACTGAAAAGTGAACCTGTCAAATTTGCACAACAGGAGAACCAAAAGACAGCTATTCTTCAAATTTCGCACTGCTCTGAATTTTGCGTAAGCGGCAGGCCTTGTCAAAACTAATCAGATTTCACTTGTTGATTTATTGTTCAGACCAAGCAATGGAGGGAAAGACATTCTTTTAGGTAACTTGGTAACTCTATGGAGGGTTATATGAAAGTACAGTGGTACCTCTGGTTACGTACTTAATTCGTTCCGGAGGTCCGTTCATAACCTGAAACTGTTCTTAACCTGAGGTACCACTTTAGCTAATGGGGCCTCCTGCCACACCACCAGAGCACAATTTCTGAAAGTTCTTAACCTGAGGTACTATTTCTGGGTTAGAGGAGTCTGTAACCTGAAGCATATGTAACCTGAAGCGTATGTAACCCGAGGTACCACTGTAACCTTAAATGTCTATCGCGGTGGCTAATAGGCAGCCAGATCCCTTAGCATAGGTGTGGTTTGGGCCTCGTAAATTAGATAACTTCACCTATCTCTCTTTCGTTATAGTAAGTGCCCTCATAAGTTATCCAAACCTGGATTTGACTGTAAATTTGCAATATAGATGACTTATAGTGGCACATAAGACACCCACTAAACCATTAAATACTGGAAAGAGGATGTAGAAAACTAGTTGACTGGTTAAATAAATTTGGGCTGCAATTTTATGCCTAAGTGGGAGCAAGCACCACTGAACAAAGTAGTACTTACATCTGAGTAAATATCCAAAGGAGAAGTAAACGGAAGCAACTAACTGTTAGGAAGCTGCCTTCTCTCAGTCCAGACTATTGCTCCAGCTAGCTCAATATTGTCTGCAGCTTCCAAAATGTAGACAGAGGTTTTTCCTTACCCTACCTGTAGACACTGCAGATTTATTTATTTATCTCCTACATTTATAGTTTGCCTTTCCTCGAGGAGCTCAGGGTTTCCCCCTCTGTTTTAACCCTTACAACAACAATGTGAGGTAGGTTAGGCTGAGAGGGAGTGGTTGGCTCACGGTGACTGGATTTGAACTCTGGTCTCACTGGTCCCTTCATGAAGCAAGTGTATTTCACGAAGTCTTCAAACTCTTGCAAAAAAAAGTTTTCATTTAGTCCTCAGTGTAAATTATTTTAACACAGGAAGTATGTTGTTTCCCATGCCTGTGATCTTCAGTGCTTCGTATGCTGCTGGTGAAAAAATATGAGTTTGGCCTAGATTCCACAATTCCCAGAGATGGGACTTTAGTCTGTGTTTCCCATCATGTTGGTTCCTTGGGGACAGCCTGATCATGAAGCAGAGCAGGAAAATGGATTCGGGTAGGTGTGGGAAGAAGCAAATCAGCACCACCAACCTTCCCACTACCTTGCCTTAGCATTGCTTTATTATTGGATCAGCTCACTTGTCGTGTTGGTTGCATGTTTTTGCTGGTTGAGTCACTTACTCTGTGAGGCAAGTCAATACACATACCCCTCCACCTCAGATCAGAGCGGGATTCTCCCGATACTTCCCTTTCCCTAACCAATTGGATGCTCCGCTGGGCAGCTCCACCCCTTCCTATTAAAGCAGCGACAGGCTAAGTCCCTCCTTTCGCTGCTTTACATATTTAAAGGGCTAGAGTCCTACCACCGCCTCTCTCTCTCCCTCCGGCCCTCCCCCTCCCAGGCACGCAGGACTGAGCCAGCTCGCCACCTCGGAGCTTCGCTCGCCCCCGCCCTGAACTTCAGCAGAGCCACCCGTAGCAGAACAGCCTGCGGCGCTCCAACAGGCTCTTCCCCGGACTCCTAATCTCGGCACCGGACTCTCGGCCAGGCGCCCCTGAGAGCCCAGCACCCTGGCTCCCCACACCAGTAACGCATATGGTTAAGACGGCCATGATCCTGAGAGTACCTAAGAGCCTAGCTTAGCTTCATTATCACATCATGCCAACGTCAGCAGACCTACCAGCATGGGAGGACTGATGCATTTCTCTGTTAGCGTTGCAAGGAGTTTGCAACGAATGCTGGGGCTCCTTGCAGAAAGTGATGAGCTAGGTTTTTCTTTGCTCCTCCTCAGCTCAAATTCCAGCCATCACCTTTCACCTTCTCATGCCTTCTGAGGGTTTGGGCTTTGCAAAACAAAGTCTGGAGAAGATTAGGCAATGCAATTTGAGAAATGAACATTTTGCAAGAAGGTGGGTGTGCCAATAGGTTTCCTCATAGAGAGTGTTGACATTTAACGTAGTTCTTCATCTCTGAGTTCAGTGAGGGAAGAGAACCAGTGAGTGTGTTCATTGGGCTTGCTGAACTGGAGTCAGTTTGGCTCAGTCCAAAGGTAGTATAAATAGCACTCACTCTGTTGAAATAAGAGGGAGAGGGAGCAACAAGTGGCCAACATTTGTGAGGAGGGAGGCCTGAGAATTTCAGTGGGAGAGGAAATTACCAGTCATGGTCACTTATTCGTCCTACGCCCAGAACAGAAATAAATCCAGGAAATATAGCTGGTGTTCGCAGGTTGCTTTCAGACTGCAAGCTTGTTTAATCCTGCTCCCGAGGGTAGGACTCGAACCCATGGCTTCAAGGGAAAAGAAAGGAGATTCTGACTAAACATCAGGAAGAACTTTCTGACAATAAGAGCTGTTCAAAAGTGGAACGGACTCCCTCAGGAGTTTGTGGCCTCTCCTTCCTTGAAGGTTTTCAAGCAGTGGTTGGATGGCCATCTGCCATGGATGCTTTAGTTGAGATTCCTGCATTGCAGGGGGTTGGACTAGATGACCCTCGGGGTCCCTTCCAACTCTACAATTGTATAATTTTATGATATCCTCCCTTCCTCCCAAAAAGCAATTAAATGGGCACACACACACACATATTTAAAGCCTTCTTTAAAAGTGTATTAAAAGCAATTCCAGTGCGGACTGGGAAAGTTCTAGCTTTAAAGACTTGTTGAAAAAGGCAGGTCTTCAGTAGGAGCCGAAAAGACAACAGAGGAAGCACCTGTCAAATACTCAGAGAGGGAGGGGATATTCCAAAAAAGGTAGCTGTCACAATACTAAAGACCCGATTCCTGCATTGTGCAGATTCCTAATCAGATGATATCAGCTGGAGGCCCTTGCCTACAGAGCACAGCGATCAATTGGTTATATAAGGGGAGAGATGATCTTTCAGGTATCCTGATCCAATAATAATAATAATAATAATAATAATAAATTATTTATACCCCGCCCATCTGGCTGAGTTTCCCCAGCCACTCTGGGCGGCTCCCAATCAAATGTTAAAAACAGTACAGCATTAAATATTAAAAACTTCCCTGAACAGGGCTGCCTTCAGATGTCTCTTGAAGATAGGATAGCTGCTTATTTCCTTCACATCTGAACGGAGGGTGTTCCACAGGGTGGGCGCCACTACCAAGAAGGCCCTCTGTCTGGTTCCCTGTAACCTTACTTCTAGCAATGAACAAACCGCCAGAAGGCCCTTGGCGCTGGATCAACGATGGGGGTGGAGACGCTCCTTCAGGTATACAGGACCGAGGCCGTTTAGGGCTTTAAAGGTCAGCACCAACACTTTGAATTGTGCTTGGAAACACACTGGGAGCCAATGCAGATCTCTCAGGACCGGTGTTATGTGGTCCTGGCGGCCAGTCCCAGTCACCAGTCTAGCTGCCACATTCTGGATTAATTGCAGTTTCTGGGTCACCTTCAAAGGTAGCCCCACATAGAGAGCGTTGCAGTAGTCCAAGCGGGAGATAACTAGAGCATGCACCACTCTGGCGAGGCAGTCCGCGGGCAGGTAGGGTCTTAGCCTACGTACCAGATGGAGCTGGTAGACAACCGCTCTGGACACAGAATTAACCTGCGCCTCCATGGACAGCTGTGAGTCCAAAATGACTCCCAGGCTGCGCACCTGGTCCTTCAGGGGCACAGTTACCCCATTCAGGACCAGGGAGTCCCCCACACCCGCCCACCCCCTGTTCCCCAAAAACAGTACTTCAGTCTTGTCAGGATTCAACCTCAATCTGTTAGCCGCCATCCATCCTCCAACCGCCTCCAGACACTCACACAGGACTGTCACCTCCTTCACTTCCCAAGCTGTGCAGGTCTTCATACACCAAACTTCTTAGCCTGCTAGTGAATTGTCAGCTTGTTGTGTATTCCTTTCACAATACTGCAACCTCCCACTAGATGGCAGCTGTTGGTACTTTTTCTGTTGATACTTTTTCTGTCTCCAAACTTCCAAGCAGATCCTCAGGTGATCTCATTATTCTGAGAAATGATGCCATTGCATTGCTTTCTTAGATACTGGGCACCAAATTGGGTGCAGCAGTCCGTTTGCGAAGCTGGTGAAGGCGAGGGTTGTGCTCCTTCTTTGTTCTTCTGAATTCCCTCTAAGGATATCTCTTGGTTTCAAAAGAGGAAGAGACGTTTTTCTACTGCAATGCTTACAAGACTCCTCCTGATGGATTCTGAACGGCAAGCGGCCTGCTCCCTTGAGGGGAATAGAGCTTTGCTTTGCAAAAGGGGAACTGTCACCTAAACCTTTGGTGAGGCGTTGGGACAGAGTCCAACCAGGTAAGGGAGCATATAGAAACTTTTATTGTAACCTCACAATTCTCACAATTCTCCCTGGATAGGACCTAGCACTGAGTCTTCTGTGTGTTTTGCTGTTATTGTTAAAATTCAAAAGGAAGCCCAAATACTAGAGATTAATGTACTATCATACCATTCTGAAAAACAAAAATTATGTTAGCAGGTTTGTAGTAAAGGATACATTTGCAAAGCTTCTTTTCTATTATATTCATTTGATTTCATTTCCTTCTTTCCTCATATGACTTTTTTGTTTTCCTGATCGTTGTCCGATATGAAACTCAATGATCCCAGGCAGTGCTTTTTGTCTATAAAACAATTTTTTTAGGAATACTCTCATTTTCCTACGCATATTGAAATACTGCCCCTCAATGAGGCCACACTTAGACTCACAAAATGATTAGGGGTATGTGTACCCCTGCGTCCCTCCAGGAAAAAAGCACTGATCCCAGGGCATTGTTCCCTGAAATTGTGTGATGGCTGGTTGCTCTGATACAATACAATAAAAAGGAGCTGAAACTATGAGCAGAGAGTTACGCCTTTGTTTGCCTTTCCACATTTGTTTCGTTTTCTAGTTGTCAACATGTTGGCCCTGTTTGATTTTCTGCCAAACCCTCAAGGCGCCACTTATGGGAAGAGATTCTTTTGATTCTTGTAACACAGCTGCTGTCCTGCTGCTGTAACTCCTAAACACTGCACGTGGTTTAAGGTTCAACTTGTGTTTGCTAAACTGGCCATATAAATATACTTTTCCTTTAAAGCAGAGAAACAATGCTTTTATTAATTTGTTTGTTTATTTAAACCCTACCTTTCTGCATTACGGGACTCAAGGTGGCTTATAGATAATTAAAAAAAGAACTGCTAAAACATAGCAAAAGCAATCATTAAAAACAATTAAGAATTGATAGGATTAAAACTATCTATCTATACACACACACACACACACAGGGGCACCATTGGGGTGGGCAAGGGACCAGGGGGCCCCTTGAAATTTTCAAGGAGGAGACTGGGCCCCCTCAATATTCTGTGGGGATGCTTGCACATCAGGTGTGCACCACACATGCAAGTTGTGTGGCATGTGTGTGACATGTCAGCATGTTGCAGCATGCACATGTGACATGAGCACATTGCGGGGCGCTAGCCCCCTCAATTGTGTGTGTGTGTGTGTGTGTGTGTGTGTATACATGCACATACATACACACCATGCTTTTTTTCTTAAAAAACGTTGAGGGGTACTCTCATTTTCCTACTCATATTGAATACTGCCCCTCAAAGAGGCCAAACTTAAATTCACAAAATATTTAGGGGTGCTCCCCTGTGTCCCCCCAGAAAAAGGCACTGTACATATATTGTGTGTGTTTGTTTGTGTGTGTGTGTGTGTGTGTTAATAAAAATTAAAATAGCACAGCGCCAGCCTTTCATTAGAAGCAATCAGTTTCCCAAAGCCTGTTGGAACAAGGAAGTCTTCACCTGCCAGCAGAAGGACAACATGGAGGGAGCTAGTCTGGCTTCCCTAGGGAGGGAGTTCCAAAGTCTGGGAGCAGCCACCAAGAAGGCCCTCTCCTGCATCTCCACCAGGTGGGGCTAAGGATGCAGTTCCACAGTGGGAGGGGAGAAAACAGAAACTGAAGACCTACTAAAGGCACAGGCAACCTCGGCCCTCCAGATGTTTTGGGACTACAATTCCCATCATCCCTGACCACTGGTCCTGTTAGCTAGGGATGATGGGAGTTGTAGTCCCAAAACATCTGGAGGGCCTAGTTTGCCGATGCCTGACCTACCATCTCTCCCAAGGTGCCCCAAGTATTAGTACTGGAACCCATGCTTTTAAAAAAAGTGATTTAGAGTTAGGAGTGAGCAGGGGGATAGCCAGCTTTGCTGATGACACCAAATTGGTAGGGTGGTTAGAAGAAATAGGGATTCTATGGAGATCCAAAGCTGGGCGAACTGCATTTTCCATTTTAATGCTCATTCAGTGTAGGCTAAAGCAGAAGATCCTGATTTCCCAAATATGCTAACGGGGTCTGAACTGGTGCTGACTCACTAGGAACAAGACCGTGGGTTCGTGGTGGAGAGCTTGATGAAGATGTCGGCCCAGTGTGCTGAAGCTGTGAGAAAAGTGAATTCCACGCTAGGGATCATTAGGAAAAGGACTGGACATAAAACCGTCTATATCAGGGGTTTTCAACCTGATCCCTACCGTCCACTAGTGGGCGTTTTAGGGTTCTAGGTGGGCAGTAAGGGGTTCTACGGCACAAGCCGAATCCTCCTTCTATCGAGCACTGGTGGGCAGTAAGGAAATTTTACCCTCAAGAAAGATGCATTAGTGGGCGGTAGGTATAAAAAGGTTGACTGCCCCTGCTGTACATAATGAGTTGTACAAATCTGTGCTGCAAGTGCACTTGGAATAATATGTACAGTTCTGGGTGCCTCCTCTAAAAAGGGATGTTATACATCTAGAAAAAAATTCAAAAAAGAGCCAAAATGTTTTGGGGCTTTTTGGCAAAAAAAATTTGCATTGCTTTTCAAATTTTTCAAATTGGTCTATTTATTTAGCCATACTTCTTGGTGAGTTGTCCTCTAAGCTAATAATGCTTTTAAATGATCTCATTAAAAAATCACAAACGTAAAACAGGGACAGTTAAAAAAAAAGAAAGCAAGGAACTGCCCCAATAGGGGCTGCCCCAAGGAATAAGGGCAGTGGAGACCTTTGTCATTCTGTTGTTTGGTTTAGTCTGTAAAAAAACCCCAGGACTCCTACACTAGGCTTGGGTTTTCACATGTTGCTTATGCTTATGCTTCTCTGCTTCTTTGACAGTCATATATGGACATGTGTGGTTGTCTTCGTATGTGAGCTGTGACAGTTAAACGGTTTCTAGATGAGTCTGTTATATCTCTTGACTTTGAAACTCTCCTAATAGTTGGTGGTTTCCTCTTTTGGTCACCCTCACCCACAATCAGATATAGCAAGAGGGAGAACTAAGTCATGGTGCAATGGAAACTTGACTAGTTTAGTTTTCCATTTCGGTACTTATTCATTAATTGAGGTGTTTTAAGACATTTATATGCCACATTTCTGAATTGGAAAAAAAAAATTCCTAATGCAACTTACATGTTAAAAGAAAGTATATAAACGATGCCAGTATAACCAGCCCTGAAAATACAAATAAATCAATTAAATAACAGATGGTTCATTTAAAAAATCAGAAGTAAAAGGTCCCCACTTCTGAATAATGTTGCCTATCTAAAGGCCACCTGAAAACATTTTCACAGGTTGCTGAAATGGTTTGAATATGATGGACTTGCTGACATCAACAGGTGAGGCGTTCCAGAGCTGTGCAGAAAAAAACATTCCTCCTCTTCCCACCAATCTCACTGTCTTTGGTGACAGTAAAACGAGAATGGTCTGTGTGTAGATCTTTGAGAGCAGAAAGGACAATGTGGGTTGAAGGGGTCTTTCAGCTGACTTGGGCCTTGACTCCCCCGATAAACCCAGTCTAAAAGAACTCCCAAGCTGTGGACGTGATCTTTCTGTGGAAGGCGGGGGTCGCCCCATCTTGGACCAGCTGTAAACCAGCTGGGAGCTGGATGTGATGGTTTGTACTTGGTGCTGGGAGGCAAACACAGGACTGGGATCTCATTGGTAGACCATCCACGCCACAGCTCAACTACCTCCCTGAGCTGCCAGAGGCGGTCCCTGGCATGGTGTTGGAAAAGCCAAGGACATTAGTTCTGGGTGACATCCATTTTGATGCTGCCTTAGCTAGGCCAGCTATGGACTTCATGGCAGTCGTGACAACCACAGTGCTGTCTCAATGCATCATCCACACAGTGCATAATGCAGGTCATCCCCACTAGATCTAATTTTCACTACAGAGGGTATTAGAAGTAGTAATAATAATAATAATAATAATAATAATAATAATAATAATAATAAAATTTTATACCCTGCCCATCTGGCTGGGTTTCCCCAGCCACTCTGGGCAGCTTCCAACAAAAGATTAAAAATACATTAAAACATCAGTCATTAAAAACTTCCCTAAACAGGGTTGCCTTCAGATGTCTTTTAAACCTTAGATAGTTGTTGAATGCTTTGGCATCTGATGGGAGGGCGTTCCACCTGTTCTCCTAGACAGGTGTTTGTGTGACTATTACTCTGTTGTCACAGAAAAATCTCTCACTGGTTTCACTGTGTAATGTTCAGATGGAAAGCACCGTCAATACAGTGGTATCTTGGGCTACAGACGCTTCAGGTTACAGGCGCTTCAGGTTACAGACCACACTAACGCAGAAATAGTACCTTTGGTTAAGAACTTTGCTTCAGGGTGAGAACCGAAATCACGCGGTGGTGGCACGGCAGCAGCAGGAGGCCCCATTAGCTAAAGTGGGACCTCAGGTTAAGAACAGTTTCTTTTTTCTTTTTAAAATAATCTTTATTAATTTAAATTACAAACATATACAAAGAATTTACGATCTCATACTACAAAAAGAAAATTAAAGAAAAAACAATTAAGGAAAAGGAAAAAAAGAAAATACAGAAAAAAGAAAGAAGAAAGAAGAAGAAACCTTCTAAAAGTATATTTCCTTGGCATCTAATGGAAGGGTGTTCCACAAAATAAGATACAAAGGGGAGGGATCCCTTGTCTTGAACGAGGGCTGAAGGAGAGTTACGGCTAGGACACTCCGTCTCCCTCTTCTGCCTTCAGGGACAGCCTCTCTAGCCTCCGTGGGGCAGCGGCTTGCCCCGCTGTCCCCCGAGCTTGTGCAGCTGGCAATGGGGAGAAGCAAGCTTGCTCCCCCCCCCCCCGCCAGCCTCCAGACCAGGTCCGGGAATAGCGGGGTGGCAGCGCTCCGCCTCCCCGCTATCCCCCGAGCTTCTGGGGCTGGCGGGGCGGGGGGGAGAGAAGCAAGCTCCAGACCAGGTTGGGGAATAGCGGGGTGTCGGCACTGCGCCTCCCCGCTGTCCCCCGAGCTTGTGGGCTGCTTCATTTTTGGAGGGGAAAAAGTGCGTCCTATAGGGTGAAAAATACAGTAGTTCCTGGGCCAAGTCACAGGCTCACACCCTATTCAAACACAAACATACCTTTAAGACAGGATTTGTGAGGAAAGAGACAATGGGGAGGTTTCCCACTTTGACCTTGCAGAGAAAACATTTACTCAGTTTAGGGATCAAAATGGTTCCAGGTCGGTCTTCCTGTGCTGATCTATGTACCTGCTTGGTTGGTACACTTATGAACATTACCATATATCTAAGACCTCAAAATTCCTATCATATCCCTAAGGTTATAGCATGCTGTGAATTTAATATCTACCTTCCACAATCTCTCCCATTGATCCATAGATATATATTGTATCCAAAATCCTGTGCCCATTTCACCATAACTGCCTTGACTTGTTCCTCTTTTGTTTCCCATTCCAAAAGGTAACCATAGATTCGTGAAATATTTTTTCCTTTAATAAAAATGAATTCTCTTTCAAATTCAGATGTTTCTTTTGCAATTCCTTGTTTTAAATCCATGGCTAATCTTTGGTGTAACTGAAAATATTATAACCAATCCGTTAGGTGACTTTTAATTTCCTCTTATTTTTTCAATGTAGGCTTGTCTTTATCTATTTCTAGGACTAATCAGTTAAGAACAGTTTCAGGTTAAGAACGGACCTCCTGGACGAATTAAGTTCTTAACCCGAGTTACCACTGTACAATCATGCCTAAGCACCTCTCTGGCCAGGGGGAGTCCAGGAGGCTCCTTGCTCTACTGAGGAGCTCTAGCTTATTAAAGAGGCTGGACATCAGCTAGAGTGTGGGTGATGCAAGTACTGGTGTGAATCTGACCTAACAGAGGTACGAGTACATAGACATTCTTTCATAGACAATGTGACACTGGCCCTGTATGCACTGGCTGCCAGTGAGCTACTGGGCCTGATTAACGGTGTTAGCACTGGCCTATGAAGCCCTAAATGACTTGGGATCCAAGTACCTAACAGAGCGCCTTCCCCCAACTCCAACCACCATGGACCTTGTGATCAAGCGAGTGAGACCTTGATGGTGGCTGAAGAATGCCCAGACATTTGGCAGCTGAGGCCTCCTGATCCTGGCAAGCCCTAGATCACTGGATGGAAGACTGAGATAGTTTTCAGAATGTATTAACTGTTATAAAACCTTTTCGCTTGCTACCCTGGGTTCCTTAAGGAAGAAGAGTAGAATTAAAAAAAGAAACCCAATAAATAATTTAAAAATGATAATGACCACCTGGATTTAATGTCAGGTTGTTTCCCTTTGTTCATCCCAAAATTGTCCTCCTGCAATGTAGTCTGTGGCTAAGATATCATTTTTTGGTTCTGTCTGGAGGGGAGTTGCTCCAATGGACCCATTCCTGTCCTGCTCC
This sequence comes from Podarcis pityusensis, assembly GCF_964106645.2. Classification (NCBI taxonomy): domain Eukaryota; kingdom Metazoa; phylum Chordata; class Lepidosauria; order Squamata; family Lacertidae; genus Podarcis; species Podarcis pityusensis. Next base: position 111,760,107 of record NC_138029.1, read on the forward strand.
CATGCAACTGGTTGGCCATTGGGGAGAAAAGGATAATGGACATGATGGGGACCATTTCTGATACCGTCATGTTAATGTTTCCCTTTTCCTCTTCCTCCGTGCTATATTTTCCCAGCTGATTTGTATACCAGAGGCCTCTTTTGCCTAGCTTGGCAATCGCTAGTGGTTTTAAACAAATAAATTTGACTTGACTTCATGCATCTCCAGCGCCATAGTTTTTCTCTTTTGCTTAAATTCCATTGCTTTGCATCTCGCCCCCTAACAAGGAGCACCAGTGGTAATGGCAAAGGTAGTGGAGAGTTTGTACTGCTCATTTGGCAGAAACATGAAACCGAGACATCAGAGTCCTTGGCCCAGTACAATGTGCCATGGGTGGCGCTGTGGCCTAAACCACTGAGCCTCTTGGGTTTGGTGATCAGAAGGTTGGCAGTTCGAATCCCTGTGACGGGGTGAGCTCCTGTTGCTCTGTCCCAGCTCCTGCCAACCTCCTGCAGTTCAAAAGCACACCAGTGCAAGTAGATAAACAGGTACTGCTGTGGCAGGAAAGTAAATGGTGTTTCCGTGTGATCTGGTTTCTGTCACGGTGTTCCATTGAGCCAGAAGTAGTTTAATCCTGCTGGCCACATGACCTGGAAAGCTGTCTGTGGACAAACGCTGGCTCCCTCAGCCTGAAAAGCGAGATGAGCACGACAACCCCATGGTCACCTTTGACTGGACATAACCGTCCAGGGGTCCTTTACCTTTTACCATTTACTGTGTAATAATCCTGCCAGCAACCACCTTCTGTGCCAGCTTTTAAATAGCCACGGAGAACTTTTCCATTCCGTCAGGCTAAACATGCCCAGCTCCCTTAGCCGTTCCTCATAAGGCATCGTTTCCAGGCCTTTGACCATTTTGGTTGCCCTCCTCTGGACACGTTCCAGTTTGTCAGTGTCCTTCTTGAATTGTGGTGCCCAGAACTGGACACAGTACTCCAGGTGAGGTCTGACCAGAGCAGAATACAGTGGCACTATTACTTCCCTTGATCTAGATGCTATACTCCTATTGATGCAGCCCAGAATTGCATTGGCTTTTTTAGCTGCCGCGTCACACTGTTGGCTCATGTCAAGTTTGTGGTCAACCAAGACTCCTAGATCCTTTTCACATGTACTGCTCTCAAGCCAGGTGTCACCCATCTTGTATTTGTGCCTCTCATTTTTTTTGCCCAAGTGCAATACTTTACATTTCTCCCTGTTAAAGTTCATCTTGTTTGTTTTGGCCCAGGCTTCTTATAGCCCTGAAACAAAAACCTTGTACAGTAGAATATTTCCCCATAGTGGGGCATCGGCAAAAGAGCTGGCAAAGAGTATCTCACTTTTGAGCACTTTTTAAGCCCAGGTTGCCAGAAGAACACCTTACTTAAGCACCTTTCACGTTTGTACACAGGAATGAGTCAAGTGTTCTACCACACATATTATGGGGAATTAGCTACTAGCTGTGATGACTCTGCTCTGTCTCCACAGTCAGAGGAAATAGTTCTTCTGGATACCACTAGCTAGAAACTGCAGGAGGGAGAAATACTCTAGTTCTTGGCCCCTGCTTGCCAGTTCCCCACAGGCATCTGGTTGGCCACTGTGAGAACAGGATTGTGGACCAGGTGGGCCATTGGGCTGATTCAGCAGGCTCTCCTTATGATCATAGTGTTGTAATACTGAAAATCATGAGAACTTTAAATGCAGGGCGAAGGCACTGAGAAGAAGCTGGCCTTAACAGTTTGTTGTTGTTGTTTAGTCGTTTAGTCGTGTCCGACTCTTCGTGACCCCATGGACCAGAGGAGTTTACGGGGAAGTATTAAGAAACCCTGTGCAATCTGTTGCTTCTGTTGCAATCAGTATTTTCTCCCGAAAACCCCTTGTGCAATCGCCTTCTCAGGACACCCTGCTCACATGAAACTCATTCAACTATCCCACTATTATTAATATTTATTAAATTTGTACATCGCCCTTCATCCAAAGATCACAGGGCAGCTCACCAGATAAAAAAATGAGAACACAAAATACATAACAAAACAGAAACCAGTATCCTCCCAGAAAAACAGTTCAAAGACCATAGAAAGTTCAATCAGCCCAAGGAAAACAATTTTGCCTGGCGCCAAATGTCTGTAATGAAGGGTCTCAGAAGATGATTACATGGAAGCCTTCAATCCCTTCATTCCTGCCTCCCACTATGACTCCTGCCATCACATTCTCCAACTGCATTTCCTGAAAAGGGGGGGTGGGGGGTTCAGATTAACCCTCCGTGCACTCAAGGAGTGGGGTAGGCCTGCCCCCAGCTCCCAATGGGGCTTGCGGGCAGATACATACCCTCCAACATAGCCCAGATGAAAATAGGGACATTTCTCACTCCCCACCCCACAACTGACCCTCCTCAACCTCCCATTTTTGTGCCCCCCACCCAGCATTTCCTATCATAAGAAGGGTGGCTGCCACCCCCATTACACCAACAGGACACAGCAAATCCTCCCCTATCCTGAGAAAAACCATCATTCCTGATTTTATCTTATTTTTTTCTTTGGTAGATTTACAAAAAAGAAAAGCACACGCCAATAAATACATTTTAGAAAGGGGCAAGATTAGACGTGGATGCACAAAGCATAATAATGATAATCAAGACCCCTTTCTTCCCTCCCTGCCCCCTGCCTGCCCCTCAGAAGGGGCGCATCATGTGGGGCTGGGCCTCAGTGGTGGCAGCCTCTCCCCAACGGAGGCCAGCAGCAGTGGCCATGGAAGAGGCCAGGGAGAGGCAACAGGGTGGTCCCTTGCCACCTTCGCTCGGGAGAAGCACCAGCACATCCTCCTCCCTCAGCTCAGTGGTGGCAGCCCTGGTGGGAGAAACAGGGACATTCCAGGGTCAAAGCAGAAGCCAGGGTGGCTTTCATAATTTCAGGAGTGTCCCTGGAAAATTGGGACTCTTGGAAGATATGATGATACCATGTCAGCTGCCTTTAACCACAGTCATTTAAAAAAAACCCCATAGACTAATAGTAAGTATGTTAGTGATTAAGGCTGCAAAAATAGCCAGGTGAAGGGAGGAAGCGTATACAAAAAACCCCGAGGTCAAAATGGGGAATTTCTAATGCTGAGGCATTCTTCTTTAGATCCGCTTCTTTAGATTCACTTCTCGTTTCAGAATAAAGTGCTTGTGCTTTACTTCTGCTTTTATTCTTGGATACCAAGGAAGTAAATCAATGTGGGTATGTGGGTGTGTGCGTGAAATAAGATTTAAGTTGAAAAGATTAGTGCCTATTATTTCTGCTTGGACACTCAACTGCCCCCTCATGGGCTAGTCAAGGGTTCAGCTCGATTCACCCCAGAAGGATGGGGCTGGTTGTAGAGGAGAGGAAGGCAACCTCATGCTACAGGTGGACTGGAGGAAGCCAGTCCAGGGCATTGAGTCTGGACTTAGGGGGTCGAAGGCCCTGTTTGGGGAGGAGGGATCGAGGGAGGGTGCCTTCGAGGGATCCTTCCCCAAGCCTTGCCCCGGTCTGCCACTTCACCCACAGAGGAGCAAGGTAAGTGAGACCCATAGACCACTGGCGTTCAGGTGATACTCAGGCAGGTGCAGTCCCAAGAGGAACCCAGGGCTACAAATATGTTTGACGTGTCAGTGGTCAATGCATCAATGCATCTTGCACTGCACATTGCGTACTGCAGCTAGTTGTGTTCTTCTTCATTGCACAAACTGAGTGATTTAGTGCTGTTACGGAAAAATTCTGGGTGCAGGTTTACTCCGCTGCCCAGCTGGTCAGGGTGCCAATCCCCACGGGTCTCTCCTGGTTAGCAAAAGAAGGAATCTCCAACCAAGTAAAGAAGCAAATCAGCGGTCAGTAGACCTGATCTTTATTGTTGCAACAAGGTTCACACACACATGGAGTAGGAACCCCGAGCATGGGGTTTCATGGACTTTTAAGACCTTCCCCCCTTCCCATAATACATTTCCAGATACATCCCCAACGTGTCACCAAGAAGGAGGGGATCTTGCGTGGTAACATGAGTCCATCATTCATCCCCATATCAGATTCAGACACCTTCTAAGTACCCACCACCAAGAGAAGAATAAAACTATTTACACCTATCCTTGCCCTCAGGGCTTTCCTGAAGATGGGCTTTGTGAACACCTGGCTTCAGCAAACTCCATAAAAGGCTATCTGTCTGGTCCATTGTTATCTTTCCCCCACTCTCTGGGGAGGGGGGAGGTGTATTGACTCTATGCCTCAGGGATTATGGAGGCAGGGAAAGCCCTGGATACCCCTCTTCCAGAGAAGTCATTAGCCATTGGAACCAAGGAAATGGGTCAAACTGTTGAATTTTGGCGATTATTTGCTTCTATATTGGATAGTTGCAAGAAACAGTATAATACTTGGTATCCACTTATTGCTACAGTTTTATAGACTACTTTTTAGAGGTTGTGGTGGGGACTTGGGATTTTGGGGGAGTCGTTTAACTCCCCCGCCCCGTTCCTGGTTTTAACAGTGCTAAGTACTTTACGAATTCTTAAAGTTTCGTTTTAAAGTTTCTTGTTTAAGTTTCGTTTCCACAAGGCCCTTAAGATGTCTTCTGCCTCTGCCTCTCTGTCTCCAAGTTTTTCAAACAAGTCATGGACAAGGCGGACTCACAGTCTGAGCACTCAGCCCAAGACCTCATAATCAGCAAAGGCAGGTGTCATGGGCTCAGGGGCTGAGCCACAGGGGAAGGAGGAGATGGAGAGCGAAGGGGAACAATCTGAGGGGAGCTCAGGAGGGTATGCCAGTGATCAGAGAGATTCCATGAGTCTCTCCAGCGAATCAGAGGATTCCCAGAAGGGGGCCCCCAGAGGCAGGGCAAGGGGGGCCAGTGGGGAGTCTCCAAGCGGCAGCTGGAAATCAGGGGTAGCTTCCCCACCAGAGCGTAGCGGGGGGGAAGAATCCCAAGGATTAAAACAAGAGCCTCCTGCAGGAGGAGAGAGTGAGGCTGGACTGACCACGCCTCCGTCAGAGAGTGGAGGGGCGGAGGGAAGAGCAGGTCCGGCCAGCCTCCCTGAAGGAGAAAGCAGTGAGGGGAGCAGTGTAGCCGTTAGGAGGAAAGTAGGCGGCTGGGCGCGCGCGCCAAGTTCAAATGTGGAGGCGCGCGGGCCAGCAGAAAACCCGGATTGGGAGCCAGGTCCTAAAGCCCGCCGGAAGGGTGGGGAGGAGTCAGAAGAATCCGCCTCCGAAGAAAGTAGGAAGGAGGTAACCCCAGAGGACAGGAGGACCCGGAGGAGAAAGGAGCAGAAGGAGGAGAGGAAGAGGTGGAGCAAAGCTCGGGTCTTGAACTGGTGTAGGGGAGGGGAGGAGTCAGACGGAGCTTCGCCGGTCTAAGGACTCAGACGTAGCGCTGCGCGCCACGGATGTCAAACCAACAATGAACCACAATAAAGACTTTTGTTTATAAAGAGCAACTGGCGTTGGTCCTCTGTGAGCTAGGACCTGAGGCAGCGCTGACAGCAGGGGAGGAAATTGCAGCTGTGGGACAAACGGGAAGCCCCCCCCCCCGCCTTCTGTTCCCTGCCCTGCAGTGGTAAACAAGAAGAAAAACACATACCATGTGTCATGGTTTTATTCCTGAAATGGCTGCGGCCACCCAGCAGAAGAGAGGAAAAAGAAAAATGGACTTGTCCTCATGAATGTGAGCACTGTCTGCATGGAATGGCAGCAGTGGGGAATATCTTGGGGCCTCAAAATTTGGCGTCCCTTGCCCTCCATTCTACAAAATAGTTGTGGTGGCCTCTGCTGCACCCCCAAGGCTCTGTCCCCTCCCCAAATCTGCCCCGATGTCCGGCAGGAGTTCAAATTCTCACAGGCCCTGAATATAAAGATGAGAAGGGTAAAAATAATAATCTTGGTTACCAAGCCCCAGGAGTTTGTAGGAGCTGAAGGTGGGGCTATGAGGAAAAACCAGCTCATTTGGACTTGCCTAGGCAGGATCCAGCTGTCCCAACATTCATTACGTGCTTATGCTCCAAGGTATAATTCAACCCATGTCATACTAGCATCCTTAAGAAGCTTTTCAACAAATGCCAAGACTGCTGCGTGCTTGTTTTAGAAATACAGTGGTACCTCAGATTAAGAACGTATTTCATTCTGGAGGTCCGTTCTTAACCTGAAACTGTTCTTAACCTGAGGTACCACTTTAGCTAATGGGGCCTCCCGCTGCTGCCGCGTCGCAGGCGCAATTTCCATTCTCATCCTGAGGTAAAGTTCTCAACTCGAGGTATTACTTCCTGGTTAGCGGAGTTTGTAACCTGAAGTGTTTGTAACCTGAGGTACCACTATAAAGAGAAACAGAAGGTTGGGCAGTGCTGCATTGTAAATGTAATAAAGGACAGATTTACATTTTATTACAGTGGTACCTTGGGATACAGATGCTTCAGGTTACAGACTTTGCTCACCCAGAAATAGTACCTCGGGCTGAGAACTTTGCTTCAGGAAGAGAACAGAAATCGTGCAGCGGCAGCGGGAGGCCCCATTAGGTAATGTGGTACCTCAGGTTAAGAACAGTTTCAGGTTAAGAACAGACCTCCAGAACGAATTAAGTTCTTAACCTGAGGTACCACTGTACATTATTTCCTGTAGAGGAGAAGTGGGGATGTTCCTGGACTACAAGCCCCATCATCCCTCACGACTGGTCAATCTGGCTTCAGAACTATGCTTTGTGGGGGAAGGGAGTCTCAGTATGCAACTATAGATTAAGAAAGGGAGATAATTAGGAGGTAATTAGGTAATTAAGTAATTAGGAGGGGGTGCCATCTGCTTGCTCTTCCATTCTTTTGAAGGCACTTCTATTTCTCTTGGTCATCTCAACCCTTCATTTCCCCTATTTTCCTTTCTTTCTTTCTTTCTTTCTTTCTTTCTTTCTTTCTTTCTTTTTTTTTTTTTTTAAAGCAATTTATTAAATTTTACAATAAAGATAAACATAGTAAACAATGTAACATTGATCTTAACATATTTTCACATTTTCTTTGGACTTCCTCACATCTCCCGCTCCCATTTTCATCATTGTAACATTTTGTCAGCAATTTATCATCTTATTTAAATTCTTATATCCCTTCTATGTTTCATAATCTTATAATTCTCAAAAGAAGCTAAATTTCACAGTCTTACTTATTTTCTTAAAAAACTTCTAAATTTAGTGGTGCTCAGTTATTTTGATCTAGCATCTTGTTTAGCATTCACTCAAATTACAATACTTTTGTAAATAGTTCTTAAATTTCTTCCAGTCCTCCTCAATCCTCTCTTCTCCCAGGTCACGGATTCTGCCGGTCATTTCAGCCAGTTCCATGTAGTCTATCAGTTGTATCTGCCATTCTTCCAGTGTGGGTAGATCTTGAGTTTTCCAATGTTTTGCGAGAAGTATCCTTGCTGCTGTTGTTGCATACATAAAGAATGTCTGGTCCTTCTTTGCCACCCCTTGGCCGACAATACCCAAAAGGAAAGCCTCTGGTTTCTTAGTGAAGGTATATTTAAATACCTTTTTTAGTTCATTATAAATCATTTCCCAGAACGCCTTCACTTTAGGGCAAGTCCACCAGAGGTGGAAGAACGTTCCCTCGCACTCTTTGCATTTCCAACACTTATTATCAGACAGGTGGTAAATTTTGGCAAGTTTGACTGGGGTCATATACCATCTATAAATCATTTTCATTACATTTTCTTTCAGAGCGTTACATGCAGTAAATTTCAATCCATTGCTCCACAACCTCTCCCAGTCCTCAAACATGATATTATGCCCAATGTCCTGTGCCCACCTTATCATAGCCGATTTAACCGTTTCATCTTGTGTATTCCATTTCAACAGCAAGTTATACATCCTTGAAAGTACCTTAATCTTTGGTTCTAACAATTCTGTTTCTAATTTCGATTTCTCCACCTGGAACCCTAGTTTCTTATCATTTTTAAAAACTTCTTTAATCTGAGCGTAATGTAACCAATCTCGCACTTTATCTTTCATTTTCTCCAAACTCTGCAATTTCCAATTGTCTCCATCCTTTTCTAATATTTCCCAATATTTTGGCCATTTAGCCTCCATATTGGGTCTTTTTCGGGCCTTGGCTTCCAAAGGTGAAAGCCACCTTGGTGTTTTATTTTCCAGCAAGTCTTTATATTTTGTCCAGACATTAAACAATGATTTTCTGACAATATGGTTCTTAAAGGCCTTATTTGCTTTAACCTTGTCATACCATAAATATGCATGCCATCCAAAAGCATTGTTAAACCCTTCCAGATCCAACACATCAGTGTCCTCAAGAAGTAGCCAGTCTTTTAGCCAGCAGAACGCTGCGGCTTCATAATACAACTTTAAGTCTGGCAGGGCAAAGCCCCCTCTTTGTTTTGCATCAGTTAATATCTTAAACTTAATTCTGGGCTTCTTTCTTTCTTTCTTTTATCCCCCCCCCCAAAAAAATCTTATTTTCTCTTTCATGTTCTTTCTTTTGTTTATGAAATGTTCAAGGGTGGGCTCTGCAATGGCTGCTTGTGCAGTAGGGAGAAAATGATTAGAATAAACCTTGACATTTGTACAGTTAGTGCTGCAAACAAATTAAAAAATAAGAGGATGTCACATGTGCAGTTAGTTAACTGATGCATTGTGGGTGTTGATAAGCAGTTCAGATATGGAGCTGAGAAGAAATTTCTCAGAAAAGGATGTTTTGATAATGTTCTGTATTGCGCCTTCCCTCCCCTAACCCCAAAAAGTTTCCTTGACCAATGTTCTTCTAATGTTCTCAGCCTTTCCGTGCAGCTGCTGATTCTTCCCCACAATGGAACGGGGCTAGCTCTGGGTCACTGTGGGGGCCAGGTTTGGAGTACTGTCCCTCCCCCCTCCTGAGAATATTCAACAAATTATTCCTCAGTTTTGTTTTCTGAAAATAGCTTGGGTAATTTGCAGAGGAAGTCTCTATTTTGTGTTTTTCGTCAAACTCACTTGTAACCCACAGGGAAGAGGAAGAAGAAAGGAGGAAGGGTGATGTGAAAAAGAGACACAGCAAGTGGGGAAAGTTTTGGGAGCTCTCCTGAACCCCACCACTTCTCTAATTAAAATTACACATTTCCATTCTTGCTTTTCCAGCAACAATAACATTTATTGGGGCATTGTCTTTTTTAAAAAAAATTTTTATTTTCAGTGCAAAATCATGACAAAAATTACAGACATTGAATCCAAAATAATACTATACAAACAAAAAAGAAGAACAGAACACACAAAAGAAAAAAAACCAAAGGAAACAAAACAAAACAAAAAAGACAAAAAGCATACATCTACAGAAAAAAACCATATCATCATTCAAATCTAGTCATACATAAACCCATATTGACTTACTTCCTTTGTTCTAAGACCTCAAAAAGTTTACTCTTGCTGTAATGTTGTGTCTAATGTAGATTACTTCCATCTTTGTATTTTTTTATACCATTTTTCTTTTCGTTTAACCCTGTAAAAGCATCATTCATTACATACCGATATGCTTACTCCAGAGCAATGTTTTTTCATATCACCATTCTTTTAATAATTTCTAGTCCAATTGTCCCCTTATGAATGCTGTAATTCTTGCCAGATTTATATATTCACAAAATTTAATTTGGCCTTCTTTCATTGATGGAATTTTTCTCCTTTTCCAGTTTTTTGCTCTAAGCATCCTGGCAGCTGTCGTTGCATAAAGGAATACTTTCCTTTGATTGTCGAGAATATCGTTTGTAATTAAACCTAAAAGGAATGCCTCCAGTTTTTTACTGAAAGATTTTTTAAACATCTTTTTAATTTCTTCATAAATTTCATTCCAGAATTGTTTAATAGGTCGGCATTCCCACCACATGTGCAACATTGTTTCTATTTCTTTTTTGCATCTCCAACAGGTATTTGATTTTAGTTTGTAAATTTTAGCCAATTTTACCGGAGTTAAGTACCATTGGTACACCATTTTCATGAAATTTTCTCTGATTGTGTAACATGCCGTGAATTTAATATCATATTTCCATAATTTCTCCCATTGGTCCAGCCGAATTACATATCCTATATCACATGCCCATTTAGTCATAACTTCTTTTACTTCTTCATCCTTTAATTCCCATTCTAATAATAAATTATACATTTTGGATATATTCTTTTTTGAGTTTTGTAATAATACTTTTTGTAATTTTGATTCTTCTTTTTCAAATCCTATTACCTATTATGGGAATCATTTGAAAAAGGAACAAGAGTTTTGGTAAATTATTCATTTTAATAGCCGAAATTCTACCCCAGAGTGTTAAATTCAATCTTGTCCAAATTTCCATTTCTCTTTTTGTTTCTTCCCAAATTTTTTTATAATTATCTTCAAACAAATTTATATTTTTCATTGTTATTTGGATTCCTAAATATTTCACTTTTTTTACAATTTGTAATCCAAATTTTTCTACCAGTTCCTTTTTCTCTTGGTCTCCCATGTTTTTTACCATTAGTTTCGTTTTTTTGTTTTTTCAAAGCAAAACCTGAAACCCTTCCAAAGTTTTCCATTTTTTCTAGAGCCTTTGCTATGCTTTCCTTTGATTTTCCACCATTAACACTAAATCATCTGCCCTTATTTTATATATTTTCTCCCCTAGGGATATTCCATTTATTTCTTGATCCAGTCTGATTTCTTGATTTAGTATTTCCAAAACCAAAATGAATAATAATGGTGAAAGTGGGCACCCTTGTCTGGTGCCTTTCTGTATTTTAAAATAATCAGTTGTGTCATTATTTATTATTATATTTTCTTCTTGTTGTTCATAAATTGCTTTTAACCCTCTTGTAATTTGGTCTCCCATGTCCATCTGGTCTAATAATATTTTTAGAAATTTCCATGAAACTTTGTCGAATGCCTTTTTCCGCGTCCACAAATACAAAGGCTACCTTCTTACTCGGTTTCATGTCTAAATACTCGATCATATCGATCACTGTTCTTATATTATCACTCATTTTCCTGCCCGGCAAGAACCCTGCCTTCTCTTTGTTTATACAATTCTGCAAAACTGTCTTTAATCTTGTTGCCAATATTTGTGCATAAATCTTGTAATCATGATTTAGTAATGATATTGGTCTATATTTGGTTATGAACTCTTTATTTCATCCTGGTTTCGGGATTACTACTATGTGAGCCTGCTTCCAGGTATTGGGAATCTTCTATTGGGGCATTGCCAAAGGAACAACCAGGAGCTTAAAGTAAGGTTACCAGATTTTTTTTCAATGAATCTGGGGACACTTAAAATAAACAAATAAATAAATAATACACATTCGGGATGTTGATGGTGCAGCGATGGCGGTGGCAGAGGGGTGGCCGCCGCCTTGACATCAACGGCCACGTTTCCCCTTCCTCTGAGGCGTCTATCTCCTTTCTCCATGAGCCTGGGCAGCCCCTGAGTTATCGATTCTTTGATGGTGGTGGTGGGGAAGCAGTGCGCAGTGGGTCAGGCATGGAAGGCGGAGAAGGAGGGCCGAGAGCGGTGGCAGAGGCGAAGCTCGGGCAGCGCGATGCCTCCCTTCCCATCGAAGCAGCCCCAATCCTATTCCTAATTGAGTGCAAGCAGGAGGGGGTGGGGATTCCTCATCTGGGAAGGGAGGCTTCCTGTTGCCTGAGAGATCCCTGCCCCCTCCTGCTTACACGCAAGCTCTGATAGGCAGCGTGAAGCCTCCCTTCACAGCTCAGAGATCCCCTCCGCTCCTGCTTGCACGCAAGTAGGAGTCGGGAGGCTGCCCAGATAGGCAGCATGAAGCCTCTCTTCACAGCTCAGTTGCTGGGGTCAGGGAAGGTGGAGACCGCCCGGAAGCTGCCTCTTTGAGCCCCTGCACCACCATCATATGGGGACTTCCAAGCAGCTCCTGAAGCCAGCCAGAGCCAACTGCTCCGGGCTGCTGAGACTGCCGCTGCTGCGTTTCCCAGGGACAGTAGATGAAATCCGGGGACATTCCGGGGATGGAATTTGTCCCGGGACATATTCAAAATCCCCGGGAAATGGGGATGTCTGGTAAAAAGGTAAAGGTACCCCTGCCCGTACGGGCCAGTCTTGCCAGACTCTAGGGTTGTGCGCTCATCTCACTCTATAAGCCGGGAGCCAGCGCTGTCCGCAGACACTTCCGGGTCACGTGGCCAGCGTGACAAGCTGCATCTGGCGAGCCAGCGCAGCACACAGAACGCTGTTTACCTTCCCGCTGTTAAGCGGTCCCTATTTATCTACTTGCACCAGGGGGTGCTTTCGAACTGCTAGGTTGGCAGGCGCTGGGACCGAACGACGGGAGCGCACCCTGTCGCGGGGATTCGAACCGCCGACCATGCGATCGGCAAGTCCTAGGCGCTGAGGTTTTACCCACAGCGCCACCCGTGTCCCGGGACATATTCAAAATCCGCGGGAAATGGGGATGTCTGGTAACCCTAGCTTAAAGTGGAATCTTGATTATTGCCTTCCTGGGGCAAGGCAGGCTCCCATCTTGCCCATCGACTGATGATAAGAGGTACAAACCACTCAAGGAGGGGAGAGTGGTTTCCATCTGATGTGGGCAAAAGCCCATGCCAGGTTCGAGCACAACGGAGTCATTCAGTCCCAGCAATGATCAGAAAGCACTGCTTTCTAATAGATTCAGATTTTATTTCAAGGTGCATTATTTCAAGAAAGGTGAGAAACAAGACAAGACAAACAAAACAAAAGGGTTATTGAGGGTTGCACCCTGAATTGCACCTCCACAGAGTTTTACACATGCAGATAAACATCACTCTTTTCCTGTCATTCTAACCACTCTAGCTAACCATGAGGCTCTTCACAGCGACTAGGAAACATCTGCATAACCACTTCCTATAGAAACAGCAGCCAGGGCAAAAGCACTTCTCTCTCTTTTTTCCATAAACTAAAAAAAGCCTCGACTTCCCTCCCCCTCCCCCTCCTTCTCTCTCTTTTGCTCTTGCCTATGGCTCATACTAGCCATAGCAAGCACTGCATAAGCAAATCAAAATGGTGTCTTCCTTGCCTCTGTCTGTTTTAAGATAAGGTCTTGCATTCTCCATCTCGCATCCCATGGAAGCCACCTCTCCTCCCCACGGCTGTTCTCAGAAGCAGACCCCGCAGTCCCTTGCAACTTTCGAAAATGGAAGTTGAAAGGAGCAGTGTGAGGTGGCTTACAGGAAGCTGGCTTTCATAGAGCCAGGCAAATTGATCCGTCTACCTCAGTATTTTCCACACTGACTGACAGCTGCACTCCAACATTTCAGCCAGACTTGAGGAAGGTGTGGAGCAACAGTGGTGTGGGTTGGAGGGGGGAGATGGCCTATGGATAACTTTGAGGGCTAGTCAGGCATGCCCCACAACTAGGGGAGCGGATGGCTCTGTGGTCTCAACCAGGGATGTCCAAGAGGTTGATTGCAATCTACCGGTGGATCGCGGGGGTGTCCCAGGTCGATCGCTGTAGTTTTGTAAGTGATCTCCCTCTTGCTCTTAAGCGATTGTTACGTGCCCCGCCCCCGCTTTGAGAGGTTTATTTCCTTGTCTGGGTGGCAGAGTTTGGGAAGGCAGGAGGTGAGCTGACTGTTGAGTGATTGATTTAGCACACTCCTTCTCCTAAAACCAACCTGGTGAAATCTTTCCAAAAGAAGCTCAACAACTTTGGCTCCCCTCCCCAAAAACATAGCAACTTAACTACTGGCAATGACAATGGGTAGATCACAGCCTTTTTATACTTTGAGTAGATCGCAGTCCCTTGGGAGTTGGATGTGCCTGGTCTAAACCACTGAGCCTCTTGGACTTGCTGATCGGAAGGTTGGCAGTTTGAATCCCTGTGACGGGGTGAGCTCCCGTTGCTCCATCCCAGCTCCTGCCAACCTAGCAGTTTGAAAGCACACCAGCATGGGTAGATAAATAGGTACCGCTGCGGCAGGAAGGTAAATGGCGTTTCCATGCACTCTGATTTCCGTCACAGTGTCCCACTGCACCAGAAGTGGTTTAGTCCTGCTGGCCACATGACCCAGAAAGCTGTCTATGGACAAACGCCGGCTCCCTTGGCCTGAAAGCGAAATGAGCACCGCAACCCCATAGTCGCCTTTGATTGGACTTAACCGTCCAGGGGTCTTTTACCTTTTACCCCACAACTGACACATTTTAAGCTGGATATTGTGGATCACAGAAGCCAATCCCAGCTTCTGTTTTGATCCTGGAATATCCCATGAAGACTAGCACCTTGGCATGAGTCAGCAAGGCTGCGTCTGACCCTGCGGATGAGCACCAGACCACCTTCTGGGAGTGCTTTGGCGATCATCAAAGAGTCGTGCCAAAGCGCCTCTGGGAGGCCATGCTGGCTGGGGATGGGGAGGAGGTCATGGCCATGGAGGAGGAGGTTGCAGCCACAGAGGAGGAGGACAGCAAAGGTTTGAAGGTGGTGGGAGCAAGGAAGTGGGCAGGGAAGGGAGGGGTGGGTGTTGGTGGGCGTGAGCAATGGGGTGGTGAGATGGTGTCGGGTATTCCAATTTGCCCTCTTGAAATGTTGGAGTCCTGCTGGTTTCACATGATTCAAAATCACATTATAAGGGATTATTATTATGACCAGAATGTAATTGAAACTAATAAGATTTTGGAATGCAGAAATAAAGAAAATCATCAAACCGTCAAATCTAGCACACGGGGGGCGGCTCTTTATCTAAATTATACAATTTGGCATTTGAACGATTAGTAATTGTATTATAAATTGGTATTGTTATGTTGTTGTTTAGTCGTTTAGTCCTGTCCGACTCTTCGTGACCCCATGGATCAGAGCACGCCAGGCACTCCTATCTTCCACTACCTCCGCAGTTTGGTCAGACTCATGTTTGTAGCTTCGAGAACACTGTCCAACCATCTCGTCCTCTGTCGTCCCCTTCTCCTTGTGCCCTCCATCTTTCCCAGCATCAGGGTCTTTTCCAGGGAGTCTTCTCTTCTCATGAGGTGGCCAAAGTATTGGAGCCTCAGCTTCAGGATCTGTCCTTCCAGTGAGCACTCAGGGCTGATTTCCTTAAGAATGGATACGTTTGATCTTCTTGCAGTCCATGGACTCTCAAGAGTCTCCTCCAGCACCATAATTCAAAAGCATCAATTCTTCGGCGATCAGCCTTCTTTATGGTCCAGCTCTCACTTCCATACATCACTACTGGGAAAACCATGGCTTGAACTACACAGACCTTTGTTGGTAAGGTGATGTCTCTGCTTTTAATGATCCTGTCTAGGTTTGCCATTGCCTTTCTCCCAAGTCGTCTTTTAATTTTGTGGCTGCTGTCACCATCTGCAGTGATCATGGAGCCCAAGAAAGTAAAATCTCTCACTGCCTCCATTTCTTCCCCTTCTATTTGCCAGAAGATGATGGGACCAGTGGCCATGATCTTCGTTTTTTTGATGTTGAGCTTCAGACCATATTTTGCGCTCTCCTCTTTCACCCTCATTAAAAGGTTCTTTAATTCCTCCTCACTTTCTGCCATCAAGGTGGTATTGTTATAATGAGGCTATTATTGGACTGTAATTGAAAACTAATAGAATTTATTATAAAAAACATTCATCCTGTTCTGCTTCTTGAAGGCTTTGCCAACATCAGAAACTGCAGAAACTGGCTGCTGGATTAATCCCAAAAGGAGGCAAAAAGAATAATTATGCAAGATAGAATGAGCCTCATAGAAAGTGGAGAGAAAGAAGTTTTTCTCCCTCTCTCATAACACCAGAACTCCACGGAAACATCCATGGAAGCTGAACATTGGAAAATTCAGGAGAAAACAAAGTTCGTCTTCATCCAGTGCATGGTTAAACTATAATAAAAAAATTCCTTCCAGTAGCACCTTAAAGACCAACTAAGTTAGTTCTTGGTATGAGCTTTCATGTGCATGCACACTTCTTCAGATACACTGAAACAGAAGTTACCAGATCCTTCTATATAGTGAGAAGGTGGGGAGGGGTATTACTCAGAAGGGTGGTGGGAATGGGTGATTGGCAGATAGCTGAGATGAGCCTGTTGACGACTCTTAACGACTGTAATAGGTCTTACAGGAAAAGGCAAGGGGTGAGAAGGTGTTAATGGTTAAACTATGGCGCTCTTTCGCCCAGGAGGCAGTGATGATCCCCCACTTGGATGTCTTCAAAAGAGGGCGAGAAAGGTTCGTGGGGGAGAGGGCTATTGAGAGCAACTAGCCATGAGGTCTGTTCTTTGCCTCCTTCTGAGTTTCTGGAAACTGCAGACGGGCAGAGGGCTCTTGTGAGTTTTCCTCAGGCATCTGGGTGGCCCCTGTAAGAACAGGGTGCTGGACTCCATATGCCCATGGCCTGATCCAGCCAGGATTTTCTGATGATCTTATATTCTTATGAAGATCAGTTTAATAAACAGTCCTCATGCTGAGCCAGAGGGCAAGGCAGGACAAAGAAAAATGAAAGGAGAGGCAGGGAAGGAAATCCCACCCCTTCTAGTTCTGGCTTGCCCTGTTGGCTTCAAACCAAGTACTGCAATAACAATTCCAGGAAATCAGTTCCATTCCAGAAATCCAGGAAATTTAGTAGCAGCTGCTGCCAACGAGCCTGTTTACGGAAATTTGGCGCCAGCTAAAAACAGTTGGTTAGAAAGGTTATGTAATTACCATCTGCTTTTATATGTTTTAAATGAGGGCTGTCCATCGCCGCCCCCCCCCCCCCCCCGTTTTGATTGTTTTATCTTTTTGTAAACCGCTCTCAGGGTTTTTGTTTTTACAATCAAGCGGTGTTCCACCCCCTCCGTGTTTTGCTTCCACACTTTTGGGACATTGAGGGAACCTGGTCCCGATCCCCTAAAAATATTTAGGGGGCCCAAAAGGATTTTGCTCCCAGGAGCAGCCCTCATGCCAAGCCAGAGGGGAAGGCGAGACAAAGAAAAAAGAAGGGGAGGGGATGAGCGAAATTCCACCCCTTTTGTTCTTGCTTGCCCTGTTGGTTTCAAACAAACTAACAGCAGTTCCAGAATAAACATTTGTTTTTTTTTTATAAAATATTTATTAGAGTTTACAATAAAAGTGAACATAATGAACAGTATAACAAATCTTAACATAATTTCACATTTTCTTTGGACTTCCTCACATCTCCCGCTCCCATTTTCATCATTATAACTTTTTGCCAGCAATTTATTATCTTATTTGCATTCTTATATCTCATTTATATCTTTATAATCTTATAATTCTCAATAAAATTTTATATTTTCTCAATCTCACTTATTATCTTAAATCATCTAGGTTAGTGGTGCTTCATTATTTATGATCTAGCATCCTGCTTAACATTCACTCAAATTACAATGCTTTTGTAAATAATTCTTAAATTTCTTCCAATCCTCCTCCATCTTCTCTTCTCCCAGGTCACGAATTCTGCCGGTCATCTCCGCCAATTCCATGTAGTCTATCAGTTGCATCTGCCATTCTTCCAGTGTGGGTAGATCTTGAGCTTTCCAGTGCTTTGCAAGTAGTATCCTTGCTGCTGTTGTTGCATACATAAAAAATGTCCGGTCCTTCTTTACCACCCCTTGGCCGACAATACCCAAAAGAAAGGCCTCTGGTTTCTTAGTGAAGGTATATTTAAATACCTTTTTCAGTTCATTATAAATCATTTCCCAGAACGCCTTCACTTTAGGGCAAGTCCACCAGAGGTGGAAAAATGTTCCTTCACACTCTTTACATTTCCAACACTTATTATCAGACAGGTGGTAAATTTTTGCAAGTTTGACTGGGGTCATATACCATCTATATATCATTTTCATTACATTTTCTTTCAAAGCATTACATGCAGTGAATTTCAATCCAGTACTCCACAGCCTTTCCCAGTCCTCAAACATAATATTGTACCCAATGTCCTGTGCCCATCTTATCATAGCGGATTTAACCAATTCATCTTGTGTGTTCCATTTTAGCAGCAAGTTATACATCCTCGAAAGTACCTTAGTCTTTGGTTCTAACAATTCTGTTTCTAGTTTCGATTTCTCCACCTGGAACCCTAATTTCTTGTCATTTTTAAAAACTTCTTTAATCTGAGCGTAATGTAGCCAGTCTCGCACTTTATCCTTCATTTTCTCCAAACTCTGCAATTTCCAATTGTCTCCATCTTTTTCTAGTATTTCCCAATATTTAGGCCATTTAGCCTCCATATTGGGTCTTTTTCGGGCCTTAGCTTCCAAAGGTGAGAGCCACCTTGGAGTTTTATTTTCCAGCAAGTCTTTATATTTTGTCCAGACATTAAACAGTGATTTTCTGACAATATGGTTCTTAAAGGCCTTATTTGCTTTAACCTTGTCATACCACAAATATGCATGCCATCCAAAAGCATTGTTAAACCCTTCCAAATCCAACACGTCAGTGTCTTCAAGAAGTAGCCAGTCTTTTAGCCAGCAGAACGCTGCGGCCTCATAATACAGCTTTAAATCTGGCAGGGCAAAGCCCCCTCTTTCTTTCGCATCAGTTAATATCTTAAACTTAATTCTGGGCTTTTTGCCCTGCCAGACAAACTTAGAAATATCTCTCTGCCACTTCTGAAAGCACTCCGTCTTGTCCAAAACCTGAAGTGTTTGAAACAAAAACAACATCTTTGGCAATACATTCATCTTGATAGCAGCAATTCGGCCCAACAAAGAAAGTTTCAATTTTGACCAACTATCTAAGTCTCTCTTAATTTCTGCCCAGCATTTTTCATAATTATCCTTAAAAAGACTTAGATTTTTTGCTGTTATGTTTACCCCTAGGTATTTTACTTTTTTAACCACATTAAGTTCTGTCTCTTTCTGAAACCGTTCTGACTCTGTATCTGTCAGATTTTCCCCCAAAACCTTGGTTTTCTGTTTATTTAATTTAAATCCAGCCACCCGACCAAAATCATTAATCAGTTGTAATACTCTTTTCGTGCTAGACTCTGGCTCCTGCAAGGTCAAAACCAGGTCATCTGCAAAAGCTTTTAGTTTATATTGTTTCTGTCCGACCTGAATTCCTTCCACCAACCGGTCCCCTCTAATCATATTCAATAGCACTTCCAGGACCGAAATGAATAACAAAGGGGAGATAGGACAACCTTGTCGTGTTCCTTTTTCAATTTTAAACTCTTCTGTAACCATGTTATTAACTATCAGTTTAGCTTTCTGCTCTGAATATATCGCCCCAATCCCATTCTCAAAACCCCGTCCCACTCCCATCTCTTTTAAGTTTCCCATCATAAATTTCCAGGAGATGTTGTCAAAGGCCTTCTCCGCGTCTATAAAGATTAATACTGCTTTTGTATTTATATCTGTTTGCAAAAGTTCCAAAATGTCAATAATGTTCCTTGTATTAGCAAACAAATGTCTACCTGGGAGAAAGCCTGCCTGGTCCTTATGGATTACTTCATTTAAAACTTTTTTAAGTCTACTTGCCAAAATGTCTGCAAATATTTTGTAATCCACATTTAAAAGGGAGATGGGACGGTAGTTCTTAAGTTGTGTCTTTTCAGCTTCCGTCTTTGGAATTAGTGTGATAAACGCTTCCTTCCACGACTCCGGTGCCCTTTTCCCCTCCAAAATTTCATTGCTGACCTCCATCAAAGGTTGTATCAAATAGTCTTTTAATGTCTTATAGTACTTGGAGGTCAGCCCATCTGGTCCTGGAGATTTGCCCAGTTGCATGTTCTGAATGGCTTGTTCAATCTCCTGTCGTGTTATTTTAGAATTCAGGATTGTCCTATTTTCTTGTGACAGTTTGGATAGTCCATTTTTTGCCAAAAATTGTTTAATCTCGACTTCGTCTTGCGGCCCTTGGGTGTATAGTTTTTTGAAGTATCTCTGGAAACACTTTCTAATGTCCACAGGATTCTGAATGCTTTTTCCTTCAACCTCTAAGTTTGTTACCGTATTTAATCTTTGTCTCCTCTTCAACTGCCAAGCTAGCAGTTTTCCACATTTATTCGCCGACTCAAACGTTTTTTGTTTCATTAATTTAACCTTCCATTCTATTTCCTGATTTATCAATTTAGAATATTGTGTTTGATAAAGTTTAATTTCTCTCAGAGTTGGCTGTGACTTCGGATTTGATCTTAACTTCTTCTCTAGTTCTTTTATTTTATCCAGGATCTTATCTTTTTTCTCATTTTGTATCCTTTTCTTTACGGCATTCTGTTGTATCAGGAATCCCCTCATTACAGCTTTACTTGCGTCCCAGACGATTCTTTTTTCCACCTTAGTGTTCATATTTATCTCAAAGTAATCCTTCAGAACTTTTTGGGCCTTCTTGATAATTTCCTGATCTCTGAACAAATTGTCATTCATCTTCCATCTAAAGGAAGTAGTAGTAGTTGGTAGTAGTATCATATCCATCTTAACTGCGTTATGGTCGGAGCAGGTCTTTGGGCAGATTTCCACCTTTCTGGCCTTTGGTGCCAGGCCTCTAGATATCCATATTTGGTCGATTCTTGTCCAGGTCAGTTGGGCTTCAGAAAAGAATGTTCCCTCTCTTCCTAGTGGGCTCTTTGTCCTCCAGATGTCAATCAAGTCCATATTGTCTGTCATTTCAAAAAAAGTTTTAGGTAGTCTGCCGTCTTTTGTAACATTTTGACTTTGTGACTTGTCCATGTTAGTTGATACGACCCCATTCATATCTCCCATCATTATGATGTTGTTGTAGTCCAGATAATCCAGCATAGTCTCATGCAACTTCTTGTAAAATTCCGATTTCCCTTCGTTAGGTGCATAGATTCCTAATATCAACAATTTCTCTCCTTGGTGTTGTATCTCAATAGCCAAAATTCTTCCATGTTCATCTTTAAATAAGAATTTGGGTGACAGGCTCTCTTTTGCATATATCACCACACCTCTCTTCTTAACTTTGTCCGAAGATATAAATTCCTGGCCCAGTCTTTTATTTATTAACACTTTTCTGTGGAGCCTTGTCACATGTGTTTCCTGTAGGCATATAATGTCCAATTGTTCTTTTTTTAATATATGAAATATTTTCTTCCTTTTTTCCGGAATGTTACAGCCATTTATATTCCAGCTCAACAGTTGCAGAGACATCCTGAATTAATCTGGTTATTTTTCCAGGGGTGGTATCTTGTTCACAGGATCTTCAAGTTCCAAAGGTGCTGGTACTGGTACTGGCGTTGCCCCAGGCTCAGGCGGTAGTTCAATTCCTTTTTGAAGGTCCTCTCCGTATGAAGCCAAAAAATTGTCTCTCTCTTCCGGTGTTCTGATTTTGACCTTTCTCCCTCTAAAGGTAAAGGATATTCCTTGGGGGAATTCCCACCTAAATGCAATTGCGTTGCTCCTTAATAATTTGGCAAGTTCAGAATAGGCGGCTCTAAGGTCCAACAGTTGTCTTGGAATATCTTTGTAAATTTCAATTCTTCTGTCCAGAATGTCCAGTGACTTTCCGTAGTGTAGGCCCAAAATCTTGTCCCTTTCCTCCTTTGATCTCAATGTTATCAAGCAGTCTCTGGGCCTCTCCTTCTTTATAAATCTTCCAAGTCTGAAAGCTGACACAATTTTAAAGTCCTTTTCCTCCAAATTCCAGAACTTGGAGAATTCTTTGGTTAAAAACTCAGCTAGATTTCCTTCTTCTGCCTCTTGTAGCGACCTAATCCTCAAATTATTCTCACGATTTCGCAGTTCTATCATAGAAAGATAAATCTGATGTTCCCCAACTTGTTTGGTGAGTGGTCTTACCTCTTGTTCTAAATTTTCTAATTTTTGTCTAGTGTCCTCAGCCAATTTCCGATTTTCTGCTGTGGCCTCCGTCAACTGTCCAATTGCCTGTGTGTTCTGTGCCACTTGTACAGTTAATTTATTTAGGCATTCTGTATTTTGGTCAGTCTTTGCTGTTTGCTCATCTGCTTTCTTGTCCAAAGCTTCCAATTTTTCAAAAAATTTATCTAAAATAGAAGCAGATGCTCCTGAGGCCATATCTTCCAATTGTAACTGCTCTATTTCTCCCTCTGTTGCCTGTGCCGAGGCAACTTCTTCTACTTCTGAAGGCAAAGTAGGTACAGATGATCTACGTGTCTGTGGGGCTGAGGTTAGAGTTGTCAAAGTTGTTTGTCTAACTCTTCCTCTTCTTCTTGTGCCACTCATTCCAACGTTATCTATCAGTCAAGGTCACACTGAGTTATTCCCATGGGAATAGAAAGGCCCAGAGAAAGCAAACGGCCAGGGAATCGAAAGTAAATGTAAAGTCACTGTTTTAATCCAATCCTCTAGAGGGAGCTTAAAATGTCTTTCAAAGTCTAATTTAATGTCCAAGAACCTTCAAGTACAAATATTTAGCAGAGTTGATATTAATAATCACTTTGTTACAAGCAGTGCTTACTTGTCTCCAAAAGAATGTTTCAAGTTAGAAGGTCTAAATACCCTCAGATTGTTGCAAATTCCAATATACAGTATCCAAATCTGCAATACTGACAGCTCAGTCTCTCAAAGCTCAGGCAGCTCCGGACCCTGGGTTTCACCTTTTAATTATAATCCAATAAAAGGAGGAAAGTCAAATACAAATGGTAATTCCAAATCATTAGCTTAAAGTCTTTACTTTAGATTGCAGGTTCAGTGGATGCTTAGATCAGTAAAGTTTAAAGGTTCTTTTTTCAGCCTCCACTCCTCCAGCTCTTTGCTTTTTCAAGTTCAATGGCTGCGGAAGACGGACTTCCTGTTTCCACGTCTCTCCGCTCTCGGCCAAGTTCAAATCTTTTAATTTAAAGACTCTAATTTCAAGTGATTCAGTCTTTACTCACGAATAAGTTGATTTTAGTTCCGGATCCGAATTTCACAGGAAAAGGGATCAGCGCTCACCGGCAGCAGCAGCGCGGCTTCGCTCCGCAGATTGCGAAACGGCTCACAGCGCCGCAACCCCCCTCCACGCTCCGGAGCCCCTTACGGGGTTCCTTTGACGTTTGGAGGGTCGCTTTGGGCGCCCACCGAGCCTCAAGACCACAGGCTCTTGCCGCCTGTGGTTTTCCAGAGTGGGTCTCCGCTTCGCCGTAGCGGACGACCCGGTATCTGCGGAGCCTCCTCTCCCGGTTAGAAGAGGACCGCCATTGCCGTGCGCGCCGCCCCCGGAAGTCCCAGAATAAACATTTGGCTTGCTGCAAACAGGGTCGGATTTAGGTTTGATGAGCCCCTAAGCTACTGAAGGTAACAGGGCCCTTTATATGTCCAGCAGTCCTTTGTCAACAACAAATTGTTGCTGTTTTTTGTGTTGAATATATGCTGTATGCTAATTTATGGACCTAATAGGTATCTAAAGCCATTTGTTCATAACAAAATATGTATTTTATCAAAGTGCATCCAGTTTTTTCCCCTTTAAATTTTTTTGGGGCCCCCAAGACAATGAAGCTCTAAGCTGTAGCCCTAACCCCGCAGTGAGTGCCGCCTGGCATTTTGTCACTCCTCTCAGTGGTGACATCCGGAGCGTCCTGCACCCACTACACACCCCTTCCTCCGCCCCTGCTCCTAGGCTGAGACAGGCCGGAAATTAGGCTGTACAAAAATGCTAAGAGTTTTGAAGAGACCAAGGACTCAGCTACATTAGTCAAGAAACAATGTTTTGAATGCGTTATAAACATGCAACACCAGATGGTGCCAGAGAGCAGAAAGAATTTCTATGTGATTTTTACATAGCGGTTTTGTTTTTATTTTTTTGGAGACAAGGCAATTAAGAATAGACGTTAGAGATGTTTATAAAATTACAGTCTTTGTGCCAAGTTTGAGCGATTAGCATTAATAATTGTATTATAAATTGGTACTGTTATAATGAGGCAATTATTGGAATGTAATTGAAGTGAGAGCTGGACCATAAAGAAGGCTGATCACTGAAGAATTGATGCTTTTGAATTATGGTGCTGGAGGAAACTCTGCAAGAAGAACAAACCTCTCCATTCTTAAGGAAATCAGCCCTGAGTGCTCACTGGAAGGACAGATCCTGAAGCTGAGGCTCCAATACTTTGGCCAACTCATGAGAAGAGAAGACTCCCTGGAAAAGACCCTGATGTTGGGAAAGATGGAGGGCACAAGGAGAAGGGGACGACAGAGGACGAGATGGTTGGACAGTGTTCTTGAAGCTACGAACATGAGTTTGACCAAACTGTGGGAGGTAGTGGAAGACAGGAGTGCCTGGCATGCTCTGGTCCATGGGGTCACGAAGAGACGGACACGACTAAACAACAACAACAAATTGAAAACTAATAAAAATTTATAATTAAAAATAATAATCACATTATAGATTCAAAAATACATGATGCGTTCATAAGGCTGCCGAGAAACTAGTCCTACTTACCGTAATCAGTTATAAGACTGGTTTCTCAGTATTACTAGATGGTGGTTTCGTTATCACACAATGATGAGAATCAGGAGGGCAGTTAATGTCAGGAGGGGTGTTAAATGTTAATCAGGAGGGGTGTGTAATATTTTCCCTTCATTATCTCTCCCAGCAACATGGGGGTGGGGGAGGCTTGGTTGAGTATTCATTCTCTCCTATGTCTACATATGAAGCATTACCAAACAGAGTAAAAGCTGCTTTATGTTCACATGATGTTAGCGTTGACAAGACTACCTACCTCAAAATTAAACAGCAACAAAGAGTTCAAAACTAATATTGATGTACTCCAGGTGGTGCGCATAATCTGGTCAGCCCAGCTGAAGGAGATGAAAATAGAAGCATGATTTCAGAACCAGTTCATGCAATCATGCATGATTTCCTTCCTGGGCTTGGACTGCAGGTGTTGAGAAACCTATGTTAGGGTTCCCATCTTCTGAGCTGCAAAACCCCAGATGCATTCGGGGCACCCCCCCCCCCCACATCCCATAACTCTGTCCCCTGCCCCCTCCTTGCCCCACCTAACTTACCTTTCTCCAGTCATCCTCCTTCACACCCCTCTGGGAGTGTCGGGAGAAGTGGTACAGCATGGCCTCTACCTGGCAGAAGTGGCACAGGCCGGGCAATTTGGTGGCTTGGAGCTGGCGTCAGAGTGGCGGCCCTGGCGGTGGTGGTGTTGCAGACCCCGTTGTGGCACTTCTGGGTGGCGCGTGAAGAAGGCAGAGAGTGTCTGACCCTGAAGTGCGCCTGCCCTCTCCCACTCTTCAGTGGCATGTGCGTGCCCCTTAAATAAAGCAAAACAAAACCCATATATATATATATATATATATATATATATATATATATATATATGGTATATCCCTAAACCCAGACATTTCATGTAGAATGCAAAAATCCGCCCAGATAGGCAGGTTGCCCCCCAAAAAGAAGACATGTCCAGGAAATCCCGGACATAGGGCAACACTAACCTATGTCTGAAAATAATAATAAATAATAATAACAACTTATTATTTATACCCCGCCCATTTGGCTGGGTTTCCCCAGCCACTCTGAGTGGCTCCCAACAGAATACTAAAAACACAATACAAGATCAAACACTAAAAACTTCCCTAAATAGGGCTGCCTTCAGAAGTCTTCTAAAAGTCAGAAAGTGGTTTATTTCCTTGACATCTGATGGGAGGGCGTTCCACAGGGTGGGCGCCACTAAGACAGGATGTTGTCTTATGGAAAGGAAAGCCATCTTTGAGAAAGGAAGCAGAGCAGGAAGAAGAGGAGCCTACCTGCCCCAACCCTACCATTAGGCAGAGTGGTAGGAGGTCCATCTTGAACCTCTAGGAGAGCTGGGATTTGGTGTTTTCCAGAACCAGGTGGTTCCTGGATAAATTAATTAAATTTGTGTACCGCACTCTATCTGCAGGTCTCAGGGCAGTTCACAGGATAAAATCACGATATAAAAACACAGAATATATAATCAAAATAAAAAAGAACAACTCAATAACCCCCACCCACCATCATCTCCTTACTAATTCTATGTAGACTTCTGTTCCTTCTTAATAATATACAATGAGTCACATTTCCTTCATTTATTTATTATTTCCCTTCTGAGGAAGAACAACTTACTGTATGCCAACCTCCTCATAACCATTGGACCTGCCTTGCGGAAAAAGCATGAAAAATGGTGCAATCTCATGAAGTGGGGTGTTAATAATAATAATGATAATAATAATAATAATTTATTTGTACCCCACCCATCTGGCTGGGCCTCCCCAGCCACTCTGAGCGGCCTCCAACTGTCTAATTGGTGCTCCACCCAATCCAAGGTGATTTCTGGTGGCCTGTGAAACCCAAACCCTCCAAGTGTTTCTATTTTCCAGAGATGTCCCTGATTTACAGCAGCTGATTCGATCCCAGAATGTCCCACTTTTCCTTAGGATGTCCCTATTTTCATTGGAGAGATATTGGAGGGTATGGAGTTGTTTGACCCCCAAGTCATATGAAGGCAATCCTGTATAGGGGAGGTGTTTTTTTTTTAATGTTTAATATTTCTTCTTTTTTAAAATTATTTATTCATGTTGGAAGCTGCCCAGAGTAGCTGGGGCAACTCTGTAAGATGTGTGGGGTATAAATAGTAAAATTATCATTATGGAATGGGACGTCCCTATTTTCATCGGAGAAATGTTGAAGGGAATGGAAACACACACACACCCCAATTTGGTTGTAGTTAAAAAATGAAATGAAATTGCCCAGAAAATAGCAGAGTTGAGTGTCACTGCTGCAGAGAGGTCTCAGCCAATCTGAGGAGCAAGGGAAGAGGCTTATGTCCCTTCTTTTTAAAATAGGCATTTCCTCCCCCCCACCCTGCATACCCCCTATGACCCCCCACTCCAAATCAGCTCTGGGGAGTCAAGAGAACACCTAGAACATTGTGCATGGGGGAGGGGAGATATTTCCATCTGGGGAGGGGGAATTCCATCTGAAAATGTTTGTGCTGATGGAATGATCAGCTTGACACATACTCAATTCTACCCACTGTGTTTTACCAATAATAATAATAATAATAATAATAATAATAATAATAATTTTTTATTTATACCCCGCCCTCCCCAGCCAAGGCCGGGCTCAGAGTGGCTTACAAGCAATAATAAAAACAGGTTGAATAATTACAACTTAAAAACAAAATTAAAATACAACATTAAAATATTGAAACATTAAGATATTAAAACGCAGCCTCATCACAGGAGAAAAGAAAAGAAAGAGGGGGAGGGAATCAAATTGGCTCCAAGCCAAAGGCCAGGTGGAACAACTCTGTCTTACAGGCCCTGCAGAAAGAAATCAGATCAACTTTTCAGGGCAGTGCTGAGCTGGAAGAACTACTCAGGTGCTACTCAAGCAAAAATGCTGCTAAGTATTCTTGTGAGTGTCTTGGAGAGTTTCCTATATGGAAAAACCATAGTGTTTTGTACTGACTTAAAGTGTACCTTGGGTTAAAAGCTTGATGTTTACTGGTAATATTTATATTTGCTAAGATTAATGAGATCAAAACAGCTTTTTCAGGCTCCTGACCAAGGTTGAACTTGAAGTTGTTTGTTCCATGTTGGGGCAGAGGTCAAGGGCCTCACACAGCAGAATGAGCAGAAGCAAAAGTGATATGATAGTGCAGTGGTACCTCTGGTTACAAACGCTTCAGGTTACAACCGCTTCAGGTTACAGACTCCGCTAACCCAGAAATAGTACCTCGGGTTAAGAACTTTACCTCAGGATGAGAACAGAAATTGTGCCGCCGCGGCGTGGCAGCAGCAGGAGGCCCCATTAGCTAAAGTGTTAAGAACAGTTTCAGGTTAAGAACAGACCTCCAGAACAAATTAAGTTCTTAACACAAGGTACCACTGTAGTTAGTACACATTGCCATTTAAGAGTTCGTGTCCCTTCAAGTTCAAAGGCAAAAATCTCCTTATTGCACCACTGCACGGAGCGTGTCAATGTTTAACTTTTACTATCTTCCGTGTTCTCATAATGTTCAACCTTATCAGCTCACCTTCAGACTGAGGGAAATAGAGGAATGATTGTTGTAGGGTCAGTTTTCTTTGTCCCCTTCCTCCAATCTGGTGTGGCTTTTCTGATTGATTGCTGCTCAGATACTGTTCCAGAGAACATTGTCCAGTTTCCTCCACTCATCATAGTACAGCATAGTCTAGCTTAAAGAACAGTTTGATGTGCATAGAGGAGAGCCAGTTTCCAATAGGGGTGCAGGGACCTATAGGAGAGAAAACAGCAGCTTCCTCACCAAAGTGTTCCATCACCCAGCCCTTGAAAGAACCTTGCTCCGTGCAGGTGCAAATGGGTGGGGAGGGGAGGGCAGAGAAATGGCAGACAATTGTTCTTCACTAGCCTCCATTGTCCTCTTTTGATTTATGTGTAAAAGTAAATACGGTATATCATTAATATTATACTCATGATGTGAGAGTGGTGTGACTAGTCTCTCTCAGCTGAAAAGATTCCCAGGTCTGGGTTGGGGCTGCAGACCAGTGAAGTGCTTCCAGATGAGGGTGATCAGATGTAGATGGATCCCTCACATACATTTTTTATCTGTGTGGTCAAAACATTTCATAGGTATACCAATGTTTTCCATCTACACCAGCGGGTGGTTCAGGGTGAAATGTTATCATACTGTAGACTCTAGAATCATAGAATCATAGAGTTGGAAGAGACCACAAGGGCCATCGAGTCCAACCCCCTGCCAAGCAGGAAACACCATCAGAGCACTCCTGACATATGGTTGTCAAGGCTCTGCTTAAAGACCTCCAAAGAAGGAGACTCCACCACACTCCTTGGCAGCAAATTCCACTGTCGAACAGCTCTTGCTGTCAGGAAGTTCTTCCTAATGTTTAGGTGGAATCTTCTTTACATTTCTCCCTGTTAAAATTCATCTTGTTTGTTTTGGCCCAGTTCTCTAATCTGTCAAGGTCGTTTTGAAGTGTGATCCTGTCCTCTGGGGTGTTAGCCACCCCTCCCAGTTTGGTGTCATCTGCAAATTTGATCAGGATGCCCTTGAGTCCATCATCCAAGTCGTTGATAAAGATGTTGATAAAGGAAAGGGAGTTCATGATGGCTGGGAGTTTGTTAAGAGGGAGATAGTAAAAGCACAACTTCAGGCAATACCAATGAGACGGAAACATGGAAGGTGCCTAAAAAAGCCAGGGTGGCTATCTAAAGAACTTTTAACTGAGTTAAGATTAAAAAAAGGATGTGTACAAAAAATGGAAAAGGGGGGAAACCACCAAAGAGGAATTCAAACAAATAGCCAGCACGTGTAGACACAAAGTCAGAAAAGCTAAAGCACAGAATGAACTCAGGCTTGCTAGAGAGGTTAAAAGCAACAAAAAAGGCTTTTATGGGTATGTTCGTAGCAAAAGGAAGAACAAAGAAACAGTGGGGTCACTCAGAGGAGAAGATGGTGAAATGCAAACAGGGGACACAGAAAGGGCTGAACTCCTCAATGCCTTCTTTGCCTCAGTCTTCCCCGATAAAGAAAACAATGCCTGACCTGAAGAATTTGGAGCAAATGATTCAGCAGAGGAAACACAGCCCAGAATAACTAAGGAGATAGTACAAGAATACTTGGCTAGTTTAGATGTATTCAAGTCTCCAGGGCCAGATGAACTGCATCCAAGAGTATTAAAAGAACTGGCAGATGTGATCTCAGAACCACTGGCAGTCATCTTTGAGAATTCCTGGAGAACAGGCGAAGTCCCGGCAGACTGGAGGAGGGCAAATGTTGTCCCTATTTTCAAAAAGGGGAAAAGAGAGGACCCAAATAATTACCGCCCAGTCAGTCTGACATCAATACCAGGGAAGATTCTGGAGCAGATCATTAAGCAAACAGTCTGTGAGCACCTAGAAAGGAATGCTGTGATCACCAATAGTCAGCATGGATTTCTGAAAAATAAGTCATGCCAGAACCCAAAGGGTGCTCATCAATGGTTCCTCTTCATCCTGGAGAAGAGTGACTAGTGGGGTGCCACAGGGTTCTGTCTTGGGCCCAGTCTTATTCAACATCTTTATCAACGACTTGGATGATGGACTCAAGGGCATCCTGATCAAATTTGCAGATGACACCAAACTGGGAGGGGTGGCTAACACCCCAGAGGACAGGATCACACTTCAAAACGACCTTGACAGATTGGAGAACTGGGCCAAAACAAACAAGATGAATTTTAACAGGGAGAAATGTAAAGTATTGCACTTGGGCAAAAAAAGAGAGAGGCACAAATACAAGATGGGGGACACCTGGCTTGAGAGCAGTACATGTGAAAAGGATCTAGGAGTCTTGGTTGACCACAAACTTGACATGAGCCAACAGTGTGACGCGGCAGCTAAAAAAGCCAATGCAATTCTGGGCTGCATCAATAGGAGTATAGCATCTAGATCAAGGGAAGTAATAGTGCCACTGTATTCTGCTCTGGTCAGACCTCACCTGGAGTATTGTGTCCAGTTCTGGGCGCCACAGTTCAAGAAGGACACTGACAAACTGGAACGTGTCCAGAGGAGGGCAACCAAATGGTCAAAGGCCTGGAAACGATGCCTTATGAGGAACGGCTAAGGGAGCTGGGCATGTTTAGCCTGGAGAAGAGGAGGTTAAGGGGTGATATGATAGCCATGTTCAAATATATAAAAGGATGTCACATAGAGGAGGGAGAAAGGTTGTTTTCTGCTGCTCCAGAGAAGCGGACACAGAGCAATGGATCCAAACTACAAGAAAGAAGATTCCACCTAAACATTAGGAAGAACTTCCTGACAGTAAGAGCTGTTCGACAGTGGAATTTGCTGCCAAGGAGTGTGGTGGAGTCTCCTTCTTTGGAGGTCTTTAAGCAGAGGCTTGACAACCATATGTCAAGAGTGCTCTGATGGTGTTTCCTGCTTGGCAGGGGGTTGGACTCAATGGCCCTTGTGGTCTCTTCCAACTCTATGATTCTATCTTGAATAAGACCGGGCCCAAGACAGAACCCTGTGGCACCCCACTAGTCACTCTTCTCCAGGATGGTCCAGAAGATCATGATCGACCATGTCAAAGGCTGCTGACAAATCTAAAAGGATCAGCAGTCCTGACCTGCCTCGATCCAGT